>NC_064649.1:15644078-16894078 GCF_023864345.2 Schistocerca serialis cubense
CCGTGGTGGTATCCACTGTGTTATCCATGGTGAGAGCTAATGCCTGAAATTTGGTATTCTTAGCATGTTCTTGACACTGCGGATATCAGAATACGAATTCCCTTATGATTTCCAAAATGGAATGTATAGTGCGCCTAGCTCCAACTAGCAATCTGTGTTGAAAGTGCAGCCATAATCACATCGGAAACCTTTTCACAGATGACAGTTCCCCAATGCACTGCCCTTTTATACCTTTTGTATGCAGTACTGCCGTCATTTTCTATCACCAATCTACATTTCATATTTTCTCCACTTTTTCCATCATCAGTTACTTTACTGCCCAAATAACAAAACCCGTCTACTAATTATAGTGTCTTTTTTCCAACTTTTTTTCCAATCTAATCCTGGCAGCATCCTGTGACTTGACTACATTCCATTACCTTTGTTTTAATTTTGTTGATATTAATCGTAATAACCTCTTTTCAAGAACTGGCCATTACATCCGACTGCTTTTCCTAGTCCTTTGCTGTCTCCAAGGGACGTGTCATCATCAAACCTCAAAGTTTTTATTTTTTCTCAAAAAGATACAAGGATTTGTATGAGATATTTTAAAGAAGACAGTTGTGAAATTTCTCATTTTTCATTTGTGGTAGGGATCTTCTTATATTTTGATGTAAATTTTCCATCAAATGAGTTTTCTCATAAAATTAGAGGGTGTTTGGTGCTGTCTCTTGTAAGTTTTCTATGGCATACTTGGTTTATAGATAGGCTTGGTGAAGATAGATAAATTGTCAGCAAAAGATATGCACTACAGTTTGATTCTCTGTCCTGAGACAGTGAGGTTTGTATTCTCTTTCCCCCATTCTCTGGTGACTGTGTCTAACATTATGTGATGGGGAGACTACATTGTCGAATTTTTCTACACTTTTTTCACCAAGAAATTTCATTTAAGATGATGTGTCTGCGAGAGTCTGCTAGATTAGTTTTCTAGTCTTCCTGTCTACTATGAGTTCTGCTAAAGTGCCTAGAATGGTTTGTCTGTCAGCTTCTTAATATCCACTAAGGTGGGAAATGTGGTGGTATCTTAATTTATCCTTGATATTGTCTTCAGCCACCAAAAAATATCAATTTTTGAAATATAAGTTGTGGTGACACACTGATCCGAAGTGTAGCACAAAGTCTAAGTTGACTTGGAACTTACTTCGCAATGCATTTACTCCTAAATTGCGTTCTTTGCTGACGCCAAGACTTTTTCAATTGACCTTTGATGTGCATGGCCTCAATACAAAAAAACAAAAATAGTTTTCATGTAGACTCTCCCTCACCATGTAGAGTTCAGAGTGATGTTATGTGCTCCAATTTGAGGATATTCAACAAGCTCTCAGTTAACATAAATTGGAAATCACAACCAACGTCATTAGACAAGCTGTCAATAAAAAATATGAACATATGTATCCAAATATGGAAAAGCCTCGTTAGCTTCATGGCAAGCAGCAGTGTTTGTTATAAATCTGTGTTGCAAGTACTAATGAACTGTGAACAGGGCTCTGTATTTACACATGTAATTTTTTTAAGTACCATTGTAATTAAGAAAATAAGAAGCTACTAATAGAGGATTTATAGATGCTGTATAATGATCTATTAAATTTCAGGCGTGTAGCCACATAAATAACATTTATTATAATATTTCAGCTGTATGCTTTTTCTTCAATAAAATTCTTCAGGGTATCAGACCGCATCGTCATAATTTAAAATGCGCCAATGTTTCGGCCAGCGTTGCAGCTAGCCTTCATCAGGGCCTTACGTTATGCTTTTTGGCTGTCTTCAGTGTGAGACAAATGACGGATGCTACAGCACTCACTGTACTTTTAAACCCACAGACCACACTACAATGCACACATTCACAGATACACGAGTGCCTGAGATATTGATTGGCAGCAAAAACGTGTGCATTAATTGAATATGTGGCTAAGTGGTTTATCCCGTGTGGGAGGTCAATGTATTGTTATGAGCTCCACTGAAGATGGCCGAAAGGTATATGGCCAAAAAAAATACATGAACAAATGGAATTTGTGAGGCGGCTGCATGCTCAGAATTTTATTGATCTGTTACTATGCCACAAACCATGAAGCTGCAGCTGCTCTTTAGTATAAATGAGGAAGCAACAACTTTTTCCCCCAACTTACTCTGATTCAGTTTAACTGGCACAGAGTTGTATAGCATTAAGCAGCATATTGTTAATACAGTGTATGGATTAACTGTATTTTATTTCATTGTCCTTTACTAATGTATACTTTCACTTGGTCCACATCCCTGTAGGTTCTACTTCTTGATGGGATTCACAGAATACGATGAGTGAGTGGGGAATGAATAAAAATGACTGTTTGTGAAGGCTAAAGTGTGATATTGGACCTCTGCAGCACCCTACGTGAAATCCTGGTTGTGATGAAAAATTGCGGGTTAGCTTGAAATGAGGTACTTTAGTTGAGAGTTGGGAAGGCCAAAGAATGTGAATGCCACCCCCCCCCCCCCCCCCAAAAAAAAGGGGGTTGTGGTAATGGATCTGTAATGTTTACATATGTGCCTACTTAATGCACTTCCTCATTTTTAACACTCTTCTTGTTATAAAAACTAACTGCAAGGTAGATTCAGAAAACATATATTAGATAATGGACAAGCCTCTGAAGAGAGTTTTGGTGCATATTATCTAACTATAAACAATGAAAAACCAAAGAGGAGTCCACTATGTTACTTCTACTTGCAAAGCCAGTAAATGTGATGTCATGACATAAAAATAATTCTTCTTACGGCATGTATTTTACACATGTGGAATTTCAATGAGTGGTTTATGTCTGCTGCTGTTTTGATGACTGTCATCAGTCACATACAGTTGATATTGGGGGATCCAATACTTTCCAACGTCAGCACATAAGAAAGGAATTAATACATATTAGTAAGAAAAATGAATGCACTGTATTTAATGTGTTTAAACACTGAGGTGACAAAAGTCATGGGCTATCTCGTAATATCATGTCGGACCTCCTTTTGCCTCACTTACTGCAGCAACTTGACATGGTACAGACGCAGCAAGTCTTTGGTAGTCCCCTGCACAAATATTGAACCATGCTACCTCTATAGCCGTTCTTCATTGCAAAAATGTTGTCACTGCAGAATTTTGTGTGTGAACTGACCTCTTGATTATGTCCCATAATGTTGATGGGATTCTTGTCTGGTGATCTGGTTGGCCAAATCATTCGCTCAAATTCTCCAGAATGTTATCAAACCAATCGTGAACAATTTATCGTGGAGACACTGTTATCCATAAGAATTCCATTGTTGTTTTGGAACATGAAGTCCATGAATGCCTGCAAATAGTCTCAAAGCAGTCAAACATAACCATTTCCAGTCAATGATTGGTTCAATTGGACTAGAGGATCCTGTCTATTCCATGTAAACACAGCCCACGCCTTTATGGAGCCACCACCGGCTTGCACAGTGGATTGTTGACAACTTGGGCCCCATGGCTTCATGGGAGCTGCACTGCACAGTAATCCTACCATCAGCTCTTACCAACTGAAATCAGGGCTCGTCTGACAAGGCTACAGTTTTCCAGTCATCTAGGGTCCAACCAATAGGGTCGTGAGCCCAGGAGAGGCTCTGTAGGCAATGTTGTGCTGTTAGCAAAAGCACTCGCCTCGGTTGTCTGCTGCCGTATCCCATTAACACCAAATTTCACTGCACTGTCCTAACAGATATGATAGTTATGTTCCACATTAATTTCTGTGCTTGTTTCACATAGTGTCGATTGTCTGTTGGCAGTGACAACTGTATGCAATCGCTGCTGCTCTCGATAATTATACGAATGCTGTCGGCCGCTGCGTTGTCCACAGTGAAAGGTAATGCCTGACATTTGGTACTGTCAGCACAACCTTGACACTGTGGATCACAAATTACTGAATTCCTTAATGGTTTCCAAAATGAAGTGTTCCATGCATCTGGCTCCAACTACCATTCCACATTCAGAGTCTTTTAACTTCCGTAAAGGGCCCATTATCACGTCAGAAACCTTTGTATATGAATCACTGTGTACAAATGATAGCTCTGCCAATGCATTGCCCTTTTATACTTTGTGTACGTGATATTACCTATGTCCTGTGTATGTGCATGCTGGTATCACATGACTTTTCCCACCTCAGTGTAAATCTTCAACCATTGTATGTGGTGAGTCATTGGAATAAAGGTGCTTCATAAGATTGAGAAGCATGTTTATTTCCTAAACTGGCACATTTTTTTTATTGTGGAGAATAAGAACTGTATAACTGAAAACTATTAAAAGAAATGGGCTCACAACATGGTTGAAAATCCACAGCTATTTTTTCTGAGTGGCTTTGCAAGAATAATTATGGATTTGTTTCGGAAACAGTTGGTCAGCCATATTGGACAGATACTTCGTCAGTATACAGGCCTCACAGTCATTAATGGCAGCTTAGAAAACTGGTTAAACTTCCAGTTCCTTAACAACCTACCCATGGTTTTCTCTACCATATAAACAGATGTGTAATAAATTTATAAATTGCTGAGAAACTTCACTAAGCATTATGAGCCAATAAATATGTGAATGTAGTTTTGGGAAATCTGAAAGGAAAACACCTATGGATGAAATTAGGGAGCGTAATAGAGAAATGGAGAAGTGATGACATTTAATATCAGCAAAGGCTGCCATGAAGAGAGATTTTTTCCTCAGGTTTGAGTGTAGGATTAATGTTTGATACCAGTATTTTCTTAAGAAATAACTTCTATATTTCAAGACAGTGGCTCAGATGTTCTTTTTGGTAATGGCATAGGACTAGCGTACAGTGTATACAGAATGGAATTGATGCCTGTACTATTCAGCTTGCAAAACATCATATAAACATAATTTATTTTGGTTTGATATGATAGTGATTGAGTTTCTGTAATAGCTTTTTAA
The DNA here is from genome assembly GCF_023864345.2 of Schistocerca serialis cubense. Classification (NCBI taxonomy): domain Eukaryota; kingdom Metazoa; phylum Arthropoda; class Insecta; order Orthoptera; family Acrididae; genus Schistocerca; species Schistocerca serialis. Next base: position 15,649,027 of record NC_064649.1, read on the forward strand.
TTCTACTGGCACTTCAGAACATGACTTCACCCTCAATATTTTTGTCTGTACCTGTACATTGTTAATGATTCTTGGAGTTGCAAGAAATTCTTGTGATCGAATTGTGTTGAACTGAAACAGGTTTTTACTTTTTTATACTGTATCTCCCCCCAGTCGAGGCCCATGCTGATTTATCAATTTTCTGATGACCTGATGTTGTTTGAGAATTACTAAAGGCTGGTATCTCATTTTCATGTTCTTATTTTCAGACTCTGGTCAAAACCAGGCCAGTACAAGACTGCTGTCACGGTTACACAAAGAGTTCGACAGGTGACAAATGCATTGCTGTCTGTTCTGACGATTGTCTGCACGGGACATGTGTTGCCCCTGATACATGCCAATGCTTGCATGGATATGGTGGACCCACTTGCAGTGTGTGTAAGTAAAACACTTTATGAACTGCAGCAGCTGCTTACAGAATCTCCCACCCCCTCCCCTCTCCCCTCCCCCTCTCCTCTCCCCCTCTCCTCTCCCCCTCCCCCTCTCCACTCCCTCTCCCCCCTCCCCCTTCCCTCCCCTCCCCCTCCCTCTCCACCTCCCCCCTCGCCCTCTCCACCGCCCCTCCCCCTCCCCCTCCCCCCTCCACCTCCCCCTCTCCCTCTCCACCTCCCCCCTCTCCACCTCCCCCCTCTCCACCTCCCCCCTCTCCACCTCCCCCCTCTCCACCTCCCCCCTCTCCACCTCCCCCCTCTCCACCTCCCCCCTCTCCACCTCCCCCCTCTCCACCTCCACCTCCCCCTCTCCACCTCCCCCCTCTCCACCTCCCCCTCTCCACCTCCCCCTCTCCACCTCCCCCCTCTCCACCTCCCCCCTCTCCACCTCCCCCCTCTCCGCCTCCCCCCTCTCCACCTCCCCCCTCTCCACCTCCCCCTCTCCTCTGGCCCTCTCCTCTGGCCCTCTCCTCTGGCCCTCTCCTCTGGCCCTCTCCTCTGGCCCTCTCCTCTGGCCCTCTCCTCTGGCCCTCTCCTCTGCCCCTCTCCTCTGCCCCTCTCCTCTGCCCCTCTCCTCTGCCCCTCTCATCTCCCCCTCTCTCCCTCCTCCTCCTCACCCCTCCCCCACGCCCCTGTCCCCCTCCCCCTCTCCTGTCCCCCTCCCCCTCTCCTGTCCCCCTCCCCCTCTCCTGTCCCCCTCCCCCTATCCTGTCCTCCCACCCCATCCCCCCTACCCCTCTCCTGTCCCCCTCTCATGTCCCTCCCCCTCCTGTCCCTCCCCCTCCTGTCCCTCCCCCTCCTGTCCCTCCCCCTCCTGTCCCTCCCCCTCCTGTTCCCCCTCCCCATCCTGTTCCCCCTCCCCATCCTGTTCCCCCTCCCCATCCTGTTCCCCCTCCCCATCCTGTCCCCCTCCTGTTCCCCCTCCCCATCCTGTCCCCCCTCCCCATCCTGTCCCCCCTCCCCATCCTGTCCCCCCTCCCCATCCTGTCCCCCCTCCCCATCCTGTCCCCCCTCCCCCTCCTGTCCCCCCTCCCCCTCCTGTCCCCCTCCCCCTCCTGTCCCCCCTCCCCCTCCTGTCCCCATCCCCCTCCTGTCACCCCTCCCCCTCCTGTCCCCCCTCCCCCTCCTGTCCCCCCTCCCCCTCCTGTCCCCCTCCCCCTCCTGTCCCCCCTCCCCCTCCTGTCCCCCCTCCCCCTCCTGTCCCCCCTCCCCCTCCTGTCCCCCCTCCCCCTCCTGTCCCCCCTCCCCCTCCTGTCCCCCCTCCCCCTCCTGTCCCCCTCCCCCTCTCTTCTCCCCCCTCCCCCTCTCTTCTCCCCCCAGCCCCTCTCTTCTCCCCCCAGCCCCTCTCTTCTCCCCCCAGCCCCTCTCTTCTACCCCTCCCCCTCTCTTCTACCCCTCCCCCTCTCTTCTACCCCTCCCCCTCTCTTCTACCCCTCCCCCTCTCTTCTACCCCTCTCCTCCCCTCTCCCCCTCCCCCTCTCTACTCCCCCTCTCCTCCCCTCTCTCCTCCCACCATCCCTCTCCCACCTCCCTCATATTTCATGAGATTTGATGTCATAAACTTTCAGATATACAAGAAAGTAACTTTTCTCAAAACAGAATGGAAATTACCCGCATTATACTCATACAGTGTTTCATAATGGGAGCACCGAGGAATTTCCAACAAACTTTAAAATCATTTTGAACCTTTTTAAAACTTTTTCTCCCTGATAACCCCACAAAATAATGAAAAGAGAATAGTTTATTGCTTACCAAATGTTCATTGTTTGTATGGTGAAACTGCAGCATCTAGCAAGATATCTTAATTTACTCTTTCTTTAGTACTAACTCTCTTTGCTACCCATTTTGCAGATAGTATCCACATATACCACTGAAGATACCTAGAGATATACACTCCTGGAAATGGAAAAAAAACACATTGACACCGGTGTGTCAGACCCACCATACTTGCTCCGGACACTGCGAGAGGGCTGTACAAGCAATGATCACACGCACGGCACAGCGGACACACCAGGAACCGCGGTGTTGGCCGTCGAATGGCGCTAGCTGTGCAGCATTTGTGCACCGCCGCCGTCAGTGTCAGCCAGTTTGCCGTGGCATACGGAGCTCCATCGCAGTCTTTAACACTGGTAGCATGCCGCGACAGCGTGGACGTGAACCGTATGTGCAGTTGACGGACTTTGAGCGAGGGCGTATAGTGGGCATGCGGGAGGCCGGGTGGACGTACCGCCGAATTGCTCAACACGTGGGGCGTGAGGTCTCCACAGTACATCGATGTTGTCGCCAGTGGTCGGCGGGAGGTGCACGTGCCCGTCGACCTGGGACCGGACCGCAGCGATGCACGGATGCACGCCAAGACCGTAGGATCCTACGCTGTGCCGTAGGGGACCGCACCGCCACTTCCCAGCAAATTAGGGACACTGTTGCTCCTGGGGTATCGGCGAGGACCATTCGCAACCGTCTCCATGAAGCTGGGCTACGGTCCCGCACACCGTTAGGCTGTCTTCCGCTCACGCCCCAACATCGTGCAGCCCGCCTCCAGTGGTGTCGCGACAGGCGTGAATGGAGACGTGTCATCTTCAGCGATGAGAGTCGCTTCTGCCTTGGTGCCAATGATGGTCGTATGTGTGTTTGGCGCCATGCAGGTGAGCGCCACAATCAGGACTGCATACGACCGAGGCACACAGGGCCAACACCCGGCATCATGATGTGGGGAGCGATCTCCTACACTGGCCGTACACCACTGGTGATCGTCGAGGGGACACTGAATAGTGCACGGTACATCCAAACCGTCATCGAACCCATTCCTAGACCGGCAAGGGAACTTGCTGTTCCAACAGGACAATGCACGTCCGCATGTATCCCGTGCCACCCAACGTGCTCTAGAAGGTGTAAGTCAACTACCCTGGCCAGCAAGATCTCCAGATCTGTCCCCCATTGAGCATGTTTGGGACTGGATGAAGCGTCGTCTCACGCGGTCTGTACATCCAGCACGAACGCTGGTCCAACTGAGGCGCCAGGTGGAAATGGCATGGCAAGCCATTCCACAGGACTACATCCAGCATCTCTACGATCGTCTCCATGGGAGAATAGCAGCCTGCATTGCTGCGAAAGGTGGATATACACTGTACTAGTGCCGACATTGTGCATGCTCTGTTGCCTGTGTCTATGTGCCTGTGGTTCTGTCAGTGTGATCATGTGATGTATCTGACCCCAGGAATGTGTCAATAAAGTTTCCCCTTCCTGGGACAATGAATTCACGGTGTTCTTATTTCAATTTCCAGGAGTGTATATCATTTTACAACAGGTCAGAAAAATTAAGGTTTTGCATCTTCAGTGATAAAGGCTCTAAATTCTTAAGATGAAACATTCAACATATTAACTCATTTGTGGTAATCAAGACATTTGGAGCTGTTTTATACACAGTAATCTGATTCTTTAAGGAATCAGGGATTGGGGATTGGGGAAGGGCTCATACATTTTATATTGTCACTATTCCATCCCCGATTTCCAATTGTTTGATAACCTTATCTTCACCGTTCAGTACTAGGTTAAGTGACGCGATAGCATGTCGATAATCTGTCTAGTGTGATCACATCTCCATTTGCCTGTGACTTTCCCTGCTGTTTTCGGCATCCGGTGTGAATCGACCTCTGCAGTGCTTTGTGTCTGCTTCACAGACTTTCATCTCACGTCTCACAGTGCTGTAGTTTTGACGCACCTGCGAGGCGGTACACATTTTTGGACTACGTTACGCGAGCTGTCCGTTTTTCCACAGCGTGCCCGGAGGGACACTGGGGCCCAGATTGCCACCACCTGTGCCAGTGCCGCAACAACGCGAGCTGCGACCCGTACAGTGGGACGTGCCACTGTACGCGGGGCTGGCGCGGCAAGTTCTGTGACGAGGAGTGCCCGCCCTCTCACTACGGCCAGGACTGCAGCGAGGAGTGCCGCTGCCAGAACGGCGGCTCCTGCCACCACATCTCGGGTGCCTGCCACTGTGCACCTGGTTGGACTGGCCCTCTGTGAGTGTCTGCCCACCACTGCTGCTGCTGCTCCAGTCCCAGCGTTTCAAAACGTTTTAACAGACAGCCCTCGGTGATTTTTGTTTTGTGGTCATTAGGCCACGGTCTGAGGCATTTTTCTCTGCCTAACATTTTGTCTTCTGGTGCTGTCGACATTGCCAGAGGTTATAATGACTCGCAAAGCAGTTACATTGCAATATCAGCTAGCAAGCTGAATTGTTCGTATGTATCCAGGCAACAGTTGGTTCTTGAAGTCACCAGATGTGGAGCTTCTGTGAGATTGCAGCTGCTTTCTGAATTGGAATAGCCTCTGATGATGACTCCAGCATTGGAAAATGAACTGTTAAAGAAATTTGCCTTTTAAATGAATTAATGCCCATAAAACAAACATCACAGAAAATGCAAATACTAACCACGAAAACCTGCATTGCATGTACAGTAGAACTTTGATTTTACGTTTTTTTGTGATTCTACACCATAGATTTGTAGCTCCTGTGAAAATACAAGGGTTGAAACTTTAATAGTGGCAACTATTTATTTACCACTCGTACAAAATAGATACGTTTTTCAAAGTTTTACTGACCTTCAGACTAGTCATGAGCATGAGCATTGCCAGCGATGTGGAAGTTGTGGGATACTCTTAGTAGTGCCATTTGTGTTGACAATTTGAATGGCGCTGTCTATTGCCCGACGAATTTGTACCAGTTCTGAAGACCGACAGGAAACTGGAATGTGTGAACTGTTTTGTTTGAGGAAGCTGTGTTACTATGGATTGAGCATGACCCCAGCACCAGCACACACTATCTAAACAAGTAACTAGATATCTCCAACACCAATGCATAGAACGTCCTGGACAGGATGGCATGCCTCTATTCGTGTATCGGAAGGTACAAGACCTATCAGCCGATGACTTTTCCCAGCATGTGGCATTCTGTGAGTGATATCTTTGCCAAATTGTAAACATGTGTTTTGTTTACAAATGAGGCTGTCTTCACAAGTGAAGGAGTATTCAACAGCTGCAATAGCCAAGTCTGGGAGTTGGAAAATCCTAAGGCATCACATATTTTTCATCATCAACAGGGATTTACCCAAAATGTAAGGACAGGTATTATTCACAACCATATGATTGGGTCATATCTTCTGCCTAATTACCACATATTTATCCTTGAAATACTACCTGAAACATCAGAGAAGATCCCAGAAACAGTCTGGCTGTGATTATGGTCCCAGGATGATGGGTCCCCACTATCCTTTTCTGTTGAGGTCAGAGGACATTTAGACAATGTTTTCCCCAATTGATGGCATGAGAGCAATGAGCCAGTGTCGTGGCCATCACATTCTTCCCACCTTACTTCTACAGACTTCTTTTTTAGGGTAGAGACTGAGCATTTTGTGTACAGAACGATAGTAGGCGCTACAAGAGCTGACTGCCCACTTGGCTGAAGATGCAGTGATTATTTGTGAGACACCTGGTGGTTCTGAGCATATTATAGTCATTGGCATGCAGATCCTAATGATGCATTGATATAGAAGGGTGGCGTATTTAGCTACATCCCTAAAATAATCACATTGCACCTTGAACACCATCTCTGAAGATCACTAGCATTTGGTTAGTTACATGTTTCTTAGGTCATTTGAATGGTGATTTTATTTAAATGATGTGGTATGAATTAGTTTACAGGATATGTATACATGTTTAGTGTTAAAATTATTAAACACATTATTTTTACTACTACTCGGCTAGAAATCTAGTTTGTGTGTGTTGGGGGGGGGGGTTCTATCTCTTTGTTATAAATATTGTTGCAATTATTTAAATAGAGCTGCCATTCGTTAAAGCAAGTCTCTCCACATGTTTTTATGACTGTCCAGTAACTATACTTTCCTGCAGACACCAGTATTGTTGACAAACAATGTGATACCTGATAAATTAGCTGCCCAGTAGGACATAATACATCCTATTAGTTCATGTTGATCTCCTCTGCAGGAATGAACATGGTTTCTCAAAGCAGTTGTGAAACTTTGCTTGCTCTGTTCATCCATGAGGCCCAAAAAGCACTAGTCACAGGTGTCCTGGTAGATTCTGTGTTCCTTAACTTCCAGAAGGTGTTTGGTACAGTTCCACACTTGGTACAGGGAGTGGCAATTGACTCTCATCATGAAAAAATTAGTATATTGCACACAAGTTGACAAAATACCCATTATTGTATGGTTACAGGATTTGCACACAGTTGCTGGAAGCAGTTACTTCTATAAAATATGTAGGACTATGCGTACAGAGTGATTTGAAGTAGAATATCGTATAAAACTTACTCATGGGCAAGGCAGATGGCAGACTAAGATTCACTGGAAGAAACATCAGGAAATGTAGTCCATCAGCAAAGGAATTAGCTTACAAAATATTTGTTTGGTCAATACTTGAATATAGCTTGACTGTGTGGGATCTGTACCAGATAGGATCGATAGAGTGATTAGAGAAGATCCAGAGAGGTGCTGAACATTTCATTACAGCTTGATACAGTAAGCATGAAAGCATCATGGAGGTGGTCAGAGTGGCAGATACTGTAAGAGATGCAGTCTGGATTGTGGTATGGTTTACTAATAAAGTTGTGAGAATATACATTCTTTGAAGAATCAACCAATATATTACTACATCTTCATGTGCCTCATGAAAAGGTCCTGAAAATTAAACTAGGTAGATAGTGTCTTACCAGCAATTGTTCTTCCCACGAACCACATGTGATTGGCACAGGGAAAGCGGGAAGTGAGAGGGATGGACAAAGTACCCTCTGCCACACACTGTACTGCGGCTTGTGGAGTATAATGTAGCTGTAAGTGTAGTTGTATTCTTTGAGCCAGTCACATGCCTGCAATGATACTCTGTACGATCAAATCTTGGTCAGTAGTTGACAATGTGGTACAGATAGTTACAGGACAATTGCATTTCCACCCTAGCAGTTACATCTACATCTACATGGATACTCTGCAAATCACATTTAAGTGCCTGGCAGAGGGTTCATCGAACCACCTTCACAATTTTCTATTATTCCAATCTCGTATAGTGTGTGGAAAAAATGAACACCTATATCTTTCCATACAAGCGCTGATTTCCCTTATTTTATTGTGGTGATTGTTCCTCCCTCTGTATGTCGGTATCAACAAAATATTTTCGCATTCAGAGGAGAAAGTTGGTGATTGTAATTTCATGAGAAGATTCCATCTTAATGAAAAATGCATTTCTTTCAATTATGTCCAGCTGAAATCCTATATCATTTCAGTGATGCTCTCTTCCATATTTCGCAATAATACTAAACGTGCTGCCCTTTGAGCTTTTTCAATGTACTCCATCAGTCCTATCTGGTAAGGATGCCCCATTGCACAGCAGTATTCTAACAGAGGACAGACAAGCGTAGTGTAGGCAGTCTCATTAGTAGATCTGTTACATTTTCTAAGTGTCCTGCCAACAAAACGTAGTCACCGGTTAGCCTTCCCCACAACATTTTCTGTGTGTTCCTTCCAGTTTAAGTTGTCCATAATTGTAATTCCTAGGTATTTAGTTGAATTTACAGATTTTTGGATTTGAGATTTAGCATCTCACATTGAAGTCTGCGCTAAATTTCGAGCTTCTGTAAAAGATCGCCAATCTTGGGGATTTTGTTTTTTAAATTTGGCATGTTCATTTTCATTGTTTCTGAAACAGTGTTCTGACGTGTTTTGTGTACCAAGGAGGATCAGCTCCGCCGCTTGTTAATTTATTTGGTATACATCTCTCCATTGCTGCCTATATTATTTCTTTGAATTCAAGCCACCTCTGGTCTACACTTATATTATTAATTTGGAAGAAGTGAGATTGTCTCTCAGGAAGGCACCAAGTGAATTTTTATCTTTCTTTTTTTTTCCTTTTGATAGGTACATTTTTTGTTTATTTTTGGAGGATTTTAAGGTTGCTATATTCATTCTGTCTATGACAAGCCTCAAGCCTGTGTTCACTAATCGCAGTATCCGTTTTGATGCTCATTCTTAACTCAGGATTATTTGTTTCAAAGTGGTCAGGTTTTATATAATCAGTTTCTTTTATACCACAATCATATGATTTTTCACTGTTTGCCATTTCCAAGTGCATACCTCTACATACATAAATTTACACTGCCTCTCTTTGTGGTTTATATAAATGCAAGTGAGAACAGTGTTCCATATCTGTCAACGCTTCAAAATAACATTACTTTCATAGTGGAATATGTACGTAAACATGAACGCTCAGAATATATCGCACAGTACATTGCTCTATCATGGTTGATTTGACACTGTCCTGTTTACCATAAACAACTGGTCAAATATAGAATTTGGTGGACTGAGAACTCACATTTTATCATCAACAAGACTCTTCACATTCAACAGGTGACTGTGTGGTGTGCAATGTCCAGTCACGGAATAATTGGTTCGATATTCCTTGATGGCACGGTGACTGCCGAAAGGTATGCGAAGGTTTTGGAAGAACATTTCATCCCCTCTATCCAAAGTGACCATGATTCCGACAAGATGTGGTTCATGTAAGACGGAGCTCAACCCCATCAAAGCAGCAGGAGAGTGTTTTATGCCCTGGGGGAGCACTTTGAAGACTGTGTTTTGGCTCTGCAGTGACCAGAGGCCATTGGCATGGGCTTCGATTGACTGCCACTTTCTCCAGATAGGAACACATGTTATCCGTTTTTGTGGGGCTGTATTAAAGGCAAGGTGTAGAGCAATAACCCCAAAACCATTTCTGAGCCAAAAATAGCCATTGAGGAGGTTGTCAACAGCACTGATGTTTCGACACTTTTTGCTATTTGTCTGCGCCACATCGCCAATGACTGGAGGCATATCAAACATATCATAATCTAAATCCGAATGTGTGTTGTGAAATTTAAACATTGAATAAAGTGTGTGCAGGCCATAGTTTGTAACTAAGTTACATTTTTTTCCGTATAGTTCAATAACTGTCACCTTGTACATGTGCAACTACAGCACTAGTTTTATTTCAGAGCATCGAGAGATACAGTATAATATTCTTGCTCATGTTTACTAAGACAGCAGTTATGTATTAAAATGAGAAATGTACATTTTTATATTCACACTGTGGGTGGTGATGTAAATTTATGAGTATAGAAATATGCACTTAAAAATGGCAAATTGCCAAAAATAGCGAAATGTAGGATAAATGGCACTGATTGTATAACAGCCAGGATGGAAAGTTCAGTTGTCTTTCAATAAAATTTGGCTGTTTCACCTGAAATGAGAAAACTTATTGAGATTACATTTTAGCACAGTTACAGTAACTGTTATTGATTTGATGTTTTGGCTCACACTACAGGTGCCAGGACTTGTGCCCAGAAGGCAAGCACGGGGACGAGTGTCAGTCGGAGTGCCGCTGCCAGAACGGCGGGACGTGCAGCCCCACATCTGGCCAGTGCTACTGCACCACTGGATGGACCGTACGTACACACAAATACTCTGAGTAACAACTGAAGTAAATGTGAAATCGATAGCGGTGAAGTCTGTTACGTGAAATGCTCAGGCAAATGTAATATTGCACTAGCGATTCTAAACTGGATTTCTTGCTTATTGTAGGCAGTTGCCTTAATCACTAGGCTGTCTGAAGTTTCCTCGTCTTACTTTCTGAACACTGTGATCTGGGATCTACCTGTAACTGTTTTCCACCATTTAATTGAGGTGCTCATTAATATAGTCTGATTAAAATTACTTGATAGTTGACATTTCATGCATTGTAGCTGGTTTGCTCCAACCAGAGCACTCAGCAGCATGCCCAAACTGTTGCTCATTGCCAGATTGACACAACAATTAATTTATTTTGAATTCATTGTCTGGATTTCTTTCTTGATATGTTCATATGTTTGGACTCCAAATTTTGTATCTGATCCTTTTATTTTGTGTATTTCATCACAGGATAGACACACACACATACACACACACACACACACACACACACACACACACACACACACACACACACACACACACAGACAGAGACAGACAGACAGTGCTAATAGAATACACACGTTTTGTATACAGCACTAACCAAACACTGCTGGATCCTTCTGCTCAAGGATCAGTTCCATGTCATTTATATATTTATTATAGGCAGAGATTGGCTAACAGTAGGTAATCTTTGCAGGACATTTCAAGGAGCCTAACTTTTGAAGCCTGCCAATTAGTCATTATAACTGGGACACAAGAGTCATAAATACGACAGCCTTAGGTTGTGTAATGTCATAGTGTAGTGGTCAGCATATAATCCTTAGGTGTTGAAAGTCAGAGGTTTGAATCACAACGAGCGCAGTGAAATTTTATATTTTTCTAGATCTTGTCAGAAAACTATGATATCATTTTCATTTGATTAATTCATTTAAATGTAATTTTTTTATGTATGATACTTTGCCATGTCATTTTCATCATAATATTGACTTTATTGGCTTGTTTTTTTCTTCCTCTCTTTCTTTTTGTGTTTGGAATCTGCTTGTGTCACCTATGATCTGAAACCAAGTGCCACCCAGCACTGCCCATTCGATGGTGACACAGCATCCTGTGTAGCCAGTGCGAGGATAGTTTCAGGTAACCAGTGACAGCGAGAAATTAGAGTTTGCTTTTACTGCTAAAACTGAATTATTGCTGCAGGAGATGGCTATGCAAACAAACATATTATAAAATTTTTCTTTGTTGAGTTTGCTCATAGACATTAGTCTTAAATGATCCTAATTTTACTTCTGCCACAGATTGTTGACCATCGTTTTCTTGGATACACTGCACATCACAAAGTTGTGGCTAGGTTAGGACATGAGTTTAAATACAGGGGTACAAAACCTGTCATCTGCTGTAGTTAAGTTATAATTCACTTAAAATCGGCTGTTGATAGAGGATCTCATATACCTAGTGGCAGCTGTTTCCAACATTGCTCCTCGTTAATGTTAACAACATTTGTGAAGTGACCCGCCATGTTTGTGATGTTTGTGTTTCGCTTTAACTGAGTGGTAACCAGCAGCAGATGTGGTAACACAGTTGTAGCAAGGGCAGATACAACTATCAAGTAATTTTAATCAGACTATAGATACCAAAATTTGCAACTTCTGTGGATATACTTCATCTAGTTGATGTCATTTTGTCCATGGTTACAGGTCCGCTACTTAAGTTGATGTCTGAGCTGATCGTGAGATTTGAAAAACAAACAGAAACTGTACAGAATGTTGATTTATTGTTAATGTCTAGCCACAAGAAAAACAAGCAAAATGTGGTAATTGTAAGGTGGCTGATGAGCTCCCTAGTCATTAATTGGTGGACCTGCACGGATAGCCCTTCAGGTTTATGCAGAGGAGGCGAGACTGACACATACTGAAACCACTACCAGGATGACAAGGGCTGATGAGCTGACCGGCCAGGATGACATTTTTAGGTGGTTTCCCACAACCAAATACCAGGCTAGTACCCACATTCTGCCTCAGATACACATTGTGCAAACATTCAGAACACATTCTCATGCTCTATATGTGGACACACAGGATACACAGAATGATGATCTTACATGTTCAGTCTCTTCAAACTTGTGCTAATCAGCAGCAGCAGCAGCAGCAGATGAGCAGAACTAGGACGGCTTTTACTGGTAGTAATTTACTATAGTTCAATTCTTTTATCTTGGCGGTTCGCGCATGCCTGCCCAGACGCGGGAGATTGCTGCGTTGTCAGTTGCATGCACCAAGAGAAGCAGCGCCATGGTATAGTTCGCAAACTTACGTTTAGGGGGGAGCGTGCAGTTTATGAATTAAAGCCACCACGGCTGCATTAACCCTTTCACTGCTACAGAGACGTGCTCCCCGCGTTCATCATTGCACTGCTCACCTGTGCAGACACATGGTGTTTCGACTGCTTTGACACACTTTATCATTCGATTTCACAAAAACTATCTGGCCCAAAACTTTGATTTTTACATGTCTTCTTGACTGATACCTTCCCCCCATAAATGACTTAATTTTGTTTTGATGTTCAACACAGTTATTGTGCAGCATTAGATGTAGTAAACCATTGCATGAAATTTTGAAGAGATTGCAGAGCTAAAAGTCCATAGCGTATACTTTCCATATGGTCGTATTTAGTTGCCACCAGAAATTTCAAAAAATTACATTCAAACAAATAAAATTCATTAAGTAAGACACTTCGATATTGCTTTTAAATAAAGAAAATATTACGCACCAAACAAGGTTTGAATTCAGTACCTTTCGCTTTCCATCCAAACACTTTAACCATTACGCTAATGCAGCTCATCATTCAATAGACCTTCCGAAAGACTTTAAAATGGCACGCAAAATACCGACAAACACTGTTGGTATGACTATGAATTACTCACATTTTGTCGAAGTACAATAGGAAAGAAACAATTACCGCTGTTCTTTATTGCGAAAAAGTGGTTATTGAGAATGATACAAACACCTTTCCTTGCTATCACCTGAATTAGGAGGCTTATTGCTTGTTTGGTTTAATTAATTAATAGAATATGAAGCAATTGGTATAAAGAATGCTTTTTCCAAACTTTCTATAAAAGAAAGTCTGCTATCAAGACTTTGCATTTGTTCAATTACTTTATTTATGACTGAACGTTTCTAAAATTGAAGACACTCGTCTGTGCTCTGCACTGCAGTCGAGCTCTGGCAATGTCGTTCTCTGTTCATTGTCTGACTGTGTTTTGTGACGTCAGATGCGCAGAACGAACCTAAACTCGGCCGCCATTGTAAATGACGCGCACTTTAGCACACAGTACAGTGTGGGGTAGCCATTGCTGTGTGCTGTTTTACATCTACATTCTGTAAACCATCATGAAGTGCATGGCAGAGGGCACGTCCTCTTGTACTAGTTACTAGGGTTTCTTCCTGTTCCATTTGCGTATTTTGCACAGGAAGAATGACTGTTGGAATGCCTCTGTGAATGCTGTAATTATTCTAATCTTGTCCCCATGATCCCTATGTGAGTGGTAAGTACAGGGTTGTCATATATTGCAAGAGTCATCATTTAAAGCTGGTTCTTGAAACTTCGTTAGTAGACGTTCTTGTGATAGTTTACGTCTGTCTTCAAGAGTCTGCCAGTTCAGTTCCTTTGGTATCTCTGTGGCATTCTCTCATGGATTAAACAAACCTGTGTCCATTCGTGCTCCCCTTCTCTGTATACATTCAATATCACCCATTAGTCCTCTTTGGTACAGATCCTACATACTTCAGCAATATTCTAGAACCTGTTGGCGAGTGATTTGTGAGCGATCTTCTTTGTACACTGATTCCATTTCCCCAGTCTTGTACCAATAAACCAAAATCTACCACCTGCTTTACCCACAACTGAGCCTGTGTTATCATTTGATCTCATATCTCTATAAAGTATTACACTTAGGTATTTGTATGAGTTGGCTGATTCTGACAGTGACTCATTGGTATTACTGTCATGGGATACTATGTTTTTTCATTTTGTGAAGTGCACAGTTCTATATTTCTGAGCAATAAAAGCAAATTGCCAGTTTTTGCACCACTTTGAAATCATATTGAGGTCTGACTGAATATTTATGCACCTTATTTCACACAACTGCATCAAGTGCAAAAATCTTGAGGTTACTATTAATATTGTCTATGAGGTCATTTAATATATAACATGAACAGCAAGGGTCGCTACATACTTTCCTGGGCCACACCCGAATTTATTTCTATATCTGATGATGAGTTAGCTATACTTCAGTCTGTTTTGTACTGTTTCCGTGTCACAAGTGTTAGTAATTGTTGCAGTTACAATCTTTATTAAACATGCAGGTACATACAGGGTTGCCACCTCTCCCATATTGTACTGGAACACCTATGTTCTTTTGATTTTTTTTTTTTTTTTTTTTTTTTTTTAAGCCAAAGCCCTTCCCCCTTTTTTATTTGATCAGGGAGATAATATCTATTATCCCTGAGAAAATGAGACCAATTAACAGTTTAATCTGCCGCATATTTTCAAATCTCATTTATGGATGATTGTTACAACATCAATTAATTGATGTGGCAAAGTGATATCAATATGATGACTACATCGATAGGCAGTGAATGCAAAACAATGTTTAACATGGCAGCGAGTCGTGATGGAATTTTTCTTGTTGTTTCTTATTATAATGCAGTCGTATTAGCTTTTGTTCTGCCTAATCAGAGTAATGCAATGAGGATGAGCCCAAAACTGCCTAAAAATAAAGGAAGTACTTTTGTATGTATGAAGAGAGGTGGGAAGGAACTCATTTATGTGTTAATCCAGGGAAGGAAACAACCATAAAGCATGTTGCTCCCTTTGCAAGTGTGAGTTCAGCATTGCACATGGTAGTAATACAGACAGTCAGCAGCACACCAAAACTGAAGGACACAAGAACAGAGTTAGGGGAATTAATACATCCGCTAAAATATCCAGCTGTTTTCAGTGCCGAAGTGGTAGTCCTCCTGGAAACGGAAATGAGCGAATGGCATTGTGAGCCAGGAGTCCCCCATTCGAGGAAGTTTGGCTGCCGAGGGCAAGTATTTATTGCATTCGATGCCACATTGGGTGACCTGTGCATTGAAGATGGGGATGAAATGATGATGAGGACAACACAACATCCAGTACCTGAGCAGAGAAAATTTCCTGCCCCAGCCAGAAATCGAACCTGGGCCCCTTGGCGTGGCATTCCGCTGCACTGACCACTCAGCTAACGGGGGCAGACGGTAGTCCTCCTAGTGGTGAATCTGACGAGGCTGCAGTGAGTGAGTTAGTGAGTAATGGCGTATCATACAGTAAAACACATCTTCAGTTACAGTAGCCATGGGCTGTGCAGATAAACTTGCAGAGAGCATATTTGTGGATTCTAATGTGGATAATAACACATTTAGGTAGAACGACCTTTCCTTTCTTGGAGGGGCATCAGATGTGTGGAATTACAAGAGCAGGAATTTGTTTCCAGTAGCATTCAGATAGAACCTTGTGTTAGCATCGGAAATAAACTGTTAGTTTTTTTGGAACAAGCAGATGAGAGTGCTATTAGTATACGTGCTTTGATACGTAACAGTCTTGAATGTCATTCATTAAATGTAAATAACATTTTATCTTATAGTGCAGATAATGCTAGTATCAATTATGGCAAAAAAAAAATCTGTGATGAAATTAGTAGTGCAATAAACCTATTTTAAGGTTGAAGAAAAAAAATTGATCCTATTCATTTTGACAGGTCAAAGTATCCCTTATTTTGACAACAGAAAGGTGCCAACTCTAAATACATAAGATGATTTCAGTTTCAATCCTAAACAACATTCAGGTGATTTTTGTCTCCAGGTACGACTTTTGTGGAAGCGTGAAGTATAGTTTTAAGGTGCACCCTCCTCTGGCCACCAATCGACTTCCAGTTAATATGCTGTATCTGAAGCTCTCCAGTATGGTCACTGCCGTTGTTGTGACTGTACCATTACTTGGATATGGAAATACAGCACCATCAACACTGCCATGTAGCTGCAATTGACACACCAACCATTGCCTGTCAGTGCCCACCCTCAGAAGGGGTCATCATCTTTTAAATGCTATGAAGTCAACTGAGCTACCTGATTGTATATCATAATGTCCAGCACACTGTCTTGTGGGATGGGAAAGTGAGCTGACCTGGACTGAATCCACACAGCCAATTGACAACTGGAGTCTGGTAGAGTCAACACAGCATACGGTGGTCGATGCACAGTGACCTATTTTTGTCAAAGTGCTGGGCAAGTTCATTTGTTTGTTCAGACAGGGAAGCTGACATTGTTTCTCGCCCTTTCAGCTGGTCTGCAATAACAAAATTGATGCACACTCCCTGCAAACTTTCTCAAGCAAGAAACCATTCGGTAAAAAAAAAAAAAAATCATTTTTGAATTACTTACAGCTTTATATGTCAGATCCAAGATGACTTGCCTGTCATTTTGTTAGTGGTCATAGTTATTGTGATATTTGCATGGGAATAAGACACTGCATGAAATTTGAAAAACTTTGCAATGAAAAATAGGGGTCACTATGATTTTGCGTTTGGTACATATTACATAATATATTGGTGCATACAGAGTTTAGCTAATATATTGAATTTTTCTTTTGACTTGGGTGGAGGTCTCTACCTGTCACCAATCTAAAAAAACTGATTTTATTTATCACACTCATTAGCAATTGTTAATCCATTTGAGAGATCGAGACAGGATTTTGACAAATGATAGCGTGAAAAGAGGAGAGTATTTTGTCGCATGGTTATTATACAAAACTTCAATATCTACTGTGTTATTCCATTAATTACAGACGTTTTGGTTGAAATAATGCAATTTTTAATGTCCATTGATAGCTGGTAAAACAAGAAATGCTGTGGGTTTTGGGGCAATGTAAATGAAGACATTACACATTTATTTTTGTAGTGAGGATGTGCTTTTTTTTTTTTTTTTTTTTTTTTGTAAGCTATTTACCTTACTTCTCCTCACTTCCTCACTTAATAAACCACCGTTTTAGAACTTTCTCGCTGTTGCATCTGCAGGACATGTTAGTGAGGCGCAATTGTGTGAACTCTGCTGTGTTTTGGTAAAAGAAGCAAATGTGAACATGGCAACAAGAGAAATGTAGGTTTTGCTCAAAATTCGCCACTCGTGATGCTTCTATGAAAGTTACAAATGGTTAACATGCTAGGTGAAAATAAATTGCTGCTTTTGTTGCATTTTCAGCAGAAATCTTTTTATGTACTAACCGAAGCTGATCTTTTTGAATGATCACCATGTAAATGTGGGCATGGACGGGCTCCACTTAATATTTGCAAAAAATTTGAGCGTAGGGTTCAATTCAGAATGGCACTTCCCCTCCAGTGCTCAGCAGTCCTCATGCAGTGCCTGGCCGCAACACCCACCACTACTGCTCTCCCCACCCATGCCCTGCCGACCGCCCATCTACCGACCACTTTATTCCGTGCACACTCTACACTGCCCAGCCTGAGTGTGACTTTCCATGCTCGTTTAAGCCAGTGCTGCTTTGGTCCTCAAATTCTGCCTCAAGGAATACAATGCACAAACAGTTAACCCTTTCGTGGCTGTGAGGTCTGTGTCATCCTTTCCTGGCCAGCTAATGGGATCGAACATATTGTGTGCCTGGCCTGCAGCAACATTATTACAAAATGCGTCCAACAGGGCCAACATGATGGTGATATATTTTCTCAACCGCTGAAGGACAATCCATTGGGGAATCAAGAATGCATAAGAGGCAGCAAGTCTGTTGTGTGCCAAGTTCTGTGCTCATTGTGATTTGACACGAGATGCCCGTTGATCTGGGAGGCCAGCCTCATTCATGACAGATCAACTCAAGTGGTGGCACTTGAGAAACCATCCTATAATCCTAATGTCTTGCCAAGTGATTATCACACATTCAGTCCCTTAGAAAAGGCCTCGGAAGGTTGACGATTCTTGTCAGATGAGGACGTGCGCGACCAGTTTCAGACTTCTTCAAGCAGCAGGACATGGTGTTTTAACAAATGGGTATCTGTAACCTGGTGTGTCAGTGGGATGATAGCTCAGGATATGACAATTGGGAAATCTGGGCAAAACCTGGGAATTTTTCATCTGGGAGAAAACTGGGGAAAACTCGGGAAAATTTTTTTTTTCTTTAGAATTCTGAAAATTTTTCATTGTTTTAGTATTCAGTTAAATTTTTATAATTTTGGCTGGTAAGAACTGATATTCTAACAAAAATTTTACTTTAGCACACTACTACAGAATAATGAGTACTGCAGCAATGAAACATAAATGAGAAACATCCAGTTGCAAAGGAAGTGGACCATATATTCTTTAAAAAAATACTGCACACTCGAGCGTCTGCCAACAGCAAAACGTGTCAAAGGCCTTACGATGGAAACTATGGGATACTTCGTAACAAGAAGGTGCTTTCGATGAGGGTGGCACTACATCTGTTTGCATTTGACAAGTTGTGTGAAAATAGTGCAAATGGTGGTTTCAGAAGTATTACTTTCAAAGAAAATTTCATTTTATACAAAATGACTTGTACTGTGTGTGGGAATGTGTGACGAACGTCTTAAATCGTGGAGCATTTGACTGTAATTCAAAACTTAACACTTTGAGGACCAGCCACTTAGAAAAATTTCAGGCCTAGAAGGCCAGTCATTTGTGTCATCATTTAAAGTTTTACTGGCACATTTGTGTCGGTGTATCTTAAAGGATAACACAATCAAGTAAATAATATAATTAAAATGCAAACTTTGTAAGTTATTTCTGTAGCTCTGTGCCATTTAATATTGGCAATATTCAAATAAACTGTTGAGGCTGTGCAAATGGCTGACAACAATCAGTTGTAGGCTCACACTGTATTGCATGTTTCAATACTTTGAAAAAATAAGTTATTAGTTTCCTAACAAGCAGGGATGCTAAAGGTACATAAATAAAGGTTTTAAGAGCAAAGAAACACACACATTTTACCAAAATGCAACATAAGTACACTTACAGTGTCTCTCACATCTGTCCTCATCCAAGATCAAGACCAGAGTAAGTAATTACATAAGATCATTCAGCTGTTTCACAGTTATTAATATTTTTAATGTAGAAAAAAGAATAATCCACATAATAAATTGATACTTTTTAAAAATACAACTGCGTTGAATGATGAATATTTTTTCTGTACATTTTTACATTAGTCTTTCAAGAAATCATAAAAGTCTTAATTCATTGCACTGTTTGCAATTCCATATGAATAAATATCATTCTCCCCACGGCAACAAGTACATATTACGTGATTCAGTTCACTAACCAGTATTTATTTTTCAGATCATCAGTGTGTGAGGTGCCATTTTTTTGAATGTTAGTGTACAATCAGAGATCTGTGTACATCGGAGTGGCATTGCTGTAGGGTCCAGTGTGTGCCAACCGCTGTCCTGCCGGGCTGTGGGGCCACAACTGCAGCGAGAGGTGCGACTGCTTCAACGGAGCCTCCTGCCACCACATCACCGGCACCTGCGAGTGTGCGCCTGGCTTCAGGGGAGATAGGGTGAGTCGCACAACCATGTGTGTTAAAACATCTGTTTATAGTGAATGGTTCTCTCTGTCAGGCACAAATCGATGTGCCATAGCTGCTTTGGGCGTGGAGATAATTCAATAGCCGCCACCTTCTCCTCCTCCTCCTCCTCCTATTGCTGTTTCACTATAATAATTTTTTATTTTATTGCTATAAGATTCAGATTCCAGCCTTAGGCTAGTTTCAAGAACAAAAACTCGCACCAGTCCGATGTCTTTCGACATACCTGTAGAAATAAGTTTTTGTTCTTGAAAATCACCTAAGATTGAAATCTAGATCATGTAACAATAAAATAAAAAAATATTATAGTCAAATGGCTGCGGCAGCAGCATCATTCAAAAAATTTACATCTGTGTCTCCATCAAATAAAAATTCAACAACTATACTTGAAAATTTATGCCAGACCAGGAGCAGGGTGTGGATGCTCTGCTTCTCTAGGATAGTTGCCACAACTGCCTCAGTCATCCAGACAGGCTTCATGGCCTACCCAAATTCCCAAGTGCTTCTCGCCACTTATGTTGTTACCCCAGTCATTTTCCCCATTTATTGCGGCCTGACTGTATTCCTGCAAGGGGGCAAATGATGGTATACATTTGCATTGAAGCAGCCATGTGTCCATTGAGGCATATCTGATCAAGTATGTATGTCATGTCTGTTCTTTTGGACATGTCCAAACACCACATATATAAGTGTATAGATACGCCTTGGTGGGTATGTCCAAAAGAAGACACATTGCATATATAGAACAGAACAGCCACCACATATAAGAGGTGGCACAGTTAAAGTAGCCCGTCTCGACTTTGAATGTGAATGCAATATTCCAATTTCTGAAACAGAGTAAACAGCTACAACAATGGACAGTTTTATGCAATAATCAGTTGTTAGCATTCTTTATTCAGTGTTTGTTTATATCGTCAGTGAAGTTAGATGTTTCTATTTGCAGTCTGCAAAATGACTTTCTTAATAGAAGAAAGAATCGAAATGTGGCAGCTTATGTGAAAACAAGTTCGGTTAAGGAAAGTCGCAAAGTTTTCAGGGTCAAGTATCCTGATAGAGAACTACCAGCAAAGAGGACAATACACAGTCTGTATAAAAACTGGCATGCCTACGGATTTGTGCAAAATCTATAACAACAAAGAATTCCTTCAGTTTGCACACCAGAAATTATTGCAATACAGGAACTGCAAGACAGCATCAGGCGTGAAGTTGCCACCACGGATATCCGAATTTTATTCCAGATGTATCTGAACTTGCTTACACGTGAACAGATGTATGATGACGTTTCAGGGGTTCACTTTCAACATTTTCTATAAATGTTTTTTTTCTTTTGTTACTGTATCTTTCATTGTAAGTAAATGGTGCACCAATTTCAGCTCTTTGTTTCTGCAATTCTACAGGGTGTTTATAAAGTCCCTTTACAACTTCAAAATTTTATTTCAACGGCAGTTGTTGAAATATTTTAACATTTCTTTTTTTGTAATCGGTGTTTATAAAGGTTTTTTGATAGAGTTTAATAGACTTCTATATGGGCGCCATTAGTTGCATGAAGCACATCAAGACAGTACTCTATTTCTTGCCATGTTCGCTATAGCGTAGCGTCATCAATGGTGGCAATGGCATTACGAATCCTTTGCTTCAAGTCAGCAATGTCCCGTATCTGTGTTTGATACATGATATCTTTTACATAGCCCCACAAAAAAAGGTCCAAGGGAGTGATATCTGGTGAATGTGATGGCCAAGGAATTGGCCCATCCCTCCCAATCCATCTGCCTGGAAATGTTTTTCGTTGAGGAACTGACGAACATGCAGTCCCCAATGTGATGGTGCACCATCTTGCAGGAAAATGATAGTTGGTTGTAAGTCAATCAATTGTGGTGTTACATATTCAGTCAGAAGTTTGAGGCAAACATATGCAGTAATTGTTGACTCGTTGAAGAAAAATGGACCAATTATTTGGTTGCACGTGATTCCACACGACACATTCACTTTTCGACTATGCTGGTGAAGCTCCCTAGTCACATGGGGGTGTTCAGATTCTCACACTGTGTCTGTTTAATGTCCCAGAAACATGAAAAGTTGCCTCATCACTGAAACAAACTCACTTGAGGAATGCTTCATCCTCCAAAAGGCATTCCAGCATGTTTTGGCTTGTCATTTGACTCAAGTGTCTGTAACAGTTGCACTTTGTAAGCATACAACCATAAGTTCTTGTGGAGGACCTTATGCACAGTTGGACATGGTAGTTGCAACTGTCTGGCAGCATTGCGAATGGACTTCGTAGGTGAACGAGTGAAGACGTTTAAAATGCAGTCAATGTGTCCCTCGGATGTTCTTGGTCGCCCACTCCTCCCTTTATCCAACACTGTCCCTGTCTCCATAAATTTTTTGTGTCATGCACGGATTGAAGGGTGCGATGGTGGATCTCTTCCATACTTCGTTCTGAAGTTTTGTTGAGTCTGAACATCTGATTTTGTCTCAATAAACCAAGACACATATCGTGCCTTCTCTTGAGGAGTTGCCATTTTATAGAGGTTCAGTTCCTTCCATCAACAGAGTATCTGAAACACAAATTTTTAGTATATATAAAAACTTTAATAAACAGTGATTAAAATAAAAGAAATTTTGTTGAAATATTTCAACAAGTGCCATTGTAATAAAATTTTGAAGTCGTAAAGGGGCTTTATGAACACCCTGTATTACAGTTCCTATATAATTGATTGGGCTACTTTTATATGTGCCACCCTGTATAATAGTAATAGCAGTAGTAATAGTACTAGTAATAATAATAATAATAATAATAATAATAATAATAATAATAATAACATTGCTCTGAACCCACTATCCAACATGCTAAATAATACAAATTATGGATACAATATTACTGGAACATACCCACACAAAATCACACATTTGCTATACATGGATGATCTAAAACTACTGGCAGCAACAAATCAACAACTCAACCAATTACTAAAGATAACAGAAGGATTCAGCAATGATATAAGTATGGCTTTTGGAACAGACAAATGTAAGAAAAATAGCATAGTCAAGGGAAAACACACTAAACAAGAAGATTACATATTGGATAACCACAGCGACTGCATAGAAGCGATGGAAAAAACGGATGCCTATAAATATCTAGGATACAGACAAAAAATAGGAATAGATAATACAAATATTAAAGAAGAACTAAAAGAAAAATATAGACAAAGACTAACAAAAATACTGAAAACAGAATTGACAGCAAGAAACAAGACAAAAGCTATAAATACTTATGCCATACCAATATTGACCTACTCATTTGGAGTAGTGAAATGGAGTAACACAGACCTAGAAGCACTCAATACACTTACACGATCACAATGCCACAAATATAGAATACATCACATACATTCAGAAGCAGAAAGATTCACATTAAGCAGAAAGGAAGGAGGAAGGGGATTTATCGACATAAAAAACCTACATTATGGACAGGTAGACAATTTAAGAAAATTCTTTCTAGAACGAGCAGAAACTAGCAAAATACACAAGGCAATCACTCATATAAATACATCGGCTACACCACTGCAATTTCATAACCACTTCTACAACCCTTTAGATCACATAACATCAACAGATACGAAGAAAGTAAATTGGAAAAAGAAAACACTTCATGGCAAGCACCCGTATCATCTAACACAGCCACATATCGATCAGGACGCATCCAACACATGGCTAAGAAAAGGCAATATATACAGTGAGATGGAAGGATTCATGATTGCAATACAGGATCAAACAATAAACACCAGGTATTACAGCAAGCATATTATTAAAGATCCCAATACCACAATGGATAAATGCAGACTTTGTAAACAACAAATAGAAACAGTAGATCACATCACAAGCAGATGTACAATACTAGCAAATACAGTATACCCCAGAAGACATGACAATGTCGCAAAAATAATACATCAACAGCTTGCCTTACAACATAAACTTTTAAAACAACACGTTCCTACATACAAGTATACACCACAAAATGTACTGGAGAATGATGAATACAAATTATACTGGAACAGAACCATTATAACAGATAAAACAACGCCACATAACAAACCTGACATCATACTCACCAATAAAAAGAAGAAATTAAAACAACTAATCGAAATATCCATACCCAATACAACAAATATACAAAAGAAAACAGGAGAAAAAATTGAAAAATACATCCAACTGGCTGAGGAAGTCAAAGACATGTGGCATCAGGATAAAGTTGACATCATACCAATTATACTATCAACTACAGGAGTCATACCACACAATATCCACCAGTACATCAATGCAATACAGCTACATCCAAACTTATATATACAACTACAGAAATCCGTAATTATTGATACATGTTCAATTACCCGAAAGTTCCTAAATGCAATATAACACATACCGTACAGTTAAAAGGAAGTGACGCTTGATCAAGGTCTGCGTCACTCCATTTTTAACCGGACTTAACGTCTGAGAAAGTGAAGGAAATAATAATAATAATAAAACAATGGAAAATCCAGGATGGAAGGTAACAATATTATGAAAAGAGTAGTTGCTACTCACCATATGGCATAAATAGACAACGCAGCTCAGAGAGCAGTCAGAGACTGCGGTCCTTGTCGGCTGAAAGCTCACTTTCTGAAAGTCTTGTGGTTGTGCCTATCTGTGATTCAGCATCTTCACTATACGGTGAGTAGTAGGAACTATCCTTTTCATAATATTGTAGTAATAGTAATAATAATAATAATAATAATAATAATAATAATAATAATAATAATAATAGGAGCACTCACTACACTAAATATACACACTAGGCAGAGATCTGAACCAACCAACACACAGAAGAATCCCACAAAACCAGCATGGCAACACAGGCTACAGATCAAAATAGAAAAACTGAGAAAAGACATCGGACAGCTAACACAATTTATAAGAAATGAAATCTCAGAAAAAAAACGAAAAAGGTTAGGTAAAATCTCACAACAAGAAGCGACAGAGCAATTAGACGAAAAGAAGCAGGAATTACAAGCATTCGCCAAACGGCTCACAAGATACAAAAAAAGTGAAAATAGAAGGAAACGAAACCAAACATTCAACACAAACCAAAAGAAATTTTACCAGACAATAGATAACACACACATTGAAATAAACAATCCACCAAACATAACAGACATGGAACACCTCTGGAGCAACATATGGTCAAACCCGGTACAACATAACAGGCATGCACGGTGGATACAAGCAGAAACAGACACATACAAGATGATACCACAAATGCCTGAAGTGACAATTTTGCAACATGAAGTCACCCAAGCAATTAATTCTACTCACAATTGGAAAGCCCCTGGAAATGATAAAATAGCAAATTTCTGGTTAAAGAAGTTCACCTCAACACATTCACATCTAACTAAATTATTTAACATTATATATAAAAACAAAGATGAGGTGACTTACCGAACAAAAGCGCTGGCAGGTCGATAGACACACAAACAAACACAAACATACACACAAAATTCAAGCTTTCGCAACAAACTGTTGCCTCATCAGGAAAGAGGGAAGGAGAGGGGAAGACGAAAGGAAGTGGGTTTTAAGGGAGAGGGTAAGGAGTCATTCCAATCCCGGGAGCGGAAAGACTTACCTTAGGGGGAAAAAAGGACGGATATACACTCGCGCACACACACACACATATCCATCCACACATATACAGACACAAGCAGACATATTGGTCTTTAAATATGTCTGCTTGTGTCTGTATATTCCTGATGAGGCAACAGTTTGTTGCGAAAGCTTGAATTTTGTGTGTATGTTTGTGTTTGTTTGTGTGTCTATCGACCTGCCAGCGCTTTTGTTCGGTAAGTCACCTCATCTTTGTTTTTATATATAATTTTTCCCACGTGGAATGTTTCCTTCCATTATATTAAATTATTTAACAGTTACATTGCAGACCCATACACATTCCCTGATACACTTACACATGGAATAACTTATCTGAAACCTAAAGATCAAGCAGACACAGCGAACCCAGCTAAATATCGCCCCATAACATGCCTACCAACAATATACAAAATATTAACTTCAGTCATTAAACAGAAACTAGTGACACATACAACACAGAACAAAATTATAAATGAAGAACAAAAAGGCTGTTGCAAAGGAGCACGAGGATGTAAAGGGCAACTGATAATAGATGCAGAGGTGACATATCAAGCTAAAACTAAACAAAGGTCGCTACACTACGCATACATCGATTACCAAAAAGCTTTTGATAGTGTACCCCACTCATGGTTACTACAAATATTGGAAATATATAAAGTAGATCCTAAATTGATACAGTTCCTAAACATAGTAATGAAAAACTGGAAAACCACACTTAATATCCAAACAAATTCAAATAATATCACATCACAGCCAATACAGATTAAGCGTGGAATATACCAAGGAGATTCATTAAGTCCTTTCTGGTTCTGCCTTGCTCTGAACCCACTATCCAACATGCTAAATAATACAAATTATGGTTACAATATTACTGGAACATACCCACACAAAATCACACATTTGCTATACATGGATGATCTAAAACTACTGGCAGCAACAAATCAACAACTCAACCAATTACTAAAGATAACAGAAGTATTTAGCAATGATATAAATATGGCTTTTGGAACAGACAAATGTAAGAAAAATAGCATAGTCAAGGGAAAACACACTAAACAAGAAGATTACATATTGGATAACCACAGCGACTGCATAGAAGCGATGGAAAAAACAGATGCCTATAAATATCTAGGATACAGACAAAAAATAGGAATAGATGATATAAATATTAAGGAAGAGCTAAAAGAAAAATATAGACAAAGACTAACAAAAATACTGAAAACAGAATTGACAGCAAGAAACAAGACAAAAGCTATAAATACCTATGCTATACCAATATTGACCTACTCATTTGGAGTAGTGAAATGGAGTAACACAGACCTAGAAGCACTCAATACACTTACACGAACACAATGCCACAAATATAGAATACATCACATACATTCAGCAACAGAAAGATTCACATTAAGCAGAAAGGAAGGAGGAAGGGGATTTATCAACATAAAAAACCTACATTATGGACAGGTAGACAATTTAAGAAAATTCTTTCTAGAACGAGCAGAAACTAGCAAAATACACAAAGCAATCACCCACATAAATACATCGGCTACACCACTACAATTTCATAACCACCTCTACAACCCTTTAGATCACATAACATCAACAGATACAAAGAAAGTAAATTGGAAAAAGAAAACACTACATGGCAAGCACCCGTATCATCTAACACAGCCACACATCGATCAAGACGCATCCAACACATGGCTAAGAAGAGGCAATATATACAGTGAGACAGAAGGATTCATGATTGCAATACAGGATCAAACAATAAACACCAGATATTACAGCAAGCATATTATTAAAGATCCCAATACCACAACGGATAAATGCAGACTTTGTAAACAATAAATAGAAACAGTAGATCACATCACAAGCGGATGTACAATACTAGCGAATACAGAATACC
This sequence comes from Schistocerca serialis cubense, assembly GCF_023864345.2. Classification (NCBI taxonomy): domain Eukaryota; kingdom Metazoa; phylum Arthropoda; class Insecta; order Orthoptera; family Acrididae; genus Schistocerca; species Schistocerca serialis. The sequence continues at coordinate 15,676,194 of NC_064649.1, forward strand.
CCAGAAGAAATGACAACGTCGCAAAAATAATACATCAACAGCTTGCCTTACAACATAAACTTTTAAAACAACACATTCCTACATGCAAGTATACACCACAAAATGTACTGGAGAATGATGAATACAAATTATACTGGAACAGAACCATTATAACAGATAAAACAACGCCACATAACAAACCTGACATCATACTCACCAATAAAAAGAAGAAATTAACACAACTAATTGAAATATCCATACCCAATACAGCAAATATACAGAAGAAAGCAGGAGAAAAAATTGAAAAATACATCCAACTGGCTGAGGAAGTCAAGGACATGTGGCATCAGGATAAAGTTGACATTATACCAATTATACTTTCAACTACAGGAGTCATACCACGCAATATCCACCAGTACATCAATGCAATACAGCTACATCCAAACTTATATATACAACTTCAGAAATCCGTAATTATTGATACATGTTCAATTACCCGAAAGTTCCTAAACGCAATGTAACATATACCGTACAGTTAAAAGGAAGTGACGCTTGATCAAGGTCCGAGTCACTTTCATTCCGAACCAGACCTAAGGTCTGAGAAAGGAAAGATGATAATAATAATAATAATAATAATAATAATAATACAGCAATAGATTTCAGATTATTGGTGGTGGTGGTGGTGGTGGAGGATGATGATGATGATGATGATGATGATGATGGATTTTGTTTTCTGTCACTAGTTGGAAACTTCCCAAGTGTCTAGGATTGTGTGCTGTTTCAGCAAATATTTTGTGCAGATCCCAGTAAAGTGACTTTTGGTAATGGGTGGAAGAATATTTCAACAATATAAATCCATTTCAAATGTGGACTAAGATCTTTTGGCACTGCTCTCAGTGTGCTGAAAACCACTCAGACTGCTTTCACTGGTTTACATGTCACTACAGTTTGCTGTTCAATTCCTTGTATCTGGTAAGTTTTTCAAGTTGTCTCATGTTTATTCTGCCATCACCTGGGGTGGAAATGTCAGTGATGGACACTTCATTTTTCTCCACTGTCATGGAGTCTGGTGTATTGTGCTGCAGCATTTGATCTGCCTGGAGTGGGAAGTCTGACAGTAATTTGTTAAGTTTGTTTTTGACAACTTTTTCTGGTTTGTCACTGGCTGATGCAAACTTTGGTAAAAAAAAATCCATTGCCTCATTCATGCCACAGCATTGTGCCTCTGCTCATAATCAGTCTGAACGATCTTTTTGCAACAGCTCAAAGTGTGGTCAGCTGTTTCTTCAGCTGCTTTGTAGAGTCCGAATGTTGGGTCATCTGCCAATTTCTTGAGTCTGGCTGTGATCTTCTTCCCATATTTGTCTTCAGAGTGTGAATGTGAAGTATCAGTGAAGGGATTAAAATGTAGTCCAGTGGAACAGAATACAAATTTGAAAAGGGCAGCATGTTAACTTCCTGCATTATTTTTAGTTTATCTGCACTGCAGTAATCAGATACAAAAAGCCACAGTGGTGACACTATCCAGATTTTTAGTATGAGGTGTTCCATTTCGCTATATTTTAGTCACTCCACTGAGACTTCATATCCGATTTTCGATGACAGACAGGGGACAAACGTACAACGAGATGTCGGCTCCTATTTTGCAAAATATGAGTTTATAAATACTGCATGTACTAACACATACTGGTTGAATTAAATGTTTAGCTTCTGGTTGAATTAAATGTTTAGCTTCCAATGAAAATACTACCTCATAATGAGTCCTGTGAACCTGTTGGTCAAAAATTGTCTGTTAGCCGGTATTTGTTATCCAGCAACTTGTGATTCTGTTCTTTTGAGATTTGTTAAACTTCAACATTGGTTGTGCACAAATACAAAGTGGGAACTTTTACGGAGAGAAATGACCTCGGTCGGTGGTAGAACGCACACATCTCTGTATTTTAAAATAATTTTTATTCGCTTTAGCCATTCGAGGTTGAGTACTTCATTTACTGCAATGGTCTTCAAAAAGTAAGTTACAAATTATGATGGTTGGTGAAGTAACTTCTGTTGAATGGTGCACTGCAATTCAAGTTGACACAGTTAAATGACACTATTTTTCAACTTAGTTACAAGTCTGTAAACAACGAGTGGAACATTCTACGAATCGTTTCTACCTCGACGATAGAAATATGCTCCTCAGTCACCGAGGCATTCGAGAACCTTTGTGTGAATGTCCTCATCGTTGGAACACCCCCTCACCCTCCTTACGTTCTTTCAGCTTACAGAAAAAAATGTAAATCACATGGTACACGATCTGGACTTTTGTATCGGCATCACCCTTATCCGTACGGGCTTCGTCCAGTGTTGGTACCACTCCACTGCATATGGACACACATATTGTGAGAATTTGATGGAGAATCTGTGTGCAGTTCACATGTTTTGTCCAAAGAAATCATACTGTCCCACATACTTGAGCTTTGTACTATGTTTCCTGCAGCAGCACAATTACACTGACACACTTGTTACCTATGCAGTAGCAGAACTGTATCCAAGGAAAGTTGGAAAATGTATTCATTTCTGACAATTCGCCAGTCTTGTCCTGCAGTGGTATTAATGTGGAATGAAGTGTGTTATGTAATTCCTGAATTCCCTACGTTCTATAATTTATCGACACTATAAGGTAAATGTATCACATTGCCACTTTTTGGCACTTCTCTGCATGTCTCACATCGAACTGATCTCTTGCAGTGCCTGGAGACCTGCCCAGCGGGGAAGTTTGGAGCCAACTGCTCCCAGAACTGCACCTGCAAGAATGGCGCACAGTGCTCGGCTGTCGACGGCTCCTGTGAGTGCACGGACGGTTGGAAGGGCACCGACTGCTCCCAGCGCGCGTGTCCTGACGGGCTGTTCGGGCCGGGATGCAAGAGCGTCTGCGACTGTGACCCCCACAACACTGATATGTAAGTCAGTGCATTTCTGAAGGTTATGTGGTCCTGACTGCAGTAGTCTTTATTTAGCGGTATTGGCAGAACAGTTTGGTTCGTGGAGACATAATGTGATTAATAAACAAATTTTGAAAGGATTTTTCCTCGAGTGAACGAAACTCAATTTTTTTCCTGCTCCTCATCTCTCCCTCCTCACCCCTTCCTCCTTGCTGCCCTCTCTTCTCTCTCATCTTCTCTCTTCTCTTCCACCCACACTCTCCCCTTCCGCCCTCACTCTCCCCTGCCCCCACACTCTTCCGTCCCCCCCTCACTCTCCCCTCCCCCCACACTCTCCCGTCCCCCACCATGTACCCTCCAGCATGTCCTGTCCTCCACACTCTTCCCTTCCCCAACCTCTCTCCCTCCCCTTCTTCCCCACCATCTCATACCCCAACCCTCTCCCTCCTCCCCCATACACCCCTCCTCCCCACACCCTTCCTCTCTCCCACACCCTCACCAACTTCTTCTCCTCCTCCACACTCTTCCCCTCCCCCAACTTCTCACCCTCCCTCAACATTTTCCACCCAACGCTTCCCCTCATCCTCTCCTCATCTCCCAGCATCTTCCCCATCCCCCAACTTCTCCCACTCCTTAAACATTTTCCACCCAAAGCCTGCCCTCATCCTCCTGCTACCACACCTGCTCTAGCCTCTGTCCCCTCCCTCGGCCTCTGTCCCCTCCCTCGGCCTCTGTCCCCTCCCTCGGCCTCTGTCCCCTCCCTCGGCCTCTGTCCCCTCCCTCGGCCTCTGTCCCCTCCCTCGGCCTCTGTCCCCTCCCTCAGCCTCTGCCCCTCCACAGCCGCTCCTCCTCCCCCACATTCCCCAACCTACCCTCTCACCCATCCTCTCCCCCCCTCTCTCTGCCTCTACCCCCCATCCCCCATCCTCTCCCTTGTCCCCAAGCCTCTCCCCCTCCCCTAGCCTTTCCCCCATCTCTCAGCCCCTCCCCCTGCTGTCCCCACTCCCCGTCCTCTTCCCCCTCCCCCAGCCTCTCCACCCACCCACTCCCCATTCACACACACACACACACACACACACACACACACACACACACACACACACACACACATTGTAATGCTACATCTAGATTTCTGAAGATTTCATTTTCTTGTTATTATTTCCTCCAGAATGTAGACCATGATGGTTTTGTTTGTTTGAAATAATAATAAAAACTGGTACATTACCTACTTTTTGTAGGATCATTAAGTCACTGGAGGTTAATGAAACATTATCTGTGTGATGGAATTTATGTCGACTCGCTCTGTCTGTCACACTTTTTCCAGGGAGTGCCTCAAACAGAATGTTGACACACGTAACAAGTAATGGGATATATAAAGGAGTGTCATCCGTGTATAAATAACAGAACTTTCTGGGATATATGCATGTTTTTGTTCCTTTCAGTTGATATAAATTATACCATACAATTGATTTTAACATCCATTCACTCATTTAAAAGTGAACAATGAACAGAAGGTTCAGTAACTTTAATACACACAGGAAACTCCCCAAAATGTAATTCTACTAAATTTTGTAATCCCCCCTCCCCCTATGTTTCATCTCTCTCCTCCAAATTATGAAAAATAAGATAACATTGTCACTGTTGCTTTCTTACAAATCTGTTGACATTAAAAGATATTTTTTCTTGGTGGCATTACCTGTGTACTGGTCAGCAGTTATGTCTCATAATTTATCAACTGCTATTTCTTTTTTGTTTTATGGAAATACGTTATTGTAGTGTCGTTCGGTTGTGGCAGCTGGTAACACTTGTGCAGGTGCCACCCGTGGACAGGAGCGTGCGACTGCAAGGCAGGCTGGGACGGCGTGACCTGCTCAAGGCCGTGCCCACTCTACACGTACGGGAAGGGTTGCGACAAGCAGTGCGACTGTCAGAACGACGCCCAGTGCTCCCCCGTCAACGGGACGTGCATCTGTGCCGCAGGTCTGTACGGGTGCTGGCCGGCTGTCGGAGCACACTTCTCTTGGCGTTCTCACCTCTGGCAGGCTTACATTCGTGTTCTGGATGTTCTAATTGCATCGGACATCAGAGTACAGGTTGCACACCTTTCCACGGCTCCTGAGCAGAGGATGCCAGGGCTGGAAGCTTGTAATCGGCTCTTAGCGTATTATCTGCTGAGATGAGCCTCACCTCCTTTTCCCGTCAGAATGCTTCCTATCGACAGTTCCCATCTTTTAGTCCGTAACTTCTTTTCTCGGTGATTCTATTCATTTCCTCTTCATTAACTGCATATCTGATTTGTAGCTTTCTTCTGCAGCATTACATTTTAAATGTGTCTGTTATCTTCTTGTCTGTACTACACTGACTTAACAAATATCATGAGATGATGCAGGTGCGTTGTTTGCATACCACACTCTCTCTGTGCCAGCTGCAGTTGTATAGGACACTTCTGAGAAGTGGTTGTGCAAATGATTTGTGTAACACGCAACATCATTGTGAGCTGATGGCTTTCGAATGGGTATAGTGTGCGGTGCCTGACGGATGGGAATTTTGATTTTGACAGTGCTGCAGGAATTTGGCTTCACTGGTTCAACCGTGTGCAGGGTGTATCGTGAATGATTGAATGATCATGCCACAGTCCACAACAGATGAACTACTGGCCGTCCAGCCACCCTCAATGACGGTGACCGGCGATATCTGAGGTGGATCTTCAGTAGTGACAGGAGGACAACAGTGCAACAAATCACAGCTCAGTTCAACACTGCACATGCTAGGCATGTCTCCCAGTGGACAATCCATAGGCATACGGGTTCCGTGGGGTATGGGAGCCATTGCTGCACACGGGTGCCACTGTTAACCCAACGTCATTGGACCTAGTGGCTTGCATTTGTCGCCAACTGCTAGGGACGTACACTGGAGCAAATGCGTAATGTGATACAGTTGAATGAATCAGGATTTAATCTGTACAGTGCCAATGGGAGGCACCGTGTATGGCGCAAACCCACACGAATCTATGGATCCTGCCTTCCAAGAAGGATTACATATTTTCAAAAATACAATGTTGTAGTATCCTCTTGCTTTCAGCCATTAGCAGTAATGATGTAGCAGGGCCTGCTTTCTAATGTTACAAAGCCAGAGCAGTCAATCACCCAGACTTTAGCACCTGCTATTACTGAAAAGGCTGCTGCCTCTCTTCAGGAACTTGAGATTAGTGTGGTGTTTCGACAGATACCTGTCCATTGTGGCTATCAATGAAACTTTTTCAGTTCATCTGAGATGGAGTGTAAGCTCCATTATAGTAACTGCTTTTTCGATCATACAATTTTCCATTTTATTCCCTTTCCGCTTCTCTCTTTCTTGTATGATATGTTGTAACACCATGCTTTGGTCTCTCTCTGCCATCACCATTTACTGTTGGTTTATTTTTTCTGTTGCTTGTGATCTTTTTGTCAGCAATGTTTAATAATCCCAGTCCTCTTCTCATACCAACTGATCATTGATTTTATCCCTCTGCCTCTGCCTCTGCCTCTGCCTCTGCCTCTGCCTCTGCCTCCCCCTCCCCCTCCCCCTCCCCCCCCCCCCATTACTGGTTGTTTGTAGTTATCTCTGGCACATCCATAACTCATTGACAGAGCTATTTTTCACTTGTAATTGGTAATATTTTTATTTATCTCAACTGCCAGCATTTTGTCGTTGATTTACCTCTCACTAAAATCTCATCTCCTTTCCTCTTCTGCAAGATAAGGTGATTTTTATTTTCTGTTAATGTGTGTGTCAATGAGAAATGATTAAGAATACATTTTTTTCATTGAGGGAGGATTAGAAAGTAGCACACAATAATTTTTCCTCCCCTTGTAGTGCAGCTGGAATGTTGAAGAATGTTGGAAGAAAGCAGACCACCAGGAGGCATTGCTATGGTCCATTCAGTTGTCACTGTACATGCCATGCGTGCCCCTATTGACTTTACATTGTTTGTGCCATTTGGCTCACAAATATTCAGCTACACATTGCTGCTCTTCACAAATGGACAACAGTAACATGCACGCCATTTTTGTTTCTTAGTTCAGGCTTCTCTCACAAGAGCTGTGCATGAAAACAAAACACTCACTGTAGCGTAAACTTCAGAATACATTGTTGTGAAATTTCAACATTTCAGCTGCAGTACCAGGGCAGAAAAAAATTATTGTGCATTATTTTCCAATCCTCCCTTGTTTATTTTCTTTGGTTGTAGTCTCTGTTCAAAGATTCTTTTCTAAAGCATAAATTAGTGATTGATTCAGTCTTATAGTAGTAGTTTATTACTGTGTTGTTGTTAACTTTTAACAAATTGCAAGCAAATTTCACATGAAGAAATATGTTAAACCTCAACAGCTATTGAGATACAAAGTTTCAGCAGCAAATTTGATTTAATTAGATGCTGTAATTCATCCAGCCATGGCAGTGAAATTAATGCAGTAGTTGCAAACGGTTTACAAAAAAATTTTCTGATATTGTGGTAAAGTAAGATGTTTAATTGGTAATATATTTACTTTCTAATTTGTAATTTGTTTTATGTTGCATCCAGTGTTCTTCAAGCTTTCATCTGTTACAAAAACAATGTGTGTGTCAACTGTTAACATTTGAACAAATTCTTCCTGTTCAGCATGTTTTATGACTGATGAGGTCTGTCGATTCTCTCTGATTGTGTGTTTCACATGTGTGTTCACTATTATATTGGATTTTATAATACTTTAGCTGGTCCTGACCTTAGTAAAAAAAGAAATTGCTTGACAGAAAGAAACACATATTGGCTATGTTTTCTGCTTGCCTGAGTCTTATAATCTTGCAGCCTTTAGATTCTATTTGTGCGTTATTTGATTGAAAACAACATTTTTTTGTATCTCAAAGATTGAAATAAAATCCATACAAGAATTAACTAGGCATACAGCAGATATCTTGAGAAAATTTTCCATCATAGAAATGTATTTTTACTACTCATTGCTGTGACTGCAAATGCTTTAGGAGAACTGTTTCTGGCTTTTCCTCTTAACATGAACTGTCAAAACACTGCAACAGTATTGATATTAATTGTCAGTTCCACACACTGCAGTTTTCAGCTTATAAGCTTTCTTCTAGCCACTTGGACAATATTTCAAATAATTTTGATAAACGACATTAAAATATTTTCATGTCTCTGACATATTGCAAATCACAACATTACTGAAAGTGCAAGCTTTGTGCTCTCTCTTAGAAAAGTGTGTCGAATGAAACTTGTGCATGAATGCAATTAAGACTTTTTTGTGTTAATAGGTAATTATCATGTATATTCAAAGCTTTACATGAAGAAATGGTATAATATAACTTGCATTGTTTGAAACTCTTAGTTAAGGCATGTTCAGAACTAATTAAATTGACACCAATAGTAAGGAAAATCTTTGGACAGTGCATGATAACTAAAGGTATGCATGTTAAACACTGCATGGGGTACAAATGCATGTAGTTTGTGGTGTGTGTGTGTGTGTGTGTGTGTGTGTGTGTGTGTGTGTGTGTGTGTGTGAGAGAGAGAGAGGGAGAGAGAGATAGAGAGAGAGAGAGAGAGAGAGAGAGAGAGAGTGAGAGAGAGAGAGAGAGAGAGAGAGAGAGAGAGAGAGAGGGGGGGGGGGGGGCATGTGTGCATTGTCATGATACGTATCATCAGAATGACAAATGCTTGTTCTACTGGCAGCTGTTGCAATTTTGTGATTAGACAGTGATGTTTCAGTTACATAAGTGCTTGAGGGGATGAGAATAGGTCAATTTTCAATTTGAAAAATGCAATAATACTCCCACAAACATGGCTAAAGATGGATTCTGAGCAAACCAAATAAAACTTCATACATATACATCCATACAGAACAAGTAAACAAGTAACTGAAAATTGTCTTACTCAAGAAAATTAATCAAAAATGTATCTGTATCTTGATTTTAATTTTGATTTATTTTTAATGTAAATATCTGCATAAACCCAAGGAAAAATGTTACGAGATTATGTTCATACATTCTGAAGGCTTTCCACTATCCATTTGTGACATAACACTGTGGGAAATGCAAAAATCAGCGATATATTTAATTTATTTCTATTAACGTAAACATCCTGTAAACTAAAGTTCAGGTAATGGGTTTAAACATAGATTTATGATGTTTTCGTGGTCAATAGAATTGACTCTTGGTGAAGATTTGTAGTTTCGAATTTAGTAACAATCTGTCGGTTTCAGTAATATGTATTATACAACATCAATAATATTGATGTAGATATGAAAGAGGTGTGACTGTATTTTCCTGTGTGGCGCAGCAAGGATTCAAACTTACAAAGGAGTAAAAATCAGGGGAATGGCAGCAATATGAACTTCTGCATGTGCTAAAGCAAATTGGCTTCATATGGTCTTACTTATCAAGGAAGGATTTGCGGCTGTCTTGTGGTACAGGCTCATTTCGAATTTCCTTTCTTGCTTTCGCCATTTCACCCTGTGACTTTTGGTCTGGCTTTTTGTGTTATTTTGTGTCATTTTCAGCATGAGCTTTTCACGAATGTAAAAGCTGCTGGTGTTACAGATTTTATTTTTGTACTAAGACATAATAAGACTTATGAGGGGCCGCTATGGACTGGACCTCTTTAATTTTTTTACAGGATTTGGAGGTCAGTGCCTGCTTTTCAATTTCCTAAAGTAGTACGATAAAAAGGAACCTCAAAAATATGACCTTTGAAGATCCCAGTGCCATTATTAAATACAAAAAACTTAGAGCTTTTTAACAGAGCTGCTCAAAGATGTGTGTGTAGCATCTTTGTCTTCTAATCATGAGATTGCCAGTTCAGTTCTGATGAGACATAACATTTTTCTCTTTTATTTGAATTCTGTATTTATCATCAAATTGAAATGTTGATTAACAAATACTGAACAATTTTTTTTAAATTAAATAATATTTTATTTTTAATTATCGATTGCATGAAAATGTGAGTATTCATAATAATCAAAATGTACAAAAATGCAAATTTTCGTGTTGTAAGATAAGAAAAATCTACATGATGTTTAAAAAAAGTACTGCACACATTCCTACTGGTTGTAGTGTTGCTCAAAACTAAAGGCAAATACCATGTACAATTGTGTGTCCAAGAACCAATACCTGTTGACATATGGGCCATTTTACTTGCGACGAGTTATGTGTACTGTTTGGTGGTGTGGACAGGACTCACAAGAGAAGGCATAGTAAATTACCACAATAGGCCTGTGTGGGCAGAAGCCAATCTGTGAGCAGTTGTGGAGTTGAAGTATCAGGATCACTTCCGTATCATTTTACAGGCAGGAATTGTCAGTGACACTCATTATGCCATGTTCTTTATCTAGCAGATTAACGGGTGCTGTATATCACTGGTTTCTGCACAAGGAATTACTGACAATTTTGGAGAATACCTACCCTTGCAGGAATATGGTGACGGCAGTTTATGCACTACTATCTGTACCTGGCCACACTTTGCTGTAGCCCACTGTGCTTAAATGGAAAAGAAAGAAAAGAGAAAGTGCATGTTTCTAATATGTGTGGGATTTGAACATACATCCTAATTTTTGGTAACAATGTTTTCTATGTTTGTACTTACATAAACTGTAAATGTTCCTAATCACAGATGTCCAAAAGTTTTTGACCAAAGGCTTTGAAATTTTGACACAATGTTGCATTGGAATATGCATTTGTTTTTGTGTATCTAAAATATGTAATATATAATGTTTTATTAATTTAATAATGGGAAAATGTTGCAAAAAATCTCAACATTATAAGGAACCTAAAAACATACCTATATTAGAATGCAAGTTTGTGACAAAATTCCAAAGCAGTCAGTCACGAAGTTTTGGAGACATGAAATTTTGAACAAATGAACATTTATATTTTTATTTATATAGATGATGATGATGGTGGTGATGATTTTTGGTGATGATGATGTTTGGTTTGCGGGGCGCTCAACTGCGCAGTCGTCAGTGTCCGTACAAAGTCCCAATCTGTACACAGTCCAAACTTCATACTTTCACAAATGATGATGAAATGATAAGAACACAAACACCCAGTCCGAGGCAGAGAAAATCCCTTTATATAGATGGGGCAGGGCTCAATTTCTATGGATTGTGAAACAGTACCTCACCACAATTATTCACAGGTGATAGATTGATGAAGAAGGCTCAGCAGTGTGGTCTACTCATTCACCAGACCAGAGTCCATTGGATTTCTGGCTGTGGGGACATTTAGAGGCATTGGTGTATGCCAAACCTATTAACAATGTGCAGCCATTACAGGAATGTATGACAAATGCATGTGATGCAATCCAAATGGAGACAGGTGTTACTGAAATTCATTGGGCAGAATGGCAGAAGGATGTGTCAGGATGCATGGGAACCACATGCAACACTGCCTACATTATCTTCTTCTACTTACAGGACCGATGGGAATGAGAGGACTGATTGACCCATGTGTCAACAGATATTGGTTTCCAGATATATGATTATAGGAACTTTTCTTCTAGTTTGAGCCAATACTACTGCCTGTAGGCACAGGTGACACATTTTTTGAATACCCGTGATATATCAATAATACTGTCTCTGATATTGTGTTTGTTATTTGTAATCTCTAGAAATAAAAAAATTAGTTTCTATTTGATGTTTTACATATTTTGATCAAATTTTAATTTGCTGTGTATACTCGCATTTTCATGTGATTGGAAGTTGAAAAAGGGCATTATTTTATTACAAAATTATGATTCCACGTTTATTAATAGCCATCTCAATTTGACAGTAAATAAATAAATAAGTAATTCAAATAACAGGTAAAACAGTGTGTCTAGCAAGAATGAAACCAGCAACAACCTCATGACTACAAGACAAGAACACTATACATGCAGCTGCAGATGGATCTGTTAAGAACATCAAATTTTCTTGTATTGAGAGCGTTCAAAATCTTCAAAGGCAATTTCTTGGAAGTGTTTTGAGATGCTTTAGGAAATTTATGCCCAGGCGTTAATCTTCATATCCTGTAAATAAAAGGGGACAAGTCAATAAGATATCCTTCTGTAAGACTGATAGATTTACTCACATGAATAGTGTTCCGTTACTTACGTTAAAGACCTTGGACACGTGTCACTGCCTGTATAGAAGAGAGACAATCTCCAGTTAATTTAATTTTGTTTTTATTTTAAAAATCGGATTATGCATTCACAAGACACGTCTCTGCTACTGAGGCTGCTCCGACGTGCCTTTAATAACAGGTAGTAATTAGCGTCATTATTTTTTGTTTTTAGTTTTTTTGTTTTTTTTTTTGTGTCATAGGGTTTAGGGGGGCCAATTGCAGTGAACACTGCCCTGTTGGCACTTTTGGTGAGGACTGTGCACATCGCTGCAACTGCAAGAATGGTGCCACATGCTTACCAGAAAATGGTCGTTGCATCTGCACGCCAGGCAAGTTTGTTGCTAGAAGTTGTTTCAACACCATGGCTCTTAGTACCAAATTAGAGTGATACTTATGTGAACTTTCGGCTGCTTCTAAAAATGTCAGTCCTGTTTAGAACATCTAATTTTTGAACCCTTGTATGTGCGAGCTCCGTAAATTAGGAACATCCGTAGTCGCTTACATGAGAATGCTGACTAGAAAAGAACTATCTTCTTCATTGCTAATCGTATGTGAATAAAGGATTGGATGACTGAATATCTGTATGGGGACATATTACAATCATTAAACATTAAAGGCAGTGGGCAACAGACAAATTTCTTAGAAAATAGCAATGGCTAGAAGAGGTTTGGGACAAAGTTCTTCTCCCAGAGAGTTAACAAAACACACACACCTGAATTAAGCACTGTAATATATGTGAACAATGTCGTGTACACATTTTTTTTATTAAATAACTGTGAAAATGGGAGCACTTTTTAACAAAGTTAACTGCTTATTTAGTTCATTAACATTATTTGCAGAGTGTCACATTATAAACTCAAAACAAATATTGTATAGTTAACTTAGCTCATTCAGGGGGTGATTTTTCAGTCATGGGATCGTGGTGCATGAGTATAGACATGAAATATTTCTGCTTCATATTACTTCAGACATTATAAAAATAACCAATAAAATCACTCTTAAGTGAACAATATATGATACCCCGTCGAACAAATACATAAATACACTGAGCCTAAGACACTAATGAGCTCTGTGATCACAACTGTAAATCTATCTTTCAACAATCAATGTATTTCTTACATTGGTATTAGTTGTTTTAACAATTAGTTGTACCATACTTAAACAATTTTTAACAGACTTCTTGTGACAATGTTCAGTCTACTTCTTTAAACTTGTTAATGTCAAATACTACTACAAACTTCATCTCTCTGATGCAAAATATTCAAGTTATTAACTGAAAGTGTTAACAGTCTTCAAATTTATATTTGCCAGTATGCTGAAATGACTCGTTCTTTATTAAAAATATAGATTGTGTAATACACTATTAGAAGTCTGAAAAGGTTAAATTTACTCCCTCTCCCTCTCCCTCCCTCCCTCCCTCCAACTCACATACGCACTCGTCATGCTCTTTCCATGGCAATACTGAATTTGTTACCTCATCTCATAATCCATCTTTGTTCATGCCTAGTTTGTTGCTCTCCGCTTTACCACTTCATTGAGTATTGATCTAATCCCATTACGATATTTACATTCCATCCTGGATTCATCATTAGTATATTGATTGAAATTATCCTTAGATCAAATTGTCTAATAGCTGCCAGATGTTCAAATCATTAGGTCTTATGTTACCCTTAGACATTTACTTGAACATGATGACATTTATTGTGATACTGTGGACCAGAAATAACAACAGTGCACCAACAGACATCTAACACAAATAATCTATAAAATTGTGTAGTTGCTTGTGTGGGATGCATTTAGTTTTTCCATTTAAAAATGCTCTTTTACTTACTGTCATAAATAAAATTGTAGCTATTAAATTAAATCTAAATAATTACAGTAACCTCTCATTACCAGTAATACTGCAACATTTTTAGACAGTATTCAGCTGTATAGAGTGTCAGTTTCCTGTTACCTTGTGGTTTACTGTTGTATGTGAAACATCAAGGCTATACAGTGTAGTGTGTGCCAGTTTGAAACTTCTTGGCAGATTAAAACCGTGTGCCAGACCAGCACTTTCACGTGGAATTTTTGCCTTTTGTGGACAAGTGCTCTATTCACTGAGCTATCCAAGCATGACTCGCAACTTGCCTTCACAACTTTACTTCCACCAGTAGGTAGAAGATGAGGTACTGGTGAAAGCAAAGCTGCAAGGGCAAGTTTGGAGTCAGTGTTGGGATAACTGGAGCCATAATGTAGATAAGACTTTTCAAGAAAACAAAGCATTGGTATATTATCATCATTGAAACCTCACTCAGCAGTAGTACAGTATAACCGGATGGATAAAAATCTACTCACCAAACAATGGCAGGAGAAAACACATATAAAAATTATGGAAATGTGCAAGCTTAAGGAGCCACAGGGCTGTGTCTTCTGGCAGAAGGATTGAAGCAAAAGGAACAGGGACAAGGGAAAAGAACTGGTGAGGTTTAGGAAATGGGGAGAGTTATAGAAAAGTTATCCAGAACCCCGTGTCGGGGGAGACTTACCGGATGGGATGAGAATGATTGATTGTTGAGGACTGCACTGGATGAGATTTGAAAGCCTGAGAACTGAAAAGTGGAAGATAGGATAATAAAAAAGACAGAGATTATGCAAAAACATTGTGAAAGAGTTAGTAAGAGCAGAAATCCAAGTGTGTAATACATGATAGACAGGCTGCCGGGAGTGGGGGAGTCAAGGGGGAGAATAGGCAGGTTAGAAACTAAATTATACAGAAAACTAAAAGGGAGTGAAGAAGGGAATAGTTACTGAGAAGAAATGCTGAGACCAAGGAAATTATCATAAATTCAGACCACGTGGGTGGCAAGAGTCAAAGACGTAACACCAGTTTCTACCTGTGGAGTTCTGATAACATGATGTTATTGGGAAGAACCCAGATGGCATGTGTACTGGCACAGCTGAACAGTGTTTACATAACAGCTGGTACATGACGTGTGCTGTTTCACAGCTGGCTCTTCCTTTAATAGCATTTTTTTGCCAGTTATGTTCCTGGTATAGATGGTGGTAGGAGGGAGGGTGCATAGGGCAAGTCTTACAGTGGGGATGGTCATAGGGGTAGGTGACATAGGGTAGGGAAATGGGTGCAGAAGGAATACAGTGGCCACCAGGGTATTATGCAGATTGGATTGCAATGAGGGAGGATGAAAAGCTATTCTGGGTGTGGTGGGCAAAGTGTGAGACAGGATGGGCCTCATTTCAGGCCATGATTTTAGGAAGTCATAGTCTTGTCAAAGAGGCTACTTTGACAAGGCTATGGTTTCCTAAAATCATACCCAGAAATGAGGTCCATTCGATCTGACACTCTGCCCACCACACTCAGAATAGCTTTTCATCCCTGCCCCACCTCCCACCCCTCCCCCTCCCTTCCCCACTCCCAAATCTCTGCATTTCTGTGAGGAGACCGTGTGCTCCTTCAGCAGCCATTTCCCTATCCTGTGGATCCTGCTCCTGAGACAGTCCCTGGTGTCAGACTTTCCCCTAGTCGAGCTCTGTAACTGGTAAAACATATACTATCAAAGGAAGAACCACCTGTGAATTGACACATTTTGTGTACCATCTTTTGTATAGACGTGGTTTGGCGTTATGCATCAGTATGACTTTTGTGGCGGCGTTCGTAGCGACAAGCAATTCGCTGTAGAAACGGCTTACGAAGTCACCGCCACACTTTTAATAGCGGGCCGACCGGTCCGCTGGAACAGTGAACAGAAAGATGAAAACCCAGACACTCTGATTAAATAAAAGTCGGTACTTATCTTTATTAACGATGATACAGAAACACAGTAGTGACTCCGTGTCTACAGAAATCTGTCTAGTTCGAGTCGGAGCGGCTAGGTCAGCGTCGGCTGACGACAAACAACTACTCTGCTGCGATGAACACACAACTGACTAGCAAGTACACCATTCGGTGGCGAGTATACAACTGAGCGGCGAATACAGAACTGTCCTAGCGCTCGCAACTCCAGCGCTTAAGAAACCAGACGCCAGCGGTGGCGCGCGCAGACTTGCAGCGGTTTCCTGTATCGCTGGCGCTGCTTATGCAGACGGCGTCCGGACTTTGATGCTGCCAACCTTTTGGCAGCGGGCTCGGTTGGCATTACTGACTAGGATATAACAATGACTTCCACCAAGTAATCAGTTACAATGAATTTGCACAGATAGAGATAGTATACTGGCAACATGTAATATCCTGCTGGAGAGCATGTTCTTCAATACAACAGTCATGACCCAGTTTCTGTTTCACCACACGTGCCTTCTGGAGCCCCTCATACTTCACCTTTGGAGTATGTTTCAGGTTGCAACGCCATTTAACCCACACACTGTGGTGCACCCATTATCTGTACTGCAGCGGAACTGTGTCTTAGGAAACCCAGAACATGTAGTCTCCTCTGACAATGCTACACTGCTGTTTTTGTACAATGGTCTTAGTGTGGGATAACATTTGTAATTTATATTTTGAAATCCTTCCATATGTACCTTAAAATATATTTATATCATAATTTTTTAATGATCCCTCTGTTTTTGGGCATTTGCGGATTCGTTTTATACCTTTTTGTTGACTGCATAGGGGAAGCGATGAGCAGCAGATAGGCATGCAGACAAGGTTTTGGAAAACTTCCAGAAAGATAAAAAAACTAGTTTATCAGACTAGGAGTCCAAGACCAGAACATTGTCTTCATCTACAGAGTGAAAAATTGTTTCTGGCTATGTCTAAAGCATTTCTTTGGATTATTCTTTCTTCTAGAAGGCATAGAGCACAACTGTACATTGGTTAGCACTTTTGTTTTGTGTTTAGGAGAAAACAGTTCAGATCTCTGTGCGGACATCAAGCTTTTGGTTTTCCATGGTTTATGGAAACCACTTAAAGCATGTACTGGAACGCTCTCTATGAAGAGGAGGCAGCTGGTTTCCCTCACCAATCTGAGCTGGTGCTCCATCTCTTATGACCTCACCATTGACAAAACATTAAACACTAACCTTCCTTTCCTGCTAGTTGCAACACACTCACAAAGAGGAGGAACTTGAATTGGTAGAGATAGATGGAATAATACATCACAAAATAAGAGATGTTCAACTGAAAGTGGAGAATATCTTGAAGCTGTGTTAAGTAGACACATTAAAAAATTATGATATAAATATATTTTAAGATACATACAAAAGGATTTCAAAATGTAAATTACAAATGTTATCCCACACTAAGACCATTGTACAAAAACAGCAGTGGAGCATTGTCAGAGGAGACTACATGTTTCCTGAAACACAGTTCCGCTGCAGTACAGATAATGGTTGCACCACAGTGTGTGGGTTAAATGGCGTTGCAACTTTAAACATACTCCAAAGGTGAAGTATGTGGGGCTCCAGAAGGCATGTGTGGTGAAACAGACACTGGGTCATGACTGTTGTATTGAAGAACATGCTCTCCAGCAGGATATTGCATGTTGCCAGTATACACTCTCTATCTGTGCAAATTCATTGTAACTGATTACTTGGTGGCAGTCATACTGATGCATAACGCCAAACCATGTCTATACAAAAGATGGTACACAAAATGTGTCAATTCACAGGTGGTTCTTCCTTTGATAGCATACGTTTTACCAGTTACGGAGCTCGTAGGACAAGTGCAAGTGTACACCTCCATTTTCACAAAATGAAGGAAACTGGAACAGTTGTTGGTTGAACACTATTTTATTGTTTACAACCATTATTAGAATAATATAATTTCATCTTCTGTAAAAGTCCATTTTATATCAAATTTGTTAATATGGTGGTTGCACACCTTCGGGTTTTGTATCTAAATGTACGTGTTCTGTGCCTCCTTAGTCTTAGAGTATCCATATTTGGTTTTCCCATTTGCAGCTTTAAACCATCCATCTACCATAGCTGCATGCAGCAACTTAGTTTGCATCGCATGTAGGGCATGCTTATACTTGTGTCCCCCTCAGCTGATTACAGTTTTGTTGTCAGTTTGGCCATATGAGCAAGACAGTGGTTGAGCTCCTATGTAGGTGTGTCTTCACATATTGTGTGGTTCTCCAAATGTTCTTTTTACTATTTCTTGGGGGTTTCATGGTTCTGCAGATGGTAGTTCTCTAAAGGGTCTTTATCTATTTTGGTAACTCCTTAGGTTCACTGTTTTATGAAGTGGGACACAGAACTTTTGCTCCACAGGTAACATACGGCAAGATATAACCTTAGTTCTTATATGCTTCGTGTGAGTAATGCCCAGTCATCAGTTTGCTGTTAAATTTTTCATGACTGCTTACCCATAATTGTTACATATTGTTGCCATCAGTACAGTGTATACTAGAAGATGGAATTATGTTATTCTGAAACCAGTTGTAAACAATAAAATTGTATTGGATCAACAACTGTTGTGGTTTTCTTCATTTTGTAAAAATCGTCAAGTACAAAAGATAATGTTATAGATGAAGGATATAACGTGAAAATAAACAAGTCTAAAACAAAGTTGATGGCGTGTGACAAAGGAGGGCAAAGAAAACTAGAGAACATGTATGTGGCAAGCTAATTTAACCTGGTGTGAATGAGGTGAGAAATTGTTGCAGCAGCTATGAGGTATGAGGTGGGTACGAGATACCTGAAACTCTGATGACAAATTTTTGGTACTATAATCGTGTATTCTTTACTTGGGATATTAATAATGGTGTCTATAAAACAAGATGAGTAAGAAAAATACACTGTTTAAGATACAAATCTTTTTTTTTGGGTGAAATTATGAAGTGTCTATATATTCTCAAAAAAAGTACAAGTTTCAGAAATTTAACATTTTTTCCAACAAAATTCGAACAAAATACAGTTTCTTTGATTAATTAACATAATGATATTATCTTATAATCATAAACAGAAAAAGAAAATAAAAGGTCTTATGAGATCAATTAGCTCTGCATCAACATTACATGTACAAATCAGCACATCTGCACATAAAAATTGTGTGCTTCATAAATATTGGGTTCTCACACATTGAAAACATTGGTTTGTTTTCCTGTCTTTTTTCCAGTACAATTACCACACCTGACATATATACCAGTCCCTTTTTTTTTTTTTTTTTTTTTTTTTTTTTACCTGGCGATGATGTTTGTCCCAGTTGATCAGCAATTCTCTTTCGAATTTCCCTTGAAAGACGTGCATTTTCTCGTCTAATGCAAAGATTGTCATTCATCAGATTCAAACCTAAATTATGAATGAAATCTTGGCACTTCATGCATGTTTTGTCACCCTTCTTATTTTCTCTGTAGACTGTGATGGCATTTATGGCAGCCATATTGAATATACCATAAAAATTTGCTGTTGTGAGTAACATCATAAGTGGCACTCAGTTCATCTGCAACAGCGACACCAGCTTTATTTGTATTGTAATAAGTAATCATTTCCAGTTTTCTTTTATCACCTGTCAGTTGGTCTATATTTTATTGTGGTGTAAAGTTTACACAACCAGCACAACTTTATTTTTTTAGGTATGTAGGACACCAATGTAACATCATTCTGGAACCCAAATCAAGAACTCTTTACTTCTGTTACTTTTTTGAAAATCTCAGGTATGCTTGTCTTGTTTTTACGGACTGTGCCGACAGAAGTCAATGAATGTTCTTTCAAGAGATGGATCAGAAGGGGGTAACTAGTAAACCAATTACCAAATGTCAAATTCCTGTTCCACTAAATGGCTTACAATATCATATTCCTTATTACTAAGCTGGTAAGGTTGTTGTTTTCCTGAGTATACTTCTAGTTTGAGGTTATAGAATGTCTTTGCATCTGCAAGAGCATATATTTTTATGCTGTATTTGGCAGGTTTGTTTGGCATGTATGCACAGAAAGAACATCTTCCTCGGAAAGATAACAGCATCTCATCAATAATAAAGTTCTCAGATGGCATATAGTGTTGTTGAATATTTTCAAAAAAATTATCAGAAGTATATCTTATAGCAGCCAGATTGTCAGTCTTTTTCTTTTCGTCTCAGGTGTTCTTATCATCGAATGTCAAACAATTATGGAGAAAGTAAAATCTCTGCAGTGACATTGTAGTCCGAAAGATTGCAACTCCAGCACCGTCTGTACGCCACATATCATTCAAGTTTTGTCTATTTGAGCAGTTTAGGCCTGCTGTAAACAAAAGTCCCATAAATGCCTTCAAATCCTCTGAAGTTACATCATTCATGTGGTACTGATCTTTATCTTCTGGATATTTTCCCCTGATACGCCTTATTTGATTATTTGTAAATGTAAGTACAGTATTCAACATACTGTTTCTTACAAAAAGACTCCAATATTCAGTCTGTTTTGGCATGTTCTGCAGCACATTTTATGCATGGAGAATTGGTAATAATATTCTCTGAACAAATACGAACACTTTGCCCAGGACAATCCTTCATCTGTTTTGTACCATCTTTGGACGTATAAAAAATCCCACATACCTCAGGTGACTGACTAGGAGCCGCTAACGCAGATATTGTCTCTTCTGAATAATACAAAATACCCTCTTGCTCTGAATCATTTTCTTCACTTCTTTGAGAAACTTTGTCAATCTCTTCTTGACTCTCAGAGTCACAGGAATTAACGTTTGAACAATTTTCTAAAATTTCTTCTAGTAGTTCTTGTAGCCGATGTTCATTTTTTTCATGAGACATCTTGAGAAATGTAAAATATAAAAAAAAATGAAAGAATACTATAAATAACTATACATCTCAAAAACTTGCTGACAGCTCAAAAATGTGACACCGACTACAAGGTCGGTGTCTGACGTACCCTTGCCACCTTTGCACACGTGTATCTCCCTCTGACACTGGCGCAACAATAAACTTGACATTGCATCTTGCCCCCTCTCCCTAACCTCCAGCTACTGTGACAGCAATATTAGTGTGGCAACAATGACATTCTATAATCAGCGCTTCAAAACACCTCGGGTATGACATATCCGATTCACTCGTGCCAGGTTAAGGAGCTGACGTGTTTACTTATTTAGGAAGCAAGATAACTGCACATGGAAGAAGCAAGGAAGAAAATTGCCCAATCATATAGTGTTTTCAGTGAAAAGAAGAAGATAATTAGCCAGAAAATATAACAACCTACAGTACAAGAAAAAGTTTCTGAAAGCATTTAGTCTGTAGTGTGTCATTGTATGGCTGTGAGACCTGGACTCTGAGGAAAGGAAAGGACTGAATTGTTTGAGATGTTTTGTTGGCAGATAGGTACATAAGATCTTGAATGATCAGTTTTGTAAAAGGATGATTATGTGTTATAAAGAGAGGGAATTTATGGGATTGAGACTGTTGGTCATCATTGAGACTGAAAGGCTCCTAAAAATGTTGTCAGAGGTATATATCAACGGAATAAGGGCTAGACGGAGGTCACAACTGAAGTACATAGATAAAATTATTAAGGAGGTAGTACACAGTTTGTAGACAGAAATGGAGGAGGTTAGTGCTATGCAGTATTACATAAAAAACAAATCTTCTAGTCTGTACATAAGAGGATTCCTTGTGTCTTGTGGTGGCTGTGTGTCTATTTATCACACAACATTGGACTTTAATAATACAATGGCAGACCTACTCGGGGAAACAATTCTGATGACTGTGTGCCACGGTTACTTTAGCTATTGTATGGATATTTTTTGGTTAGTGTAAACTGAATAGAATTTTAATCATGGACATTGATGTTCATCATCATAGGATTGCTTGCTGATGGTACTTGGTATAGAAACTGGTAGTTAGGTAACATATTTTTTTTGTATACATGTATATTTACATCTGTCTATACTCTGAAAGCCACCTTATGGTGTGTGGCACAGGGTACTTTGTGTACCAGTGTCACCAACCCCTTTTCCTGTTCCAGTCACATACGATTTACAAGGAGAAAAATTGCCGCTAAGCTTCCATGTGGGATCAAATCTCTCTAATTTTGTCTTCGTGGTCCTTCTGTGAGATACTCATAGGAAGAAGCAATGTACTGCTTCACTCTTCTAGGAATTTTCACTCTCATAACTTTGATAGTAGACCACACCATGATGCAGAACGCCTTTTTTGCAGTGTGTACCACTGGAGTTGGCTGAACGTTTCCTTTATGCCTTCATGCTGACTAAATGAACCGGTTGAAATGTGCTGCTCATCTCTGGATCTTCTCTGTTCCCTCTATCAGCACCATCTGGTATGGATCCCGTACTGATGAAGGTTCTTCCAATGAATCCATCTGGCATCGGCTTTATTCGTGATTAGTTTTATGTGGTTGTTCCACTTCAGATCACACTTCACGCATATTGCTAGATATTTTACGGAAGTAACGGTGTTCCTGATGATTGCTGTATAACATGTAGTAATACAATAAAGGATCTTTCTGTCTATGTATTGGTGATATGTTAAATTTATTTATGTTGAGGCTTAATTGCACAAAGCATTGATCTTGTGTAGGTTTTCCTGCATTTTGCTACACTTATCTAGCATCGTGACTTCTTTGTATATCTTGTATCGCCTGTGAAAAGCCTGAGGGTCTTTCAATGTTATCTACTAGGTCATTTAACTATATTTTGAAAAGTAATGGTCCTATAACACTCACCTGGGGCATGCCTAAAGTTACTTTCACATCTGAAAGCTTCTCTCCATTGAGAATGACATGTTGTCTCCTGTTTGATAGAAACTCTTCAGTCCAGTTACTCAGCTGGTCTTATATTCCATATTCTCATATTTTGTTCACTAGGTCGTAGTGTCTTCTGCAAGTTAATGAACACAGTATCTCCCTAATCACTGTCCACCTCTGTATGTTGAAAATATATAGAATGCTTTTTGCCTGGACTGGCAGGGTTTTTTTTGTCATCAGGGCTGTAATGTTGTTGGACTCTCTCTCTCTCTCTCTCTCTCTCTCTCTCTCTCTCTCTCTCTCTCTCTCTCTCCCTCTCTCCCTCTCTCTCTCTCTCCCTCTCTCTCCCTCCCTCCCCCCCCCCTCCCCCTCCCTCCCTCTGTCCTATAGGCAGAGGTTTGACATCGATGCAGCAACTTATGCACACGGTGACTATATGAATCACTGCAATACTAAACTTGGTTGAGTGCAGCATCCTATGGCAAATGTGATAACACAATTAATTATTATGTCAGAAAAGCTTATACAGTCAACACTACAAGTTGTTTGTAGATATTAATGTCTTGTGTCTGGATACGTCTGGAATAAATTAGTCATTGCTATTTGTTATATCTGGTTGCTTGCTTGTTTATTTCTTATTACAGTCTTAACGGGAGGCCAGGTATATTCTTAAACAGGAAGGAAAGTTTTTACATCTTTACGGTACAGAAAAGATGTGAGCATTTTTGTTGTTCTTGATTCTTTTTGTGTTTCTTGGTCATACGTGCAGGTAGTAAAGGACAGGGGTTGGTTCTGCAAATAGAGTATTGTCGCGGTCTCGGTAATACTTGGAAAATTTTGTGGTATGTTAAACTATGGTCACTTGTTCTCTGGCTGTTATTTGTATTGTATGAATTCCAGCACTGAAATGAATGTTCAGGCTTTGTATGACACTGATTTTATGGAGAGTATATTATTGATGTGTTGTTGTTGTTCACAATATCAGATTCCAGTGACACTCATCCCTGATAAAGGTTGAACACTAAGTAAAGGAACGCATTAGAGAATACTAACAAAGGAAAACAGCACTGGTTGTGGGATGGAAGAAAAGCCACTAGGCAAAATCATACAGTGGAAAGTCAAGGATGGAATAATTACAGTGTTATGAAAAGCATAGGTTGCGCTACTAGCCATTTAGTTGCACGCAGGCATAGCAAAAACAGGGCTATACATTTGAGCTTTTGGTCAAAAGGCCTTCTGAAGAAGGGAAAGAAAACCCCACACACACACACACACACACACACACACACACACACACACACACACACACACACACACCACGGTCTGTTAGTGACCACCCAGCCTTAGTGGCTAGAGACAATGGTCATATGTGTGCGAGTTGTACTTGTGTGTGTCTGTGTCCTTTTGAAGGAGACCTTTTGATGAAAAAGTAAGATATATAGCTGTCTTTATGTTGTGCCTGTCGACAACTCAACATCTTCTCCACGTGGCGAGTAGCAATCTATCATTTTCATAATATTGTCGAAATAGTGCTATATACAAAGACAAATTGACACTTGTTGCAGTGGCTGGTTAGAGTGATCGTAAAGGCGTTTTCCATTCACAGATGCTTCCATCATCCACCATGGTTTCAACTTAGTTTGTCCATATAGTAGTACTAATAAACATATGTAAAAGAACAAGCAGCTATTCTAGGTTTTGAAACTATTAGCTGCACAATCTGCGACATGGCGCCTGAAACCGCGCGGCCACTCTGTGTGGCAGTAATACCACCGGTGGTCTGACAGGCACATCATGCAGGAAGGAAAGTACGAGCAGAGGGGGGAAAGTAATGCACAATAATTTGATGCCTTTTACCTACTTATAATATGACTTAGTCATAGAAGTATGTTTGGTTCAAGTATAGACATTTGCAGACTGCCAATTTCACTTCCTCATCTGTCACAAAGCGTTGACCAGCCAGGGATTTCTTGATGACACCAAACATGAAAAATCTGACAATGCAATGTCCGGACTGTATGGTGCACCTCCCACCCAAACTTGATGATTTTCTCACAAGTGGGAGCAGCAACATGGAGACGAGTATTGTCACGAATAAGTTTGACACCAACAGCATTAATGTTGTGGCATTTGTCACAAAGGGCACAATACAATGTAACCGAAGTTTTAATGTAGGCTGCAGCTTTCACAGTGGTCCTGTGTTCAGCAAAGTCCACCAGTAACACACCGTGCACATCCCAGAACACTGTTAGAAGCACTTTCCTGGTAGAGTGACTCACTTTGAATTTTTTTGTACTGGGGAATCAGCATGTTTCCACTCTGTAGAGGCCTGCTGGGTTTTGAATGTAGTGGTACACCCACGACTCATCACCAGTGATGATTCCTTTCAGAAAGCCATGCCCTTTTGAGGTGTAATGCGTCAAGTGATTGAAACTTGTCATCATTCACTTGTCCTTGCCAGATTCTTAAGCACCCAGCGAGCAATAACTTTATGAAATTTCAACGTGTCATGAACAATATTGTACACAGTACCAGGATATTTTGAACTGTTGTGATACAGTTTGCAGCTGCATACACGGCCGTTCAAAATTGCTGCCTCAGTGGCTCCAACACTGCAGGGTTGCAGTGTTTGCTGGCCACCTGAAGTGTTGTGAATCATTGAGTTTCACGCAACCCTCTTGGAAGAATGTGCACCACCTGCTACAATCCATACAGTCATCTCTGTACGTGCCACACTTGTCCCTGTTAATTTCATTCAGTTTATGGCGTTAGGTCCACAGGTATCAAACTACACTTTGCTGCTCTTCGCAAGCAGACAAAAGTAACACATGTTCCATGTTTGTTTCGTAATTCAGATTTCTGTCACTAAAGCTGCACATAAAAACAAAATACCTTCTGTGGCGCAAACTTCAAATTATACCGTCGTGAAATTTCAGCATTCCAACTGTAATACCATGGGAGAAAAGATTATTGTGCTTTACTTTCTGATCCTGTGTTGTATATAAGCAGAGCAGAGATGAATGTGGAATCATTCTAATGACAGTACTGGCCACAGATGGGGAAACCCACTTCCATAAGAGACTTTGACAAAAGGCAGATTGTTATGGCCTGGCACCTGGGGCTGAGCACCTAGGAAACGGCAAAGCTGGTCAGCAGTTTCTGTGCTACTGCCATAAGCATCTGTGGAAAATGGTTTAAGGATGCTGAAGTCACAAGTAGGTGCAGCTTCGAGTGCAATGAGCATGGAGGTCACTGAGATTGGAATGTGGGTCGATGAAAATGTCACACTTGATCTGATGGATCGTGTTTCTTGATGAATCATGTTTCTTGTGAAAAGGGTGGATTACTATTCACTGCAAAGACGACACATTGAGTAGCAGACAGGCACAAGGAAAAGACTGTTACACAATGAGCTTTCAGCCAAACTCTTCTTCAGAAAAGAAAACACACAAGTAGGCACACCCTGCGCACAGGTGACCACTATCTCTGGATGCTGTGGCCACAATGCATGCAACTGTCACGTTGAACGAAAGCAACAATACAGAGAGGGGCAGAGAAGGGGATGGGGGTGGGGGGAGAGGAGGAGGAGGAGGAGGAGGAGGAGGAGGAGGAGAGTGCTGTCTGGCAGTGTGTTTAGGGACTAACAGCAGCACGATAAGGCTGCCAGGCGCAGTGTCAAGAGGCTGTGCGGGAGGAAGAGGAACAGGGAGTGGAGAAGGAAAGGATTAGAGAAGTGGAAGAGACCAGTGGGTGCGCTGGTGGACAGCGGCACACAATGAGTGTGAGGGGATGTGGGTTGGAAGGTAGTGATAGGGTAGAAGGGCAGAAACTGTTTGGTGGAGGGTGTGGGGACGGTAGGATACCGTAAGTCAAGGCTCGAATGATTTCTGGAGTGGATTGCTGCTTTTGTTCAGTGTGCCAGTTGCATTCTGGCTGCAGCAGCCAGAGATAGCAGTTGTGTGTGTGTGAGGTGTGCCTGCTTGTGTGGATGTGTGTGTTTTCTTTTCTGAAGGAGGCTTTGGCCAGATGTTTGGTGTGTAACAGTCATTTCCTTGTGCCTGTCTGCAACTTAATGAGTCAGCTTTACGGTGAGTAGCAATTTATCCTTTCCATAATGTTGTTAATAGTCCAACCTGGACATTCCATTGTTTGAATCATATTTATTGTTACACCAAGTTGATGGTTCTGTCTGGATACACATCATCCATAAAGAACTGCATTTTTTACCATCAGCTGTATAAATAAACCTTTATCCTCTACAAGTTTTAGCACAGAGACCATCATCACTGGAAGAAAGGCAAATGCATTAGATTGAAAAGCTGTTCACGTTTCTATTAGATGTTTCAAAAGCCCTCAATTATTTATGTGCTTATCTATTATGTATCATGACTTTAAATAGCAACAAACTGACCATACAATAACACACGACTGAACATAAGTGACCTATCGTGAAGACTGATCCCAGACTGTGTGTGGCTTTTACTGTTTTTTGCGAACTGGCCGAGCGCACCATGAGTGAGGGCACTGATTCGGTAACCGAGTACACGAGCTCCGAGCAAAGTGACTCTGGACCTTTCCGTCTGGGCAAGTATTGGTCCATGTATAGGGAAAGGCTAGCAGAAGCACAGAGGGAAAGTTTCAGAGCCATCTTACTTAGAGCTCACATATTTGGTCATCCCTTGCCACACATGGTGTGCTTGGCTAGCTCATAAATGCAGCAAAAGCTGCACAACAGTGTGGACCTCATGGGAATATACTAGGATCAGTCTTCGTGATAGGTCCTTTACATTTGGTTGTGTGTTATTGTAACACCAATTTGTCACTATTTAATGTCATGGTACGTAATACATGGGCATTTACAGTCACTGTAACATAGAGAACTTTTGAAACATCAAATAGAAAGATGAGTTGATGTTCCATCTAATGTAATGGTCTGGGAAGTGAGGATGAATTTGAATTTTGCGCCATTTTCTCTTATGACGGTTGGAATCCGTGGTTTTTACATGTTTATTATCTGCGATCCTTCCCCTTAGTAGCCTGATAGCTTTTGTAGGGTGAGCATTGTTGTTTGATGTTTATTTTTATTATGGAGCAGATGATAACTAGCAAGATATCGAAGTGCTGAAAAGTTCTTACAAAAACAGTGAAAGCCCCACGACAGTTGTTCGTGAATTGCGTGTGACACTCGGACATAATGCTGCTCCAAAAGAATCATCAGTTCAGAAGCTGCTCCAGAAGCTTGAGACCACAGGTTCTGTTCCAAACGTTAAGAAAATAGGGTGACCATGGTTTTTTTTTAAAACACAAGAAAACATCACTATAGTGTGTGGAAGTGTGACTGTAAGCGCCAGAAAATTGCTTCGCCAACATCTCGACAATTGAATTTATCACCAAGTTCACTGCATGAAATCCTTTCAAGAGATCTCAAAATGCATGCATACAAGATTCAACATACACAAGAGTTGAAGCATGCAGGTCACAGAAAGAGGCATCGATTTGCTCATTGGGTCTTGGCTCAACAAGTGGAGAATGAAAGCTTCACAAAAAGAATAATTTTCTCAGATGAGGCACACTTCCACCTCTGTGGGTATGTCAATAAGAACAACTGCAGAATTAGGGGTAATGAAAACCTGTGAGTGGCTGTGGGAGATGAAATGCATCCACAGCCCATGACTGACTGTGTGGTGTGGTGTGGGTTTTGGGCAAGAAGAGTGATCGGCACATACTTTTTAGAAAATGATGAGGGAGCTGCCATCACCGTAAATGGAACATGCCTTCTGATTGGTTTTTCCCCTCTTATTGATGAAAATGATGGTTTTTTGGCTTCGACAAGATGGTGTGATGTGTGACACATCCCCCGAAGCGATTGCTCTGCTGAGTGAAAAATTTCCTCAAAAAATTCTCTCTTTATGTGGCAACCAGGAATGACTTGGCAGATCATACAATCTTACACCTTGTGGGGATTTGTAAAATCAAAAGTGTACATAAGCAAACTACAAACACGACACAAATTAAAGGATGAAAGAAAAGGGTTATTAACAGCATCCCACCAGATGTTTGTGAACACATCATTGGGAACTTCGGTGAACGCATTGCTCATTGCCATGCGGTGTTGGGTGGTCATATGGAGGATATAATTTTTCATACATAAATGAGAGAAGTTACTTAATGTATCTGGAAAGAAAAAACATTAAATTTTCAATAAATTTTGTATGTTCTATAGCACTTTAATATTCGTCTCTACTTCCCGGACATCCTCTATTTGCATTTTCTTCCAGTGATGACAGTCTGAATGACTGAAACTGGTGGAGAATTAAGGTTTATTGTACAGCTGATGATTAAAAATGCAGGTCTTTATGTTTGTGACAGCTGTAGGAAGTCCCCTCATTAAAATATTAAACACATCATTCATGCTGATCAAAATATGTACACTGCTACAGGTGCACGCTAGTGGGGGTATATTATGTTTGTGGGGTAGTCACTTGGGCTTTCATGGTGCTTATGGTAGTAATTGCAGGCACCACGAAAACTGTGGACTATGTGAACATTATTACAGACCAGGTGCATCCCTTCACACTTGAAGTCTGCCCTGATAGCAATGTCATCTGGCAGCAGGATAACTGTCTGTATCACGAGATCAGAATCATGCTACAGTACTTTGAGGACAATGATAGTGAAATCACGGTGTTGTAACTGAGAAATTTGCCTGATCTGAGCCCAATGGAGGGCACCTGAGTTGGTATTGGGTGTCAGCTTTGTGCCCACAAACCACCCGCTTATAATTAAGAGAATTGTTTGCCTTGTGCATTGGCATCTTGTGTAAGGACACCCATATCTATGGGCAAGGAGGTACTGTGCAAAACCCCTGCTCTGTCCAGCCCAGCTCTTGGAGAAAGGAAAAAAATATAGTGTATTCAGGTGTTCTTTCTTTCATGAAAACAATTTAAAAGTCAGTATGGCAAAGGTTTTTAACATGGTCGAATCCAAAAATTTTTTATGGCTACTTAAGGGTGCCATTTGTCTTTCGAAATATTAAAAATATGCCATACACACTGGTCTAGCTCCCACCCCTCCCCCCTTCCACCCCCACCCTCTCCCTACAAACTATTGCATTGGTGCCCTTGACGTGATGGTACTTTATAGCTCCAGAAACCACTGAAGATGAATATCATCGAAGCCACACACAGTTGCTACTGTATTGCATTCCAGAGGTAAACAAACACCCTATTAAGCAGGTGGTCATAATGTTTTGGTTCATGAGAGTGTGTGTCTGTCAGCAATACTAAATATTTTACCTCTTTAAGGTAATTACTTGACAGTTACTGTCTCATAGTTTTACAGTTTTCACTAGTGAATTTTCCTTTTAATACACTTTCTATCTTGCATAGCTCTATTTAGAGCACCCAGTGAAGCTTTTAAATTACTTATTTGAGCACTCTTTTTAATACAGGGTGGGAGGGCACGCAGTGCGACCGCCCCTGCAATCAGGAGCACTACGGCAAGAACTGCTCCCAACAGTGCCACTGTCTGAACAGTGCCGCCTGCAACCCGCAGAATGGTGAGTTGATGGTGAATTTGTAAATGTAATGAGGTAAGACAATCACTGCTCAGTTGTTAAGTTGGCGTACAAGATGTGCTCAAAAATTACGGTGAATGAACTTTTTTAGCAGCTGCTACTGATGCTCCATGATTTGTTTAATTTGTCTGATCATCTTATCTGATGAGACAGACAGCACTGAATTAGAACACAGTCTGACTTATTAATCAGCATCCAGAGACACTAGAGTGAGGAGGTGTTTACCACGTGTGTTGCATGTTGTGGATTACAAACAATACCTGAACATTAAGTTGTGTTCCAAGCTGCAGAGAAGTTCCAAAGAAAATCGTTAAATGTTGAAATTGGGGTATGGCGATAATAATGCTGAAGACAGTTTTCAAGTGGTGTGAGCAATTTAAAAATGGACTTGGTAGAAGATGAGCAAAGGTCAGCACATCCATTAACCTCAAAAGCAGAAGCAGATGTGAAAAAGTGGCAAAAATTGTTCACTGAAGCAGACAAATATCTGAGAGAACTTTACAAGGGCATGCTCCAACATTTCCAGTACAAGTACGAAGAAAGATACCAGAGAAATTTTCCTTCTAGTGTTGCAGCTATGCACTTCACTGTTGTTTTTGAATTGGTACTACTAACTCTATTGGTAACACACTTTGCAGACATTATCTACATGTATGAGGGCTGTTCAAATACACTCCTGGAAATGGAAAAAAGAACACATTGACACCGGTGTGTCAGACCCACCATACTTGCTCCGGACACTGCGAGAGGGCTGTACAAGCAATGATCACACGCACGGCACAGCGGACACACCAGGAACCGTGGTGTTGGCCGTCGAATGGCGATAGCTGCGCAGCATTTGTGCACCGCCGCCGTCAGTGTCAGCCAGTTTGCCGTGGCATATGGAGCTCCATCGCAGTCTTTAACACTGGTAGCATGCCGCGACAGCATGGACGTGAACCATATGTGCAGTGACGGACTTTGAGCGAGGGCGTATAGTGGGCATGCGGGAGGCCGGGTGGACGTACCGCCGAATTGCTCAACACGTGGGGCGTGAGGTCTCCACAGTACATCGATGTTGTCGCCAGTGGTCGGCAGAAGGTGCACGTGCCCGTCGACCTGGGACCGGACCGCAGCGATGCACGGATGCACGCCAAGACCGTAGGATCCTACGCAGTGCCGTAGGGGACCGCACCGCCACTTCCCAGCAAATTAGGGACACTGTTGCTCCTGGGGTATCGGCGAGGACCATTCGCAACCGTCTCCATGAAGCTGGGTTACGGTCCCGCACACCGTTAGGCCGTCTTCCGCTCACGCCCCAACATCGTGCAGCCCGCCTCCAGTGGTGTCGCGACAGGCGTGAATGGAGGGACGAATGGAGACGTGTCGTCTTCAGCGATGAGAGTCGCTTCTGCCTTGGTGCCAATGATGGTCGTATGCGTGTTTGGCGCCGTGCAGGTGAGCGCCACAATCAGGACTGCATACGACCGAGGCACACAGGGCCAACACCCGGCATCATGGTGTGGGGAGCGATCTCCTACACTGGCCGTACACCACTGGTGATCGTCGAGGGGACACTGAATAGTGCACGGTACATCCAAACCGTCATCAAACCCATCGTTCTACCATTCCTAGACCGGCAAGGGAACTTGCTGTTCCAACAGGACAATGCACGTCCGCATGTATCCCGTGCCACCCAACGTGCTCTAGAAGGTGTAAGTCAACTACCCTGGCCAGCAAGATCTCCGGATCTGTCCCCCATTGAGCATGTTTGGGACTGGATGAAGCGTCGTCTCACGCGGTCTGCACGTCCAGCACGAACGCTGGTCCAACTGAGGCGCCAGGTGGAAATGGCATGGCAAGCCGTTCCACAGGACTACATCCAGCATCTCTACGATCGTCTCCATGGGAGAATAGCAGCCTGCATTGCTGCGAAAGGTGGATATACACTGTACTAGTGCCGACATTGTGCATGCTCTGTTGCCTGTGTCTGTGTGCCTGTGGTTCTGTCAGTGTGATCATGTGATGTATCTGACCCCAGGAATGTGTCAATAAAGTTTCCCCTTCCTGGGACAATGAATTCACGGTGTTCTTATTTCAATTTCCGGGAGTGTAGTATCAGACTTTTACTTATATGAATAAGATCAGTCTTTATTATGATACTGCTGTTTGAGGCTGATGATCTTCAAAGTAGCCCTCTTCAGATTCTACACACCTCTCACAATGCTGGAAGCATTGCTGGGAAGAGTCCTTTGAAAGGTGTGCAGCTGCATCGTCAAATTCTGCATAATGCCTTCCCTGTTATGAAATCTGGTCCGTTTCAGTGTCTTTTCCAGTTTATGGAAACACCACAAGTCACTCAGTGCTAGATAAGGGAAAAGGGAGGCTGACAAACCATAGCTGTGTTGTGTTTCGCCAAAAAACTCTGAATTGTTGAGAATGATGAGTGAGTGCTTCACTGTGGTGAAGGTACCCACTGCCATAAAGTCTGGCCATTTGCATCTCACCATTTTATGAAGGTGATGCAGGACCCCTGGTAGTACACCTTATTGACATAAGCACCATCTGGGCTATCCTCTTGATGGACCATGCCACTGGAGTTAGAAAAAGGTGGTCAGAACTGCCTTGTTTTTTGGGTCTCGGGTATGATGGATGCTTCCATTGCAGTGACTCGATCTTCATTTCTGTATTGTACCCATAAACCAAGGACTCACCACCAGTGATCACTGTGTTATGAAAGTTGGGATAACTGTTCACAGTTTCCAGTGTCTCTAAATGAAGTTGTTTGAGCTCAGTTGTTAGCAACTTTGGCACAAATTTTGCTGAGATTCTCTCGAGATGTAAATGTTATGTTAAAATGAAATGAATGGATCCAATACTAATTACAACCTCGTTTGAAAGTTCTCTGATTGTAATTCATCTATCATGCATCATGAGCATTCTTACATGATCAATAACAACCTCATTTGTGGATGTTGAGAGCCTGCCTGAAGGTGCTTCACTCTTCACTGATATGCAGTCTACATCTACATCTTTGAAATGGTTCTACTTTCTTTTATCCACGTGGCACGCATTCCTTTGTCCTGAAACATTGGTTGAATCTTGTGGATTGTTTCAACATGAGGATTGCCAAGCTTAAAACAAAATTTGATGCAATAACATTGTTCCTCTTTTTCTGTCATTTTGCACCAACACAAAATCTGATAACTACCACTTACTTTTCAACAGCTAGCCAGTGAGTGTCATTTCCTCAAGCATGAAAAACATCAGGGGTGTGCACTACATATGCCTACAGACATAGAGAGCATACTGTCCTCATACCATTGTTGGTTTCAACAATAAAAACTATGGTTTGATATTTTTTGGACATCCCTCATTTCACTCAGTATACCTGCAAAGTTATACCATTGTATGACACACAGTTTAGGAGATATGACATTGTAAATATTGAGATGTGTGATAAACTAGCTTTATCTTAAAATGCAGTGCAAATTAGCCAGACTGTACTCATCCAGTGTTTCATAATGAGAGCAGTTAGGGACTTCATACAAATAGGCTTTCAAACAATTCCTAAACTTCCTCTCTCTTAGATGCTTAAAGTGAATATTTAACACTGTAACTTATTTCTAGTCGGGTGTTTGAAGCTGTTTTATACATGAGAGTTTGATTCTTTAAAGAACTGGAGGTTTACTGGTACCTTCACAACAAACTTTCTAACACATTAATTTATAGGTGTTAACAAATTCTTCTTTTCAGAAAAGCTTTAGTCCCATGCTATAGCCCATCTGCATTTTATATTCTTTCTACTTTGTCCATCGTCAGTTGTTTTCTGACCAAACAACAAAGCTAATCTACTACTTTTATCATCCAGTTTTGTGCATCCACAAAGTCTTTCCGCTGCAGCATGTCTTGTGAGTTTTGCATTGCAGGGCACATAGGGTTGACAGCACATTCAGATCTTACCTGCATGTATTCTGTGGACCTGCAGTGGTAGGGTGGGGTAGTAGTGTTGCGTGTGTGTTGCAGCTGTTAGTTGTGTTATTGTCTTGTGTAAGGTGAGTGGAGTGACAATGCTTACTATTGCAGAGACAGCATTTTTAATGGAAGTGGTTTTTTGTGCAGGAGGAAGTGATACGGAACATGTGAGGCTGCAATTTAGATTGAGTTTTCGTGCTTCAACATATCCACATTCTGACACTGTATGTGATTTAATTCACAAATTCCAGTTTGTTCAGTCCACGACGTACCACGAACTGGCAGGACCACACTTTTAACAAAATAGAAGGTTGAGGACATTTCAGACATCATGTTGTGGAGTCCAATAAGGACCATGCAAAACAAATAGCACATTGTGAATGGTTTCAGCGATTGGTTAACTGGGATGGATTTGGTGTTTAGATCTAAACTTTTTCACAAATGAGGCCTGGTTTCACCTATATCGCCACATTAATTCCCAAAATTCACGAATTAGGTCATCAGAAAATTCACATGACTTAAAAGAAACACCATTGCATGCATAGAAAATCAGAATGTGGGTTGCCATAATGCGAGTGTGAATTACGGGGCTGATCTTTTTCGATAATATGCTCATTTCCAATGTCTATTGTTCCCAGATAATTTATCCATTAAAATGAAATCTGTCATTCATTTTTCCAACAAGAGAATGCTACTGCTGATACTGCACTCTAGTCCCTATGACTTTCAGATGAAATCTTTGGAGACAGAGTACTTTCAAAGGGCTTTGGTCCTTGCACTCACCGGATCTGTCTCCACTCAACTATTTCCTTTGAGGTGTGACTAAAAGTTTGTGTATCAAAATAACCAAAAGGATATAGATGATCTGAAGACAGTGATAATGGATTATCTGCATTTGAGTTCCACATGAAACATTGGTATTGGTGTTTGCATATAAATGTTAACATGTTGAACTATGGCTTCAAGAAAGTGAAAAACATTGATGAGTACAGTGTGTTTAATTGTGATTAATATAATAAATTAATTTTTTTTTTTCATGCAATCAGGCCCAGAGGACCGCGCGCCACCACAGTTAGAGCTCTCCATGCGTCTCTGTCTTCTGCTATCTGTCTCCAGTTCCGTGACTCCCAGCTGCAACAGGTCTTCCCTCACTCCATCGATCCACCTCTTTCTAGGCCTTCTCACTGGTCTGCTGCCTGACGGGATCCAGTCCATTGTGATTTTGGGCCATCTTGTTGCCTCCATTCTAACAACATGTCCAGCCCATTGCAGTCTTTTGCTTCTCATCACTCCCAAGATGTTAGGCTCCTTGTACAGCTCTTCTAATTCAGTGTTATGGCGGCTTCTCCATTCTCCAGTAGTCTGATCTCTGACTGGTCCAAATATTTTCCTGAGGACTTTCCTTTCAAATGTTAGCAGTCGCTTAAGGTCTTGTTTTCGAGTGCTCCAGGTTTGAGAACCGTAAAGTACTACTGGCATTATTAATGTCTTATATGACTGTAGCTTTAGTTGTTGCGAGACACTTCTACATTTTAATATAGGGTCTAGAGAGTGACAGTATCTGTTTCCCACCTGCAGTCGTGCTTTTATCTCTGCTTCAGTTGATGTTACTTCTGTAAAAATGATCCGAGGTATTTGAACTCTTTCACATGTTTATACCTGGTGTTGTTCACGATTAAATCTTGAGAGTTCTGGATCTTTCTTCCTATGGTCATATACTCTTGTCTTTTCAGAGCTAATTTGTAGACCGATCCCAGCTGCCAATAACTCCAAGGTCTGGATACTTCTCTTCAGATCTTCTTGTGTGCATGCTAATAGTGCAATGTCGTCTGCATAGGCCAGATATGTAATGTGTTCATTACTAATTTGAATGCCCTCGATGTTTTCTCTGTTGAAATCCCGCATTACCTTCTCAAGTGCCAGGTTGAAGAGGACAGGTGATAGCCCATCTCCTTGGTGTAATCCTGTCAATTAATTTAATTGTTTTAATTGTAATGATGTTGAATTCCATCCCCCAACATAGCCCAGCCCTTAGCTTATGCAGTGACACGAATGTGCTGCCAACGTTCCACCCCCAGCAATGCAAGATACAGGGAGTTCGCTGATTTGGAGAGACTTTGCAGATGCATTCTATAATTCTCTCAGTATTACCTGATTTAATTGGACTACATTTAATGTTCATCTTGTAAGATATTTTGAGGGCAATGTCCATTCTGTTAAACTGCTCCTACAAGTCTGTTGCTGTCTCTCACAGCATATTTTTTTCCTAACATCAGAAGTTTTATTTCTTTTCCATGAATTTGCTTTATGGTATATACTAACAATTTTTACTTTGATATGATTTATTTAAAAAATAAAGCCACTGCTTATGCAGGAAAGTGACTTCCTCCAAGAAATTCATGTCAGCTGTGGGCCTCTGCATGCAAAAGATTATCGATATAAAAAGTGCACTTGTGTCTGCAGGAAGGAGAGTAGTTAACTTGAGACATCTGGTGTGCAGGAACATGCACATGCCGCCCTGGTTATGTCGGGGAAGTATGCGAGCGACGCTGCGACTCGGGTTGGTTCGGCCACGGCTGCACGCAGATCTGCCAGTGCCACGATGACAACAGCATCGGCTGTGACCCGGAGACGGGCCGCTGCATCTGCAAGCCCGAGTGGAAGGGTGAGTCCGAACCTCTCTGTGTCCAGTGTAGTTACTTAGCTCTGTTGGCACAGTTGTAGAGTATGTCTACATCTTATGAAATCTCTTTTTCCTTGAAGATGGGGAAATAGTGCAGTAGTACGTGACTTGACAAAACGTCATTGACCACGACTACTGAATATTTCTGTCTATCCTGAGCTGAAAGGATGCTGGCTTAGCCTTCTTGACAAGCTAAAGCACAGACAGTTGAAGACACAGATTCCATCATGCTGGACATGGGACACCTGTTACGGGGGCTTAGAGATGGGGGGGGGGGGGGTCATTGATAGACCATTCTATTAGTCATTATATAGTAATTTCTAATTGGTAGAAATTATATTGTAAATTGTTTTTGTAAATGTCTGTTTAGGTACTTTGAGGCATTTTTTTTCATATTTTTGATGAGGTCAATTATGTAAACATATTTTTTCCTGTAATGCTGTTGTGAAGTACTTATTAAGAGATACAATCTCTTAAAAGTGTAACACAGTGAGTCAAATACTGAAAGTAGAAACTATGTCTATATCTCGAGGAAGCATAACTCACAGCATGCAAATTACCCAGATTATATTTTCTAGTATTTGAGAATGAGGGCACTTACTAACTTCCAGTAAGCCTTGTACACAGTTTCAAAACTTTTGCTCACTGACACACCACCCACTCCCATGACCCTTAAAAAATAATGAGAGAAAACAAAACTTCATTATCGGGCACAACATTTTAATTTACTAGTAATTCTGTTTGCAACTTTTTTTTGGACCAGTATCAACAAATCCCGACAAACAGTTCAGAATGTATGATGTCATAAACGTTGCCGTGCTTGATAAATTAGGTTTTATTAAAATGGAGCACAAATTACCCAGAGTATTCTCTTCCATCATTTGATAATGAGAGCACTTATACCTGACTTGGAACAACAAAGCGATGGACACTGGAAGACAGTTGAGTGTGTAAAGGTGCGATGTTATTTGTTAGCAGGTGTGTTCGCACGCCACATGGCTGTATGTGCAATAGCTGTGCAGTTGTGTACTGACTACCTTCTCATGATGCATTTTAACGTGCAGTGTTGAGTTCGCTTTGCAGGATCGTAATAGCCTTGTCACTTAATGAATGCATTCCTGTGATTCTATTTTACTATTATTTATGTATCTCAATAAATGCAACAGGAAGCAGACTGTTTTTTTACAATAATCAGAAAAATATACATTTAATTGATGTTTTCAATATGAAAGGGGTGGTGAAATAGAACTGAAATGTTCATTTAAATACACTCCTGGAAATGGAAAAAAGAACACATTGACACCGGTGTGTCAGACCCACCATACTTGCTCCGGACACTGCGAGAGGGCTGTACAAGCAATGATCACACGCACGGCACAGCGGACACACCAGGAACCGCGGTGTTGGCCGTCGAATGGCGCTAGCTGCGCAGCATTTGTGCACCGCCGCCGTCAGTGTCAGCCAGTTTGCCGTGGCATACGGAGCTCCATCGCAGTCTTTAACACTGGTAGCATGCCGCGACAGCGTGGACGTGAACCGTATGTGCAGTTGACGGACTTTGAGGGAGGGCGTACAGTGGGCATGCGGGAGGCCGGGTGGACGTACCGCCGAATTGCTCAACACGTGGGGCGTGAGGTCTCCACAGTACATCGATGTTGTCGCCAGTGGTCGGCGGAAGGTGCACGTGCCCGTCGACCTGGGACCGGACCGCAGAGACGCACGGATGCACGCCAAGACCGTAGGATCCTAAGCAGTGCCGTAGGGGACCGCACCGCCACTTCCCAGCAAATTAGGGACACTGTTGCTCCTGGGGTATCGGCGAGGACCATTCGCAACCGTCTCCATGAAGCTGGGCTACGGTCCCGCACACCGTTAGGCCGTCTTCCGCTCACGCCCCAACATCGTGCAGCCCGCCTCCAGTGGTGTCGCGACAGGCGTGAATGGAGGGACGAATGGAGACGTGTCGTCTTCAGCGATGAGAGTCGCTTCTGCCTTGGTGCCAATGATGGTCGTATGCGTGTTTGGCGCCGTGCAGGTGAGCGCCACAATCAGGACTGCATACGACCGAGGCACACAGGGCCAACACCCGGCATCATGGTGTGGGGAGCGATCTCCTACACTGGCCGTACACCACTGGTGATCGTCGAGGGGACACTGAATAGTGCACGGCACATCCAAACCGTCATCGAACCCATCGTTCTACCATTCCTAGACCCGCAAGGGAACTTGCTGTTCCAACAGGACAATGCACGTCCGCATGTATCCCGTGCCACCCAACGTGCTCTAGAAGGTGTAAGTGAACTACCCTGGCCAGCAAGATCTCCGGATCTGTCCCCCATTGAGCATGTTTGGGACTGGATGAAGCGTCGTCTCACGCGGTCTGCATGTCCAGCACGAACGCTGGTCCAACTGAGGCGCCAGGTGGAAATGGCATGGCAAGCCGTTCCACAGGACTACATCCAGCATCTCTACGATCGTCTCCATGGGAGAATAGCAGCCTGCATTGCTGCGAAAGGTGGATATACACTGTACTAGTGCCGACATTGTGCATGCTCTGTTGCCTGTGCCTGTGGTTCTGTCAGTGTGATCATGTGATGTATCTGACCCCAGGAATGTGTCAATAAAGTTTCCCCTTCCTGGGACAATGAATTCACGGTGTTCTTATTTCAATTTCCAGGAGTGTACAATAACTCACAAACGTAAAATAGTATAAAATACTTGCATACTTACGAATACTGTAGTGTGCATGCAGTACATAATACTTGTGCAGGGGAGCATTCCTTAATAAGAAGATGATATTTATTGAGGAAATGCA
The DNA here is from genome assembly GCF_023864345.2 of Schistocerca serialis cubense. Classification (NCBI taxonomy): domain Eukaryota; kingdom Metazoa; phylum Arthropoda; class Insecta; order Orthoptera; family Acrididae; genus Schistocerca; species Schistocerca serialis. The sequence continues at coordinate 15,715,871 of NC_064649.1, forward strand.
GTATACACCATTCAGTTAAAAATATGAAACACAAACATATAAAATAAAAACAAATTATGGCAAAGGACAAAAGCTACATAGTTCAAAGTCACTTTCTTCATCAGTATGACCATTGTGTGTGTTCTAATCTGTGCAAGAATTGCTGATTACACCATTTCTGTGTGGTGTAAAACATTACTTCTCTTCTCTGTTGTTGTTTGTGCCACTGCTTCCTCTAACAGTTTCTGAATCTCTGTCTCAGTGAAGTTTTTGTTATTTGTTGCCAAATAATGGTAATGTCCTCCCAAAACATTTTTATGGCTTTGAAGTGGTAGTGGTATGGTGGAAGCCTGAGAATGTGTGGCCATGTTGTTTAGCCACTTCATTCACAACAAACTGTTTGAAACTGTAGCTTATTTGTTTTCACTGTATCCATCTGATGGAAATCATCCTGAACTTTCACAATGTAGCATTTCAGCCACTCAACAATGTTGCCATCGTCAGAGCTTTATCTTCAGTAATTGAATGGTAAGCAGCATTAGCCATTACAGTGACAGACAGCTGGTCTAAGTTTTCCAGTAGTTTGCTGTGAACCATTTAAGAAAACTATCATGGTTTATCTCCTCGTGATAGACTTTTGTTTTCCTCGATTTGTAAATGAGCCGTCAGATAGGTATGAAACCAGATGAAATTTCGGCATGCCAACATAGTAATTCTTTTGCCCCTCCCTGGAAGAACAGCAGAACTTCTGCATGTACTATTGTCTGTCCAGTCTTTTCTGGTGGAATGATGGCATATATCTACATGTGATTGAGCCATACAATATCTTTGAACGACACTTTAACAGTGTTTATTAAAAATCGAAAATGCCACACTCCAACATCACCAAAAACAGAGGACTCTGACAAACATTAATAAAGAAGTCTTGCTGCCACTGAATAATTCTGCCTTGGGAAGAGTAATGCATATTTTTTTTATAGTTGGTTATTCTGTTCTATGACAATATTTGTGTACGTTGTAACGAATAGCATCTTGTTGGAATGAGCCCAAGTTTCTTAATTGTTGTTCTATTCTTCTCCTTTTACCTGGTGTCCACAGTTTGGATGAGCTAGGCTCTTTCCCTTCTGCACAGTATTTATATTTATAAATTTTGATCTTCGAAGTGTCTTTAGTTCTTTTGACAATCTTCATTAGAGACAATATAATCACACTTCTCCTTCTCAAAATATTCACATACCAATATTCACGTGCCTGGTCATGGAAAACACGAGAAGATTGCTGAACTTTCTGTTTAGCAGGCATACTTTACTGTACCCTTCTGCTGCAGGCTTCAAACATTCTATGGCACAAAATAATCTCGCAACAAAGGGAAACAAAGTACACAAGGAAATGGATCACAGCTGTTTAGGCTACTGGCTTCAAATGTCTGCAACTGGTTATAGTAGCTGTAGCATAGAGAATTAACAACACTGAATGGAACAGAAGGTGCGATCAATTGCATTCTCTGATTAACTGTTCCTATGGTAGCAGCTCTGTAAACAGCTTCATGTCAGTCACTTTGTTGTTCTCACCCAGGTATAGTGACTTCCAATAAACTGTACACATAATTTCAAACATTTTCTTGCTGAAATGTTTTAATGCTTAATACCAAGTATTTAACACATTAATTCATTTTTAAAATAATCAGATATTTGAACTTGTTTTATTCAGTGGAGTTTGATTCTTCAGAGAATTGGGGGTGGCAGGGTTACTGTGCTTTTGGTAAAGGGAAACAACAGAGACAGACCTGACAGAGTAACTACCAGTAAACTCCAGATTGCTTAAAGAACTGAACTTGAATGCACAAAACAGCTTCAAACGTCACATTAATTTACAAATGAGTTAAATATTTGACACTTAGCATGTAAAATCTTTATTGTTCAAGACACTCTGTTTTAAGCAAAAACTAGTTTTTCCTGCATCTTGTGTTTATGATGCTTTACCTCCTGAACTGTGTGTAATGCAGTGATATAATTTTGCAGGTAAATTTAGTGGTATATGTGGATACTGTGCATAAACTGTGATGTGGGATAGAGTTGACAGTAAAGAAGTATAAATTAAAAGTCTTGTCTGATGTTGAAGTTTTAGTGTATGAAAAGAGAAAGTGTGGCTCTGGCAAGTGATAAACTTTTTCCTTTCACCACATCGTTGTGGGGGAGGGGGTGATTGTCAAGGATAAAAAGTTTCATAAAGTTTTGAAATTATGTGTAAAATTGTTGAAAGTCCCTGAGTGCTCTCATTCTCAAATACTGGATCAATAAAGTCTGGATTTTACCTTGCTGTCAGTTACGCACAATTTTTGTCATTAATACTTGTCTTATTCTGTTGAACTTTCAGTGCAGGATTATGTCTCTTAATGAGTAGATTATGACAGAATTCAAATTTTTAAATTTGGTCAATAATCATCCAAAATATTCCATTCCCCCCTCTCACCCCTCCCTTCCCCCCACAAGCCATTAGATATGCACCCTGCAAGTGGGTCTTGGGTCTTGGTTCTGGGATGGTTGCTTGGTAATATAGATAAGTAATATGAATGATTTGAAAAAGAGACAGACCGCTTTAATCATTTTTATCTTTCATTTGAATGGGTCTGCTCCGTTACACCAGAACCAACTTTTATTACATGAAAATTTAGGTTATGACTGACAAAGGGTCTTTCTTGTGAAGAAATTTATTGGATATAGAGTGCGTCCATAACACTGACACAAAAAAGAGAGAGAGAGAGAGAGAGAGAGAGAGAGAGAGAGAGTGTGTGTGTGTGTGTGTGTGTGTGTGTGTGTGTGTGTGTGTGTGTGTGTTGGATGGGGGGTGCTTGTGGGACTGTCAGCAAGAGAAGTTTCATGGAGGTTTGAGAAAGGACAGATAATTTAAATCAATTTTATATTGCGTGCATATGTGCATGCATTTGTATGTTTGTTGTACCTATAGAACTGCCGTAACATTGGCCTGGTGTTGTCTTCCCTGGAACAGGTGTGAGTTGCGAGACCCGATGTGAGGAAGGCAGCTACGGGGAGAACTGCTCAGAGACTTGCATCTGCCAGAACAACAGCTCGTGCGACCCGCAGACCGGGGAGTGCGTGTGTGCTGCTGGCTGGGAGGGCCCCGACTGCACACAGCCATGCAAGCTCGGCTTCTACGGGCTGGGCTGCAAGCAGAGATGCCCTGAGGTCATATACGGTGCGTCCAGAACCAGCTATACACATTCCTACTCCTTTACTGCTTTTCACGAAAACAAAAGCTGCGTACAGAAAAGAAAAGTGTGATGGCTAATTGTTACATATGAAGTGGCAGCTACAGTTAATACTAGCAGTACCAATACATTTTAAATAAGCTGCGTATTTGAAACAACCTTGGTAATGTGTGGGCAGGCATTTTGTTGTTTAGAATATACTACAGGAGTTTCACTGGGAAGCCCTTACACTTCGTTGATGCAGTCCCTATCTCTGTGATTTCCATATTTATTGGAGCCTTGAAGAAAGACACTTGTGGCTGTCCATTTCCTTTCGATAGAGAGGAGTGTGTTTGAATACAATTGTGGTTCCATAGGCAACAGCAAACATTTTTCCATTAAGGCATTGACCATCTTGTCTCACAGTGTGATTAATGTATTAACAGTTATGACAGTTACTTTTGAGATACTGATCAGCTTATTTACTTACTTCCTTTTCTTCTGTCTCATTTTCATTTGGCTGCCCCCCTGTATCGATTTGCAGTGATTGCAAAGATACGCCTAATCTATGGGGGTAATTTGAAAAGTTCTTGGAATGGAACAGAAAGAAATGACTTACCTCAGTGAAACTTTCTTATTTTTCAGTGAAGTCTCAGTGTACACTAATGCACCTGGTACAGAGATGTTCCAGTGGCTAGATCCCCTCTTGAAAATGAGATTCATCCAGGCCTGCAAAATACCCATCAGCTAAGACTGTCGGTTCTATGTTTGAAGAGAATATCTGTCCACCAAAAACAGATTGATCTTTGAGTAGAGATAGAAGCCTGATGGAGCCAAATCAGGTGGCAGAGCCAGGTTTGACAGCAATTCGTATCTTATTTCATATATTTTTGCCATAGCAATGACACTTGCATGTTGGTGCACATTGTATTGACGGGAGGTGACGTTCTTGCTTACGAAACCTGGCCTTTTTTCATGTATCTGATGCTGTATTGGTATGTGGAGTTAGTGTAGTATTGTCCTGTAATAGTTTGACCAATGGGAAGATAATTTATCAGCAGAATCCTTTTTGCATATCAGAAAACTGATGCCATGATCTTTCTGGCCGACTTTACTGCTTTAGTTTTCTTTGTTGGTATTGAATCAATATGTTTCCACTGTTTCGACTGTTGTTCTGTCTCTAGGATATAGTAGTTGACCCAAGTTTCCTCTGTGGTCACAAACTGGCACAAAAAGTCCTGTTGGTTGCTATAAAAACAGTTCAAATGTTGTTTGGACATTTCCATTCTGATGGATTTCCGATCCTACATAAAGAGTTGTGGCACCCATCTATCAGATAATTTGCTCATATCCAATTCCAATGTTAAAATGTGATATGCTAATTCAGGTGACATCTCTGCAGCATCAGCAGTTTCTCCACTTTCAAGTGGCAATCCTCCATGACCATTTTATGCACTTTTGCAATAATTTCTGCGCTAGAGGCACATGTTGGTCGATCACTACACGCATCGTCATCTAAGCTGTCCCGACCAAATTTAAACTCTGTTGTTGACTTGGAAACTTGAAGGAAATTGGCATGAATTTCCTTTGCTTTCATATGTTACTTTATGAGATACTTAATGACTTTTCACATCTTGATTTTTTAAATGATATTATTATTATTATTATTTTTTAAAATTTCCCGTCTTATCAATCATTACATGGAAACAACAGCAAAGAGAAGTCCCATCACAGATCTCTACCCAGAGCTCTGATGTGTCAGGTGTTCACTCATAAAGGATAACCTATTATTGCATGGGAACGCCTTCATGTTTTGGTGGTGATTCTTCAAACGTTTGAAACTGTCCATGTAACTGTAGCTTGCAGAGTGGCATTTAACAAGTCATTCTTCCCGTGCTCTGTATCTTAATATATAGTACAATGGGAAGTACCCTCTGCCATGCACTTCACAGTAACTTGCCGAATATGAATGTAGATGGAGATGTGAAAGTAGATGTACACTGTGCAAGAAGCTGCCTAACAAAGAACAGTCAAACACAGCACTGGTAGAGTCACCTCGAAGCAGGCAATCACAGCTCAAGTTTCAGAACACGGGGTGATGGTCACAACGTGAAACACAAACCAGTTTAATATCACCACCTGGTGAGGAAGTGTGCTAGCAGCAGGATGAACTACAGTGGTGCAAGGTAATTGCACTGGTAAGACTCGGTGGGAGTTTTCCATCATTGCTGGGTAGTGTCAGTCAGTAGAAAGGTGTCAGCAGAAGCGCACACTTACATTGCATATACGTTCCATCTAATGTACGAAGACAGTGCTGCATTTGTCTGATGTCACTTTTTCTATATTTCCATGTAATGTGACAGACCCCCAGATGTATGAAGCCCAAGGCTAGCTTTTACACTGCATAGAAAGTTCTTCATTTTTAGCAGGTGGTTGAAATACTCTCCATGACAAAAAGAACCACAAAGGAATTGTCCAAATGGGACAGAAATTGGTAGATATGGTGTACATGTGCAGACAAACTAACGATTACTATTGCAGAAAAAATGGATGATTTATTCAAGAGAAAGAGCCTCACAAGTTAAGCAAGTCAATAATGTGTTGATCTATCTTTGGCCTTTAGACAAGCCGTCATTCAGTTTGGGATTGATTGATAGGTTTGTTGGATGTGTCCTCCTGAGACATACTGTGCCAAATTCCATCCAGTTGGAGGCTCCTGCCCATAATGCTCCAGATGTGCTGAATTGGGGAGAGATCCAGGGATTTTGATGGTCAAGGTATGGTTTGGCAAGCACAAAGGCAAATAATTGAAACTCTCACCGTGTGTGGGCGGGCATTACCTTGCTGAAATGTAACTCCAGGATGGCTTGCCATGAAGGACAACAAAACAGGGCTCAGAATATCATTGACATCCCACTGTGCTGTAAGGATGCTGCTCGTGACAACCAAAGGGGTACTGCTATGAAATGAAATGGCACCCCAGATAATACCTGCTGGTTGTCAAGCTGTGTGGTGGGCAACAATCAGGTTGTTATTCCAACGCTGTCTGGGGCATGTCCAGAGAGGTCTTCATTAGTCATTAGGACTGTGTTCAAAGCAGGACTCTCAGAAGACAATTGTACTACAGTCAATGGGACTTCAGGCTGACGATGCATCTGGAGATGCTCTATATAATGATGGGACACCAACCTGACTGTCACCCATAGTATTGCTGTAACAACCAGGAGTGATACTCCTATCAATCAGTACTAATCTGAATAACTGCTTGCATAAGGGTCAGAGGTGGACCAATGTGTTATTGACTTGATCAATTTTTGAAGATATTTCTGTTGAATAAATCATCCAATTTTTCTGAAATTATAATTATTTGTTTGTCTGTACATGTACATTTCTACTGATTTACATACCACTTGGCTAATTCCTTTATGGTGCATCTTTTTTGTCTTTAATGAATATGAGCTTGATCGGCTGATTCTTGTCGTAGCTGCACTAATGTATGGCAGAACATGATCTTTTGTTCTCTTTCATTCTGTTCTCCTCCTTTGCTCTTGTTACTGTGTCTCTGTGCTCCCAGCACCTTCTCAATTTCCTTAGCCATACTAGAGAGAGCTTTCATAGCTTGCACGTCATATCTGAAAGTTAGATGTATTTCTAAGCCTTGCTAAAATGTCATTAGTGGATGCTTTAACTTATATTTGGTTTAGTCTGCAGCTCCGAGGTGTTATCTGCCTCATTGCTCTGAACAACTGAAATGTGCGTGTATTACCTTCTTTCGGTATACAGATTTCATTTCAGTGTTTCGTATACAGATTTCATTTCAGTGTTTCTCCAATTGTTACCAATGCTTCTGGTTCCACTGAGCTTTGTGGTATTATTCTGCAGGTATTCGTGCATGCGACCACGTTACTGGGCAGTACTTGTGCCGGCCGGGTTACATAGGACTCACCTGCGAGCATCCGTGCCCTATCAGTACGTACGGCCTCAACTGCCAGAATAAATGCACCTGCAAGAATGGGGCGGACTGTCACCATGTTACAGGTCAGTATACAGTGAGATTATAAGTTATATGTATGTGTGTACGGCTGTAAAGTGATGATGTTCACAATTTCACAAATCAAAAGAATTTTCGAGTTTGCCATACAAGATTAAAAAACTTACCTCAGTGCTACTGCGCAGTTGTTAAACATTCATGCTATGATAGAACATTTCGTCTAAAGTTATATGCTGTCAAGGAGACATTTGCATCTCTTCTCCCATGACTTACGTGATTACCAATTGCAGATGGCAACAGCAAGGTACAGTAGATGAGTACCACTTTATATTGTCAAATGGTCATCTAAAATCAGTAATAATAAATAAATTATAACCACCTAGTCCTCCTTATCTGATTCCTTGTAGAGAATTCTCTCAGTGAACTTTTTGCATTTAATTAACACAGAATTCCAAGATTTCGACCATACTCTACACACCAGGTAATGTTGTAGGTACTATACGTCTTCACACACACACACACACACACACACACACACACACACACACACACACACACACACACACACACACACACACACAGCACCCCATCAGTCATGAAGCCTCAGTTCCTGAGGTTCACCATCTATCGTGACACTCCTGTCCTCAATCAGTTTAGTGCCTTCTGTGTCACAAACAGCACAGCATGTGAATGTCTGTGGCAGGTCCCTCACTGATGTTCTCCCCAACCATTCTGCTTAATGAATTTCATTGTAGTTTTGTTTGGTAAGTTCCAGATGCTGACAGTTCCTGATGATGTGTGCACACGAAGTCCTCTGGCACCTCAACCTAAGTTTTTGTGGTTTGTATCTAACCAGGGCATGCCTAGGGTCGATTTCCTGCTTCTTTTTTTCCATTTATGTGACTGTTATTCTGTGGATGTCAGTTGGCACTGTTTTCATAATTTGACAATTTTGATGACAGGAGTTGTTCATAGACAGCCAGTCTCAGTGTGCCCAATCTCATTCATTGCCATAACCACCTGCTTGGTATGTGTCAAATTCCACCAGACTGGTGCTGCGTATTAAGCACAGTGACAGTGCAGCTGTAGGAGCACGTTAGGCTGTGAATCCCAGGTGGTGCCAGTAAGTTTACAGATGATGACATGTCAAGCAAATACTTTCAGCTTTGTTTTTTGGCAATGATCTTTGTATGTGAGACTTCAGTCCAGCTGTACTCTCAGGTGTTTCGGAGTATCGTAGTGGCATACTTGTTGTCCTTTCCAGGATGTATTTAAATTTCTCTTGGCTTCCCAGTTTCTCAGATGAGAGGCAAACACCTGTGTTTTTCTGGGATTTGGCTTTAGATTGTTATCTCATAATATTTGCCTATCTCTCAGAGGACTGTTGTCAGCTTATTCTCCACTTCCTCGAAGGTTTTGTCTTGAGCTGCAGTTGCTGTGTCATCTACACAAATAAATCATCTTGTTCCGGGCTTAATTGGTTGGTACTTGTATAGCAGGGGTGCCAATACATTACCCTGAAGGAAGTCATTCTTCAAGACTGGCTCCACTTATTATGCAAAATGAAAAAACTTCCTGTTTTGCAGTGAACATTTGTAAACAGTGTTAAACAGTAGTCTTTTGTGTTGGAATATAGCTTTGCAATCAGTTTCTTATGGTTGATGCTGCCATATGCTACTGATGGATCTACAAATGCAATTCCAGTAACTTGCAAGTATTTGACCACGGCATAACTTTCCTGGGAAAAAACCTGACTGGTCATTATCAAGGTTTTTATTGGCATCTTGTGAGATCTGATTGATGATCAACCTTTCTAGGCATTGTGCAGTTGGCAAAGAACAGAAACTGGTCAGAAGTGTTTAGGATCTATTGGTTCTTTTCTACACTTCAGAGTGCTACAACTTTGAACAAAAGTGTCAGTATACTTGGAGACATGCATGCACGATACACATCATGCTGTCTTAGAGTATATTTATTCACAACTGGTTTTGATCATGGACTATCTTCACACTACTAGCACAAAGAAGGAAACAAAGTGAAAACTTTGAATATCATCACAAGTTACATTTTCATGAGAATTATTAGTTGGAAGAATTAAGTGAACAAAAAAAAAAAACTGTTGGGACAACTTTGTACGTCATGCATGCTATTTAACCAGAAAAGATGTTTTCATAAGTACACTTAATTTTTCTGACTAGTTATTCTCATGGAAATGTAATTTGCATTGATATTCACAGTTTTCACTTTGTATCCATTTTTGTGCTAGTTCTGTGAAGATAGTCCATGATCGAAACCAGTTGTGAATAAAAATATTGTAAGACAGCACATAGTGTGTCATGCATTTCTCCAGGGCTACAACACTGGTTTCACACCAAATCTTAGGAACATAAAAAGGACCAAATATAGTGTTTAGTTTTGCAAACACTTAAATCAGACTTTCAGCTGCTCGGTTTCCTTCTGTCAGCCAATCACAGCATAGAGCATGTGACATGACTGTGTCACTGTGTGTGAATGACTGGATAATTCAGTGCAAGCTGTCTGAATTTTAGAAATGTTGATTAGTCAGCACTCAGTTCCCCACAAGGGTTCCTCCTGCTTTCACTTCTGTGACCCTGACCCAAAGGAAATGTAGCTGCAGTTTTTGTCACATTGTACTGAATATTGTAAGGTAATTGTACTAAATAAAATACACATCATAAAAGATTAAGCTTATTCGTTAGTAATACTGTACAACCCAGTGGCAGTGTACACTGACTTAGCAAACATCATGGGATAGTGGGGCACAGATGGCACAAGTGTGTTGTATACACACCATACTCCCTCCGTGCCAGCTGCAGTAGTATAGGAGACCTTCTGAGAAGTGGTTGTGTAAGTGATTTGCGTAACATGTGACGACGTCATGAGCTGATGCCTCCCAAACGGGTGTGAATTTCGATCTCGGCAGTGGTGCACGAATTCCACTTCACATTTTCAACCGTATCCAGGGTGTATCATGAATGGTCCAGCCACCCTCAATGACTGTGACAGGTGACATCTGAGACAGGTCATGAATAGTGACAGAAGAGCAACAGTGCAACAGATACAGCTCAATTCAACATAGCACGTGCTAGGAACATCCCCCAGTGGACAGTTCATACAAACACGGATTCTGTGGGGTGTGGGAGCCACTGCTGCTCAATGTCACTGGGCATAATGGCTTGCATTTGTTGCCACTCACCAGAGATGGACACTGGAACAATGTGATATGATCAGACGAGCCACAATTTCGACTGCACTGTTCTGATGGGAGGCACCATCTGTGGCAGACTACCTGATTCGATGGATCCCATCTGTCAAGAAGGTGTGGTCCAAGGTGATGGTGTCTCTGATAAGGTAGGAGGTGCATTTTCCTGGTATGGAGAGACCCCCAAATTGTTCTGGAAGGTACTTTGAATGGTCCGCGGTATGTTGAGCTGCTCGGGGACCATCTGCACCCATTTTTCGCCTTCCAACACCCAGACTGTTCTGCTTTGTTTAAAGATGATAACACAACGCCACATCACTTCTACGTCACCCAGAAATGATTCCAGGAACATGCAGGGGAGGTCTGAAGATCGTGACGGCCCCCTGGGAGCCCAAATTTGAACCCCATCAAACATATCTGGGGTGTCACGGAATGCAGGCTCCGTGCCATTGATCCTGCACCCACGAACAGACCAGAATTGGCTGTCTCTTTGCAAGTGTTTTGGTGTCACTGCTCCCTGAGGAGTACCAGGGACTTGTAGACTCATTTTCATGGCATTTCATTACAGTCTGCTGGGCCACAGGAGGCTCCAAGCATTACTTGGTGCCTCTCATCATGAAGTCAGTCTATTAAATGAAATTTACCTATAGGTAGCTGCTGGAGATTACTACAGTGTTGGCACTGCACAGACTTTTTTTGTGATTATTACAACCCTACAGCTACCCCCCGCCGTCCCCGCCCGTATGTACAATCACAGAATCAGTGTACAAGTTACACATGTCTGACAATTTTTGCCTGCAGGAGTGTGTCGGTGTCTACCCGGCTGGACAGGTGTCAACTGCTCGCTGCCATGCCCAGAGAACACGTATGGCATGAACTGCAGCCAGCACTGCAAGTGCCAGAACGGTGGGAAGTGCCGCCGCAATGACGGTGCGTGCCACTGCGCTGCCGGCTGGATGGGGGAACACTGCACCAAAGGTGAGGATGGGGCAGGACCCTCTGGTAATGGCCTCACACATACTACAATATTAGGCCAATTTAATCCAAAATTCGTCTTTCGAAAAATACGGGGTCATCTTATACTCGTAGATTAAACTATTGCTGCTGAGGTTAACATTTTTACATTCTTTAATAGGGTTCGTAGGGGTTGTCTTACATTTGCAGATGAAGCTTTGGCCACTGAGGTCACACACAGATTTATTTTGAAGAATTCACAAGGCCAGGGCTTGTGTTCAAGAGGCTCTTGATTTTCCAACATGCCAAAGCACTTGATATAGTATTAACAGTGCTCAAACAATAGTGTTGACACTTGATTTGTGCGGTGCTTATGCGAAGGATATGCGAGAAACTATGAACTAGCCACTACTTTTGTGTAACACAGAAGGATATAGCACTAAATTCTATTATCTTATAAACTCTTGCTGTAACTGAACAGTTTGTAACAAAAGTTCTCATACATGTATTGATACCCTGTTCAAATATTAATGTTGCTTTTTAAGTAAATGTAACATTCAAAAGTGGAAATTCTGGTCTTCAAAAAACATTACTTGATTCTAAACACAGATAAATATTTTACTCGATTATGAGAGACTGTAATGATTTTGTAAGTGGTTGCAAATGAGAAATTCAGTCACTGTTCATGTATTAGAATACCAGTTTACATTACCAGCTTTTAATCAGCTTTAGAACACTTGAGGGTGGCTTTCAGATGAAACAAGAAAGAAAATTAATTGAGAATAAAATCTCTAACAAATGAAATAAATCAAATTAAAGTGACTAACTGTTGTCCCAAGAATAAATTACAGTGGCAAGATCTGTTGTGAAGATAGTAACACTACATCACTGGACGATTGGGACTTCAAGAATTTGACTCAATTGTTGTTGCAATAATTTATTTATGTATTAGTCATTGTTATTACATATTACTAGTACTGTAGAAGATACTGCAGTCCGTGTTTCATAGTTGCTCAGGCACAGTGCGCAGAAGGGTTGGAGGGGAACAGTTATACCAGCCTGGCTACCAACTCAGTTAAGTGCAGGGAGGGACTAGTGAGCGAGCAGCAAATTATGTCATGTTGCCAGCCATGGAAATCTATACAGTGTTCTTTGGCTTTTTAAGAACATCTACCATGTTTAACATGAAGTTTGCATGAGTCTATTTGTAGTCCAGATTGAACTGACTTTAAAAATTGACAAATACCAAACAATGGTACTCATTTCTGCAGCAGATGGTAAAATTCTAGATAGGGCCCACTGGCATGCACATGTGTTTAGTGCTGCAATGTTGTTGATGCTCATCGTGACATATGATGGGAACAACAGAGTGTGTGTCAGCTGCTAGTTCTACACAGCCCAGCCAATGAGAGAACAGTGGGCATATGATATGTTTGGAAGCAAGAGACATTGTAACATTCCCACATCAATACTTGGATAAAAACAGCTGTGTTTTCAGGTCCCACTGCAACCAGAACCTCAGAAATTGCAACATATTTTAAAGAAACGGTGACCATGAAGGTATAAATTTCAGAATTCTACTGTTAGGATGATGATGATGATGATGATGATGATGATGATGATGATGATGATTAAAAATAGTGACACCATAGATGACAGGGTCGGTAAGCGAAAAATGTAGAAAAGAAAATGCTCCACAGATTAATGTGAACAATTTATTTTTGGTTATTTTTTCTCCTTGTATTATCAAAATTTAGACAGTCAAGAAATGATACAAATTTAGATTAGGTACAATGTTACCTTTTTAGGCAGATAAACAGTTTGTAATTTTGATCAGTCTGAATATATTAACTTTTTTTTCCAAGAAGCCTTTTGAAAAAAGTGGGTCACCTTATAATCATTTTCATCTTATACTTGGGTAAATACAGTACATATGTTCACTATGTTTTCAGCCTGAAGTTCCAAGGATGTATGTTGTACATTCTTCACTGCCAGCTTTCATAGCCCTCATTCAAATAAGTGTTCTACATTATTATACAGGGTGGAGGAAACTAACCAACAACAAGATCAGAGTGGCCTAGGGAATGTCACATCGAGCATTGTTTTCAAAAGCATCGAATTGTCCGATACTTGCCCATGGCATTGACCTGTGACATCATTAAGATAATGTACACTTCCATTTCATACTTACACAGTGTGACATCACAGATGCTATCAAATGAAAGCAATCTGATTATGTATATTATAATCAAAATGATTTGAAGAGAACATAAAACTATTGGGAACAATCATGGGAATTAGGGGATTTTGAGTGGGGACAAAAAAAATGAAATTCCCAATAAAAAATACATATCCAGACAAAACTTACAAAAAATCCAGTACAGGCATCATCACATGAATTATGTTGGTTCCATACCATCTTTTGTGACCACAATAAAAGATTTATTTAATCCACACCTATTTAACTTTATTTAAAAGCATCTTCAGTGCTCTTTGCAAGAATGTGGTTTTTCTTAAAAATCTGTTTGCCAGGAATGTAAACTGATCTCATGTTTTAAATTAGTACTGTTAAAGAGTATTAAATGACAGTTTATTATTAATCGCAGTTTTTTGTTTTGTTCTTCATTCCTTAATGTTGTGCTACACAAAGGTGTTTGATTTTAGTACACAGAATTCCATGGACACTAACTTGAAAACAAAAATATATTCAGTGTCTGTGAAATTATTGTCCTAAAACTGAACACCTGTTTGTAGAACAACATTAGGAATTTAGTAAGAAACAAAAAGTCGTTAGAAGTAATTGTAATATATATTGCTAAATCCCTCTCCTGGAACTGTGGTGCCAGTTTCAGTGTATGGGCAACAAAAATATGAATTTCAATATTTTGCATAATTATTGGTTGAATCTAAAAATTCAGAATGCTGTCATAACCTACTGATTAAGAGGTGTAATATTATGTTAAAAATTTACTCAATAAGACAAGTAGTACAGGTAGATATTGTGTGTGTCTCATGGGGTAGTGTAATTGACGGTGCACAAATACCTGGAAATCACTCATCCAAAGTTTGAGAATGACAGCACTTAGTGACTTCCAACAGAGATTATACATGTTGTTGTTGTTGTGGTCTTCAGTCCTGAGACTGGTTTGATGCAGCTCTCCATGCTACTCTATCCTGTGCAAGCTTTTTCATCTCCCAGTACCTACTGCAACCTACATCCTTCTGAATCTGCTTAGTGTATTCATCTCTTGGTCTCCCTCTACGATTTTTACCCTCCACGCTCCCCTCCAATACTAAATTGGTGATCCCTTGGTGCCTCAGAACATGTCCTACCAACCGATCCCTTCTTCTGGTCAAGTTGTGCCACAAACTTCTCTTCTCCCCAATCCTATTCAATACTTCCTCATTAGTTATGTGATCTACCCATCTAATCTTCAGCATTCTTCTGTAGCACCACATTTCGAAAGCTTCTATTCTCTTCTTGTCCAAACTATTTATCATCCATGTTTCACTTCCATACATGGCTACACTCCATACAAATACTTTCAGAAACGACTTCCTGACACTTAAATTTATACTCGATGTTAACAAATTTCTCTGCTTCAGAAACGCTTTCCTTGCCATTGCCAGTCTAAATTTTATATCCTCTCTACTTCGACCATCATCAGTTATTTTGCTCCCCAAATAGCAAAACTCCTTTACTACTTTAAGTGCCTCATTTCCTAATCTAATTCCCTCAGCATCACCCGACTTAATTAGACTACATTCCATTATCCTTGTTTTGCTTTTGTTGATGTTCGTCTTATATCCTCCTTTCAAGACACTGTCCATTCCATTCAACTGCTCTTCCAAGTCCTTTGCTGTCTCTGACAGAATTACAATGTCATCGGCGAACCTCAAAGTTTTTATTTCTACCTTCTCCGAATTTTTCTTTTGTTTCCTTTACTGCTTGCTCAATATACAGATTGAACAACATCGGGGAGAGGCTACAACCCTGTCTTACTCCCTTCCCAACCACTGCTTCCCTTTCATGTCCCTCGACTCTTATAACTGCCATGTGTTTTCTGTACAAATTGTAAATAGCCTTTCGCTCCCTGTATTTTACCCCTGCCACCTTTAGAATTTGAAAGAGAGTATTCCAGTCAACATTGTCAAAAGCTTTCTCTAAGTCTACAAATGCTAGAAACGTAGGTTTGCCTTTCCTTAATCTTTCTTCTAAGATAAGTCGTAAGGTCAGTATTGCCTCACGTGTTCCAGTGTTTCTACGGAATCCAAACTGATTATCCCCGAGGTTGGCTTCTACTAGTTTTTCCATTCGTCTGTAAAGAATTCGTGTTAGTATTTTGCAGCTGTGGCTTATTAAGCTGATAGTTCGGTAATTTTCACATCTGTCAACACCTGCTTTCTTTGGGATTGGAATTATTATATTCTTCTTGAAGTCTGTGGGTATTTTGCCTGTTTCATACATCTTGCTCACCAGATGGTAGAGTTTTGTCAGGACTGGCTCTCCCACGGCTATCAGTAGTTCCAATGGAATATTGTCTACTCCGGGGGCCTTGTTTCGACTCAGGTCTTTCAGTGCTCTGTCAAACTCTTCACGCAGTATCATATCTCCCATTTCATCTTCATCTACATCCTCTTCCATTTCCATAATATTGTCCTCAAGTACCTCGCCCTTGTATAGACCCTCTATATACTCCTTCCACCTTTCTGCTTTCCCTTCTTTGCTAAGAACTGGGTTTCCATCTGAGCTCTTGATATTCATACAAGTCGTTCTCTTATCTCCAAAGGTCTCTTTAATTTTCCTGTAGGCGGTATCTATCTTACCCCTAGTGAGATAGGCCTCTACATCCTTACATTTGTCCTCTAGCCATCCCTGCTTAGCCATTTTGCACTTCCTGTCGATCTCATTTTTGAGACGTTTGTATTCCTTTTTGCCTGTTTCACTTACTGCATTTTTATATTTTCTCGTTTCATCAATTAAATTCAATATTTCTTCTGTTACCCAAGGATTTCTACTAGCCCTCGTCTTTTTACCTACTTGATCCACTGCTGCCTTCACTACTTCATCCCTCAAAGCTACCCATTCTTCTTCTACTGTATTTATTTCCCCCATTCCTGTCAATTGCTCCCTTATGCTCTCCCTGAATCTCTGTACAACCTCTGGTTCTTTTAGTTTATCCAGGTCCCATCTCCTTACATTCTCACCTTTTTGCAGTTTCTTCAGTTTTAATCTACAGGTCATAACCAATAGATTGTGGTCAGAGTCCACATCTGCCCCTGGAAATGTCTTACAATTTAAAACCTGGTTCCTAAATCTCTGTCTTACCATTATATAATCTATCTGATACCTTTTAGTATCTCCAGGGTTCTTCCATGTATACAACCTTCTTTCATGATTCTTAAACCAAGTGTTAGTTATGATTATGTTGTGCTCTGTGCAAAATTCTACCAGGCGGCTTCCTCTTTCATTTCTGTCCCCCAATCCATATTCACCTACTATGTTTCCTTCTCTCCCTTTTCCTACACTCGAATTCCAGTCACCCATGACTATTAAATTTTCGTCTCCCTTCACAATCTGAATAATTTCTTTTATTTCATCATACATTTCTTCAGTTTCTTCGTCATCTGCAGAGCTAGTTGGCATATAAACTTGTACTACTGTAGTAGGTGTGGGCTTCGTATCTATCTTGGCCACAATAATGCGTTCACAATGCTGTTTGTAGTAGCTTACCCGCATTCCTATTTTCCTATTCATTATTAAACCTACTCCTGCATTACCCCTATTTGATTTTGTGTTTATAACCCTGTAGTCACCTGACCAGAAGTCTTGTTCCTCCTGCCACCGAACTTCACTAATTCCCACTATATCTAACTTCAACCTATCCATTTCCCTTTTTAAATTTTCTAACCTACCTGCCCGATTAAGGGATCTGACATTCCACGCTCCGATCCGTAGAACGCCAGTTTTCTTTCTCCTGATAATGACATCCTCCTGAGTAGTCCCCGCCCGGAGATCCGAATGGGGGACTATTTTACCTCCGGAATATTTTACCCAAGAGGACGCCATCATCATGTAATCATACAGTAAAGCTGCATGCCCTCGGGAAAAATTACGGCTGTAGTTTCCCCTTGCTTTCAGCCGTTCGCAGTATCAGCACAGCAAGGCCGTTTTGGTTATTGTTACAAGGTCAGATCAGTCAATCATCCAGACTGTTGCCCTTGCAACTACTGAAAAGGCTGCTGCCCCTCTTCAGGAACCACACGTTTGTCTGGCCTCTCAACAGATACCCCTCCGTTGTGGTTGCACCTACGGTACGGCTATCTGTATCGCTGAGGCACGCAAGCCTCGCCACCAACGGCAAGGTCCATGGTTCATGGGGGGGGGGAGATTATACATAATTAAAAAAAAAAATTTAATTATGAGATTATACATAATTAAAAAAAAAGATGAATTCAAGAAAATTGCAACTTCTGTATTTAAAATATATGTGTTACAGGTAATTTGTATATTCCTGTCCCATTTTTCCACAAATTTCATGAATAATTTTGCAGAAAATTGTTTGGGGCATAGGTGTCAAATATCTACAAAGAGTTGACACAAATATTATTCATATATTATTGGAATATTTTCAAGATTTTACAGAATTATGTAAAAAGGAACCAGAGAGAAAGTGCTTGCATGCTCCACAAGTCTACTGCTATTTTTATTTGTATGTTTTCATTTTCTTCCTTGCTATACATATTTCTTAAAAAGATATAACACGAGTCATTAGAACAATATTGTTATGATCAAACTTTTACTATTGTGGATGACACAATTATGTATAATGTGAATTTGTAATTTTTTTTTTCTTTTTTCCAGTCTGCCCTGAAGGTTATTATGGAGATCACTGCATGAAGCCATGTGAATGCAAGAATGAGAACTTTATCTGTCATGCAGTTGATGGTTGTGTGTGCCGCCATGCATACACAGGTAAGGAATGTATTTGATAACTTCTGACAAACTCCTTCCTAACAATAGTCCACCTCATTTTGTGTATATACGTAGGTTGGAACTTAAATAGTGGCAACACTGCTGTGGAGACACTATGCAATGGAATATGCTATTGTCCCTGATAGCACACGTTGACATACCTACCTTACCTCCAAGCAGATGGACTCACCCATCCCACGTCACTGGCATGCACACAATCAAGGGAAGCACAGTCACTTTTGAGCGAGCAGTCTAACGTAACGGTGTCACTATGTTTTCGAAACAGGAACAACGTAGTTGGATCAAGATTGAATGTGCCAAAGGTCGTACAGCATGACAGCATCATTTAGGTCTTCAAGAGGCATGCAGGGAATCGGCATTGCCGTACAGAACAGTGGCACATTGGGTAGAAGCCTTCAGTGAAGGTCAGAAAACAGTGGTAGACATGCATCGGGCAGGTCGTCCTAGTGTCTCTGAAGAAGTAGTGTATGTTGTTGCCGCATTAGTGGACAGTGATTGACACCATACAATTCGTGAGATCACCCACAAAACTGGATTAGTTCATACAACTGTGCTTCGCATCCTGAAGGAATGCTTGGGCATGTGAAAAATTGCATCACAATGGGTTCCACATGACTTGACAGAAATGCGGAAATGGATGCGTTACAATGCTGCTCAGACACAATTGGAGCACTATGAGCATGAAGGAGAGGCTTTCTTGCACTGTATTGTCACGCTGGATGAGACATGGGCCACATTGTATGAGCCAAAACCGAAATACCAATCCAAAAAATGACATCAATATTGGTCGCGTCAACAGTGCGTCAGAGCATCAGTAGGGTGAAAGTTATGGTGATTCTCATGTACGACTGTGATGGTGTTATCCTAACGCGCTACATTCCTCCATGGCAGACAGTCAATGCACAGTATTACTGTTCGTTTTTGGAGCATCACCTGCAACCAGCTTTGCGAAAGAAGCAGATACAATTTTTGTGCAACCCACCAATCATCATGCGCGACAATGCACGGGCATATTCAGTGCAAGCTTTGGCTCGTCTGTTCGGTCGATGGGACTGGGAAGTGCTGTACCATCCACCATACTCCCTGGACTTAAGTCCTTGTGACTTTGATTTGATTCCAAAGATGAAGGAACCACTTTGTGGCTTTCTCTTCAGAACTGTTACAAAGATTCAATAGGCAGTAGACCACTCCATTCACACCATCAACAGAACAGGCTCTGCTCGTGGTATACTACGCCTTCCACATCGTTGGCAACGGGTTCTACGCAATGCTGGTGACTACTTTGAAGGACAGTAACAGGCACGAACATGTAACTCTTTTTGTATCAGTTGTGAATAATTAGTTGCCACTATTTAAATTCCAACCCTCAAATGTTTCCTGAACTTCCTATATTTTTCTATCTTTTCCTTGTTTTGCCTTGAAAACTGTTCCAGATTTTTAATTCTTTCTGTTTGTACCCTTCAAATTGTGGAATCTTTTTCTCTATTATTCCTAGTTCCTCAATTTCATTTTGTTTCCAGATGTTATTTGGTTTATTCAACCCTTGGCTTCTGCGGTCAAAGTTTTTGAATCTTTCTGTTCACAAAATTACTGGAATATTTATAGGGCTGAAATGTCCTCACTCAGAAATAGGTGCCTAATAATAAGGATCAACCTTCAGTTTGACATTGTATACAATGTATTCTGTAGACTTCACTAAATTTTTCTTATTACTTCTTATTTTACATCCAGCTGTCGTGTATCTTCCACTGTTTATATTTTGCTGGGAAATCTTCTTGACTTGTCTAGACAATAACTGATAGCAAAGCATTCACATGCATTTAAACATTCAGGTCTAACCTCTGTAGGTTAATGCTTGTGGTTTGTATTTCCAGATATACATCTCTGTTCATATTAATTCTCAGTGGCACAAGATGCTCTTTATATTCTATTGATTCTTGCTCCTATTGCTGATTTTTTTTTTTTTTTTTTTTTTTTTTTTTTTTTTTTTTTTTTTTTTTTTTTAGTAAAGTTCTAATGAAACACACGCTTTTACTGTTTTTGTTTTCTCTTTCCATGTTAGCTTGTATTTAGTTGCATTTTTAAAAAAGACATATATCCTGAAATTGTTTGCAGTCAAAATTCTTAGACAAGTTACATTTAGTGTACTTGATTGTTTGCTATATTTTTCAGAAGTACTGTTAGTCACTTACACTTGTAAGTTGAACAATGTGTCTTCACTTGCTGGAGTTGACAATAAACTTACTGTTGATCATATTTTTGTAGCAACAAAACTACAAGAAAGGTCGTGTCAGATGACAGCATCCTATTCTCATTAGTGTTAGAACCACTAGATAAGTCGTGTGACAACTAGACAGAGTTGTACAGTGAATTAATTCTGACTTTGCCTATCAGGCCCCAACTGCGATATCCCACTGAGCCAGCAGCAGAAGCAGGAGACGGCCAGCTATGGTGGCGTGGCGGCTGGCATCGTCATCTCTCTCATCCTGGTCGCCATCATCATAGGTCTGCTCTTCTACTTCCGGCGGCGCGTCCACAACCTCAAGACTGAAATCGCCCATGTACAGTACATCGCGGACCCACAGAGTGCACCAGGTAAGGGAGGCACCGCTTTGTGTACAGATGGATGACAGTCCCAGTGACATGAGTTTAGCAAATTTGGAGTCTGAAGAACCTTCTGAGAACTTTGAATAACATTTTGCTATGCCTTTGCATTCTGAGATATCATTTGTGTTCAAATAAACTTGCATATACTTGCATTATACAGTGTGATTTGGGAGGAATGTCGCACAATTTGTGAGGTGATTCTGTATGTGAAAATAAACTGAAAAAGTCCTATGAACACGTGTCCGATTTTAGGTCGCTACGGAACTGGAGCAGGTTGAAGACCACGCGTCTGTGAATGTAAGCGAAGACAGTTGTGAATATTACTTACTGAAATGCTGTGTAGGTGCAGTCATGGACAGAATAATGGTAGGACAGATGAATGATCCATCCATCAAGAGGTATGAGGGTTCTCTCAACAGATGGCAGCACGGTGATGTCACACTCAGGCAATGACTGCAAGCATACCAAGTATACAATTGTGGGTTGGATCAGTGTGCTGCTTGAGTGTTGTTTAATTGAGCAAGTTCGTTGCATCCATGAATACTAACATGCCACATACACTCACCCATGCAGAATACTCAGACATGTTGCTTGACCGTCAATGTGTGC
This sequence comes from Schistocerca serialis cubense, assembly GCF_023864345.2. Taxonomy (NCBI): domain Eukaryota; kingdom Metazoa; phylum Arthropoda; class Insecta; order Orthoptera; family Acrididae; genus Schistocerca; species Schistocerca serialis. The sequence goes on from NC_064649.1 coordinate 15,737,439, forward strand.
GAACTGTGGGTGTTCACGATACCACTGTAAATAAAGTGTGTTGCACAACATCTCTGCATACAGCCATCCATTCACAAAATTTTTGTCTACTTAACGAGTCACCTGGATGCAGATGTTGCATGGGCTGCACACGGAGTGGGTGCGAGTCCGTCCGTCTGTGACAGAATACCAGAAGTGCTTCCCTTATTGATGAACTCCTGTGCCAAGGTATTTCCCAGGGTTTTTCAAACATTATGTGAATTCGGAACACTACCCAGTACATGTAACATCAGAATGTGAGGCTGCCCATTCACTTGAGAAAAGGGAAGAAATTATTGCAATGGTACAACGGAGTTCCACCACCAGTATACAGCACAATAACTGTCGACTCGGTATTCCACAAACGTGAGTGCGCCGTACGTAACATTCTGAGGGCTCGCACCCACTCTGTGTGCAGCCCATGCAACATCTGCATCCTGGTGACTCGTTAAGTAGACAACAATTTTGTGAATGGATGGCTGTACGCAGAGATGTTGTGCAACACACTTTATTTACAGTGGTATCGTGAACACCCACAGTTCGCACACATTGACGATGGAGAATGCACATGACACTTGGGAAACAAAATTCTAAGTTAGGTTCTCAGTGAACATCTGGTAGGAGTGATCACCTGGTGGTAGGCCCAGTGTTCCTGCTAAATTGCATGACAGGTGCAGTATATGCACTTTTCCTAATAGATCTCTCTTTTGGAAGACGTGACATTAGATTAAAGATGGCAAATGTATCTGCAACATGATGGATCACAGATTCACTGTACCAGACAAGTATTCCAGTATGTGAATAACACATTTTTTTCAACCAGTGGATTGGCCATGGTGGACTCACTAACTGGCCTGCCGGATCACCCGACCTAATCCCAGTTAGACTTCTGTTCATGGAGCTTGTTGAAGGGGGATGTATACACTACAAAAGTAGATACATCTGAGGAACTCGACACTTGCATCACCGATGCTTTTGCCCACATTAAAGCCTGCCAAGATGGTATTTGACGTGCAACACCACACGTGCTCCAACGCATTGACAAATGCACTGAGATGCACCTCTTATAGATTGGATCAGTCATCTGTTCCACTATTATTCTGTCCACCACAGCACCTACACAGCATTGTAATATTCACAACTTGTCTTCATAATCTTTCATGGATGTGTGTAGTCTTAAACCCACTCCAGTCTCATAACTATCAAAATTTGGACACACATGCATAGGACTTTCTCAGTTTATTTTCACATGTAGAATCGCTTCACAAATTACATGACCTTCCTTCTGAATGACCCTTTATAGACGTGGGTGGAGTATACCAACCTGTCCCTCTTTCCCCCCAGGTCAGTGGGGAAATGAAGCATAAGTTTCTGCTGGACATTGACTAACGGGTGTGTCTGTGATAACTGTGGCAAGTTTTGAACATCATGCAGGTTACAAAATTGAATCCACTATGTTGGACACTAAGAAGGGCAGGCAGGAAGAATGTACATTTGCTGAGATCAACTGTTTTCAATTTTTGGGTAGTAGAGCAGAACTTCTGAGTATGCAAGGAAGTCTTATCTCACATGAATAATGGCTATGGCATGGAACTGAGACCTGAATTTCTGCTTAAGCAGCATGCCATAATCAATGTCAAACAGCTCGATGGGATATCATTCAGTTTGGGGGAAACTGCAATAGGCGCGACTCCCAAAAGGTTTACCATGAGGCCAAAGGGAATTTGGAGTTTATTGTCTTGTAACATGCAAGTCACATAATTGATTTAGTATACAGGAGAGTTGTCAACTAGTAATTGTAAGAGAGGATACATGGAATGCAGTATTTATCACCATATATCTCCCAAATTTTTATTTGATTTTGTGTCCTCCTCAAATGATCAGATCATCAAGTAATGGCATTTCTGTACCAGAATGCTACACAATTTTCTTTTTATCGACTCACTTTATCTTTTGAAAATTTCTCTCTTTTTTTTTTTAGTTTTGCATATTTTCATTCTCATATATTAAGGGGGTCTGTGTGAAAAAAATGAAGTCTATGAAGCATGAAACTTCCTTTGCATCTAGTTTCATACATATGCCAGAAGTTACTTTCAAGAAGCTGTTCAGGATTATTATTTGTGAAGAGAATTACTTCATATGAGTGAAACGAGGGAACACTTCGTACGTTTAGGTCTCCAGGCTTTGCACTGCTCACAACTCTGATTTTTTTCCTGTTATGTTAATATTCTTGTCAGATTGCTAGCATTACCCCAAAAGACAATACCGTATTTCATGATTGCCTCAAAGTAGCTATGCTAAACTATATGTTCTGTATGTGATTATATTGGCTAAGATTGACATAGCAAATGCCAGACTGTTTAATTTATCTATCAGCCTTTGAAACTGTGAGTACAGTGACTGAAAGTTGATTCAAAAAATAATGTGCCACAAGGTATGGGGAAGCTACTCGAGGTGGACATAGGAACTGATTAGCATGCCAGTACATTTTGTGTGGTTGATTCTGAACATTCTGTGTAGTAGAACCATTGGAGAAAAATGAGGAGCTCAACAAGACATTGTGTCTTGTGTGGCAAAGTGTGCTATGCATATATGAGCTAGATGGGAATCTGGTGGTATCGGTAAGGGTAAATAATTTTGGAACTGTGGATGTGGATTACTAATAGCTAATTTAGAGGTTTTATAGGAAGAAGATTTGTACAGTTTCATGTTGTTACATGGAAAAGTAGCTCATTTAGAGGAAACTGTTAGGACAGACTTGGAAGAATTGCTGGCAGAATATGAAGACTTGTTTATTCTGCCTGAGGCTTCACCAATGACTTCAATAGCACAGTACTGAATCCTAACTGGGACTGAACTGCCTGTATATCAGAAAACATATCAGGTACCTCCAGCCTATGATGAATATGTTTACCAACCAACAGTCACTGAAAAATCAACATGTCCGTGGGGTGTACCAGTATTGATTGTACCAAAAAAGAGTATTAACAGAACAAAAGTATATCTGTTATGTTGTGATTACAGATACCTGAATAAAAGATGCACACCCTGTCACCAAAATTACAGAAATATTGGGTAACTTGAGACAGTGCAGGTACTTTGCAATAATGGATCTATGGAGTGACGCCATTCGCTGGAGGTAGCACCAGATCTAAAAACAGCATTTACCATTCCATCGGGCCACTACCAGTACTTGTATATGCCATTTGGTTTAAAGAATACGTGAGCCACAATTCAGAGTTTAAGCGGTGAGGGTTAAAACCAAAACAATGCATTCTTTGTTTGGATTACATTATTGTAATTTCTGAAAGATGTACAGAACTTGTGGTATGGTTAAGGAAAGTACTAAATGGTTATGCCTAGCATGTCTAACACTGAGTTGCAAAAAATTCGATTTCTGATTAGTGGAGATATAATATTTGGGATTTGTGATCAACTGCGAGTGGGCCCGAACACACCCTAGGATTGAGAAAACTGTATAGAATTTTTCAACACTATGTACTGAGAAGGAATTGCAGTTTCCTTGGTTTAACAAATTTGTTGTTCTTCACTTCAGAGAGTAGGCTTACAGCCTCTTCTAGCTTGAAAAAGCCACCTTTTGCTTGGTATTTCTATATCTATGTTTCCTACATGTCTGACTATTCTTCCCGTCTGCATTCTTTCCACGTCTCTCTTCCGTTTTGTTATCTCATTTTCTATTTTTCTATTTATGCAAAATTTGTCTAGCCATTCCTTATTTCAGAACTCATTATTTGATTGCTGAGTACTTCCATTTTCTTTGCTTAAAAATGTCATTTCAGCTGACTGTATCCTTCTTTAGTCTTTCTTAGTTATTGTTCAGGTCTCAATTCCTTATGTGAGTGTAGGTGTTGCCATTACTTTGTAGAATTTTGTCTTCATATCTTTCTTGTGTTTATTCACTAATGTTCTGTGTGTAGTGCCACATACCATTGTGCAACTTATTGGAGATGTCATTATCATAGTCATAACTTACATTGCATCCTAATAGCTGAAAGTGAGATATCTGTTTAACTGATTTTCTCCTTTAAAAGCTATAATTTTGGTCTTATTTTCTGATATTTTCAAATTATAGAATTTACCTTTTGGGTCCAAATGATGTAGAGCAAATTGTAAATCATCCTCTGTCTTTTGTAAAATTATTTGATCATCAGAAAAGAGTACTATATCTAAATGTGTTTATAGCAAACTATTATAGAAAATTTGTTACTATGTCACTGAGATAGTCTGGCCACATACGCATTTACTCAAGAAGATAGGAAAATTCATTTGGACAGCCTAATGTGAAGGAGCTATTAAGTAGCTAAAGAGTTTATTATAATGCGGCCTTTGTTGGTGTTTCTGAACTCCCAGAAACTCTATATTTTGTTTTGCAATGCAAGAATCACACATTGGGGCATGTAGTAAGTCAGGAGATACGACAGGATTGGATATCCTGTGACATATGCCTCACATCAGTTGAACAAAACAGACAAAAGTTACTCCACCACAGAAAAGGAGATGTTAAGTTTTGTTTACTGCATAACATATTTTTGTTGTTATTTATATGGAAGGAAAAGGTTATAACAGAGCACTTCATGCTAATGTGGCCAATAGGCTTGAAAGATATGTCCAGCCATTTGAGAAGGACACTTAAGCTCAGCAGATTTTTTGAGAGTAAATTTGGATGGTTTATTTTGGTGTGATGCATTGTCGTAGACAGAATCTTAGGGGCATCTAACTCTCTTTCGTCAATATGCTATTATTGGGTAGTAAATTAAGCTGTGTTATGATATGTACCTCATGCACGTTTGGTGACAAAACTGTATAATTTCAAAATTGACCATGTAAATTAAATATCATAAATAAAACTGCTTCATGGATTGTCCAATAACAGTGTACTAAGATATTGAGGTGTTTACCACCTGAAGGTAAATATTTGCCAGCCATTCTGTCTCATACACTTAGCAAACATATAAATGAAGCATCTCTGATTTTATACTAAAGATACATTTTATTCCTTTGCCTCTGTAGCATAAAATGGTAATAACCAGGCAAAGAAGGGTACTCAGATACTATTATGGTAACAGAATGCATGCCCTTTTCAATTTTTTGGTTTTTTCACTGGTACTGACATTGTAAAACAGTAGCGAATGTGATTTGTTAGCATTCCCTCTTGCGCTGCTATGCTTGTCACCCTGGATCTAATGTCCTGGGTGATTGGACTACATTGTTCTTGAACCAACTGTTCCTCCAACCATTCTTCTCTTTTATTCACTGAAGAAATCATTTGTATCAGTATTAATTTGTGGCTCTGTCTGTACTTGCTGTAGAAGGCTAAGTGCAGTAATGATACCGTACAAGTAAATGACCCACTTCTGTTGTCAATTCTTTGCAGACCGACACCACTTCGACAATCCAGTCTATTCGTACCAGACCAGTCCGCGCACTGTGGAAGATGGAACGGGACTTCTCCTGAACAACGTACACAAGATTCGCAATGATCTCGGCTACAAGAACAACAACACAAAGTTCGAGCAGCAGAAGCTGGGACTTGCAGGATGCACTGCTGATGACGAAGATACAGGCAGCTGCACAGGTGACTGACTGCCTCTCTGTGCCAGTGTTATTCCAGTGCGATTCTGACATTCGTTCACTTCTTAAGGAGGTTTCTGCTGGGCCACTCTTGCAGACTTTAGTACTGCGCTACAAAGGCATATATTGTTAATGAGTGCGTAATAGAACATTTCAGGATTACTGAAATAAACTGCAGTTATCATGCACACATGTACAGTAGGCATGGGGAAAAATGACCAGTTAAAACCGATACCGGTATTTTAGTTCTGAGTAACTGGTATTTTTTGGTATATGTCTGGTCTTGGTTACAACAGGTGTTTTTATTTTTTACTAATAACGGGGAAAAAAAATCAAAATATCAATTAGCCATAATGACAATGCTAATTTTTTTCTTTTTAAATAAACCTTTTTTAAAAAAGGATTAATTGTTATTCATAAAATTTGCATTGCTTTGAAATATTGCTTTATTATAGAAAATGAGAAAAGCAACAGTGCTACATTGATAACAATGCCAACAGAAATGAGCAACAAACACACGCATAAGAATTGGTACAGCATTGTTGGGACAATAATGTAACTGTTACCATGTGGCACGGCCTATTAAATGATACGCATAAACATGAAGTGTGCAAGATTTGCCCCTCCTGGTATAGATGGTAATTTCCCACTGTCATCGTCTGATATCAGTTGTATTACATAATGGCACCATCCCTAATCTGAAATTGTTTTATGAAGTGTGGTATCAGTGAAGTAGCATGCTTCATGAGCTTTGAAAGATTAAAAATGGGAGGAACCACAACCAGCTTTTGACAATATAAGGAAAAAAAGTAAAACTTAACAGTTCATCCATAGTTTACAATAGGAATCGGCTGGTCTGCTGCCTTTGTGTACACAACATGCTTTTATCTGCTTGCATTTCTTCAAAACTGACAAATAAGCACAAAAAATAAGAAGTCTTCAGCCCCAGTTTTAACCCTTTAGCACTAACTATTCGTAATGTCCAAATAGTGGTATGAACTCTGAGTACAATAGGAGAATATTTGTGTTGTTTGTTTTATTTTTTTTTAAAGTAGTAGTTAACACCTTACTCATCACTTTTCGAGAAAAGAGGCAAACGTTGGATGAACTAAGTTTTCTTTTATTTGCATATTTGACTTAATATTTTGGTGTGTGTCTTGAAACTGAAGAACTCAAAAATTTTCAGTCTGTTTGATTTCTATGTTTATTACAGGAACAAATAGGAATACAAAACTGAAAATCGATTATTTCAGAAACCAGTTATTTTAAGTGGTTTTTATACTCCAGTTAAACTGTCATCGGAAACAGTCGATATAACTGAAAACTGATCACTAATGTACGGTGGGTTGTCTTGTCATCACTGACCATCTCATCTCACCCAACTGCATCACACAGAAGCTTTGGGGCACACCACACACACATATAACTCATACACTACTGCAAATACTGTTGTGTCTAGACAAGACAGCCTAGACACAATGAGAGGAAGCCGCAAGGCACGCGCTACACTCACGCAGATGGGCGTGAGGTCTGAAACAGGATACGTAATGAATGCTATTAAGAAAAGTACGTAGCTTCTGGAATACTTAACTTTAATCCATCCTTTTGGTACATCTGGAGATTGTGGCGATACAAGTGAGACTCTTTAGATACATGCAATGTTACTAATGGCGCCTTGCTAGGTCGTAGCCATTGACTTAGCTGAAGGCTATTCTAACTATCTGCTCGGCAAAGGAGCGAGGCTTCGTCAGTGTAGTCGCTCGCTACGTCGTCCGTACAACTGGGTCGAGTGCTAGTCCGTACCTCGAGACCTGCCTTGTGGTGGCGCTCGGTCTGCCATCACACAGTGGCGACACGCGGGTCCGACATGTACTAATGGACCGCGGCCAATTTAAAACTACCACCTAGCAAGTGTGGTGTCTGGCGGTGACACCACAAGTACAATCAAGATTTGTCATTTTATATCTTTATTATTAAATTATTTATTAGTCAAAGAAATCTGCCTGTATTTAAAAATGTAGCACTTAAAAGGATTACATTGTGTAAATCACAACCATTGCAGTACCTTCAGATGACCAGGTAGTAAAATGCCCATTCATAACCACTTACTGACAGGCACAAAAAGAACCAGCAACCACTTTCTTAAAGTGTTTTATTTTAATTAACTCAGCATTGCACAGAAAGAGAGAATCCTGTATATCTGTATGTTTTTGCCAAAATTCTTTTATTTCTGTTTCTCTAATTTCTAATTGTTGGCACACACATACATTGTTGCATTTACAGTATTTTTTGTTTTTGTAGTAAATGTTCTCTCTACTAGTAGTGAATATATTCGCTTATAAAATTTCTTCTACTTCTTTACGGTAATGTCACCTTTGTGTATGTAGCATGTAATTACTTAAAACACTTAAATGTGTTGCTTATTATTATATTTAAGAATCACATTTACTTATTGAAAAGTTGTATGATGTGCTGTTGTCATACAAAGTAATGAATGTGGATAATAATATTCTTCAGGTGCCTACGGTCTGTCATACGAGCATCCGGCATCAGCAAAGAACAAAGATGCGGATGCTTGTAATCCCAACGTGAATGTTTACCACAGTATTGAAGATCTGAGTAATTCCAAAGTGGAGCATGTTTATGATGAAATTAAACAGAAAGAAGGTCAGGGTAAGTAGATACATTTTGATCATGTTTCTGAAACATTAAGTTGGAATCACAGATGGAAGGGTTCAAGGAAAAGAAGGATCATAACAAGAAATTTGAAATTTTGGAAATGTAGAAATTAACTTTTTTATTTAATTGCCAGTTATCTTGCGTTACTGCAGTATTTCTTCCCTCTCTCTCCCAAATGTAACTATGCCAACACAGTGATTGCTTTCTTATCTTCATGTGTCATATCAACATTTTTGTGGCAGAAATATGAATTACCAGATACCTGACATAATGTGGTGTCAAGTTGCAAGGATGCTTTTTTTTAAGCAAGTACCATGTATGTCAGGAAATCACTGAAAAAAAAGAAACTCCTGTTCCACATTTTTGTGCAGTCCAGACTTAAAAAGTTAAAAACTAAGGAAAATGTTAAAACCCTCCAAAATATGAGCAAAACATATGTAGATGGTGTATATGATTAAAAATCACAATCCTCTCCAATACTTTGTATAAAATCTGTCTATAAGTGAAGGAAATTAAATGTACAGTATGATGTTTATACAATAACTTGCAGTAATGAATTTAATCAGCTCTTAAAAAATCACAGATGTGTAACAGTAAAATAAAAACTCATCAAAAAATTGAAATTGATATCTGGGTACAAGGTAATGTAGCCATTTTATGACATGCTGCAACCACAGATTATACATTCAAAACACACATTTTTGAGAGATAATCCTTTGCGATCACCCATAAAAATAATAAACTGGCGAATATGTTGAATTAAACCAAAAACATCACAGCAGCTAAGTGGTTAAACCATAAGCGTAGATGCAGAAATCCGCGATAATCACAAACTTTATCACCATTGCTGTTATTGTTCAATGCTTTTGTTAAGAGCTGCATTTCCTATGCTAACCACCATTAAAGTGTTATTTTAGGCTTGATGAGTGGAACAAAGACTTGAAAATTCTCCAATTGACATTACAAGCTTATTAGATGTCGGCTCAGTGAATTCCTGTGAACTGAGTAAAACGTAAATTTTAAAGCAGGCTCAGGTGCTACAGTTTCACTTCATGCCATGTATCACTGCTGCCAATATTTACAATTTACAGTATGTGGTGTGTGTTGAGGTGCAAAGTAAATATGTCAGTACTGTATGTAGTTGTTGCAACTGCATTGTGTCAGATTTGAACATGAAAGTCTTTGAAATGTACTATTGCAAAACCCTTGCCTATTTCCATGTGACATCTAAGTTGTGACACACCATCTACACAAAAAGTATATTTTCAGTACTTCACAAAATGCTTTCACCCCTACCTGCACTCCTGTTGTTGAAGGTCCGCTCCCTCTCTCCACATGTCCAGTAGGCAAACTCATTTTACACGTGTTTGTGTGGTATGGTGGCTGTGCTGACTATTGAGTGAGTCAACAAATTGCCAGCCAATAAGAGTTCACTAGCCAGAAATGGGAAATGTTTCCTTGACTATGAACGAGCATATTCTTTCAGACTCAGTGTTTGAATTTAAAAGGTTGGTAACTGATATCGTTGCTGAATAAATGCAAAAAGATGAGACTGAGTTATAAATGGCACAAGAAAAGGTGGTGGCTGGTCCCATTTGTCACATATTGGCTCAGTCCGGAACACTTCGTGTCTGCTGTCTTGTTTTTCTATTACCACTGCAACTTAGTAGTAGTTGTATCATAATTGCACAGTGAAGCTAAATGTTGCAAATTGTGTTGGTGACACTTATCGTGGTTTAAGTCAGCATTTCCTTTCTCAAGCCTCCCTTCTCCACAATGGCCTAAAATATTCCCTTAACTCCACCATCTTTATAACATCAAATGTCAAGAGGAAAAAAAATGGAACAAAGTCAAGCAAGATGTACAGTTAGAAATTACTAAGAAGAAATGTAAAATTGGGCAATTTTTAGCATTCATCTTATGGGTTTTTCACAGGGTCTATGAATTTATGGTGCAGAATTGTGAAAAACACAAAATCAGAGAACATAAACTTGAAGTTGCACTGTAATGGTCTCTCTATTAACAAGCAATCTATAGCATGTATAAGCATGGAATAAAAGGAAGATAAAGCATCGTGAATTTTTTTTGGAGGTGAAAGGCTGTATACAAACTTGTACAGAAAGCAACTTGCTTTTATAACAGTCAAAGGAAACAGCAGGGAAGCAGTAGTTGAGAAAGGAGGGAGACTTGCTTGGAGCCAGTGATGTTATTTAATCTGTACATAGAGAAAGCAGTAAAGGAAAGTAATGATAAAATTTGGAAAGCGACTTAGATCTCAGGAAGAAGAATTAAGAACTTTGAGAATGAGATTTTCACTCTGCAGTGGAGTGTGCACTGATATGACACTTCCTGGATGATTAAAACTTTGTGCCAGACCAAAACACGAACTCGGGACTTTTGCCTTTTGCGGGCAAGTGCTCTACCATCTGAGCTACCCAAGTACGACTCATGCCCCATCCACAAGTTCTGAAAGTTTCGCAGGAGAGCTTCTGTGAAGTTTGGAAGGTAGGAGACGAGGTACTAGCAGAAGTAAAGCTATAAGGACAGGGCCTGAGTCGTGCTTTGATAGCTCAGACGGTAGAGCACTTCCCCACGAAAGGCAAAGGTCTTGAGTTTGAGTCTCGGTCTAGCACACAGTTTTAATCTGCCAGGGAGGTTCAAGAACTTTGAGGTTTGACGATGATGTTGAAATTCCATCAGAGGCAGCGGAAGACTTGAAAAGACAGTTGAATGGAATGGGAATGAGTTAAAAGATGAGCATCAACTAGAGTTGTTGTAGACTTAAGTAGTTTAGGAAAAAATGAAATGATCAAGTGGGATTGACGGCCGGGAGTCTCCACCAGGAGAAATTCAGCTGCCAAGTTAAGAGTCTTTTCAGTTGATGGCACATTGGGTGACTTAGGTGTCAATGGTGATGAGTGCAACACAATGTTCAGTCCCTGGCCAGTGAAAATCTCCAACCCAGCTGGTAACCAAACCCAGGCCTTCTACATAGCAGTCAGCTGCACTGACCGCTCAGCTAAAGAGGTGGACAGTAGTTAACGAAATGAGACACTAAAATTATTAGAGGAGTTTTGCTATTTGGGGAGTAAAGTAATTGACAGTGGATGAAGTAGAAAGGATATAAAATACATATAGCTGTAACATGAAAAGTGCTGCTGAAGAGCAGGAATTTGTTAACCTCTAATACAGATTTGAGTGATAGAAAGTCTTAAGTGGAAAGTGGATGATAAGCATTTCAAACAGGAAGAGAATAGAAGCTTTTGAAATGTAGTGCTATAGAAAGAACACTGGAGACTGATGAGTAGATTGGCCAGATAACGACAAGGCAGTGAGTCGAATTCAGGAAAAAAAGAATTTATGGCACAAATGGACTGAAAGAAGGAATTGGTTAACAATACACATCCTGAGGCATCAAAGGATCCATCGTGTGTGTGTGTGTGTGTGTGTGTGTGTGTGTGTGTGTGTGTGTGTGAGGGGAGGGGGGGGGAGGGGGGGTGCAAATTGATGTAGGTTATGGTAGCTATGAAGAGGCTTCCATAGCTGCATCACACCAATCTCCACACTGAAACCTACAACACCTAGATAATGGGTTGGTGCATAAGTTTATAGCATTTCTCAGTAAGTTTACTAAACACAACAGATATACATTATAGAAACTTTAGTCATCAATAATACATTCTGAAACTTCCTGGCAGGTTAAAACTGTGTGCCGGACTGAGACTCGAACTCAGGGCCTTTGCCTTTCGCGGGTAAGTGCTCTACCATCTGAGCTACCCAAGCACAACTTGCGCCCCGTCCTCATAGCTTTACTTTTGCCAGGACCTCGCCTCCTACCTTCCAAACTTTGCAGAAGCTCTTCTGCGAAAGGAAACGAGGTCCTGGCAGAAGTAAAGCTGTGAGGAGGGGACGTGAGTCGTGCTTGAGTAGCTCAGATGGTAGAGCACTTGCCCGCGAAAGGCAAAGGTCTCCAGTTCGAGTCTCGGTCCGGCACACAGTTTTAATCTGCCAGGAAGGTTCATATCAGCGCACACTCTGCTGCAGAGTGTAAATCTCATTCTAAATAATATATTCTGTTTATAAAAGTTTGCCAACAGAGAGGTAACTTTCCGATCCTGCAGCAGTAGCAACCACAAGGTTTTGAGACGAAGAACTCATAGAGTCATGTTTGGAGTGAATCTTCATCTGGAAAGGAAGTTCCTTGAAGATTGTTCAATGTTGTTGTTGTTGTTGTTGTGGTCTTCAGTCCTGAGACTGGTTTGATGCAGCTCTCCATGCTGATACAGTAAAGCTGCATGCCCTCGGGAAAAATTACGGCCGTAGTTTCCCCTTGCTTTCAGCCGTTCACAGTACCAGCACAGCAAGGCCGTTTTGGTTAGTGTTACAAGGCCAGATCAGTCAATCATCCAGACTGTTGCCCCTGCAACTACTGAAAAGGCTGCTGCCCCTCTTCAGGAACCACACGTTTGTCTGTCCTCTCAACAGATACCCCTCCGTTGTGGTTGCACCTACGGTATGGCTATCTGTATAGCTGAGGCGCGCAAGCCTCCCCACCAACGGCAAGGTACATGGTTCACGGGGGTAGGGATTGTTCAGTAGAGAGCAGAAAAGGTGAAAATTTGAGCGCACAAGATCAGATGAATAAAGTGGGTGTGGAATGACTTCCCAACCTACTCCTTTATATCCTTTTTATCAGTCTAGCAGAATGTGGACAGGCGTCATCGTGGAGTAGCATCACTTCACGCACTCTTCCTGGTCATCATTTTTGGATTGCGTCTGCAAGATGTCACAGTTGTTGACAACAAATGTCAGCCATGGTCATTACACCTCAGAGAAGCAGTTCGTAGCGCATCACAGTATCGCTGTTCTGTGAGGTGCAGGTGCAGGTGCAGGTCTTTGTACAGGGAATTGCTGCTTTGTTTGGGCTCAACCAGTCCTTTCTTTTCCTTAGGTTAGCATGAATACCCCATTTCTCATCACCAGTAACAATACAGGATAGGAATGGTCAGTGTTGTCCACTAGCCAACCGATGATGATGATGATGATGATGATGATGATGATGATGATGAAGCACAGCTGCATATAGGGCCACCCACTGATTTTTGTGATTTTTGGCTTAGAGCATTTGGTACCCATACACCTGATTTTTGAAACTTCCCCATTGCATGCAAATGTCACATAATGATGGAATGATCACAGATCAACTGATGTGGCTCATTGTGGATTAATACACTTAAATGATCTTCATCAAACCCCTAAGGTCATCCTGAACGTGCAGAGTCACTAGTGTCAAAATGGTCCTCCTTGAACCAAGAAAACAATTTTCTCACTGTGCTCTGTGCTGTGGTATTATCCCTATATGCTGTGCAAATGTTTCTGGCTGTTCTGCCTGAACCCCTCTATTGAACTCAAGCAGAAGAACATGTCGGAAATGTTCAGAATTCTTCACCTGGCTCTCTATTGTCTATCATCTACAGCTCCACTCACTATCTCCAGTTGTCAAAGTGACAATATGGAAACTCGGAGAGCAACAGTGAACTACATATAAAAACTGACAGTTGATAAATAAACCCATAGCAGTCAGAATACCAGCATACAAAACGAAACTGGCACAAACTTATGCACAACCCCAATACATGTTGTGTTGTTACTTAGCTAGTTAAGTTAATCTCTTACCATTCCTTTATGTGGATCTCTGTTTGCTTGTTTTCTTTTTATTGTTGTTAGTATCTATAGCTGTCAAAACTATTTTTACAATGTGGACTGTAAAATTCACAGACATGGAGTACGATCATCTGGACTACAGCAGACCAGCAAGCTCATGGAAACCGCACTACCAGAGGATGGCCAATGGTATTGGACCCCCAAAAGATCCAAATGCCCCTGATGACAAGCCTTCCAAGTCGTCAGACTGAATGTGCGCACATTTCGAGGGCTGAGGTAGCACATAAGCGGATTTTGTTCTGCTCTCCAAGATAAACTGCTTGTGAATCTCAGAAATAGGAGGATGTGATCAGTTACAACCCCTGCGAGAGATCTGTTTCATCTGATCTGAAAGACTCAAGTGTAATGCTACTTACTACTGACAGAGATATTCTGATAATTTTTTGTGGTCTCTGTGTCAGGATAATTTTAACCAAAGGGTGAGAAACATGAATAAACACAAAAATCATATGGAGTGCCTATAGCAGTCAGACTTGATAAAATGATTATATAAGCATAGAGGAGGCAAACCACACCAGTTCTAACTAGAAACTGTCAAGCAAGTTCCTTATCAGTGTGTGTGAATGAGTCTCTCTGGAGTGATAAGTTTTTCAAACCTTAATTTTGCATTACAAACTGAAAAAAGCTCTAAAATATGATCAAAATTAGGATTCTCCCCTTCATAGCAAGCTCTAATATAGTAATAAGTTTCTGCTGCTCAATCGTGTTCACATCTGCTTATTACAGAGCCTATGAGATGACTGAATTTTTCACCCTTACAAATTAGAATTCTAAGTCTTCTTAAGAGGTTTTAGGAGGTGTGAAATCTCAAAATTGATGTCATTGAAAATGTTGGTATTATCATTGCCCTCTCAGAGACATGACTGTTGAATTCAGAAGATGATAAAGCCTGCTGTTGAATGTAAATCTGAAATTTAAATTAATGAAAATGGCTCAGTGGATTACACCATAACTCTAACATTGTTATATTTCCACTTCCACCTGTCATTTGTCTTGTTAATTTTCTTCACTCAGTTACAGTTGTTCTTGTACAAATCCTTACATTGAAATTTACACCAAGACAGTTACAGTTGCATGATGTTAGTATGTTTGATGTGAACTGATTCCAAGAAAGCTAACCTGGGAACTGATTAATATTAAACAGGGTGTATTAATATTAAACACGGTGTAATGCTTGGAGTGTTTGAAAAATTGTGCAGAGTCAAAAATGTGAACATTTTACAGAGAAAGCACAAGAGTTCGTGAACAAGTGTTAATACAATGTAGTGTAATGAACTGTTGTGAATGAAATATAATCCTACAGAGAGTAGAAGTGGATTGTGTGGTTACCTCATTTGCTAGTTCAGGGGTGTATTTAGAGTAATGAGTATGAAATGCTTGTGACGTTTGGTGAATTTTCTCATCTGTGTGAGAAGGACTGTTGCTAATAAAATAATTTATATTTTTCCAAATGAACTGTGATTAAACAAATTAGTATAATTGTTCACTGTAAATAGTTTTAAGTAAATGATACATATCTATTTTATATGTCGATTACATAATAAGGGTAGCCACCGACTGTGACTGCAATAATTGTTCAGACATTCCAGAATGCACCTAGGGTACAATTACAAGAAATGGTGGGTGCTGTGCTGAATGGTATTGGCTGCTAAACATTTATATGTGAGTAATGCTGTGGTCACATTCTTGTGAAGTCAGGACCAAGAACCTGCCTTGAAAAAAAAATTGTGTCTCCTTTTTCTTATATTCTTAAGTTGAGGTGACTGTACATCTTGTGGCAATAACTGAAACAAGTTGGCAATAAATCTAAATGAAATGTATATAATGTTTACTGTTCATACAGAAGATGGCATGTTTAATAAACAATGCTGTTTTTAATAAAACTATAACAAATTCTATGTCTTGTCTTAGTATGATATTAAATGAATATTTAAATATGTACATGAGAGAGTTAATGTAGCCAATAGCTTTTGCAACACATCAAGGAGAGCTCTCCCCTTTTTTACTGTTATATGTTTCAGAAACATGTTAACAATCCGACCACTCCTATCACACATTTATATTTTTTGATGCAATGAAAAAGCCTAAGGCATTCTTGACTTTGATTGGATGACTGATGCATGTAATGACTGCAACTCTCATTCTTAAATCAGTTGCCTGTATTCTCTCTGTCTACAAAAAATGTATCATTAAGATGGACCATACTATAGTGTGTTTTTTCACTCATCTCATGAACCCAAAATAACATATTGATGTTAATGATGATCAAATAGAAATATTAATCAAGATCACCCATCAGAGTTAAAGTAACTGAAACTTACAATATAAGTCAATTCAGTGTTAATTATATGTTAGAGTTGACTATTCTTCTTGCAGCTGTTTATTGTAGGTCACTGGAGCAATGATGCAATCCATGCAATTAGAAAAAAGGGCAGATAATTAAAGTTTTCTGAAAGGGTTGTCAGACGGAGGCATACAACTGCAGGTCTGTATTAGTAATGATAATTCGTTAAAGCATTAGAGATCACCTGTAATGCTGGTGAATCATGACCCTTTTTGGAAGCCAAAAACCTTCTGCACATCTCAACATGAATTCTCAAAGAGTAATATTGTGGAGCTTTATCAGTAAAGTGGAAATGGTGCTGCTTTGTGATCATAAAAACATCATAATCGAGGTCAGCAGCAAGAAGAGCAGTAAATAAAATATTCCAAAGTGCTAAACAGCCTATCACTTAATTTAGGAATAAAACACAGTTTATTCAGTTGTGTACAAGGCAAGATGAAATGTCTACAACAGTTCAGAGTCGGTGGGATGGAGGGGTGGGGATATGGAATATATAAAAACTACTATCCACGAGTCCTGGGTGTACATACTGATATGAACTCAAATTGGCAATCATGGTGCAAAACTTCTCAAACAAGTGAATTCAACAACATTTGTTCTCTGCATAACTGGTGATTTTGGTGATGAAAGCTGTAGCAAATTAGGTTACTTCTGTTCATTTTATGGGCAGTTCCATACATACACACAAAAATTCATAAACATAACTAAAATGAAACTCCTTCTGAACAGGTCTCGGAAGACCCAACAGTACTAACCAACTGCCATATCATCCTCAACTGATAGGTGTCACTGGATGTGGATTTGGAGGGGCTACTTCTTAATTGAGTAACTACTGAACTGGTATCACAAGGGTTAAGGGTTGAGTGCACTCTACATGCCAACAGCGCTTGGCAGACCCAGACAGTCACCCATACAAGTGCTAGCAAGCCCACAGTGCTTAACTTCTGTGATCCAATATGAATCGGTGTTACCACTGCAGCAAGGCTGTTGATGTAAATATAACAGTAGGAAGAAAAAGGTGAACTAGCCTAACTCATGCACAGAAAGGAGCCAAATGTGCATCTCTTGTGAATTAAAAGTGCTGGCAAATAGCAAAACTTTAAAAACAAATTTAAATCATTTCCATTTGACAACTCCTGTTCTATAGATGTATTTCTGGGAAGATAGTCTCTGCGTGGTTGCGTCACTTTTACTACCTTTTTTGCAGATTAAAACAAAAATTCAGTTTAGTAAATGGCCACCACAAAAAATGAATCTTAATGGGTTTACAATTGACACATTTCACATCATGGCTGGTTGTCACAAATATGATCCAAGGAACATGGGGAGGGGGGGGCAGAATAACACAAAATTCACTTTGTACATTGGTGGGACAAAAGGCAGCAGATACTGGCTCTCAGGTTACCACTGTATCCCCCAGCTACTAGAGGCAGGGAGAGAGGGGTGGGTCACATGCTTGCTATGTCCATGGCATTAATTATCCCATACATGCCCTCTGGGTCACGCCAAATGTTGAGCTTCTCTGGGAGATCAGTTTCCATTGGCCAGAACCTGAAGCGCCATCTATCACAAAGCGAAAAAAGTGGTCCAACTAAAACATGTCTTTATGCACTACATGAATACGTAATGAAAAATGTGGGTTCCTATTTAAAAAAACGCAGCTGATATCTGTTTGACCTATGGCAGCGCCATCTAGCGGGCCAACCACAGCGCCATCTGGTTTCCCCCTTCAAGCTAGACGAGCTTTGTTCTTTGTAGTTTATTCGTTTGATGTTTATTTCGTGAGATATTTGGCCTGGTCACTATCAATGGACCACTGCGTATATACACTGATGGAAAAAAGTGCAACACAAATAAATACTTAATGTGGAATAATGAAATTTTGGGAACTACATTACCTAGATAAGATATTTAAGTGATTAACTACGCAAAATCACAGGTTAATGGAAGCATGAGATAAAATATGAAAAATGTGAAATGCTGGTACATTAATAACCAGTGTAACCACCAAAATGTTGAATGCAAAAGTGCATGCACTGATTTGTACATGAGCCGGATGTCAGTTTATGAGATATAGTTCCGTGCCTGTTGCACTTTTTCAGTCAATACAGGGACCGTTAACGCTGGTGGCGGACGATGCTGGAGTTGTCGTCCAGTGATGACCCAAATGTGCTCAGTTGGAGACAGACTGGTGATTGAGTGGGCCAAGGCAGCATGCGGAAAGTGTAGAGTGTGTCGGGTTGCAACGGCAATTGGTGGGTGAGCACTATCCTGTTGGAGAACACCCCGTGGAGTGCTGTTCATGAATGGTAGCACAGTATGTCGAATCACCAGATTGATATACAAATTTGCAGTCAGGGTGCGTGGAATAACCACGTGAGTGCACCTGCTGTCATATGAGATCACACCCTGGACCATAAACCCAGGTACAGTTGCACTGTGTCTAGCATGCAGACAGACAGACAGATTGGTTGCACACTCTAAACTGGCCTCCTCATAACCAACACACGGCCGTCACTGACACCCAGGCAGAACCAGCTTTTATCAGGAAACACAACAGACATCCACCCTGGCCTCCATTGAGCTCTCGCTTGACACCACTGAAGTTTGTGTAGTGCATGCTACAGGGTGCCTGGCTCAGGGCTGTCATTTAAGTAACCCATTTGTTACAGTTCGTTGTGTCACTGTGGTGGCAACTGCTGCACGAATTGCTGCTGCCGGTGCAGTACGACGTGCCAGAGCCAGAGGCCGAACACAGTGGTCTTTCCTCTCAGCTGTGCCGAGAGATCATATGGAGCCTGGTCTTCTCGTGACTGCACAATTGCTGGAGCTCATCCAAGATCATCCTGCAGACACCTATTTAAAGAGCTAGAAATCTTCACTGTAGCCTCACAATACATATATTCACTTATGAAATTTGTTATTAACAACCCGAATGAATTCAAAAGTAATAGCAGTGTACATGGCTACAACACTAGGAGAAAGGATGATCTTCACTACTCAAGGTTAAATCTAACTTTGGCTCAGAAGGGTGTAAATTATGCTGCCACAAAAGTGTTTGGTCACTTACCTAATAGCATCAAAAGTCTGACAGATAGCCATATAGCATTTAAAAGGAAATTAAAAGAATTTCTTAATGGCAACTCCTTCTACTCATTAGATGAATTTTTGGATATAGTAAGTGGGTAATTTCCCAAAAAATTTTTAAAAAATCAAAAATATTGAGTGTCATGTAATATTTGGTTTAATGTAATTTATTGTGTAGACACCTTTTATTAACCTGACATGTTCCAGATCATTACGAAGTGTCATATTCATGATCTATGGAACAAGTACTAATCTAATCTAATCTAATCACGTTCTCATGAACATCGCTGCCAGCACTTATGTACAGCTGCTACATTCCTGCAAGTCTTTCTGAAATATCTTAGAAGGAACATCTGGCTTCTCGTAGTCCTATTATATGACCTGAAACAAACTCAGTGAGGTATAGATAATGGCATCTTTATTGCCTTAAAGACGTTTTTGACTAACATAACTCCCCTTGTGCAATCTCAAATGCTCAAAAGTGTTACAGAGTGTGTATAAAGCAAATCTGATTTGTGTCCCCACAGTGGTACTACTAGCGTTACTCTTATGCGATTGGTGCGAAATTTGGGTATACATCTTTCTGATGAAGAAACGTGCCTACCAACTTTTTCTATGTTGCACAACTTCTTCATGCTACAATTTCTTTTTCCGTCAGTGTGTAATGTAACTGGATAGATGAAAGGTCTAATTACCAAGCTGCGGCCGGAGAAAACACACACAAAGGTACTGAAATTCAGAAGCTTTCGGAGTCAATGGCTCCTTCTACTGGCAGACAGATTGAAGGGGAAGGAAGAGATGAAGGTGGTTTAGAAAATGGGGAGGGTTTGGAAAAGATGCCCAGAACCCCAGATCAGACGAGAAGGAAAGAATGGTTGTTGGGGACCAGAGAGCTTAAGGATGGAAGATTGGATAATATGAATGACGGCTTTTACTCACAAAAGACAATGTGGTGACAAAAATCATAGGATATCTATTAATATCGTTGTGAGATCTCCCTTTGCCTGGCATGGTGCAGTAACTTGGCATGGACCCAAGAAGTCTTTGGAAGTCTCCTGTAGAAAAATTACCGTATTTGCTCGAATCTAAGCCGCACTTTTTTTCTGGTTTTTGTAATCCAAAAAACCGCCTGCAGCTTAGAATTGAGTGCAAAGCAAGCGGAAGTTCTGAAAAATGTTGGTAGGTGCTGCCACAACTAACTTCTGCCGTCGAATATATGTAGCGCTAGACAGGCATGCTTTGTAGGCACAAAGATATATACTGGTGCCAAAATCTCTGCGTCAGTAAATAGATTAAAAAAAAAGGTGGAAGACAAGCTTTTTTTTTTTTTCTCTCCGCCCCGAGTTTCGACCACTGCATTTTCATACATTATCCAACGAAGAAAATACAAATTCCGTATTGTTCATCTTCGAATGTAGCAGAATTTCAATGTACTACAAAAATCCGACTGGCAAGACTGTTTGGGATGTTTGTCAATATGGCCAACTCTACGTTCTGAATTTTTTCCTACCTGTGAGAAGAGATGGTTGCTAATAGGAGCCTGATGAAATGTGAATCACATGCAGTATTCTCTTCACCATAAGAATAATACAAATATAAACATTTTGCCATGTATTCTTTCATGTTTGCTGCTATCTCATTTAAATCCTGTCTGCCTAATAAACTACAAAACTATATTGAGACAACAGCAAACGCGGAAGAATATACTTATCGTGTCATGTTTATATTCGCATTATTCTTATGCCTAATAGTGATACAGTCAGAAATGAAGCACGGCAACTGACTAGATTTTTAAATCTGACTCTAATTTCTGTGCAGAATTTGACATACTAAAGAAGGGGCCGCAAAGGTTTTCAAACGGAGAAAAATTTTCGCCTAACTCTCGTTCAGAACATGTTCTATCATACGTAGTCTATTATTTGGTTCTTGTTGATCATTATCAAAGAAAGCAGCTGTGTAAGTGACAACAAATAGCAGTCTCTTGCCATTGTTTAGATAATGAGGCGATTCCCTTTTTAAAAAAAAAAAAAAAAAAAAAAAAAAGCGGGAGTAGCGCGCATAAAAGCACACCATGCCGCGAGCGGCAACAGGCCGTAAACACGCACTACCAGAATGCGACAAACAATGCATGACACATTACAATAATGCATTTTCAGCTTAGAGTGATGTAAACACCTATAACAAAGAAAACGGCACTTACCAGATCAAAGCAAAATAAGCAATCGATTCAAACCAGACGAAGCACGTGAAAAAGGAAGGGTACCCGTATAAATACGGACAGAGTGCCTGACGCATAGCAATGGCTACCTGGTAAAGCTTAACTGCTAAACTTACAACTTGAACCAAACTACTGTAGCTGTATCATCATTCATTAGATCTAAATTGTGTCTCATATTACAATGGACCAACTTTGTTTCGATTTGGAGGTGTGGCCTGAAACTTTTCTCTCCCCTTGAATTTCGAGTCTCAAGTTTCAGGTGTGGCTTAGATTCAGGAATATTTTTTTTTTTTTTTTTTTTTTCCTTTATTTCATTTTTCAGGTGCAGCTTAGATTCAAGTGCGGCTTAGATTCGAGTAAATACGGTAAGCCCTGCTGTCTCTACAGCCATCCATAATTGTGAAAGTGTTGTCAGTGCAGGATTTTGTGCATGAACTGACGTCTCGATTATGTCCCGTAAGTGTTCAATGGAATTCTTGTCGGGCGACCGTGGTGGCCAAATCATTCGCTCAAATTGTCCAGAATGTTCTTCAAACCAATTGTGAACAACTGTGACCCAGTGTACTTTCATCCACAAAAATTCCATCTTTGTTTAGCTGCAAGTGCTCGCCAAATAGCCAAAGATAACTGTTTCTAGTCAATGATCAGTTCAGTTGGTCCAGAGGATCCAGTCCATTCCATATAAACACAGCCCATACCATTATAGGGCCACCTATAGCTTGCACAGTGTGTTGTTGACAGCATGCATCCGTGGCTTCGTGGGATATGCACCACACTCGAATGCTACCATCAGCTCTTACCAACAGAAATCGGAACTCATCTAGCCAGGCGACGGTTTTCCAACCGTGTACAACCGATATGGTCACAAGCCCAGCGGATACACTGCTAGCGACGTCATGATGTTAGCAAAGGCACTGGCATTTTCAATTGCTTCCATAATCCATTAACACCAGATTTCATTGCACTATCCCAATTGGATATGTTTGATGTGATTTCTGTGGTTATTTCACACCGTGTTGCTTGTCTGTTAGCACTGACAACTATGCAAATGCTGCTGTTCTCGGTCATTAAGTGAAGGTCGTCAGCCACGTGTCGTCCACGGTGAGAGGTAATGCCTGAAATTTGCTATTCTCAGTGAACTCTTGACACTGTGGATCTCACAATATTGAATTTCCTAAGGATTTCTGAAATTGATTTCCAAAATGGAATGTCCTGTGCTCCTAGCTCGAATTACCATTCCACATACAAAGTCTATTAATTCCCGTTGTGCAGCCATAATCACATCGGAAACTTTTTCAACTGCATCATCTGAGTATGAATTGTACCTCTACAAATGCACCGCCATTTTATACATTGTGCATGCAATATTACTGTCATCTGTCTACGAGCATGTTGATATCCCATGTTCTTTGTCACCTCAACGTACTGTGCATAAGCTAATGAGAGTGGAAAGCCAACTACGTTGTATGTGTTAGAGCCAGTTGGTGGAAAAAACAGACGGTTCAGAAAATAGAAGATACAGAAAACTAAAATGGAATGAAGAAAGGAATAGTTACTCAGAAGAAATATGGAGACCAAAGAAATTAGTACAAAGTAAGGTCACGTGGGAGGCGAGGACCAAGAACATGTTGTAATGCCAGCTACCACCTGAAGAGATCTGGGAATCTGGTGTCTGGGAGAAGAATACAGATGGCACATGTAGCAAACGGGCAATGAGGTCACGACTGTCGTATTGTAGCTCATTCTCATCACAGGATATTGTGTGTTGCCAGTACACACCCTCAGTCTACGCCCATTCATCCTAATTGAGAACTTCAGTTTTTATTCATACAGTTTCCTCTGGCTGACACTGATCTTTGCCAGGAGATACACACTGTCAACTTTATCAAGCACTGGGTTCCTCAGATACCAGCAAAGAGTTGGTTTTCCTCGGCTTCTCTTTCTTTTAACGGTCACGGGTCACGGGGAAACCATCTTGCCACATGGAGTGGTCGTGTGGCTTGAGGCATCGTGTCATGGATTGGGTGACCCCTCCTGTCGGAGGTTCAAGTCCTCCCTTGGGCATGGGTGTGTGTGTTGTTCTTAGCATAAGTTAGTTTAAGTAGTGTGTAAGTCTACGGACCAAGGACCTCAGCAGTTTGATCCCTTAGTAATTCACACACAATTTGAACATTTTTGAAACCGTCTTATTAAGCTGCGTCAGTTATCAGGCAAAGGCTTTCACACATGTTGATGTTGCTAACTAGGCTGGTATACAGGTTGGTGATTCCCCACCCCCTTTCTCAGTTTCTCTGGAATAATTCTCATGGGTACTTGGAACTAGTGAGATGGCTCTTCTGCGGAACTAGCGAGAAGGGTCTTGTATGGCGAGATCTGGTCAGTATTCACATGTCTGGCTGCAGGCTCACAGTAGTGATATCAGTGCCTGCAGCCCTTGGACTGGAAGTGTCAAGAGAGAGAAGCAGCATATCATAAATGTGGTGGCGTTTCTGCTGTTATAAGGTATGTGCAGCTCATTTTTCCAGCAGTAACTGTGCTTGTGTTGTTCACAATTTGAATCATGTTGGTGGTAGGTTAATTGTAATAATTGGTATTTTAGAGAATATGCTTTTGACTGAAGATGTGCGAACTCTGCAGCTCTCTAAGCTCGCATTTTATATTACAGCAAAACAGATATCGTGACTTCTGTGAATCTATGACCCTGTATGTAGAACAGCTTATTTTTACTGCACTGTCACTATTGCTCAGACTCATTTGTGTTATGCGATGCCACTCATTATTAATGTGCAGATAAGTTTTTGTAGCAGTAATTTTTTTAAGTACTTCAGTATGCTTTCTGTCCTGCGTGTGTCTTTGGAATTCTGTGCACCTGTCGAAACTATGTTTATAGCAATGTCTGTATTCAAATTTCACTGCAATTAATATATGAGACTTAAAGTAAAGCAGAATAATTCTTTTCTCTGCTGGTATTGCAGCTCAATTGCAAAATTTCACCATGATATGTTTCGAAGTTTGTGCTACAGAGAATATTTTGTTTTCATGTACAGCGCTAGTGAGAGAAGCCTGAACTACAAAACAGACATGGCACACGTGGTACTGTTTCAGTGAAGTGTGGATAAATATTGGTGGGCCAAAGTGCGTAAACTGAGTGAAGTTTACAGGGATGACTGGATGGACTGTAACAATGTCTCCAGGTGGTGTGCATTCCTCCAAGAGGGCCTTGTGAACCTTAGTGATTCGCCACACTCGGAGCAGCCAGTAACAGCTGCAATGAATGAGCCTGACCACAGCAGTTTAACATTTCCTATGGTACAGTGTACAGTATTGTTCATGACACACTGAAATTTCATAATGTTTGTGCTTGTCGGGTGCCTAAGAACCTGCAAATGATGACAAACTCGGATCACTTTGTGCATTATGCTGCAAAAGCCATGACTTTCTGAAAGGAATTATGAGTTGTGGCTGTATCAGTGCAAGCCCATTCCAAGCAGGTCTCTACAGAGTGGAAACATGTTGATTCTTCAGTACAAAAAACATTCATAGTGACTTAGTCTGCTAGGAAAGTGGTTGTGACAGTGTTCTGCAATATTCATGGTGTTATTGGTGGAGTTTGTTGGACACAGGATCACTGTGAATGCTGCAGCATACATCAAAACTTTGGTTAGCCTGTGTCATGCCCTCTGTAACAAATGCCACAACATTAATGCTGATGGTGCCAACTTCTTCATGGCAATGTTTTCCCTGATGCTGCAACTCCTGTTAGTGAGAAAATCACCAAATTTGGTTGGGAGGTGCTCCAGCATCCACCGTACAGTCCAACCCTTACACCATCTGTTTAGTCCCGTGAAGAAATTCTTGACCGGACAACACTTTGCGATAGATACTGATGTGATATCAACAGTCTGCATATGGCTATACTCCAACCAAATGGACTTCTACGAACAGGTCATATTGAAACTGGTACCACAACGGAAAAAAATGTTGAAAATATTGGAGACTATGTAGAAAAGTAGGTAAGAGATGTAAGTTCATTTGTGGTTTTTTTGTTTTGTTACCTATTAATCTTTTTGGTGATAAAAGTATTGTGCGTTACTTTTTGATCTTCATTCTTAGTAATAATATTACAGGGTTTATTTTGCTTCGATATCATATTTATAATTGTGTGTCTTCATTCCACCTGGGAATGCTACCTTGATGAAAGTGGGTCACCAATGCATAAGCATTGGTTTCAAAAACATGATGGTTGGGGGAAGAGGAGGATCTTGTTTCTGATTGGTCCAAAAGAAAGGGTGGAGGGAAGGGGGGTGCTTGGTGCTGTTAGGAATGTTTATATGCAAAGGTGTCCACAGTTACGACTGGTTTGCCTAGGTGGTATGCCCTCTCCCTGGATGACTGTGTGTCTTCTGTGCCAGCCAGCAGATCAAATATGATTACACATACATATTGCTTAAATAATGCAAATTTCTCTACTATGCCTGGGGAGATGATCTGGCTAGTGTTGGGCAGATATGTGGAGATCTCTTGTTCACAGCAAGGGCTTCCGTGGAGGCTGTGGCTGTGGCCACTTGAGGATTTCCATACATTACCAGCATCTCACTTGCCTTGCTCAACTTGCTAATGTGGTTGGAGTTCCTTGTAATCTAGGTGTGTGTTGGCAGCCATCTTTAATATATCCACCGACATGTTGAGATCTATTTGTCATTATTACTGTGGGTGGGAGATGCCTCAGTCAGAACTGACAAAGCGCCCATGCCTTTTGTGAAAGCCACCAGACCGGAGAAGATTATAAGTCTTCTCAGCCATTGTTAGAAATGAAGTTCAAGTGGTGAACTATCCTGCAGATGACATGCAATTCATTTGGATTGTTGCAGATATTGCTCACCTCTCTAGAGGTGTATTTTGTAGCACTGTGCTACACAAATAGTATCTTTGGATAGAAGCGCCAGAATTTTACTGTGATGTCATGCAATCTAGTACTGTAGTAGGGTCTGGCAGGGGTTTGCCCACTGCAGTGTGGTATTTCTTATACATACACTAACTTTTGTTAGAAATCAGTAGTGCTTACACAATTTGCTATGACATTATTAGTATGACATGATGTCATTATTTCTACTGATGTGTTCATTTCTAACACCCATACTATGACATCACACACACCAGCAATGTGTTAGTGATTTAACACCGATACATAAATTAGGACCATGCTGCACTGTGCTTGGCTGAGAGCATCATGACTTCAACACGATGCATTGTGATGCGACTCTGCAGCAAGGCGAGAAGTGGCACGATGCTGTGATAGGACGTCGTGATGTGATACAGTGTTGACGTGACATTGAGAGCAGTGAGTTGGAACTTGCTTAATTGGATAAAATGCATGCAGTTGTGGAAAATCCTGAAAAATACCTAAAATTTGGGAAGAATGGGAGAACTTACATATCTGCCTGGATGGGGCCTCTGCTGGCGCCTCTAATGATAAAATATTAAATTGTTATTAAAAAACAGTCATAGCCTAGACCTCAAGTGACTTAACATAATTTGTTATTAAAAAACATACACAGCCTACACCCTGTCCCTGTGGTGCCCAAGTTATAAAATGTGGAGTTGGAGAGGTGTTCTTCAATAGCAGTGATAACCAGATCGGGCACATTATAATTGCCTGAGAGCATCATTACATCCACAGAACGTTGGGAATAGTGGGACAGAGCTTGCATAATTGGATAAAATAAGAGAAATGTGGAAATATACTGGGTGATCAAAAAGTCAGTAGAAATTTGAAAACGGAATAAATCATGGAATAGTATAGATAGAGAGGTACAAATGGACACACATGCTTGGTATGACATGGGGTTTTATTAGAACCAAAAAAAATACAAAAGTTCAAAAAATGTCCGACAGATGGCCCTTCATCTGATCAGAATAGCAATAATTAGCATAACAAAGTAAGACAAAGCAAATATGATGTTCTTTACTGGAAATGCTCAATATGTCCACCACCCTTCCTCAACAATAGCTGTAGTCGAGGAATAATGTTGTAAACAGCACTGTAAAGGATGTCCGGAGTTATGGGGAGGCATTGGCGTCGGATGTTGTCTTTCAGCATCCATAGAGATGTCGGTCGATCATAATATACTTGTGACTTCAGGTAACCCCAAAGCCAATAATCGCACGGACTGAGGTCTGGGGACCTGGGAGGCCAAGCATGACGAAAGTGCCGGCTGAGCACAAGATCACCACCAAACGACGCGTGCAAGAGATCTTTCACACGTCTAGCAATATGGTTGGTTGTAATAAAGCCCCATGTCATTCCAACAATGTGTGTCAATTTTTACCTCTCTATCTACATTATTCCGTGGTTTATTAAGTTTTCAAATTTATACTGACTTTTTGATCACCAGGTACATATAACTGAGGAAAATATGAAAAAATATGGAAAATATGGATAAGTATGTAAAATTGTGGAAGAATAAGAGTACTTACATAGCTGCCAGGGTGTGGTATCTTTTGGATTCTCAAATTATGTAATATGAAATTGTTATTAACAAACAGCAACACCCTGGAATACAAGTGATGTGACTTAACGTAATTTATTATTAATAAATAGCACAGCCTGATTCTCTCCCTATGCTACCCAACTTCTGAGTGAACTCCACCCATTCAAGTGTCCCAGTTATAAACAATGAAAATGGAGAGAGGGAACAGGAGAGGAGGCGGAAGAGGCGATGCTTGATCCTCATTGGTTCATGGGGATGGGATGAATTTTCCATCATTTTATTGTGCTCCCACTGACTGAGAGAGTTTCCCGCCAAGTTTATATCTCATGATTAGTATTGAGTCCACTTGCATGAGAAGTGTTGCTAGGACTACATGACCACTATTAAGTTATGTCATGACCTTGAATATGAGGGCTATTCAGAAAGTAAGGTCCGATGGTCATGAAATGGAAACAACAGTGAAAAACCGATGAAGCTGTGAACACATGTGTTGGGCAGTGTTTGTAGCATGCCCAATGAACGCACCACCTCGCTCTTTTCAGTTCTGAGCACAAGTGAGCACGTAAAGATGCCTAGAACAATAGTCTCTCACGGCAAGTGTCCACTGAGAGGTTTTGCCCGATTTCAAGCAGCCCCATATAATGTAACTGTGATGCATTTTCTTCTTCATGGCAATTCTCGGCTGCACACTGCACGAGCAATGAGGATTCCCCTACAGTGTTTTTGATGTGAAGTGTTTGCTCAACTACAGTACAGCCTGGACATGGTTCCCTGATGTGCATCTCTGGTGAAACCAACCCTGGCTATAAAGACAACATTTTGGGACAGACACCGAACTGCAGATCAGTGTAGAGGAGCGGCGGAAAGCACAGGTTGCTGTGATCTATGATGAGGCTACTGGGAAGTTGGTACAGTGTTAGGTGTCTAAGTCTGAGCGGCAACTACGCAGAGAAGCAGCTGGAAAGTGTATCAAACTGTTGCAGGTAAAGCATTTTTAATTTTCACTGTGGTTTCCATTTCATGACCAGTTTTTCGAACAGCCCTTGTTTAACTCAAACAATTGCCTTGGAGGGGGGTGGGGAGAGGAAATTTCTCCTGGGTCCCTTGATCAGTTTCCAGTGGTTCCCCAGGGGGAAAGAGAGTGTGGGTGACCTTGAAGATAAGTCTCCCAAGTGGATAACCTGATACTGGGTGCATAAAATGGCACCGGATGTGATATTTATCTGCACCCACTCTTTTTTTACAATACTACTAGTAGGTGCATGCCCTATCAAATAGCCAACAAAAAAATGTGTAGCAAGACACAAAATTAGCAGCCAAAGAAATAACACATACAATATTGCATGATGAGACATGCATCTGTTGTTTTTGCTTGGCTGTTGATTGTACAATGTTATAGTCCTAAAAGCGGAAAATATTAATAACAAGGAATTAATTTCTTTGGATTGAATATCGATCCATGCTGTATGTCACAAAATTGGAATGTTATAGTGATTGCCAAGTAAAAGATAGATTTTGCTTGGAAACCTGTGAAACTTTGACACCAAGAAGCATCAAACTAATCTCTGGTGAAAAAATACAAACATTTTCTCTAAACCTAGTAACCATATATGTAAATTAAATTTACGCACCAAATGTTGGATAAATCATTGAGGAGTGCTGCAATACAGTTGTTTTACATTTAAATATTTCAGAACATAAGTTATAAAACACATTACTGGTAAAAGTATATATGGTCATATTCTCAATGAATGGATCCTGCTGCAAAGTAAAATACACAGAACAATAGTTACAATTATCTTGAATCGCTCACGAAGCACATCCATTTGTTGCAGAAATATCCAAGAAATAGTTTTCTGCAGGAATATTGTCCTTGTCTTCCATATGTTTACCATCATGTTGTCTCAAAAATTATGAAGCATGTAACAGATTTTTATAAAGCTTTCACAAAACTCGGTATTTGCGATGTCGGTGTAATATTCTCCACTGCTTTTGAGAATGCCATAACCGCTGTTGACAGACTAACAAATAGATGACGTATGCACACAGTTATTGGCTGGTTTGCAAATGCTCGGTGCTCACAATCGGCCGAGCAAATCAGGCCCCTTGGACAGCCTGCAAGTGGGATTGCGCTGGAGCAGCCACGAGGTGCCACTAAGAGGGAGAAATGGCAAGTACCGTAACACGATTTCCTAGAAATTTTGTTCAGTGCAAGAATTGTCAAAATAATCGAATATGTATCTAGTATTATCTATAGATACTCCACCATTTCTGAAAAAGACGACGATAAAATTTTCGAGGTATTTACATGGTCCAGAATGAGATTTTCACTCTGCTGATTTGAAACTTCCTGACAAATTAAAACTGTGTACCGGACCGAGACTCGAAGTTGGGACCTGTGCCTTTCGGGGGCAAGAGCTTCTGTGAAATTTGGAAGGTAAAAGAGGAGGTACTGGCAGAATTGAAGCTTTGAGGATGGGTCGTGAGTCGTGCTTCGGTAGCTCTGAGTGAATGGATCAACGAAGAACCTAAACAGGTGCCATCGGACGCCCGCCCCGAACAAATTCAACGATCAATATAGAACAAAATGAGTTAAAACATGGCAGAGCACTTGCCAGCGAAAGGCAAAGGTCCCAAATTCGAGTCTTGGTCCGGGACACAGTTTTAATTTGCCAGAAAGTTAAATATTTACGTCATACTTTATGTGCCTTTTGCCGCGCAACATCCTCAGACGAAATGGTGGTGCTCAGTGGTTAGCACCTTGGCTTCTTAATTTTGTGCCCCATGTTCAAAACCCAATTACATTTTGTTTCATTTTTATTATTTGTATTTATCTACCCATGTCCGTAGAAGGTTATTACACGAATGTTTCTTATAAAATGGTTTCTTGTAAAATTACAACCGTAAGTATGACAAATTTTTGATATAACCTATGTGTGTATGTTGGGTAACACAAGAAATATTGAATTTAATTGATGAAAAGAGAAAATATAAAAATGCAGTAAATTAAGCAGGCAAAAAGGAATACAAATGTCTCAAAAATGAGATCGATAGGCAGTGCACAATGGCTAAGCAGGGATGGCTAGAGGACAAATGCAAGGATGTAGAGGCTTATCTCACTAGGGGTAAGATAGATACTGCCTACAAGAAAATTAAAGAGACCTTTGTAGAAAAGAGAACTTGTGTGAATATCAAGAGCTCCGATGGAAACCCAGTTCTAAGCAAAGAAGGGAAAGCAGAAAGGTGGAAGAAGTATATAGAGGGTCTATACAAGGGTGATGTACTTAAGGACAATATTATGGAAATGGAAGAGGATGTAGATGAAAATGAAATGGGAGATACGATAGTGCGTGAAGAGTTTGACAGAGCACTGAAAGACCTGAGTCGAAACAAGGCCCCAGGAGTAGACAACATTCCATTAGAACTACTGACGGCCTTGGGAGAGCCAGTCCTGACAAAACTCTACCATCTGGTGAGCAAGATGTATGAAACAGGTGAAATTCCCTCAGACTTCCATAAGAATATAATAATTCCAATGCCAAAGAAAGCAGGTGTTGACAGATGTGAAAATTACCGAACTATCAGTTTAATAAGTCACAGCTGCAAAATACTAACACGAATCCTTTACAGACGAACGTAAAAACTGGTAGAAGGCGACCTCGGGGAAGATCAGTTTGGATTCCGTAGAAATATTGGAACACGTGAGGCAATACTGACCTTACAACTTATCTTAGAAGCTAGATTAAGGAAAGGCAAACCTACGTTTCTAGCATTTGTAGATTTAGAGAAAGCTTTTGACAATGTTGACTGCAATACGCTCTTTCAAATTCTGAAGGTGGCAGTGGTAAAATACAGGGAGCGAAAGGCTATTTACAATTTGTACAGAAACCAGATGGCAGTTATAAGAGTCGAGGGGCACGAAAGGGAAGCAGTGGTTGGGAAGGGAGTGAGACAGGGTTGTAGCCTATCCCCAATGTTATTCAATCTGTATATTGAGCAAGCAGTAAAGGAAACAAAAGAAAAATTTGGAGTAGGTATTAAAATCCATGGAAAGGAAATAAAAACTTTGAGGTTCGCCGATGACATTGTAATTCTGTCAGAGACAGCAAAGGACTTGGAAGAGCAGTTGAACGGAATGGACAGTGTCTTGAAAGGAGGATATATGATGAACATCAACAAAAGCAAAATGAGGATAGTGGAATGTAGTCGAATTAAGTCGGGTGATGCTGAGGGAATTAGATTAGGAAATGAGACACTTAAAAGTAGTAAAGGAATTTTGCTATTTGGGGAGCAAAATAACTGATGATGGTCGAAGTAGAGAGGATATAAAATTTAGACTGGCAATGGCAAGGAAAGCGTTTCTGAAGCAGAGAAATTTGTTAACATCGAGTATAAATTAAAGTGTCAGGAAGTTGTTTCTGAAAGTATTTGTATGGAGTGTAGCCATGTATGGAAGTGAAACTTGGATGATAAATAGTTTGGACAAGAAGAAAATAGAAGCTTTTGAAATGTGGTGCTACAGAAGAATGCTGAAGATTGGATGGGTAGATCACGTAACTAATGATGAGGTATTGAATAAAATAGAGTAGAAGAGGAGTTTGTGGCAAAACTTGACTAGAAGAAGGGATTGGTTGGTAGGACATGTTCTGAGGCACCAAGGGATCACCTATTTAGCATTGGAGGGCAGGGTGGAGGGTAAAAATCGTACAGGGAGACCAAGAGATGAATACACTAAGCATATTCAGAAGGATGTAGGTTGCAGTAGGTACTGGGTGATGAAGAAGCTTGCACAGGATAGGGTAGCATGGAGAGCTGCATCAAACCAGTCTCAGGATTGAAGACCACAACAACAACAAACGTGTGTATGATATGTTGAGGGGTTACAATCAAAAAGATTGTAAGATAATAATTAATATAAGAATTGGTGTGATAGCGAAATATCAGAATATGAAATTTTTTTTCGAATTCGTTCTGGTACCTTTTCTTGTATTAATTATTATATTTTATTCACATGTTTATTCTTCAGGAAGAGTTGTTACATACCTTCGGTTGATACCGATCATAGACACTTTCAAAACACAGATACTATGAATATCACGAGCATCGTGAGAAGGCAGGTTCGCCACAGAGACATTTCTTCGCATGAATCTCTCTCAGGGAAGAAACGTCGTTAACACTGGAAAAGATTTTGCGCGTTGTTAATAATTTCGTGGAAAATCATGCATTATGGATCACTTTTCCGAAAACTGGCGCTTGCAGTTGACTATGCATCAAGATATACTACGGCAGTATAAGCGAAAAAAAATTACAAATAATTTTATCTTTTCTTATATTCATTCATCTGACATACAATTAGCAGATGAATAAGGACAACGTTATATCAGTATTCGCTGGAAAACATTCGTGCAGTAATCTTCTACAGAGTTGGGCAGTTGAATGGAAAACAAAAATAAAAGTAATAATAGAGTTTCGAACACGGGGTGTAAAATTACGAAGCTCTACACTCCAAAGGGGTCAGAGTACGTCGATTGGGATTGCAGTTCCACCACGTGCTTAGAGCAGGGGAGCACAGTTCAATTGTCTGGGGGATCAGCAGCGTCGAATATTGTAAAAGGACTTCGTACTATAGCTCACTGGACTGTGAACTGTCGTTTTAGATCACGAAATGTGTGGGCAATGGCGGATTTACTTACAGACCCACTAGGCACGGGCCTGGGGGGCCATTTTTTGCTCTGTACTCATTTTAACCTTTTGCGTTTTAAAATAACTGCACTTAAAAACGACAAAATTTTTTAATATTGTTAAACAACTTGCTAGTTTAAATAAGCCTTAAGAACGAAATTCGACAATACAAGCTTGGAAATGTACATAGTTTAATTGGTGACTGAATGGTCTGGTGTCATCTTCATGATTGTTCAAAATATTTTGAAGTAAGCTGTCACGACGGCACTCTACAACACAGTGTTTGAAACGTTATTATTCCGAGAATGTTGTCGGCTTCTACTTAACCCTACCACATTTTCCCCTTGAAAATACCGGGACACCTCAAAAGCTGTGATAAACTAATCAGCAGTTTCTTAAATACTGTAACATGTGTTGGCCCCAGTATGTAAATCTCATAAATTTCTGCAATACATACGGCTGTTGGTAAATTATTGCACCAAGAAATACATGATAGCCGTTGTCCCACAGTCCATAACAGATCAACAAAAATTCAGTATGAAAAAGCCGACTCTACTTAAATTGGTTGTATATATATTACGGGGAAGTATCAAGTCAACCCTTCATTAACTAATGTGAAAGCTCTGTGGTCTTCAATATCTGAGCTTTGATTTAGTGACACCCGTTTAACAAAACATGTTGATACTGGGAATGTTTTACATTTTTAAACAGATGTTTAACGAAAAGAACATTAGCAGAATATCTAATAATGTGTGAAATACATTTCACAACAGTTTAAGAATTTTATTTAATTATTTACTTAGTTACTTTTTGTGGCGAGAAAAGAAGAAGAAACCAACTTTCGTTTGCCTCATTTGCAGGGCTTATTTCAATCAGTAGTGGTACAAGTCCATTTTTGTTCATTCTGCGGTACAGAGCCCTAAAGTTTAATGAGCGCTGAAAAATCTGCAGTTGAGATACCAGAAATATTCATGTAAAGTAGAGTCTCGATAGTTCGAGTTTCCAATAATCCGAGCCTCTTTTTTTTTTTTTTTTTTTTTTTTTTTTTTTTTTTTTTTTTTAAAAAGGATCCAACGATCTACTTTCTTTTGTTTACTGACATGATAAATAATGAAAACATCATTGCAAAAGATAGACGGGGAGAGTACAGCTCAGTGACAACGCAGGCAACAATGCAATCAACACCGACGATTAGCACGATGCCCTGTTGCACGAACATCTGTTGTCAGTATGGCACGAAATACCCCGTCTGCTGCCGATCAAAACTGGGAGTTCATACGCTGCTGTAGTTCCCAGTAACTGTACTGTACAGTGTTGTGTGTCGTTTTGTTTGTTGACTGTGTATTCCGTTGTACACATTACAAAGATGAGTGCTGTAACAAAAAAGAGGAAATTTGTGCCTTTGCATCTAAAATTAGAAGCACTAAGACGACTTGACAAAAGAGAAACATTAAAAAGACTTGCCCTCGAATATGGTGTCGGTGAAGTTACTGTTGGTGACTGGCGAAGAAACCAAGAAACCGACTTAAATTGGAACAGTTTTCTTCACAGAAATGCTCACACGAATCTCTCAGTCGAAGAAGTATAAAGAAGTCAGACTTCGAAAAAACAGGTGAGGCATTGTTCATGTGGTTTACCCAACAGAGACAGAAGGGTGCTCCGATTTCTGGCACAGTCTTGCAAGAAAAAGCTTTGTTTTTCAGAAACCAGTTGCAGGAAGGAATTGACAATTTCGCAGCTAGTGTGGGCTGGCTCGACAAGTGGAAGAAGAGGTATGGAGTGCGTCAAGTAGACGTATGTGGAGAAAAACTCTCTGGTGACGCTCAGGCCGTTTCAAAATTTATCGTAGAGTTTAAAAAAATCATAACTGACGAAAATTTGTCTAATGAACAAATATATACTCGTAACTGTGACGAAACTGGGCTAAATTTTAAAATGTTACCAGCGAGAACACTTGCTTCTTGTGAAGAAAAAAAGTGCTCCTGGGCACAAAGAAAGCAAAGAGCGGCTCACAGTTATGGCAGCTTCAAATGCAAATGGAAACCACAAACTAAAACTAGTTGTGATTGGGAAGTCTGCGAAGCCGAGAGCATTGAAGGATGTATCCATCTCAGCTCTTCCAGTTGTCTAGAAACATCGAAATAATGCCTGGATGAATAAGGAAATCTTCAAGAACTGGTTTTTTAGCTCATTTGTACCTGACTGCAAGATTTTTTTTGAAAGAATGGGGACTGCCATGCAAAGCAATTTTGCTCATGGATAATGCGTCCTCACATCCAAGTGCAGGAGAACTGCAGTGCGACGGTATCCGCGCCTTGTTTTTCCCCCACCAAACGTTACCTGTCTCATTCAGCACATGGACCAGGGCGTTCGGGAATGTCCGAAAAAGAAAAGTATCGACGGCGATTGCTACAGTCAATCCTGCATTCCGAAGACAACGAAAGCATTGTAGGAGCTTTGAAGAAAGTTACTTTGAATGACGTCGTGTACTGGATTAGCGAATCTTGGGGCGAAATAAAGTCAGACACAATTTCTAAAGTCATGGAGCAAAATTCTACAGGAAAGTATGCCAGACACAGAAACTGGAGATTTAACAGATGAGGACGATCAACCATTGTGTAATTTAGTCAGAAGATTGCAGGGAGTGAAGAGGCAGAAGAGGTGGAAGTAGGCGAGTGGTTAAATTCAGACGAACAGTTGGAAGTGACAGACTCTTCTATAATTGACACGGTTAACATTCCATCGCAGTGTGAGGATGACGTGGCAGAGGCTGCACCGATGATGAGTCACACCGGTGGCCACGCTGCTCTCGAGGCCGCCATCTGCTACGTGCAACAACCGCCCGATGCGACACCAACTGACCTACTGCTCTTGAGACGGTGGCGTGACATTGCCGCGAGGAAACGTTGCAGCTTCGCCAAACGAAATACACTTCACTATTACTTGTCTAAATAAATAATTATTGTTATTCTGCCAATGCAAATCCACGTGTAAATACTTTTATTTTAATAAAGTTCATATTTTGACCTGTATTACTTACAATATCATAATATTTCTTTTTCCCATTTAAATTTCGATAGTCAGAGTTTTCGATAGTTCGAGGTGGTTCCGGTCCCGTTCACCTCGAACTATCGAGACTCTACTGTATATATATACTTGAGTATTTCTGGTACCTCAAATGCAGATTTTCAGTGCTCATTTAACTTTACGACTCGGTATCTCAGTATGAACAAAAATGGACTTGTAACACTATTGACATAAGTCTTTCATTTACTGTGCTACCTGCACGATATCAAAGTTCTCACTCTGTGCAATCGAATAGTACGTGTTGTTGTTGTTGTTGTCTTCAGTCCTGAGACTGGTTTGATGCAGCTCTGCATGCTACCCTATCCTGTGCAAGTTTCTTCATCTCCCAGTACCTACTGCAACTTACATCCTTCTGAATATGCTTAGTGTATTCATCTCTTGGTCTCCCTCTACGATTTTTACCATCCACGCTGCCCTCCAATGCTAAATTTGTGATCCCTTGATGCCTCAGAACATGTCCTACCAATCGGTCCCTTCTTCACGTCAAGTTGTGCCACAAACTCCGCTTCTCCCCAATTCTATTCAATACCTCTTCATTAGTTATGTGATCTACCCATCTAATCTTCAGCAATCTTCTGTAGCACCACATTTCGAAAGCTTCTATTCTCCTCCTGTCCGAACTGTTTATCGTCCATGTTTCACTTCCATACATGGCTACACTCCATACAAATACTTTCAGAAACGATTTCCTGACACTTAAATTTATACTCGATGTTAACAAATTTCTCTGCTTCAGAAACGCTTTCCTTGCTATTGCGAGTCTAAATTTTATATCTTCTCTACTTCGACCATCATCAGTTATTTTGCTCCCCAAATAGCAAAACTCCTTTACTACTTTAAGTGTGTCATTTCCTAATGTAATTCCCTCAGCACCACCCAACTTAATGCGACTACATTCCATTATCCTCGTTTTGCTTTTGCTGATGTTCATCATATATCCTCCTTTCAAGACACTGTCCATTCCGTTCAACTGCTCTTCCAAGTCCTTTGCTGTCTCTGACAGAATTACAATGTCATCGGCGAACCTCAAAGTTTTTATTTCCTTTCCAGGGATTTTAATACCTACTCCAAATTTTTCTTTTGTTTCCTTTACTGCTTGCTCAATATACAGATTGAATAACATCGGGGAGAGGCTACAACCTTGTCTCACTCCCTTCTCAACCACTGCTTCCCTTTCATGCCCCTCGACTCTTGTATGCCATCTGGTTTCTGTACAAATTGTAAATAGCCTTTTGCTCCCTGTATTTTACCCCTGCCACCTTTAGAATTTGGAAGTGAGAAATCCAGTCAACATTGTCGAAAGCGTTCTCTAAGTCTACAAATGCTAGAAACGTAGGTTTACCTTTTCTTAATCTTTCTTCTAAGATAAGTCGTAAGGTCATTATTGCCTCACGTGTTCCAGTATTTCTACGGAATCCAAACTAACCTTCCCCGATGTCGGCTTCTACCAGTTTTTCCATTTGTCTGTAAAGAATTCGCGTTAGTATTTTGCAGCTGTGACTTATTAAACTGATAGTTCGGTAATTTTCACATCTGTCAACACCTGCTTTCTTTGGGATTGGAATTATTATATTCTTCTTGAAGTCTGAAGGTACTTCACCTGTCTCATACATCTTCCTCACCAGATGGTAGAGTTTTGTCAGGACTGGCTCTCCCAAGGCCGTCAGTAGTTCTAATGGAATGTTGTCAACTCCTGGGGCCTTGTTTCGGCTCAGGTATTTCAGTGTTCTGTCACACTCTTCACGCGTACCCCTTTCTGTAGTGGATTTTTAAGCCTTCCTTCTGCTTTGTTTCTCCAATTTTTTGTTTCGTTCGCATTTCTGCCGGTTTCCATTTTCGGTTTTTACAGTTTCCTAAGTCACGGACCGGGCGCTAATGACCATAGCAGTTTTGCGCCCTAAAAAACAAAACAAAAAAAACTCTTCACGCAGTATCGTATCTCCCATTTCATCTTCATCTACATTCTCTTCCATTTCTATAATATTGTCCTCAAGTACATCGTCCTTGTATAGACCCTCTATATACTCCTTCCATCTTTCTGCTTTGCCCTTCTTTGGTTAGAACTGGGTTTCCATCTGAGCTCTTGATATTCACACAAGTTCTCTTTTCTCCAAAGGTCTCTTTAATTTTCCTGTGGGCAGTATCTATCTTATCCCTACTGAGATAAGCCTCTACATCCTTGCATTTGTCCTCTAGCCATCCCTGCTTAGCCATTTTGCACTTCCTGTCGATCTCATTTTTGAGACGTTTGTATTCCTTTTTGCCTGTTTCACTTACTGCATTTTTATATTTTCTCCTTTCATCAATTAAATTCAATATTTCTTCTGTTACCCAAGGATTTCTACTAGCCCTTGTCTTTTTACCTACTTGATCCTCTGCTGCCTTCGCTACTTCATCCCTCAAAGCTACCCATTCTTCTTCTACTGTATTTCTTTCCCCCATTCCTGTCAGTTGTTCCCTTATGCTCTCCCTGAAACTCTGTACAACCTCTGGTTCTTTCAGTTTATCCAGGTCCCATCTCCTTAAATTCCCATCTTTTTGCAGTTTCTTCAGTTTTAATCTACAGGTCATAACCAATAGAGTGTGGTCAGAGTCCACATCTGCCCCTGGAAATGTCTTACAATTTAAAACCTGGTTCCTAAATCTCTGTCTTACCATTATATAATCTATGTGATACCTTTTAGTATCTCCAGGGTTCTTCCATGTATACAACCTTCTTTCATGATTCTTAAACCAAGTGTTAGTTATGATTATGTTGTGCTCTGTGCAAAATTCTACCAGGCGGCTTCCTCTTTCATTTCTTAGCCCCAATCCATATTCACCTACTATGTTTCCTTCTCTCCCTTTTCCTACACTCGAATTCCAGTCACCCATGACTATTAAATTTTCATCTCCCTTCACAATCTGAATAATTTCTTTTGTTTCATCATACATTTCTTCAATTTCGTCGTCATCTGCAGAGCCAGTTGGCATATAAACTTGTACTACTGTAGTAGGCGTGGGCTTCGTGTCTATCTTGGCCACAATAATGCGTTCTCTAAGCTGTTTGTAGTAACTTACCCACACGCCTATTTTTTATTCATTATTAAACCTACTCCTGCATTACCTCTATTTGATTTTGTATTTATCACCCTGTATTCACCCGACCAAAAG
The DNA here is from genome assembly GCF_023864345.2 of Schistocerca serialis cubense. NCBI lineage: Eukaryota > Metazoa > Arthropoda > Insecta > Orthoptera > Acrididae > Schistocerca > Schistocerca serialis. Next base: position 15,777,514 of record NC_064649.1, read on the forward strand.
TCTTGTTCGTCCTGCCACCGAACTTCACTAATTCTCACTATATCTAACTTTAACCTATCCATTTCCCTTTTTAAATTTTCTAACCTACCTGCTCGATTAAGGGATCTGACATTCCACGCTCCGACCCGTAGAACGCCAGTTTTCTTTCTCCTGATAACGTCCTCTTGAGTAGTCTCCGCCCGGAGATCCGAATGGGGGACTATTTTACCTCCGGAATATTTTACCCAAGAGGACGCCATCATCATTTAACCATACAGTAAAGCTGCATGTCCTCGGGAAAAATTACGGCCGTAGTTTCCCCTTGTTTCAGCCGTTCGCAGTACCAGCACAGCAAGGCCGTTTTGATTATGGTTACAAGGCCAGATCAGTCAATCATCCAGACTGTTGCCCCTGCAACTACTGAAAAGGCTGCTGCCCCTCTTCAGGAACCACACGTTTGTCTGGCCTCTCAACAGAGTACGTGGCATTGCAAATTTTATATCAAACTAAGCTTTTTTCTTTGAGGAAAGGTTATTTTTATTTTACGTTCTAAAAAAGGTGCATTTGCGTGTAAACATAACAGCAGTGTTCACACAAATGTCAACACACCACAACTGCCAACAAGACTACTTAAACATTGTAGTCTGTCTTCTCTGCCAACAGAAACAGCTAAAATGTTATAAGAATAAGTGGGATAAGAGTCGATCCACCACACCTCACTGCAAGAAATTGCAAAAATTATTTGCTTCTTAAATTAGGAAGACAGTGTCAACAATATACAGAACATATCTGCGTCCCAGCTAAACTTCCGTCGACGCGGGAAACAAGCCAAAAAAAGAACCGTCCCGTTTTCTTTACCCACTCGATGACGTCACTGACAACAGAGAAACAAGCAACAATGAAACTAAATTATTCTGCATTGTCGTTCTTTTATAGCTCAGTTACGTTGAGTAATACGTGTTGGTCAGTTCATCGCTCTGTGTTTCAACGAAAAATCTTTGTGCTGGTATGCCGTGTTTAAAGTAAAAAGCTTGGTGCTCATGTGCGGTCTAGTACGATTGGAACTGTATACAGCCCTTCTTTCTTTCCTTTTACAATTTATTTTCTTTCGTTTTGATTGCTAGTTGACAATTTTGCAAGTGACTTAACATGAATAACAGAGAAAAAAACCAAAATTAAGTCGGGCGGCATTTCGGAAATTATCGAAGGAAAGGCGAGAACGAGCTGTTGTAAAAGAAGTAAATACAGACGAAACAAAAGTTACAAATGAAGAAAAGCAAATTGTTCCTGATTTCGAGTTCACGAAAAACTTAAGTGTCGAGTCAGACATCACAAAAAGAAATAACCCTGTTACTGATGATCCTGCCGAATAGTGTATCAATGAATTAACATTGACATTCAACGTGGCATTAATCAAGATTGTAACGGTGATTTTTCTAATTCAAGAAGGTCAGTAGGCGATAAAACCAGATATTTGAACAAAAATGTATTTTACTATAAACTTTTAAATGGTGAATCAACTTTGCGTTATTTTCTAGTATACTCCGGTAGAACCGGTGCTGTTTTTTGTGCACCATGTAAATTGTTTGGAGGTAAGGACGCGATTGCTACTAATGGTAATGCAGGTTGGAAAAATATTTCTAATATTTTATCTCATCATGAGAATTCACTTGAACACACAAATTCTGTGTTATCAATCTTAACAAGGAAAAGGTCACTTGGAACAGGTGTCATATGTTGAGACAGAAAAAATGTACTGGCGCGGTGTGTTGAAAAGTGTGTTTGCGGCAGTGAAGAAGCTGACTAGTCGTTGACTTCCCCTACGTGGGCACGTTGTAACATTACATTCATTATATAATGGTCAATTTATGATGTCTCTTGAACTTATAGCCGAGTTTAATCCTTTCTTGCAGAGGACACTGAACGATATGGAAATCCAGGGCAGGGACACACAAGTTATCTTTCTTCAACGATCTTTGATGAAATAATAGAGCTTCTTTCTGAACAAATAAAAAGAATTATCGTAAGTGCAGGCCAAATATTCCTCTATAATAGTAGATTTTACAGCGGACGTTTCACATACTGATCAATTATCTTTCATATTAAGATATGTGAACGAGAATGGTGAATCTGTTGAACGTTTCCTTCTGCTTTTACCAAACCCGGGACACAAGTCCGAAAACTTAGCTGAGGCCTAACTAAAGGTCCTGTCTACAAATTCCATTGATATTACTGACCGTAGAGGCCAGTCATATGACAACGCAAGCAATAGCTCAGGAACCTACACTGGTTTGCAGGCACGCATTAAAGAACGAAACCCGAAAGTGTGTTATGTGCCTTGTACAGCACTTTCATTGAGTTTAGTCGGCACTAGTGGTGCAAGCAGTTGTCGGGAAGTTGTTCATTTTCCATTGTAGTGCAAAACCTTTATAATTTTTTCTCTGCTTCTACACAGCACTGGGATAAACTTCTTTCTTTCATGAAACCAGGAAGCAAAACGGTAAAAAGTTTATCAAAAACACGTTGGTCAGCAAGAGAGGAAGCGTGTGGAAGTCTATATGAAAACTGGAAGAGCGTTATCAATGGTCTCACACTTATTGCCAATAATGCGTTTGAAAAATCACTTGTACGAAATGAGGCTTTATTGAATCAAGTCAGCAGACTGGAAACAGAATTCATGATGACAGTTTGGGAGGACATACTCCGGAGATGTAATAGTGTAAATCTGAAATTGCAAATACTAAAATAGTGCATGAATTACATGAATCACTTGTAGGATTTATTGCATCTATTCGTGGCATGTTCGACTACTATGAAAATAAATCCACGGAGCTTGTGACTGATATAGACTATGAATGCACCTATAAAAGATCACAAAAACGTGAACTTAATGATGACTAAGAAGCGGACTCTGAAGAAGTTTCCTGATTGGAAGGGAAAAATTTTGAGTCGAAACGTTTCTCCCAGTACTCGACAACTTGTACGCCGATTTAGTGAGGAGGAAGGAAATCTATAGAACACTGTTGAACTCCTTAGATTTGGAGACTTCCTTCCCTAGTGAATGTCCACATTTCACGCAACTTTTGAAATCTTCTGAGATTAGTATATACCAGTGGAAATGAGTAAATTTTTACGAAAAGAGAGGTTACAGTCAGTGTTTCCGAATGTTGACATTGCTCTTAGGATATTTCTATGTATGGCGTTTACAAATTGTTCACAGAACGCTCGTTTTTGGCTCTTACGAGATTGAAATCGTACTTAACGTTCTACGTTGTCTGAGGAGAGACTGAACGCCTTGTCCATCCTTCACATCGAAGCCGACCTCCTACCTGATAACCGTCTGAACTATGAAGATATGATCAACGAGTTTTCTGCCGTCAAAGCCAGACGCAAATTTTGCTGACTGATGAGTTTGTTTGTTTATTCATATTAGTTTTAAAAATTTAAGATTACAATGTGATTTTTGTTATAACTTAGAGCACATTCATTGGATTTACGAACTATGTATCACTTGTTTATTCAACAATTGCCGTTGGCAGAGCGCGGAACTAAACCTCGTTTACGTGCGGAAGTGACCAAAGGCACCCGACAGTACTAAACAATACCCAAATGACCCAGGCCGCTCGGCGCTGTACAGTCACGTCATATTGATGCTGTAGTGTATTACAACAGACGCGTATTCTTGGCGTCTGCTGAAATGTATAGTTATTGCGGAAATATCCGTTATCGAAGAGTACGCTCAGATGAGGAAGTGTTAATAAATTACGTAGTTTAGTTCTATCGATAAATAAGTAAAAGGTTTGATAATACCGTTAGAAAGAGCTACGGTGAGAAGCTGCAGTACAAAACTGTTCAGCCCTTACATGGATTAAAGGTATTGTGTACATTTATTATGCAGCATCTAGCTACACAGACCCTAATGCTTTACACGTTAACTATTAGATTATAAAACAAATTTGATTTTTCCACACTAGTCTGTAAAATTATCTACATCTACATTTCTACACTTACACTCCGCAAGCCACCCAACGGTGTGTGGCGGAGAGCACTTTACGTGTCACTGTCATTACCTCCCTTTCCTGTTCCAGTCGCGTATGGTTCGCGGGAGGAAGGACTGTCTGAAAGCCTCCGTGCGCGCTCGAATCTCTCTAATTTTACATTCGTGATCTCCTCGGGAGGTATAAGTAGGGGGAAGCAATATATTCGATACCTCATCCAGAAACGCACCCTCTCGAAACCTGGACAGCAAACTACACCGCAATGCAGAGCGCCTCTCTTGCAGAGTCTGCCACTTGAGTTTGCTTAACATCTCCGTAGCGCTATCACGGTTACCAAATAACCCTGTGACGAAACGCGCCGCTCTTCTTTGGATCTTCTCTATCTCCTCCGTCAAACCGATCTGGTACGGATCCCACACTGATGACCAATACTCAAGTATAGGTCGAACGAGTGTTTTGTAAGCCACCTCCTTTGTTGATGGACTACATTTTCTAAGGACTCTCCCAATGAATGTCAACCTGGTACCCGCCTTACCAACAATTAATTTTATATGATCATTCCACTTCAAATCGTTCCGTGCGCATACTCCCAGATATTTTACAGAAGTAACTGCTATCTGTGTTTCTTCCGCTATCATATAATCATAAAATAAAGGATCCTTCTTTCTATGTATTCGCAATACATTACATTTGTGTATGTTAAGGGTCAGTTGCCACTCCCTGCACCAAGTGCCTATCCGCTGCAGATCTTCCTGCATTTCGCTACAACTTTCTAATGCTGCAACTTCTCTGTATACTACAGCATCATCCGCGAAAAGCTGCATGGAACTTCCGACACTATCTACTATGTCATTTATATATATTGTGAAAAGCAATGGTCCCATAACACTCCCCTGTGGCACGCCAGACGTTACTTTGTCTGTAGACGTCTTCCCATTGGTAACAACATGCTGTGTTCTGTTTGCTAATAACTCTTCAATCCAGCCACACAGCTGGTCTGATATTCCGTAGGCTCTTACTTTGTTTATCAGGCGACAGTGCAGAACTGTATCGAACTCCTTCCGGAAGTCAAGGAAAATAGCATCTACCTGGGAGCCTGTATCTAATATTTTCTGGGTCTCATGAACAAATAAAGCGAGTTGGGTCTCACACGATCGCTGTTTCCGGAATCCATGTTGATTCCTACAGAGTAGATTCTGGGTTTCCAAAAACGACATGATACGCGAGCAAAAAACATGTTCTAAAATTCTACAACAGATCGACGTCAGAGATATAGGTCTATCGTTTTGCACATCTGCTCGACGACCCTTCTTGAAGACTGGGACTACCTGTGCTCTTTTCCAATCATTTGGAACCTTCCGTTCCTCTAGAGACTTGCGGTACACGGCTGTTAAAAGGGGGGGTAAGTTCTTTCGCGTACCCTGTGTAGAATCGAATTGGTATCCCTTCAGGTCCAGTGGACTTTTCCTCTGTTGAGTGATTCCAGTTGCTTTTCTATTCCTTGGACACTTATTTCGATGTCAGCCATTTTTTCGTTTGTGCGAGGATTTAGAGAAGGAACTGCAGTTTGGTCTCTGTGAAACAGCTTTGGAAAAAGGTGTTTAGTATTTCAACTTTACGCGTGTCATCCTCTGTTTCAATGCCATCATCATCCCGGAGTGCCTGGATATGCCGTTTCGAGCCACTTACTGATTTAACGTAAGACCAGAACTTCCTAGGATTTTCTGTCAAGTCGGTACATAGAATTTTACTTTCGAATTCACTGAACGCTTCACGCATAGCCCTCCTTACGCTAACTTTGACATCGTTTAGATTCTGTGTGTCTGAGAGGTTTTGGCTGCGTTTAAACTTGGAGTGAAGCTCTCTTTGCTTTCGCAGTAGTTTCCTAACTTTGTTGTTGAACCACGGTGGGTTTTTCCCGTCCCTCACAGTTTTATTCGGCACGTACCTGTCTAAAACGCATTTTACGATTCCCTTGAATTTCTTCCATAAACACTCAACATTGTCAGTGTCAGAACAGAAATTTTGGTTTTGATCTGTTATGTAGTCTGAAATCTGCCTTCTATTACTCTTGCCAAACAGATAAACCTTCTTCCCTTTTTTTATATTCCTATTGACTTCCATATTCAGGGATGCTGCAACGGCCTTATGATCACTGATTCCCTGTTCTGCACTTAGAGTCGAAACGTTCGGGTCTGTTTGTTATCAGTAGGTCCAAGATGTTATCTCCGCGAGTCGGTTCTCTGTTTAATTGCTCGAGGTAATTTTCGGATAGTGCACTCAGTATAATGTCACTCGTAGCCTGTGAGCCCGTACCTTCCATGCTGAGTGCACACAGGCCCATTGGGAGGCGTGCCTCGCTGTATTATCTAGGGTGCGCTTCATGAACATATAACAAATCCTAACACCTTCTATGCTTTTCACTCTAACGAAGGCCGTAGAAGCATGGTCTTTTTCCGATGTCCCTCTGACCAAAATGCGATTCTGGTAGCTGGAGTCCGAAGTTTTTGTTAATCTTGCCTTTTGCGTTCTTGTGGAGATATTTCCATAGCAACTTTCATCCCCAAACAAATAGTTTCATAAATTTACCTTGTAAAATTTTTTAATGTAACGATATATTTTCTTAAAAATTTTCGTTCCCTGTTGCACGCCCTTGGTGGTTGAATTTCCAGAGACACACGTATATTTTTAATTTCTAACTAAGAAACCAAATACCAACTGTCGTAGATGTAGCCTTAAAACTCCTTTAGTATTTCTTTAGTAGGCTAGTTATTTATTTTCAAAAACACTTTCACCCACTATTTTCCCCCCTTAGGGGTTGAATTTCGAAAAACAGCGACACGTGTATGTTTACTTCTAACAGAGAAGCCAAATAAAAAATTTCATAGATTTAGCTTCAAAAATGTTTGCACAACGAAATATTTCCGTAAAAGCTTTCATCCCCCATTTCACCTCAATAGGGGTTGACTTTCCAAAAACAATGAAGCTCATATTTTTTATTTCTAACTGAGAAACCAGATTTAAATTTTCATAGATTCAACTTAAAAAAATACTTTGATTATAAAATATTTTCATAAAAAATCTCATCCCCTACTGCACCCCTTACGGATGGAATTAAAAAAAAAAACTGTAAGTCCCATAGTGCTCAGAGCCATTTCGAACTTACGTCAAATCGTAGCAGTAATCGCAACACGGACGAGAGTAGACCAAGTCAACTCATCTGCATTGCTATTTAACATAGAACTTAAACATCGCTTACGGTATAAGTTCCACTCCCCTCCAAATTTCAAGTTTCTTTCCTTGGCGGTTTGGGCTGGGCGATGATCAGTCAGTCAGTCAGGATATAGCCTTTTACATGTGAAGAGATTCCAATACATTTTTAGCAGTTGCAAAGCATTGTCGTGTTCGCTAGTTATAGAATACATCTGAGAACCGTGAGCCACACGGATATGTGATTGGCACGCAGTTTGACGGCCATTGCTCTAGACATTTCTGTTCAAAGAAATGGTTCAAATGGCTCTGAGCACTATGGGAAATAACTTCTGAGGTCATCAGTCCCCTAGAATTTAGAACTACTTAAACCTAACCAACCTAAGGACACCGGACACATCCCCGCCCGAGGCAGGATTCGAACCTGCGACCGTAGTGGTCGCGCGGTTCCAGACTATAGCGTCTAGAACCGCTCGGCCACTCCGGCCGGCACACATTTCTGTCTGTGGATGCCAAGAGCACTGATAAAAAGCAAATATTTATCGACTGACGGCTGCTGTGTGAGTAATCACCATGTGTTTACCGACACAACAGATTAGACTGGGATTAACGGCACGCGTACGAAAATCTCGTGTCAGAAGACGGAAGCGTAATTATGGACTATGAGTGACTGTACACGAATATGTGGAGATGGGCACGTCATAAGTGTACCTACTGTTAACATCGGCGAAGCGTAGCGACCACTTTCTTAGGCGTTTCACTCCTCTGTCAGTGGCAACAGAACTGCATTTATGACCAGGCTATTTACGCACCACAAACTATTGAAATAAATAATCTTTTGAAAGGGCAGAACACATGACCTGCAACAAACAAGCACTAAAGTTCACGCACGCTAAATGTGGCAAAATTGAACGAGTTTCACGTTTTAAATAGGTGTGTGAAACAATTCGGGGAGGTTCCGTAGAAATTAATTATTTGCTACTGTAATTTTTAATTTTTTGAGTCACATTAACACGCTATGTTAAATAGCAATGCAGATGAGTTGACTTGGTCTACTCTCGTCCATGTTGCGATTACTGCTACGATTTGGCGTAAGTTCAAAATGGCTCTGAGCACTTTGGGACTTAACTTCTTAGGTCATCAGTCCCCTAGAACTTAGAACTACTTAAACCTAACTAACCTAAGGACATCACACACATCCATGCGCGAGGTAGGATTCGAACCTGCGAGCGTAGCGGTCGCGCTGTTCCAGACTGTAGTGCCTAGAACCCCTCGGCCACACCGGCTGGCTTGACGTAAGTGATCCGGAGAAGAACATAGTACAACCGGCCATTGGGCTACTGTTGTTACGTAAATGTCGAACTGCTCTGTGGAAAGCTTCAGGGGATATTTTACGGGATATCGTAACCTTATCCCAAACAGTGGAAGTGTAACCCTGGATCAGTTGCCAGCGTTACTTTGGTTAGAAACATTATCGTAGGCATAGATTGTCAGCATGTTAGACGACCACGCGCCCGTCACCGCTTGATGGCAAAGGCATCGTTTTCACAGCGGTGGGCGACTTCAGTTCATCGCAGCTCAGCCAATTAGCGCGAAATATTTGTGAACTGTACACACAGACCTTCCTAGTAAAACCAGGTCAAAGCCCATATTGTAGTTCCTGACATTGACAGGTTACACATGCTATGTAAGTTTATAATATCAATAAATATTTCTTATGAAAGTAATAACAAATTAAGTTTTCGGATTTTTCCCTTCTCTTGTGCTGTGAAACCTGGCTCACTGTCAAATTTCATAATTCTAGGTGAATGGGAAGTACCCTATAAATTCTTGAGGGTATTTTTGTCCTGTCGTTGCAACTACAAAAATACGTGGTCTTTTTTTTCACCGGACGTGTTTCGCTTTGTTGAGGTCAAGCATCATTAGTGGTCTGTAATTAAGTTATTTACATTTTGATTTGCTTTAAGATCCAAAAACTATCGTTAAGAATATGTTGATTTGTATTTACGGCCATTTTCGCCTGATTTCCCGCTTACATCGGGAAATGCCGCCTGCTAGCACATCGTTGCTGTTTTTCTTCTTTAGACACTGATAATTTTGGTCTAATTTTTAGTTATTCTGCAGGACGCATTTTTGTAGTTGCAGCGATAGAACAAAAATACTCTCAAAATTTGTAAACCAACTACGGACAATATGGCCACATACAGTAAATGAAGACGCCTATAGGTAGTTTTGAATGGGTTTGCAAGTAACAAAAGAATGCCGTATCTTTTGAGCGCAGTGACGTAGTAGCTTAAAGTTTCTACACCGCCAAGGGAGCGTAGACCCTAGCATCTGCCATAAATTTCATCTTGATACGTCTACCCGTTCGTGAGAAAATGGCATCTTAACAGACGGGTAGACAGTTGTGTAACAACTGACGTGAAACAATTACAGATTAACAACTTGGGGGTTTTCCTATACTTGTGCTGTGAAACCTTACCTCTTGTCAAATTTCGTGATTCTAGGTGAACAGGGAGTGTCCTGAAGGTTTTGATGCGTTCATTTCCGAGTATCAATATATGTGACTTAAATGACCGCAAGTTTTGATTTCATAGTCTTAGGAGCTTATAGTTTTTAGACCGCCAAGGAACCGCAGACCTTCGTATGTGACGTAAATTTCAACTTGATATGTCAACCTGTTCGTGAGAAGAAAAGGGGGTCTTAACAGACGGACTGATTTAATGGCAAATGACAAAACATATTTTTTTTTCGCGAAATATAGTTGATATAATTACAAATTAACAATTTTCGTGTTTTTTGTTTGTCGTGTGAAATCTTGTTTCGTGCCAAATTTCGTGATTCTAGGTCGATGTGAATTACCATACAAGTTTTGATGACTGAATTTGCGATGATCAAAATTTGTGACTTAAATGGCCGTAGCCTTCGATTGCATTGCCTTATGAGGGTTTTATTTATTTATTTATTTTTACACCACCATGGGGTCGTTGACTTTCGTATGTGACACAAATTTCAAGTCGTTAGGTATATCCGTTCTTGAGAAAAAAAAAAAAGGGTTCTTAACAACAGCGCCGAAAGATAGACAGACGGACAACAGAACGATCAAGTAAGGGTTCCGATTTTACCGATTGATGTACACAAAGGTGATAAAAATATCTTTGTATCAGTGTTGTGGCGTGTGCCTGCTTATAATAAAAAAGTTTAGTAGTAATTATTTTTATACGGGCTTTTTCGGCTAAATGTTTCAGTAGACAACCGATATGGACGAAGCCGTGCTGCACGCCGGACCTAGTGGCCTAGCGTTGTCGGACAGTTGAACTGCAGCCGTCGATGGGGACGGACGCGTGGCGAAGGAACGGGACGCAGCTTGCGAGGTTAGTCGGCTGTTAATTCTGCTCACAGGCGCGTTCGTGTGAGCTACTAGAATGAATAATACGAATTATCTGACGGAACGTCCAATCAGGTTTTCCTCTGATCGAAACTTTGGGCACTCGAAGGTTTACTATAATTGGGGTTTCTTGCTGTTATCTTGTTCTTAATGTTGGCATCACGGTGTGTGTAATGAAATTGTTCGTTTAGTGTGTGATTCTAAACAACCGTGCGATGAGAAACAGATTTAGCAAGAAATTGAAGCAAATGAATGAATTTACTATCCTCCAGGTACCGCTGGCCATTTTAGAGTTGAAAATTCACATTTGGAAAGCTTCTGTTCTGCAGGCCTGCACATGAACTCCCCGGTGATTTCATGAAGACAAAAGTGTAGCCTATCTCGTTGCTGAAGATGTGACATTAATAATTATCTCACGAGGCTTGTTGAAATTTCTTCTTCTAGTGTGCCGTATCGCAACCGCAGAACACACAACCGTTAAAGAATGACTTTGTCCGTCCGACTGTTTAAACCCTTTTTCTTAGCAACGTGTAGACTTATCAAGTCGAAATTTACGTCCTGTACTATGGTCTACAGTCGCTCGGTGTTTCAAACCATTGAAGCTTCTACGTCAGTATAGTCGACAGACGCGGCATTTATGCCACATGCTACGATTCTCGCAAATTCACTCCTCAAAACCTATGGGGTACTTCCCGTTAACCCTTTATCACAGAATATGACAGAAAGAAAGGCTCCAAAGAACAAGTAAAGGGGAAAAATCAAAGAAGTGTTAATTCGTAACTATATTACACGGAAAAATACTTGTTTTGACATGTTATCCAACTGCTGTCTCTCGTTAAGACCGCCTTTTCTAATAAGAGGCTGAATGAACTGTTTATGTACGGAACCCTCGTTAAGCTTGTGATATTCGCTTTCATCCAGATTTTTTTTTCATATAAATCCATAAAGTGGGGTAGTTTGGAACAACTATAAATATTTTATATTCACTCAAACCCAGCTGAGACCAGAAATGGTGCTGAAAATGAACACGGTTGCGTTAATCATTGCAATATAGTAATGATCTAGATCCGAGTTCAAATGTCACAGAGAAGAAAAAAGGCCGGAAAAAATAATTTTACAGAATTACGCTATCTAAATGTGAACGATTTTGTTGCAGTGTACCTAAAGTGCGATTGAGGCTGGAACGAGGAAGCGTCAAAGTGATTAGTTGCTTAACTTAGCAAAAAAAAAAAAAAAAAAAAAAGGTATGATGCAGTTTAAAGCACCGTAGTTGGCATCGCATGTGATAGAATTATTTTGGGCAATCGCTACATCCTTACATTCCTGAAACATTCTTGTACAGTAAAAAAATGAATAATTTTACAGATAAATAATTTTTAGGATTTTAAAAAGGTTTTTACAGCGTTACTTTTGCCTGACGTTTTTACTGTGGGGCCTAACATCTGTTGCAAGAAACCCTCTAGCAAAGTGTAACTTGAAACACCCACATTGTTATGTTTTTGCAGCAATAAATATTGATCTATAATTTTATTACCTTTTGGAAAACTCAGTTGGGAGCATACCTGACAGTGTGGAATAAATTGTAGTATGTTTCCAATCATTATTGTGATGCAGGACGGTTTAAAAGTTCAAAAGTGTTTCAAGGAACTGCAAATGACCGTATGAGATAAAAAGCGTGGTTCATCGAAAACATCTTTTGGTAAAGGAGGATGACGTGTAAGAGTGACCAATGCTGTGTATCTTAATATGAATTGTCCCGAATTATGTTGCTCAATTACAAATAGATGTGGTGGATCAATTAAGTTTATCCGGTCAGTCAGATTTTTGTAATTTTTTATGTTAATGGTACGTGAAGTTCAGAACTCAAATTTTTGGAGGAAGTCGACTTTGAAGTTTTCCGATCGTCTTTAATATGCTAAACCAAAGTCAATTTTTCTAGATGGGACATGTTGCTGTGCGGCAGAATGCTCACCTGCCGCATGGGGGCTTTATGTCCGTTCCCTCCCTGATGCAAATTTTTGAAGAGTTGCAACTTCTACTATGAATTACGTAAATTTTATAATAGATGGAGATGGAAAAAACCATTATATATATATATATATATATATATATATATATATATATATATATATGAAGATGTATCTGTTCTTTCAGACATGTCCGACATATCATCGGTGACCATGCAGCTCGTTAGAATGAAATTACAATGAAACGAATACCCCTATCTGATCTGCATACAGGCGTTGATATGTCAGCGGGGACAGTTGAAAATGTGTGCCCCGACTGGGCCTCGAAACCGGGATCTCCTGCTTACATGGCAGACGCTCTATCCATTTCTTTCTTTTTTTTCGTTCGTTGTGTCTGTTCGTTGCGGACGTCACATGTTTAAAGTTCGTTGTTCATCCTTTCACTCAGTTCTTTTATTACAGAGGCCAACCAGCTCTCTGATCGAACACGCTGAGCTACCGTGCCGACGTTAAAATTGTACAGTCCATTTATTGCCGATTCCCCTAAGAGTTCGGGCACTGTAGGTGCATCCGCACAGCAATGGATGTCAGAGAGCCGGTTGGCCTCTGTAATAAAAAACAGAGTGAAAGGATCAACACCGAACTTGAACGGATGCCCGCAACGACCAAACACAGCGCTCAACAACGAACAAAATGAAAAAAAAAAGGATAGAGCGTTTGCCATGTAAGCAGGAGATCCCGGGTTCGAGTCCCGGTCACGGCACATATTTTAAACTGTCCCCGTTGACTTATATCAACGCCTGTATGCAGCTATGAGTTTTCATGTAATTGTAAAACCATTATGGCTCTAGACCAGTAATTTGTGGTTACTGTTTTGTCTCTCTCATTTTCTTTTTTTCGTTCAGTTCGACTGCCTACGTCATTCATATGTACAATGAATCTCACACTTGCTAGCTAACATGTATCAAATTGCTATTTTTATGAAAAATGCTAGTCGTATTATTTCTTATTACGTATCACACAAAAGTTCAGTTTTCGTTCTAAATATAAATGACCAGTAAAATCGACAATGATTCACCATTGCTAAATTTGTACGGGAATTGGAAATACGTCCTAATCTCCTTGCCATCCCTCCCCCCCCCCCCCATTTTATCCATCTCTCTTTGTTCATCTCCTTCTCCCCCCCTCCCCCAATCACCCACTTCCTGCCCTCCTTGTCAATCTTATCTTTCCCCTGTCTGTCCATTTCCTCTGTGAGCCTCTGTCCACCTATTCCCTTCCCCCTTCTCTCTCTGACCTTGAGCCTTGTTTATTGTTATTGGCAACAAACATTTGATGGGAACTGAAGTTGCTTAAAATGAAAGCATTAATCGGTTAATATAATTAGTATACAGACTATGATAAACCTCTCCTGCTGCTGGATATTAAAGGATAGTAGCAACAATGGCAGGATTTTTGCATAGTTCTAATCTGTGCTGCTACTGTAGTTCAACTGACTGCGATAAACAAGACGAAACCAAACATTTTGACAGCACAACATTTTCTTCCTCGCAGTTGGTTATAATACGAAACCTGTACGTTTTTGTTTAAAAAACATGTTACCAATGTCCGTCTGAATGTTTAGTAGAGTATCGTGTAAAGATCTGAAGTAAATCGGTGAAAAACTTTTCGAGATTTTTGGCAACAACGTTAAACACCTATTTGTCTTTACATTGTAGTATAGATATGATTACTGATCGTTTATAAAAGCTTGTTTAAATAAAAAAATATGTTAAAAATTAAATTCTTTTTCATCGTTGGGTATTTCACAATCCATGAAAATGTCAATGCAACATTCACCTTAGTTTGAAATGTTGATGGGCATGGGTACATACTGCGCCAATCCAGTCCCATGGTAGGCGTGCATTTTACGACACCGCCATACTACTGTCGAGATAAATCTACCTTTCCTCAGCTTATTAAAGGTGGTCGGAAAAGTTCATAGTCGATTTTCTCGAGAATTTTTGAGTTCGATCAAACTACTTTTGATGACTGATATTAGAGTTCTGAAATTAATATAAAATATAATAAATATAAAAATGAAACCCAAAAATCGGATTGCCATGTGGTCCCCTTGTCACGCAGGAGCATTAGTGAAGTTATAGTTAGTCGTGCTGGCTTTGAAATTTGTTCCTTCCTTCGAAGTTCCACCGTAAGCAACAAATATTCCCCTCAGACTTTATGGTAGAATATTCACAAAGGTGGCAGCAAGACAGTCCGAATTTCGCGTGTTCCCGTCCTGAACAGTGTTAGACAAACTGAAACAGAACAGCAGAAACATATCCTCCCATACCTAAATATTTGCCGCTATATCCTAGCGAACCCCATAATGCTTTGAATTGTGTGGAAAAAAGATATAGGTCCTTACTTCTCCATCCTCCCCTCACTGTGCAACTTCCTGCTCCCCCTCCCTTTGTCCATCTCCTCCTGCTCCCCCTCCCTTTGTCCATCTCCTCCTGCTCCCCCTCCCTTTGTCCATCTCCTCCTGCTACCCCTCCCTTTGTCCATCTCCTCCTGCTCCCCCTCCGTTTGTCCACCTACTCCCCCTTCCTTTGTCCATCTCCACCTACTTCCCCTCTCTTTTCCATCTCTTCCCACTCCCCTCTCTTTTCTATCTCCTCTTACTCCCACTCTCTCTTTCTATCCACCATTTCCTCCCTTCTCTACGTCCATTTCCTCTCACCCTTGTCTGTTCACCACCTCTTCTCTCATCTCTCTGACCTATAACCTTAAATTATTGTTATTACAAATTCAGATCCCAGACTAGTGTACTAAACATAACCCAGTTAGCCATTCAGAGATACATATATTGATAAGAAAACTTGTGTACACAACAAAGGGCTATTTTGTTTTCTTCCTTGCAGTCAGTTTTCAGAGTATGGGATGTGTAGGCCCACAAATCGATAGATACATCGATACATCGGTATACAGATATATGGATCAGTATCAGTGTTTGGGTAAATCAATCGGCAGATCGATCAATCGCAACAGCAACAAATCGATAAACAGAGCGATTGACTATCAATTCAATAACCCGACAGGCACATCGATGAATCGGCGTGTGGACTGCAATCCGTACTTCGATAAGTCGACAGATGGGTCGACACTGGTAGGCCGATAGCCCGGTAAATTGGAAGGTAGGTCTTTAAATCGGCAGATTGACCTATAAGCTGACAGATAGATCGATGGTTCGATATAGATCGATAAAGATGACAAACCACTTTAATGAACAGATAGATCGATAAAACAGAAAAACATAAGTAGTCGGACGAGCCAGGCGGTCGCAAATCGACTGGCTGATCAATAGATCGATAAGTCAATATACCAAAACATAAATATGTCGATACATTAATAACCCGATAAATCTGTAGATATGCAGATAGATCAAGATATAGATACGACTACCGTATCGGGCGTTCGTTATATAAGTCGATAAACACAGACAGGTCGGCATGTCGATAGATCGAAGAACGAATAGACATGTCCTTTATCCGATGTATTGATCGACTGATCACTTATTTGACAGACAGTCGGAAAACCGACAATTCGGTTTATGAATCGAAAAGTGAATCGTGAAATCGATATAATGGTCTGTAAATCGCTATACAGGTCTATTATTTGATAGCTTGATCTGTGGATAGATCGTACGGTCGTTGCATACATAGGTCGATAGGTACATCGATTGCTGTATAACACGAAGTATACTCAAGTCGAATGATACATAGATAGGCTCATCGATTGAACGGCTGGACCATTGGTCGATAGATAGTCTGGCAGGGAGCTACATGCGTAGTTCGATAGACAGGTCAGGCGTGCACTACACACCGGAAGCAGCTACTAGGGTAGCAGAGTACGTGTGGCGTGCACACGGGGGTTTTTTAGGTTAGAGGGACCCCCCCTTGGGCGAAACGATAAAATACCTGACGGCTTACCAGAGAGGACATTATCATCGTTGATAAAGAACGTCCGTCCTCAGAGACCAAAAACAGTAAAAGTTAACGTAATATTGGTAAACTGCAGGAGTATCCAGGGCAAGGTTCCTGAATTAGTATCTCTTATTGAAGGAAATAGTGCGCATATAGTATTAGGAACGGAAAGTTGGTTAAAACCGGAAGTGAACAGTAACGAAATCCTAGACACAGAATGGAATATATACCGCAAGGATAGGATAAACGCCAATGGTGGAGGAGTATTTATAGCAGTAAAGAATTCAATAATATCCAGTGAAGTTATTAGCGAATGCGAATGTGAAATAATCTGGGTTAAGTATCAAAGGTGGGTCAGATATGATAGTCGGATGCTTCTATAGACCACCTGCTTCAGCAACCGTAGTAGTTGAGCGCCTCAGAGAGAACCTGCAGAACGTCGTGAAGAAGTTTCGTGATCATACTATTGTTATAGGGGGAGACTTCAATCTACCAGGTATAGAATGGGATAGTCACACAATCAGAACTGGAGCCAGGGACAGAGACTCTTGTGACATTATCCTGACTGCCTTGTCCGAGAATTACTTCGAGCAGATAGTTAGAGAACCAACTCGTGAAGCTAACGTTTTAGACCTCATAGCAACAAATAGACCGGAACTTTTCGACTCCGTGAATGTAGAAGAGGGTATCAGTGATCATAAGTCAGTGGTTGCATCAATGACTACAAGTGTAATAAGAAATGCCAAGAAAGGAAGGAAAATATATTTGCTTAACAAGAGTGATAGGGCACAAATCGCAGAATATCTGAGTGACCACCATCAAACGTTCATTTCTGAGGAAGAGGATGTGGAACAAAAATGGAAAAAATTCAGAAACATCGTCCAGTACGCCTTAGATAAGTTCGTACCGACTAAGGTCCAAAGCGAGGGGAAAGATCCACCGTGGTATAACAATCATGTACGAAAGGTACTACGGAAACAAAGAAAGCTTCATCATAGGTTTAAGAGTAGTCGAATCATAGCTGATAAGGAAAAGCTGAACGAAGCGAAAAAGAGCGTAAAGAGAGCAATGAGAGAAGCATTCAACGAATTCGAACATAAAACATTGGCAAACAATCTAAACAAGAACCCTAAAAAGTTTTGGTCATATGTAAAATCGGTAAGCGGATCTAAATCCCCTATTCAGTCACTCGTTGACCACGATGGCACCGAAACAGAGGACGACCGAAGAAAGGCAGAAATACTGAATTCAGTGTTCCGAAACTGTTTCACTGTGGAAAATCGTAACACGGTCCCTGACTTCAGCCGTCGCACGGACGCCAAAATGGAAAATATTGAAATAAACGATATCGGAATTGAAAAACAACTGCTATCACTTAGTAGCGGAAAAGCATCCGGACCAGACGAGATACCCTTAAGATTCTACAGTGATTATGCTAAAGAACTTGCCCCCTCTCTATCAGCAATTTATCGTAGATCGCTGGAAGAACGTAAAGTACCTAGCGACTGGAAGAAAGCGCAGGTCGTTCCCATTTTCAAGAAGGGTCATAAATCAGATGCGAATAATTATAGGCCTATTTCGCTTACGTCAATCTGTTGTAGAATAATGGAACATGTTTTGTGTTCTCGTATTATGACGTTCTTAGATAATACAAATCTCCTTCATCATAACCAACATGGATTCCGCAAACAGAGATCATGTGAAACTCAGCTCGCCCTATTTGCCCAAGAAATTCACAGTGCCGTAGACACTGGCGAGCAGATTGATGCCGTATTCCTGGACTTCAGGAAGGCATTTGATACGGTTCCGCACTTACGTTTAGTGAAAAAAATACGAGCTTACGGAATATCGGACCAGGTTTGTGATTGGATTCAGGATTTCCTAGAAGAAAGAACACAGCATGTCATTCTTAACGGTTCAAAATCTGCAGATGTAGAGGTAATTTCGGGAGTACCGCAGGGAAGCGTGATAGGGCCTTTATTGTTTACAATATACATAAATGACTTAGTTGACAACATCGGTTGCTCCGTGAGGCTATTTGCAGATGACACGGTTGTCTACAAGAAAGTAGCAACATCAGAAGACTCGTACGTACTCCAGGAGGACCTGCAGAGGATTAATGCATGGTGCGACAGCTGGCAGCTTTCCCTAAACGTAGATAAATGTAATATAATGCGCATACATAGGGGCAGAAATCCATTCCAGTACGATTATGCCATAGGTGGTAAATCATTGGAAGCGGTAACGACCGTAAAATACTTAGGAGTTACTATCCGGAGCGATCTGAAGTGGAATGATCACATAAAACAAATAGTGGGAAAAGCAGGCGCCAGGTTGAGATTCATAGGAAGAATTCTAAGAAAATGTGACTCATCGACGAAAGAAGTAGCTTACAAAACGCTTGTTCGTCCGATTCTTGAGTATTGCTCATCAGTATGGGACCCTTACCAGGTGGATTAATAGAAGAGATAGACATGATCCAGCGAAAAGCAGCGCGATTCGTCATGGGGACATTTAGTCAGCGCGAGAGCGTTACGGAGATGCTGAACAAGCTCCAGTGGCGGACACTTCAAGAAAGGCGTTACGCAATACGGAGAGGTTTATTATCGAAATTACGAGAGAGCACATTCCGGGAAGAGATGGGCAACATATTACTACCGCCCACATATATCTCGCGTAATGATCACAACGAAAAGATCCGAGTAATTAGAGCAAATACGGAGACTTACAAGCAGTCGTTCTTCCCACGCACAATTCGTGAATGGAACAGGGAAGGGGGGATCAGATAGTGGTACAATAAGTACCCTCCGCAACACACCGTAAAATGGCTCGCGGAGTATAGATGTAGATGTAGATTGTTAGATCGAATGTCAGATCGACTTACCGTTTTATTTTTCGATACATCGTTTGCACAGCGGTTAGATCGGTATATTGATCGTTTGATAGATTGATCGTTTGATCGAATGATAGACAGACTGACCGATCGGCAGTTAGATCGCTCTATTTGTTGGTGGGGACTAAGCAGCGAGGGCATCAGTCCTGTTGGATTAGGGAGGGATGGGGTATTAAATCGCCCATGCCGTTGTAAAGGAACCATCCCGTCATTTGCCTGAAGCGATTTAGGGAAATCACGGAAGACCTAATCAGTTTGGCCGGACGTGCGTCTGAACCGCCGTCCTCCTCCCGAATGCGGGCCGCTTGGATGCGCGCGCGCGACGACCTGATAAGCTAACTTCAGTGATAAATAACTCGGAAACGGAGGAGCGTATAGAATATTTTGCATAACAATTATTTATCAGCAGAATGCCCCCTGCAAAATCCTTACAAGCTTTCCGTATATCATCCTCATATACAGGATGAGTCTTATTAACGTTTAAAAACCTCCAAAGCAACATAGATGACGCTGAGACAAGTTATTTGAGACACAAGGGGCTGCAAATGTCGGGAAATGACTCAAAAATGGATGAGAAATGTTGAACATGAGACGTCATCGGACTACATCCCACGCCGTGCGTGCAGAGGTTGGGCTTGGGTGTGAAGGGATGACGGAGACGCAGTATTTGCTTTCGACCAAAAGGTACAAATATCGAACACCTTTTGTAAATATGGTCTTTTGTAAACCTGTTGTTGTTGTTGTTACTGTTGTTGTTGATGTGGTGGTGGTGGTGGTGGTGGTGGTCTTCAGTCCTGAGACTGGTTTGATGCAGCTCTCCATGCTACTCTACCCTGTGCAAGATTCTTCATCTCCCAGTACTTACTGCAACCTACATCCTTCTGAATCTGCTTAGTGTATTCATCTCTTGGTCTCCCTCTACGATTTTTACCCTCCACGCAGCCCTCCAGCGCTAAATTTGTGCCCGCATCTCGTGGTCGTGCGGTAGCGTTCTCGCTTCCCACGCCCGGGTTCCCGGGTTCCCGGGTTCGATTCCCGGCGGGGTCAGGGATTTTCTCTGCCTCGTGATGGCTGGGTGTTGTGTGCTGTCTTTAGGTTAGTTAGGTTTAAGTAGTTCTAAGTTCTAGGGGACTGATGACCATCGATGTTAAGTCCCATAGTGCTCAGAGCCATTTGAACCATTTTTTGCTAAATTTGTGATCTCTTGGTGCCTCAGAACATGCCCTACCAACCGGTCCCTTCTTCTTGTCAAGTTGTGCCACAAACTCCTCTTCTCCCCTATTCTATTCTATACCTCCTCGTTAGTTACGTGATCTACCCATCTAATCTTCAACATTCTTCTGTAGCACCACGTTTCGAAAGCTTCTATTCTCTTCTTGTCCAAATTATTTATCGTCCATGATTCACTTCCATACATGGCTAGACTCCATACAAATACTTTCAGAAACGACTTCCTGACACTTAAATCGATACTCAATGTTAATAAATTTCTCTTCTTCAGAAACGTTTTCCTTGCCATTGCCAGTTTACATTTTATATCCTCTCTACTTCAACCATCATCAGTTATTTTGCTCCCCAAATAGCAAAACTCCTTTACTACTTCAAGTGTTTCATTTCCTAATCTAATTCCCTCAGCATCACCCGACTTAATTCGACTACATTCCATTATCCTTGTTTTGCTTTTGTTGGTGTTCATCTTATATCCTCCTTTCAAGACACTATCCATTCCGTCCAACTGCTCTTCCATGTCCTTTGCTGTCTCTGACAGAATTAGAATGTCATCGGCGAACCTCAAAGTTTTTATTTCTTCTCCCTGTATTTTAATACCTACTCCAAATTTTTCTTTTGTTTCGTTCACTGCTTTCTCAATATACAGATTGAATAACGTCGGGGAGAGGCTACAACCCTGTCTCACTCCTTTCCCAACCACTGCTTCCCTTTCATGCCCCTCGACTCTTGTAACTGCCATCTGGTTTCTGTACAAATTGTAAATAGCCTTTCGCTCCCTGTATTTTACACCTGCCACCTTCAGAATTTGAAAGAGTATTCCAGTCAACATTGTCAAAAGCTTTCTCTAAGTCTACAAATGCTAGAAACGTAGGTTTGCCTTTCCTTAACCTAGCTTCTAAGATAAGTCGTAGGGTCAGTATTGCCTCACGTGTTCCAATATTTCTACGGAATCCAAACTGATCTTCCCCGAGGTCGGCGTCTACCAGTTTTTCCATTCGTCAGTAAAGAATTCGTGTTAGTATTTTGCATCCGTGACTTATTAAACGCCGGGCGAAGTGGCCGTGCGGTTAAAGGCGCTGCAGTCTGGAACCGCAAGACCGCTACGGTCGCAGGTTCGAATCCTGCCTCGGGCATGGATGTTTGTGATGTCCTTAGGTTAGTTAGGTTTAACTAGTTCTAAGTTCTAGGGGACTAATGACCTCAGCAGTTGAGTCCCATAGTGCTTAGAGCCATTTGAACCATTTTTTAACTTATTAAACTGATTCTTCGGTAATTTTCATATGTCAGCACCTGCTATCGTTGGGATTGGAATTATTATATTCTTCTTGTAGTCTGAGGGTATTTCATCTGTCTCATACATCTTGCTCACCAGATGGTAGAGTTTTGTCAGGACTGGCTCTCCCAAGGCCGTCAGTAGTTTTAATGGAATGTTGTCTACTCCGGGGGCCTTGTTTCGACTCAGGTCTTTCAGTGCTCTGTCAAACTCTTCACGCAGTATCTTATCTCCCATTTCATCTTCTTCTACATCCTCTTCCATTTCCATAATATTGTCCTCAAGTACATCGCCCTTGTATAGACCCTCTATATACTCCTTCCACCTTTCTGCTTCCCCTTCTTTGCTTAGAACTGGGTTTCCGTCTGAGCTCTTGATATTCATACAAGTGGTTCTCTTTTCTCCAAAGGTCTCTTTAATTTTCCTGCAGGCAGTATCTATTTTACCCCTAGTGAGATAAGCCTCTACATCCTTACATTTGTCCTCTAGCCATCCCTGCTTAGCCATGCACTTCCTGTCGATCTCATTTTTGAGACGTTTGTATTCCTTTTTGCTTGCTTCAGTTACTGCATTTTTGTATTTTCTCCTTTCATCAATTAAATTCAATATCTCTTCTGTTACCCAAGGATTTCTACTAGCCCTCGTCTTTTTACCTACTTGATCCTCTGCTGCCTTCACTACTTCATCCCTCAGAGCTACCCATTCGTCTTCTACTGTATTTCTTTCCCCCATTCCTGTCAACTGTTCCCTTATGCTGTCCCTGAAACTCTGTACAACCTCTGGTTTAGTCAGTTTATCCAGGTCCCATCTCCTTAAACTCTCACCTTTTTGCAGTTTCTTCAGTTTTAATCTACAATTCATAACCAATAGATTGTGGTCAGAGTCCACATCTGCCCCTGGAAATGTCTTACAAATTAAAACCTGGTTCCTAAGTCTGTCTTACCATTATATAATCTGATACCTTCTAGTTTCTCCAGGATTCTTCCATGTATACAACCTTCTTTCATGATTCTTGAACCAAGTGTTAGCTATGATTAAGTTATGCTCTGTGCAAAACTCTACCAGACGGCTTCCTCTTTCATTTCTTAGCCCCAATCCATATTCACCTACTATGTTTCCTTCTCTCCCTTTTCCTACTACCGAATTCCAGTCACTCATGACTATTAAATTTTCGTCTCCCTTCACTATCTGAATAATTTATTTTATTTTATCATACATTTCTACATCATCTGCAGAGCTAGTTGGCATATAAACTTGTACTACTGTAGTAGGCGCGGGCTTCGTGTCTATCTTGGCCACAATAATGCGTTCACTACGCTGTTTGTAGTATCTTACCCGCACTCCTATTTTTTTATTCATTATTAAACCGACTCCTGCGTTACCCCTACTTGATTTTTTTTTTTTTTGGATAATAGGGATCAAATGATCTTCCAAAACCTTGACATACCGTTCGGTTGTCACCATGCTACTAAGGAACATCGCACCGATTATTCCGTGACTGGACAATGCACACCACATAGTCACCCGTTGAGGTGTCTCGCTCGAACTATCGCGTATATTCTATTAATTACATTCGTGCGTCCATAATCAGGTTGGACACCTGCCCACGAGTCACGTGGGTACAAAGGACAGCTCCGCCAATGTGCTGCACATTTATACCGAGTGTTAGCGATACTGTTGCCGTCTGTATATGTGCATATCGCTATCCCATGACTTTCTCCACATTACTGTTATGCATTTGGCGACGAATGAAGAAGATATTCCTGGCCCATCGGACCCACATACAATTCCGACTTCTCGAAGAGCTGGGAAAAACAAAACACGATGTGACATGAGACGTGGTCTTACATGTTTATTCAAATGTTTACTTTACGGGATGTGCACTAATGCGCCGGCCGGGGTGGCCGAGCGGTTCTAGGCGCTACAGTTTGGAACCGCGCGACCGCTACGGTCGCAGGTTCGAATCCTGCCTCGGGCATGGATGTGTGTGATGTCGTTAGGTTAGTTAGGTTTAAGTAGTTCTAAAGTCTATGGGACTGATGACCTTAGAAGTTAAGTCCCATAGTGCTCAGAGCCATTTGAACCATTTTGCACTAATGCTGACTGTCTAGGAGCAACATTAAGAGGTTGCTCAATTATATTGAAAACATCTAAAACTCTGGAAATATATTGCCCTGCCTGGAAATATTGTACCGTCTGTGGACAGTATGGACAATACCCTTGACAGTCTGTCACGTTCTCCATGGGCCAAGGAGGTTTCACGTTGAGCTTTTTGTTGTTGTCTGGAACCTTAGTTCAAAACAAGGCGAAAGAGCATTATTATTGAATTGCTTTGAAATGTATAAATCATTGCCGGCATTGTGGAATGTTAGGCCACATGAATACAAAAAGAAAAGTGTGAGGTCATCCATATGAGTGCTAAAAGGAATTCGTTATACATCGGTTACACGATAAATCAGCCTAATCTAAAAGCCGTAAATTCAACTAAATACCTAGGTATTACAATTACAAATAACTTAAATTGGAAGGAACAAACAGAAAATGTTGTGGGGGAAGGCTAACCAAAGACTGCGTTTTGTTAGCAGGACACTCGGAAAATATGCAGATCTACTAAGGAGACTGCCTACACTACGCTTGTCCGTCCTCTTTTAGAATACTGATGCGCGGTGTGGGATCCATACCAGATAGGACTGGCGGAGTACACCGAAAAAGTTCAAAGAAGGGCAGCACGTTTTGTATTATCGCGAAATATGGGAGAGAGTGTCACAGAAATGATATGGGATTTGGTCTGGACATCAGGAAAAGAAAGGCGTTTTTCGCTACGGAATCTTCTCACGAAATTCCAATCACCAACTTTCTCCTCCGAATGCGAAAATATTTTGTTGACACCGACCTACATAGGGCGGAACGATCACCACGATAAAATAAGGGATATCAGAGTTGGTACGGAATGATATAGTTGTTCGTTCTTTCCGCGAGCTATACGAGATTGGAATAATAGAGAATTGTGAAACTCGTTCGGTATACCCTCTCCCAGGCACTTAAATGTCATTTGCAGAGTATCCATGTAGATGTACTTGTAGATGCTAACAATGATGAATCGTATGGTTTGTTGCTCAGAAAGTGTAGGGAATGGCCACAAAGGAAGATGTTTTTAAAAAATTTAATCAATGCAAAGCTATGAATAAAAGTATATATAGACACTTACCTCTGTGTATACATTACTTAATCAACTATAATTGCTTAGTGCACGTATTGTTAGATTACACGTTTCAATAGCTGTGTCAAATACTGTAAGGGCAAACTCCAGTAGTAAAGTTCGTCTTCGGAAGAAGTTCCAGTAGTGAAGTATTGCGGCGTAATGGATGAGCGCTGACTTGCCGAAACCGCGTCTCACATTGTATTAGCCGGCCGGGGTGGCCGAGCGGTTCTAGGCGCTACAGTCTGGAATCGCGCGACCGCTACGGTCGCAGGTTCGAATCCTGCCTCGGGCATGGATGTGTGTGATGTCCTTAGGTTAGTTAGGTTTAAGTAGTTCTAAGTTCTAGGGGACTAATGACCTTAGAAGTTAAGTCCCGTAGTGCTCAGAGCCATTTGAACCATTTTGAACCATTGTATGATATTGTTTTTTATCATGGGGTATGGGCCTCTTTAAAAATGAGTAGCATGTCCTGTGAAGCATAATCTGTCTTGTTAAAATGTTTTTCTCAGCATGTGTATTGAGTTAGAAATACTAATTCTTCTTTTGTCATTCTGCATTACGCATTGGTACTGTATTTAATCATTAATAAGAGTGTCCAGTATAAACCATATATATTATCAACATGTTAATCATTACAATGTATGTAAAATGACATTAAGTGCATGGAAAATGCTTAAAGATGGATGACTACACTACTGGCCATTAAAATTCCTACACCAAGAAGAAATGCAGATGATAAACGGCTATTCATTGGACAAATATATTATACTACAACTGACATGTGATTACATTTTCACGCAATTTGGGTGCATAGATCATGAGAAATCAGTACCCAGGACAAACCACCTCTGGCCGTAATAACGGCCTTGATACGCCTGGGCATTGAGTCAAACACAGCTTGGATGGCGTATACAGGTACAGCAGCCCATGCACCTTCAACACGATACCACAGGTCATCAAGAGTAGTAACTGGCGTATTGTGACGAGCCAGGTGCTCGGCCACCATTGACCAGACGTTTTCAATTGGTGAGAGATCTGGAAAATGTGCTGGCCAGGGCAGCAGTCGAACATTTTCTGTATCCAGAAAGGCCCGTACAGGACCTGCAACATGCGGTCGTGCATTATACTGCTGAAATGTAGGGTTTCGCAGGGATCGAATGAAGGGTAGAGCCATGGGTCGTAACACATCAGAAATGTAACGTCCACTGTTCAGAGTGCCGTCAGTTCGAACAAGAGGTGACCGAGACGTGTAACCAATAGCACCCCATACCATCACGCCGGGAGATACCGCCAGTATGGCGATGACGAATACACGCTTCCAATGTGCGTTCACCGCGGTGTCGCCAAACACGGATGCGACCATCATGATGCCGTAAACAGAACCTGGATTCATCCGAAAAAATGACGTTTTGCTATTCGTGCACCCAGGTTCGTCGTTGAGTACACTGCTGCAGGCGCTCCTGTCTGTGATGCAGCGTCAAGGGTAACCGCAGCAACAGTCTCCGAGCTGATAGTCCATGCAGCTGCAAACGTCGTCGAACTGTTCGTGGAGATGGGTTGTTGTCTTGCAATCGTCTCCATCTGTTGACTCGGGGATCGAGACGTGGCTGCACGATCCGTTATAGCCATGCGGATAAGATGCCTGTCATCTCGACCTTACACGAGGCATCACAACGTTTCACCAGGCAACACCGGTCAACTGCTGTTTGTGTATGAGAAATTGGTTGGAAACTTTCCTCATGTGAGCACGTTGTAGGTGTCGCCACCGAAGCCAACCTTGTGTGAATGCTCTGAAAAGCTAATCATTTGCATATCACAGCATCTTCTTCCTGTTCGTTAAATTTCGCGCCTGTAGCACGTCATCTTGGTGGTGTAGCAATTTTAATGGCGAGCAGTGTAAATCAAATCAGAAATTTATGCAGGGGTTTGAGGGCACTTGCGTATGTATGGGGATGGCAGTGTATGGAGTAAGCTTTTCCAATAATGAATAAAGTGTTGTATCAACACAGGAAGGTTACGATAATCTCTTTCTGTTCAACCTCAGTTCTCTCAAAAAGTTTTCGAAAGTGATCTTTGACGCTCCTTGAACAAACTTTAATCAACCTTTCAACTGCTTGCAATAAAGCAGAACAATTATCACAGTATTCTGTTCTTCCAGCACTCCGAACCACGGTGTTAATGTACAACATGACTGACAAAATTACTGAGCAATCTAAGAAGGTGAAAGTCAAGAATATTTTTTTTTTATTTCTTCTTTTTTTTGCTTTTGGTTACAAGGACCATATCGCCAACAACGGTTATAAAGTGCGAAAGAAACGTATAAAAAAAAGCAGAATAGTGCAAAATTAAGATCTTAGCGTATAAACACACAAAGTAATAAAAAGCCCAGTTAGACAAACACCAGAGAGTCGACAACAGTGGTGACAATCACATTGTAGTAGAATTAAAAATAACACTATTGAAAGTCAATAATATTGCGCGGTATGTTTGACCGTCTAGGGGCCACTTATTACTGTAGGTCTCTGAGTCGAAAGAAGACAGTCGACACGAATGTTACCGATGTGTACTGATGACAATTTCGGAACGTAGCTCATCTTGGGTGTGCCGCGCTCTCGCGGACACACACACACACACACACACACACACACACACACACACACACAGCAGGCCCCCGCCCATTACGCCACGTTGTCTCGGGTGTTTGTGCAGCGGTAGCTTACAGTTACCAGAATGAGATTTTCACTCTGCAACGAATTGTGCGCTGATATGAAACTTCCTGGCAGATTGAACTGTGTGCCGGACCGAGACTTGAACTCGGGATCTTTGCCTTTCGCGGGCAAGTGCTCTACCAACGGTCGGCCGGTGTTGCCGTCCGGTTGTAGGCGCTTCAGTCTGGAACCGCGTGACCGCTACCGTCGCAGGTTCGAATCCTGCCTCGGGCATGGATGTGTGTGATGTCCTTAGGTTCGTTAGGTTTAAGTTGTTCTAAGTTCTTCCTGTTCGTTAAATTTCGCGCCTGTAGCACGTCATCTTGGTGGTGTAGCAATTTTAATGGCGAGCAGTGTAAATCAAATCAGAAATTTATGCAGGGGTTTGAGGGCACTTGCGTATGTATGGGGATGGCAGTGTATGGAGGAAGCTTTTCCAATAATGAATAAAGTGTTGTATCAACACAGCTTTACTGTAGTTCTGAGGCATCAAGGGATCACCAATTTAGTATTGGAGGGCAGCGTGGAGGGTAAAAATCGTAGAGGGAGACCAAGAGATGAATACACTAAGCAGATTCAGAAGGATGTAGTTTGCAGTAGGTACTGGGAGATGAAAAAGCTTGCACAGGATAGAGTAGCATGGAGAGCTGCATCAAACCAGTCTCAGGACTGAAGACCACAACAACAACAACAAGTTCTAGGGGATTGATGACCTCAGACGTTAAGACCCATAGTGCTCAGAGCCATTTTTTTGCTCTACCAACTGAGCTACCCAAGCACGACTCACGCCCCGTCCTCACATACTTCTGCCAGTACCCCACCTTCCAAACTTAACAGAAGCTCTCCTGAGAACCTTGCAGAACTAACACGGGGCGTGATTTTGCCGGCACGGTAGCTCAGCGTGTTCGGTCAGAGGGTTGCGTACCCTCTGTAATAAAACAAAAAACAAAAACAAAACTGAGTTAATCGATCATCAACGAACTTAATCGGATGACTTACGACGTCCACCCCGAGCAGATACAACGAACAAAAGCGAACAAAATGAGACTCCGCTGCAGAGTGAAAATCTCATTCTGGAAACATCCCCCAGGCTGTGGCTAACAAGGAGACGGCACGACCTTGGGGTCGGGGATTTGTCCGAAATTTTGTGTGGTATAGAGGACCTCTAACACCTCACGTGGTTAAAGTATTAGGACGCACTACTCGGAAAATCCCGGGAAAAATCGATCCAAAGTTTCTTAGGTGTCATATGGGTATAAAATGTTTGTGAATTGCCGAGCTGCCGTCTGTCCTAGATGTTTAGGGCTCGGACTATAACGCCAGAGGTCTCGGGTTCGATTCCTCCTCTGGCACTTTGTTTTCTTCTGTTTCATTTTCTTTTGTTATTCCACCAATTATTCAGAAAGTTTCCCAAACCTACATTATCTTTAACAAATTAGTTACATTATTGAATAAAAATTATTTTCTTTATGTCCAACAACACAATTCATGGCGGTGGGTTTTTCATTTTTCATTGTAAAGTATACGAGGAAAAAACATTGGGTTTTTAATCAGAATAACAAAGTCGATTGGGAAACATTCAATTTTTATACATATAATAATTATAAACAAGAACCGCAGTGGTAATTATCGTAAAAACAAACAAAACAATAATTTTGCGACATCTTGCTCAACATATAAAAGCGGATTTTTTACAATCACAGGGCGTTTGCAATAAATCTGTACAAAAACATGCCCCATGAACATTTACGAATATGTTTTGAGTTTCTGATAATTTTGAGGCAAACCAGGAATATTGAATCATGTCTCGGAATATTGGTGACGATAATTGATGGTGAATTATAGAATGAATTTTTATACAATCTTCCCGGGAATTAATTTTACGATTCTCCTGTAATAATGCGCTGCAATTTTGCAAGCAACAGAACAAAAAAAAAATTGCTGGAGTAGGATTCGAACCCGAGACCTCTGGCGTAATGGACCAAGCACTGACCATGTAGGTCAAACGGCGACTCGGGA
This sequence comes from Schistocerca serialis cubense, assembly GCF_023864345.2. Classification (NCBI taxonomy): domain Eukaryota; kingdom Metazoa; phylum Arthropoda; class Insecta; order Orthoptera; family Acrididae; genus Schistocerca; species Schistocerca serialis. Next base: position 15,807,346 of record NC_064649.1, read on the forward strand.
ATGGACCAACGATTTATACTCATACGGCACCCAAGAAACTTTGGATCGACTTTTCTCGGGATTTTCCGGGTAGTGCGTCCTAATATTTTAACCGCGTGAGGTGTTAGGGGTCCTCTTTCACCACACAAAATTTCGGACAAATCCCCGACCCCACGGTCGTGCCGTCTCCTTGTAAGCCGTCTCCGTAATACCCTTTCTTTCAGGACTGTTAGTTCTGCAAGGTTCGCAGGAGAGTTTCTGTAAAGTTTGGAAGGTAGGAGACGAGGTACTAGCAGAAGTAAAGCTGTGAGGACTGGGCGTGAGTCGTGCTTGGGTAGCTCAGTTGGTAGAGCACTTGCCCGCGAAAGGCAAAGGTCTCGAGTTCGAGTCTCGGTCCGGCACACAGTTTTAATCTGCCAGGAAGTTTCAGCTTACAGTTAGGTTGCGGTTTAAAGTGAGCTGCCAAAAGTTATGTACCAATATGCACATACGTAGCGTACATACAGTGCAAAAGGGTAGTGCATTAGCGGAGCTGTCATTTGTACTTAGGTGAATACATGTGAAAAGATTTCCGACGTGATTATGGTCGCATGTCACAAAACTACCAGACTTTCGACACGGAATGGGAGTTGGAGCTAGACGCTTGCGACATTCCATTCCGGAGATCGTTAACGAATTCAATATTTACGAGATCCACAGTGTCAAGAGTGTGCTGTGAATACTAAATTTCAGACACTACCTCTCACCGCGGACAATGCAGTGGCTGACGACGTTCACTTAAGAGCCGAGAGTAACGGCGTTTGCGTGCAGTTATCATTGCTAACATACAAGCGACACTGCATGAAATAACGGCAAAAAACAATGTGGGATGTGCGATGACCGTATATGTTAGGACAGTGCGGTGATATTCGACGTTAGAGGGCTATGGCAGCAGACGACCGACGCGAGTACCTTTGCTAACAGCATGACATCGCCTGCAGCACATTTCCTGGTCTCGTGACCATATCGGTTAGACTCTAGACTATTGGTAATCCGTGGCCTCGTCAGATGAGCCCAGATTTCAGTTGGCGAGAGCTGATGATGGGACTCGAGAGTGGTGCAGACCCAACAAAGCCTTGGATTCAGTTTCTCAGGCACTGTGCAAGCTGCTGGTGGCTGCATAATGGTGTGGGCTGTGTTTACATGGAATGAATTGGTCGAAGTGAACAGGTCATTGACTGGAAATGGTTATGTTTCGCTACTTGGAGACAAGTTGCAGCCATTCATGAACTTCATGTCCCCAAACAACGATGTCATGTTATTGGACCACGTCATTCGGAATTGGTTTGAAGAACATTGTGGACAATTCGAGCCAATGATCTGGCCACTCAGATCGCCCGAAGTGAATCCCATGGAACATAATGGAGCGGTCAGTTTGCGCAGAAAATCCTGCACTCGGAACACTTTCGCAATTATGGACAGCTTTAGAGGTGGCATGGCTCAATATTGCTGCAGGGGAGCTTCAACGAGTCTATACCATGTCGAGTCGATCAAGAGGATCACGAAATTGGGACGTACCCCATGACTTTAGTGTAATACCCGTATACGTTTTTATATCTACAGTTCTGACATATTCCAGTGAGTTAAAAAGAAAAAATACCCGTAGGAGCCGAAACGCCTTTCCAGCCGTAATTGAGCTCTTGGGTATGTTGTTCCACATCTTGTTTTGTCCCGTCAGAGGCGGTGTGCATGTACTTCGGTAATTGTCTCCCATCATCTACCCAGTTTGCGTTCTTTTGTTTCAGGAGACGGGGCAACGGCAGCAATATGTTTCCAGCGACGGCCGCGACGTTAGTGGTGGCGCTGGTGTGCGTCATAGCGGCTCCTGCGTCCAGCCTAGAGGGACCAAACGTGTGCGTGCGGGACGAGCCGTGAGTACACTCTGTAGTAGTGTAAGGCAGCTACACTAACTACACTGCCTTCGTCGTAAGAATAAACCTGAGACGTAAACATTACACTATGTATACTTCCGCGTTTGCTGGAATCTCACTGGATTTCGTTCCACGTGGAGCGCAAACGAAGCTGTCTAGAGTACAGTCAAGTACCATAATAAGGATACGTTTTACGCTGTGCATTACGCACACATCGACTCAGCAATAATACGCTGCAACAGCTTTACAGCGCATTTAACTTTGCAAGAACCCTCCGCTCCTACTAAACATCCAGAAATGACTCAGTTCAGCCGGTGAATCCAGAAATGGCGCTATAAGACGCGTAAAGTATAACTGGCCGCCCTTACCCATCCGAGTTTCGCAATAATTAAGCCAGTCCGTCCTTGAACTGATTTAGTCAACTGCCACACAGAAATTCACCCTACCTATTAAGTGGAGATGCTCTCGTAGTTTGTCTAGTTACAGAACCGTAGCAGAGCCGTCGGATCCTGAAAATGTAAGTACTATTGTCTACGTTTCACATAATGAAGCGGAAAGAAGTTTTTCGTGCACATAATTTTTACATGGGATGCCATTATTGTGCATTTTTTAAGAAACACCGTAAAATGAACTTCTTCATTCTAATCATAAGCTAACTATTAATAGCACAAGAGCGTGGTCTACCGCATGACTAGATCGAACTGCTTCCTATCGACGAGTGCTGACTGTGGCGCACAACCTGTAACTTGAGCGTGCAGTCGGTATAGCTCGTACAAGATGGTACCTCTTCGGTTATGCCAAAGTTATTGATTTACTCATTGATACCAACATTTCCTGGCATTGTAAAATTACCGAAAGACGGTATTTGACCCTTAGACTCATCCTATTGTCTGACTGTCAAAAGGCAACTTTTGTTAGCAAATATTCGTTAGCAACACGTACTTGATTCGCGCCAGTATAAATGTACTGGGTGATCAAAAAGTCAGAATAAATTTGAAAACTTAATAAACCACGGAATAATGTAGATAGGTAAAAATTGACACACATGCTTGGAATTACTTGGGGTTTTATTAGAACCAAAAAAAAAAAACAAAGTTCACAAAATGTCCGAAAGATGACGTTGGACAGCAAACCGTCAGTGACTGCGCATGACAATCGTGTATAAAAGGAGCTGTAATGAGAATCAGATGCGCCAACAGACGCAGCATGTTGACGTTACCTGAAAAGGCGCTTTTAGTGAAGTTCTATTATCAGAATGGGGAATATGCTGGTTCAGCGCTACGATCCTATCGCCATAGGAAGGGGATTCGAACGGGTAAAGGTCCGTTGACAAATGCAGCTGTGGCGAGAATGATTTCGAAGCCACGGGTTGTTTAGACGATAGACCCCGTAGTGGCCGACCGAGCACAAGGCGTTCAGGAAGAAATGGAGAATGTAGCGGGTTCGTCTATGCACGGGGAAGTCAGCGCTCGTGCAGTCGCACGTCGCAACGGCATTCCATACACTACTGTTTGGTTGGCACTTCGGCGTACCTTCCGATGCTATCCGTACAAATTCCATCGCGAAGGGCATTTGCGGTGTTCGTGTTTCAAAAGATGGCGGAAGATGACGATTGGTTGAGTAAAGTGTTGTGGACCGACGAAGCCCATTTCACGGTCCGAGAGTCTGTCAACGCCCACAACTGCAGAATTTGGGCTACCGAAAATCCTGGAACGGTCGTGGAAACTCCATTGCACGACGAGAAAGTCACGGTATGGGTTGGATTTACCACATCTACCGTTATCGGGTTTTCTTCGAGGAAATGCATGATTCTGGTTTTGTAACTGCTACCGTGACGGGTGAGAGGTACGCCGATATGTTACAGAATCGCATCATCCCCAGCCTGGCTGATAAACACCTGCTGGAACGTACGATGTTTATGCAGGATGGCGCTCCACCCCATATTGCTAGACGCGTGAAAGATTTCTTGCGCGCGTCGTTTGGTGGTGATCGTGTGCTCAGCCGCCACTTTCGGTCATGCTTGGCCTCCCAGGCCCCCAGATCTCAGTCCGTGCGATTATTGGCTTTGGGGTTTCCTAAAGTCGCAAGTGTATCGTCATCGACTGACATCTCTAGGGATGCTGAAAGACAACATCCGACGCCAATGCCTCACCATAACTCCGGACATGCTTTACAGTGCTGTTCACAAAATTATTCCTAGACTACAGTTATTGTTGAGGAATGATGGTGGACATATTGAGCATTTCCTGTAAAGAACATCAGCTTTGCTTTGTATTTCTTTGTTATGCCAATTATTGCTATTCTGATCAGATGAAGCGCCATCTGTCGGATATTTTATGTATTTTTGTATTTTTTTGGTTCTAATAAAACCCCATGTCATTCCAAGCATGTGTGTCAATTTGTACCTGTCTATCTACATTATTCCGTGATTTATTCAGTTTTCAAATTTATACTGTCTTTTTGATCACCCGGCACTTTCGCTGCATCTCTCTTTGCTGACGCCACGGGAGATTTCTGCATGGGCACCACATCCGACTGGCCCTGAAAGCTCCAGGTGGCCAACCGCCTCTGCTAGCCACCGTGGGAACCTAACGCTCGCTCCTTACTCCTCTACGTACTGCAGCGCTGATACGTTCACTTCACGCATACGAAACTGAAAATGAAGTAAAATGCGCTCTTATTTGGAAATAACGGGTACCTTACTACTTGGACAGCATGGGCCATCCAGCCAGGTAGCTTGCAAAAATGTGGAGCAATTGCAGTTAAGATGTAAATCGATTAGCAGGGAAACCACATAGCCTCGAATGTCATTTAATTTTTAAACAGAATGAAATAATGTAAGGCAAAACTCCAGCAATGCGCCTCTTAGGGGATCAGATGGAAAACGTACTTGTTCTCGTTCTTAGCTATCACAGTACTGTAATTAAAAAGAGGAGTGATGAAAATTCCTAACTTAAACACAGGGTAACTTTTCTGCGTGAGCTCTGTGTTATTTAAAAGCGCATTGCAGGAATTTCATCGCGTAAATATTGAACACAATGAAGGTACTATGAAAGTCATCGTCTGGTAATCCCAGAACTTCTGTATCTGAATCCGAGAAACACATTTCAGTACTGGAACGGCATCTGATACGTTACTAACGAGTCGAACGACAACAGACTCCATGAAGCGGTGCAAGTGCGACATATTGTCCTCCTCTTTCGTGAGCCGTTGTTTTGCATCCCGCCAGCGCTCTGGAGTGACGTGTTGAAGCTGTATTCACCGTGGCGCCGATCACGATCGTCAGAAGCCGTCGCAAGAGAGCGCCCGACAACATCGGCCGAGAGCTTGCTCACACTGCGTCGGAGCTCCTTCGTCAGTTTTTGGTGGGTCAAGATGGTTAGGTTAGGTTCGAATTTATTCTGTGTACGAAGCAGATTAGATTTTAATCTCCAAGTGTGGGATAGGTACTGCGACACTTCTGTGCTTGGTTGCGAGCTCTGCAATGCGGCGTTTTCTATTGAAAAAGATGTCGATTGCATGGAAATAAGCTATATTTGTCCATAAAAAGTTTTGGTCATATGTAAAATCGGTAAGCGGATCTAAATCCCCTATTCAGTCACTCGTTGACCACGATGGCACCGAAACAGAGGACGACCGAAGAAAGGCAGAAATACTGAATTCAGTGTTCCGAAATTGTTTCACTGCGGAAAATCGTAACACGGTCCCTGACTTCAGCCGTCGCACGGACGCCAAAATGGAAAATATTGAAATAAACGATATCGGAATTGAAAAACAACTGCTATCACTTAGTAGCGGAAAAGCATCCGGACCAGACGAGATACCCTTAAGATTCTACAGCGATTATGCTAAAGAACTTGCCCCCTTTCTATCAGCAATTTATCGTAGATCGCTGGAAGAACGTAAAGTACCTAGCGACTGGAAGAAAGCGCAGGTCGTTCCCATTTTCAAGAAGGGTCATAAATCAGATGCGAATAATTATAGGCCTATTTCGCTTACGTCAATCTGTTGTAGAATAATGGAACATGTTTTGTGTTCTCGTATTATGACGTTCTTAGATAATACAAATCTCCTTCATCATAACCAACATGGATTCCGCAAACAGAGATCATGTGAAACTCAGCTCGCCCTATTTGCCCAAGAAATTCACAGTGCCGCAGACACTGGCGAGCAGATTGATGCCGTATTCCTGGACTTCAGGAAGGCATTTGATACGGTTCCGCACTTACGTTTAGTGAAAAAAAAATACGAGCTTACGGAATATCGGACCAGGTTTGTGATTGGATTCAGGATTTCCTAGAAGAAAGAACACAACATGTCATTCTTAACGGTTCAAAATCTGCAGATGTAGAGGTAATTTCGGGAGTACCGCAGGGAAGCGTGATAGGACCTTTATTGTTTACAATGTACATAAATGACTTAGTTGACAACATCGGTAGCTCCGTGAGGCTATTTGCAGATGACACGGTTGTCTGCAAGAAAGTAGCAACATCAGAAGACTCGTACGTACTCCAGGAGGACCTGCAGAGGATTAATGCATGGTGCGACAGCTGGCAGCTTTCCCTAAACGTAGATAAATGTAATATAATGCGCATACATAGGGGCAGAAATCCATTCCAGTACGATTATGCCATAGGTGGTAAATCATTGGAAGCGGTAACGACCGTAAAATACTTAGGAGTTACTATCCGGAGTGATCTGAAGTGGAATGATCACATAAAACAAATAGTGGGAAAAGCAGGCGCCAGGTTGAGATTCATAGGAAGAATTCTAAGAAAATGTGACTCATCGACGAAAGAAGTAGCTTACAAAACGCTTGTTCGTCCGATTCTTGAGTATTGCTCATCAGTATGGGACCCTTACCAGGTTGGATTAATAGAAGAGATAGACATGATCCAGCGAAAAGCAGCGCGATTCGTCATGGGGACATTTAGTCAGCGCGAGAGCGTTACGGAGATGCTGAACAAGCTCCAGTGGCGGACACTTCAAGAAAGGCGTTACGCAATACGGAGAGGTTTATTATCGAAATTACGAGAGAGCACATTCCGGGAAGAGATGGGCAACATATTACTACCGCCCACATATATCTCGCGTAATGATCACAACGAGAAATTAGAGCAAATACGGAGACTTACAAGCAGTCGTTCTTCCCACGCACAATTCGTGAATGGAACAGGGAAGGGGGGATCAGATAGTGGTACAATAAGTACCCTCCGCCACACACCGTAAGGTGGCTCGCGGAGTATAGATGTAGATGTAAAAGAAAGTGACGAACACTGCACACTTTTTCCATAAGGCATTGGAATTAGCAGACAATTGTTACGAATATGAAGCGCCAAAGAAACTGGTATAGATACACGTATTAAGAGATAAGTAAACAGGCAGAATATGGCGCTGCTGTCAGCAACGCCAATACATGGTGTTACAAAAAGGTACGGCCAAACTTTCAGGAAACATTCCTCACACACAAATAAAGAAAAGATGTTATGTGGATATGTGTCCGGAAACGCTTAACTTCCATGTTAGAGCTCATTTTAGTTTCGTCAGTATGTACTGTACTCCCTCGATTCACCGCCAGTTGGCCCAATTGAAGGAAGGTAATGTTGACTTCGGTGCTTGTGTTGACACAGTAGTAGCATCAAACACATCAGTACGTACCATCAACAGGTTAGTGTTCATCACGAACGTGGTTTTGCAGTCAGTGCAATGTTTACAAATGCGGAGTTGGCAGATGCCCATTTGATGTATCGTTTAGCACGGGGCAATAGCCGTGGCGCGGTACGTTTGTATCGAGACCGATTTCCAGAATGAAGGTGTCCCGACAGGAAGACGTTCGAAGCAATTGATCGGCGTCTTAGGGAGCACGGAACATTCCAGCCTGTGACTCGCAACTGGGGAAGACCTAGAACGACGAGGACACCTGCAATGGACGAGGCAATTCTTCGTGCAGTTGACGATAACCCTAATGTCAGCGTCAGAGAAGTTGCTGCTGTACAAGGTAACGTTGACCACGTCACTGTATGGAGAGTGCTACGGGAGAACCAGTTGTTTCCGTACCATGTACAGCGTGTGCAGGCACTATCAGCAGCTGATTGGCCTCCACGGGTACACTTCGGCGAATGGTTCATCCAACAATGTGTCAATCCTCATTTCAGTGCAAATGTTCTCTTTACGGATGAGGCTTCATTCCAACGTGATCAAATTGTAAATTTTCACAATCAACATGTGTGGGCTGACGAAAATCCGCACGCAATTGTGCAATCACGTCATCAACACAGATTTTCTGTGAACGTTTGGGCATGCATAGTTGGTGATGTCTTGATTGGGCCCCATGTTCTTCCACCTACGCTCAACGGAGCACGTTATCATGATTTCATACGGGATACTCTACCTGTGCTGCTAGAACATGTGCCTTTACAAGTACGACACAACATGTGGTTCATGCACGATGGAGCTCCTGCACATTTGAGTCGTAGTATTCGTACGCTTCTCAACAACAGATTCGGTGACCGATGGATTGGTAGAGGCGGACCAATTCCGTGGCCTCCACGCTCTCCTGACCTCAACGCTCTTGACTTTCATTTATGGGGGCATTTGATAGCTCTTGTCTACGCAACCCCGGTACCAAATGTAGAGACTCTTCGTGCTCGTATTGTGGGCGGCTGTGATACAATATGCCATTCTACAGGGCTGCATCAGCGCATCAGGGATTCCATGCGACGGAGGGTGGATGCGTGTATCCTCGCTAACGGAGGACATTTTGAACATTTCCTGTAACAAAGTGTTTGAAGTCACGCTGGTACGTTCTGTTGCTGTGTGTTTCCATTCCATGACTAATGTGATTTGAAGAGAAGTAATAAAATGAGCTCTAACACGGAAAGTAAGCATTTCCGGACACATGTCCACATAACATCTTTTCTTTATTTGTGTGTGAAGAATGTTTCCTGAAAGTTTGGCCGTACCTTTTTTGTAACACCCTGTATGAGACAAGTATCTGGCCCACTTGTTAGATCGGTTACTGCCGCTTAAGTGAGTTTGAACTTGGTGTTTTAGTCGGCGGACGAGCGATAGGATACAGCATCTCCTAGGTAGCGATGGAGTGGGGATTTTCCCGTACGACCGTTTCACGAGTGTACCGTGAATATCAGGAAAAGATCTAAATCTCCGCCATCTCTGCGGCCAGAAAAAGATCCTGCAAGAACGGGACCAATGACGACTGAAGAGAATCGTTCAAGATGACAGAAGTGCAATGCTTCCTCAAATTGCTGCAGATGTCATTGCTGGGTTATCAACAAGCTTCAGTATGCGAACCATTCAACTAAACATCATCGATACGGACCTTCGGAACCGAAGGCCCACTCGTGTACTCTTGATCACTGCGCGACACAAAGCTTTACTCCTCGCATGGGGTCGGCCGAAGTGGCCGAGCGGTTAAAGGCGCTCCAGTCTGGAACCGCACGACCGCTACGGTCGCAGGTTCGAATCCTGCCTCGGGCATGGATGTGTGTGATGTCCTTAGGTTAGTTAGGTTTAAGTAGTTCTAAGTTCTAGGGGACTTATGACCACAGCAGTTGAGTCCCATAGTGCTCAGAGCCATTTGAACCTCGCATGGGCCCGTCAACACCGACATTGGACTGTTGACGACTGGAAACTTGTTGCCTGATAGGGCGAGTCTCGTTTCAAATTGTATCGAGTGGACGGAAATGTACGGGTATGGAGACAACCTCATGAATCATGGACCCTGAATGTCAACTGGGGACTATTCAAGCTTTTGGAGGGTCTGTAATGGTGTGGGGCGTGTGCAGTTGGAGTGATATGGGACCCCTGATACGTCTAGATACTACTGTGACCGGTGACACGTACGTAAGCATTCTGTCTGATCACCTGCATCCATTCATGTCCACTGTGCATTCCGACGGACTTCGGCAATTACAGCAGGACAATGCGACACCCCACACGCCCAAAAGTGCTTTAGAGTGGCTCCAGGAACACTCTTCTGAGTTTAAACACTTCCGCTGACTACCAGACTCCCCAGACATGAACGTTATTGAGTATATCTGTGATGCCTTGCAACGTGCTGTTCACTCCCTCGTACTCCTAAGGATTTATGGACAGCACTGCAGGATTCATGGTGTCAGTTCCCTCCAGCACTACATCAGACGTTAGTCGAGCCCATGCCACGTCGAGATGCGACACTTCTACATTCTCGCGGGGGCTCTACACGATATTAGGCACGTTTACCAGTTTCTTTGGCTCTTCAGTGTAGTTTCCTTTGGGGGATTTACGCTTGGTTCAGCGATCTCCAGTTTTCTCATCCCATCTAAGAGATAGGTTCTGTCAAACTCTGTAAAATACTCATTGACTGCAACTGCCACTTCCTCATTCGATGAAAATTTCTTCCCAGCAAGACAAAGCTTAAAGTTAGGAAACAGGAAGAAGTCACTTCGGGCTAAGCGTCATCAATAGGGTGGATGAAGAACCAATTAAAAGCCCATTGTTAGTTCTGTTGTGTAGGATTGTGCTTTATCGTAGTAAAATAGTACTTTTTGCGTGCCGACCTTGGTTTTTTACTCAGCTATCGAACAATGAAGTCGAGGAGTATGAAAGGGAAGCAGTGGTTGGGAAGGGAGTGAGACAGGGTTGTAGCCTACCCCCGATGTTATTCAATCTGTATATTGAGAAAGCAATAAAGGAAACAAAAAAAAAGTTCGTAGTAGGTATTAAAATCCACGGAGAAGAAATAAAAAGTTTGAGGTTCGCCGATGACATTGTAATTCTGCCAGAGACAGCAAAGGACTTGGAAGAGCCGTTGAACGGAATGGACAGTGTCTTGAAAGGAGGGTATAAGATGAACATCAACAAAAGAAAAACGAGGATAATGGAATGTAGTCGAATTAAGTCGGGTGATGCTGAGGGAATTAGACTAGGAAATGAGACACTTAAAGCAGTAAAGGAGTTTTGCTATTTGGGGAGCAAAATAACTGATGATGGTGGAAGTGGAGAGGATATAAAATGTAGAATGGCAATGGCAAGGAAAGCGTTTCTGAAGAAGAAAAATTTGTTAACATCGAGTATAGATTTAAATGTCAGGAAGTCGTTTCTGAAAGTATTTGTATGGAGTGTAGCCATGTATGGAAGTGAATGGTGGACGATAAATAGTTTAGACAAGAAGAGAATAGAAGCTTTAGAAATGTGGTGCTACAGAAGAATGCTGAAGATTAGATGGGTAGATCACATAACTAATGAGGAGGTATTGAATAGAATTGGGGAGAAGAGGAGCTTATTGCACAACTTGACTAGAAGAAGGGATCGGTTGGGAGGACAAGTTCTGAGACATCGAGAGATCACCAATTTAGTATCATGGAGGGTGGAGGGTAAAAGTCGTAGAGGGAGACCAAGAGATGAATACAGTAAGCAGATTCAGAAGGATGTAGGCTGCAGTAGGTGCTGGGAGATGAAAAACCTTGCACAGGATAGAGTAGCATGGAGAGCTGCATCAAACCAGTCTCAGGACTGAAGACCACAACAACAACAATATGGTTCTGCCTTTTCCAAATAATCTATGAGGATTATTCCTTGGGAATCCTAAAAACGGTGACCGTCACCTAGCAGCAGGCAGAATGGTTTCTGCCTTATTCGTTGCACTTTTACCAGCCTTTGTCCCTTGTTTGGACTGGAAATTGTTTCATGGAAATTGATATTTCTTTTTAATAAGAAGTATCACAAACCTTGTGCTTATTCACTCCGTTCCTGTCTGATGCAAGCGTCTATTATTTGTTTTAGTTCGGCATTATGTGGGTCTCTTTGATCCAAGAAGCATGTATGACATCTATGTTCTTCTGCCAGCGACATTACATCTACATCTACACCTACATACTACATACTCAACAAGCCAACGAATGGCGCGTGGCGGAGGGTGCCCTGTATCACTAGTAGTCTTTTGCTTTCCTGTCTCACACGCCATTAGAGCGCAGGAAAAACAAGTCTATGTGCCTCCGTATGAACCGTAATTTCTTGTGCTTGATCTTCGTGATCCTTACGCGCAATGTATTTTGGCGGCGGTAGAATCTTTTGGCAGTCAGCTTCAAATGCCAGTTCACTAAATTTTCCTAGTAATGTTTCTCGGGAGGAACGTCGTCCTCCCTTCAGATACTCGCATTTGAGTTCTGGAAGCACCTCCGTAACACTTACGTGTTCTTCGAACCTACTGGTAACAAATCTGGCAGCTCATCTCTGAAATGGTTTGATTTGTTCCTTCAGTCCGCCCTATCGACCAGTATTCAAGAATAGGTTGAATCAGCATATGCTATTTCCTTTATAAATGAAGCGCACTTTCCTGAAATTCTCCCTACAAACTGAAGTCACCCATTCGCCTTTCCAACCATAATTCTAATACGTTCGTTCCATTTCATATTGCTTTGTAACATGACGCCCAGATATTTAAACGACGCGACTGTGTCAAGCAAGACACTACTAACGCTGTATCCAAACATTACGGGTCTGTTTATCCTACTCATCCGCATTAACTTATATTTTCCCACGTTACAGCTAGGTGCCATTCATTCATCATACCATCTGGAAATTGTGTCTAAGTATCTTGTATCTTTCTACAGCCGCTAAACTTCGGCACCTTATCGTACACCACAGCATCATTAGCAAACAACCACAGATTGCTAACCACTCTGTCCGCCAAATCATTTATGTATACAGGGTGTTACAAAAAGGCACGGCCAAACTTTCAGGAAACATTCCGCACACACAAAGAAAGAAAAGATGTTATGTGGACATGTGTCCGGAAACGCTTACTTTCCATGTTAGAGCTCATTTTATTACTTCTCTTCAAATCACATTAATCATGGAATGGAAACACACAGCAACAGAACGTACCAGCGTGACTTCAAACACTTTGTTACAGGAAATGTTCAAAATGTCCTCCGTTAGCGAGGATACACGCATCCACCCTCCGTCGCATGGAATCCCTGATGCGCTGATGCAGCCCTGTAGAATGGCGTATTGGATCACAGCTCTGCATTTGGTACCGGGGTTGCGTAGACAAGAGCTATCAAATGCCCCCATAAATGAAAGTCAAGAGCGTTGAGGTCAGGAGAGCGTGGAGGCCACGGAATTGGTCCGCCTCTACCAATCCATCGGTCACCGAATCTGTTGTTGAGAAGCGTACGAACACTTCTACTCAAATGTGCAGGAGCTCCATCGTGCATGAACCACATGTTGTGTCGTACTTGTAAAGGCACATGTTCTAGCAGCACAGGTAGAGTATTCCGTATGAAATCATGATAACGTGCTCCATTCAGCGTAGGTGGAAGAACATGGGGCCCAATCAAGACATCACCAACAATGACTGCCCAAACGTTCACAGAAAATCTGTGTTGATGACTTGATTGCACAATTGCGTGCGGATTTTCGTCAGCCCACACATGTTGATTGTGAAAATTTACAATTTGATCACGTTGGAATGAAGCCTCATCCGTAAAGAGAACATTTGCACTGAAATGAGGATTGACACATTGTTGGATGAACCATTCGCCGAAGTGTACCCGTGGAGGCCAATCAGCTGCTGATAGTGCCTGCACACGCTGTACATGGTACGGAAACAACTGGTCCTCCCGTAGCACTCTCCATACAGTGACGTGGTCAACGTTACCTTGTACAGCAGCAACTTCTCTGACGCTGACATTAGGGTTATCGTCAACTGCACGAAGAATTGCCTCGTCCATTGCAGGTGTCCTCGTCGTTCTAGGTCTTCCCCAGTTGCGAGTCACAGGCTGGAATGTTCCGTGCTCCCTAAGACGCCGATCAATTGCTTCGAACGTCTTCCTGTCGGGACACCTTCATTCTGGAAATCGGTCTCGATACAAACGTACCGCGCCACGGCTATTGCCCCGTGCTAAACGATACATCAAATGGGCATCTGCCAACTCCGCATTTGTAAACATTGCACTGACTGCAAAACCACGTTCGTGATGAACACTAACCTGTTGATGGTACGTACTGATGTGTTTGATGCTACTACTGTGTCAACACAAGCACCGAAGTCAACATTACCTTCCTTCAATTGGGCCAACTGGCGGTGAATCGAGGAAGTACAGTACATACTGAAGAGACTAAAATGAGCTCTAACATGGAAATTAAGCGTTTCCGGACACATGTCCACATAACATCTTTTCTTTATTTGTGTGTGAGGAATGTTTCCTGAAAGTTTGGCCGTAGCTTTTTGCAACACCCTGTATAGAGAACAGCGGCGGTCCTATCACACTTCCCTGGGGGACCCTGACGGTACGCTTGTCTCTGATGATGGACACTCACCGTCCAGGACAACATAGACTTAAGGCATACTCCACATGCTCGTACCTTCGTTAACAGCCTCCAGTGGGGCACAGTGTCGAATGCTTTCCGGAAATCTAGAAATATGGAATCTGTCTGTCTGTCCTTCATTCATAGTTAACAGTATAACATGTGAGAGAAGGCCAAGCTGAGATTCGCACGAGCGACGGTTACTAAAACTATGCTGATTCGTGGACATAAGCTTCTCGCTCTCAAGAAAAGTTGTTATATGGAACTAAGACTATGTTCTAGGATTGTGCAGCAAACCGAAGTTAGGTTTAGTCGTTTGTAATTTTGCAACTGGGATTCCATCCGGACCTCGTGATTTGCTTTCAGCTCTTCCAGTTGTCCTCCTACGCCAGGCATGCTTACATCTACATCTACATGGACACTCTGCAAATCACATTTAAGTGCCTGGCAGAGGGTTCATCGAATCACCTTCACAATTCTCTATTATTCCAATCTCGTATAGCGCGCGGAAAGAACGAACACCTGTATCCGTACGAGCTCTGATTTCCCTTATTTTATCAAGGTGGTCGTTCCTCCCTATGTAGGTCGGTGTCAACAAAATATTTTCGCATTCGGAGGAGAATGTTGGTTATTGGAATTTCGTCGCAACGAAAAACGCCTCTCTTTTAACGATTTCCAGCCCAAATCCTGTATCATTTCTGTGACATTCTCTCCCATATTTCGCGATAATAAAAACGTGCTGCTATTCTTTGAACTTTTTCGGTGTACTCCGTCAGTCCTATCTGGTAAGGATTCCACACCGCGCAGCAGTATTCTAAAAGAGGACGGACAAGCTTACTGTAGGCAGTCTCCTTAGTAGGTCTGTTACATTTTCTAAGCGTCCTACCAATAAAACGCAGCCTTTGGTTAGCCTTCCCCACAACATTTTCTGTGTGTTCCTTCTAATTTAAGTTGTTCGTAATTGTAATACCTAGGTATTTAATTGAACTTACGGTTTTTAGATTAGACTGGTTTATCGTGTATCCGAACTTTAACGAGTTACTTTTAGCACTCATGTGGATGATCTCACACTTTTCGTTATTCAGGGTCAACTGCCACTTTTTGCAGCGTCATCTGCAAACAACCGAACACGTCTGCCGTCCGCTGTGGCCGAGCGATTCTAGGCGCTTCAGTCTGAAACCGCGCGACCGCTACGGTCGCAGGTTCGAATCCTGTGTGATGTCCTTAGGTTAGTTACGTTGAAGTAGTTCTAAGTTCTAGGGGACTGATGACCTCAGATGTTGTTCCATAGTGCTCAGAGTCATTTTTCGAAGACGGCTGCCCAGATTGTCTCCCAAATTGTTTATATAGACAAGGAATAGCAAAGGACCTATAACACTACCTAGGGGAACGCCAGAAATCACTTCTGTTTTACTCGATGACTTTCCGTCAGTTACTACGAACTGTGACCTATCTGGCAGAAAATCACAAATTCAGTCACATAACTGAGACGATATTCCATAAGCACGCAATTTCAATATGAGCCGCTTGTGTGGTACAGTGTCAAAAGCCTTCCGGAAATCCAGAAATACGGAATCGATCTGAAATCCCTTGTCAATAGCACTCAACACTTCATGTGAATAAACAGCTAGTAGTGTTTCACAGGAACGATGTTTTCTAAACCCACGTTGACTGTGTGTCAATAGACAGTTTCCTTCGAGGTAATTCATAATGCTCGGTCACAATATATGTTCTAAAATTTTGCTACATATCGACGTTAACGATATGGGCCTGTAATTTAGTGGATTACTCCTACTACCCTTCTTGAATATTGGTGTGACCTGTGCAACTTTCCAGTCTTTGGGTACGGATTTTTCGTCGAGCGAACGGTTGTATATGACTGTTAAGTATGGAGCTAATGCGTCAGCATACTCCGAAAGGAACCTAATTGGTACACAGTCTGGACCAAAAGACTTGCTTTTATTAAGTGATTTAAGTTCCTTCACTACTCCGAGGACATTTACTTCGAAGTTACTCATGTTGGCAGCTGTTCTCGATTTGAATTCTGAAATATTTACTGCGTTCTTTTATGAAGGCATTTCAGAAGACTGTGTTTAGTAACTCTGCTTTGGCAGCACTGTCTTCGATAGTATCTTCATTGCTATCGCGCAGAGAAGGAATTGATTGTTTCTTGCCGCTAACATACATCAAATACGACCAGAATCTCTTTGGATTTTCTGTCAGGTTTCGAGACAATGTTTCGTTGTGGAAACTGTTATAGTCATCTCGCATTGAAGTCCGCGCTAAATTTCGAGCTTCTGTAAAAGAACGCCAATCTTGGGGATTTAGCGTCTGTTTAAATATGGCATGGTTGTTTCGTTGTTTCTGCAACAGTGTTCTAACCCGTTTTGTGTACCAAGGAGGATCAGTTCCGTCGTTTGTTAATTTATTTGGTATAAATCTCTCAATTGCTGCCGATACTATTTCTTTGAATTTAAACCACATCTGGTCTACACTTATATTATTAATTTGGAACGAGTGGAGATTGTCTCCCAGGAAGACTTCAGGTGAATTTTTATCTGCTTCTTTGAATAGGTATATTTTTCGCTTTTTTTTTCGGAGATTTGGGGATTACAATATTCAATCTCGCTACGACAACCCTGACTTCTCTAAGCCCTGAATCGGTTTTGATGCTCGTTATTAACTCTCGTATGGACGTTGTAGTAATATCTGATAGTCCACACAATCCCTGTCGCAGCTCATGTCAACAACAAAAGTAAACAAGATAGCAGAGGAAGTTCCTCTGTACTGTTAGTGTCGAAGCGGAGAGGGCTCGCACAACCTTCGACCTATATCACTAAACGGTCATCACGGGTCATGATTCATTCGGTATTTGAGATAGAGAGCACTTTGCGACGTCCAACATATGATTTCGCACATTCATGAAACTTTTTCTCACTGACAGCCCTCCACCTCCCCTCTCCCCTCACCCCCACAAAAGAATGAAAGCAAAAAAAATTAACGTTTAGGGGATGTCAATTACTGTGGAGTTTTCTTTAAATTTTGGTTCCTCCCTCCCCTCTTGGTGAATTGTGGTGGGACACCCCCCCCCCCCCCCCTCCCTTCCATCCACCTCATGTGATGTTTACCGTGTAGTCGGGTAAAAGTATCTAAAATGATTTTTTTTGTTTTAAAAATTGATAAAAATACTCAATAAAACCGTTTTTTATTTGTAGACTGTATTAAACAGTATTCTAACTTGATTAAAAAACACATTGGTTTAAACATGCCAACCCTAAGCAATATTCGGTCAAACAGAGGGACTAACACGAACAACAAGGCTCCACGAAAATACAGGATGTATCAAAAAGAATCATCCGATTTGGCACGGCAACTAATAAACATATACAATGAATTTTGTTTTTTCAATAACGGAGAACTCAAATCAAATGGCTCTGAGCACTATGGGACTTAACATCTATGGTCATCAGTCCCCTAGAACTTAGAACTACTTAAACCTAACACACTTAAGAACATCACACAACACCCAGTCATCACAAGGCAGAGAAAATCCCTGACCCCGCCGGGAATCGAACCCGGGCGCGGGAAGCGAGAACACTACCGCACGACCACGAGCTGCGGACTACGGAGAACTCAAAAAGTTACTTTTCATACCTCTTCATAAATGTTAAATATGACCCCCTTGATGCATGGCATATGTCAGCGCAGTATTCAAATTGTTCCCACAGAGCATGTTCCCCCAGGAGTATGTCTCGAATTACCGCTTCCACAACTGCTGCTATGCCATGTCTCAGTTCATTCATTGTTGTTGGTAACAGAGGCATATAAACAGAATCTTCTATAAACCCTACAAGAAATAATCACATACAATCAGGTCCGGGGACCTTGGAGGCCAGTAATATGAGGCTGAATCATTTGGTCCAGTGCGACCGATCCATCGTTCAGTAATCCTTTGATTTAAAAGTTACCCGCACGTTCAGATGCCAGTGTGGCGGTGCTCCATCCTGTTGGTAAATGAAGTCGTTGGTATCGGTCTCCAAGCGTGGTAAAAGAAAGTTCTCAAGCAAGTGATCTCGGCAAAGAAAAATGGACCATAAACCTTTTCCCATGAGACTGTACAAAATACATTACATTGGATAGTACCTCTCATGTTGTACAACTTTCTCACATTATGACGGTACGGGATGTTGCCTCGTCACGAAACACTAAGCATAGAAGAAAACTGTCATACTCCATCTTGCGAAAAACGGAACTACAGAACTCCACACGTTGTTGTTTGTCACCTTCACGACGAGTTTGCTGTAGCTAAATTTTGTATGGTTTTATGCGTAAACGTCGACGCAACACGGCAACGGGGGCATATTGAGTTGACGAGCTGCACGGATAACGGATTTATGCGGACTCCTTGTGAAACTATGGGCAGATGCCTTCGACGTCTGTGTCAGAGACTCGGGGACGGCCCGGTAATTTGCCTTTACGCAAAAAACCAGTTTCTCGGAATTGTTCATGCCATCGTCTAATGCTCTGTGCTGTAGGAGGATCCACCCCATACCTAGTACGAAAGTGACGCTGAACAGTTATTACTAAATCGCACTGTGCAAAGCATAGAGCACAAAACGCTTTCTGTTGTCCTGACTCCATTTTTACTAGAGCTGAAGTGCGCGCACACAGTTGCTACCCACCGGCAACCATGTAAAACTCGAGAGTTTGTTCACTCACATATCTCAAATAACGTGATAGTTACGATTTTTTAAAATCGAATGGTTTTTTTATACACTCTGTAGTATTAACAGTTTTGATGAATCACTAAAAAATAATATTTTTATTGGTATATTGCACCCATTAAATGTCATTTAACCTTTACTTACTTTGCAGATGAAAGACAACACTGTTTGTAGCTTCCTATGGACTATATCATTACGATCTTATATCTCTTGATTCACAATTATTGTTGGCGAAATTCAGCTTAGCTTCTTTCCACAATCGATTAACTTCTTGCTCGCACACGTATTTAGACTTGTCGGCTTGCCGCTTAACATATGCACCATTCAAGGAAACAGAAATAAAGTTTGTAGAATAGGTTGCTGAGTTTTTCAAAAATAAATACGGCCCGATTTCGCACATCGGCTTCAGGTAACTGTTCACATGCTTCGATGGCACACAAATGGGCTGAGTGGCAAACACATTTCACTATTGTGATTCCTATAAAATCACGTTGTAATCTAGTTTCTACGGAGTCGTTTCCACACATCACGACGTTATACCTATCTGAGCGAAAGCCTGTAACATTTTTCAGTGGAACATTGTAACTGGTGAATGAATCGATAAGAGATCTGTATAAACACGCGGCACTGGCTGTGGGAATATCAGCAGCAACGGTTCTTTCCTTAAAAACTTTGTGCAACTCCCAAAATGTACTATATGTTTTTTTGAGCTTCATGATCAAAATAGCGTACCACAACGCAAGCAGTTTTCAGCGTTAAAATGTCGGTCTCGTCCGTCATGACCGAAAATTTATTTTTTTGTAGTTTTTGGGCTAATTCTGCTTTATGACCACTTCGAAGAAGGTTCTTTACCACTGCTGTTAGTTTAGTTCGTTTGAGCTCTATTTCCTTAATTTAGAATCTGTCGCAACTTCTTTTAATAAAGGTATCAAATGGTCAGCAATCGAAAATGCAATGTTATTCTCGCAAAAAAAAAAGCGGCAAGTTTAATTTCTGCACGTGCTTTTTCTTCATTTTGTGGAACCAGGTTTGCTATTTATATGTTTTTTGGTAGTGGCGTGAGTTTTCAAATTAGATATTTCAGCTACCATCGATGTGCCCGGGTAAAATGATTACTTGGCTTTAGTTGCATCATTGGTGTCTGGCAAAAGCCAGTCCTTAAAAGCCTGATCCTTTAATCACTGATGTTTAAAATTTTGTGAGCGATGCTGCGATACCTTCCCTTTTTCTTGTCCAGCCACCTTTTTGTTTTTTGGTGTAGTAAGAGTACACGAATGATCACTGTTTTCCTCACAATCACTCATAATTATAGGTGAATAGGTGTCAGCCTGCTTAGCTGTGTGGCAACGTTCTCGCCTCTCATGCAAGTGGGCCCAGGTTCGGTTCCCGGTTGGGTTGGACATTTTCTCCGCTCAGGGACACGGTGTTGTGTTGTCCTCATCATCATTTCGGCCTCATCACGGACGCGCAAGTCGCCCAATGTGGCGTCGACTGAAATACGACTTGCACTCGGCGGCCGAACTTCCATGAATAGGGGCCTCCAGGCTAACAATGCCACACGCTATTTCCATTTTATAGGTAAATACGTAGCACAAACAACTACACAAGAGACACAATACTACACGTATGGAACAGAGAAAATACGGTGAGGCGGGCTATTGTCAGTGCCGGATCACACCTACGCTGAACTATTGACGCACTGTGAGCTCAGGCAACACCGACTCAAAGGAAGGCCGCGGCGCTTGTTCGTGATGTCACGTCAGCTAGGCACGGCGAACGCCAGCTCTGTTGCAGGCATACTCATAATGGTGGTGTTGCCCTCCCTGACACAGGAAAATGTGAAACTATTGGCGGTAGTTGACCAACACACATTGTTCTGAGAGATTTATGCAATAAAAAAACATGGCTCTGAGCACTATGCGACTTAACAACTTAGGTCATCAGTTCCCTAGAACTTAGAACTACTTAAACCTAACTAACCTAAGGACATCACACAACACCCAGCCATCACGAGGCAGAGAAAATCCCTGACCCCGCCGGGAATCGAACCCGGGAACCCGGGCGTGGGAAGCGAGAACGCTACCGCACGACCACGAGATGCGGGCTTTATGCAATCAATTAACTGTGCAATTCATTACACTTCCTAACAAATAGTGTACTCCTGAACTTAAATTTCCACCTGTTTTAAGGAGTAACACATAAAAACAAATTCATGGTCCAGCAGCAACAGAATTCGTGCTTCTTTACCTTATTTGTAAATCTGAGGAAGTTACGTCTGTACTGGGTTGCTTTTACAAGAAACTGTGAACATATTGGTGCTCTTCTTTAGGTATCTTGGTTGACTATGGGGTGAGGAGCACTGAATGTTAATGAAATATCTTGCGATTGTACACGTTGCGGGAGGTGGTGGGGACAGAAGAAGAGCCAAAAGAGAGATATTTGTTTTACCAATAAAATTTTTTTATCTTATAAAGTTTCTCCTTTCAGTTGCAAGAGGGGAATATTTTTCTTTTCTAATATGCATGTTTAAAAAAGTTTAAGCTCAGCAGTATTTTCGATGTATGAAGCTATTTTGTTTCCTGTTTAGAATTACTTTCGTTGAAAACGGCTGTAATCTAATGACTGGCACCAGTTGGACATTTACACATGTAAATTAGTTCACTTTTCAGTGACGATGTCAAAGGAAAATAAATAAATAAAAGAAACGAGTTAATTGTAAGGGGATTGGGGTAAGTTTCGATTACAAAATGGATCAAGTAAATATAGTTACTTGAATGTAAAATTTCCGAAGCTTACAATGGGGCAAAGCATCTTCTCATATTGATCTACATTTGTTTCGACAGGATTCAATAAAACAGAACTATGATCTTCATTTGTAGCTTTACGATAGTAAGAAAATCTTTCATCTAAATAAAACTGCAGAATCCAAAACAATAACAAACATTTTGTCAAAAAATAAGAGATTTACAGTGATAAGCACGCCCAGGCGTTTCTGCCTGCAACAGACATGGCGTTCGCCGTGCCTAGCTGACGTGACGTCACCAACAAGCGCCGAAGCCTCTCTTTGAGTCGATTTTGGCTCAGGCCTCACATCGCCATAATGATCGCCTGATTTCGTTAAAGAGCGTTGCATATGTGATCATGTTCAAATGTGTGGCTACTTCATTATGAAACACCTACTGAAATAATACCGCACCAAGCGTAGTTAGTTGCGTATGTTGGCGGCGTATGATTTCAGTTCGGTAATTGTCGGTAAGCGTCGGAGGAAGGGGCCATCTGGTCTTGGCTAAATAGTACTTTCGCTTTTGTGATAGTCAGAGACATCAAATACGAAAAACGGAATTTGTTCCACGCGGATTCCCGGCTAACTAGTCATAGAGTAGACTATTCCATTTAAATAACATTTTATTTAGGGATAGCTTGGACCAGACTTTCAGTAAACAATTGCAAGTATTCGGTCAATTTTTGTGGGACTGAAGGCCATTGAAACGAAAATTAACACCAATGAGAAAAAATATTTTGTTTCCATTGGGCTTCCTCATGCTCATTGCCATGTAGTGCGCAAAATTCGAAACTTAGTTAAAATGAATTCCATAGATAGGCTTTACCAACTAATTATTTTTTATGAATTGCAAATAAATAAAGATCGATTAATGCCATTATTACAATAAAACAATTATTTTATTTAGTAATAGGAAATTCACAGGCATGTTGCGTTTATGTCAAAATTTTAGAAATTTGAACTGTAACTAAAAAGCACAAAAATCTACGAACAGAAGCGCTAATTTTAGAGAACATTGCTCCATATTTAGGAAATGAACGAGTCTGATGTATTACCATGGAGAACAGATCTGTTCTCCTTGACTATTACATTTAACAGTTTTTGAATTCCAGAATGAGATTTTCACTCTGCAGCGGAGTGTGCGCTGATATGAAACTTCCTGGCAGATTAAAACTGTGTGCCCGACCGAGACTCGAACTCGGGACCTTTGCCTTTCGCGGGCAAGTGCTCTACCAACTGAGCTACCGAAGCACGACTCACGCCCGGTACTCACAGCTTTACTTCTGCCAGCACCTCGTCTCCTACCTTCCAAACTTTACAGAAGCTCTCCTGCGAACCTGGCAGAACTAGCACTCCTGAAAGAAAGGATATTGCGGAGACATGGCTTAGCCACAGCCTGGGGGATGTTTCCAGAATGAGATTTTCACTCTGCAGCGGAGTGTGCGCTGATATGAAACTTCCTGGCAGATTAAAACTGTGTGCCCGACCGAGACTCGAACTCGGGACCTTTGCCTTTCGCGGGCAAGTGCTCTACCAACTGAGCTACCGAAGCACGACTCACGCCCGGTACTCACAGCTTTACTTCTGCCAGCACCTCGTCTCCTACCTTCCAAACTTTACAGAAGCTCTCCTGCGAACCTGGCAGAACTAGCACTCCTGAAAGAAAGGATATTGCGGAGACATGGCTTAGCCACAGCCTGGGGGATGTTTCCAGAATGAGATTTTCACTCTGCAGCGGAGTGTGCGCTGATATGAAACTTCCTGGCAGATTAAAACTGTGTGCCCGACCGAGACTCGAACTCGGGAGCTTTGCCTTTCGCGGGCAAGTGCTCTACCAACTGAGCTACCGAAGCACGACTCACGCCCGGTACTCACAGCTTTACTTCTGCCAGCACCTTGTCTCCTACCTTCCAAACTTTACAGAAGCTCTCCTGCGAACCTAGCAGAACTAGCACTCCTGAAAGAAAGGATATTGCGGAGACATGGCTTAGCCACAGCCTGGGGGATGTTTCAGGAATGAGATTTTCAATCTGCAGCGGAGTGTGCGCTGATATGAAACTTCCTGGCAGATTAAAACTGTGTGCCCGACCGAGACTCGAACTCGGGAGCTTTGCCTTTCGCGGGCAAGTGCTCTACCAACTGAGCTACCGAAGCACGACTCACGCCCGGTACTCACAGCTTTACTTCTGCCAGCACCTTGTCTCCTACCTTCCAAACTTTACAGAAGCTCTCCTGCGAACCTTGCAGAACTAGCACTCCTGAAAGAAAGGATATTGCGGAGACATGGCTTAGCCACAGCCTGGGGGATGTTTCCAGAATGAGATTTTCACTCTGCAGCGGAGTGTGCGCTGATATGAAACTTCCTGGCAGATTAAAACTGTGTGCCCGACCGAGACTCGAACTCGGGACCTTTGCCTTTCGCGGGCAAGTGCTCTACCAACTGAGCTACCGAAGCACGACTCACGCCCGGTACTCACAGCTTTACTTCTGCCAGCACCTCGTCTCCTACCTTCCAAACTTTACAGAAGCTCTCCTGCGAACCTTGCAGAACTAGCACTCCTGAAAGAAAGGATATTGCGGAGACATGGCTTAGCCACAGCCTGGGGGATGTTTCCAGAATGAGATTTTCACTCTGCAGCGGAGTGTGCGCTGATATGAAACTTCCTGGCAGATTAAAACTGTGTGCCCGACCGAGACTCGAACTCGGGAGCTTTGCCTTTCGCGGGCAAGTGCTCTACCAACTGAGCTACCGAAGCACGACTCACGCCCGGTACTCACAGCTTTACTTCTGCCAGCACCTTGTCTCCTACCTTCCAAACTTTACAGAAGCTCTCCTGCGAACCTTGCAGAACTAGCACTCCTGAAAGAAAGGATATTGCGGAGACATGGCTTAGCCACAGCCTGGGGGATGTTTCCAGAATGAGATTTTCACTCTGCAGCAGAGTGTGCGCTGATATGAAACTTCCTGGCAGATTAAAACTGTGTTCGCAGGAGAGCTTCTGTAAAGTTTGGAAGGTAGGAGACGAGGTGCTGGCAGAAGTAAAGCTGTGAGTACCGGGCGTGAGTCGTGCTTCGGTAGCTCAGTTGGTAGAGCACTTGCCCGCGAAAGGCAAAGGTCCCGAGTTCGAGTCTCGGTCGGGCACACAGTTTTAATCTGCCAGGAAGTTTCAGTTTTTGAATTGCTGAGTAACAATCTGTAGCGCATATGTCATTTCTATGCAAATTAGAAGTATAACTTATAATACGCATGGGCCACTCACTATTCCTTGTAAAGTTTTTTTAGTTTCCTGTGATGAGGGGGAAGCGCGGCAAAGAGGAACGAAATCAAAAGCCAACGCGTAACAGCGGAATGGCATCTTCGCAGTATAGCCAACGGTCACGCAGTTCTCGCGAAGATTTCTTGCGTACACAAACTTCACAGCCATCAACTGTTCTTTCGACAAAACGTAATTCTTCAGAGAAGGCTCATAGAAAAAAAAGAGTTCTCCATCTCCGCCGAGGCGCGTTTCTTGTCCTGCGCCACCCAGCGGTTGCCGTCCCCGGCCATCTCCAGTTTCGCCAGGCCGCACCGCTGGTAGCCGATCATCTGGCCTTTCACTGACGGAGGAAGCTGCCCCTCCTGACCAGCTCAGGAAGGTGGTAGACGCAACTGTTGAGTTGATGGACCGTTACTCACCAACTATCGATTGCAGCATCAGTGCCCCTCGAAGCCAGGCCCTCAGCGGCCATGGAAGTGACCATTTCTTGTTTCTTCTTTTTCTTTTCGTTTTCACAATGGCACTTCTTCAATGGAATATTCGCGGCATTCGGTCCAACCGAGAGAAACTAAAATTGCTCCTTCGAATGCACTGCCCGCTTATTGTAGGTCTCCAAGAAACGAAGTTATGCCCGTATGATCGTATTGACCTGGTACACTATACCTCCGTGCATTTTGACCTACCCCGCGTGGCAGGTATTCCGGCACATGGAGGGGTCATGTTGCTGGTTCGGGATGATGTCTGCTAAGATCCAATCACATTGCACACAGATCTGCAGGCAGTTGCCGTCCGAATTACTCTCCCCACTATCACTTTTTCCATTTGTACTGTTTACACTCCATCGTCTGCCTTTGCTAGGGCAGACTTGATACAACTGATTGCTCAGCTTCCTACACCATTTTTGTTGATTGGAGAGTTTAATGCCCACCATCCCCTTTGGGGCTCTCCAGCATCCTGCCCAAGAGGCTCCCTCTTGGCAGAGCTTTTCAACCACCTCGATCTAGTCTGCTTAAATACCGGTGCACCTACCTTCCTTTCGGACACAACGCGTACCTATTTCCACTTGGACCTCTCAATATCCACTATCCAACTTGCACGCAGTTCGAGTGGTACGCTTTGTCTGACACATACTCGAGCGACCATTTCCCCTGCGTAATCCATCTCCTGCATCACACCCCTTCTCCACGTTCCACTAGCTGGAACGTCTCCAAAGCCGACTGGGGGCTCTTCACCTCCCTGGCGACCTTCCATGATCAAAACTTCTCCAGCTGCGATAGTCAGGTCGCATACCTCATGGACGTTATTCTCACTGTTGCTGAATATTCCTTCCCTCGTACTTCCTCTTCTCCACGTCGAGTCCCAGGCCCCTGGTGGACTACAGCATGCAGCGACGCTATTCGTGCTCGGCGACGTGCTTTACCCACCTTCCAACGCCACCCTACGATGGCGAACTGTATCAGTTACAAATGACTCCGTGCGCAATGTCGTCGTGTTATCAAAGAAAGCAAAAAGACTTGCTGGATGGCTTTCACCAGCTCATTCAACAGTTTTACTCCTTCTTTGGTTGTCTGGGGTGGCCTGCGCCGGTTATCTGGCACCGAGGTCCACTCCCTGATTTCTGGCTTGACTGTAGCGAATTCAGTCCTTGTGGGTGCTGAGGATGCCTCAAATGCCTTCGGCCGCTTTTTCGCGGAGGTTTCGAGTTCTGCCCATTACCACCCTGCCTTCCTCCCCCGAAAACATGCAGAGGAGGCACGACCACATTCCTTCCAGTCTTTGAATCGTGAAAGTTAGAATGCCACCTTCACCGTGCGGAAACTCCAAAGTGCACTCGCCAGGTCCCGATCCTCTGCTCCGGGGCCCGATGGTATCAATATTCAGATGCTGAAGAACCTTTCTCCTGCAGGCAAAGGCTTTCTTCTTCGCGCCTATTATCGCATCTGGACTGAAGGTCATGCTCCCACACACTGGCGTGAAGCAATTGTTATTCCCATACCCAAACCAGGAAAGGACAAACAACTTCCTTCCAATTTTCGCCCCATCTCCCTTACCAGCTGCGTCTGCAAGGTGATGGAGCGCGTGGTCAATTCTCTATTGGTTTGGCTCCTTGAATCTCGACGCCTCCTCAACAATGTCCATTGTGGCTTTCGTAGGCGCCGCTCTGCTGTTGACCACCTGGTTACCTTGTCGACCTTCATTATGAACAACTTTTTGCGTAAGTGCCAGACGGTGGCTGTGTTCTTCGATTTGGAGAAGGCTTACGACACGTGTTGGAGGGCGGACATTCTCCGCACCATGCACGCTTGGGGCCTTCGCGGCTGCCTCCCTCTTTTTTATTAATGCATTTTTAATAGATCGAATGTTCAGGGTACGTGTGGATTCTGTTTTGTCAGATGCCTTTCGCCAGGAGAATGGGGTGCTCCAGGGCTCCGTTTTGAGCGTGGCCCTTTTTGCCATAGCTATCAATCCAAGAATGGATTGCCTTCCAGCTGACGTTTCAGGCTCCCTTTTCGTGGACGACTTTACGATCTACTGCAGCGTTCAGGGAACATGTCTCCTGGAGCGCTGTCTTCAGTGTTGTCTAGACCGTCCATATTCCTGGGGTGAGAAAACGGTCTGTGTGAACTTCTGGCGTTACAAACAGTTTCTTCCACCATCCTTACATCTCGCTCCCGTTGCTCTCCCATTCGTGGAGACAACAAAATTTTTAGGTCTTACATTTGACAGGAAACTTTGCTGGTCTCCACGTGTGTCTTACTTGGCTGCTCGTTGTACCCATTCCCTAAATGTCCTCAGTGTTCTCAGCGGTAGTTCATGGAGAGCAGATTGAATGGTCCTGCTTCGCCTATATAGGTCCATTGTCCAATCGATGCCGGATTGTGGGAGTTTTGTCTACTCTTCTGCCCGGCCGTCCATCTTACGCCATGTAAACTCAATCCACCATCGGGGGTTACGTCTGGCGACTGGAGCATTCTACACCAGCCCTATTGAGTCTGTATGCTGAAGCTGCCGCATTACCACCAAACTACCGGCGCGATATGTTGCTTTGTCGGTACGCCTGCTGACTGATGTCAATGCCCGACCACCCGTCATATTTCTCCTTCTTTGACGACTCTCTCGACCGCCAATACCGGCTGTATGTGTCTGCCCTGTTACCTCCTGGAATTCGCTTTCGTCGCCTGCTTCAGCAACTTGGTTTTACCCTCCCTACGACTTTTCGAGTGGGTGAGAGCCCGACGCCACCATGGCTCCAGGCTCAGGTTTGCGTTCACCTTGACCTCAGCTCGCTCCCAAAGGAGAGGACCGCGGATTCGATATACCGCTCGAGGTTTGTCGAACTTTGTTCGAGGCTCGCTAATAACGTCTTTATTTACGCAGGTGGCTCCAAGACTACATCTGGTGTCGGATGTGCCTTTGTGGTTGGGAATGATACCTTTCCATACCGGCTCCTTGACTAGAGTTCAAGCTTTACAGCTGAGCTTTTTGCTCTCTATCAGGCTGTTCAGTATATACGCCACCATCGTCATTCTCCCTATGCCATCTGCTCTGTCTGATTCTTTGAGCGCCATTCAGAGTCTCCGTGACCAATATTCGGACCACCTTCTCGTGCAACGAATTCAACGGTCCCTTCAGTCGCTAGCTGATACCGGCGCTCGTGTCCTTTTTTTGTGGATTCCTGTCCACGTTGGTGTGCCTGGGAATGAAGCTGCTGATGCTGCGGCCAAGGCTGCTGTCCTCCTTCCTCGGACAGCTTCCTTTTGTGTCCCATCAACTGATGTTAGTGGGGTTCTTTGTCGGCGCGTTGCATCATTGTGGCACGAGGCTTGTTCCTCTCTCCATGAAAATAAGCTTAGGGCCATCAAACCAATCCCGACAGCTCGGACGACCTCCTCACGCCCTTCCCGGCGAGAGGAGGTCATTTTGGTCAGGTTGCGGATTGGGCATTGCTGATTTAGCCACCGCTACCTGTTGTCCGGTGACCCCGCCCCGCAGTGCCCCTGTGGTCATCCATTGACGGTGCGCCATATTTTATTGTCCTGTCCCCGTTTTATTCACTCTCGTGTTGTCCTGTGTCTGCCATCTACCTTACAGGAACTTTTAGCTGATGACGCTCGAGCATCTGCTCGTATCCTTAGGTTTATTACAGTGACTGACTCGTCCAAACAGATCTAACTCTTTTATTTTGTTTATCAGCGTCTTTGTAAGTACTTTCTGGTGTTGCCCCCTTGCGTTTTTCTACGCTATTATTGCACTAACGTTTGTTGGTCATTATGTTCTGGCTAATCAGTGTATGTTGTATGATAAATTCGGTAAACTTTTTTATACTGCAAGATATGGAAGTTGCTTGTACACGGCAGTGAGAGCTTTGGTGGCTCAGGATGCATTCAGACATCTGTAGCACTGCAGGAAAACCGAAGTGGTGTCCATATACATGATCACAATACGTGGTGAAGATTATAGCAGGATGTGTGTACATGCCCGCAGCAGCAAAAGGGTTTGGATATCAAAACCAGCTCTGTATGACTCTTTACTACTCAGAAAACTCCATCAGCACAATCCTGCCCCCAGCAACAACAATTCCAGAAACCCCTAACCTTGTGTCCCCTTATGAATTCCTCTTCCCAAAACATGACTTGGCCACCTCCACTGTGACTCTCAGCCTCCTAATGATACTCAGTACTTAATAAAGTCCCCGCACACCTCTCTACGAAAGCAAAACCAGTAACAGTAGTTTCAGAAACCTCAGTTTCATGCATGGCACACCTGATAATGAATAATAACAATAATAATAAGGGAACATAAGTCCCATTCAGTCTGTCTTGATCACTCAAACCTTGATCCATACTTGATTGAATGCCACAAATAATCCTTCTGCTACTGCCAAGTCCCTATGAAGATCACGGAAAGGGCATCGTAGTCCATTTTATGTTACTGCTGCATGTGTGACTTTTGCGATAAACTGCAGTAACACCCAAATATTAATAACAGGTTCCATATACAACACCATACATCTGTTGAAAAGAGCTGTCAGTTTCATTATAAATACAGGCACAATGCTTAATCAAAGTTACAACAAAAGATAACATTTAATAACTGGTCACTGACATCCTTCTCGTCAACTCGTGACGTTACGTAAGGTATCGTCACCCAAAGCAGAGAATTGGAATCGCACTTTACAGTTGACTCACAGGATGTGTGTTAAGACAGCAGGTAATGATGGTACTAGAGGGAACCTTGGATGGTATAAATTTTAGGGGAAAACAGAGATCACAGTATAACAAACAAATAATTGAGGACTTTGGCTGCAAGTGATACTTTGAAATGAGAGGTTGGCACAGGAGAGAAAATTGTGGTGGGAAGCTGCAAACTTGCCAGTAGGGTGATGACCCAAAAAAGTAAATTTCTACGTTGACAGAAGCAATGCTCACATTGTAACAGCAATGCTCACAGTTATGGTTACACAAAAATTTGTTGAGCACATTTGCTGTTCTACATTGTAATCAAATCACTTTATATTTTCCAGGATCACTGGGATTTTGCTTTTGTCTGTAGCAAAGCTGAAATTTGTGATGGATGTTGAAATCACATTTATATGTATTTTTAAATAGGAAAATAACTTTATTTCTCATTTGTGTGAGGAGGAAGTTTTTAACCTTGCAAACAACCATTTTTAACTTATTTCATGGGTATTCATTAAGAAGTGTTATTTTGTAAGCTGTTAATTTTATGAGAGTAATTTTCTGCTTAAGTAAAAGTAAACTCACCCATTAAATGACTGAGGTAACAAAGGTAGTAAAAGCAGTGGATCTACTTTGAGCAAAAGTAAGGTTCAAATCCATCTTCAACCAAAATGATGTAAGAGGCAATCAAATGTAAACAAACCAGATGGAGGAAAAGTAGTAAACTTTCTGTTATTTCTGAAGTAATGGCCATAACTGTTAATACATATATGCCAATGTGAGACAATATGGTCAATGCCTTCACGGAAAAATGTTTGAAGTTGCCCACAGAACCACGATTGTACCCATGCGTGCACCTCTTTGTCCACAGCAAATTGACAGCAACAAATGTCTTCCTTCAGGGCTTCAAATTTATGGAAATTGTGAGGGGAGAGATTGGAATTGTACGGAGGATGTGTTGAGCTTCCCCCCAAAACTTTTGCAGTTTAACTGAAACAATCTGTCAACAGAATGCCTGCCTACATGTTATGAAGGTTGTTTTGGCTACACTGCAAAAGTTTTGGGGGTGGGGGTGGCAAACCTCAACACATCCTCCATACAAACGAAACTCTCCTCATGCAATTTCCATACTTTGGGAGCCCTGAAGAAAGGCATTTGCAGAGCCCTGAAGAAAGGCATTTGTTGCCACCAATTTGCCTTGGATGAAGAGGTGCACACCTGGGTACAATTATGGTTCTGTAGGCAAATTGCAAATATTTTGTTCCATGAAGGCATTAACCATCTTGGCTGTCAGTGCAGTCAATGTATTAGCAGTTGTGGTGATTACTTTCGAAATAATAAACAGTTCACAGCTTTTTTCCATCTGTCTAATTTTCATTTGACTGCCCCCAATACTTTTTCTGTGGGTTTTTCCACATCATTCATGTTAAACATGATGGAGGCTACCTCAGAATTGCTGTGGCAGCCATTTTGTATTATTGTCTGACTATTCTTGCAATCAGTTACTAACCATGTTGCTTTTACAAAGACTATAGAAAAACATAAAGGAAGGACTTTTTCGCTAAATACACGATAAAAAAATAATGTATCATTTTAAGACTCTCTAGTCTCTCTTTAAATCGTCAGGCTTGTGACTGGTGTGATGCAGCCTGCTGCATTAGTATAGGACACTGAAGTACAATTTGATGCTATTCCTAATGGGAAATGTAAGCAGTTAGACATGACTATTATTACTGTAAGAGAAGACCCATTTCAGTTAATCGTGACCAGAACCTGTAAATAGATGGTATTATTTTTGTCTTTTTTATGGGTGTCGGTAACTGCAGATCTTTAAAAATAATTTTCAGCTACACGACGACAACGAGGGTGTCTGAGCGCAAGGCCTACCAAGTGAGAGAGCACATGTGGTGCTTCAACATCCCACCAAGGTGCTCGAAGTACAAGTTGAACTTCAAGACTGTCTACAAGATTCAAGCAAGTTTCTATGATATTCAGAAGTGTTCTGTTGTTTGCTTGCTCAAAAGTGTCTTCCTAGGGCAGCATATTGTTCATAGCAAATGTATGTGTTTTGCAGACCATCTGCTATGTCACAGCTGTGAATAACACAATAGTATGTTCATATTTTAAGTTGACTAAATATACCTATAGGAACTATTAGACCCACAAATAAAGACACTCACGTGTAGCTTTCGGCTACAGCCTTCATCAGTAAAAGGTACACAAATACAACATTCACACATACACACACAAGCAATATGCGTCATGTACACGTGACCCCCAACTCCAACATCTCAGGCCAGAGTGCAACATCGTGTGGGGTGCAAGCAGCAATCTGAAAGGGGTGGGGAAGGGGAAGGGGAAGGAGAAGGAGAAGGGATGGTAGCACACAGGTGGGGAGAGAGACGAATACCGTCCGGTGAAATGTGGAGGGACTAGACTGTTAATGGGTGCAGTGTCAGGAGGTTGTGGGGTAGAGAGATGGGGAAAGAAAGGAACAGAAAAGGAGAGGAATGGGAAAAGGTGGATGCAGTGGCAGAGGACTGCAAACAAACAGGGGAGGAGATGACAGGACAGAGGAGGTGAAAACTGTCGGGTGGACGGTGTCGGGACAGTATGTTACCGTAGGTTGAGGCCGTGATAATTTGAAGTGGAAAATGTGTCGTAAGGATAACTCCGATCTGCGCTCTTCAAAAAAGCTGGTGGTGGGGGGAAGGATCCAGATGGCTCGGGTGGTGAAGCAGCCATTGAAATCGAGTGTGTTATGTTCAGCTGCAGGCTGTGCCACGGGTGGTCTACTTTGCTCTCAGCCACAGTTTGGCGGTGGCTGTTCCTCCTGGCAGACAGCTGGTTCGTAGTCATACCAATATAAAAAGCCCTGCAGTGATTGCAGCAGAGCTGCTAAATGACATGGCTGCTTTCGTGGTTGGGGCAAACCTGTGACAGGACTGGAGTAGTAAGTGTGGGTTGGTGTATTTGGGCAAGTTTGCACCTGTGTCTTCCACAGGGATATGATCCATGATGCAAGCGGTTGGGATTGGGAGTGGCATAGGGACAGACTAGGATGTTTTGGAGGTTGGGTGGGAGGAATGGAAAGTATCTGGTAAGACATCCTTCATTTCAGGGTAGATAATGAAGGCCCTGGCAAAGGATGTGGTTCAGTTATCTTGGCCTCGAGCTACAGTAATGTACTGTGCCCACACCCTCCACCCAACAATTGCCATCCCCTCTGTCCTGTCACCTCCTCCCCGTTCTCATCTAGCCCTCTGCCAATGCGTCGGCCCATCTTTCCCCGCTCCTCTCCTTTTTTGCTCCTTTTTTCCACATTTCCCTGCCCCTGACCTCTCCTGACCTCCCAACACTGCTCCCCCTCTCTCTCTTTCTGGTAAAGTTAAAGTACAACCAGCTTTCATGGCTACATTTCAATTGCTTAACTCGCTGATAATCAGTGACTTTATTGAGGAATGAAACTCCAGTTTCTTGCAGTTGCCCCACCACTTTTACATACTTCAAGAAATTTATGCTGAGTTGTCCAAAAAAACGTAGCCAAAACACTCGTAACACTTTTTAATTGAGTTTATTGCATCACAACACACACAAGACTAGAATGGGTTTTGCACCTAAAAGATAAAATAAGACTGGTGCCCTGTGCCCACCACCATGGGTGCTTAAATAGGTTCCAGTAATTACAAAGTTACATTGTTTGATCATAATTGAATTTGCAACTAACATGTTGAGTCCTTCTCAAAACTCGTTATAACAACTTTTCTGAAACAATTATCAAGTCGAAACATTACAGTTCTCATGTTAAAGTTATGTAGAAAGTGCATCAACAACAATGTCTTAATTACTTCTGTTTATTACCCTACAATTGTAATGTAACTTTTGTTCATGACAGAAATCCTGTGTCTTTAGAGGGGATTGTATTGTAATTACCACAACTTTTCTATATACAGGGTTGACACATGTTCAGGGAATTTCAAACATGTCAGGGAAATCAAGGAAATATCAGGGATTTGAAAAAAAAAAACACTGAAAACATCTCGTTTTTTGCCTCAGTAGGTGAAATGGTTTGTTTACTGAGATGTGCACAGTCACTGGCTGGATGCAGCTGAGCACATGCACCACTTCCCTGCTCCCTCGTTACTACTGCTTCTCCCCTCCCTACCATTCCCCTCAGCTTGCAGTCAGTGCTGCCACCATTTTTCACCGCTAGCCTAGCAGCTGCTGAAGAGAGGCAGGGAGGCGTGAGGAGTGGTTTGTTCAGAACTGATTCTCAGAGACTGTAGATGCAGCGGCTGGAGATGGCAGTTGTGTTTGTCTGAATTGTGTACGAGTGATTGTGTGAATGTGCATGTGCTCTCATTTTCTGACAAAGGCTATTTCCGAAAATTTAGTTGTGAGAGTGTGATTGTCTTTCCTACGTGTCTGTCTGCGGCTCAGCGATCATCTTTACAGTAAGTTGCTACATATTGTCATTATTATTGATTCTCAGAGTATTTGCATAAGTTACCTGTTGCATGGATTGATCACTGCATTCCCATTTCATCAACACGCTGTCTGTAATGCCAGAATAGCTGGCCACATGAGTGGATTTCTCAGATGAGCCAAAACCGCAGGTCATTTCTGCGGGTATCTCTAATGGATTGAGCGTGCCAATCTGAAGCCCTTCGTTTCCCACTAATGTACAGGTCCTGCCCATCAGATGTAGTCTCACTCAACTGCCCGCAGGCCCAGTCTGTTTGTATGTTGTGTAATGCAGTGGATTTTCACGATTTATCCGTGGACCGAGGATTGCAGTGCTCCTCGGCAGGCCAGAGGCCACAGGTGATGGATTTCAGAAACTGCAACTGTTCACCGAAAATACGTTGTGCAGTGCGGCATTTTATAGACATTTTATTTATTCGAGTACATTTTGGCACTTTGAAAGTAGTTTGTATATTAAAAAGTATGGACAGTAAGAAGAAGAAAATTGTGGCAGTCGCTGGCAGTTTTTACATTGTGTACTCAAATATTTCTCAAAAGAAAACAACCTAATACCCGTAAAATAATAGATATAACACAGTGGGCAATAACCAACAACAATGAATGTGGTAGAACCAACATTTTAGTGGCAGTCACCTATATCTTCCCCACATTATACATTTCTTTCAAGAGGCCTGTTTCTTTCTGTGGGTATTTCTGGAATCAGTCCCATAGTGCTCAGAGCCATTTTGTATATAGAACAGAAATGATGCTTGAACAATTCAGTTTGCAACAAAGCATATGCACACAATTTTTTATTTGATGTATAATGACTGAATTACTATAGTAGCTATTTCATTCCACATCGTACTTACCTATTCACAACAAGGTTTCATTTTTGAGGTTTTTGCATGTACCTGGAGTTACAAGAAACTCTTGAAGTTGAATTGTGTTTAACTGCAATAATTTGTAGTATCAAATCCTCTTCACCCTCACCACCCCATCCCATCTGCCAAGGCTCACATTAATGTACCACTTTTTCTGATGACTTAATATTGTTTGACAGTTGTCAAAAGCAGTTAATATTTTCATAGTTTTTTTGTTCTCTGTAATTTTCCAGACTCTTGTGAAAACCAGGCAAGTACAAGACTGCTGTCATGGTTACACAAAAAGCTCAGCAGGTGACAAATGCATTGCCGCCTGTTCTGCCAAGTGTCTATATGGGACATGCGTTGCTCCTGATACATGCCAGTGCTCCCGTGGTTATGGCGGACCCATCTGTAATGTGTGTAAGTAAGACATTTTATATTCTGCAGCAGCTCCTTGTGGAAAAGATGTGTGTGTGTTGTGTGCTGTGGGTGCGGTATGGTAAGTGAGAGGGGAGTGAAGGCTGGACTTTTGTTAGCTCCCCATAGCTACTAGTGCCATGATTTGTAGCTTTTACTCATTATTAAATATCACTTACATCATTGATCACTTCAATTAATGGTGAGCCTGATTGGACCTTGAACCTAGAACCTTTGAGTTTCACTGGCAAATGCTCTACTGACTGAGATCTCTAGGCATCACTCATGACACACCTTTAAAGCTTTACTTATGACATTACCCCTTTCCTAGTTTGAGGCACTTGCCTGCAACAGGTAAAGGTGTTAGGTTTGAATTCCAGTGTGGCACACCACAGTAATGTGTCAGGAAATATTCATATATGTGAAGACAGTAACTGTTCTCGAAAGAACAGAATACTGTTGATGACCTTGCAGCTTTTCCCGGGAATAAATTATGACTAACTGAAACCCTCAGCTACCGACAGGTGGTGTTGATATACCTCGATGTGGACAGTTGAAAATGTGTGTCCCGACCGTGTATATCGAGGTATATCAACAACACCTGTCGGCAGCTGAGGGTTTCAGTTAGTCATCATTTATTCCAGGGAAAAGCTGCACGGTCATCAACAGTATTCTGTTCATTCGAGAACAGTTACTGTCTTCACATATATAGTTGAAGGCTACCCAGCCATTGACCTTCATCTGTGTGAATGCGCACAGGTTGCCCAAACTCTTATGGGAATCGCCAAAGTGTGTGCGAGTAACGAGTGGATGGGCAAATGCCTATAGGGTATATTACATATGTAGAATTGTGGACAGTTGGGAATGTGGGTCTCACGGGAAGCGTGCAAGGGATAAGTCCCTGCAGTCGTGCCATTCATCTGTGTCCTCGGTGGTTCAGATGGATAGAGCATCTGCCATATAAGCAGGAGATCCCGGGTTTGAGTCCCGGTCGGGGTACACATTTTCAACTGTCCACATTGAGGTATATCAACAACACCTGTCGGCAGCTGAAGGTTTCAGTTAGTCATCATTTAAATATTCATATCTTCTTACGCTTTGGTGCAGAGTAAAAATTCATCCCGCAGTTCACTTGGTGATCAAGCATAGTCTGTCTTACTGCTTTTGTAAAGTGATTGGTTTACTAATTTTCCATGTTATGAAACATCTTTATTTTTATTTTCCTCTTATGGATCTGATCATAGTTGTAAAATAAAATGTGACCAAGACTGTGATTTCTGTGGTTCATTTAGAAACAGCAAGGATTGAAGTTGCTTGCTGTGGTGTGTCCTCTTTGGAGGATCCAAACCTCTGTAGAAATAGGGAGTCAGTAGTACTGATAATCTTTCCACCTCCCTGAAGGTACAGATAAGTGTTGTTAAATCTTCAACTGTTGAGCAGGTGCAGAAAGAGGTTTTAAAGGAGAGCAGGAGTTGGTGGGAGAGTTCTTTGATGAGGGTGTAAAGAAGCTTGTGCCAACACATGCACTGATTGGTATGGCAGTTATGTGAAAACAAGTGTATCAACAATATCCTGTAATATTTTTAAATACACATTTTCTAAAAAAAATATAAAAATCTTCTACACTTACATTCTGTACATGCCTCATATCATTGATAGTAATGTTTGCAGACACTCCGTTCCTATTTGTAGTTCTCTGTAAATAGTGACTGCTACATTGGAAGGTGGTCTTCAGAGTACTGTCCTGAGCTAACTGCAGGCACTGAAGTAAACTGTCTGATAGCTGGCCTTTGGTGTCAGTCACTGTAAAGAAACTTCTAAAGAAAACAACTGATGAATAATAGGTGTAAAACAAAACTTAATGTGATACAGAGATGCCGAATGAAATGAATTTGGCTCTCAAGAGAGTTGTGTGGAGACCTCAATGACTATTGTAGCAAAAAAAATATTATCAAATGATCTTTCACAAAGCTCAAAGAAATTCTAGTCATGTGTAAAGGCTGCTAGTGGCACTAAAGTTAGTTTCCTGTCACTTGCAGATGAGAGAAAACTGAAATTGAGTGTAGCAAAGCGAAAGCTGAAATACTTAACTCCATTTTCAAATGTTCCTTTATAAAGGGAAACCCAAGAGTATTACCCCAATTTAATCTTGGTATCACTGAAAAGATGAGTGAAATACATATTGGAGTCAGTGGTGTTGAGAAATGGCTGAAATTTTTAAAACTGATCAGAGCTCCAGGGCCGGATGGAACCCATGACAGATTCTATACTGAATTTGAAGCTGAGTTACCTTCTCTGCTAATTATAGTCTATCGTAGACCTAGACCCCCTTGAACAATAGCCTTACCCAGTAGTTGGAAGAAGGAATAGGTCACACCAGTTTATAAGGAGGATTGTAGAAGTGGTTCACAGAACTACTCTCCAATATCTTTGTCATCAATTTGTTGTACAAGCTTAGAATATATTCGGAGATGAAACATAATGGGGTGTATTGAACAGAATGACCTCTGCCTTGCCAACCTGCAAGGATTCCGAAAAAGTTAATTGTGTGAAACCCAACTAGCACATGACATACTGAAGGCTTTGGATCAAGTCAGTTGGGTAGATGCAGTATTTCTTGGTTTACAAAAACCAGTTGACTTGGTACCACATTTATGCTTACTGTCAAAAGTATGATCATATGGTGTATGAAATGCAATTTGTGACTATGTTGAGGGTTTTTTTTGGTAGGGAGGATGCAGCATGTTATCTTGGATGAAGAGTTGTCATCAGATGTAGAAATAACTTCAGGTGTACTCCAAGGAAATGTGTAGGGATCCTTGCTGTTCATGTTATACATGAATGACCTTGCAGACAATATTAATAGTAACCTTGAACTTTTTACTGATGATGCTGTTATCTGTAATGAAGTACTATCTGAAATAAACTGCATAAACATTCAGTTATCTTAGAAGAAAGATTAAGGAAAGGCAAACCTACGTTTCTAGCATTTGTAGACTTAGAGAAAGCTTTTGACAATGTTGACTGGAATACTCTCTTTCAAATTCTAAAGGTGGCAGGGGTAAAATACAGGGAGCGAAAGGCTATTTACAATTTGTACAGAAACCAGATGGCAGTTATAAGAGTCGAGGGACATGAAAGGGAAGCAGTGGTTGGGAAG
This sequence comes from Schistocerca serialis cubense, assembly GCF_023864345.2. NCBI lineage: Eukaryota > Metazoa > Arthropoda > Insecta > Orthoptera > Acrididae > Schistocerca > Schistocerca serialis. The sequence continues at coordinate 15,846,397 of NC_064649.1, forward strand.
GGAGTAAGACAGGGTTGTAGCCTCTCCCCGATGTTGCTCAATCTGTATATTGAGCAAGCAGTAAAGAAAACAAAAGAAAAATTCGGAGTAGGTATTAAAATTCATGGAGAAGAAATAAAAACTTTGAGGTTCGCCGATGACATTGTAATTCTGTCAGAGACAGCAAAGGACTTGGAAGAGCAGTTGAATGGAATGGACAGTGTCTTGAAAGGAGGATATAAGATGAACATCAACAAAAGCAAAACAAGGATAATGGAATGTAGTCTAATTAAGTCGGGTGATGCTGAGGGAATTAGATTAGGAAATGAGGCACTTAAAGTAGTAAAGGAGTTTTGCTATTTGGGGAGCAAAATAACTGATGATGGTCGAAGTAGAGAGGATATAAAATGTAGGCTGGCAATGGCAAGGAAAGCGTTTCTGAAGAAGAGAAATTTGTTAACATCCAGTATTGATTTAAGTGTCAGGAAGTCATTTCTGAAAGTATTCGTATGGAGTGTAGCCATGTATGGAAGTGAAACATGGACGATAAATAGTTTGGACAAGAAGAGAATAGAAGCTTTCGAAATGTGGTGCTACAGAAGAATGCTGAAGATTAGATGGGTAGATCACGTAACTAATGAGGAAGTATTGAATAGGATTGGGGAGAAGAGAAGTTTGTGGCACAACTTGACCAGAAGAAGGGATCGGTTGGTAGGACATGTTCTGAGGCATCAAGGGATCACCAATTTAGTATTGGAGGGCAGCGTGGAGGGTAAAAATCGTAGAGGGAGACCAAGAGATGAATACACTAAGCAGGTTCAGAAGGATGTAGGTTGCAGTAGGTACTGGGAGATGAAAAAGCTTGCACAGGATAGAGTAGCATGGAGAGCTGCATCAAACCCGTCTCAGGACTGAAGATCACAACAACAACAAACATTCAGTGAGTTTTTCATAAGATTTCAAAGCAGTTCAGATTGATAACTTGATTTAAACATCCTATGACTATTATATCAATGAGTCACAATTGGAATTGGCCAAATTGTACAAATATCTGGGTATAACACTCTGTAGGGAGTTTCAGTCTTAGGTGATGCAGGTTGTAGTCTTTTGTTCACCGGCAGAATACTGGGGAAATGCAATCAGTCTACAAAGGAGATAGCACACAAATCACTAATGTGACCCATTCTAGAATACTGTCAAGTGTCTGGAACCTGCACCAAATAGGATTAACAGAGAATGTTGAATATATACAGAGAGGAGCAGCATGAATGAACCATGGGAGAGTGTCATAGAGATGCTGAAGAAACTGAAGTGACAGATTCTTTTAGATAGACATAAACTATCCAAAGAAATTCTACTTACAAACTTTCAAGAATCAACCTTAAATTATGATTCTAGCAATATACAACAACCCTGTACTTACAACTCCCACAGAGAGTGAGAGAAGAAAATTGGACTAATTACTGCACACACAGAGGCACTCTTCCTGTGCTACATTCATGAAGGGAATAGGAAAACACTCTACAGTCATGATACGAAGCCACCAGAATTTGGTACATTTCAAAAATTCAAGAAACCACTTGAAGAACATGTTTCAAACAACCGAGGTGGCTTCTGATGCAGTGACCTGGATTAATCACAGAGATCAACAAAGATTTCATCCTAAGGGGAATACAAGAATTGCTGAAACCCTGTGTTGCTGTTACTGAGAGGATTGAAGATGACATTTGAAGTCCTGTAAAGTCATTTTATGAAATGAAAAAAGTTTTTGAACTGTAATTTTACAAAGGGCAAAATTTTTTCGAAATTATCTTGTGTACGTAAATTAAATAATAATTTGTAGAGACAGATCATGTATATATTCTAGACCCACAGTAGAAGGTACTTTGTAAATAAAAGCAAAACAGGTCTTTGAAAAATACTCTCTTAACAGTATCTCTCTTAAGATGGAGAAACAAATAATAACTGAGATACTGAGAGCCATAAGGACCCAAAGCACAGAAATGAAGTTTTGAGAAAAGTAGATAGTTGTGAAAATGAAATTTAGAGACAAACCACCAGTCTCATAGGTCTGAATTGTTTCTTAACCAACTTTCAATGTCTTATACTTCCTACAAAAAAATTATGTACCCATTTTATGTTAGGAAACATTAATTAATCTTTGAGATTATATTTATTTTGAATGTTAATTCATACGATTTCTATACGTAGCCTATTGACGATAGTGTCTTTACAAATGTCTAAAGTTTTTAATTGATGTGAAACAAGAGCAGAACATAAAGAACAGATAATAAGTGCACCATACACACAGTTGTGACCTATTTCAACACATCATGGTCCTTGTTATTGTCATTTTCAAGAAACACGTTTATGAGTTGAGGTTCAGATACAGCTTCTGACACACATCTGATTATGTGGTATTACTACAGCATACATGGTGTAAAACTGAGCGAGGTGGCGTAGTGGTTAAACACTGGACTCGCATTCAGGAGGACTACGGTTCAATCCCGCGTCCGGCCATCCTGATTTAGGTTTTCCGTGATTTCCCTAAATCGCTCCAGGCAAATGCCGGGATGGTTCCTTTGAAAGGGCACGGCCGACTTCCTTCCCAGTCCTTCCCTAATCCGATGAGACTGGTGACCTCGCTGTCTGGTCTCCTTCCCAAACAACCCAACCCCAACCCCCAACATGGTGTAAACACAACATTTACAATTTAGCAGCACAGAGCAACAAAATTGTGCTTTGTGATTTGGGCCCATATCAAAATGAATATTCAAGAAATCAGTGAGACAGCTTTTTGTGAATATTCATATATAGCATGTGGGGATACAGATATAGATAAATCTGGTTCAATGTAAGATCAGCAGATGTCAAGCGATGATACATGCTACAGTATCAAAATCATTGACAGGTGTGCTGGAGGCCTCAATTGGTATTAGAAAGTGGGTGGTTTGAAAAGTTCTCAGAATCACCATGAGAGGTCAGCACTAGCACATATTCATTGGACTGTTGGCTGTAGCCGGCCAGAGTGGCCGAGCGGTTCTAGGTGCTACAGTCTGGAACCGCGTGACTGGTGCGGTCGCAGGTTCGAATCCTGCTTCGGGCATAGATGTGTGTGATGTCCTTAGGTTAGTTAGGTTTAAGTAGTTCTAAGTTCTAGGGGACTGATGACCTCAGAAGTTAAGTCCCATAGTACTCAGAGCCATTTTTTTTGTTGGCTGTAAACATGTGCCACATCAGTGCTCTTGGAGGAGAGCTGTGGTGGAGATGTGACTCTGTTATTCCCAGATAATGATTTGCGAAGATGGAAAAAAATCAAGATTTGAGCAGTGATTAAGCACTTTTTAAAGAAAGGTATGAAAGCAAAGGACATTCGTGCAAATTTCCAGAATACACTTGAGGCTCTGCTCCTTCATAATCCAAGTGGACATATGAATTTAAATTTGGATGGGAGAGTGTAGATGATGATCCCCACAGTGGTCATCCAAGATGTGTGACTACTCCAGAAATCATTGCAAAAGTGCACAAAATGGTCATGGAGGATCACTGACTGAAAGCATGTGAAATTCCTCATGCTTACCAGATGTCATCTGAAAAGATAGATCACATTTTAACAGAAGAACTAGAAACGAAAAAATTATCTGCAACATGGGTGCCACGATTCTTGATGCGCACCCGCACACATGTGCTGTCGCCATGGCAAAATTACATGAGCTAAAGCCCCTATTACACGATGTGCATTAGCCACAAACCTATGCACCAGTGCCCCAAGCGTGCGTATCTGTAAGTACAGGCTGGTTCATGGAGACCTATTACACCATCCATGCAGGATATACCTGACACACATGCCCAGTAGACAGTAATAATGTGTAAAACACAAATAGAACCATCTGATCTCAAGAGTTAGTTTTCTATTACGACACTTGATTACACAGGTACATGTGTATCTAAATTTACATTTTGCATGTGGAGGACCACTTGTTTTTGGATTTATTGCCTGGCAGCGACAGTAAATCTTTGGATTAGGGCAGAACGATGACAAAAACGAAAAGCCAGATGATGGCTGAAAAGAAGAAACAAAGGCAGGGGATTCTATTGCTTATGAAAGAACTGAGGCCCGAAGATCTGCAAGAATTTTAGAACTTCGTGAAGATGGACATCACCTGTTTCGAGAAGCTACTGTCTATAATAGAAGATGGAATTAGCGACTGTGACACAGTCGTGAGGGAGTCATGGGATACCAGCACGTGCCCTGTTATGTTGCACGCTGGTCGTAACATTGTTACCTGGCAGCTGGGAATCATTTAAGAGTGTGGCTTTTAGCCACAGACTAGCACAACCCACCCTTTCAAAAGTTGTTGGTCACACTGGACAAAGCTGCACAGACTTTCTCTTTTCTGGCATGCTAAAATAAAGTAAGAGATGCAGTCAAATCAAACATGTACTTTCATAAGCTAAGGCATTACGATACAAATCAAAAGTCACCATGCAACGTTATACGCATATTACTCAGAAAGGAACGATTGCCAACATACTGTATTATGATATTGCAGGTAATATAGACAACTTTACTTGCAGTATGCCTGACTGAAGATGCTTAATGCCTCTTTGCTCCATTTCTCTTTTATAAATGTGAAGTAATGGAAAGAAAAATGCTTTCATAAACAGGTAGTATTAAAGAAAGTCTACTGGCAAAAAAAAGTTTTTTTCTGCATTTATGAAAACCTAGTTATTGAAAAAAACGCATAAAATCCCCAACACAAAAACTGAAATTAGCTGCTAGTCACCAAACAATAAGCAACTAACAAGCAGAAAGCATTGAGACATCCACTTCTACACATGCATGAGTTATTGACACCTAGTGCACATGTGCGGACTGACAACAGTTTAGAATGGATAATGTGTCTGCTTATTCTTGTAGTTTCACCCATTCCACCATTAGATGGCTGTCTCGCTAGATCAGTACCCTTCACAGTGCATCATTGTGTAATACCCGCTTAAGGTATGAATTGTTGCCACACCCTCCTTATTCACCTGATATAGCTCCGCCAGACTTCAATCTCTTCCCAAAACTAAAATTTTTCTTGGTGGATGAAGATTTGCTTCAAACGAAGAATGACAAATACGAGGGCCGTTCAGAAAGTAACCTCCGGTTGATTTAAAAAAATACACCAAGTTAAATAAAAATATTTTAATATATACATCTTACAACTACATCTTTGCACTATTTTTCTACATAGTCTCCATAGCGATTGAGGCACTTATCGTATCTCTTCACAAGCTTTGAAATTCCTTCTGTATAAAAATCACCCACTTGTGCCTGGAGCCAGCCTGTGACCGCATCTTTGAGCTCTTCGTCGTCATCCCGAGCCATTTCTTCAAATGCATGAAGAGGTGATAATCACTTGGCGCCAGGTCTGGGCTGTAAGGTGGATGGTTGATAACGTCCCACTTGAAGGACTCAAGAAGGGCCGTTGTTCTGTGAGCAGAGTGAGGACGGGCGTTATCGTGCAAAAAAACGATACCGGAAGTCAGCATACCACAGCGTTTGTTCTGTATAGCCCGTCGTAACTTTTTTATTGTTTCACAGTACACGTCTTGATTAATGGTCATACCATGTTCCATGAATTCAACCAACAACACCCCTTTGGCATCCCAAAACACCGTTGCCATCAGTTTTCTGGCAGAAAAATCTTGCGAGGCTATTCTTGGTTTGGTAGGCGAATTTGAATGTGCCCACATCTTTGATTGATCTTTTGTCTCAGGGTTCACGTAGTTAATCCAGGTTTCGTCACCGGTCACGATTCTGTTTAACAATGGTTCTCCTTCGTCCTCATAACGTGACAGAAAGTCTAATGCAGAGGCCATTCTTTGAGTTTTGTGGTGGTCGGTAAGAATTTTGGGCACCCATCGTGCACAGAACTTACGGTAACCCAATCTTGCTGTCACTATCTCGTACAAGAGAGTCTTAGAAATCTGTGGAAAACCAGTAGACAACTCCGACATTGAGAAACGTCGATTTTCACGAACTTTTGCATCAACTGTCTGAACGAGTTCGTCAGTCACCAATGATGGTCTACCACTCCTCTCTTCATCATGAACGTTTTCTCGTCCACTTTTAAATAAACGTACCCATTCACGGACAACTCCTTCACTCATAACTCTTGGTCCGTACACGGCACAAAGCTCACGATGAATAGCTGCTGCAAAATATCCTTTGGCTGTAAAAAACCTTATGACAGCACGCACTTCACATTTGGCGGGGTTTTCTATTGCAGCACACATTTCAAACTGCCACAAAAACTAAACTAGCGCAGGTACGACGTTCACTCGACTACGGCTTGATGCCGACTGACCTGTTGAGTGCGTGAACGCACAGATGGCGTCGCTACTCCCCCCACAACCCGCACTGTGACCAATCGGAGGTTACTTTCTGAACTGCCCTCGTATTTTGCAGGCCTGGAGGAAACTCGTTTCTGAGAAGGGATCAGGGCACGGGAACATCACTGGACCAAGTGCATTAACCTACAAGGAGACTACATTGAAAAATAAAAAAAAGTTTCAGTGATGTAAGTACTTTTTTTCTATTCTGTTCTGAGAACTTTTCAAACTGCCCTCATAGTTGCTGCAGATTGTGGTCATCCAAAGAAAATTATTATCCTACTACCTGACAGATTCAGCATTGCCCAGGTATACATTTTGCCAATTTTCTATTAGAAATGAAACCTTATATCTACTCCTGCAGTAGGCCTGTGTGAAATGGTCCCAGTCAGTTTCTATATGGTGGGTGCAGCTGCTTTGCATGTCCACAATGAGATTTTGTAAAGTCTTTGTGGCAATGCCTCTTGATAGGTCTATAGCCAGATGTTGTTTTTGCTTACAGGCATTTGTGCTTAACAGTTGAAAGATGTCAAAAATGCTGCCATGTGTCAGGGATTTCATTAAGTTCACTTGACTTTAGGCGTGTCTTAGTAGTAAAGAATCAAAGAATGAATGTGTTAAATCTTCATGCATGATATGGTATTTTTTCAGGCGTCTCCATGTTTGTAACACAATTTCTCCTAAGCTATGATAGGTAGGTGGTTCTGACTACCACAGCAATTGTTGCCTGGAAGAAAGGAACACATGTACCACGTTTGGTTGAAATCGGTCCCATGGTTTAGGAGGAGATGTGGTATATACATACATAGATACATATATACGAGGGTAAGTCAATTATTATCCACGAAGTAGTTATAAAATTTTATTGAAATCAAATAAGAAACTTACAAGAACATCATTTTTCAACATGGTCTCCTTGTGTTTTAGTGCACTTGGTCCATCGTTGTACAAGCTTCCTGATGCCTTCATAAAAGAAGGTTCTCAGTTGAGCTGCAAGCCAGGAAAGCACCACTCCTTTCATTGCCACTTTTTTTTAAAAAAAAAAAAAAAAAGTGCCTGTTTGAGTGGACCAAACAAGTGATAGTCAGAAGGGGCAAGGCTGGGACTATATGAAGTATGATCCAGTACTTCAAACTGGAGTTTCTGGAGCATTTCAGCAGTGTGGACAGCAGTATGTGTACGGGCACTGTCGTGCAACAACACAATACCTTTTGATAGCAATCTTCGGTGTTTGCTTTGAATTACAGGCTTTAGCCTGGCAGTAAGCATCTCACTGTAACGTACACTGTTTATTATTGTGCCCCTTTCCCCATAATGTTCCAGTACTGGACCTTGTGATTCCCAAAAAACCATAAGCATCAGTTTTCCTGCAGAAGGTTGGATCTTGAACTTTTTCTTGCACAGCGAATTTGGATGTTTCCATTCCAAACTCCACTGTTTACTCTCCAGCTCATAATGATGTATCCATGTTTTGTCGCCAGTAATGATCCTGTCTAAGTAGTTCTCCTCTTCCGTACCATAGCGATCCAAATGTTTTCTGCAGATGTCCAAGCACATTTTTTTTAATGCAACTGTGTGAGTTGTTTTGGGACCCATTTTGCACAAACTTCATGAAACCCAAGTCTGTTGCATATGATTACAAAGGCAGAACTGTGACCAATTTGCAGACGATGTGCCACTTTGTCAGTAGTTAATCATCTGTCTAAGAGAATCATTTCACGTGAGCGCTCAGTGGTTTCTTCATTTGTGACGGTAAACGGTCGTTCGGCTACTTCATCGTGTGTAACACTTGGGCGACGAATTCGGAATTTTTGATTCCATTCCTAGACACTCCATTGTGGCAAAACACTGTTTCCGTACTGTACCAAATGCCTTCGATGAAGTTCGGCCCCCAATAGGCCTTCTGATCATGAAAAATGGATCACTGAATGTTGGTCTTCTTTGGTGCAGATAGACAGCGGAGCAGCCTTGATTAACAGCATGGCAGTGATAACAAAACTAAGCCAGCAGCTTGAAAATTGCAAAGATACAACAATAAATAAACAAAGCATGCATCATCAATGTAAAATGACAGTGCCAAAAAACAATTCGTAAATCTGGAAAGATGATGTTGGTTTTGATTTGATGACTGTGTATGCCACCTGAGGATAGTAGGTGTACTGATATCAGTTCTGGTATTGTCCAGTCATGTGTAGCTACCAGAGCAGCATCTGTATCTGCCCTTTAATAGGGAATGTTCTCAGCCAGCCAGAAGGCTCAGTGTGAAGCAAGGAGACAGCTACGCAACAGAGATGCACTCGTGCTTCTTACAGCAAACTGAGTGAGTCTGAAAGAGGTGAAATTGTGGCTTTCTGAGTAGTGGAATGGTTCTTTTGGAGAATTGCCACACGAGCTGGATGTGCTACATCAGTCGTGTGACAATACAGGTATCAGTGGCTACACGAACATTCTCACACTTGTAGACGAGGTTCTGGATGTCAACACAACACAGGTGCCCACCAGAATCGTTCTGTTGTAAGAATGGCAGTGGAAGATTGTACAGCTACCACAACACAAATAAGATGGTTTGTGAGCTGAGATGTGTAAACGTGAACTGCTGTGAACCGATTATTAGCAGTAGGACTACGGGCTTGCACACCTCTAGTAGCCTGTCTTCCACACACACCACAGCATCGACGTGGGTGGCGCAACTACACTTGGAAGATGAAATGGGTGCTGTGGTCTTCAGTGATTAAAGCAGACTCTGCCTGCACGCAAGTGACGGTTGTTTCCACGTACTACATAGACCTGGTGAGTGCTGTCTTGTAGAGTGCATTTGTGGAAGATACTCTGGCTCCATCTGGGCCTTACAGTTTGGGGTGCGATAAGGTACAACTCTCATTCAACTTAGGTATTTCTAGAGGGGATGCTAAACAGCGCTCAGCATGTGCAGAATGTCATTAGACCAGTTTTTTTTTGAACAGGAAGGTGAAGTGTCGATCCAACAAGATAATGCTCGTCCACACATTGTCTGTGAAACTTGACATGCTCTGCAAGGCTTGCAGAAACTTCCCTAGCCAGCACAATCTCCAAACACATCTCGAGTTGAGCACGTGTGGGATCTGATGAGACGAGAAGTGACTCGAGTGACTTGTCGACCGGCACTCTTATGGTACTATGTGAATAGATTGAACAGGCGCGGCATAAAGTGTCCCAGAACAGTATTTACTGTCTGTACGATAGATTGGTTGCCAGTGTCAGTGCCTGCAGTGCTGCCTGTGGAGGCTACACAGTGTACTAATACGGGTGTTTCAGTACAGGTCAATAACTGATATACAGGGTGTTACAAAAAGGTATGGCCAAACTTTCAGGAAACATTCCTCACACACAAAGATAGAAAATATGTTATGTGGACATGTGTCTGGAAACGCTTACTTTCCATGTTAGAGCTAATTTTATTACTTCTCTTCAAATCACATTTATCATGGAATGGAAACACACAGCAACAGAACGTACCAGTGTGACTTCAAACACTTTGTTACAGGAAATGTTCAAAATGTCCTCCGTTAGCAAGGATACATGCATCCACCCTCAGTCACATGGAATCCCTGATGCGCTGATGCAGCCCTGGAGAATGGCATATTGCATCACAGCCGTCCACAATACAAGCACGAAGAGTCTCTACATTTGGTACAGGTGTTGCGTAGACAAGAGCTTTCAAATGCCCCCATAAATGAAAGTCAAGAGGGTTGAGGTCAGGAGAGCATGGAGGCCATGGGATTGGTCCGCCTCTACCAATCCATCGGTCACCGAATCTGTTGTTGAGAAGCGTACGAACACTTCGAATGAAATGTACAGAAGCTCCATCGTGCATGAACCACATGTTGTGTCATACTTGTAAAGGCACATGTTCTAGCACCACAGGTAGAGTATCCCACATGAAATCATGATAACATGCTCCATTAAGTGTCAGTGGAAGAACATGGAGCCCAATCAAGACATCACCAACAATGCCTGCCCAAACGTTCACAGAAAATCTGTGTTTATGACGTGATTGCACAATTGCGTGCGGATTCTCGTCAGCCCACACATGTTGAGTGTGAAAATTTACAATTTGATCACGTTGGAATGAAGCCTCATCCGTAAAGAGAACATTTTCACTGAAATGAGGATTGACACATTGTTGGATGAACCATTTGCAGAAGTGTACCCATGGAGGCCAATCAGCTGCTGATAGTGCGTGCACACGCTGTACACGGTACGGAAACAACTGGTTCTCCCGTAGCACTCTCCACACAGTGACGTGGTCAACGTTACCTTGTACAGCAGCAACTTCTCTGAGGCTGACATTAGGGTTATCGTCAACTGCACGAAGAATTGCCTCGTCCAGTGCAGGTGTCCTCATCATTCTAGGTCTTCCCCAGTCGCGATTCATAGGCTGGAATGTTCCGTGCTCCCTAAGATGCCGATAAATTGCTTCGAACGTCTTCCTGTCGGGACACCTTTGTTCTGGAAATCTGTCTCGATACAAACGTACTGCGCCACGACTATTGCCCCGTGCTAATCCATACATCAAATGGGCATCTGCCAACCACGCATTTGTAAACATTGCACTGACTGCAAAACCACGTTCGTGATGAACACTAACCTGTTGATGCTATGTCGTGATGTGCTTGATGCTAGTACAGTAGAGCAATGACTCGCATGTCAACACAAGCACCGAAGTCAACATTACCTTCCTTCAATTGTACCAACTGGCGGTGAATCAAGGAAGTACAGTACATACTGACGAAACTAAAATGAGCTCTAACATGGAAATTAAGCATTTTCGGACACATGTCCACATAACATCTTTTCTTTATTTGTGTGTGAGGAATGTTTCCTGAAAGTTTGGCTGTACCTTTTTCTAACACCCTGTATAGGAAGAGCTTGTGCTATTCAAAAACAGTGCTAATTTTTTTTGAGCTGTGCACATACATACATACATTTCTATTATATGTAGTGTTATTCCATCCCAGGTTCTCCATTGTTCAATTACCTTACTTTCAGTAACCTGTTCTGTGATTTACCTGTGAGTTGAAATGTATTTTTTGCAGAAACAATGTTACGTGAGTCGGCTAACAGAGTGGTCTATTTGCCTACAGCATGCCCGATGGGCCACTGGGGGCCAGATTGCCAGGACCTGTGCCAGTGTCGCAACAACGCGAGCTGTGACCCGTACGATGGGACGTGCCACTGCCCGCGGGGCTGGCGCGGCAAGTTCTGTGACGAGGAGTGCCCGCCCTCTCACTACGGCCAGGACTGCAGCGAGGAGTGCCGCTGCCAGAACGGCGGCTCCTGCCACCACATCTCGGGTGCCTGCCACTGTGCGCCCGGCTGGACCGGCCCCCTGTGAGTTTGTGCTGTCCGTTATCTGCTGTCGATGTTGCACTCAGTTTTATGTAATGTGAAGTCTCAAATCTTTATGCACTGAAATGATATTTGGGATACAAATACTATGAAGGATAACACCAACTAATGTAGATCAGACTAAAGATAAATTTAAAAGTGGCTCCTTCCACTTTATTTACACTATAATGTTGTTGACGGCCAGCTTCAGTTTTGGGCCACTGTTTAAACAGGTAGAGAGACGGATGTCTTTTCCTTTGTAAACATACCCAGAAGAGAACTAATTATTCATTAACACTAATCAACAAATTTAAAATTTTTTCTGCATGTAATTTAAAAATAGGTTATTGTTGGGTCTTGAGTCTTAAGACTGGTTTGATGCAGCTGTAACATTCTCCTCGGATCATTGACACTTAACTTAATTTTCATTTGCCTGGGATTCGTTGATGATTGAAAACAAAAGTTCAAGCTTCACAAAATTTATTGACAACAGAACTAGACACTCCACATGTAAACAAAACACTGACTGACTGACCTTCTTGCAGCATCACTTTGTTGCTTTATATAGAATTTTAACAATAAATTTTAAAATAACCCATTATCAATTTTGTGCATATTTGATGTTACAATTAAAATTTACAAAATGTATAGAAACTGATGTTACAGCTGAATAAGGTAAAAAATATATTATTGAGTGGCGTAATTTTTTGTAGTAATAGCTCTAGTTTTCCATAAGAAAATCAATCTGAACTTTAATTACAATAATGTTGCTTGTATTGTTTTAGTTACGTGATTAATTACAGTTTGGATTTGGTTACCAACATTCAGTGGTTTATCTGATTACATTCATAAAATGCACAAATAAGGCCTGAAATTCTGGAAATCGAAAAGTTGTGTGATGTAAACAATTGGAGGGTTAATTAGAAATGAAATTTCAAAGAATATTAATTACCGGGAATAAAAATAGATACCGAACAAAAATACATCACTTGGTAATAACTTTTAAGCTGTTTCTCAAGACAGTGAAGTTTTCTGTGTTAACTCATTAATCAAGTGCAGTTATGGCAATTAGAGGCGTTAGTTATTTATGCCAACATTTCCACAGCCTCTTAACATTTATTGCTATATATTTGTTACTTCAATTTCTCAATTAGATATTTGATTTAGCATTTGTACATAATTTTTTTAATGACAACAATCTATTGACAATTGTGACTATGCATCCTTCCAGAATATTCTATATATTTTCACAAAAATATTCAGTGTTTTAGCAAATTAGATAGGTTGATACCTATAAAGATACACATACAAGGTCTTATGAGACACGGTATCGTCTGATAACGGCCCGGATGCATATTAATCTTGGTGGAGGCTGTATCATTATACACCTCTCCAGCCACTCTTACAAATATTACTTGTATGAATGGCTGATAAATACATACATAAAATCCAGTACATTTATATTTTCATAGAAAAAATAAAAAAAAAAAAATTCTTAGCTGTCACTCTTGTCACTGGTTCACAATCCACATCTTAAGGTGTTGGCAGCTCACGATCATCAGTCTTTTTGTGCACATCTTGTGTCTGCAACCCCTCTTTTTCTGGCAGTCTCTATGCTGCAATAGCACAGTCCTCTATTAGTTTTACAGTTTTTAATTTTTACTTCCAGGTCAGGTAAGGATCTTGGATACACTTCTCTAGGTAGTAACAGGGATGAACTCATCACTTGAGGTACTCGTGCAGGTTGCAATTAAGGGCACATCAGGTATGAATATGTCAAAATCATTCACATATTATCCTATTCTATTAGCATATTTATAAACAAAATTACACAAAGATAAGGATATCTAAACTGTAAACAGATTAAAGTCAATGAACAAAAATTAATTATACATGTATCTTTTCTTTTTGATTAATATTTCAGTACATTCCACTATTCCAGATCTCATTTAACTCTTTATCATATCAAACATAAACTCACAGACTGTTCATCATCACATCATCTTCTAATGACAAACTTTTCACAAAATGTCTTTTGTCACAGTGCAACTTGTCCATTTATTAACACATGTACATCTTTAGCATTGTCCATATGTACATCTCATAAAATCATGAACATGTCTGTAATTCTCAAACAAGCACCCACAAATCAAATACATGCTCTGCAGAGTGTAACTACAATAATTGTTCAATCACTACTGTAGTAGTACTTCAGTATACAGTTTACATTTCCAAATTATTCCTCAAATAATGTCACTCAAAATTCATATTACATACAGAAAACTTATACTACAGAGAATGGATAATATTTATAGTAAGAGATAACTTCATTAGAGGTTTATAGAGGAGTAAAAGATGTAGCATCCGAAAACGAAAAGAAGAAAATAGAATGCTACATAGCTCGGAGACCTAGTGCTCTCCACACACTTGACACAAAGATGTGGTGTCCTCCTGAGGGCATTTACATCATCTTAATTTTTTCTTGGTGTTTGACACCCACTCCATATGGTTTTTAAAAAAATGGTTCATGAGGTTTTAGATTAAGTCTACATACATAGTTTTTCACTTTCCCAGGTTTCTCACTAAACACATTGTTGTACTCCCACAACAAACTACCTAATTGATCTGTGTGTTCTTTCTCTAAACTCCCAGCTTCCTTTAGTTTGGTGGCCACTAATTTAGCATACTTATCTTCACACTGCATTCTTCATCACCATGCAATAAATCATCCTCAATCTCTCTAAAGTCAGTCATTTATACCATTCTTGCCTGCGCAATTTCTCTTACTTGTCTGTATTTAGAGTTAAATCAGATGACTGTTTGATGTCATGTCCCTCTTTTACACACTGTTTATTTTTCCCAGAACTGCTCTCACTGTAAGCCTGCTGATTGGTTATACCTTCCCAGTTGGAATGCAGTTCTTCACAAATAATTTTGATGACCATTTTTACTCTGTCATTGTTACTATAACCCTTGTAAGTATTCTTTAAAGTTTGTAGCGTCACATCTAAATCATATTGGCTTTACACATGTTCCTTACTGATGATACCTTCCCAGTTTCCATTGGCACAATCTGGTTCTCATATTCTTCACAAATACTACTGACATCACCATCTTCACCATTAATTAAATCTTCTTGAACCTCCGTATACACCATGCAGTCTAATTCTTCCTCCCATTCATCATTACTACTGACACTTCCACTATCAATATTACCACACATGCTATCATCTCCAATACTAGACACTTCTACAACATCTATACAATGATCATCAGAATTGTTGACAAGTACACTAGTACAAGTCTCATCCCTTAAGTGCTTAACAGGGATAGGTTCTTCCTCCATTAATTTACTTAATCCAAACTCATCAATATTATTATCACAACCAACATTTTCTTTGCAAACTTCCTTGTCATACTGATTATATAGAACTGAGATAGTTTCCTCCTCTAAGGGAACTTTTTCAACATTCTTACAGATGCTATTACTTCTATCTTCAACACTTTCATTCATACTTTTCCAGAATTTACTGTCAAACTGTAATTTGCTAATCTGATGTGCTCTTCTTACATTGGTTCTGTCATTTCCATTGCAATATCTTCAATTACTCTGTCTTGTGTATCTACCTTCAAGGTCTCTAGGCTGGAGGTGTTTAGCCCCAAACTGATAGGCTCCCAATGAGGTGTCCGTCAGTTTACATTGCCTTGTCTTGATTGGCGATTATCTAATTGTCTGTTACTATTCCCCTGAGGTCTCTCCCTGTTGTCATATCCTCTGTTTCCATTCTCATTCCTATGGTTGATCCATCTATTATCACTAACCACCATTATTATTCTGATTTTCATTATCACTCTTGCCTTGATTCCTGCTGTGATTCCACCCCTCAGATGATTGATTGCCAAATCTGCCATTATTTAACCTCTCATTTCTCTCAAAGGCTCTATCCAACTTATCTACGTAACTCAAGAACTGATCTACAGAGTCATCTGGACCATAAATCAACTCCCACTGTACTCTTTCAAGCAAACGAAGACATAAATTTTGGAAATAAATTTTAGTAATGTAAGTTTTATTCACCTCTCCTTGAAATATGGTACATAATTTCACTCTAACAAGTTGGATATTCTAGTCCCGGTTTATGTAAAATTGAAAAAGCTGAAAAATTGTGTAACTGTAATCACAGAAACTTGGAGTTAGAGAAAATTTGTATTGATTTGATTTGATTTGATTTGATTTATTTCGTGTTCCATAGGTCAACTGTGTTGAATACACAAGGACGTGGAACGAGTCAGTTTTTTACAAATACAGTCTGATAATCTTATAGCATATACAGAAATTTGAGTACATAATTATATAAAAACTTATACAGTAAATTCTTTGGGCAGCAATATAGAAAAAGAAAATACATATTTTCTTAGAATTATTAAAACACTACAGAAAACAGATACGGAGCACACACAGATACAGATCTCAGGTTAAATAAAATTCGTAGTGGCATTATGTCAACTTGTATTATATAATATTAAAATATTACAATTTATTTAGTTAAAAATTCATCTGGACTGTAAAAGGCTTTTTCTAGCAGAAATATTTTTAGTGCTTTCTTAAACTCGCTATTGTTATGACTCTTTGTCTTTATTTCGGGAGGAAGAGCATTGAAGAGTTTTGCTCCAGTGTAATGGACACCCTTTTGTGCCAAGCTCAAATTTCTGAGTTCACTGTGTATGTCATTCTTCCTCCGTGTGTTATGCTCATGATAATTACTATTTGGTTGAAATATATCTATATTTTTACAAACAAAACACATGAGAGAAAAAATATATTGGCATGTAGTTGTGTATATTTTAAGATTACGAAAACTATTTCTACAAGAGTCTCTTGGGCGCAATCTACATATAATTCTTAAAGCTCGCTTCTGTGCAATGAACACTTTCCTTGCTAATGGCTGGTTGCCCCAAAAAATAATTCCGTACTCAATGAGACAATGAAAATAGCCATAATAGGCCACTTTTGCAGTGTTAGGTTCAACACATGTAGTGACAACCCGTAAAGCATAGGTAGCAGAGCTAAGCCTCTTACAGAGATCAATAATATGTGAAGACCAGTTCATTTTCTTGTCAATGTGCACTCCAAGAAATTTTGTTGTTTCCATTCTGACTATTGGTTGATTACCACATGTCACACTTATCTCTCTCTCTTTTTCTGTTTTTGTACAGAATTGAATAAAGCTGGTCTTACTGGAATTTAATGAGAGACCATTCACCTTGAACCAATTAACCATATCTGAGAGTATGTGATTACTGAGTTCCTCAAGATTGTTGACTGTTCTACTGCTCATAAAAATTGTGGTATCATCAGCAAATAATGTAAATTTACACGGCAGGCTTGTACATGATGGTAGATCATTTATAAAAATCAGGAATAATAGTGGCCCAAGAATTGAGCCCTGGGGCACTCCACATGTAATGGAACTCCATTCAGAATCTGAGGAAGTGTCACATACTCCACCCGAGCTATTCAACACAACTTTTTGTTTTCTGTCTTGGAGGTACGACTGTAGCCAATTGCCTGCAACACCACTTATTCCTACTAATTTTGCTTTTTGCAAGAGAATCTGGTGATCAACACAGTCAAACGCTTTGGATAAATCGCAGAAGACACCAAGTGCTAGCATTTTTTCATTAAGGGTTTCTAGAACTTCATTTGCAAGTGCGTAGACTGCGTCTTCTGTTGAACGGCCCTTTTGAAAGCCAAACTGGCTTTTGCTTAGAACTCCATTCTTCATGAGATGATCAGTAATTCTTACATGTATTAGCTTTTCTAGAATTTTGGAGAAAGCTGTCAGCAAAGAGATAGGTCGATAGTTAGTTAGTTCAGCTTTATCCTCCTTTTTGTACAGGGGCTTCACAATGGCATACTTAAGTCTACTGGGAACAACACCTTTCTGAAGGGAAGCATTGAAAATATGACAGAGAATGTCCCTTATCCACACACAGGAATATTTCAATAAATTACTAGATATATTATCAACCCCTGCAGAATTCGTACTTTTTAGAGACATGATGATTTTTTGAATTTCTTCTACAGTGACAGGATTAAGGTGCATTTCTGAAATTGTGTTAGAATATACAGCTTGACAAAGAGTTACAGCTTCATCAACATTGGGCTTGCAACCAATCTGTTGAGATACTGATAGGAAGTGGTTATTAAAAATCTCAGCCACCCTTTTGGGGTTATCTATTAGGATACCTTCATATCTGATATTATTTATATCTTCTTTACTTGTTGTATCTCTTCCTGTTTCTTTTTTTACAATGCTCCAAATTGCTTTTATTTTATTATTTTCTTCTCATAATAAAGGGCTTTTGATTTCTGTATTAGTTTCTTCAAAATTTTACAGTATATTCTATAGTGTTCCCATTTTTCTACATCTTTACAGAATCTTATTGCAGCATAAGTTTCCCTTTTGGTTTTACATGACTGTTTTATACCTTTTGTAATCCAAGGCTTGCTTACAGAATTGGAAGCACTGTTTCTGACCCATTTCTTGGGAAATATTTCTTCAAAAAGAGCACAGAATTCATTTATAAAACAGTTAAATTTAGTATCAACATCATCATGGCTATATACTAAAGACCAATCCATTTGCTGCAACCTGTGGTTGAAAGTTCCTTTCGCCTTTTCATTAATTACTCTTATGACTTTCCATCGAGGAAATTCTTTTTTGAACAGATTAACGTCATAAATAGTGAGAATTTGTCCATCATGATCTGAAAGCCCACTTATAACCTGCCTGACAATATAGTTCTGATGTCTATTTACATCTAAAAAAACGTTGTCTATCATAGTTTGGCACTCAGATGTAATTCTTGTTGGGAAATTTATTACTGAAGTCAGATTGAGTAAGTTCATCACAATCTCAAAGTCTATTTTATTCTTATTTTCTGTCAAAAAGTTTATATTAAAATCACCTAATACTACAATATCCTTCGCTTTTGAAAGTAACCATGACAGAAGGAGTTCCATTGAATGCAGAAAAGTTTTTATGTCACCTGAAGGAGCCCTGTAGACAGCCAACACTATTATTGGATAGAATTTAGTTGTTATTTCTGTGGCACATGCCTCAAATTGTTGTTCCACACATTATTTCTTAATATCTATAGCTTTGTATGCTACACTATCCTTAACATAAATTGCTACTCCACCTTTATCTTTACTTTCCCTACAGTAGTATGTTACTAAAGTATAACTTGCTATAGATGGCAAGGCACATTTATCAGTAACATGGTGCTCAGTTAAGCACAAAATCTGGGCATTATTTATACTGTCCTTTTCACTAATGTTATTAAGGAATTGATCTATTTTGTTTAAGAGGCCCCTTATATTTTGATGAAAGAAAGAGATGCCTTCCTCTTGCTTTTTCATTCTATTAGTGGTGTTACCTGACTGAGAATCCATTGGAGTCTGCCTTGAGACAGGAGAGAGGAGACACCTGACACTACCTACTGTTGTCACTTCTTTTTCTTCGGGCCCACACATAAAAAATCGTTGAGATGAGAAGGAGGCTCAGCATTTCTTCTGTCCAACAGCCTTCTATTTGTTGTTGTTGATGGAGGTGCTGTTTCTGACACTTCAAATGTTGGGTCTACCACTACTGCTGTGTTTCCTTGTGAACTTGGAGTCTTCTCGTTTTTGTTATTTTCGTCTAAAATAATACTTGGCTGATGAGGAACAGTAGTTCTTTTGTTGTTGAAATCGATGTCCACTGTTCTTTCTGTTAAAATTTGGTCTTTTTTTACATGTTTTGCTGCTGATGATGAAGTTTCTAATGAATTTTTTTGAAGTGTTTTCGTAATGGAGTCAGGCGATGGCAATGCAATTATCGTTTTGGTTTTGAATTTGTTTTGGTGGTTTTTTATTACCCTGGTTATCAGGCTTGTCAGATATTCTTTCCCCAAGCCATTCAGGTGAAGTCCGTGTTGCGTGTGGAATCTACGTCCAATACTGCTTATATCAACGCATTTCACGTTTTTAAAATGTTTGCAGATTTTTGCAAACTGACTGTTGGCACTTTCTATTTCCCTGTTAACACATGACCATCTTACAAGATCATAGCGATGCGGAATATTGACAAGTATTACGTTAGTGTGAGTGAGGTTCCTCAGACACTGTTTAAGATCGCGCGTTGCACTTAATGTTTCATTTTTGTAGACATCGTTTGCGCCTCCCATAAGTACAACGAAGTCTTTATCATGCAGATTTTTTGTCTCTGCGGATTCGGTCATTTTTTTAATTTCGCTAAGTGGGGCTCCCGGTTTCACTATACCACACGAAAATGTTTCAGTTGTTTCTTTTAGTTTACTAGGAAGTCCACGACCATGGCTGTCTGAAAACACAAACAGTTTCCTGTTATAGGAGTTCACAATTTGCGAATCGTTTTGTATTGTTTTACCACACACTTCGACACAATTTTTGGTCGGCACATTTATATTGACCTCCTTCACAGTTGTTTGCGTCAGTAAATTTTCTTCTCTTACCTTATTCCCCAAAGTGCCATTTTGCTTTTCCCAACGTTCATGCGAACTGTAAGTTGCATTTTCACTATCGGCGATCGAAAGTACTTGAAATGTGTTTTCGTGCACAAAGCTTGCGTAACTTTCGCAGGTTTTCCGAATTTGCACTTTGGACTTGCTGTTTTTGCACTTTACATTTGACCACTTTTCCGTAACGGACGAACTATCTCGCACAAGTTTTAGCGTGTTCAGTTCACTATTTTCTTGTTGTATTTTCGAAATGTCCGTTTTCAAACTGCCGATTATGAACTGTAAGCTCGTTATGCGTTCATTCAGTTTCTTGATTTCGTCTTTACAATTTTCACACGATTTCTTTTTTACGGCAAAATTTAAGTTTTTCTGGAAGGACACTTGCTTAACTTTTACTGTAGCCGCCATCTTGAAAGATCTTGATCAGTTCTCTCTCATTAAGTGAAACCACCCAAACCTGGAAAGTGAATGAAAAAACAATCATATAACTGACATGGCGACAAACACTAGTTTCATTCAGTTGTTTCAGTCAACCGAAAACACTGACTGAATGAAAGAAACAATTGGCTGTCCAGACCACTGTTAAAAACAATGAGATGTACCATCACTAGGATCAGCAGCACTATCTGGTAAATTGTTGACATATATGGACAATACTAGATGTTTTTAAGATTCCTTAGAGCACAGCGGATGTTATTTTCATTTCTGTAGTACATTCAGTGTTCTGTTAGTCACATATTCATTGTACCAATTGTGTATCTGCAAAGATACCCACATAGAGGACATACAAATAGGCACCTGTGGCATAGAGAAGCAACTGAAGGGATTGAAAACAAATAAGTCACCAGATCCAGATGAAATCTTAATTTGATTTTACAGAGAGTATTCTGGGGCATTGTTCCTTTACTTAGTTTGCATTCATCACAAATCTCTCACCTAGTGTGAAGTCCCGAGTGGCTGCGAAAAAGTACAGGTGACTCCAGTATATAAGACAGATGAAAGAATGGACCCCCACAATTACAGACCATTATCCTTAACACTGGTTTGTTGCAGAATTCTTAAAGACATCCTGAGTTCTAATATAATAAATTTCATCAAGACAGAAAAAGCTCTGTCCACAAAGCAGTATATATTTAGAGAGCATTGCTATGGAAAACTCAGTTTGCCCTTTTCTCACATGTTGTCTTACAAACCATGGATGGAGAGCAACAGGCAGATTCCGTATTCCTAGATTTCTGAAAATAGTTTGATGTGGTGCACCATTTCAGCCTGTTGACAAAGGTCTGAGCTTACAGATTACATTCCCAGATATGTGAGTAGCTCCAAGACTTTTTAAATTATAGAGCCCAGTATGTGCTCCTTGATGGCAAGTGTTCATCAGAGACAATTGTATCCTCAGAAATGCTGCAGGGAAGTGTGATAGGATCACCGTTGTTTGCTATACGTATAAAAGTTCTCACAGAAAGGGTGGACAGCAATTTATGGTGGCTTGCTGCTGAAGTAGTTGTGTACAGGAAGGTGTTGTCATTGAGTGGCTGTATGGGGATATAAGAGGACTTACACAGAATTTCTAGTTGGTGTGATGAATGGGAGCTAACTCTAAATGCAGGAAATGTAAGTTAATGCGGATGATTAGGGGAAACAATCCCATAATTTTTGAATATAGCATTAGTGATGTGTTGATGGACACACATAGATTAAATATGTAGTCATAATTTTGCAAAGTGATACAAGATGGAATGAGCGTGTGAGTATTGTGATAGAGAAGGCGAGTTATCGATTTCAGCTTATTGGGAGAATTTTAGGAAGGGTGGTTTATCTGTGAAGGAAGCTGCATATGAGACATTAGTACAACCCATTCTTGAGTACTGCTCAAGTGTACGGGATCCACACTAGGTTGGACTGAAGGAAGACATTAAAGCAATTCCAAGGGGAGCTACTAGATTTGTTATAGTCGGGTTTGAATAACATGAACGTATTACAGAGAGGCTTTGTAAACTCAAATGGGGATATCTGGAGAGAAGATGACACTCCTTTTGGAAAACAATATTGTGCAAGTTTAGAGAACTGGTATTTGGGGCCAACTGCAGACCATTTCTGCTGCTGCCAGTGTAAATTTTGCATAAGGACCACAAAGATAAGATGAGAGAAATTAGTGCTCATATGGGGGCCAACCAGTGGAACAGGAAAGGAAATGAACAACAGTTGTAAAGGGTACTGTCCCTCATCCACCATGTGGTGGCCTTGAAGAGTATGTATGTAGATGTAGATGTAGATATAGATATAGATATAGATATACACTCCTGGAAATTGAAATAAGAACACCATGAATTCATTGTCCCAGGAAGGGGAAACTTTATTGACACATTCCTGGGGTCAGACACATCACATGATCACACTGACAGAATCACAGGCACATAGACACAGGCAACAGAGCATGCACAATGTCGGCACTAGTACAGTGTATATCCACCTTTCGCAGCAACGCAGGCTGCTATTCTCCCATGAAGACGATCGTAGAGATGCTGGATGTAGTCCTGTGGAATGGCTTGCGATGCCATTTCCACCTGGAGCCTCAGTTGGACCAGCGTTCGTGCTGGACGTGCAGACCGCGTGAGACGATGCTTCATCCGGTCCCAAACATGCTCAATGGGGAACAGATCCGGAGATCTTGCTGGCCAGGGTAGTTGACTTACACCTTCTAGAGCACGTTGGGTGGCACAGGATACATGCGGACGTGCATTGTCCTGTTGGAACAGCAAGTTCCCTTGCCGGTCTAGGAATGGTAGAATGATGGGTTCGATGACGGTTTGGATGTACCGTGCACTATTCAGTGTCCCCTCGACGATCACCAGAGGTGTACGGCCAGTGTAGGAGATCGCTCCCCACACCATGATGCCGGGTGTTGGCCCTGTGTGCCTCGGTCGTATGCAGTCCTGATTGTGGCGCTCACCTGCATGGCGCCAAACACGCATACGACCATCATTGGCACCAAGGCAGAAGCGACTCTCATCGCTGAAGACGACACGTCTCCATTCATCCCTCCATTCACGCCTGTCGCGACACCACTGGAGGCGGGCTGCACGGTGTTGGGGCGTGAGCGGAAGATGGCCTAACGGTGTGCGGGACCATTGCCCAGCTTCATGGAGACGGTTGCGAATGGTCCTCGCCGATACCCCAGGAGCAACAGTGTCCCTAATTTGCTGGGAAGTGGCGGTGCGGTCCCCTACGGCACTGCGTAGGATCCTACGGTCTTGGCGTGCATCCGTGCGTCGCTGCGGTCCGGTCCCAGGTCGACGGGCACGTGCACCTTCCGCCGACCACTGGCGACAACATCGATGTACTGTGGAGACCTCACGCCCCACGTGTTGAGCAATTCGGCGGTACGTCCACCCGGCCTCCCGCATGCCCACTATACGCCCTCACTCAAAGTCCGTCAACTGCACATACGGTTCACGTCCACGCTGTCGCAGCATGCTACCAGTGTTAAAGACTGCGATGGAGCTCCGTATGCCACGGCAAACTGGCTGACACTGACGGTGGCGGTGCACAAATGCTGCGCAGTTAGCGCCATTCGACGGCCAACACCGCGGTTCCTGGTGTGTCCGCTGTGCCGTGCGTGTGATCATTGCTTGTACAGCCCTCTCGCAGTGTCCGGAGCAAGTATGGTGGGTCTGACACACCGGTGTCAATGTGTTCTTTTGTCCATTTCCAGGAGTGTATATCTAAAAACACAGATGATGTGACTTACCGAACAAAAGTGCTGGCAGGTCGATAGACACACAAACATACACACGAAATTCAAGCTTTCACAACAAGCTGTTGCCTCAGCAGGATAGAGGGAAGGAGAGGGAAAGACGAAAGTATGTGGGTTTTAAGGGAGAGGGTAAGGAGTCATTCCAATCCCGGGAGCGGAAAGACTTACCTTAGGGGGAAAAAAGGACAGGTATATACACGCGCGCACACACACACATGTGCATCCACACATACACAGACACAAGCAGACATTTGTAAAGGCAAAGAGTTTTTGAACCAAACTCTGCCTTTACAAATGTCTGCGTGTGTGTGTGTGTGTGTGTGTGTGTGTGTGTGTGTGTGTGTGTGTGTGTGTGTGGGCGCGCGCACGCGCGAGTGTATACCTGTCCTTTTTTCCCCATAAGGTAAGTCTTTCCACTCCCGGGATTGGAATGACTCCTTACCCTCTCCCTTAAAACCCACATCCTTTCGTCTTTACCTCTCTTTCCCTCTTTCCTGATGAGGCAACAGTTTGTTGCGAAAGCTTGAATTTCGTGTGTATGTTTGTGTTTGTTTGTGTGTCTATCGACCTGCCAGCACTTTTGTTCGGTAAGTCACATCATCTGTGTTTTTAGATATATTTTTCCCACGTGGAATGTTTCCCTCTATTATATAGATATAGACATAGATATGCTCTACAGTAACATCTCAGTCAGTAGTTGCCAATGTGGTATGTATACATTACACGTTAGCACAGTTTGAATGATGTTTTGCGTTGCTCTGCAGGTGCCAGGAACCTTGTGCAGAAGGCAAGCATTGGGAGGACTGTAAGTTGGACTGCCACTGCCAGAATGGTGGGATCTGCAATCACACATCTCACCAGTGCTACTGCACCTCCGGATGGACCGTACGTACATAAAAATAGCCAGGGCTGTAGGGCTGAAGTCAATGGAAAGTGCAATGACATGAACCGATGTCAGGCAAAGTGTGTTCAGAAATGACTGTGTCCCTCATAATGTTCATTTCCTCTAATCTCCAAATGATTCCAAGTTGCTAAACTGTGTTACAGAAAACATCCAATATGGATAATTTTATGTGCACCTTTAGCATAGATAACAGTAATCTGAGCATTTGACATATCTCTGTGGGAAGTAAGTACAAGTAACTTTTATGTTGTACTTAGCTTTTTCTCATTGTTTAGAAGTTTGTTTGTATAAGTTAGTAGGCTTCTATGCCTTAGGTCCCATACTTTTTACAGAGTAAATTCGACCACCATTGTGCAGTAATTCTCTTGACATTTATTTTCTTCCAAAAATACACTCCTGGAAACTGAAATAAGAACACCGTGAATTCATTGTCCCAGGAAGGGGAAACTTTATTGACACATTCCTGGGGTCAGATACATCACATGATCACTCTGACAGAACCACAGGCACATAGACACAGGCAACAGAGCATGCACAATGTCGGCACTAGTACAGTGTATATCCACCTTTCGCAGCAACGCAGGCTGCTATTCTCCCATGAAGACGATCGTAGAGATGCTGGATGTAGTCCTGTGGAATGGCTTGCGATGCCATTTCCACCTGGAGCCTCAGTTGGACCAGCGTTCGTGCTGGACGTGCAGACCGCGTGAGACGATGCTTCATCCGGTCCCAAACATGCTCAATGGGGGACAGATCCGGAGATCTTGCTGGCCAGGGTAGTTGACTTACACCTTCTAGAGCACGTTGGGTGGCACGGGATACATGCGGACGTGCATTGTCCTGTTGGAACAGCAAGTTCCCTTGCCGGTCTAGGAATGGTAGAACGATGGGTTCAATGACGGTTTGGATGTACCGTGCACTATTCAGTGTCCCCTCGATGATCACCAGTGGTGTACGGCCAGTGTAGGAGATCACTCCCCACACCATGATGCCGGGTGTTGGCCCTGTGTGCCTCGGTCGTATGCAGTCCTGATTGTGGCGCTCACCTGCACGGCGCCAAACACGCATACGACCATCATTGTCACCAAGGCAGAAGCGACTCTCATCGCTGAAGACGACACGTCTCCATTCGTCCCTCCATTCACGCCTGTCGCGACACCACTGGAGGCGGGCTGCACGATGTTGGGGCGTGAGCGGAAGACGGCCTAACGGTGTGCAGGACCGTAGCCCAGCTTCATGGAGACGGTTCCGAATGGTCCTCGCCGATACCCCAGGAGCAACAGTGTCCCTAATTTGCTGGGAAGTGGCAGTGCGGTCCCCTACGGCACTGCGTAGGATCCTACGGTCTTGGCGTGCATCCGTGCGTCGCTGCGGTCTGGTCCCAGGTCGACTGGCACGTGCACCTTCCGCCGACCACTGGCGACAACATCGATGTACTGTGGAGACCTCACGCCCCACGTGTTGAGCAATTCGGCGGTACGTCCACCCGGCCTCCCGCATGCCCACTATACACCCTCGCTCAAAGTCCGTCAACTGCACATACGGTTCACGTCCACGCTGTCGCGGCATGCTACCAGTGTTAAAGACTGCGATGGAGCTCCGTATGCCACGGCAAACTGGCTGACACTGACGGCGGCGGTGCACAAATGCTGCGCAGCTAGCGCCATTCGACGGCCAACACCGCGGTTCCTGGTGTGTCCGCTGTGCCGTGCGTGTGATCATTGCTTGTACAGCCCTCTCGCAGTGTCCGGAGCAAGTATGGTGGGTCTGACACACCGGTGTCAATGTGTTCTTTTTTCCATTTCCAGGAGTGTACATTGTAAGAAAAAAATCACAGCACCAAAAAATAATTAGTGTAGAGTTATGAAATTTTGGGAGTTCATTTGCCTAGGGAAAATATTTAAGTGAGTAAGATAGCAGGTAATGTAAGTGTGATATAAACCATTGAAAATCTGAAATGTTCGTACATTAATAACCAGTTTAACTGCCAGAATGTTGAATGTGAGCATGCAAATATGCATGCATTGTGTTTTACATGTGCCAGATGTCAGTTTGTGGGATGGAGTTCCATGCCTGTTGCACTTGGTCAGTCAACACAAGGACGGTTAATGCTGTTTGTGGATGACACATGAGCTGTTATCCGATGATGTCCCATATGCACGTGATTGGAGACAGATCGTAAAGCATGTTGGGTTACAACAGTGGTATATGGGTGAGTGTTCCTGTTGGAACACACCCCCTGAAATACTGTCCATGAATGGTAGCACAACAGGTCAATTCACCAGATTTACATACAATTTTGTAGTCACGTTGTGTGGATAACCATGAGAGTGTTCCTGCTGTCATATGAAATCACACCCCAGACCTTGACACCAGGTGTAGGTCCAGTGTGTCTTGCATGCAGACCCTCAGCTGGCGTCTTTCTAGCCAACATGTGGCCATCACTGGGATCAAGACAGTACCAGCTTTCATTAGAAAACACAACAGACCTCGACCCTGCCATCCAGCGAGCTCTCACTAGACGTCACTGGAGTGTTTTGGTGTTGGTGGAATGCATGCCACAGGGCATTTGGCTCGGAGATGTCCTTTAAGTAACTGATCACTGTGGTGTCAACTGCTGCTCAGATTGCTGCTGCAGATGGAGTAGGGTGTACCAGGACTACATGCAGAACACAATTGTCTTCCCTCGCGGTAGTGCCATGTGGCGGTCCGGAACCCACTCTTCTTGTGATTGTACATTCTCTGCCAGCAATCGTGTGCAGTGGCTACATTCCTGCAAGGTCTTTTTGCAATATCGTGGAATGAAAATCCAACTCCTCATGGCCCTATTACACGACCTCATTCAAACTCGGTGAGGTGTTGATAATGGCTGACATCAACTCACTATCTCCAGGTAACTAGTGATCATGACTGTTAACAGCATATATTTAAAGCAAACCTGATTTGCATCTTCATAGTGGTGATACTAGTGCCACTCTTAGTGACTGGCATGAAATTTGAAGAGACATCTTTCAGATGTAGAATCTGTTGTGTTGGCTGAAGAGCCAACACCGTGTTGCTAGAGGAGGCCGAAATGCACGTGTTTTTGCTCACGCAGGCCGGCGTGAGGAGGGAAGAACTATACTGACGTGAGGTCTGGAGCATGACAAGGAATTAGAATTCAGAAAGCGGACGTAATTACTTTGATACTTTAATCCATTAATGATGAATGTCACTCTTGATGGTACATGATTCACAATATTATCTGTTCAGTGTAGTAACTGAATATGGCACCTTGCTAGGTCGTAGCAAATGACGTAGCTGAAGGCTATGCTAAACTGTCGTCTCCGCAAATGAGAGCGTAAGTAGTCAGTGAACCATCACTAGCAAAGTCGGCTGCCCAACTGGGGCGAATGTTAGGGAGTCTCTCTAGACCTGTCGTGTGGCAGCGCTTGGTCTGCAATCACTGACAATGGCGACAGGTGGGTCCGACGTATACTAGTGGACCGCGGCCGATTTAAAGGCTACCACCTAGCAAGTGTGGTGTCTGGCGGTGACACCACATTCCTCCCCCACAAATCGGCTTACGGTTGTGGTATAAGGCCTCCGCCCGCCGTGAGGAAGACCCCATGTTGACGTATGCGACGAGGTGGGGAGCCTAACAACAGGCGAGGCTGTGCCACCCGCACCTTGCCACTCAGACTGCGGGGAGCTAGGGAACGCCTCAAAACCTACTCCAGGGTGCAAGCCAACATGCGGTGTATGTGCCCGTAGAGAGACAGGAGGGGCCGAAGGGTCAACCTCCATCGGGCCGGGGCACCTGACGGGCAAAGACAACATATGGTCCGGAGTGGGCAAGAGTTGCATGTCGGAGGACAACTGGTCACTGGAAGTGATCGGCAGTGCGTGACCCAGGGAGGCACCAGACGGCTGCAGCGACGCGTCCACTGCAGGCGTCGCCGGCGGGAGAACAGGCGGCAGTGGCGGTGCGTCGCCATGGGGCAAAAAGGAAGGCAGCGTCGGTAACACCCAGGGCTGAGGTGAGCCAGTAGATGGGTCCCTGGGGTGCTGACGGACGGCACCGTCGCTGAAAGCAGACGGGGAGCGGCAGATCCCGTGCGACGACAGAGGCACAGCTGATTGAGATGCCAGCGCACCTCACCAGAGGCCCCCAAAACCAGATACATAGCGCATCCAAGGCAGCGAAGAATGCGCCCTTCGAGCCAAAGCCGTGAACCTCGATAGTGGCGGTAGTAGACAATGTCGCCTGGGGCAAAAGCAGGTATCTGCTGCTGCACAGGAGCCTGATGCGGTGGATGTAGCAAAGACATCAAGAGATATATACTAATGGACTGCGGCCGATTTAAAGGCTACCACCTAGCAAGTGTGGTGTCTGGCAGTGACACCACAGAAACATACCTACCAACTTTTGTTTTTGTCTCATAACTCCTCCTTGATGTTGTGATTGTTTTTTCTGTCTCTGTATTGCTAAAAAAAATCACAGAATACAGAACTGAGAGACATGATACAATGTTTATGTGATGCAGACGAAAGACTGATACTTGGACACATCTTGCTACACTTTGCTAGTATTTATAAATTATCTACACCTACACCTACACCTACACCTACATTTGTACTCTGAAAACTACCATAAGATGCATGGCAGAGGGTACATCCCATTGTGGCAGCCATTAGGGTTTCTTCCCATTCCATTAACATATGGAGTGCGGGTAGAATGGTTGTTTCAATGCTTCTGCATATGCAGTAATTATTCTAATCTTATCCTGACAGTCCCTATGAGAGCAATATGTACGGAGCTACAGCATATTCCCGGAGTCATCATTTAAAGCCATTTCTTGAAACTTTGTTAATAGACTTTCTTGGGATAGTTTACTTCTATCTTCAAGAGTCTTCCAGTTCAGCTCCTTTGGTATCTCTGTGACACTCCCCACAGATTAAACAACCCTGTGACCATTTGTCCTGCCATTCTCTGTATATGTTCAATATCCACTGTTAGTCCTATCTGGTATGGGTCCCACACACTTGAGCAAAATTCTGGAACCAGTTGCTCAAGTGATTCTAAGCAATCTCCTTTGTAGCCAGATTGCACTTCTCCAATCCCTGTTGTAGACAGATTGCCCTTCTCCAGTATTCTACCAATAAACCCAAATCTACCACCTGCCTTACCCACAACTGAAACTATCTTATCATATCCCTACAAATTGTTACACCCAGTTACTTGTATGATTTGGCTGATTCCAACAGTGACTCATTGATATTATAGTCATAGGATACTACATTTTTTCATTATGTGAAACGCACAATTTTACATTTCTGAACATTTAGAGCAAGTTACCATCCTGTGCACCGCATTAAAATCTTATCATGTTCTGACTGTATATTTATGCAGCTTCTCTCAGATGGTACTTCATTATAAATAACTGCATCATCTGAAAAAATTCTGATTTTAATATTAATATTATCTGCAGGGTCATTAATATATAATATGAACAGCAAAGGCCCAACACACTTCCCTGGGGCACACCCAAAGTTACTTCTACATCTGACGATGACTCTACATCCAAAATCACAGTTAGCGTCCTCCCTGATCAAAATTTCTCAGTCAAGTCACAAATTTTGCTTGATACACCACGTGATTGTACTTCTGCCAATAAGTTTAGGTGTGGTTCTCAGTGAAATACTTTTTGCAAATCAAGAAATACTGCCTTGATCCAAAGCATTCAGTGTGTCATGTGAGAAAAGTGCAAGTTGGGTTTCACATTATGAAGTTTCCAAAATCCATTCTCATTGGTACTGGGCAGGTCATTCTGTTCAAGGTGTCTCATTATGTTTGAACTCAGAATGTGTTCTAAGATTCTACAACATATTGATGTCAAGGATATTGGACAGTAGTTTTGTGGATCCATTCCCCTACCCTACCTTTTTGTAGATGGTTGTGACCTGTGCCTTTTCCCATGAACTGGGCCTGGTTTTTTGTTTGAGGGATCTACAATAGATTATAGATAGAAGACGGGCTAATTCAGCCAAAAGTTCACTATAGAATTTGACAGGGATTCCATTGAGACCTGGAGCTTCATTCAGTTTTAATGATTTCAGCTGCTTCCTTACGCCACTGAACTAATACTTATTTCACTCACCTTTTCAATGGTACAAGTATTAAATTGGGGCAATTCTCTTGGGTTGTCCTTCACGAAAGAACATTTGGAGTTAAGTATTTCTGCTTTTTCTTTGCTACCCTCAACTTCTGTTACTGTCTCATCCACTAGGGACTTGACACTAACTTTAGTGTCACTAACAGGCTTCTAAATATGGCCACAATTTCTTTGGGTTCTGTGAAAGATCACTTGACAATATTCTGCTATGGTAGTCATTGAAGGCACCACACATTGCTGCCTTGCCAGCCAAACACATTTCATTCAGCATCTCTCTATCTATAGCCCTATGCTTTGTATTGCACCTATTATGCAGTACTCTGTTTTTCTTTAGATGTTTATTTACAGTGACTGTATACATTGGATGTTGTCTCCCATTATGAACTGTTCTACTGGGTACCTATGTACCCAGTGCATGGTCAACTATTCTTCTAAACTTCAGCCAGAGTTTGTCTACATGCTCCTGTCCTGTGCTGAAAGTTTCAAGTTCCTCACTGATATTTTATGTAGTTTACTGAACATCTATATCTTCCTGCTTGCTGTAGTTGTCATTTGTACTTTGGTAATCATTGTTTCCAGAACAGCATCATGGTCACTGAGACCAGTTTCAATGTAGGCATCCTCAAAGACGTCAGGTCTATCGGTTGCCATTAAATCCAATATATTTCCTTGATTAGTGGGGCCCTTAGCTACCTGTTCCTGGTAGTTTTCAGAGAAGGCATTTAGAAAAGTTTCACAGGATGTCTTATCACGCCCACCACTAATAAAACTGTAATTTTCCCAATTAATTGTTGAATGATCAAAGTCTCCACTGGGAAACCAATGCACAATTAAACTGAGGTTTTCTCTAGAGTTTTTGGTTCCATCAATAGATGAGTCTGGTGGGCAATAGAAGGATCAAATTTTCATTTTATGCCCACCACTGTCATTGAGTCTTGCCCAGACAATCTCATATTGGTGGATTTGAGTTTCTTTCTACTGTGGCAAACTCACCAACTCCATTTCCCATTTGTCGCAGCCTCTGTTATGTAGTGCACACCTTACCTACTTAGGTGAATCCTACAGTCCTCAAACCTATGTCACAAGTGCAGGAAGTTGCAGCCTAGCTTTTCACAGAACCTTCAAAGTCTCTGGTTCAGACCTTTCACCCGACTCAGAACTAAAGGACCACAAACGGTTCTGGAGACAATGGTACAAATTGTGAGCTTCGTTGAATCTCCACATGCAAGGCTTGTCTTCTCAATCTTCTCTGCCAGTCCCTGGAATGACCCAAGAATGACCTTGAATCCCAGACGACAGGCATCATTTGTTCCAACGTGCACCACAATCTGTAGTTGGTTGCACCCTGTTCCCAAAGTGGCAGCCAGAATAGCTTCTTCAGCATACTGAATGAGTCCCCCAGGCATATATATACACACACACACTCTGAGTGCACCTGAGGTCCTTTCCTGTCCTTTCCTGTCCTTTTCCTAAGGTGTACCATTATTCGCCATACATTTGAACTGCTGGTGATTAATAAACCCATGCACTTTTGGTTTGCTTCCTTCTGACACCAGATAAACTAAGTTTCGTCAAAACAGGTGGTGTGAATCCCACTGGCTCAGTTTCACTGCAAGGCAGCACCTCAGACTGGTTGGTTAGGTGGATATGTACAACACCCTGAGTCCTCCCTGGTCCCCGTCCACCCTGTACAGGATGCCCAGATCTACCATTGACACACCATTTGCAGTCAAGTGGATGGGTGATGATAGATCCTGTACTTTCTGCAGAGGAGACTTCACAACAGCCACTAATTGTTTGACAGTAGTCAGGGTGATTTCAAACTGCGTAATAATGTCAATCAACTCATCCTGTGTTTATCTTTTGGCATGAGAAGAGTCTAGAAACTAAGAATTACAATGACTGTATAGTGAAAATACCAATTTTAAAAAGCTTGCACACATTCATTAACAGAAAATTCAGGACAATAAAACTATAATAATGACTTCTGGAAGAAATTTCATTTTAGAGTTAGAAATTTCTGGTACATGGAATTTTGTACATCAGTAGCTTTTAAACTAATGTGTTTTTAAACAGAGTAAAACTTTGGTCTAAAAAAAATACTAGCCTTTAAATAAAATACATGACAATTGAATTTAAAAAAAAAACACTTTTACTACATAGAAATAGTGTGTAATGTGACTTGCTTATGTTACAACTTTATAAGAATTTTCTTTTAATAGTATATTCTTCTTTAGAGCAGTTAGATTATTTTAATGAGGTAACACAACCAAACTTTTAAATAATAAACCCTATTCCATATCATCTTAAATAAAAGTTTCAACTACACTATGTGATCAAATGTATCCGGACACCCCCAGAAACATATGTTTTACATATTAGGTGCATTCTGCTGCCGCCTATTGCCAGGTATTCCATGTCAGTGACCTCATTAGACATGGTGAGAGAGCAGAATGGGGGCACTCCACGGAACTCATGGACTTCGAACGTGGTCAGGTGATCGGGTGTCACTTGTGTCTTATGTCTGTATGCAAGATTTCCACACTCCTAATCATCCCTAGGTCCACTGTTTCCAAAGTGATAGTGAAGTGGAAATGTGAAGGGACACGTACAGCACAAAAGCGTACAGGCTGACATTGTCTGTTGACCGACAGAGACTGCTGACAGTTGAAGAGGGTCATAATGTGTAATAGGCAGACAACTATCCAGACCATCACAAAGGAATTCCAAACTGCATCAGGATCCAGTACAAGTAATTTGATAGTTAGGCGGGAGGTGAGAAAACTTGGATTTCATGGTTGAGTGGCTGCTCGTAAGTCACACATCATACCAGATAAATACCAAATGAGGCCTCACTTGGTGTAAGGAGCATAAAAATTGAACAATTGAACAGTGGAAAAACATCGTGTGGAGTGACAAATAACGGTACACAATGTGGCGATCCGATTGCAGGTTGTGGGTATGGCAAATGCCCGGTGAACGTCATCCGCCAGCGTGTGTAGTACCAACAGTAAAATTTGGAGGCTGTGGTGTTATGAAGTGGTCGCGTTTTTCATGGAGGGGACTTGCACCCCTGGTTGTTTTGTGTGGCACTATCATAGCATGGGTGTACAGTGTACATTGATGTTTTAAGCACCTTCTTGCTTCACACTTTTGAAGAGCAATTCGGGGATGGTGATTGCGTCTTTCAACACGATCGGGCACCTGTTCATAATGCACGGCCTGTGGTGGAGTGGTTACATGACAATAACTTCCCTGTAATGGACTGGCCTGCATGGAGTCCTAATGTGAATCCTATAGAACAACTTTGGGATGTTTCGGAATGCCAACTTACCGACCGACATCTACACTCTCCTCAGTGCATCACTCTATGAAGAATGGGCCGCCATTCCCCAAGAAACCTTCCAGCACCTGATTGGAAGAATGCCTGTGAGAGTGGAAGCTGTCATCAAGGCTAAGGGTGGGCCAACACCATACTGAATTCCAGCATTACCGATGGAGGACGCCACTAACTTGCAAGTCATTTTCAGCCAGGTGTCCGGATACTTTTGATCGCACAGTGTATCTGGGAAAAGATACTTACTGTAAAGATGACACATTAAGCTGCAGACAGGCACAGTTAAAAGACACTTATATACAGCTTTTGGCCACAGCCTTCATCAGTAGAAGAGAAGTACACACCATTCATACACACAAGCAAGCACCCCTCATGCACAGATGGCGGCCTCCTCCAGGATATCAGGTCAGATGCTGAAGGTGGCAGTCATGTCTGCATGAGGCGTGCTTGCCTGTGTGTATGAAGGGTGTGTGTTTCTCTTCTACTGATGAAGGCTGTGGCCAAAAGCTGTATATAAGTGTCTTTTAACTGTGCCTGTCTGCAGCTTAATGTGTCATCTTTACAGTAAGTAGCAATCTTTTTTTTTTTCCTACATTGTTGGCATTCCTTAAATGGAGTTTCTATTATTTAAATAAACATTTCATAATTTCAAAAATTTACAATTCATGCAGTATAAGTTCAGCAAACTGAAAAATACAAAATTAGAATATTTAAACAAATATTCGCTTTCAAGATTCTCCCTCTATTTATTTATCTCTGTTTCAAAAATGAGATGATAATAAGTTGTCAAACCTTTTGTGGAATATAATACACTCTCAAAATGTGCAACAGAGTGGCATTGTGAGATGAGTGCTCATCAGAATGACATTGCTTTAGGGTCCAGTGTGTGCCAACCGCTGTCCTGCCGGGCTGTGGGGCCGCAACTGCAGCGAGAGGTGCGACTGCTTCAACGGCGCCTCCTGCCACCACATCACCAGCGCCTGCGAGTGTGCACCTGGTTTCAGGGGAGACAGGGTAGGTCCCACATCCACAAGTGCTAAAACACCTGTTCTTTCTATGAGACGGGCATAATTTATACTAATAACAAATCTTTAAAAATATCATGCCTATATGCTTGCCTTTGGACACATTTATCTCCAGAATTACTAGACCAGTTTTCATGGAGTTTTCACACATAACTTGACCACAGTTTGGGGTACTGCATAGGCCTTAACTCATCATACTGTATAGATACAGAAAAAAAATTGGCTAGGTGCGAGTATGACTCTCGCACAGTGGGTTCTGTACAAACTTAATTATGTGAACAGATAGTTAATTCATTCTAGGAATCAAGAATATTGAGCATTTTTGCATGTTATCAAGACATACTGGGAAGATACAACTCCCAGAGATTCCAATCATATAAATGTGACATGAAATCACGCAGGAGACAGCCGACCATTGTTCTAATAATCAGCAATTCTCCATTCAGGCTGACCAGGCTGCCATATCAGGTAAGGTATGATTTTATTGCTCATTGATTGCTGATTTTGAAAATTTATTTACCGTCAGGTATCCAGGAGTGATTATTGCGCGCACACACACAGTCTAGTCTATGAATGTCTGTTTCACATAAGACTTGAAACACAATGTCTTTGTGCAGTAATCACTCTTGAATATCTGATGGTGGGTAAAGTCATTCCTTACCTGATGTCTGAATTTTAGCACTGTGACCCCATCAGCCAAAATGCAGAAAAGAAATATTTTTGTATGATGTGACTACAAATTAACAGTTATCAGATGTTTTCCTTTACTTGTGTGGTGAATCAAATTTCTGACCAAATTGCATGGTTCTATGTAATTGGGAACAACAAAATAGGTTTTGATTAATGAGTTCATGAGTATTAAAATATATGACACAAATGGTGGTTCCTTTTGATTGCGTTGACATAGAAGCTTTAATTTTTTGCACCACCAAGGGCACAGAGATCTCAGTATATGACATAAATTTCAACTTGATATATGTATCTGTTCCTGAGAGAAAAAAAGGTTTTTACCAGTCATGTAGACAGATGCCCACCAAAGCACTCCTGTAATGGTGGTGGTGGTGGTGGTTGTGGTGGTGGTAGCAGCAGTAGGAGTAGTAGTGATAGTAGTATTACAAATAACCGTAACAACATAGTAGTGTATTTGAAATTGGTGGTGAAGGTGATGGTGATAGTGGCAGTGATGATGACAGCATTGTTATTGTTGTTGTTGTTGTTACTAGTATTACTATCATTATTATTATAATAGAAAGAAACATTCCACATGAGAAAAATATATTAAAAAAAGATGCTGTGACTTACCAGTCACTTGGTAAGTCACATCATCTTTTTTTAATATATCATTATTATTATTATTATTATTATTATTATTATTATTATTATTATTACAGTAAATACAGCTGATTGTTCAGAATGCTGGATTTTGTATTTTATCACAGTTCGGACACTTCTGACGTATCTGGGACTGGGCGCTGTATTGGTGTTTACTGTGTGCAGTTGCCAATAAAGTGGTTTTTTGTAGTTCCACATGGATGTTGTAGCACTGCCAGTGGTTGTCAGGTGCTTACTAACACCTTTTGTCTATGTCCCCAGTGTGCCAAGGACCACAGGGACCACTTTTGCTTGTTTAAACCAGAGTTGCTGCAGTTCGATTTTGAACTCCTCATATTGGGCTGGTTTTCCGAATTGTTTCTCATTATTTCTGCTACCTCTTGTCAATGATCCACATTTTCTTTCTTTCCTCATTTTTTTCTTCAACAGTCATAAATATTGAAGTATCTCAGTAATTCGGTATGTTTCTTTTGGCAACTTTTTCTGTCTTGTGGCCCCACCAATTCTCTGCATCTACTTGTAATCAGTCTAAGCAATCCTTTTGCAACAGCTCAAGAAATGATCACTTGTTTCCTCAGCTTCTTTCTAGAGTCTGCACTTTGGGTCTACTGCTGATCTCTTGATTCTGGCTCTGACAGCATTGGTTATGATGGCTTGTTGCTTTTCAGCTTTTTGTCAGTCCTTCAGTTTCATTCTTTAGTGTTCCACTGAACCACCAAGACCAGCTTTTTCCTTACTTATTTTGCCCTCAGTCTTCTCCAGCAACTACTCGCACAACACTTTATTGTGCAGGCTGTCAGTCCACGGTTGAAGTACTGGCTCTCCACTATTGGTTCATTGTTTGCTGGACTCTGAGAAACCTTCTGTTGTTGTCTCCATTCAGAGCTGAATTTCGCTATCTTGCCCATGGTCTGCCAATGCAAGCTTCTCTTCTTCCATCTGTCTCATTCGCTCAAGTCCTCCACGGCCTGCTTTCCTGGCGAGCTGTAACCTGTTGACCTCTCTGTGAGGGTCGATTGCATGTTGAATTGTCATGAGTATTCATGTTTTGTTGTTTCCCTATCCAGATTACCTGTTTTACTTGTGTGCAGTTCATAATGCCTGGAGTGTATCTGATTGAACCAGTGGATCACAGTTGTCACCGATGGCAGAGGATCACCAAAAACAGCACCCGAATGTGCTTTAATCTCACCACATTTTCCAGCCCAAAAGAAATAGGGAAATATCCGTACAACTTTGTATTTTTTACATCTCTGTGAAAATCATGTAGCACAAATTATTGAAATGGTTTCCTAACCAAAACCTACTTAACAATCAATGTTGTTTTTTTTGTTTTAATACTTTTTGACAGGTGGACCAAATGACACCAACTCCAGCATGCGTCATCAAGGACATCTGTCTTCAACTGTTAGTGTTACATGACTGGTTTGAATTCTACTTCATGTACTATATGTCAGCATGGGGTGTGTCTGTCAATTTTACCTCAACTTTAATTTACAGTTCCCATTATCAAAGTTAAATCCTTTTTTGATCCTGCAGCATAGTGCAGTAGAACCATACCGTTGCATTTATTCGCCTTGTTGCAATGTCCGGGTGCTGGAAGAGTCCTCCAATCTGTCCAAGCTACTAGATGATTATAGACTTTAGTGGTAACTCTTTTGTATTTTTACAACCAATGTTTTTCACAAACAGCTTCAGTTACAATGATGCGTTAACAGAACTTTTACTTTATAGCTCATGACAAACTGTTATATACATGGTCCTGAGTTCGAGTCTTGGTCCGGCACACAGTTTTAATCTTCCAGGAAGTTTCATATCAGCGCACTCTCCGCTGCAGAGTGAAAATCTCATTCTGTTATATACATGTCTTGCTTTGACATGAGTGAGTAGATAAAGACAATTCTTATAACAATTTTTCAGTTGTTTATCATCATGTATGAGGGTTGGAACTATTTATTTACTATTATTTACTATTTATTTACAGCTCATACAAAATATATACGTGTTTCAAAGTTTTACTGACCTTCAAAGTAGTCACCAGAATTGTGTATAACCCATTGCTAGTGATGTGGAAGTTATAGGGTACTCTTAGCAGTGCCCGTTGTGTTGACAGTTCAAGCGGAACGGTCTATTGCCCTACAAATTTGTAGCAGTTCTGAAGCGAATACTGTGAAGTGTTTCCTTCAGTTTAGAAATCGAGTTGAACTTACGAGGGCTTAAGTCAGGGGAGTGCAGTAGGTGGTATAGCACGTAGCAGTCCATCAGTCAAACAAATCAGTAACAGATTGCATTGTACGTGCTTGAGCATTGTCCTGCAAAATGATGGTCAGGTCCTGCAGACAGTGTCATCACTTCTGTGTCTATGCTGTTAATTTTTGGAACACAACCTACGTCTAGCTTAGAGACAGAAGTGACGACACTTTCTGCAAGACCTGACCATAATTTTGCACGTCAATGCTCAAGCACGTACAGTGCAAGCTCTTACTGATTTGTTTGACTGATGGGGCTGCTAAGTGCTATATCACCTACTGCACTCCCCTGACTTGAGCCCTCATGAGTTCAACTCTATTTCTAAACTGAAGGAAACACTTTACAGCATTTGCTTCAGAACTGCTACAAATTCGCTGGGCAATAGACCGCGCCGCTCGAACTGTCAACACAACTGGCACTGCTAAGAGTATCCTTCCATATTGATGGGAATGGTTTATACACAATGCTGGTGACTACTATGAAGGTCAGTAAAACTTTGAAACGTGTGTAATTTGTACGAGCTGTAAATAAATAGTTGCCACTATTAAAGTTCCAACCCTTGTACATTCTTGCACATGTCTTTTCGCTCCTTGACTTTCAAGGCACCACCAAGCTATGAGCCCAAAGACAAGTGCTTCACCACAGCAGGTGGGGAGATTTATTCACTGCCACACCTTGCTAATGTTTGGAGCTGATAAACTAAATTTCCAGTTCTCATGAACATCTTTCATTGGCCTGAGAGGATAAAAGTGGAATATGTTATTCCTAAGAATACCATTTTAGACCACCACATGTGTAGTTATCAAACTGTGCTCATCTTTACTGTTCTTCTGAAAGTGAAGATATCTTGATTTAAAATCAAGTAAATATCAACTTTACGATAGGTAA
This sequence comes from Schistocerca serialis cubense, assembly GCF_023864345.2. Taxonomy (NCBI): domain Eukaryota; kingdom Metazoa; phylum Arthropoda; class Insecta; order Orthoptera; family Acrididae; genus Schistocerca; species Schistocerca serialis. The sequence continues at coordinate 15,886,316 of NC_064649.1, forward strand.
AACCCAACTGGAAGGGTTACAACTACAAAAGAAGATTCTAAAATTTCGATGTGTGTTTTCTCTTTTATTTAAAACTCCATATGGGTAAAATCAGTGTTTGAAGACAAACACTATGGAATCTTTACTCCCACAGTGCTCAGAGCCATTTGAATCTTTACTGAAGGAACACTACTACGTAACAGGCATTTATGACCAGCTGATTCACAACAGCCTGAAATGCGGTATAATTTGCCTAAAAGTTGAACTTATGCTTGAAACAGTATATGTTATTACATATGGCATTTGCAATCTCATCTATATTGATGAACAGTTAATCTGGTTCATTGTGCAAGGTAACAGTTGCAAGTTACCTATCTAACAGCTTCCAGGGGAAACCAAAATTTGATTTTCAACATGTTGTATAATGATTAATAAAATTTAAGAAATTGAAATGTCATTATGTACCCTTTCAACAATGGCAGGACACAGCTTCAGGGAGGTGGAACTTCTGAAGGTTTACTGAATATCATCAGAAACTTTTAAAAACATTTATTTAACATTAGTAGCCCAAATGGGAATCAACATTGCTGGACAGTTCTATGATGTTCTGATGTATTACTCAGTTCTTAGCAAAAAGATTAATTCTCAAAGTATTTTATACACAAGTAAACTATCCCTTCGATTTTATGTAGAACACTAGTTAATGAAAATTACAACTTTATAAAATAAAAACTTAACACACTGTTAACAGTCTTATTAGGCAGTTATAAATCCCACTGAGCCTTGGACAACAATCTCAAAACACACTAGTCTTACAATAAGGCAGAAAATTTATGAAGGTTTTCTTGTCATTAACACATGAACATACCCATTTAAAAACCATGTAAACTATACACTCAGCATTTAATTTAAACTTGTTCATTAAAAACAGTTTACTTCTTAAGCACTACCCATACCTTTGGCCAGTCTGTTTCTCAAAACTGCAGACAACATTACTCTTTCTCTCTGACTTAACGTGTACAAGACAGCAAAACTGAACATAGTGTATATAATTACCCAACAATCAGCTATAGTAAGGCAAGAGTCGTACTTCCTTGATGGTCAGATTCTGTCTGTATTGAACAGAACTGTAACATACTTTAATTAATTTTATGAGCACAGACACGTGGCAAAAATGTCACTTCGCTGGTTATTAATATCTGCTGATTCCCCAGATTCACGTACCGTCTGTCTCAGCATGTAGCCAAATGTGAGCTGCACAATCTTCTGTCTTCAGAGATGCCTTGCCAATCCATGCACAGTAATATAAGGTAGTTGAACTGCAAGTAATGGATGAAACTTCCATTATTTCACTGTTCACATTGCCACTGGCCACTGAGTCCACCACTCCCTGTGTTGCCCAGGGGCACTATACTGCTCAGTTTGGTGCAGCCTCTCTTGGTGACCTTCGTTATGTGGCAGATACCCGAGCAACCCTTGGGGCCGGTCTGCAACTTTTCTCTCCAAATCAGCTCCCTCTGCTCACCCTCTATGGCACTCAGATGTCGAATACTTAGACCAAATAATGTAGTTGGATAGATAAAAAAGATATACTGAGTAAGCGGTGGCAACAGGTTGAAAGGAGGGAAGGAAGAGGGGTGAAGGAAAAGGACTGGAGACGTCTATGAAAAGGGGTAGATTTCGGGAAAGCACCCAGAACTGCAGACCAGGAGAGACTTACCAGACAGGATGAGAGAGAAAGTCTCCCCTGATCTGTGGTTCTGGGAGGTTTTCCTGAAGTCTACCATTTTTCATAGACCTCTCCAGTCTTTTTCCTTCACCCCTCTAACTTCCCCCTCAAGCTTTGAAAGCTTGCCTAATTATAACGTTCTTTTATGTTTGTGTTCTGCCGAAATTTGGTGAGTAGATTTTTTTATCTGTCCAATTACATTATTTTGTCAAGAATTGATTGTTTCCATTGAATATATAGACCAGCTGCTTAGCTTGTGTTTCTGAAAAACTACAGCTTCACCCTGATCTTGCAAGGTCAGTTCTTTGACATGACTCACATACATTAAAGATGTAACACAATAAGATAAGAATTACAGTTAGTGACTTCCAACAAACTTATATATAATTTCAAAGCTTTTTAAAACAGCTTCTTGCTCAGTCAACATAGTAAATAATGAAAGGAAACAAATTAATTGCTTACTACATTTATGCCATTTGTGCAGTAAGACTTCAACACCAGACTTGATGTTTTAATTTATTATTCAGTGGTGGTTGGTGAACGCATACTAGTTCTCTGCAGCACACCGTAACTATCACACTAAAATTACGCCAATCCCCTTTGAATGTGAGCTATAAATTGCACTAAAATGACGCCATTCCTCTTTGAATGTGTGCTTGTATGCAGACAGAATGGACAAAAACATGTTTCCCAGTACTCTCTCCATGATAACTAGGAATCACGGTGTTAAGTACTGAAATGTTTCCAGTCACACTACAATCTTCTCAGAGAAGAGAAGCAGCTGTCTCTGTCCCTGGTGGCACTGACTGCTACAATCCTTGCAGAACTGCATTAATAGAGGCAAGAATGGAAATACAAGTGCTGCCTGAAGGTTCTCAGGCTTCTCCCAGACATTGCAACACTAGTTGTGTAGCTTTTCCGTCCCCTATGTTGGTACACCTGTTGGTAGAGGCCTCATAAATTTCAAGTCATGCCAGGCAGAAGTTGACTGTAGGCAGTTGTTCAAAACAGTTCTGGTGTGCATGGTGTTGAAAATGGGAAAATACAGAATATCACACAGGGATTAAATTCTTCGTAAAAGGATGTCTAACAGTGACAAAAATTCATTTGCTGCTTGTAAATGTGTATGGCAGCTCTTCACCTTCAATTTTCACCTGAAGAAATGGGCGGCTGATTTTAAACATGGGCGTGAAAGCATCTGAGATGATCCATGTAAAGGATATTAAAAAAGTGCAAGCACACCGGAAATCTTCGACAAAGTGCACGATACGATTTTGGAAGATCGGCTCATAAAGGTGAACAAAATTGCTAATCTTCTAGAGGTATTGAAGGAACATGTTGGTCACATCTTGCACCAGGAATTGAAAATTAGAAAGATTTGTGCAAGATGAGTGTCAAGTGTGCTCACTACTGATCACAAATGCATTCATACAACACTTTCTGAAAAGTGGTTGGTGCATTTTAAGAAGGTGTCAGTCTTTGTGCAGCCACTTGAGCAACAGCGTTGGACTGCTCATGCAGAAGATGCCACAATATTATCAAAGGAGAAGGCATACCCGCCTTACAGTCTATAAAGCTTGAGCAACAGCATTGGACTGCTCATGCAGAAGATGCCACGATATTATCAAAGGAGAAGGCATACCCGCCTTACAGTCTATAAAGCAATAAACAACATTGTTATCAATACCGAGAACTATGTAGGTGCACAAGTCATCCTGCATGGTCCATCGATGTTCTGTGGTGGAGTTCCTAACTTTACCCTTAGCGACAATGATGCCAATCAGCAAGGTAATGGCTGGGTCACTGTTGCTCTAGTACGTGGACCTTAAGTCGATAAAGTGGCAGGACTGGTATCGTTTGACACCTGTGATGTCATCGCTTATTGGACATTTCAAATTGGAGAGGTCTACAATAGAGATACAGGTAAATTGTATTACCTGTCTTCGATGCTTTTGGTTCTTAGGACCAGGAATAATCGTAAAATAAATGAATCTGAATTTGTGTCACCAGAGGTCAAAGGTGTTGACAACTGTAAAAAAATTAGTCGTGGGTGACCTCACACATTATTATTGAAATTAAATAAATTATTCCCTTTCCCTTCACACACACACACACACACACACACACACACACACACACACACACACACACACACACACACACACACACACACACAAAAAAAAACCACTACACATTGATCTTGTCAAAAGCCAAGTTGTGATTCTTCTTAGTGTTAGCTCTCTGGGGCTCTCTGTGTGAGCATTGACCTCAGTGATTACGTAACCGCTTATCGCCCTGTGTTTACAAACATGACAAGCACAGATGTGTGCTTTCCCCCCTCCCTTTTGATTTTGGTGCTTCCCCTGCCTCTCTTTTGGTGCTGCCCCCCTCCTTTTTGGTGCTTTTGCCCCTCCCTTCTGGTGCTTTTCTTTCATCTCTCTTCCTTTCCTGTCAACTTTTCTGCCGGGAGGAGCCACTGGCTCTGAAGCTTTGCACATTTCTTTAAACTTTGTGTGTTTTCTCCTGCCACCACTTTGTGAGAAGATTTTTCATCTATATAATTACATTGTATTTTCAAAACTTTATTGTTTTCATTGAACAAATATTGTGTAGTAAATAAAAGAGGTGGTAGCAGAAAAACACTCCGTACACCCGAGAACATAGTGACAGTAAGAGAGGCTATCAAACACAGTTCACACTGCTCTGTGGATTGTCATTCCCTGGCACTTGGTTTCCCAGACCACAGTGCTTGATGTATCTTAGGGAAAGGTCTTCATTTCTGTGCCTACAAGATTCAAATTCTTCACGTACTGCAGGAGCAGTACTATGCCAGATACTTCTGTAGGGGATCAATGGAAATCAGTATCTCCTTAAAAACTTACTGTCAGGTGACTAAGCAAAATTTCTGTTAATGGTATAAGACAACCTTGCAAGAAATCCATGAGAAACCAATCCACAGATCAAGAGTTACCATGTGATGTCTGATATCGTCTTACGCAATTATTGGTCCCTAATTCTTTGAAGATGAGATGTGAAATGCTATAACTGTGTTGGGGGGCACCATGTTCACATAGGAAAACTTCTTAGCTTCTGCAATTGCTCCTCTGGCTGTGAACAAACATGCATTCTTTCAACAAGATGTGGCTACCGGTCACGTAGCACCAACTACGGCAATTGTGAGGAACCAATCTTGTTATCTTCAGACTTTTCAGCCTGCGATTTTTTTTCTGTGGGGCTACTTGAAATGACAAGCATTAGTTCTTTAGCACCACACACAATCCAGAAACTGAAATATCAAATTCAGGAAGAAATACAACGAATTCCTGTGGAGACTTTCAAACAGGTAATGGGCGATGCCAGCAGAAGACTTGCTGAGTGCTTGCCAAGGGATGGTGGGCATCTAAAAGACGTTATTTTTGGAAAATATAGAATTTTTAGATTTTTTTCGGTTTGAAAACTAAGTACTTTTATGTTTACTGTGTGTTCTTTGAGTAAATAAAGTCAATTATTTGCTCTCAATAACAGTTTTAAAATCATTTGACTTGCTGCAACACCCTGTAAAATGCAGTGTGTGGAGTTCTACAGATAAACTACCTTGATGGGTGGTACAATATACATCTTCATATTTTAAAATAATAGTTATTTGCTTTCAACCATTTGAGCTAGGGTAATTTCCTTGCTATAAAGGCACAGCAGCCACTGAAGCATTAGTTGTATGGTGTTAATCATATAGATAATTGTTTGCTCATGCATAATTTATTGTCGCTGTAAGATAACCCAGACAATCTGTCATAGTTCCACTTTTTGATACCTTTCTGCATGTCTCATTTCGACCTGATGTCTCGCAGTGCCTGGAGACTTGCCCAGTGGGGATGTTCGGTGCCAACTGTTCCCAGAACTGCATCTGCAGCAATGGCATGCAGTGCTCAGCTGTCGACGGTTCCTGTAAGTGCCCGGATGGCTGGAAAGGCACCAACTGCTCCCAGCGGGCGTGTCCTGAGGGGTGGTTTGGGCCAGGCTGCAAGAGTGTCTGCGAATGTGACCCCCACAACACTGAAATGTAAGTCAGTCACCTTGTATTGTGATGGGTATGTGGTGAGCACTGTGGCAGCCAATTTGCTAACAAAGCTGCTTGCAAAACACTTTAGATTGTGCAGACATTCCATGATTAATAAGTATGTTGCAAAAAGATTCTGCTTTGAGCTAACATCATTTTTCTTCTTATACCCCCCCCCCCCCCCCGCCCCCTCTCTCTCTCTCCCTCTCTGTCGTCTTTCCCCAGGCTGTATTCTCAAGTGAATCAATGTTCTGTGTGTTCTGATAAAAATATAAAAATGTGTGCAGTGGTGTGGTTTGCTCACATGAACACATGATGGTTGGTGGTGAGGCGATGTGCAGTGGCAAGGAGCAGTGTACCATATGACTTTAGAGACAATAGTGTCATTTTGCCAAGTGTGCCCATAGCACACACTCTGGGCTGCACACAGAACATTTAGTGTTGATTTTTGTGTTAAATTCAGTGTGCTCATTGTAGGTGACATAAGCAAACTTGAACAATATTACAAAATTCAACCAGTATGAGGCTGAGCATACAATGGAATCATATTCTAGTACTAGTTGGATGGCTATATATGACTACATGCAACCAACCAGCACCATTCTCTTACGGGCAAGCGATTCCTGCTTAATACGTACAACCACATCTGGGTAGAGGGCACATTGCCCAGATGTTTGCATGAAGCCATTGCCATACCATACCTAAGCCCGGCGAGGACAAAGTCCTTCCTTCTAGCTACCGTCCCATCTCTCTCACCAGCTGTGTTTGCAAAGTGATGGAACATATGATTGATGCCTGGCTGGTATTGTGGGTTGAGTCCTGCAACTAAATAATGCTGCACAGTGTGGATTTTGAGTGCAGTGTTCTGCAGTTGACCACCTTGTTACTTTTTCCACGCATGTCATGAATGGTTTTCTGTGGAAATCCCAGACTTTGGCCTTCTTTTTTGATTTGGAGAAGGCCTACTACACCTGCTGGAGAGCTGGTATCTTACATACTCTTCACATGTGGGGCTTCTGAAAGAAACAGGAATTTTTAAAAGACTGAGTTTTTGAGCTGCGTGTGGATTCTGCCTTGTTGAACACCTTTATCCAGGAAACTGGTGTGCCTAAGGGTTCCGTCCTGAGCATCGTTCTCTTTGCTATCGCCATTAACCTTATAAGAGCCTGTCTCCCTCTGGGCACCTCCAGCTCCATTTTTGTTGATGATTTTGCCATCTATTGCAATTCCCCATGGACCTTTCTCACTGAGAGGAGTTTTTAGCGATGTCTTGATCATCTTTAGTCCTGGAGTGTTGACAGTGGCTTTCAGTTTTCCACTGACATAACCATCTGTATGAATTTCTGGCAGCATAACTGATTTCACCTACCATCTTTACATCTTCGGTCTGTCACTCCTCCGTTCACTGAAACTATGAAATTCCTGGGGCTCGTGCTCAATAGGAAACTCTTTTACTCCTCCCATGTGTCTGACCTGGCAGCCCGCTATACGTGGTCCCTCAATGTCGTATGTGTCCTTAATGGTACTTCCTGGGGTGCAGATTGAACCACCATCATCTATTTGTACCATTCCTTTGTCCATTCGAAACACGACTATGGGTGCTTTGTTTATGCATCTGCACATCTGTCCCTCTCACACTGTCTCAACACTATCCACCATCATGGCATCCGTTCAGCCACCAGTGCCTTTTACACCAGCCCAGTTGAAAGTATGTATGCTGAAGCTGCTGAATTACCACTGTCCTACCACTGTGATTTTCAAAGCAAATATCCTTTTACGCAAGTTGAACTATGTGTGAGAATGTACGATGAATTTCTTAAATCACAGAGCGTTTGATCACGAGCCATTTAGAAGTATTTCGAGCCCAGACGATCAGACATTCATGTAGTTATTGTGAGCAAGTTGATGTAGTGCTATGGGAAGCTCTCTCTCCTCTGCGGGAGCTAATTTATTTGTGGAAAATTTTGAGGACAAGTCACTGGACTCGGCTAAATATTTTACTGGCACATTTGTGTGATATATCTTAAAGTGTAACACATGCAAAAAAGATCAACATTATATGTGAAAGCTTAGCTTCTCTTGCAGCTTATTAACCTTAGAGACCAATGTTCTATGTGAAAGCTTTGCTTTTCTTGTAGCAACACTATGTATATTAATTTAAAACATTAACTTTTCCTGTTTGTGTATCCGCGCTACTTAACAGTGTTGTTGTTATTTGCTGACTATATCACGTGTCCTTGGGTCTGCATATCCACTGTCGTGGGCTGGCGAGAGCACGTGACATGAGCTATGACTGGCTTACAAAAGTGCATCACTATCTCAATTACAATGGTTCAGAAAGTAACATGTGGTATTTGGTGGAATTCAAATTTATACTTTCGTAATACAAAAATATGCAGCGTACATGTTGCTGCAAATCAAAAATCTTTCCGAAAGGGGTTTTCTTCCCTGAGTTTCGTTTTCTAAAGTGCCGGGAAATTCTAGACCCATGTATAAAAACATAACCATTCAAAAGAATGATATGAATATAATAGTATGTGTGGATGGATATGTGTGTGTGTGCGAGTGTATACCTGTCCTTTTTTCCCCCTAAGGTAAGTCTTTCCGCTCCCGGGATTGGAATGACTCCTTACCCTCTCCCTTAAAACCCATATCCTTTTGTCTTTCCTTCTCCTTCCCTCTTTCCTGACGAGGCAACCATTGGTTGCGAAAGCTAGAATTTTGTGTGTATGTTTGTGTTTGTTTGTGTGTCTTTCGACCTGCCAGCGCTTTTGTTTGGTAAGTTTCATCATCTTTCTTTTTAGATATAACCATTCAAAAGGATTGATAAGTTTTACAGTTCCGAGGGAAAATATACTGTCATTTAATAACACGGAAATGTGTGTTTTCATCTGGGAGAAACTGTATTCTTAGCTCGGAAATCCGGGGAAAATCCGTGAATTTTTTTCCTTGTCCACATAGAAGCCCTGTCTCAGCGCCCTTCAAAGTCTCTGTTCACTGTACATCACCCATCCCTTAGTACAACAGGTCCAGGAAAACTGTCACTTACCGGGAGGTCATTTTAACTTGGCTGCGTATTGGGCACTGCCTTCTTAGCCATCATTTGATAAGTGGCACTACCCACCATTTTGTACACATTGTGCCAAAGTGATAACTGTCAGCAACATCCTGAGTGAATGCCCATTTATTAACCATTTATGTTCCTGCTTGTGTTTACTGTCTGAGTTATTGGCTGTTTTAGCAAACGATGCGCGCGCTGTTTACTGCATTTTACTTTTTACCCATCTAAACAATATGGTGAAGGCCATTTAATTTTTGTTTTGGACCTCCATTTCTGTGTGGTGTCTTTTTTAGCCCTTTCTCCGACCCTGTTTTTAGCTGTCTTCTCTTACATCAATTGGGACCAGTGGCGGATACATACGGAAGGTGCACGGGGCATGCACTTCCCCCTGTGGGGCTGTCTGCATTGCCACCTGTGCTATCCCCACCAGTCAACCCTCATGCTATTCGTTCGTTCCTTTTGCCAGTGGACTTGGCTGAGTCGAGTTACTGAGTGGTTGTACTTTACTATGTAGCATGCGTGTCCGTGTCATCATATTTTATACGTTTCTGTCTGGCACATAGGTATCAATGCCTTAGCTCTGTTAAACACTCACCCTGACATTAATTGTCCTATTGATGATGTCATTAACCAATTTGCCAGGAAGAATAGGTGCACACAATTCAGAGTTTAAGGAAGAGAACAACAATTGTAACTTTTTTATATTATAAGATGGCCTTGTCTTGTATATGTGTATAATCAGTTAAAATAAAACTTTCTTAAACTTTGCATGTGACTAAATTATTTTTTATTACAGTAAAAGTACAGGTAGCTCAAGATATTTTAGCGACCCTCCTTGAGGTTTTTCTGTATCCGCCACTGATTTGGACTGACGTATAGTCGTTTTTTAACTCCACTCTGCGTTCATGTTCTGTAGTTTTGACTTGGGCGCGTATGATTCCATTTGTTTTTGTGCCCTAAAACAAAATGAAACAAAAAAACTTAGCATCTTCCAACAAACTTTACACATAGTTTCAAACATTTTTGATACTTCTTTTTGCTGACACTTCTCACACAGTTAAAAAAGATTATTGCTTACTATGTTTTCACTGTTCACGCAACAAAACTTCAGTATCAAGCATGACATTTTAGTTGGTTACTTCTCTATTGATAGCTCTATTTGCAATGCATTATGCAGACACTATCCACATGTACCACTGAATTTACCTGCAAAACCATATTATTGTACAATGCATGCTTCAGGAGATATCTTTTAAATGTTTAGATACCTGAGAAACTAGCTTTTCTTAAAACAGAGTGCAAATTACCCAGACAGTAGTCATCTAATGTTTGATAAGATAGCACATAGTGGCTTCCAACAATTCACAGTCCGTTCAAATGATAAATAACCAAAACAGCTGCTGTAAGAAGTTTTATTGCTCTCCTATTGGCTCACAACTACTTTCTTGACTATAAAGTCAAATCCTCACATGCCAAACAACTAAACTAAAGAAAATGAAAGAAACGTTTTGTAGAACTACATAGGTTAAATTATATCACAAATTTTAATTACATAACACCCTATCTTTGTTTCTTCACAACCTCAACACCTCTCCCACCCACTTAATGTGGTACTCCTCAGCCCAGCGTGCCACCTTCCTGGATGTTGACCTTCTCCTCTCTGATGGCTCGATCTGCACCTCTGTCCACAATAAGCCCACAAACCACCAACAGTACCAGCATTTTGACAGCTGTCATCCATTTGACACCAAAAAACCCTTCCCATACAGCCTGGCCACCCAGAGACAGCACATCTGCTGTGAAAAAAAAAAACTACCTTGCTCAGTATGCTACGGGTCTCACCAAGGCCTTCACAGATTGGCACTACTATCCACACCTAGTCTGCAAACAGATCACCTGAGCCATTTCCTCTCACACCCCCTGTCCTCCCACCACCCCTGAGAACCAGGCACAAAGGAGTGTCCCTTCGTCACTCATTACCACCCCAGACTGCAACAATTGAACCATATCCTTTATCAGGGCTTTGATTTCCTAACATTGTACCCTGAAATGAGGAACATCCTACAAGAGATACTGCCTGCCCCTCCTAAAGCGGTGTTCAGTCACCCACCCAACCTCAACAACAACTTAGTCTATCCCTATGTCGCTGCCAATCCCAACCTGTTGCCACGAGGATCATATCCCTGTGGAAGATCCAGTTGCAAAACCTACCAGGTCAACCCACCCAGCACTTTGTGTTCCAGTCCTGTCACAGATTTATCCTACCACATGAGCAGCTGGGTCTCCTGTGAAAGCAGGCATGTCATTTACCAGCTCTGCAGCAATCACTGCATAGCTTTTTATATTGGTATGACTACCAACCAGAGTGAGTAGCCACCGCCAAACTGTGACCGAGAGCAAAGTAGACCACCCGTGGCACAACATACAGCTGAACACAACGCACTTGATTTCAGTAGCTGCCTCACTACCTGAACCATCCAGATCCTTCCCTCCACCACCTTCTGAACTTCCGCTCCCGCAATTAGCCCAAACTCAACCTACGGTAACATACTTTTCCCACACCCTCCATTCAACAGTTTACACCCCCTCTGTCCTATCATCTCCTCTCCATTCTCATCTCCCACCCTGTTGCAGCCCTCTGCCAATGCATCCGCCTGTCTTTCGCCACCTTCCTGCCCCACAACCTCCTGATGCTGCATCTGTTGGCAGCTTAGTTCTTGCACATTCCACCAAACAGCATTTGTCTCTCCCCTACCCATACACTACTATCCCTTCCTCTTCCCTGCCCTGTACAGATTGCTGCTTGCATCCCACGTGATAGACGCATACGGCCTGAGATGCTGGAGTTGGCGGATGTGTGTGCATGAGATACGGTAGCTTTTTTTGTGAGTGTGTGTGTCTTACTGATGAAGGCTGTGGCCGAAAGCTTTATGTAACTGTCTTTTAATTATGCCTGTCTGCAATCTGATGTCTTCTTTACGAAAAGTAGCAATCTATCTTTTCCTACATTGTTGATATTCCTACCTGGAATTGAATTTTTAGACATGGAAGCCATTCCTCAATAAAGCATAAATGTCCCATATCCTCATGTTGATAATAATGTAAAAATGCAGCTGTTAAACACATGACAGTGGACTACATAAGAGATGTAACCTAGAATGAACAGGGATACTAAGAACTATGAAAGTATCTCAGTGATAAATGATGATTACTCAAAGGGAATTGAGAATTTATTTTAAAACCTCCAATGATAAATAATTGTTAAGGGAACTGTGGTGAGAAGCAGCATGTGGAGTTGCATAGCTAACAGCATAGCATGTACTGACAACTCGAGTTATACACGGAAATATCACCTAGTTATGCATGTGTGGAGTGGGGTTAGTCAAGTCATAGTCACAATAATCCTAAAATGAGGTGAAGTGCCAGTTTAATCAGAAGTAAAACTTTAACATCAGACACAACATTTTAATTTATTAGTTTTTTGCTACCAGCTCTATTAACAACAGTTTGCTGAAAGTTTCTACATTCAGGAGATATGTCATAGATGTTAGGAAGCCAAAAATTTGCTTTTGTTTAAAATGGATCTCAAATTGCCCGTACTATATTAATCAAATGTTTCATAATGAGAGGTTGTAGTAGTGACTTTCAATCAACCTTTAGCATTACTTCAAACATTTCCTAAAACATTTTCTGTCTTACATGCTTAATGTCAAGTATTTCACACATTCATTCATTCATAAATTAATCAGGCATTTAAAGCTGTATTATGAGCGATTTTTCTTCTTTAAAGAATAGGTGGTTTAGTAGTTAAAACAGAAAACATGTTATGAAATATATAAAATGTTATTCTCTACATATTTATGACAGCACTTCCCTGTCCACTTGCACATTTTTGTCCATTTCAGTTACTAGTAAATTAAACAATAAAGTTGTTTGAACACATAATTGACCATTTATAGATGGTCATGGCAGAGGAAGTTTTGCACCTCTAATGCATATGCAGAACTTCCAAAAATTCAATTTTGCCAGCAGTTCTGTCTCATAATGTATCAACAATTTCATTTTACACTGAAATGTTTTATTGCTATGTTTTTCGGTTTTGGCAGCTGGTAATTCTTGTGCAGGTGCCATCCATGGATGGGACTATGTGACTGCAAGGCAGGCTGGGATGGCAAGAAGTGTTCGCGGCCATGCCCACTCCTCATGTACGGGAAGGGCTGTAGCCGACAGTGCGACTGCCAAAATGATGCCCTGTGCTCACCTGTCGACGGAATGTGCATCTGTGCCCCAGGTCAGAGTGCATTTCAGTCAGAATTCTTACAGCTTCCATGCTGACATTGATATTCTGGGTATGCTGATTGGTTCAGTTGTCAGAGTAATATGGACTGTTACGCATGTTTGTAAAAAACACAGTGAAATCTCTTGTTGTTGTGGTTGTCAGTCATATGACTGGCTTGATAACAGCTCTTTGTACTAGTCTGTGTTGTGCAAACTTCGTTATCTGTGCATAACTACATCCACTGAAAACTGGTTACTGTCATTAGCCTTGATAACTTTCTAACATTATAAATCCCCAACTACATCCACCAGCCTGTCCCTCAGCTGTGCCTCTTCATTATCTAATTAATGATTTCTTGATGTATCAGGTTGTGTTCTATCAACTGATTCCATCTTTTAGTCAAGTTATGCCATAAATTTTTCTCATTGATTTCATTCAGTACCTCTTCATTATCTACCTGACCTACCCTTTAATTTTTTGCTTTCTTTTATTTTGAAATCATCTGTTATCATCTTGTCTGCACTCTTTATTTTCTACCCATTTAAGGGATCTTAAAATTATGCACTGTGACCTGTAGTATATCAGTTTATATTTTCCCAACGACAACATCCTTCTGAACAGACCCCACCTGGAGATCCAAATAAGAAATTGTTTTTACTTCAGAACATTTTAATCAAGAAGATACATCATCATAAAATTATATAGTAGAACTATATGTCCTAAGATGAAGGTGAAATAGAAAGTCTTTGACCCTATTTGTGGGAGTCTTTTTGCTGTGCCTATTTGTGACTCAGCATCTCTTCTTTTTTATCTATGTTGTTCTGATTTTAATAAATCATTAAACTTCAGGAATTCAGAGTTCTACAAGACTGCTGACTTTTAACAAAGCATCTAATTAACTTCAGATAAGAACTCATTACATGTCTAGTCAATCACAGAAATAACACCAGAGTGTCTCTGTAATTTGTTAATTGCTTGTTAGCAAAGTCCAGACAGAAACTCAGCATGCCACAGTCAGAAATCAAAGATTGTGTGTTATGTAGAAATTTTGGTTAATGTTTGCGTGACTTTCATATCACCATGCTCATCTCACATCATTTAAAAAATAACATTGTCTTATTGGGATGCCATTCATAGAAATGTGAACACTGACACTTTAAAGGGGGCAAATATTAAAGTTCTGGTGTTACAGTCTTCAGTCCATCGGAGATGGAGTGTAAGCTCCATCAAAGTAATTGCCCTGCTAATAATGCAATTTTCTACTTAATTTAACTTCCTTTCCACTTTTCTCTTTGTTTGATTTTTTTTATAACCCTGTGCTTTGGTGTCTCTCTGCCATTGCCACTTCATCATTTGGTATTAGTGGTGGTCTAATTATCAACAATGTTAATGATTCCAGTCTTTTTTTCCCACACTGGTTCTTTCAGTTTATGTGTACATTATCCATGACTTACTGTCTGATGTATTTTCTGCTGTTAACTGATGAAGTTTTCTGAACCACAACTGTCAGCATTTTGATTTATGCCTCACCAAAATCCTTTCCCCTTTCCTTTTCTGAATGGTAAGACGATTTTCATTTTCTCTTAATGTGTATGACTATGAGAACTGAGTAAGAATAAGTTTTTTCTATATTTTCTTTTATTGTAGTTTTTGTTTAAAGTCCTTTTCTAAAGAGTGAATGAATGATTGATTCAGTCTTAGAGCAGTAGCTTGTTAGTTTGCTGTTGTTAACATTTAAAAAATTGCAAGTAAACTTCATACAAAGAAAGATGTCAAACTTCAGCAACTATTAAGATATAATGTTTAAGAATGTACTATGTGATTTAATTGGATATGTTCTTCATCCAGCCACTGCAATGAAAAGTAATTCAGCAAATGAAAAGGTCTACAAAAATAAAACTTAGTCACAGTGTGGTAAAGTAAGATTTTCATTTCACATAATATTTACTTTTTAATTCATAATTTGCTTCATGTTTTGCTCAGCGTACAAAGTTTCATCTTTTCTGTATTGAAAATAAAGTGTGTCAAGTGTTATCATTTAAAGAAACTCTTCATATTCAGCCCGTTTGAAGACTGATGAGGTATGTCAATTCTCTCTGATTATATAAAGTGTCAGCAAGAAATTTCCATTTAAAGGCCGTACAGTCCAGAACTGCTATGCCAATAATGCAAAATCACTGAGCATTGAGGCTACCTTCCCACTGATGCACCATGTTGGATATATGTATTTGACAAAATGTCTCCTGGTGCATGAAGAAATCCATAACTGCCTTCTACACATTGACCCTTGGAGTCATTTTCAAGGGATTGAAGGTATGATGATGACTGCATTGTGAGAGATCAGGACTGTAGGGCAGATGCTAAAGTGTGTCCCATTTGAGTTGACAGTGTCTTGTGTCAAATCAAGACCAACAAGGAACTTGGCACACCATTCCAAATTCTCTGATGGATGTCAACTGGTGTTTGTTCTTTGGCAGCCAAGTAAGGAATAACTGCACATTGGTCCTATTTGGACACACATGGTAATACCATCAACATAGTTCTCTCTCTCTCTCTCTCTCTCTCTCTCTCTCTCTCTCTCTCTCTCTCTCTCTCTCTCTCTGTGTGTGTGTGTGTGTGTGTGTGTGTGTGTGTGTGTGTGTGTGTGTGTGCAATAATACCCTCAAATTGAGACTTTTTGATTGGTGCTTACATGTTTGTACACACATTAGCTATTGCACGAGACTTTATGAAAACAGAGTACTTCTTAGCTGGCTCTGACCTTTTTGAGGATTGAGCATAGTTGAAAAGTTGCTGAACAGAAAGGAACAGATATATTGGCTATGTTTTCTGCTTGGCTGAGTCTTCTAATTTTGCATCTTATCTTTTATGCTTCATATTACTGAAAACCATTTCTTGATGTTTCAAAGACTGACATAAAATCCATACAGGAATTAACTAAGCATGCTGTAGACATCCATAGAATATTTTTAGGCATAAAAATGTACTCTTAGTACTCACTGCAGTGACTGCTATTTTTAAATTTTCTTCAGGAAATATGCGAACTGTATCTTCTTAACACTGCAGATGTATTAAGACACTAGTAGGCTATTTCTCACATAGCAGTTTTGGCTTTTAAGCTTTCTACCAATCATCTGTATGATGATACAGATAATTTTGATAAATGATTTAATACTATTTTCACATTGCTGCCATACTGCAAATGACAACTTCACTGAAAGTGCAAGATTAATGTTCTCTCTCTTAAAAGTGTGCAATATGAAACTTGTGCATCGATATAATTAAGACTTATTGTGTTCGTTGGTAATCTATGTGTATATTCAAAGCTTTGTTGAAAGGAATGGAATATTATAACTTATACTGTTTGAAAATCAGTAAGTAAGTCAACACAGATAACTGCATAGGAGTGAGAGTGATAAATGCTTATTCTGGTGGCAACTGCTGCAGTTTTGTGATCAGATAGTGATGTTGCAGTTGCACAACTGCTTATTGTACAGCTATCAGAGGAGATGAGTATAGGTCTGTTTCACATAGACTAGGTTAAAGGGTTTAAATTCCAAAAAGGCAATGAAACTCCCAGAAATGTGGCTAATGATACACTTTGGGAAAAGCAAATAAGACTTCATACATATACATATGAGGGCATGCTGAAAAGTAATGCCTCCAAATTTCTCATGTGAAGAATCTTAACTTTTTTTTTTTTTACACAGAACAAATGTTTTTAACATTCTGCATATTTATTCTTTATGTTTATGTATTTATTTCTCAATGAAGTCACCTTGCTGATGAATACATTTCTCCCGACAAGAGACCAGGCTTTTGATACCATCACTGTAGAATGTTTGCTTTTGTTGGCAGAGCCACAACCTCACCTTTGTTTCATCATCATCATCATCATCATCATCATCATTTAAGACTGATTATGACTTTCAGCGTTCAGTCTGGAGCATAGCCCCCCTTATACAGTTCCTCCATGATCCCCTATTCAGTGCTAACATTGGTGCCTCTTCTGATGTTAAGCCTATTACTTCAAAATCATTCTTAACCAAGTCCAGGTACCTTCCCCTTGGTCTACCCCGACTCCTCCTACCCTCTACTGCTGAACCCATGAGTCTCTTGGGTAACCTTGCTTCTCCCATGCGTGTAACATGACCCCACCATCTAAGCCTGTTCGCCCTGACTGCTACATCTATAGAGTTCATTCCCAGTTTTTCTTTGATTTCCTCCTTGTGGACACTCTCCTGCCATTGTTCCCATCTACTAGTACCTGCAATCATCCTAGCTACTTTCATATCCGTAACCTCAACATTGTTGATAAGGTAACCTGAATCCACCCAGCTTTCGCTCCCATACAACAAAGTTGGTCGAAAGATTGAATGGTGCACAGATAACTTAGTCTTGGCACTGACTTCCTTCTTGCAGAAGAGAGTAGATCATAGCTGAGCGCTCACTGCATTAGCTTTGCTACACCTCGCTTCCAGTTCCTTCACTATGTTGCCATCCTGTGAGAATATGCATCCTAAGTACTTGAAACCGTCCACCTGTTCTAACTTTGTTCCTCCTATTTGGCACTCAATCCGTTTATATCTCTTTCCCACTGACATTACTTTCGTCTTGGAAATGCTAATCTTCATACCATAGTCCTTACATTTCTGATCTAGCTCTGAAATACTACTTTGCAAACTTTCAATCGAATCTGCCATCACAACTAAATCATCCGCATATGCAAGACTGCTTATTTTGTGTTCACATATCTTAATCTCACCCAGCCAGTCTATTGTTTTCAACATATGATCCATAAATAATATGAACAACAGTGGAGACAGGTTGCAGCCTTGTCTTACCCCTGAAACTACTCTGAACCATGAACTCAATTTACCGTCAACTCTAACTGCTGCCTGACTATCCATGTAAAGACCTTTAATTGCTTGCAAAAGTTTGCCTCCTATTCCATAATCTTGTAGAACAGACAATAACTTCCTCCTAGGAACCCAGTCATATGCCTTTTCTAGATCTATAAAGCATAGATACATTTCCCTGTTCCACTCATAACACTTCTCCATTATTTGCCGTAAGCTAAAGATCTGGTCCTGACAGCCTCTAAGAGACCTAAACCCACACTGATTTTCATCCAATTGGTCCTCAACTAATACTCACACTTTCCTTTCAACAATACCTGAGAAGATTTTACCCACAACACTGATTAAAGAGATACCTCTGTAGTTGTTACAATCTTTTCTGTTTCCATGTTTAAAGATTGGTGTGATTACTGCTTTTGTCCAGTCTGATGGAACCTGTCCCGACTCCCAGGCCATTTCAATTATCCTGTGTAGCCATTTAAGACCTGACATTCCACTGTATTTGATGAGTTCCGACTTAATTTCATCCACCCCAGCCGCTTTATTGCACTGCAATCTATTGACCATTTTTTCCACTTCCTCAAATGTGATCCTATTTCCATCATCATTCCTATCCCATTCTACCTCGAAATCTGAAACATTACTGATCGCATTTTCACCTACATTGAGCAACTCTTCCAAATATTCCCTCCATCTGCCCAAGGCATCCACAGGATTCACCAGCAGCTTTCCTGACCTGTCCAAAATACTTGTCATTTCCTTCCTACCTCCCTTTCGACGACTGCTAATTACACTCCAGAATGGTTTTCCAGCAGCTTGACCCATAGTCTCCAACCTGTTTCCAAAGTCTTCCCACGATTTCTTCTTGGATGCTGCAATTATCTGTTTGCACCATTTAATTACTATCAAGCTGAAGTCCTCAAAGGTATTCTTCAGGTTTTGGAAAAGGATGAAAATTAGATGGAATCAAGTCAGGACTGTATGGGGACGAAATAACTGGCTGTAGCTTCATCATAAATTGCATTGAGAAGTATCTATTTTTTATTTCTTTATGGCAGCTGATTTCAGTCACCTGTGTCCATTTTCAAACTATTCATGCTGTAAGTGTGACAGATAAAGGCAATTGCCCATGTATAGAAACTGCCCCTGCAGTAATCAAAGCAATATATGGCCAACATTAGAGAACTCTAATGTCTATCCTGTGTGGTGTAACTTGCCGTTGTTAAGTCTGCCATATACCACTGCAGGGGTAATTTCTGTACATGGGCTATCGCCTGTATCTGCCACACTTACAGCACAGATGGTTTGAAAATAGACAGAGGTGTCTGAAACTAGTAACCATTAAGAAATAATTTAAAAAATAGATACTTCTTGATGCAACTCATGATGAAGTTACAACCATTTATTTCAATAACAAGACAAGTTTCGGACCTACGAGGGTTGTCCACAAAGTAAGTTCTATTTGGTTATACAAAACAAACATGTACAGATACAGAAAAAATATTTATTGTACAAAAATCTATAACTGTTAAACTACTTTTCTACATAGCTTCCGAAATTTTGTAGGCACTTGTCATAGCGTGGCACAAGTTTTTGTATGCCTTCTTCATAGAAGGTACTGCCTGTGTATTCAACCATGTGGTAACATGCTCTTCAGCTCATCATCATCATTGAAGTGTTGACCACCAAGGACAGATTTTAGGTGTAAGAAGAGACAAAAGTTGCTAGGAGCAAGGTACGGGCTGCATGGAGGATTACCAAATGGGTCTCAGTGAAATTCCCGTAGAAGTTGTGTGGTACATTTGCCATGTGAGGTCGGGCATTATCGTGGGAAAAAAACAACATCTTTTGAGAGTAATCCTTGGCTCTTGTTCCGTATTGCACCGTGCAATTTCTTAATGGTCTCACAGTAACTGTGTACATTGATTGTTTGGCCTCATGGTAAGAAATCGATCAGCAAAATGCCTTTTCTGTCCCAAAAAACGATGCACATGACTTTTCAAGGTGTCAAGATTTGCTTAGGTGTAACCTCTGATGGGGATGAAGTGTGCCTCCATTACATCGGTTGTCGTTTTGTTTCAGAGACATCGTACGATACCCAAGTCTCATCCCCCGTGACTATCCGAGAAAGAAAACTACCACCTTCTTCATTGTAGGATGTCAAAAACTGAAGTACACTGCCCATCTGTGGTTTTTTTGTGTTATACAGTAAGAATTCTGGGTACCCAACGTGAGCAAAGTTTACAAAATTTCAGTTCTTCTGTAACAATTTTGTGAATTAGTGATCGTGAGATTTGTGGAACTTCGGTAGCGAGGGCACTAAGTGTAAACTTACAGTTGTGCTTAATCTTCTCTTCAATTGTGTGAACCAGATCATCAGTAACCACAGACGGGCGTCCACTTCATTCTTCATCATGCACTCGATCACGTCCTTCATTGAACATCTTCTAACCATTGAATCACTGATAGCATTTTATCCATAAACCTCACAGATTTCCCAATGAATTTCCTTTTGTTTAACTTTCTTTGCATTTAGAGAACAAATCGCAGATATGATTTCACACATGGTGGCATTATAAAGAAGCACTACAAAGCACACGTCGGCAGCAGCGATCTGAAAATGGTGTACACGTCTTCTCGTCGAGTCAGGGTAACCGCCGCGACCGCTCGGAACTGCGATCGTAGTGCTGCCGCAGATAGAAACGGAACTTACTTTGTGGAGACCCTCGTATTTTTCACGTGCAGCATGCTGCAAGTTTATATGTATGGGGGATGATCGATGACAGTGAACCCGAAGTGTGGGATTCTTGTAGACGTTGCAGCACTCGTGTGTGGTCTGCCGTTGTCGTGCTGGAGCAGAGGGTGCTCCGTGTGTGAACAACTTCAAATTTCAATCTGTACTACAGCACACTGTTCCCGACAGACTGGCATATTTACATTACACAGCACCACGTTACATGCTAATTCAGAGCCCTCTAGTGGTAGAGGACTGCAAATATGTAGACACGAAGACTTAAGATGTACGATGTTATTCACATTAGTTTCATTTAAAAAGGTTTAAGAGTTTTCACATAAAATTTCAAAAGTACTACTCTTCAGCACACCCTCATGATTTGTTGTTGTGGTCTTCAGTCCTGAGACTGGTTTGATGCAGCTCTCCATGCTACTCTATCCTGTGCAAGCTTCTTCATCTCCCAGTACCTACTGCAACCTACATCCTTCTGAATCTGCTTAGTGTATTCATCTCTTGGTCTCCCTTCTCGATTTTTACCCCCCACGCTGCCCTCCAATGTTAAATTTGTAATCCCTTGATGCCTCAGAACATGTCCTACCAACTGATCCCTTCTTCTAGTCAAGTTGTGCCACAAACTTCGCTTCTCCCCAATCCTATTCAATACCTCATCATTAGTTATGTGATCTACCCATCTACAGCATTCTTCTGTAGCACCACATTTTGAAAGCTTCTATTCTCTTCTTGTCCAAACTATTTATCATCCACATTTCACTTCCATACATGGCTACACTCCATACAAATACTTCTAGAAACGACTTCCTGACACTTAAATCTATACTCGATGTTAACAAATTTCTCTTCTTCAGAAATGCTTTCCTTGCCATTGCCAGTCTTACATTTTATATCCTCTCTACTTCGACCATCATCAGTTATTTTGCTCCGAAAATAGCAAAACTCCTTTACTACTTTAAGTGTCTCATTTCCTAATCTAATTCCCTCAGCATCACCCGACTTAATTCAACTACATTCCATTATCCTTGTTTTGCTTTTGTTGATGTTCATCTTATATCCTCCTTTCAAGACACTATCCATTCCGTTCAACTGCTCCTCCAAGTCCTTTGCTGTCTCTGACAGAATTACAATGTCATCGAAGAACCTCAAAGTTTTTATTTCTTCTCCATGCATTTTAATAACTACTCCGAATTTTTCTTTTGTTTCCTTTACTGCTTGCTCAATATACAGATTGAATAACATCGGGGATAGGCTACAACCCTGTCTCACTCCCTTCCCAACCACTGCTTCCCTTTGATGTCCCTCGACTCTTATAACTGCCATCTGGTTTCTGTACAAATTGTAAATAGCCTTTCGCTCCCTGTATGTTACCTCTGCCACCTTCAGAATTTGAAAGAGAGTATTCCAGTCAACATTGTCAAAAGCTTTCTCTAAGTCTACAAATGCTAGAAACGTAGGTTTGCCTTTCCTTAATCTAGCTTCTAAGATAAGTTGTAGGGTCAGTATTGCCTCACGTGTTCCAATATTTCTACGGAATCCAAACTGATCTTCCATAAGGTTGGCTTCTACTAGTTTTTACATTCGTCTGTAAAGAATTTGTGTCAGTATTTTGCAGCCGTGACTTATTAAACTGATAGTTTGGTAGTTTTCACATCTGTCAACACCTGCTTTCTTTGGGATTGGAATTATTATATTCTTCTTGAAGTCTGAGGGTATTTTGCCTGTCTCATACATCTTGCTCACCATATGGTACAGTTTTGTCAGGACTGGCTCTCCCAAGGCTGTCAGTAGTTCTAATGGAATTCTGTCTACTCCTGGAGCTTTGTTGCGACTCAGGTCTTTCAGTGCTCTGTCAAACTCTTCACACAGTATCATATCTCCCATTTCATCTTCATCTACATCCTCTTCCATTTCCATAATATTGTCCTCAAGAACATCGCCCTTGTATAGACCCTCTATATACTCCTTCCACCTTTCTGCTTTCCCTTCTTTGCTTAGAACTGGGTTTCCATCTGATTAAAATGATGATTAAAATACAGAAAATACAGAAAATGTGGACAGAAGATTGAAAATTGTCTTACTCATGGAAACTAGTAAACAAGAAAAAATGGAAAATCCAGGATGGAATGCACAAATATTATGAGAAGGAAAGTAGCTACTCACTATATAGCGGAGATGCTATATAGATAGGCACAACAAAAAGACATTCACACTTAAAGCTTTCAGCCAATGGCCTTTGCCAACAATACACACACACATGTGTGCACATACACACACACACACTCGCGCAAACGCAAACACGATTCTCACACGCAACTGCAGACTCGGGCAACTGAAAGCACACTGCAAGCAGCGACACCGGTGCATGATGGGAGTGACCACTGGGAAGGGGTAAGGAGGGGGCTCGGGTGGGGAGAGGGAGGGATAGTATGGTGGGGATGGCAGACAGTGAAGTGCTGCAGGTTGTCAGCGGCCAGGGGAGAGCTGTGGAGGGCGACAGGGGAGGGGGAAAGTAGCGGTAAAGGAGAGAAATAAATTAAAAAAAAATGAATAAAAAATTAAAGAGACTGTGTGTGGTGGTGGAATGATGGCTGTGTAGTGCTGGAATGGGAGCAGGTAAGGGGCTGGATGGGTGAGGACAGTGACTAACAGAGGTGGAGGCCAGGAGGATATGGTAACGTTGGCTGTATTGCAGGGAAAGTTCCCACCTGCAGAATTCAGAAAAGCTGGTGTTGGTGGGAAGGATCTATATGGCACAGGCCGTGAAGCAGTCATGGAAATGAAGGATATAATGTTTGGCAGCATGAGCAGCAACAGGGAGGTCCACTTGTTTCTCAGCCACAGTTTGTCGGTGTCCATTCATGTGGACAGACAGCTTATTGGTTGTCATGCCTACATAAAATGCAGCATAGTGGTAGCAGCTTAGCTTGTAGCCACATGAGTGGTTTCACAGGTAGCCCTGCGTTTGATGGGATAGTTGATGTTAGTGACTGCACTGGAGTAGGTGGTGGTGGGAGTGTGTATGGGACAGGTCTTGCATCTAGGTCTATTACAGGGGTATCAGCCATGAGGTAAGAGGGATTGGCAGCAGGGGTTGTGTAAGGATGGACGAGTATATTGTGTAGGTTTGGTGGACGGCAGAATTCCACTATTGGGGGGGGGGGGGGGGAGGGGGGTTGGTGGACAGGACATCTCTCATTTCAGGGCATGACGAGAGGTAATCAAATCCCTGGCGGAGAATGAAATTCAGTTTCTCCAGTCCTGGGTAGTTCTGAGTTACAAGTGAAATGGTGCTCTGTGGCTGGACGGTGAGACTTTGGGAGGTGGTGTGAGAGGAAAGATAAGGCACGGCACATTTGTTTTTATACAAGGTTGGTAGGATAATTAATGATCAGTCAAGGCTTCACTGTTGACGAAGGCCATTGGCCAAAAGCTTTAAGCATGAAAGTCTTTTAGTTCTGCCTACCTGTGACTCAGTATCTCCGCTATATAGTGAGTAGCAACTTTCCCTGTCACAATATTAGTAAAAAAATGACAAATCCCTCAATAAAATCAAAGAATGGAAAGTCCAGGGTGGAATAACAATAATATGGAAAGAGTAAATTGGTTGCCACATATCATACAGAGTTGGTGTTGAGTCACAGACAGGCACAATGAAGAAAACTGCTAAAGTATTTGAGGGGATCTCAAACGCCCTATCTTTCCAATGTTAAAATAGCACTCATAAATTGTGTCTTCTCTCAGAAAGTATTTGAGCTAGGAAGTTGAATTTTTTACAGGTTATTTATTGGAGTATTGGCTACAATTTAACATAGGGATTTTCAAAATTTTAAATTCAGTTTTTAGAGATTAATTTTTTCTATTGTAATGAAAATTCACGGTTTTTGGTGCCATTGTTTGTAAATTCAGCAGTATACAGGTTTTTGGAAAAATGCTCTGTTAAGCTATGCAGAAAGGAATGTGTAACATTTCCTGAAAATTTGAAGCAAATTGGTTTGGTGGACTGAAAAAACCTGTAAATTGTATGAAAAAATAAAACTTTTGGGAAGCAAGCAACAGAGTTCTGATTACTTTTTTAGTGCATTCCAGGTCAATAGGATGGATTACCTTCATTTTCTGCAACCTCCTCCTGCAGCTTCTTCTTTGTTCTCCTCCTGTTCACTCTGGGTTGTATTTCTAGGCTATTAACAGCCATGTCAGCAGCCCAAAGATGTTCCTTGTCTAAAGCAAGCATTATTTGTACCATGTTGAAACCTCTGTTCATTCCCATATTTCAAAATACTTTGTATCTTACAGCACTGCCATAATTGAAAGTAGCAACAGCATTGTACACATGGAAGTGAAGTGTTTCTATTCCAACAAACACAGTACTGGGGATTCTTGACCATATAACACTATTTACACTTTCATGTGGGTTTTGAGTTTTTCGACGAACACACTTTTTAACAGACAGGTGCTGCTAAGTATCTGAAAATAGGTTTTATCACATCTGTAACCACATCAGGCAGACTATGTTTATGAGTGTACAATTCACCACTTAGCAGTCCATTGTTGTACTTATACCAACTGTTTTCTCCTTTGGGACACAAGTAATGATGGGGATTTTTGTCATTTAAAAAAGTGTGAAAAGAAAGAGTCCAAAGAGCCTTCTTCATTGCATTGACACTGTGAGTGTATTTCATAATAGCCATTCCATAATATTTCTGAATTTTGTCAATTACATTGTCAGTTAACGTTTCCTTCCTATCTAACCCTTTACCATCACTGACTTTGTTTATTTGTATGAAGCTTTCAGTTGCCAAAGCTTTGATCCCATTCATTTCTATATGTGTCCAATACAATGCACTTCATCATCATCATCATCATCATCATCATCATCATCGTCACCACCACATGACATGTAAACAAATATAAATTCTGCACTGATTACAAACATTTGAAAGATGAAATGCTAGTAATCTTAAAGTATCTGTTTGGCTATATTCGAAAACATGTTAGCAAAGCAAGCCCTGAATTAATTCCATAGTAATTAACAGTTTTGTCAAAACTATTGTTTGTGTAACTATTTGTTAATTTCATGATTTAAACAAATAATTCGGCCTAAACCTCATAGAAGAAGAAACTGTTAAAAAGATGCAATGTTTCAATGTATTCCATTAATTGAGTGAGTAAAGTTTTAATTGTGATTTCTGTAAATTTAACTTAAAGCAATGTGAAGTCTCAGTACTGATTATTGTGATGATATATAAGGGCCCCAATTTTTGGTCGCAAGACATTCAGTTCATGGCTGAGTTTCAGATGAGTAACCTGTGCTTGTTAGAACAACAACAATGCTTCAGTTTAACTGTGAAATAAGTGTCAAACAATTAGGCTTTGTGAAAACCAATGACAGTGACTGCTCCATATATACCTGATTATTCTTCAAGAACTGTGGACTTTGCGGTTATGTTTTTACTGCTCGTAGATGTTCAACAGTAAACTATTGTAGCAGTATGTGGAGTTTTGCTGGCAAACTATCACAAGTTAAACAATAGTGCACTGGCCATATAACTGTGTGTTATTGTGAAGTTGTTAGCGTAAAGTAAAAGACAGTGAAACGCAACTGTGCATTTGTCGGCTACATCATTTACAGTAGTCAGAGTTCAAATTACAATCCCCATTTTGCAGCCAGTGTAGCAACGCAATACATCGACACAGAGGACAACAAACAAAGAAATATAAAAAGTAGGTGGAACTGCCACAAACAGAATTCACTATGAATATTTTCAGGATTCATCATCATCATCAGTTATCTGCTATATTAGCAGGTCCTTTGCCTCTCCATTTTCTGCGATCCATTGCTTCCTTCTTAAGGCTGCTGTATGTTGTACCGTCCATCATGTCATCCAGTATCTGGAATCTCTTCCTTCCTTGCTTCCTTTTCCCTTCTACATAACCTTCTAAAACTGTTTTTATCAGACCGTCATTCTTTCTTAATATATGCCCAATCCAATTTCTTTTTCTTCTATTAATTACATCTAGTAACTGCCTTTTCTCTCCCACTCGTCTCAGTACCTCTTCCTTTTTTTACTCTGTCCATCCAACTTATTCCTTCCATCTTCCGCCATGTCCAGATCTCAAAAGCCTCCAGCCTTTCTCTGTCTTTTTCCTCATAGGCCATGTTTCAGCGCCATATAGAAGAACACTCCATACAAGACATTTTATGAGTCTCTTTCTGAGTTCTCTGTCCATACCGCTGCAGAAGATTCTCCTTTTCTTATAAAATGCCTCTTTTGCCATTGCTATCCTTGTTTTAATTTCTGTGGTGCACTTCCAGTCGGTGTCTATCCTGCTTCCAAGATACTTAAAATTTTGCACCTGTTCTAGTTTTTCTCCATTCAGCACAATTTTTAGTTCCTTATTTCCTCCTTTTGCCAATACTTTTGTTTTATTTGTGTTAATTTTCATTCCATATTTTTTTCCGTTAGTTGCAATGGTGTCCACCAAATCCTGTAATTCTTTTTCCCCTGTGTCTAGAAGGACCATGTCATCAGCAAATCTCAAGCACCCTACTCTTCTTCCTCCAATTTCTACTCCTTTGTCATCTAATGAGCATTGGTCAATCATATTTTCCAAGTACAGGTTGAAAAGAGTAGGTGATAAACAGCATCCTTGTCTTACTCCTTTCCCTAGTCTGATCCAGTTCGTACTTTCTCCTCTCACTTTAACTGAAACTTTTTGATTAAGGTACAAAGAGTTTATAAGTCTTCTGGTTTTCCAGTCCACTCTCTTTTCCCTCATAATAGTCGCCAGCTTGTCCCAAACCACATTGTCAAATGCCTTTTCTAAATCGATGAAGCACATATATAGGTCTCTTCCTTTTTCAATAAACCTTTCTCCTAAGATTCGTAGGAGCCCTATTGCATCTCTGGTGCCCGTATTCCGTCTAAAGCCAAACTGCTCCTCGCCGAGATTCTCCTCTATTACTTTTTCAAGTCTTTTATTAATTATTCTTAACATCACTTTGGCTGCATGTGAAATGAGGCTAATTGTCCTGTGCTCGCTGCATTTCTTGGTTCCTTGTTTTTTCGGCAATGGAATCATTACTGTTGTCAAAAAGTCCTCAGGCCATTCACCACTGTCATATATTTTATTACATAACCTCAATATTTCTCTTATTCCATTGTGGTTGAAGCATTTTAGTATTTCTCCCGGTATTGTATCTGTACCTACTGCTTTGCCATTTTTCATTGCAGCAATAGCAGACTTTACTTCTTCCATTATGATGGTCGGTCCTTTCTCTTCATCACTTACACTGTTGTGTGATTCAAGTTCCAGAGTTTCTGGTTTGCTATTTGTGTCATATAGCTCTTTTATATATTCTTCCCATCTCTGGAGGACATCGTCACGATCTTTATACACTACCTCTTCGTCTTTACTCAAAATTTCCATAGTAGCACTTCCTGCTCTGTTTTGTTCCCGTGTCATAGTCTTTACTCTGTTGTATAGTAAGTCGTATCTTCCTTTCCTGTCCAATTCTTCAATTTCATCACATTCCTCTTTTAGCCATTTTTTCCTAGCCTGCTCTGTTTCTCTTCGCAGTTCGTTATTTAACCTTCGGTATATCTTTCTTGTATCTTCAGTGTTCTTGTTTTTCAATTTTCTTCTCTCCTCCATCTTGGAAATCATTTCTTGTGTGACCCATGGTTTTTTTGACCTTTTCCCTTTTACATATCCTATATTTTGCTGTCCCGCTTTAATGATTCCTTCTTTCAGCATATTCCAGTACTCGTTGGCATTATCAGGTGCTTCTTTGTCTCATAATGTGTTTAGAAAGTCCCGAGACAGCATTTCTGTAATTTGTTCTTTGTTGGACCTTATCTTCTCTAGATCCCATTTCTTCACCATTGTCACCTTTTTCAGTTTTTTCATTCTTATTTCTATTTCTGCCATAAGTAAGTTGTGGTCACTATTAATATCTGCACCTGGTAATGTGTGCACCTTCTTGATTCCATTCCTGTATGTTTCTTCTACCAGTATAAAATCGATTTGGTTTCTATATTTATCCCCTGGTGATTTCCAAGTGTAGAGCCTCCTCTTATGGTTCTTGAACCATGTGTTTGCCACTATCAGCTGCCTTTCCCTGCAGAAGTCAATTAACCATTCACCTCTGTCATTTCTCTTTCCAAGACCATGACTGCCTACTATGTTTCCCTCTTTGCCTTCTCCCACAATGGCGTTCCAGTCTCCCATTACTATTTTGCAGCATTTTTTATTTTCGTCCATTATTCTCTCTATTACATTGTACGTTTCCTCTACAATTTGGTCTTCATGTTCTGAAGTTGACATATACACCTGGACAATCAGTAAATCTTTTTGTGCTCCTTTCAGCCTTACACCAATAACCCGGTCATTTGCATAGTCTACATATTCCACACATTTAGCCAATTCCTTTGTCATAATCATTCCTACTCCATTAATTCCTTTTACTTCTCCTCCTGAGTAGTAGAATACATATTCATCTGACTGCAACTCTCCATGTCCATTCCATCTTACTTCAGCAACTCCTACGAGGTCCATATGATTCTTTACCATCTCTCTTTTAAGGTTTTCTAGTTTTCCTGCTTGTAGCAGAGTTCTGACATTCCAGGTACCAATTCTCGTTTTGATTTTTTGCCTCCTTTCAAGTTGTCCCCCCCGGAGATCCGAATGGGGGACTATTTTACCTCCGGACACTGATTTAACATGAGAGGAAGCCATTTTTTGTGCATAAAATGGAGACTGCATTATTTCAGGATTACAAGAGAGTAAATAAACATGAAACACATGACAATCGAGCAAGTGATACGTATCAACTGTCACAGGTTAGCCACAACATTTATTTTGTTATGCTTATTTTGTCTCACATAATTAAAATGTATGTGATAAGCATGTAGATTCATGGGTACAACATTTGACAGCAGTTTAACAGCAGCACAGTGGATCATGCACATGCAGAACATATTTCAAAAATATTTGTAGTCTTATGAAGTGAATAAATTATATATTGATTGAAAAGGGAAAGTGTGTAGATTTTTAAAATTCAAAAAATAAAAACTGAACATTTCATGATTTTGAACAGTTTGGAGCCCCTTAAGCTTTCAGACAAAATATTTCTTATGAAACAGATAACACACATATGTTTTGAAGGCTTTCCACTATCAATTTGTCCCAGAACACGATGCATTTGTTACAGGAAATGCAGAACCCAGGACTCTGCTTGGTTTTCATTAATTTAAACAAAAATTCTGAAAATGAAAGCTGAGACTATGAGTCTGTACATAGATTTGTGATCTTTTAGTAATTATTATAACTTAATCTTGAGTCAGAATTATAGTTTTGGATTTTTTGATAGTCAGTAGTTTCAGTAATGTGCACTATATGATACCAACATGAGTGCTATACATATGAAGGACAGGTGACTCACTTTATTTTCCTGCATGGCACTAGGGCAACTGGAACTTGAGAAAGCAGTAAAAATCAGGCAGAGGGCAGCAGTTTGAACTTCTGCTTGCACTAAAGCGAAGTGGCTTCATGTGATCTCACTTATCAAGAAAGTATTTGTGGTTGTCTTGTGATACATGCTTGTTTTCAATTTCCTTTCTTGTTTTTGCTGTTTCTTTCCTGTGCTTTTTGGTTTGGCCTTTTTTGTTATTTTGTGTCACTTTTAGCATGAGCTTTCTCCAAATTTAAAACCTGCTGGTCATATGAATATTGTTTACTTGCTAGGGCATAATGAGTCTAACAAGGCAACATCACGGACTGGATCTCTTCGATTTTCTTGTAGGATCTGAAGGGCAGTGCCTATATATAAATTTCCTGCAATGGTATGATAAAAAAAAGAAACCTCAAGTATCAGCTTTGAAGATTTCAGAGTGTTATTAAATACAAAAAATTTTGAACTTTATAACAAAGTTGCTCAAGGCTTTGTGTGCAGCATTCTTGAGCTTCTTAATTATGAAATGGCTGGTGTGATTCTTGTGAGCCATAACATTTTTTATTTTTATTTGAATTCTATATTTATCATCAAACTGAAGCGTTAACCAACAAATTGCTGAATCATATTTTTTAAATAAAATAAAATCTTTCTTGTTAATTACTAATTGCATGAAAATATGATTGCTTACACTAAATCAAAATGCAGCACAAAATATCAACTGTCTTATTGCTAAGAGAAAAAAAAGGCCTGTACTGGTAATACTGTTCTTAATATTGTGTTTGAATTTATATGTAATCCCTAGAAATTAAAGATATTTCACATTTTTTACCAAATTTTAATTTACAATGAATACTCACCTTTTTTGTTTGATTAGCAGTTGATAATAAGACATCATTTTTAATAGAAAATTATGGTCCAGTATTTATTGATTAACATTTCAGATTGGTGTTCAAAACTTAATGATGAAAGTAACTTTCGCATAATGTGTCACTGACGAGTAATATATGTTCATTAAACTTATGCCATACGTAGAAAGAACTACTGCAGTTTAGTACAGGAGGTAACTGAAAGAAATGTGCAGTTAGATGAACAGAAATGACACTTTTATTCAAAGACAATAATTACACTGACATCACTGCAATTCATGATGGTCTCCTGCCTGTTGCAAAAGTCAGGTCATGGTTGTTAGTAGAATACGTGATCATCATTGATGGCAGTAACTGCTCTTTAATGTGCTTCCATGCTGGATACAAGGTTGGTGAGGAATTCTTGTAGTACAGTATTCCATTCCTCCACGAGTGCAGTAGACAACTAATGGACGGTCATTGATCCATGTTGACATGCTGCAATAGGCTATCTATTTGCCAAATATCCTTTTGTTCCAAGAACTGCTTCACTTGTGCTGCTCAAAGTGGTCACATTTTATCATTGATAAAAATGCAATCAGAAAAGATGCAGATGGGAAAGAACAGTGTCACAATAACATTGACTGGTGAATATACTGTGTTTCAAAATTTGGTTTCAGAACAACCATGCAACATTATGCAACAACAGGACCACCAAAAGATCATGCTTGGCAATGTTCCTGTGTGCATTACATGTTCTCACCTCTCACCATATACAACCATAATCACTACTGAGACTGAATCTGCTCTCATCTGAGAAGAACAGGCAATTCGCTCCTCGTAGGTCCAGATCCTGTGCTCTTGGTAGCATTGCAGCTGGTGCTGCCACTGTGTGGGTGTCAGCGGAATGTAACGTGTTGGGTGTCAGGCGGTGAGACCGACCTCCGTGTAGTTGCCTTGCCACTGAGGAGTGTGAGATTGTGCGCCTTTCAGTCCTGTTAAATGTGGTTGCAATTGCTCCCAATGTTTGACGTAAGTCCCTTGTTACCTGTTGTACAATGTAGAGGTCATCTGCTGCTGTGGTTGATCAGTGTCAACCATCTCCTCTTCTTCAAGCAGAAGTGCCTGTGGTTCAGAATGCTCCCCATGCATGCGAAACAATGCTGTGAGCAATACCAAACTCCCAGGCTACACACTTTGCACTTCATCCTTCTTCCAGTTTCCCAATGATTCTCCCCCATGTGAAGTCATCCATATTGGGCTATGCTGCAATGAAGACCACCACCAAATTGCGTTGTAACAGCTCGCTGATTGACAAATACTGTCTTTTCCCCTTCCTCCAACTGCCTTGTATTGTGGGCCAGACCCATTTGGCAGTATAGTCGTGCTTACCTCGCGCCATGTAATGCCCAACTTCCAGTACTTGACTGGGAGATCTCTAATTACATGCTCCCAAACTTTTTCATTTCCATTAAGCAGCTTTGTTACTGACTTTAGCTTGTCTCTAAGTTTTGCAGAGCAGTGTAAAAGTTAAATAAAATTTTTAAAAATTGTGTCTAGATACATAGTCTGCGTGTCACATTATGATGTGTTGCACCCCTTTTCCTGTTCCATTTTTGAGTGATCTATGGGAGAAATGACTTTTGGTAAGCCTATTTATGAGCTCAAATCTCCATGATTTTTTCAGGAGTGACAATTGAACCAGCAATGTCATGATGACAAGACAAGAATGATATGTGCATAACTGTGGATGGCTTTGTAAAGAAGATTAAAATTTTTTGTACTTTACAGTGCTTGGAAATCATTAAAAACTAATTTTGTGAGTGCTTTTGAGACGTGCATTCTATTGCTTCAGGAACTTGATGTGTGGATAAATTCTGTAAAAGTACTTCTAAGTCTAATAATGTTACTCGCATAAACAGTGTTCTGTTAGTTCAGTTAAAGACATTGAACATATGTATCCACAGACACAGAAGACACTCTTTCTCCAGTTTAATTTTGTTTTAAAAACCATGTGACACATTAAAAACACACCTCTTGGCTCTTGTGGCTGCAAGCTGTCTTTAATAGCCAGTAGCGATTGGCATCATCATCATCATCATCATCATCATCATCAGTATTATTATTATTATTATTATTATTACTACTACTACTACTACTACTACTACTACTATTATTATTTTATTTATTTTCTGTGTTTTAGGCTTTAGGGGGATCAATTGCAGTGAACGCTGCCCTGTTAGCACTTTTGGTCAGGACTGTGCACATCGCTGCAACTGCAAGAACGGTGCCACATGCTTACCAGAAAGCGGTCGTTGTATCTGCAGGCCAGGCAAGTTTGTTGCTAGAAGGTCTTTCTTTATTTTCAGAACAAAGGTGCTCAGTACGAAATTAGATTGATTTTTATCTGTACTCTTGGTTGTTTCCGAAAACGTCACTCCTATAACAATCTTCTAATTTCTGAACCCTTGTGCATGTGAGTACCAGAAGTTAGGAACATCCGTGGTAGCTTACATGAGAATGCTCAATTAAAAAATACATATTTATATGACAAAAAAAAAAAAAAAAACATGACACCAAAAGCTGATTAATGTAGAATAATCAAATCTCTGGAATACGTTTGTCTAGGTAACACGTTTAACTGATTAACACTGCAAGACTACAGGTTAATTTAAGTGAGAGATAAGGCATTGAAAGTGTGAAATGTTGGTACACCTAATAACTGGTGCATCCGCTAGAATGTTGAATGCAAACATCCAAACATGTTTGCATTGTCAGAGGTGCCGGATATCAGTTTGTGGGATGGTGTTCCATGGCATTTTGACTCGGTCAGTCAATAAAGGGACGGTCAGTGCTGTTTATGGACGCCACTGGAGTTGTTGTCCAATGATTTCGCATACGCGCTTGATTGGAGACAGATCTGGTGATTGAGCAGGCTAAGGCAACATGTTGACACACTGACGGGCATGCTGTCTCACAACAGTGGTATGTGGACATGTGTTATCTTACAGGAAAACACCCACTGATGTACAGTTTTGTAGTCAGGGTGCATGGGATAACCACGTGAGTGGTCGTGCTGTCATATGAAATTGCACCCCAGACCATTACTACAAGTGTAGGTCCAATGTGTCTACCACGCAGGCAGGTTGTCTGCAGGAAGAAGTCACACTCCAGACCATTACTACAGGTGTAGGTCCAGTGTGTCTAGCATGAGGACACGTTGGGTGCAGACACTCAGATGACCTCCTCCTAACTGACACACTGTCATCACTGGCACCGAGGTAGTAACAGCTTTGATCAGAAAACACAATAGACTTCCACCAAGTCCTCTTATGAGCTCTCACGTGACAACACTGAAGTCACAGGTGGCTGTGGTCTGGGGTCAGCGGAAAGCGCACTTCAGGGCATCTTGCCTGGGGTTATCCTTGAAGTAACTGAGTTGTAACAGTTCATTGCATCACTGTGTCGCCAGCTGCTGGTCAGATTGCTGCTGAAGATGCAGTGCGATGTGCCAGATTTGCTGTACACAATGGTCTCCCCTCTCGGTAGTGTTAGTGGCCGTCCAGAGCCCGGTCTACTTGCAACCGTACATTCTTGTGACCACTGCTGCCATCAGACATATACAGTGGCTACATTCCAAGTTTTTCCGCAGTATCATGGAAGGAACATCCAGCTTCTTATAGCCGTTTTGCATGACCTCAGTGATGTGTTGATAATGGTGTGTTTGTTGCCCTAAAGGCTTTCTTGATCAACATTAACTCACCACGTCTAATGTCAAAGGTGATTAAACCTCATGACCGTTACAGTGAGTCTAATTTGCATCCTAATACTGGTGCTACTGGCACCACCCTTAGGTGACGGGCACAAGATCTGAATAGACATTATCTTTCAGATGTAGAACTGTGCCCACCAACTTCAGCTTAAGCTGCACAACTGCCCCTTGGTGCTGCGATTTTTTTTCTGTTAACGGTCTGTAAGGTGATGATGCACTCCTGTGGTCAGGAAGATCCCCAGATCTCTCTCCGACAGAATGTGTGGGAACAACTTGGATAGATCAACCTTGTTCCATTGCCACTATTTGGGATATCGAGGACCAGTTACAACACTTGTCAGTCAGCTTGTCTCAGGAGAGGATCCAACTACTTTGTGACACCGTGCCCAACTGAATCAGTACCTGAATCCAAGCCAGAGGTGGAGTGCATCATCTACTGATAAGTGGAACATGCTGACATGTTCTTCATGAATTTGACACTCTTTTGTAATCGCTGGTATGCACTGAAGGGCCAAAGAAACTGGTACACCTGCCTAACATTGTGTAGGGCCCATGTGAGCATGCAGAAGTGCCGCAACACGACACGGCGTGGACTCGACTAATATCTGAAGTAGTGGGGCAGGGAACTGACACTTTGAATCCTGCAGAGCTGTCCATAAATCTGTAAGAGTAGGAGGGAGTGGAGATGTCTTCTGAACAGGACGTTGCAAGGCATCCCAGATATAAATGATGACTGACTGACAACCTCAGCTGCCGACAGGTGTTGTTGATATACCTCGATGTGGACAGCTGAAAATGTGTGCCCCGACCGTTCTTTCGACAAGAAGTTACTGTCTTCGTATATATAGTTAAAGGCTACCCAGCCATTGACCTTCGTCTGTGCGAATGTGCACAGGTTGCCCAAACTCTTACGGGAATCGCCATAGCATGCGCGAGCAATGAGTGGGTGGACAAATGTCTATAACGTACAATACATATGCAGAATTGTGGACAGTTGGGAATGTGAGTCTCACGGGAAGTGTGCAAGGGATAAATCCCTGCAGTCGCGCTATTCATCTGTGTCCTTGGTGGCTCAGATGGATAGAGCATCTGCCATGTAAGCAGGAGATCCCGGGTTCGAGTCCCGGTTGGGGGGCACATTTTCAGCTGTCCGCATCGAGGTATATCAACAACACCTGTCGGCAGCTGAGGTTGTCAGTCAGTCATCATTTATTCCATGGAAAAGCTGCACGGTCATCAACAGAAACTGTTCTTTCGAGAAGAAGTTACTGTCTTTGCATACATCCCAGATATGCTTAACAGTGTTGGTGTCTGTGGAGTTTGGTGCCTAGC
Source organism: Schistocerca serialis cubense (assembly GCF_023864345.2). Classification (NCBI taxonomy): domain Eukaryota; kingdom Metazoa; phylum Arthropoda; class Insecta; order Orthoptera; family Acrididae; genus Schistocerca; species Schistocerca serialis. Next base: position 15,922,432 of record NC_064649.1, read on the forward strand.
AGAAGTGTTTAAACTCAGAAGAGTGTTCCGTGGAGCCACTCTGTTGCAGTTCTGGATGTGTGGGGTGTCACATTGTCCTGCAGAAATTGCCCAGTCCATTGGATTGCACAGTGAATATGAATGGATGCAGGTGATCAGACAGGATGCCTACATACACGTCACCTGTCAGAGTCGTATCTAGACATATCAGAGATCCCATATTGTTCCAACTGTACATGCCCCACACCATTGCAGAGCCTCCATTCTGCTAACATGCAGGGTCCATGAATTCATGAGGCATGTCATACATGTCCAGCCATTCGATACAATTTGGTATGAGACTCGTCTGGCCAGGCAACATGTTTCCAGTCATCAACAGTCAAATACCAGTGTTGACGGGCCCAAGTGAGGCATAAAACTTTGTGTCATGCAGTCATCAAGAGTACACGAGTGGGCCTTTGGTTCCGAAAACCCATATCAATGGTATTTTGTTGAATGGTTCACATGCTGACACTTGCTGATGGTTCAGCTTTGAAATCTGCAGCAGTTTGTGGAAGGGTTGCACTTCTTTGAATGATTCTCTTCAGTCATCACTGGTCCTGTTCTCATGGGATCTTTTTCCAGCCACAGCGATATCAGAGATTTGATGTTTTACCAGATTACAAAATTGTTAAGGCTTTCGTGTCCACTTTTTTATACCTTCACCCCTCCCCAAGGAAATAACTAATATTTCTGAAGGCCAGGGTAGTCTAATGTCTCTTTATTCATTGGTAAGCCAAAACATTATGACAATTGAAATTTAACCCTGAAATTCAACTTTAAAGTAATGGGTATAGATGTACAACCTACAGTGACTTATGATAATTTGTGCCAGGTCGGGACATGAACCTGGATTTTCTGACCATTGCAGGTAGTTGCCTTACCACTTAGTCTACGAGCGCATACTGCCCAGACTGACCAAAACCTCCATATGTCACACACTTATCTATTTCATCTTATAGATTGTTAATTCAATCTCCCTTACTCACACATCTTGTGATTTCTGTGCAGGTTTTCGAATTAAGATGAGAAGTCATTTTCGAAAATGACAACAACAATCGGACTTCTCATTGACTCAGTTCTAAAACCTGCACGTGAATCTCAAGATGTGTGAATGTGGGTAATTGAATTAATAATTTACAAGAAGAAATAGAGAGGCGTGTGACATGCAGAAGTTTGGGTTGGTCTGGGGTGTGTGCTCGGATGTAACACAAGAAGGAAAGTATATAAGTAGAGAAGAGGGGAATGGTGAATAATTTTAGTGACAGTACAGGCCTCTAATGGTGAAACAATTGATATAAAGGACTTGGACAAAAGGCAGATTGTTATGGCACGGTAGGTAGGACTGAGCACCCAGGAGACGACAAAGCTGGTCAGCTGTTTGCATGCTGCTGTCATGGGTATCTGTAAAAAGTGGTTGGAAGATGCTGAAGTCATGAGTGAGTGACAAGCCATTAAACACAGGGCTGCGGAGCAGTCAACACCTCTGTGTTCCTGTGTTGACCCAGTGATATTGTCAGTTGTGATGGCAGTGGGCAGAGTCATTGAGATCCAGAGTGTATTCACCATGGGACAAATGGAAAATCCAGGAAAAATGTGGGAATTTTTTTCATCTTCGAACAATCCAGGGAAAACTTGGCAATTTTTTAGAATTGTGTGAATTTTTAATTGTTTGTTTTCAGTTAGATTTTTATAATTTTGACTAGTAAGAACTGAGACTCTAACAAAGAATTTTACATTAGCCTGCTACTACAGAATAATACTATAGGAATAAAACATAAATGAGACACTAAACCCAATATAAAACTTTAGTTGCAGAGAAAATGCATATTTACAACAAAACATGGTACACAAAAAGCAGTTGACAACAGCATAATGTGTTACAGGCTTTAGGATGATGACAAAGCGATACTTCATAACAGCAAACTGCTTTTGATGAGCATAATGTCACAACTGTTTACACTGGTATCAGGCCACAGGAAGATATTGTTGCTGGTGTTTTGAGAAACATTACTTTCAAAGTAAATTTTCTTTGATGCAAGATGAATTATGTTATATGTGAGAATATGCAATGTATTTTGTAAGTCATGGAGCTTTTGAGTCTCGTTTGAAACTTAACACTTTGGGTACCAGACAGGTAGAAAAATGTTGGACCCAGAAGGTCAGTCATTTATGGCGTTATTTAAAAATTTAATGGCATTTTTCTGTTTGGTATATCTTAAAGGGTGAAACAAACTAATGAAACCAAACTTCAAGGTCAGTTTTTCATATTAATTTTAGTTCTTTCAAAGATACAAATTATGCAGTAACAATGGAAAAAAGTATAATTATCCTAAAGCAAGTGCAAGGTGAGCTCTTGAGCAGTTGCACATGTAATTGAATTTTATATGGAAAAGTCAAAGTGTTCTAGCGTGCAGACATATATCGCAATCAGAAAAATTCCAGTTTGCTTCTTTTCTGCTTGTTTTGGAAGTGAATTGTCCACCTTCTCCAAATCATGCTCCAAACAGCTCTAATATTCACTGCTGCTTCTTTCAAAGTAATTCTATAAGCAGACAACAGAAGGCAGCACCTTTATATTAATTTAAAACATTAACTTTTCCTATTTATGTGTTCAAGGTGCTTAAAAATGGTGTTGCTACTGGCTGGCTACATCATATCACCTATGCTCTGAATATCTGCTGTCATTGACTGGCAAAATAACATGACATGAGCTATGATCAGCTAACAATTGTGCATCACACAGCCCAATCTTGTTTTCAATGCTTCAGAAACTACCATGATGTGTCTGGTGGAGTTTGTATTTATTCTTCTTAATATGAAAATATATAGTTTACAAACTGCTGCACATCAGATCTTTACAAATAATGTTACTTTTTGCCTGTTTTCACTTCCTAAATTGTCAGGAAATTTTATGCCCATGTATGAAACCTTTACCATTCAAAGGGCTGATGAGTTTTATAGTTCTGATGTAAAGTACATTGTCACTTAATACAGAAAAAATCTATTTTCACCTAAGAAAAAGTGCATTTTTAATTGAAAAATCCAGCAAAAAGCTGGGATTTTTTTTCTTGCCCACATATACACCCTGGGATTGGACTATGGATTGGTGAAAATGTGATATCTGACTAATCATGTTTCTCGTTACACCACATCGATGGTTGTGCCTGCGTACACGTCATCCAGGTGAATGGCTGCTTTAAACATGTACCATGCCACAGAAGCATGCTAGTGGAAATATAATAGCCATGGGGAAGGAGAGGGGACGGGGGGTGGGGGGGGGGGGGGGGGGGGTGTCAGGGAAGCAGTCACATGGGCTTTCATGGGACTTGGGTTTATGCTTACTTTACTTTTTTGTGTCAAAAAATTTTTTTAGGTTTTTCAACTCAGTATTGGGCCACATCAAGTACCCCTTTCTTGTTAAGCTGTAGGTCATCAAGGATACATCTCATGGGGCACCTGGAACATTGTAGCTGATGAGCCATGACCTGGACTTCACCACAGTCAGTTTTGTTGTCTGCTTCATTTTTAAGGCTCCAGTCAATTAGATTTGTGTTGAATAGCAATACACATTTGCTCTGATGTGATTCAATATTCTCCAAATATTTAAGTTTGAAACATCGGCACTGGTTATCTGTTGTGAGGTGGAGTAGTTCTTATTTAGCTTAGTAACAGGGAATCCATTGTGGGATTTGATCTGCAAGGTCTACATGAAGCATCGTGCAGGGGGTGGCGCTCATTGAAAGTCTGTTGAAATTTTTCTGTATGATCGTGTGCTATTCTTCAGAATTAAGAATCTGAGAATCCAGCCACTTTAAAAAGCTTTCCAAGTGGTGTGGGTTTCATGTATTCTGTTGTTAGATTGCTTGTGTGTAGGTTTGGACTGACTTTTTCAGCATGTGTGCAGCTGGACCATACGAGACATGCACATTCTGTTGTGGAAAAGGAAAGTGCTTGGGTAGCTGTTCTTAATGCAGTTCACCTGGCTCCCTATTTAGAATTTTTGTTAGTTTTCTCAAGATGTTGTGGTTATAATAAGAGGCAACTTGAAAGCTGTGCACGATGTGAACAATTCCAGAATGAGATTTTAACTCTGCTGTGGAGTGTGCGCGCGCCAACTTGACATTTCCTGCCGCATCAAAACTGTATGCCAGACTGAGTCTCAAACTTGCGATGTCTGCCTTTCATGGGCAAGTGCTCTATTGACTGTGAGCATTATTGCAGGTCAGCTGTATCCCTTCAAATTTGAAGTGTGCCTGACAGCAATGTCAGTTCCTAGCTGGGTAACTGTCCGTGTCACGAGGTCAGATTCATGATACAGTGGTTTGTGGAGTACAATAGTGAACTCGTATTGATGTCACGAGCAGGAATTTGCCCGATGTGAACCCGATTGAACACATCTGGGATGGTCTCGGACACGAGCACCGTGCTGACAGGTGACTGGTGAAAAATTTACTGTAAATGTTAGGCCTTTGGCCTGTGAATAGGCAGCTGGTGATACCATATACCTCTAGATACCTACCAAGGACTTGTAGAATCCATGCCACACAGAACTGCTACAATATTGCATTCCAAAGGTGAACCAACACAATATTAACAATGGTGCAGTTGGCTGTTTTGAGCAGTGAATGCTAAAAATGTCAAATGTTTTTATACTGTCATTCAGTGTTCTATTTAAACTGCCATATATCGTGCTGGATTCAATTTTAAAAAATGGAAAAATTACTACTTATCCACAGAAATGTGCAGTTTATTATGTAATACCCAGACTGTCATACTCCTTCACTTTAAACTGTTTATAAGTGGCGATTTAAAAATAATTAATTTTAAAAATAATATAAATTAGATTTATTTCCATATAGTTAACTCTGCATTTGATTTAAAAGCCGCTCACTAGTGTCCATAAAATCTATACAGAATTCTGAATAAAAAGTCGTAAGAAAAATTAAATTCGTAGTATAATTTACAGTCTGCCTGATATATGGAGTTCTGCGTAACCATGTAATTGCCTTAGACGGTTTTGTGCCCGTATTTAGTAAGTACGGTATAAGACATCTTATCTATTGTGACATTCTTCTATTTTTAAATTGGGCTGGAAAAGTAGCAGCATGCTGAGATATAAATTACCTAGCTGAGCAATTTGTTTTGGGTGACAGTTAGTTGAAATGACACTGCTGTGAAAAATAGACTGAAATATTCGATTGCGGTAGATTCCACTGGTGACATGTGCTGTGGTCCAGGCATCCTGTGAACTGTGTGTTGGCTGTAGTACCAGCTGCAGTGTTTCAGATGCAATCATTTCAGTATACCATATATTTTCTGTTCCGTCTTCAATTTCAATCAGTATACCAGTAAGAACATTACTTTCACTAAAGTACTCTCTATCACTAGTATTTTTCAATAACTCACAATTTTCATTGTTGAACACATTTTATAAAAAAAAAAAAACTGCAAAAGTGACTGAAATCAAGAACTACAAACATTAACTTAAAGAAAAATAGCACGGAAACAATATTAAATGACAGTACTGCACAAAAACAATGGTGTGATGTCAACAAATGAACAGTGCCGTAACAGAGTTACCTATTGTCAATATATCACTGCACTGATACCCAGAAATTGGATTAACTGTTCGTGTACACATAAACTGAAATGTCGAATATCAATACCAAGTGTCCTAGCTGCACCTAGAGATGAATTTTGGTAATGTAATTTCTATAACTTGTGTAGCTTTACTGGTACTACACTGTGAGGCTTTTAAATTATTCATATGAACTCTCCTTTAATCCAGGGTGGGATGGCATGCAGTGTGACCGCCCCTGCAGCCAGGAGAAATATGGTAAGAACTGCTCTCAGAAGTGCCACTGCCAGAATGGTGCTGCCTGCGACCCACAGAAAGGTGAGTCGTTGATGAATTTTTAAATGTGGTGAGGTAAGACATTCACTATTTAGTTGATGGATGGTCATATTTATGTAGCATATTTCAGTTTGACCCAAAAGGTTTGAGGCTCCTTGTAGAAACAGAACTCATGTGTGAAAAAAAGGTTAATTCTCCCTCAAGTAATTTATCTTTAAAACCATTATATTTATCTGTTTCAAAAATATGAGACATGTCCAGAAATTAAGTGCAATTAAGTGTTTAAAAATTGGTAATCCACACTATTTGAATGTAGTTCTCAAAGCACTGTGTAAACTGTGGGATAAGCAATGAAAATCTTAAGGCCCCAAATTAGGTTTGTGAATGGGAAGGTTGATGATGTCCAGTCACACGAAGCCAAGAATTGCATTGTGATGTTGGGTGTGTGGCGAGGTATATTACTGTACAAAAAACACACTGCTTTTGTTAACATTCCCCTTCTTTTCCTCTGTGTCATCTGTAGTTTTTTAGGGTTTCAGAGTACCCTATAACATTAATTAATGTTCACTGTCACAAAAATGTATTGACAAGAATCCCTTTATGGCAGAGACTATGATTTTTTGGATCAAAGCTACAGTTTTGAGTTTTTTTCACTGGTGGTGGGGATTGATGCAACCACTGCATTGATTGTCTTTTTGTCTCAGGTATGTAGTGGGCCACCCACATTTTGTGGCCAGTCAAAGAATTACTATACCTTCCAGTTTGAAGTGTTCAAGAAATTCCTATGGAGAAGAGATTCTGTTGACTTTGTGCTGATCTACGAACTGGCTTAGTACCCACTTCACATGCAATTTTTGAAAACCAAGTGTTCTGGTAATGATTTCATGCAGAATAAATTGAGAGATTCCTGGAAACATTGAGGATTATCATGAATCATTTCCTCAAACCTGTCCATTTTATGTCATAATTGAGGAATGCCCACTCCCTTATTCATCATGAACATTCTTCTGCCAGCTTCAAACTCGCACCACCACCACTTATACACATTAGTGTAATTCATCACATCACCCCCATAAACAGATTTGATTTCTTATTAGATCTGGAATGCTGCATTTCACTTTGCAATGAGGCACAGATTGTACTCCTCACTTTGCAGCTCTTGGGATTTGAAATAGACATACACACTTCAGCGTTGCACTGCAACAAGACTGTTGAAAAATCATGACTGTGCACAGCTGCATTACTCAGTTTTTTGTTATAAGAACTGAGTAATCAACTTACTCTTTCCATAAAAATTTTTAATAAAATTTTTCCAAATTTCTGTTTTGGTTTCCATGATAATGTGCCCAGATTGGTCCTTTAACCAAGGAGCCATTCTCAGTTTGTTTTCATAAACACTGGTTTCACATAACCCAACAGGAAATAGTTACATGATGTCACGCCGCAAGATGTTCATGGCCAATTTCACTGACGTCGATTTGTTGTAGAATCATGGAACACATTTTGTGTTCAGACATAATGACCTTTCTAGACTCTGAGAAGCTCATCTGCAGAAACCAGCATGGTTTTAGGAAACAGCGGTCATGCGAGACACAGCTGGCCCTCGTGCATGATATACAACTGACTATAGATACCGGCTCCCAGGTTGATGCCATATTTCTCGACTTTCGAAAGGCATTTGACTCAGTTCTGCACTGTTGCTTGCTTCAAAACGTGCATGCTAGCGGGCTGTCCAATGACATATGTGGCTGGATTGAAAGTTTTCTAACAGACAGAGAGCAGTATGTCGTCCTGAATGGGGTGACTTCAATAGAAACAAGTGTAACTTCAGGTGTACCCCAGGGCAGTGTAATAGGTCCACTGCTTTTTATGATTTACGTAAACGATCTGGTTGATGGTATTGACAGCAGCATTAGAACGTTTGCCGATGTTGCTGTAGTCTACAGGAAAGTAGTATCACATGAAAGTTATGAACAAATCAATGAGGATTTGCGGAAAATAAATGTGTGGTGTAACAACTGGCAGTTATCTCTCAATATTAGTAAGTGTAACCTACTGTGTATAACAAGGCAAAAATCCACATTGATGTACAAGTACAAAATAAATGTCCAGTTTTTGGAAGTGATAACATCCGTCAAGTATCTGGGTGTGGCTATTTGAAATGATCTCAAATGGAATGATAAGATTACACAAGTAACCGGCAAGGCGAAGTGTAGATTGCAGTTTATTGGTAGAATCCTGAAGTGATGCAGTCCTTCAACAAAGGAAATTGCTTACAATACATTAGTCTTTATGGGACCCTTACCAGTTGGGTCTGATTCAAGAGATTGAAAAGGTCCAAAGAAGAGTGGCAAGATTTGTGACTGGTACATTTGGCCATTGCAAGAGTGTTACAAATCTCACTGAATCTTTGAAGTAGGACACACTTGCAGATAGAAGACTCGCTAAACAGAAGGGGCTGCTCACTAAATTCTGAAATCCGATCTTCGCCGAGGATGGGGAGCATATATTATTACCACCAACTTTCAAATCGCACAATGATCACCATTCAAAGATAAGGGAAATTACAGCTTATGCTGAGGTGTTCAGACAGTCTTTTTTCCCTTGCGCGATCCACAAGTGGAACAGAGGTGGGGGAATATGACTTTGGCACGAATTGTGCCCTCTGCCGCACACCGCTTGCTGGCTAGTGTAGTATATATGTAGATGGTCAGTTCTGATCTCCACGATATGAGGATGACATGACACAGTACTCTGCCAACCACTATGAGGTGCATGGTAGGGGGTATGTCCCACTGCAGCAGTTATAGGGGTTTCTTCCCACTCCATTCTCATATGCAGGAAGAATGATTGTTTGAATGCCTCTGTGTGATGCAGTAACTATTCTAATCCTGTCTTCATGATTACTATTTGAGCAACATGTAGTGGATTGTTGTATATTCCTAGAACTATCATTTAAACCTGGATCTTAAGATTATGTTTATAGACTTTTGCGGGATAGTTTACAGCTATGTTCAAGAGTCTTCTAGTTCAGTTCCTTCAGTATCTCTGTGACACTCTCCCACAGATTAAACAAATCAGTGACCATGTGTGCTTCTCTTCTCTCTATACATTCAATATGCTCTGTTAGTGCTATTTGGTATGGGTTCCACAGACTTGAGGAACATTCTAGAACAGGTAACATGAGTGTTCCATAACCAATCCCCTTTTTAGGCTGATTACACTTCACCAGTGTGCTACCAATAAACAAGTCTACCACCTGCTTTACCCACAACTGAACCTATGTGATCATCCCATTTCATATCCCTATGAAGTGTTACACCCAGGTATTTGTATGAGTTGGCCAATTCCAGTAGTGACTCAGTGATATTATAGTTATAGGGTATTGTGTTTTTTCATTTTGTGAAATGCTCAGTTTTATATTTATGAATATTTGAAGCTAGTTGCCAGTCTTTGCACCACATTGAAGTCTTATCAATATGTGACTGAATATTTATGCAGCTTCTTTCAGACAAGTTCTCCTTACTTTCAAAAGCATGCTTGTGGCAGGGTTAATACAAATAATGCAAATAATTGTAAAATTTTGTTTCTTGTCCTCTTCCCAGGGCTTTTATGTTTTATTGACATTTTCCACAGTACATTTTCATCATTCAGACCAGAAGTACCTCCACAAACTTCTTCCAAATAGATGCTAAGTTGTTAGTTGTTACAAATTTATTAAAAACTTCTCATTACAACTCCTCATTAAGTCTGCTCTGTACAGCCTCATGCCTTGGCAGTGTCAGAGCCATAACAAAAAAAACTCTTAATTTTAATCCCACACTTACTTTGCTACTTCATCTACTCCTAATTTTGAATACATTCTATAATAACATTGCCATACTCCACATTTCCACATTTACCACGTGCATCTTGGAAAGACATGAAGGTGGCTATATGTTGATGATTATATATATACACACACTCATCAGTTTTGTTGCATTGGATATATACTGCAGCAACTCTCTCAAACAGAAACTTTTTAATTGATCCTTATACACTATCTGATCAAAAGCATCCAGTCACCTATTAGTGGGCATTAACATGGGGTATGTCTACCCTTCAGTTTTATGACAGTCTGAACTCTGATGTGGACACTGAGTGAGGTGTCTGAATGAATGTCTGTGGGAAAATGGCAGTCTATTCTTCCTTAAAAGCCAAAACCGGAGATTGTCATGATGTTGGAGGCTGGCATCTAGAGTGAAATCAGTGTTCTAACTCTAAAAGTGCTCTAACGGGTTCATGTTGAGAGTCTGGGCTGGCAAGTCTATTTGAGGAATGTCATTCCCACAGACCATTGCCTCACTGATGCTGTGTTAAGACAGGGTGCACTGTCATGTTGATCCGATCATCATCTCCGGACTGCCCCTCTACTGTACACAGTAGACTATGCTGTAAAATGGATTCATGTCCTCCACCATTTAGCACCTTTGTAAGCACAATAAGGGAGACTCATCCTAACCACAAAAAATACCCCATATCGAAGCATTATTACCTCATCAACTGTTGGCATTGCACATGATGTCAAGTAACATTATCCAGGCATTCTGTGCATCCAAACCCTTCTATCAGATTGCCACAGGATAAACTATAATTCATCACTACAAATCATTTTATCACCCGCTGTCCCTTTACGACACCTCAAATATCACATACCACTGACAACAGAAAAGATTTATGAGGAGGTGCTCAATTATTATATCTCATTCTTTTTAACTCTCTACACATGTTGTGCTAGCTGAACCACTGGTACCTCTATGGAACTCATGAGTGATTCCTTCTACTGATTCTGTGTGATGTTTTACAACCATGCTATGCTATGCAATGCTTGACATCCCTTTCCATTGGTATATGTGGTCAACCTGCTCTTGACTCAGCTGTAGCACTTCTTTCAAATTTCCATTGCACAGTCATGCCACCAACAGACAACTTGGGCAGCGTTAGCTGGGTGAAATGCCACTGATGGATTTGTTACTCAGGTGACATGCAATGACTGACCCATGTTCACAGTCACTGAGTTCTTCTGAATGGCCCGTTCTTCTGTCAGTGCTTCTATACTGAAAATAAAATACTGCCTGTATCCTTTTATACTGGTGGATCTGCCTCTCATGACGTCTAGTGGTCTGCTCCACATTACGTAGGGGCATGTGGATAGTTTTATCTGATAGTAGATGCTGGGACAGTGACAAAACCTCCATAAGAGTTCTGCTTTTTCCGTTTTACGTGCAGGTTTCACATCTGAGATAGGTATGTTCATACCATACCTACTAAAGATGTATGAAACATTTATTAGGGACACTACCACTTGCTGCTTCCTCCACACGGATGTGGTATGTGTGGAATATATCGTGCTGTTTTGAGGGCAATACCCATTCTGCTCAACTGATCCTACAAGTCCTTTGCCATCTTTAACATAATTAAAATGTCAACAGCAAACTTAAAAAGAATTTATTTCGTATCCCTGAAGTTTATGCTGTATACTAACAATCTTTATTGTGATGGAACTCAGTGAATTTCCTTTAGAAAAAGTGTGAGGTAAGTTCTTGAGCCATTTCTCATGTAATTGGCTTTTCTATGGAAAAGTCAAAGCACTCGACAGAACATTATTCGGCCAGGTAACTCAGGAAATATTCAGTGCAGAGCAGTGAAATTTATAATTATTTTATCTGGGTAAAATCTGGAACTTTTTTTAGAATTTCAGGAACTTTTCATTGTTTTAATTTTCAGTTAAACTTTTTAAATTTGTACTGGTAATAGCTCATACCCTAAGAAATAATTTTACTTCAGCTAGCTACTGCAGAATAATAATGGAGCAATAAAATATAAGTGAGAGAACAATACCAAAATAAACCTTTGGTTGCAAAGAAAATGGACCTTTCACTATAACAAACCACAGTACACACAGAAGTATCTCCCAACAACAAAATGTTTCAAAGGCTTTAGGACGAAGTCAAACAAATTACTTTCAGTGAGCATGGCATCACAGCTATTTACATTTCTAACAGACCATGGGAAAATATTGTGAATGGTAGTTTACTTTTAAAGTAAATTTCCTTTTACGTAATTTGAATTATGTTACGTGTGATGAATTTCTTAAATTGTGGAGCTTTGGAGCCTCATTGAGAACTTAATAGTTGAGGACCAGTCACTCAGCCAAACTTCAGGCCTTGAAAGAGCAGACATTTACACCAGTATTAAATTTTACTGGCACATTTCTGTTTGCTATATCTTAAAGGGCAAAACACAATGTAAAAGACCAAGCCTCAAGGTTAGTTTTTCATAATTATTTTAGTTCTTTTACGGATTACAAATTATGCAATAACAGTGGAAAAAGGTATGATTATCCTTTAGAAAAAGTGTGAGGTAAGTTCTTGAGCCATTTCTCATGTAATTGGCTTTTCTATGGAAAAGTCAAAGCACTCGACAGAACATTATTCGGCCAGGTAACTCAGGAAATGTTCAGTGCAGAGCAGTGAAATTTATAACAGTGCTTGTCAGGAATATTCAGCTGCTGCAATTTAAGCTGTGCCCTTGGGATCCTGCATAACCACACCCTTGGGAAAAAACAGGCAAACATTTATGATGCTCACTATTATATATGAAAGCTTAGCTTTTCTTGTAGCCATACTAAATGTATTTTAATTTAAACCATTAACTTTTCCTATTCGTATACTTCACAGTCATGTTGTTATTGGCTGGCTACATTACATGTCCTATTCTTTGAAAATTTGCTGTCATTGGGTGGCAAGATCACATGACATGAGCTAGGATTAGCTGACAAAAGTCAATGGCTCAGTCTCAGTTTCAGTGCTGCAGAAGCTACTGTTGTATATTTGTTGAAATTTGTATATATACTTTTGTAATAAAAAAAAAATATGCAAATTACATGCTGCCATATTCAGATATCTTTCCAAAACACATTGTTTTTTGCTGGGTTCCATTTTATGAAGTGCTGAGAACTTCTACCTAATGTATAAAACCTGTATCAGTTAAAGGATTGATAAGTTTTATATTTATGAGGAAATGCATATTCTCACTTACCACAAAAAAAAAGAGCTTTCATCTGGTTTTTAGCATATTTTCACCCAGAGTATTATGTATTTCTAACTGGGCAATCTGAGGAATTCTTTATTTCTTGTCTGTGTATACATCCTGTAATTACCACATTATGAAATAGTGTTGATTTCAAAATATAAAAAAAAAACTGCTTATGTGGGAAAATGACTTTCCATAAGAAATTCACATCAGCTGTGGACCTCTACTTAAGCTCACAGTTACATTGCCTGTGTGTAAAAAAGGTGAAAGAAACCTCCCAAATAACTACAGACCCATTTCAATAGTACCAATCATATCCAAGTTAGTAGAAAATTGTGTGCATAAGCAGATATACAGGTATTTTGAAACCAACAAAATTTTAAATGAACAACAGTTTGGCTTCAGGTCACACCTATCAACTGTAAAGCAGTAGAAGCTTTGGTGAGCAATGTTTATGAAGGGTATGAAAAAAGGGTATCAATGTCTGGAACACTTATTGACCTAAGTAAAGCATTTGACTCGGTGTCACATGACATACTCATCAAAAAGTTAAAATACTATGGCATTGAAGATGATACACTCCGTCTATTCAAATACTATCTAAGCAATAGGTTACAACTTGTATATGCAAATAAGCAGAGGTCAGAAATACTCCCTATAGAAAGAGGAATACCCCAAGGCTCTGTTCTTGGACCTTTTCTGTTCATTGTCTATGTTAATGACTTCTCGAATTACATACCGTGTAAGAACATACTATATGCTGACGATATGACATTAATAAGTACAGGAGAGAACTTACAGAGTGTACTGGACAAAAGTAGAGAAATGTTACAAATGGCTAATTACTGGTGTCAGGCTAACCAGCATAAATCAAACAAAAACAGAAGAAATAATATGTAATCTCAAAGTAACTAAAAATGAAAACAAAAAAGGGAAATTACTTGGACTAATCATAGACCAAAAGCTCTCATGGCAAGGACACAGCAATTATCTATGTAGTAAACTAGCATGAGTACTTTTCTTACTGTATAAATTAAGAAACAGTGTGAGCAAGCAATTGCTACTCCACTCGTACTATGCTTTTTTCATTCCCAACTGCAATATGGAATATTGCTTTGGGGTAACTTCCCAGGGACTGAATGTATTTTCAGGTGACAGAAGAAAGCAATCGGGCGCATGGAAGGGTTAGCACCCAGAGAGCCCTGCAGAAATTATTTTAAATCTCTTGGCGTAATGACAGTGCTAAGCATGTACATATATAACTGTTTAATATATGCCAGATAAAATCTGAAAAAAATTGAACATGAGATGTGATGTGCATGCACACAGTACAAGAAACAGTCACCTGCTGGTCTTGCATTCCACAAGACTTGCTGTAGTCCATAATAACTATAAGTACTTAAGCATAAAATTTTTCAGTAAGTTACCATGCTCAGCTCGTACAGTACCACTAAATAAATATAAGAATACATTGCAAACCTGGCTAAAAAACAATGAATTCTATACAAGTGAAGAATTCTTAGAAACTAATCATCAAAATATACGTTTTACCTAAAGTTCTTATGCGTGTATTTAATTATTGTATACAACATTGTTTTATATAATGCTGAAGAAAAGGTCTTTAGTTCCTTTTCTCCCCTTTCTGTAACTATTTGAATATCGTACTGAAACTAAAACCCTCTGTAAACTTTGACAAAGCCAATTGTATGAAAAATACTGAAAGGCTAATAAAAATATTCTATTCTATTCTACATGCAAAATATTATTGATAGGAAAAGTGCACCTGTGACTGCAGGCATAAGAGTGGCAAATCTGAAATGTCCGGTGTCTAGGTACGTGCACGTGCCGCCCCGGCTACGTGGGGGAGTTGTGCGAGCAACCCTGTGACTCGGGCTGGTTTGGCCTCGGTTGTACACAGCTGTGCCAGTGCCACAGCAACAACAGCATTAGCTGTGACCCAGAGACCGGCCGCTGCATCTGCAAGCCTGACTGGAAGGGTGAGTTCATATCTTTGTGTGTGTGCCCAGAATACTTACTCAGCTCTATCGGCACAGTTCTATAGTATGACTTGCAGCTTTTGATATACATAAGTAATTGGGCTACACATGGCTCTGTTTAAAAGGATGGTTTGATGTATGACTTGCAGCTTTTGATATACATAAGTAATTGGGCTACACATGGCTCTGTTTAAAAGGATGGTTCGATGAAGTCGTAGGATCAAGTCGGATGTGTCTGCTGCCCACAATTTATCACATACGTGTCTGAATATCAGATGTTACCTCAAGTAGGACTGCCTTGTTCCACATCTTGACCTAAAAGTGTCCTGAATCACTACCTTGAGTGCACTCCTTAAAAAATGCCTGTCTTCACTTGACTCCAGTTGTATTCCACCACTACCTACTTCTCATTGGCTGAAGGACATCCCACAAAATTTACATTGTCCTTGTATTCTTTGTATTCTACAGACATGATTTGAATCAGTTTGACCACTTTCTGTGCTAAATTAATAAATTATAACAATATTTAATAAAAAGAATGTTATAAACTTTTGCTCATTGTCAGACTATGTACAATAACTATAAATAATTATTTTATCATAAATAAATAAGCCAGCATTCTTGTTCATGTGTGTTCATGTTAAATGAGAGTAGAACATTATTAAATATTACTTAATGCTTACTTTGGCCTGTTCTTCTAACGCTCTTTTCAGTGGCACCTAATACATGCAGTTGATCACTTTTAAACTACAATGGTTTTTAATGTCAACTATAATCAATATTTAAGTAAAGTTTCTGGGAAAAATAGTAAAATATTCATTAAATATTGAGACAGGTATTTCTGTTTCCTTGTGGGGAATACAATTTTCTGACAGGCATTGGCATTATGCAAAATATATGAAATGTAATAAATCAAGAAATAGAATAGATTAACGGATGATAGCTGAAGTGCTACGCTATCATCCAAGACATTGTTTGTTGAAAACACACAAAGCATTTAAGTGTTGCCAATTTCAAGATTTGTTGTGATGATATCCAGTCACTATAAATTTTAACTACCGTAGTATTGTTTCAATGGATGCACCTCAGTTTTCTAAAATTGCAGATGTATTCAGATTTTATTACTGAAACTTCAAGAGTTGTAAGTAACCATATTTCAGACTGCCTTAAACACTGCCATTACAGGTACATCTTCTGCATTCCTGTCATGTGAGCAACAGTCATCCAAATTCTCCCTGTTCTGGGGTTACCCATATCCACCAATGTGCTGAATGCCTTTGTACCACGTGGAGCAGCTGAGTAGCCTCTTTGTCATACTGACACGTACTCAGCCGAGAAGCAAATTCATCTCCCTTCAGTACTGACCCTAGATGGCCAAATAGTTCACTTAAATATGTGTAACATTACAGGCTGCATCTTGTGAACTCATTTTATGTTTCCATACCTCAATCAATTGCTTATAGGATCAATTTGTTGTTCACCTGTTTGCCTGAGCTGGTCGGAGTAGCCGAGCGGTTCTAGGCGCTTCAGTCTCGATCCGTGCAACTGCTACGGTCGCAGGTTCGAATCCCACCTCGGGCGTGGATGTGTGTGATGTTCTTAGGTTAGTTAGGTTAAAGTAGTTCTAAGTTCTAGGGGACTGATGACCTCAGATGTTAAGTCCCATAGTGCTCAGAGCCATTTGAACCATGTCTGCCCGACTGTTAAGACCCTTTTTTTCTCAGTAATGGTTGGAGGTATAAAGTCAAAATTTATTTCAAATACCAATGTCTATGGTCCCTTCGTGGGGTAAAAATTTAAGCTTCTAAGTCAATGCAATCAATGATAACTACCATCTGTAAAGACCCCTGTTTTCAGGAACAGGTAGAAGTACTAACTTAAATTTTGTGTCAAATGCTAAACTCTACATCCCTTGGCAGTATAAATAACTGAAGCTTCTATGTGAGTGCTATCAAAAGACTGGACAGTTCCATTAGTCACTAAATGGTGATGTAGGTAGTAATGTAAGATTGTTTTAGTGAATCTCTGTTCAGGCTCTTTGAGGATTTTTGAATTTCTTTTTCCTACTTTTGATAAAGTCAACTAAATATAGACTTCTTCTTCTTCCTTTTTTTCATCCCTATATTAACTGTATAGCATGAATTTATTTTCATTTTGTGTCACGTATGAAGGACATTCAGTAAGTAATGCAACCCATTTTTTTCCTCAGCCAGCTTCAGTTGAAAAATGTGACATTTATTGTGAGATATTGTGGAATAACCCCGCTTCAGCTCCTATAGTTTCATGCAATTAAGATAGGTGGCAGCATTACGCGTAGCATTAAAAGTGGTGTCTGCAATGGATGTCCATTCCAAATAAGGAGTCTTGACAGGAAATCAAAGCATTGCAGATACTCATAGGTGCTTGCAGAATGTGTATGGAGACCTGCCTGTGAACAAAAGCACGGTGAGTTGTTGGACGAGGTATCTGTCATCATTGTAACAAGATTGTGCAGACCTGTCCCACCTGCCACGTGCCAGATGGCCACATGCAGCTGTGACTTCTGCAATGTTGAAACGTGCACACACACACACCCATCTGAGGTGACGAGCCGATCACACTCGAACACGTCGCTGCTCAACAGGACATATGTGTCGGTAGTGCTGATGCACTTGTCCACCAGTCTGGATACTCAAGGCTGTGTGCCTTCTGGGTTCCTCACCACCTAACAGATAACAATAAAGACCAATGAAGGACTGTCTGTGCGGAATTGCTTGCATGTTACAAAATTGATCTTGACAATTTTTGTCAAACATTGTCACAGGCAAAGAAACATGGGTTCATCACCTCGAGCTGGAAACAAAATGACAATCCTTGAAGTGGCACCACACCACCTTTCCCTTTCCCTTCCCCTAAAGAAAAAGTTCAGAGCCACATCCTCATCTAGTAAACTCAGGGCGACGATCTTCTGTGACTCTGAAGGGGTTATTCTGTTCGATGTACTCAGTCACAGTGCAACGATCAACTGTGAAGCATATTGTGCTACCCTCAGGAAATTGAAGAAATGGGTTCAGTACGTTCGGCACTAAAAAATGGAAATGAACTTCTCCTTCTGCAAGGCCTCACACAAGTCTGTGCACCCAAGATGAGCTCACAAAACTTTTTTGGGCTGTTCTTCCTCATCCACCTGACAGCCTAGTTTTGCACCTTCCAACTTCCACGTGTTAGGCTCACTGAAGGATGCACTCCGTGGGGAGCAAAGCAGTACACGGATAATAGAGATGTTATCGATGCAGCGAGACGTCAGCACCGGCATCGATCGGTAGAGTCGTACCGAGTGAGCGTACAGGCCCTGCCAGTAAGGTGGCATAAGGATGCTACATTGAACAGAGGTTATGTTCAAAAATACACTGTTGTAGGCAAAACAGTGGGGAATAATTTGGTGTGCTGGAATCCTGAAAAAACCAGTCTGCTTTCAGAAAACAATGAGTTGGAGTACTTATTGAGGGCCCCTCATATTTCATAAGTACCCGTTGTATTGCACTGTGTGTAGTGCAGAAATATTTATGTAATGGTCACTATACCAGGTGCTTTTGCTAAATGTGGACAACCTACAGTTAACAATCTCTGAGAAGATAAGGAGCAATTATTTATTTATTTCATGTTCCATAGACCCAGTTAGTGAGTCAATCACAAGGGTATGGAATGTGTCAAATTGTACAGGTTTCAATTTAAACTTACAATAAATACAAGGGAGATTAAATGCCAAATTGTACATAGTTTAAGTAAGACATACTATAAATACAGTAACAGAGACAATGTCAGCTAGATAACATAACAACCATCTAACAGAAAAAGGAGTTTCAAATAAAGGTTATAAATAAGAGCACAAAGTTAAATCAGATATTAGACCTACAGGACTAAATACAGGTACAGCCAATCTGTTGTTACAAAAAGTGTGATAATGCTCAATGCTCAATAAAAATTGAATTAGTCCTAGACACAATAAGTTTAGTGATGGTATACATTTTCTTTCAAATATTGATCCACAGTATAAAGAGATTTCTCTGTCAGGTAATCTTTGAGAACTTGTTTAAATTTTGGCAGTTCTGTACGAACACATTTGATATGTAGTGGGAGAGCACTGAACAGCTTAATGCTGGAGTAGTAAACTCCTTTTTGTACCACAGTGAGATGTTTCATTTCGACATGTAGATTGTTTTTGTTTCTGGTGTTATAGCCATGGAATTTACTGTTGCCATGGTAGATAGAATAATTTTTGCACACAAAGGTCAGCAAGGAAAAAATGTACTGTGAGGCAGTTGTTAGGATACCTATCTTTCGAATCAAATGCCTGCAAGAGTGTCTTTGATGGACCCCACACATTATTCTGATAACTTTTTTTGGCAAGTGGTTGGTTCCCCAGTAGCATATGACATCAATGAGTGGAAGTAGGCAACCTTAATGGTGTCAGCTTCAGCCACTGAAGAAATTACCCATAATGGGACATATGTCCAGAAATGTGCCCCAATGGACATATACCCAGCTTTTTTTAAAAATAAAATTAAAAAAAAAATCCTAGGTCATGGAACACATCAGTACCTGAAATTACAACATAGAAATAATAATAGACAAAATAAAATGTTTATGAACCCAAAAAGACAAACCATAAGTTTATGTAAACACAATCTACAATATAACACAGGACTCAGAATTTTTCAAGAAACTTCTCGACAGAGTAGTTACCCGAGAGAAAATTCTTCAATTTCAATTTGGAAGTGTGTGGATTACTGATAAGATCTTTCAATTCTTGTGGTAGCTTATTGAAAATGGATGCAGTAGTATACTGCACACCTTTCTGCACAAGAGCCAAGGAAGTGCAAAATTTGAACTGTTCAGTTTCACTGATCATATGCCCATTCTGTGAAATTAAAATGTTGGGTTTTGTTGAATTGTGTGTTAGAAACTGTAAAAAATGAGTCCTACTATGATTTAGCTTTATTTTCTACAAGCCGTGAATTTATGTCACAAACTGCTCTATTTGAAACAGTGCCAGTGTTGCAAATAATATGCTTTACTTCCAAGCTAGTGTCATTAGCAAACATAGATATTTTAGAATCACTTGTATTACTAGAGGGTGTATCCTTTATATAAATAAGGAACAGGAGTGGCCCCAGCACTGATCCCTGGGGCACCTCCCATTTGACCATGCCTCACTTACACCCCACATCATAGCCATCCTCAACACTGCGGATAATGGCCTTTTTCTCTCTGTTGTTGAAGTAAGAAGTGAACCAACTGTGAGCTACTCCCCATATTCCACAATGGTCCAATTTGTGGAGCAATATTTTGTGATCAACACAATCATACACTTAGTTAAATAAAAAATTATGCCTAGCATTTGAAATGTTTTTTTTACTTCATCCAGTACCTCACAGAGAAAAGAGAATATAGCATTTTCAGTTGTTAAACAACTTCAAAAACTGAACTGTACATGTGATAGCAAATTATGTAAAATAAAATGATAAATTATCACTACATACACAGCCTTTTCTATAACTTTAGCAAACACTAGTGGCATAGAAACAGGTCCAAAATTGTCTACGTTATCCCTCAAAATAGATGATGGTGTGCTTTGTCCCCTTGAGGTTCTCAGCACCTACGTTGATGAACTACATGGAGAGTCCATGATAACAAAGAGTGGCCCTTTATTGGATAAAGTAAATTAAACATGCATTGTATCACATATGCCTCTACTCATTAAGTTTTGAACCTTACATAAACATGTAATACACTTCAACATTTCAATCATTTCATCACGTGCACCGCTATTGGTCACTTCATGTAAGAAGGTGGTCCAATTTTTCAGTTGTTCTGTGCATCCCCCTCCACTAGCCACTGGTGGCCAATAATATTCGTTCTCTTTCTGAGAGGCTAGCAGAGAGTTATAGCTAGAGAGCAAAAATTTGGCTCCTACATGCTGCACTGTTACTGCACTTTCCGACAACCAAATTGTTCATTCAACTATCAGTTTTTTTGTTTCCTTTTGTTTTTCTTGCAGTGGTATAGCTGTGGATGTGCATCTTGTAAATGTTTGAGTGTGATTAAAAAAAGGCAGGTGACAACAATAAACTTGGAGTGTTTCACAAGCAGGCAAGGCAGATTGTTTACTGCATTTATAACTTTTTCAAACATGAATGTAAAATTAGGCCTCCTATGGTTGACATTGGAAAACACAAGAACAAACTCCAGAACCATGTGGTGTTGGCAAGAGAACTGTAAAGAGAATTGTAAAGAAAAGTGTTAGAGCAGTAGGAACCATAGAAACAGTTGGAAAGCACTGAAATCGCATGGAACCTGTAACACCAACAGATAGTTTTAACAAGGATGTTTCAAAGTGCTCCTGAATCATGAATGCCAATCATAACAAAAATGTGTTACAGTTATGCGGACTTCAATGGTAAGTGCTTTGTTAAGGTAAAGAATTTTAAAAGATGTTGATTCCAGACACGTTATGAAGAGAGTTTTTAGTTCAAAGAAGTGACCCATAGGTGCAGCATGAACTATATCCCACATAAAGATTCACGATACTAGAGAAGGAGGTAGTTCAACAGTGTATTATCCTGATGAAACATGGGTCAATTAGAATCATTCAAAGATGATCTGCTGGAAAATGAGTGATGGTACTGGCAGTTTTAAAGTTCTCATAGGGATAAGTTCTCGGAAAATTATTTCTGAGAATAAACTCGTATTTACGTGCAAGAAAAACAGCAGTGATTACCATTTGGCAATGAACACTGTCGTAACACGATTCACAATTCTTGTCATACCTTGCTTTGAAGTTGGCCATTGCCAGTTATAATTCAATTGCTACAGAGAAAACACCAAGTAGAAAAACCAGAAACGCAGATATTATTCCCGGCTTAAAAATAAAAATATTAAGCACCGTATAAACCAGACTTGTGCTGATCTCCTGCAGCTCATTCATTTACACTGTACAAGTCACATGACAGAAAGTACAAACTTGATTACCTTGCATGTGAATGGGATCATATAGTTTTGAGTTTACCCACATGTCACTGTCATTGTAGCCCCTTGGAATTAATTTGGGCAAAGGGTTTTAAGGCCACATGCGAGAAAAAAACAAAACATTCAAGATAACGTACAGTGAATCACTTGTAGTGAGGCAACAGACAACATCCCACCTGTAGCGTGGGCACAGACTGTGTGGTAAGCTGAAAAGCTTCAGAAAGAAGAATTTGACAGGGAAGTGAAGATGGATATAGGCCTTGAACATATCGTCATAAGTTTACAATCATATTGGTAGGAAACAGACTCAAATAAAAGTGATGGTGGTATTACAATGTAGACTTCAGAACAAAGTAATAATATTTCTTAGTTTTAAAGACTTGCGGTTAAAAAATGTGTTTGTCAACATATCAGTTGCATACTACATAATAATGAGATCTTCCTAGCTTTTTTGATTAGGACTTTGTATCCTTTTATTTATACGGACTATAATGCTCAACATATTGCCCAAGGAGAAGTTAAGCTTCTCTCACCATGTTGTAAGCCTCTGTCATTTTGAAGGTACAAACTGGATGAGGCCCTAAAATGACAGTACCTGTTACTTGTTGAGATATCAGTGGTATACGATGTTATTGGTCAGATTCCCTGAAGTTATTTGCGGATGATGGTTAATCATTTACTTGTTCAGTGGACTATAAATGCTGTCTCTCACTGTAATATTGAACGTGTTAATGCCCATTAACAATGAAAAATATGACAGCTCACTGACCATTTTTACAATAGTCTTTTACATTAGTCTTTTCTACCACTAATTCTTTTTTACATGCAGTGATTACACTTAACTGTCATCAAACACACACACACACACACACACACACACACACACACACACACACACACACACACACCTTACACATTTTTAAAAACCATATTGAATACAAGCAGTTGTCAAGCAAATATAATGATTTTGGTTTGTGCTTGAAGTTAATTTTGTTGTGTATTAAATTTTTACTTATAACACAGTTCAAATCACAATGAACAATAATTATTGTAAGTAGTTTCAATGTCATTTTGAGAAAAGTTGTACTTCACTTCTTCACAAAGCTGTGTCAACTGTTCTCACCTCCTGACATCATGCAAAGTAAATCTGTGGAACAGTGGATGTGAATTAATATTTCTCTCATGATGATTGATTGAAATTGGTTTTAATATTTATTATTCCCCTCATTGATTTGAACATATAATACAATGTACTGTTGGCGAACGAGCCTTACTGTTATCCACAGCAATGCAGTTTGGCATGCACAGCTTCCTTTCCTCTCCACCTCTATGTGTGGAAGTGCCATCCTAGGTGACGTGGGCTTTAGTAAGATGCAAAATATCAAGCTGGTATGCAATCTCTTGTCACACATTCTGTAACATGTCTGGTGTGATTGTGCCAGTGGCATCTCTGATGCATTTTTGCGGTGTCTTGATATCAGGAACTGTTATTCTGTACACAATACCTTCATGAAGCTCCAAAGAAAGAAATCTGAGGTTGTATTTTCAGTGGATCTCAGGGGCCATGGTGATTGTGCCATCTCTCCCAATCCACCTGTTGGTGAAAGTTTCATTAGAAAATCAGACTTCAAGAGCCCAATGTGGGGGACTGCCATCTTGCTGAAAGATGGTAGTGCTTTCCATGTCCTGTAACTGGGGGATGGCATAGCTCACTAACACGTCTAGGGAAATACATCCACTTGCGTTGCTTTCGAGGAAGAAAACTGCACCAGTTATTCAATCACGCATTAACCCACACCCACATTATCCTTTTGACTGTCCCAAATGTGTTCTTGTATGACATGAGGATTTTCTGATCCTCAGATACAGGTATTATGGTTGTTAACTGAGCCACAAACATGAAATGTAGTCTCATCAGAGTAACACACATGCTTCAAGAAATCACTGTCCTCATCCAAATGGTTCAGCAAATTGTTGACGTTTTGAGTGATCATCTAGTTGTAATACCTGAACAGTTTGGTCATTGTAGGCATACAATTTAAGAAATTGGTGAACTACTTCATTCTCTGTACTGTTTCACACTTGAAGCTCCTGTGAAACTTGTTTAATAGATTTCTGTGGTGACTTCATGAATTTGAACCAAACTGCCTGCACAGTCTCTTCCAAAACTGATGGTCTGCCATTGATTGTCCATTTCTGAACAACTTCATTGCAAAAAAATTTCCATCCATGTTCTGATTAACTTGATGTCTTTCTTTCTGAAATGATACACAAATTTTTACTGCACAGTAATTGACAATTTGGTTTACACATTGGGCTTTCTCCTGGGGTGAGACCACCTTTACTGAGCAAGGTGTTGCAATCGTTAGTACACTGGACTTGCATTCATGACGACAACAGTTCAAAGCTACGTCTGCCCATTTTCATTTAGGTTTTCTGTGATTTTCATAAATTACTTCAGGCAAATGCCAGGATGGTTCCTTCGAAAGGGCATGGCTGACTTCCTTCCCCAACCCAATGGGACTAATAACCTCACTACCTCACTGTTTGGTCCCCAACCCCAAATCAACCAACCAACCAAACCATTTTTATGATATAGGTCACACATTGCTCCTTGTGACAAAAGTGTTGAGTCATACACAGCTGTACAGAACCTCCACGGGTTTCCTGGTAGACGTAAAAAAAAAAAAAAAAAAAACCATTATCATAAATGTGCACATTTTTTCATTTCTGTTGCTTGTGTGTGTGGGGGGGAGGTGGGGGGGGGGGGGGGGGGGCAGGTGTTTCCTACAGAACTGTTGAGTAACATTGGCTCGGTGTTATCTCTCCCATAACAGGTGTGAGCTGCGAGACCCAGTGCGAGGATGGCAGCTATGGGGAGAACTGCTCGGAGACATGTCTCTGCCACAACAACAGCTCTTGTGACCCGCAGACTGGGGAGTGTGTGTGTGCAGCTGGCTGGGATGGCCCCAACTGCACGCAGCACTGTGATCCCGGCTTCTACGGCCTGGGATGCAGGCAGAAGTGCCCTGAGCCCATATTAGGTGGGTTCAGTGCCAGCTGTCTGTTGCTCTCCTGTTGTTTTACTATTTTTGATGACAACAAAGGTTGCTTACAGAGAGTGAAGTGAGTGATTGCAACTTGTTATGTGTGAAGCTCTGACTACTGTTATTCTTAATAAGAACTGTCACAGCTGTATTAAGATACATTTTTTATGTCGCAACCGGTTTTGTTCAGTGAACATCATCAGTTGACCCACAGCTGAACAAACCAAAAATTAGGCCAAAGACTAGAGTAGCTTGTACTTTGTAAATGATATGCAAGCCACATACACTGCCAACAGCCATTGTCAAACATTCTCACAAAATTGAGCATGCATCGTGACTTGGAAAACTTTAGGGGGGCTCCAGACATGTGGATCACCAATTTTGATCAAGTTTTTCAATGACATTCTATATTAAAAAATAAGAAAAAGAGATAGGTGTTTCACCTTTTTGCAAGACATTCATTAGGTTTTGAAAAAATTAAGATAAAAGTTGATGATGGAAAAACATATTTTCAATGCTATCCATCGAAAGATCATCTAAAAACCAACATTTTTATTAATACAATAAGGAGACCAAAGTTAATAATGTTCGGGTTATTAACATTTTTGTATTTTCATGCTGTAGCTTGGATACCCATCATTTTTTACATCCAGATGAGCAACATCCGCTATTGAGCAGCCAAGGCATTACACTACCAACCTACTGGTCATGGTTTCTTTTTTTTCTTTTTTTTTTTTTTTTTTTTTTTCAGTATTTTTTTTCTGTGTGTCTGATAACATTCTAATAATTGGGATACTTTTATTTTTATTTCTTTGAAATAAGACTTCAGGGTGTATGATTAATAATGAAATAAGTATTGGGTTGGCACATAAATGTGTAGTGTTTCTCCACAAGTTTAATAAACACAAGAGAGACACAAACAGAGACCTTAATCTTGTATAATGTATTCTGCTTCACTATTTACAACCTTCTGACAAAAATGAGGTAACTTTTTGTTTCCGTGATTGTAGAGATCACATAGTTTTCAGATGTACAACTCATCAAGCCAGGTTTGGAGCTTATTTTCATCTCGAAAGGAAGTACTTTCAAGGTTGTTCAATTGAGAGTGGAGAAACTGGAAATCTGTGGGTGCAAGATCACATGAATAAGGTGGGTATGGAATGGCTTCCCAACCCAATTTCTGTTGTACAGCGTTTTCTGTCAGTCTAGCAGAATGTTGGTAGGCTTTATTGTCGAATAGCATCACTCCACATGGTCTTCCTAATCAGTGTTCTCTGATTGCATCTACAAGACGTCTCACTTGTGGACAGTAAATGTCAGCAGTGATGGCTACAAGCAATTCATAGTACACCACACCATCACTGTTCCACCAAATGCATAACAATATCTTTTGTAAATGTGTACAGGGAGTTGCTGCTTTGTTTGGGCTCAGCCATTCCTTTCTTTCCCTTATGTTGTTGTAAAGACATGTCACCAGTAATGATACAGGAAAGCAAGTTCAGTGTTGTTCACGAGCCAATTGAGATGACGAGCAAGCAGGGATGCCCATGTGACCACCTGCTGATTTTTGTGATTTTGGCTTGGAGCACATGGTATCCATACACCTAATTTTTGAGGCTTCTTCTTCACTACATGCAGATGTCACATGATGGTCAAATTATCATAGTTTACCACATTTGCCAGTTCCTGCATACACTGACATCAATCACTGTAGCTTAATGCATTTAAATGATCATCAAACCCTGAAGGTCTTCCTGAATGGGAGAGTCATTAATGTTAAAACAACCCTCTTTAAAATGAGAAAACCATTTCTTGCCCTGCTCTGTCCAATTTAATTATACCGAGGTAATTCTCTACCTAATGGAAAAAGTAAACATCACATGGTTGACAAAGAGAGGTACATTTTAGTGGTATTGCTTTCATGGTGCAGGTCAGTTGAGTATCATCATCTGTGAAAATCCTATCATAGTGCATCATGTATCTCAATGAAAAAACTGTCAATAAATTATATATACTTGTTTGGTCATTAATCACACCTCCTGATGTTTTCCTTAAAAAATAAAGGCAAAGAAAGATACCCCCACTATCATAATATTACCAGATACACAGGGAAAAAATATTGAATAAAAAAAGCCACAACCAATAACTGAACATGGGCCAGCAGTTTGGTATTCTAATCCCTCAACCACTGACCTCATTCTGCTAGATGTGTTGGGTTGGGTTGGGTTGTTTGCGGAAGGAGACCAGACAGCAAGGTCATCGGTCTCATCGGATTAGGGAAGGACGGGGAAGGAAGTCGGCTGTGCCCTTTCAAAGGAACCATCCTAGCATTTGCCTGGAGTAATTTAGGGAAGTCGCGGAAAACCTAAATCAGGATGGCTGGACGTGGGATTGAACTGTCGTCATCCCGAATGCGAGTCCAGTCT
The DNA here is from genome assembly GCF_023864345.2 of Schistocerca serialis cubense. Lineage (NCBI taxonomy): Eukaryota > Metazoa > Arthropoda > Insecta > Orthoptera > Acrididae > Schistocerca > Schistocerca serialis. Next base: position 15,949,859 of record NC_064649.1, read on the forward strand.
AGATTTGTTGAATGATGTGTTAGCAACAGCATGAAAACATAAAAACAATAGTAACTTTAGCATTACTAATTTTGGACCCCATATTATACACTGTATAGTTGTAGAGCACTGAAAGTATGATTTTTCCATAATCAACTTTGACACAGTTTTTTTCCCTCCAAAACTAGGGAGTATTTAGAAAAAGGGCAAAACCTGTATTTCTTTATTTTCAGTATAGAAAATCCTTGCAAAACTTGATCAAAATTGTTGACCCATTGTCTGAACTCACATTTAGAATATAACAAGCACACCAAGACTCTGCCAACTGCCTGCCAAAAGTATATCAAGCAGTGAGTACAGGGAGTTTGGCACAGCACATTGGACTGTCCAAACAAGGCCACTCGACAAAAGAGGTAAATATGTTACTTTTGTTTTTTGCATGGACATCTTCAGCAGCAGCTGTTATGATCAATTGTCATCGGTTTTTCTGTCTTGTGATTTCCCCAGGTGCATTTCAATTTTATTTATAAAGCAACTTCTGTACTCATTATGGATATATGGTATGTATCTCCATATTACTACTTATAGATAAAAAAAAATTTCTTGCAGCAATAACGTGGAAAGTATAGATTCTACTCACCATATGAGGAGATGTTGAGTTGTAGACAGATGCAATAAAGAGACTGCTATGCATTTGAGCTTTCAGCCAAAATACATTCACACAAGCACAACTTGCACATGCACGATCAGCGTCTCTGTCCACTTTTTCCATTGTTTGATTTATACTTTCTTATAAAATTTGGCTACAGTTTACTTATGATCTTCTTGCCTCTTGTTTACATAATCTTCAAACTGCTGCTTTTCCTTCATTGTGAGTTGAGGTTGAGGTAAAAAGAAACTTGGTAGCATATTTACTCTTGGCAACTTCTTGCTGTTTATGAACTTACATTGCATCAGTATTGTGTTTAGTACACTGCTCCACTAATGTTCTATTTATTAGTGCATAAATCTCTATGAATTTTTGATGAGAAATTAAACTCTGAAATCAGAATTTCACTATCAGAGATAGTTCTTCAGTAATCTTAACATTAAAACAATAAGAAAACTGTAATTTGGAGTTAATAGAGAAAAAATAGTAAATAATATTTTGAAATGTTAACCTCTATATTTATGGCATCTATTATAGTGCTTCAGGTGTCAGTACTCCAGTCTCAATTGTGAATGTCATACTACTGTTATAACGTCAAGTTAACACATATATTTCAGAACGACACAACACATATAAGTCACAGAGTAAGGTGACAAGTAAGACAACTGTACACGTTAGCATTCGAATGAGCACTGAGTCCCAGTCTAGTGGCCGCTGCTTAGGTGGCGCATCTGCTGTATGGCTGGCAGACAGCGCCGCACGTAGAGGACGCACGTAATTGCGCGGCGGCGCTTTGAATGATCGGCAAGTCACAACACTTTTCCCTCCTTTGAAATTGTTGCACTGGTCTTGATGGAGGTGTCCTGGAGATGGCTAATGTCCATAGGCGTTGTTTGACTCACCGTAAAGTCTCGAGGAGGAGGCTTCCCGTACGGACGGAAGTGTCCCCGATGATAACGGGTTGAGATGACAGGAGACATAGGGGTCGAATCTGCTGGGGCCCCATGCACCAATCTCCCTGTTGCGGCAAGTCCAGTTGATATGACAGGAGACATGGGCGATGTGTCGGTGTCCGTTGGAGGAGGAGGCGAGTAGATTTGCTCTGACAGAGGATGGTTATCCGGTTCCTGCATGGGCACGTCTCCTGGTGGCGTCCGTTCTTGTGCTGGCATCGTGATGACGGTGAGAGGGCTGCGTTGTGAGTATTGAGAGATGCCAAGATTCCGAGCATCAGGTAGAGCCAAAGGTGGTGTAGCGGCATTCGGAACAGGCGTTGCTGGCACACGAGGCCGAAGCTGGTCCGAATGACGCACTGCAACACCCATGTCCGTCTGGATTTCATACAGGCGTCTGCCACGGTGTGTTAAGATGTGGCCCGGGCTCCATTTTGGCCGCCTGCCATATCCCCGTACCCAGATGAGGTCGTCGGCGGTGAACCGGCCAAGTGAAGGCACCCGCGGCCGTGAGGTGGAAGGCCGCAGAAGATGAAGTAGCGTGCGGGGCTGTCGGCCATGTAAGAGCTCAGCCGGGCTGTGGTCGCCCATGGGGGTGAAATGGTAAGACACCAGAAACTGGAGAAGCGCATCAGCAGCAGCAGAAGAAGTCAGAAGTTTCCGCATCTGAGCCTTAAATGTGCGGACTAGTCGTTCAGCCTCACCGTTGGATTGTGGATGGAACGGCGGGGCCGTGACATGCATAACGCCGTGACGAGCACAAAAATCCGCAAATTCGGAAGAGGCAAATTGCGTACCATTATCAGTAACAAGAGTAGAGGGGAGGCCTTCAAAAGAAAAAATGCGGGCGAGAACACTGGTGGTTGCCGCAGTGGTAGGCGACGTGCAACGGACAATGAAAGGAAAGTTAGAGTAGGCGTCAATTACGAGGAGCCAATAAGTACCTAAAAAGGGTCCCACAAAGTCAGCATGAATGCGCTCCAAGGGCTTCTCAGGTGAAGGCCATGGTGACAAAGATGACTTCGGGGCAGTGGCCTGTGATGCACAAGGACCGCAGGCAGCAACCATGTGTGCTATTTCAGAGTTGATGCCAGGCCAGTACACATGATGGCGCGCCAGAGATTTTGTGCGAGAGACACCCCAGTGCCCTGGGTGAAGGAGGCGCAAGACCGAAGCACGCAAAGACGCAGGTACCACAACACGTGGTGAAGCATTGTCAGTGGAGAGGAGGATAACACCATCCCTAGCCATGAGGCGGTAGCGCAAAGCGTAGTAGTTCCGCAATGGATCAGAAGTCTTAGCGGATGGGCGATCTGGCCAACCCTTCTGAATACAGCGTAAAACCCGGGAGAGGGTAGGGTCAGAACCTGTAGCAGCCGCCAGCCTGTCCCCAGTGATGGGAAATCCGTCCACAACCCGCTGCTTGGCAACATCCAGGTGGAAACACAAAAGTTCGTCCCTATCGAATGCCTGATCAGGACCCATGGGAAGGCGAGACAAGCATCAGCATTTGCATGTTGAGCCATTGACCGGAAATGAATCTTGTAATTGAAACGAGACAAGTAAAGAGCCCAACGCTGGAGGCGGTGTGCAGCCCTGTCGGGAAGTGACGTTGATGGATGAAACAAGGAAACAAGTGGTTTGTGATCCGTAACAAGATGAAATTTTGAGCCATAGAGAAAAACACTAAACTTATGAAGAGCATAAATAATGGCCAAAGCTTCTTTCTCAATTTGAGAATACTTTTGTTGGGCATCCGTGAGCGTTTTGGATGCATAAGCAATGGGTTGTTCCGAACCGTCAGAAAAAAGGTGCGCAAGGACTGCACCAACCCCGTATTGAGAGGCGTCTGTGGCAAGAACAAGATGTTGGCCAGGCCGATAAGTAGCCAGGCACGGGGCCTGTTTCAGCATAGTCTTCAATTTCTGGAAAGCCGCTTCGCATGACGCGGACCAGTGAAAAGGCACGTTTTTATGCAACAGGTGATGCAACTGCTGAGCCACCAAAGCCGCAGACGGTAAAAACTTGTGATAGTATGCTATTTTCCCCAAGAAGGCCTGCAGTTCCTTAACAGATGTAGGGTGAGGAAGGGCATCGATCATAGCGACAGTTTGCTGAAGCGGACGAATACCATCCCGAGAGAGTTGAAACCCCAAGTACGTGATATATGCCTGAAAAAATTGTGATTTCTGAAGATTACGCTTAAGACCGGCAGTCTGTAAGACATGAAAAAGTGTGCAGAGATTTTGAAGATGTTCTTCAGTGGTGGAGCCAGTGACAACAATGTCATCCATGTAGTTGATACACCCAGGGACAGGGAGCAATAATTGTTCCAAGAATCGCTGAAAGAGAGCAGGGGCACTAGCAACCCCAAATGGCAAGCATTGGTATTGATAGAGGCCGAAAGGCGTGTTAAGGACCAGAAACTGCCGGGAAGCAGTGTCCTAGAGGAAGTTGATGATAAGCTTCTGACAGGTCAATTTTAGAAAAATACTGGCCTCCAGCAAGTTTAGTGAACAGTTCTTCAGGACGGGGCATAGGGTAAGTGCCGATGAGGCATTGAGCATTTACAGTGGCTTTGAAATCGCCACAGAGACGAATATCACCATTTGGCTTAGCAACGATGATGACAGGAGAGGACCACTCTCTGGAAGTGACAGGAAGCAAGACCTCTGAAGTAGTGAGATGATCCAACTCCCGTTTTACCCGATCATGAAGGGCCACAGGAATGGGCCGAGCCCAAAAAAACTTTGGCCGAGCAGTGGGTTTGAGCGTGATATGAGCTTCAAAGTTGTTTGCACGGCCTAACCCAGGAGAAAAAAGGGACGAAAATGTCGTCGACAAGGAATCCAGTTGAGCATAAGGAATAGCATCAGAGACAATATTGACAGAGTCATCTATGGCGAACCCAAAAACGCGAAAGGCATCGAAACCAAAAAGATTTTCTGCGTTGCTCTGGTCGACCACAAATATGGGACCAGTGCGAACGACGGATTTGTAAGATACCTCAGCATTAAACTGTCCCAAGAGAGAAATGTTCTGTTTATTGTACATCCATAATTGCCAACTGACAGGTGACAGGAGTGGAGAACCCAACTGAAGATACTTCTGAGAATTAATTATAGTGGCAGCAGAACCAGTATCCCCTTGCATGCGAACATCTCGACCAAGGATTTGGACAGTGAGGAATAACTTCCCTGAAAGGGAAGAAGTGCAATTGACAGACAACACAGAATCAGAATCAGCGTCATGTTCATGAACATCATGTATGCGGTCGGATTTGCAAATGGAAGACACATGACCTTTCCTTTTGCAATTGTGACACACAGCCCAACGTTGGGGACAATCCTTGCGTGAATGTTTCGTAAAACACCGCGGACATGAAGGAAGTTGCCGGGGGTTTTGCTGCAGTTTCTTAGCGGGCTGTTTATGGCTAGGCCGAGGCTGCATGTGGGAGCGCACTGCGGTCACGTCCGCCAGTGGGGATGCGCCACACGCATTGTCAACAGTGCACAGAGGTTGTATTTCCCCGACATCACCCCACGCCTCTATTTGCGCCCCAGCGGCGCGAGAAATTTCAAAAGACTGCGCAATGGAGAGAACTTTGTCTAGAGGGCACGTTGCCGAACTTCTTTGTCGGGCGCCGACCGGATAATAGCATCCCGTACCATGGAATCGGCATAGGATTCTTTGTGAACATCAGTAACAAATTGACACTTTCGACTGAGGCTGTGAAGTTCAGCAGCCCAAGCGCGATAGGATTGATGTGGCTGTTTTTGACAACGATAAAAGGCAACATGAGAGCCTACCACATGCGTTTGCTTTAGAAAATAGACAGACAGAAGTGAGCACATTTCAGCAAAGGACAAAGATGCAGGATCCTTCAAAGGAGCCAATTGCAACAACAACCGATACATTTGAGGTGAAATCCAAGAATGGAACAGAGACTAACATGGTTGTTCGTCCGTGACATGAAATGCGAAGAAGTGCTGTCGAAGACATTTTTCATAATCAGACCAGTCTTCCACTGTCTCGTCGTAAGGAGGAAAAGGAGGTATAGCCAATGACGAGAAACGGCCCGCATTTGACACCGCGACGAAATCGCGAATCGCCGTTGTTAGAAGCGTTTGCTGTTCAAGGAGCTTTTGCAATAGTTGCTCGACAGTAGCCATGGAACCCTGTGGGTCAACAGTGAAAAGGAAAAATCCACCACCTCGACTTCCAATTGTTATAATGTCAAGTTTAACACATATATTTCAGAACGACACAACACATATAAGTCACAGAGTAAGTTGACAAGCAAGACATGTGTACACGTTAGCATTCGAATGAGCACTGAGTTCCAGTCTAGCGGCCGCTGCTCGGCTGACCGCTTAGGTGACGCAGCTGCTGCATGGCTGGTAGACAGCGCCGCACGTAGAGGATGTGCGTAATTGCGTGGCGGTGCTTTGAATGATCGGCAAGTCACAACAACTACCATAAACATGGAGTTCATAAAACCTAACTTCATAGCCACTGTTAGAAAGTCTCATGAGTTACTGCATTTGAAATGGTTAATTTTGATGTTTTTGGAATACAAAAAGTAACAAGTAAAGAGGAAGGGTGTAAGCATGAATGTCTTTATATAGTAACAGTTAAAGAATATACTGATATATTTTTGATTTTTCTAGAAAAATGACTTGTCAGTACCACTGTTGATATACTCCTGACAATTTTTTACATCTCTGGGGACTTCACATTTGCAAGAAATAGCCACTGGAGATAGAGTGGGTGCCACTTACACATTGTACACTTTCTTGTAAATTAACTAACTAGTGGAAAGTAGCATATAGTAGTGGAAAGGAAAAAATGCTGTTTTTTTGCTGTACCTATCATATGGAGAGAATGAAAAAACCATATCTCTGATTGTTAGTTTTGTCTTATGAATACGTGGGGATTTACAAACAAGAAATCAAAGAAACCCATTGTCTATCTGGACCTGTCTTGTACCCCGAAGCCCTTGCCACACTCTGAAAGTCTTCCATTTCCTTCAAGGCAAACAGATGAAGAAAATGATAGTTGCAGTGAATTGGATGGCAATGAAGAAATCACATCATCTCATGGAAGAAAAGAGCCTCTGTAGCAGGAGGACTCGTGTAGCGGTTCAACACCACACTTATCAATACGGGCAGATCTAAATGATTTGGTGTGCGACATTGAACTACTTAAACAAAAGGCAGAATTGCTCGGTATGAGGTTACAGGAATACAATCCTCTTCACCAGAGTACTAACTCATTGAGTTTAGACACATAACACAATTTGTATTTCAAACTTCACAATTGATGGGGCAATAACATTTTGCAATGATGCTGTAGACTTTATGAAAACACTAGGATTCAAATACAATCCACAGGAGTGGAGACCCTTTATAGATTTCTTGAAAATAAGTCTCAAGGGTGCCTTCTACAAAGTGGAAATAAAATGCTCACTGTCCAGATTGCACATTGCAGATTGGCTGAAGGAATTTACAAAATTTCAGAAAATATTCTCAAATTAATTACATACATGAGCAGAAATGGAAGATTTGTATTGATTTCAAAGTAATTGCATTGTTATTGGAAATACAATAATGCTCTAAACAAAATATGCTTGTTTCCTGTGCAAGTGGAATAGTCGTGATAGAAAATCCCAGTATATACAGTGTCGGGAAAAAAAATTAGCACACCCTTTTAGAGGTTTCTAGTTCTCATCCCATTATATCTTAGCCACATATGTAATAGCTCTCTGAAGCAGGGTATTTTCCCAGATAGACTGAAGTATGCCATTGTTAAACCACTGCATAAAAAAGGGGATACGTCTGATTTCAACAACTACCGCCCAATCTCTCTTCTGACTGCCTTATCCAAAATTCTTGAAAAAGTAATGTATTGTAGAGTAGCTTCACACCTTTGTAAAATAAAAATAAAGTTTTAACAAAATGTAACTTTGGTTTCCAGAAGGGTTTTTCGACAGAAAATGCTATATATACTTTCACTAATGAAATATTAAATGCTCTGAGTAACCGGAAGTCACCTGTTGGGATTTTTTGAGATCTATCAAAGGCTTTTGATTGTGTAAATCATGGAATACTTCTAGATAAGCTCAAGTACTGTGGTATGAATGGTACAGTGCTCAAATGGTTTAAATCACACCTAACTGGAAGTGTACAGAGTTGAAATAAACAGTTCACATAATATACAAAAAACTGGTGATTTCTCAAACTGGGGAAGAATCAAGAATGGGGTGCTGCAAGGTTCAGTCTTGGGTCCTCTGCTGTTCTTAATATATATTAATGACTTGCCATTCTATATTCATGAAGATGCAAAGCTGGTACTTTTTGCCGATGATACAAATATAGCTATCACACCCGACAGACAAGAATTAACTGGTGAAATTGTAAACGATGTTTTTCAGAAAATCATTAAGTGGTTCTCTGCAAATGGGCTCTCATTAAACTTTGACATAAGACAGTATATACAGTTCCACACAGTAAATGGAATGACGCCATTAATAAATATAGACTTCGATCAGAAATCGGTAGCTAAGGTAAAATATTCAAAATTTCTAGGTGTATGCATTGATGAGGGGTTGAACTGGAAAAAACACACTGATGATCTGCTGAAACGTTTGAGTTCAGCTACTTATGCTATTAGGGTCATTTCAAATTTTGGCGATATACATCTGAGTAAATTAGCTTACCACACCTATTTTCATTCTCTGCTTTCGTGTGGCATCATATTCTGGGGTAACTCATCATCGAGTAAAAGACTAAAAGACTGTTCATTGCACAAAAGCATGTAATCAGAATAATTGCTGGAGCTCATCCAAGATCATCCTGCAGACACTTATTTAAAGAGCTAGAAATCTTCACTGTAGCCTCACAATATATATATTCACTTATGAAATTTGTTATTCCATATTAAAGGATAGACACTGATGGCATTTTGGTAGCTACGCCACTATGCTATGTGTTAGTATGCAATGTTAAAACCATTATCAGTAGATATACTAGCCCCCAGGTGGCATACACTGTCATCAGATAAAAAATGACATTGTCTTTCCAGGTATACTAGTTTTTTTTCTGGCAATGTATTACAAAAACCGCCTGAACCAAATGTAAAGTAGTGGTGGTGGTGGTGGTGGTGGTGGTGGTGGTGGTGGTGGTGGTGGTGGTGGTGGTGAAGGGGGGGGGGATATTCAGCATCAGAGTCTGGTAGCTTGTGAAGATATCATTGCATCTCTTCGCATCAAACTCGGTTTAATTAAACAATTTGTAAATGTGGTGGATCAAACTGGCAGAGGGTCTGCACATCAGACTCAGTTTAATTAAACAATTTGTAAAGGTGGTGGATCAAACTGGGAGAGAGTCTGCATTTCTGTTGAAAAATTTTGTTGTCTTTCAGCAGTCAAAGTAAAAGATGTATTTGTGAGCCCTCAGACCAGGGAACTTCAGGTAGATCAGAATTCTGAAACATTCCTGAATGATACAGAAGTGCAAGCATGGCAAGGTTTCAAGAAAGTATCTGAAAATTTCCCTGGAAGAAAAAGAGCTGCAAATTACAAAGAAGTAGTGAATCAAATGATCATTGTTTATCAAGCTCTTGGCTGCAACATGTCTTTGAAAGCACATTTCCTGATCTCTCACTCTTACTTCTTCCCAGTGAGCTGCAGTGATGTATCTGGCTAATCTGAATAAAGATTCCATGGAAAAACAGTATGAAGGGAAGTGGATACCTAGTATGTTGGCCAACTATTTCTGTAATATCATTCAAGACAAGAAAGACATTCCACATGATAGAAAAAAATGGGACATAATTTTTTGTTGCAACATTTTTATCATTTTCTCTTTTTCTGTATAGCTTCCTTTAAAAAACATGTTAGAAAGTGACTGCTTTCATGAATACAACCTCAGACATTACCTTCCAGGGATTTCCTAATAGGGTAAAGTTAGGATACTTAACTGAAAATACTTGATCTTATATATCTTACAATCAGAAAATAACATCACATTGATATAGTACTATATCAGCTAAAAATGGACATTATGGTTAAACTATTCCTGACAGAGAAAAACTGAAATTGACCTTCGAAACTGTTATAAGATCAAAACTTTGCTCTCCAACAAAAAAAAAAAAAAAGAAATTGTCCCCTCCCCCCTTTTTTAAAAAGACAGTGTTACTAGTATTTATGTTTTCTGTGGAGGTTGTGAGCATTACCAACTACATACTATCAGCACCCTCACTTCCCAATTCCACACTTCCATCTCCCAGTTGCTTTCCCTATATTTCCCTCTAATTTCTATCCCCTTGAACTTGACCTATCACTCTCATCCCCTCCCCCCACACTCTACTTCCACACTGTCTGACCCCAACCAACTGTCCTTATGTCCCACACAGCCTTCCATTCATGCTCAAGTAAGCAGTTTTTATATCATGATTCTTTATATTGCTTTATTGTGTTAGAAACAGAAGGATCATGTATTTCAGCTCACATGCCCACCATAACTTTGATACCAATGGTCCTATTCCAAAATAATAAGCCACATTTTTTTCAATTTGTTATGAAAGATAATGAATCATTTCTGCATATATAGGTTGACCATTTATTTTGGGCAAATCTTTTCTGCATAGTTAAGTTTACATGCTAATTTGTCTCTTGAGGCTGACTCAATAGTTGTCATCAGTGTGATGGTATTTGATCCTCAAGTGGTTAGTTCTTATATTGAAGAAATGGGAATAAAGTTGATAACCCATATTTTCCCAGCTGAAGGAAGCTAGAATGTAGTTATGTTTCACTTTTAACCCTGCAATAGTTGTGCCATGTTTCATACCATTAGTAGTTGCTGCAGATTGTCAGCCTGCATTTCGTCACAGGGTTATTTGGTAACTGTGATAGCGTTACGGAGATGTTTAGCACACTCAGGTGGCAGACTCTGCAAGAGAGGCGCTGTGCATCACGGTGTAGTTTGCTGTCCAGGTTTCGAGAGGGTGCATTTCTGGATGAGTTTTCGAATACATTGCTTCCCCCTACTTATAACTCCTGAGGAGATCACGAATGTGAAATTAGAGAGATTCGAGCATGCACGGAGTCTTTCTGGCAGTCGTTCTTCCTGCAAACCATATGTGACTGGAACAGGAAAGGGAGGTAATGACAGTGCCCTCCACCACACACCGTTGGGTGGCTTGCGGAGTATAAATGTAGATGTAGATTAACACACAGGTTACAAAAAGAGTCTAATCTCTTAATAAGCTAAACACTGACTGCAACCACCAGAGTGTTCACGTCACTCAGTGCTGCTGAGGTTAGCGATACGATTCTGGTCTCTGGGCAGTGATGCTGTTCGTTGAGTCACCACACAGGTGACACACAAATGCAGTGGGTCACTTGAAAATTTTGTTAGTGTGTAACACAGGGCAATGATGCAAGTGGTCACCATGAGGTATGTCAGAAATGTGAGATTCTCTGTCAACAGCTGATTTTAAGTGATCAATAACTAAAAGTGTGGCAGTTGACACATGTTATAGCCCCGGATTTAAACCTGTATCCTAAGCTAATAACAACCTTGTGATGTGCAGTGTATCTGAGAAAATGGTGGTTAACAATCTGCAGCAGAACTAAAATCATGATTGCTTTGTTCATACCAATTAAAAATAATCTTTATGAGCAACTTCAAGACAGAAGAAAATCAGTTTTTAGCACTAAAAGTAAACTGTAATTTCTCACTGTTATTGGTTACCTGAAACTATCGTTACAATGGCTACACATTCTGCTGTGTTGCTGACTGAGAACAGTCATAGTTGGCAATTGGTTTCAGATTATAGGCAACAAAGACTGATTCCAAATGAAAAGAGAATGATAGGAAGAAGAATACAAGTGAATAAAAAAGTCAATACCATGATGAAAATGATGCAGCAAAATAAGATAAATAAAGTTACACTTAAACCAATTAAATGAATAAAAATAATAATCAAACACTCTTCATTAGATTTACCATTACTCTCTGTTAAATAATTATACTTAAAACTGTGCTCACAATCACAACAATGAACTGCAGCTTCAAAAATTAAGCTTCACACAACATTGTGTAAACCTCATCTGATGTAAACCAATCTCTGTGATTATGAAAACTGCATATGTGTTGCTGAATCATGTCTTGTATGGAAGTATCTGACATGGAAAGAAAGCTGAACAATGAATTGTAAGTGAATTCACAAATTGTTGTGGCACTTTGGCAACAGTGAACAGTTTCAGCTTGATGCTGAGTACTGTGAGGAAACTAGCTCCAATGCATGACATATCAACTAGCAAGTAATTTTAATCAGACTGCAGATCACATGTGGAGCCCATGGTTTATCCTGATCACCTATTTTGCACCCAAAATAACAACTGTAAGCTTTTTTAATCAATGGGGTTATTTGCTGTTTTCGTGAAGCAATTGTCACTTCTCCACACACATAGCAAAATGTGTCAGCACTGTTAACACAAACGTGGAATTTTTGTTCACTTCAGTAGCAGCCAACTTGAACAACTGTTAGTTAATCTAGAAACAAATGTGCAAAAATTATTACAAGCATTAATAAAGCCACTGAAGCCGAAGAGGAGGGAGACAAAAAGATCACTGAAATTGATATCAAAATGTTTATATTCAAAATATTGCACATAAGTAAGGCCAGGGACAACAATATAATCAATTGTTACTAGTTATTATGACTCTGACAAACCATCATAATATTTGATTTCAAACTTAATTATATACAGATTTTTATATTATCTCACCATAATAAAACAGTGTAAAATGACAACTAGAGCTAATTTTGAATTGTCTTTGTGATAGTCACGGTCACCACATTAGAATTGATAGGAACTGGCTATTTTCATTCGATTTATATTTTCATTGTTGCACAGTGTTGTTATTACAGATACACCTGCAGATATCCTCCTCAGAATTGGCTTTTATCCACAGAATAGAATGCTCAAAATTTTGTATTGGACAGATGGGAAGGAAATTTGGCACACAATTTAAGGAACATACAGTAATATGTGAAAATTGCCTATCAATCTTTGCTGTACACATGACACCAGCCACAAAATACATAACATAGATGAATCACTACAAATGTTACAAAAGTTACAGAAAGGTAAATTCATGGATGTGATGGAAGAAATTGAAATTTACAGATACATAAATCACCCATCAGACAGAATTTTAAATGAACAAAAACATGTGTAAAATGGAAAATTCCTAGACAACTTTATACCAGTTCTGTGATGAAGCATTACAGAACCATAGAATGTATAATTATCATATATTCATTAATAAATATGACTAATGTAAAAGAACAGACAACCACAAAGTAGGTCATGAGAAGCTTTATTCTCATGGTTTTCAGTAATGTTATCGACTTTAATATAAGACATTTAACAACCATTCAAAAATGACATATTCCCACAATAACAGAACAAATATTTACAAGTCATTTTAAAGAAATTACGTATACTCATATTTACACCAGTGTTGAATGATAGTTAAATATAATTGAGAATAAAGTGATATATAGCTCAGTTAACAAATTTTTGTAAAATAACTATAATATTCCTAGTGTAAATACATTAAAACCTTCAAACTTATGGATAAGAGCTGAGCAACAAATGCTCAAAAGTAACACACTTCTAAAACAGGGAAAAACTATTTCTAAAAGCAAAGAAGATGTGACTTACCAAACGAAAGCACTGGCAGGTTGATAGACACACAAAATTCTAGCTTTCGCAGCCAACGGCTGCTTCATTAGGAAAGAGGGAAGGAGAGGGAAAGACGAAAGGATGTGGGTTTTAAGGGAGAGGGTAAGGAGTCATTCCAATCTCGGGAGCGGAAAGATTTACCTTAGGGGGAAAAAGGGATGGTATACACTCGCATACACAGACACAAGCAGACATTTATAAAGGCAAAACTATTTCTAATTTATTTTGCGACTACTTCATGCAGTCATAGAAGCAAGAAATGTATATGGCACAATATACTATGAAAGAATCATCCATAAAGTAAGTTATTATCCACTTTGACACTAACTTTCATCATTTGACAATATTCTGCAATGGAAGTCATTGAAGGCATCATACATTGCTCTCTTGATAGCCAAATGTGTTTCATTCAGCATCTCTCTGTCTGTCATTCTTAAGCACGTTCAGCTGATTCTTGCAGAAGCCACACCTAAGTATGGCAAGAATGCGATCTTCTGTTCTCTTTCGTTGTTTTGTCCTCCTTTGCGCTCCCCCCCCCCCCCTCTCTCTCTCCCCCCCCCCCCCCCTCCTCTTCTTTTTCCTTCATCTCTGTGTGCCCCCAGTGCCTTCTGGATTTCTTTAGCCATACCAAAGAAGCTTATTATAGCTTGCACTGCACACTGAAATTCAGGTATATTTCTGAGTCTTACTAAAATGTCATTAGCTAATGTTTTAACTTGTATCTGGTTTAGTATGCAGTTTCTGAGTACTGATTTCACTTCATTGTTTCGCCAGTCGTTGCTCGTGATTCTGGATTCCACTCAGCTTTGTGTCCTTTTTTTCTGCAGGTATTAGTGCATGTGACCCCATTACTGGGCAGTACTTGTGCAACCCAGGCATTACAGGGCTCACCTGTGAACATATGTGCCCAGTCGGTACATACGGCCTGAACTGCCAGAATAAATGTGCCTGTGAGAACGGCTTAGAATGTCACCATGTTACAGGTCAGTATACAGTGAGAATTTATAAATTATAGTATGTGTGTATATGCTTACAACTGTAATGTGATGATTTTCGTGATTCCTCAAATAAGTAGAACTGTTGAGTTTTCCATGCAAAATTTAAAGAAATTAAGTCAGTGCTATTGCACAATTATTCAACATTCATGCTGTTATTGATAATGTATTTTAGATTTATATAAGACCAAAAAGACATTAACACCCTCCTTTCCCAAGACTTATATGATTTCGAATTGTAAATGGTAACAGTAAGGTGTAGTAGATGAGTACTACTTTTTCCTAACTGTGATTAGTGTTGCCAGTGCAGGATTCTGTGCACAAACTGACTTCTCAATTACGTCTCATAAATGTTCAGTAGGTGGCCAAATCCTTTGCTCAAACTGCCCAGAATGTTCTTCAAACCAATCAATTCTTTTTTGTGTGCCTGTTGACAAATCAATTCTTCTACTATTTGGTGAGTGGTCCACTTTATTCGTATATTATTTGCATTTGGCAGAATGTTTCTTTTAAGAAGAAGAAGTAGATAGTATGCAGCAGAGGACATGGATAATTGCAGAAGGATGTCAAGAAATTTCATTCATTATACTTCAAAAGAAACCAGATTGTGAATAAGTAAAAGTGGGAAATTAGTATGGAATGCAAAATCTACATTGTTTAGTGACTGTAGCTGAAGAGAAAACTACCATAAAGGTGTGACGATAAAATGACAAAGATAGTGTAACTGTTTCCACTCTCAGTAGAGGCCAGTTCTTGAATTGTTACCAGAATTTTTCAACACATGCATTTCCTTTTAAAGAAGTAATTATAATAAGCAAATATTTATAAAAAGGAAAGTCAAGTGAAGTGCAACAAAATTGACTTTGCATAAAACTGTTGCATGTCAGAGAAAGCGTCATCTTTGAGAATGGTCGGCAATGGAAACATGTGCTTCTTGTAGGTGAAATACTGAGTTTAAATTCTCTTTTTTTTTCATTGGGGTAAGTGGCAGGTATATGGATGTTTTGGGAGTATTTCTTCATGAAGACGGTGGAGTTTGTCTCACTCCATATATGAGAGTTGGCTCTGTTTACATTTATTCTATGATTATTCAGGTCTCTTGATGTTTTACTAATGTCTAGGATTGAAAAATATAGTAATATGTAGTAGAGAAAAATTAGAAATGGGCATTAGTCTTTAGTGCATATGACAAAAGTGTCAAGTGGCTTCTTTGTTGCTAATGTGTCTTCAGATGTCACAATGTAACAAGTTGATAGTTATGAACAGCAGTATCATGACTATATATGTTAGATTTTGGTACTTAGTTTGATATTTTTTTTTTCTTATGTAGGTGTGTGTGTTACTGTGTGTGGTGGTGGTGGTTGCCTTGAACAAATGTGGAATTTAAGTTCAGGGAATCACAATCTTTTTTTCTTTTAATGGAAATGCCAGTACTGTGAAATGAGGTGTTATTATTTAATCTTTTTATATTCTACATTTCATTTTGTTGTTATTTTAGTGGCTAATGTGATCAGTGAGCTATTACTCATATTGATGAGGTCATTTATTACTTTCTTGTTCATTGGAGGGGCCTAAAGTTTCCCTGTAATGTTAGGAGTTTCTGTTGTTACGGTTCATTTTAGATGGCTCATGCCCATGCTTTGTTAGATGTTCAGCAAACGTAGAATGGCTATTTTCATCCTTAAAATTTCTTTTATGTTCTTTCTATCAAGTCTTGAAATTTCTGCCTGTCATCCTTGGATAACACTAATTTACAATCTTGACTTTGTAACTAGTATCTACCAGTTCCTTGGTATTTGTCTGCTTTTTCTGTCGGTGTTTGTAATTGTGACTGGTATGTGTTTCTTGTTCTGCATGCTATGTATAATCCTTGTTTGTTCAATGTATCTGCTGTTCTGTGTGATGATTTTTTTTTTTTTTTTTATGTTAATGTGTACCGTTTATTTTTGTCAGTCATGAGTGTTCCTCTTCTGTGTATTCATATGCATTGTAACATAAGTAGTGATTGTGCAGTTTTATTATGTTGTGTCATCTGCTTATTTTATTTTTCTTTAGGTGTGTTTTGGGTCTTTTTACTATTTGATTGATATATCCATTGTTTCATAATTTTCTCAAGTGAGTGGTGTTTCATTCAATCCATAATGATATGTTGGGGTGCTGTTAGTTTCTTGTTTTGTGGGTGATTTGATGTCAGTTGTATAACTGCATATGTTGTAAATGTCAAACTAATGATTAATGCGGTCTCCCTTTGTTGTTGTATCCAGGAAATGTATTGTTTTTGCATTTATTTTTCCATGGTGAATTGTCCATTTGTACATTTTTATGGATGCTGTTTATGTCTGTATATAGTTTATATATTTTCTCAATTGGTTCATCTATCGTACAGGTAGATCACTTATTGTGTGTCACAAAATTTCTTGAGACAACTGCTCGATATGGTCAGATGGTGACTTCTGGTAAGTAGCTGCTACCTATGTCCACACTGTGATTGTTTGTAATGGAGGCTACACTTGAGTCACTTGTGAAAAATCAACTTGTGTGCTGCCAGAAGATGGTAGTGTGTTCGGAGCCTTTACTGGAAGCTGAATGCGGTCTTCTGCATAAGCACCAAGTGACTGGTGCTGCTACCAAGTGTTGTTGTGTCCAGGAGCCGAATCAAAATTGGTAGCTAGGTGGATACTCCTCTGTTGGGATCTGACTGTCATAAGAAATTATCAATTTTCTTTATATTTAATGATGACAATTGTGTGGTTTCAGGCTGTACTTAACTGGAATCCTGAGTCACTCTTTATGAAGTCTGTTCAAAAAATTCTGGAACATTCTTAATTTTGTACCAATGGTGTGTTGGAGCAAAATTGAGTTGGTATTCCTGCACACATCTATGTTTAATGTTTAAATGCCGGAAGTTTCATTGCTGTATGTCTGTTAGTTATTGTTCAGTGCTGCATTCAGTAGAACATTGTGTAGCACAGTTTGTGAATTTTGAGATGGCGGAGTTAGAGGAGGAATGCCTCAGGATTAAATTTTGCCTGAAACTCAAGAAAATCTTTATATATACAGACTAAATGATGCAGAAAACCTACTGTGATGAGTCCTTAAGCCATTCTTGATGTTACGAATGGTTCACACGGTTTAAAAATGGCCTAACAGAAGTTAAAGATGACACTTGTTCAGGATGCCCTTTGATGTCTGATGACACTCGTGTCAGCAACGTCAACAAAATTGTGTGAGGTAACTGAAGACCAACCATCTGAGAGGTTGCAAAAGAATGTAACATTTCAGTTGGATCATGTCATGATATACTGACAAAGCATCTTGAAATGCATCATGTTGCTGCCAGGTTTGTCCCGTGGCTCGTGAGCCAAGACCGCAAAAATCTTCACCTTGCAATCTGTGAAGAACTTTTTTATTGTGCAAATGAGAACAAGATGTTCCTTAAGACAATCATAACTGGTGACAAGATGTGGGTCTATAGTTACGATGTTGAAGCCATGGTTCAATCTTTACAATGGATTGGTACTCTAAGATCAAAAAAAGCTTGTCAGGTCAGGTCAAATGTTAAAGACATGTTGATAGTTTTCTTTGACTTCTACAGATTAGTTCATCATGAATTCATGCCGAAGGGACAAACTGTTAATCGATGATACTATCGGGAAGTGTTGCAACACATGCAAGAAAATGTGAGAAGGAAATGGCCTGCAAAGTGGTGTGACAGTTAACAGCTCTTGCATCACAATAATGCACCTGCACGTTCATCCCTTTTGATGTGTGACTATTGCGCAAAAATTGAAATAGGTGTGCTCCCTCATTGTCCATACCCTCCAGGCCTGGCCACTGTGATGCAGCAATGGATACACTGATGGCTCTTGGACTGACTGTGGGGTCGGGTGTGCCTTCATCATTGGCACCCTTGTCTTTTAATATCAGGTTCCGGCACACTCCTCAGTATTTACAGCCAAGCTCTTCACCTTGTCTCAAGCCACAGAGTACATCTGGTGACACAGCCTTTTCAATTGTGTCCTCTCCTCAGACTCACTCAGTGCTCTTCAAAGTCTATGTGCACTGTACACCGCCCATCCCATAGAGCAGTGGGTCCAGGAAAACTGTCAATTGCTCACTCTTGGTGGAGCCAGTGTGATGTATCTGTGGGTTCCTGGTCATGTTCGTCTGCCAGGAAATGAGGCTGCTGACACTGCTGCCAAAGCTGCAGTCCTCATACCTCAGCCCATGAGTACCAATATTCCCTCTGATGATCTCTGTGTTGCTGTCTGTGTCCCTTTGATATCGCCAATGGTCCTCCCTTCGCAGCAATAAGCTCCACCTTATTAAGCCTATCCCAGTGGCTTGGATGACCTCCTCTTGGCCTTCCCACTGGGAGGAGGTTATTTTAACTCGGCTGTGTATTGGGCACTGCCCTTTTAGCTATCATCATTTGCTAAGTGGCACTACCCCACCACTTAGTACACATTGCACTCAAGTTTTAACTGTCTGCCACTTCGTAATGGTATGTCCATTTTTTAACCTTCTATGTTCCCTTTTGGGCTTGCCATCTGAGTTATCGGCCACTTTAGCAAATTACGTGCAAGCTGTCAACCGCATCTTACCTTTTATCCACCAAAGCAATAAGGTGAAGGCCATTTAATTTTTAGTTTCGGACCTCTGTTTCCATATTGTGTCTTTTTAGCCATTTTTCCACGTGCCTGTTTTTAGCTGTCTTCTATTATGTCAGTAGGGACTGACATATAGTAATTTTTTAACTCCTCTCTGTCTTCATGTTCTATAGTATTGACTTGGGCATGTATGACCCCAGTTGTTTTTGCACTCTACAGCAAAACAAAACCAAAACAATGATCCAGCAAGAGGCATTCTGACTGTTTCTGTAAGTGGAAACAGCATTGGGAGTGGTGTATCAATTGTGGAAGAGAGAATAATAAGTAAAAGGTAAGCACAGAAAAATTTTGTGGATGAAGTTTAGGAATTTTTTGATGAAACTTCATACTATATTGTCTTCTATGTAAAGATATAATTTCTTCTTTACCACACAGTTCCAGAAAGACAAAATTGTGGACATAATCTTTGTATTTAGATACACCATGCATTGTCCTGTGCTAAGGCAAAGCTCTGCTGTTGCAGATTTATGCTGCTGGCCCAGACATGTACGACAGTGGTGTTTATGTCTCACACGGTACAGCTAGTCTGGCCTTTACACATCATCCCACACTCACGCCCATTTCCTGGGGTCAAATTGGCTTTAACAGAGTTTTGCAGCAGGGCAAAAGATGGGCATAATATTGTGTCTGTTGAGGGATGACTGATCTTAATTTTCACTTCATATCCATAAACTTAAGTTTCTTCAGTTATGATGCATTTCAGTAGTTATACATCATTGTTGACTTCACCTGGTGTCTCCTGCTTAACTCAGATTTGTTGCTATCTTTGTTTGGAATTCAACCATTATTGAAAGAATTTTGCTGTTACACCATTTCACACCCAAGAAATAAAAAGAAAAAAAATTAATAAATTAATGGTATGAGGCAGTTGATACGCCAACATCAGAAACTTCTCTCAAAGTAATATGGTGATTGTTGATAATCATTTACATCACTTTTCCACAATTTCATCAGTTGATGATGTGCTGAGGCATCCAGTATGCTTGTCATCTTCATGCCCTTCATCAAAACACTTACATCACTCATAAATACTTACTTTACACCTAGCACTCTCACCAAAAGCAGTATTCAACATTTCTAAGACTTTGGTGCACATTATTCCATTATTATTGCAAAATTCAAGGGGGGGGGGGGGGGGGGGGGAGGGGGAGGGAGTATTTGCACACAGCTTTAAATGTCTAAAGGTATTATGTTTTAAATTGGAACACACAATCTGCTTGCAGTTCCAGACCACGTTTTTCTCCTATTCAAAATAGCAAACCAGTGTTCAGTTTCTTACTGTAGGAATGTATCAGATTCATTTTTTGTGACTAGTAACATCTATAAAATTATTATTCATGTACAAACTACAGTAGCATTGATTGAAACAATAAATTGGTAAGTATCCATTAGCACAACAAACTGTACTGAAAAGGGTACATTTTGGATAGATCTTTAATGTTTACTTTCATAATATGCAAGTATAATCACCAAATACGGGACAATGATTTTGCAAACTGTGACAAAGGAGAATAGCTGAGCAGAATAGGTAAAGAAAATATGAATGACATTATCACACTCCTGGAAATGCATGTATTGAGTAAGAAACAGTCCTACAGGGAAAAAGTTCCTGCATACAAAATTGTTGGAAGCATAGCCTCAGAAATTCATGGCAGCATAAAACACATTCACAACAATATTAAAAAACATAAACCTATTGACATTGGCAGAGAACACAATGTAGTCTATCTTCCTTGATTTATCAGGGCTAAGAGTAATGTCCATTTACAAACACCTAACACTGGTTGTCCAAATCCACCATTTCCTACTTTAAAGCACCAAGTGATTTACTTTGAACATTTCAACTGCTGTCATACCATCTGAGGTATGCCTTGAACAACAAATACAATGAGATATTAGTGAACTAGATGGAAGAAAACAGCCCAAGCCTTGCATACTATGCTAAAAATCTAAAAACATTACAATCAGCAAGGTGGCAAAGTGAAACAAACCAAGATGTCTGCCTAGTAACTACTGACATTCAGATGATACTATTATCCAAGTTGAAAGTCCTGCCTGGGTTCCCACATTCCTAACATAGACCAGTTATTACAAATATTGGCACATAAATTCCCTTGATAAGAACAGCTCAGAAACCACACTGGAATTTGAGGAAAGCAGACTGGGAATCTTATTTGAAAGAAATTGACTCAAATGCACACTTGAAAGCACCTAAAGTAGCCAACTATAAAAGCTAGCAGCAAAGCAACATATTCCATAAGGTTATAGGAAAGTATACAACTCATTTAGCAACAAGCAGGTGGAATACCTATATAGAGAATATCAAAACATGGGTAACCCAGCCCTGGGAGACAGAATCTTAGTCTATTAATGAATCACGCAAGGAAAGACAGACAGAAGCAACAGAAAAGCTAGATTTCACTAATAGCAGTCAGAAAGCATGGTCCCACCTACAAAATGAGGTGGATCAGCAGTCATTCTGAATCAGGAAACTTACATAATACCTTCCCAAGTAGCATTACAAATAAAGAAATGCGCAGAAAGTATACAGGTTGATCCCATTTTCGAAAAAGAAATAAACATCTAACTCAGGGACAAAAGAGGAAAAAATAGAGGACACTAATCTCTCCGTACCCTTCACAGAGGAGAAACTTGATGCGGAAACCAAATCGTTCAAAAACAGGAAAGCTGCTGGATTGGATACTGTACATCCCAAGTTCATTAAACAAAATGCTGGACAGCAGAAAAATTCCTCATAAATTTAAAATTGCAAAAACTATTGCTATACTCGAGTCAGGAAAACTTAAAGAAGTGAGCCATCGTCCAGTTGCGTTACTGAACATTTGTTACAAGATGCTAAAACGATTTATTTTTAACTTAATACATCTAATAATTGATGCCACAACCGCCTACCCTAGCAGGATTTTGTACAAATTGAAGCTGCTGTGAGCAAGCTCTCATCCTAGTATCATTTACAGAAGAATGTTTCCAAAAGAAAAAGAAAACCTCAGTGGCATTATTGGCTTCACAAAAGCATATGAAACCATGTGGATGGCTGGATTAATATATATGCTAAACCACACAGTTTCAATCCCAAAGATCACATCAATGGAAACCGTTCTTAAAAAGTGCTCTTTTAAATTAACATTGGAAAAACTCCAAGTAAATTCTCTACCATAGAATCATGTGCCACAGGGCTCTCTTCTGGCACCACTTTTATTTAACTTTTACACTATCGGCATAGTCACCACTGATTCTGTAAAGTTTAGCTACGCTGATGACCTAGCTATAGCAAAACAACCAAAGAAGTAGAACAAACACAATCAGATAGAAAAGCTTTACCAATATTACAAAAAGTGGAGGCTTTGCCCAAACCCTATTAAAAAAGAAGTCAGCTTATTCCACCTAACCAACAGAATGGCAAACAGAATTAAATGTTATCTTATGCAACAAAACAGTGAGACATAGTTGACTCCTCAAATATTTGTATGTGACTCTTGACAGATCACTATCATTAAGGAAATACCTAGAACAGGACAGAAAGCTACAATCAAGAAATAAGATAGTACGGAAACTTGCTGATTCTAACTGGGGATTAATGCAGATATTTTAAGAACAACAGCACAAACACTTGTTATTGTGGTGCTGAATACTGTTCTCCTGTTTGAAGTAGTAGCAGCTCCTAGTAGGAGTGAACCACCTATGAAAATTAAGAAGCTCCTTCAGTCATACTGAAACTGGCAAATTGGCTATGCCATGACTAAAGCAACACTAACAAGCGGGGAATTACCTGTAATGACCAGTGTGACTGTGGAACTTTGGGACAAACACTGAAACACATTTTGTACAACTGCCTATAAAGAAAATGCAAGGGTACCTGGAAATACTTTGCAGAAGCAATACCAGCAGCAGTTAACTCAGTGTTGGAGTGTTGTAATATCCAGCTATGATGGAAAATGTATGTGCTAAAATATATAAAATAATTGCTCAGCATCAATTTAGAAACACTGAAAAAATTCTTATATGAGAAACTAGTGCAGAAATGTTACTATTCAGTAGAAGAATTCATAAATGACAGTTTGAGCAGGAGAGAGCAAATACTTAGGACTGTTAATCTTAAAAGTTTGTTACTTTTGAAGAAAAATTATTAACCGCTTAATGAAATAATTATTCAGTAGTGTATATTATATTACTGGTATTATAAGGAAAATTGTAAACCAGTTTTTGTGTTTTGACGTCTCCTGTACTTTTAAGTCAATGGCTTGAAATTGTATGTAATGAGACAATAAACTTCTACTTCTACTGCTACTACTATTATAATGTTCAGTTATTCCAAATTATTGATTTCAAGCACTTCAGATAAAAGATGAAGCATATTGACAATACTAATTTTCTTTAGAACAGGAGATGTTCATGATACTAAACAGTACTTAGCTTTGTGTGTTGAGTCATTGAGGAATATATTGTTCTAATTTGCTCTCCACAAAAAGTCTTAAACTGTTCCTATTTGCAGTAAGTTGGCATCTGTTTTCAACATGTGACTAGAAAAATCTTTAAATAAAAACTCTAACAGCCTGTGTAAATTAACTTGCACATTTGTTTCATAAAATTAACTTCCACACATTTCAGGTCTTAGCCAAAACTTAGACAATCAACAACTCAACGAGTATAAGCATTATCAAAGATATCATCTTAATTTATTTAAAGTTACAGATAGTATTAATGAAATTAAATAAGCACACCATGATGCACATCACAAATTGCAATTATGTCCCTGTGGTAAGATGTAATAAAGTCTCATATTTTGCAAACCAAACTCATCGTGTGAGTGCTTTTAGCAGTTAGTATTACAAATTGTTAATTTTGGATATAATTAAACTGACCTGTCTCTTTTTCTTCATTTGGGTCAGTTTCTTTAACATTTTACATCTTTTGATGTATATTATTCTACTCACATTTGTATTAAAGATTGAGGTCATGATCTGTTTGAGACGGATAATTATGAGAGGCATTCAGTAAGTAATGCAACACATTTTTTTCTCTAAGCAAGTTGGTGTTATTCATGAATCCAATAACACTGTATTATTCCCCACTCCTCTGGCTACAGATCTCCATTCAATGTGTCGGTCTTACGCCACCTTACTGGCAGGGCCTGTATGCCCACGTGGTGTCAGTCCAGTGGTTGATTTCAGAGCCAACGTCTTGCTGCATCAAGAAGCTCTCCATCATCTGTGTACTGCTTCCATTGGAGAGCACCCTTGGTTGGGCCAAACAGATGGATGTTGGAAGGTGTGAGATCCAGGCTGTAGGGCTGATGGGGAACAATAGTGAAATCAAGTTTTCTGTGCTGCTCTTGGGTGTGCAGACTTGTGAGAGACCTTGCATTGTAACTGGGAAGGAGAAGTTAATCTGCATTTTTGTGGCAACAGATAGACTGAAGTTGTTTCTTCAGTTCCCTGAGGGTAGTACAATACACTTCAGAGTTTATTGTTGCTCCCGTGAGGGAGGAAATCAAACAGAATAACCCCGGAAGACTGTCTCCGTGACTTTACCAACTTTGGGTGCAACTCTGAACTTTTTCTTCAGAGGAGAGGTAAAGTGGTGCCATTCCATGGATTTGCTTTGAAGTGATTAACTCTTGCTACATCATCTATGATGATGATCAAACAAAAAATTGTCACAGTCAGCCTCGTAACATGCAAGAAATTCTGCACACGTGCCCCATTGCTCTTTACGGTCTTCTATTGGGTGGCGAGGAGCTCAGTAGGCATTCCCCAAGTGGTGAATGGGTGTGTCATCACTACAAACAGAGCAGCTTAGCTGTGCAGCAAGATGTTTGACAGTGATCCCGCACATTTCAACATTGCAGCCAGCCGACACGTGAGGGATCAGACAGGTTTGTGTGGTGAACTAGTTGGTGCGATGACAGATGCCTCACCCAAAAACTTGCCTTGCTTTTGTTAAATGCCAGCCCTCCATAGACATTCTGCAATCACCTACGAGTATCTGTGATGCTCTGATTTTCCGCAAAAAGAAATTCGACGACAGCTCGTCACTTGGAATACCCCTCCATTAGAGATGCTACTTGTAGCACCAGCACTCATCAGAACTTCATGAAGCTGTAGGTACTGAAATAGGAATATTCCATGATGTTCGCCAACAAATCACACTCTTTTTTAACCAAAATTTGCTGAGAAAAAAATGTCTCATTACTTATCGAATGCACATGCTACAAAAGCTGGGTAAAGGCAATATTAATAATAATAAAGGTACTGTTAATAATAATTTGTGTTCGTATACATTTACCTGCAAAATGCAATTTGAAGTATATTGTTATCTTTAGTACAATGATGTATCTCAATTGCATTACAACATTAACAGAAGAAGTGCATGAGTTACATGGTTTTAATGATTCTGCTTGCAGGACAGTGCCATTGCCCACCCGGCTGGTTGGGGAGCGACTGTTCAGAGAGGTGCCCAGAGGACACGTACGGCACAGACTGCAGTCAGCGCTGCACGTGCCAGAACGGCGGGAAGTGCCGCAGCAGTGACGGGGTATGCAACTGTGCTGCCGGTTGGATGGGTGAGCACTGCACACAAGGTGAGGACAGGGGTGGGAACAACTGGTAGTTGGGCTGACAGATGTACTGTGTTTTTTGTTCACTATATTTTAGCCTTAAATTCTGATAATGTATGAGAGGATACCCAAAAGAAACTGAACTAATTTTTTGATGGGCTGAGATTTTGTAGTACTATGTTTTGCCACTATGAGCACATACAGCAAACGTTCCAGAGTCATAAGTTGAGTGCTGTCACTGAAGGAGGTTCGGGAGTAGTTGTGGCAGAGTTTTTATAACGACAACTGTTTTGTGTGATTTTAGTTTTCGCAATGGCTGATTTTCATGCACAGTGTGTGTCAGTGAAATTCTGCTGGAACCTAAACCCTTGAAATGTTAAAACCAGCATAGTTTGGTGGTGATGTGGGGAAAAATGAAGTGTTTCAGTGTTTTCCCATTTCAAAAATAGTGACATGCCAGTTGAACACACACCTTGTTCTACTCATCCTTCCATGGCCCGAACACATGAAAATGTTGAAAACACTCATGCAATCATTAACAAAGATAAAGGCAGACTACTGAAAAAATAAATTAAACAAATTTGCTTTTGAAAATGTGGATAACTATCACCTATATAATGGGATGACAATAATGGGAAAATGTACCACACTGGGACTTGAACCTGGTTTTTCCACTTACCATTAGGCTATTCGAGCACAACTCATGGCCAATCCCAAACTTCCACGTACCATCAGCCATGCATCTACAACCTGTACTCACACACATATTCCCATGCAGGGGAGACACACACACAAAAAAAAAACTTGAAAGTTGCTTGCCCAGTGTCAGCAGATAAATACAATATTGCAGTGCCTTTGTTCATTGTATCATATTCCTGAATAACACATGCACTACACTTAAAAAAAAAGTGTCCTCTGCAGAGGAATATACACATGACTGCATGAGAGCAGTAGACACATGATTGACAAGATGTGAAAGTTTGTGTTTGGCTGCGTGTCATGCTCGGACAGCCTCATTGTAAGCCAACCACTCATTATAAGCAGGAAATCTGAGTTAGAGTCCTGGTCTGCCACAGATTTTTGTCGTCGTCATTCCATTATACAGCTCATGGTTGTCCATCTTTGCAACTGTGAATACATTTAATATATTTCGTAATGGCTTTAGTTGCCACTGTGCCTATTCCTTCAGATATTCATGCATGCATGCATACATACAATCAAGTCAGTGGAAGACTTAAAGTTCACCTGGCCCCAAAAAACATGTCAAGTGAAATCAGACATTAAGGCAATGCTGATTTGTTTTATCAGTGTGAGAGGAGTCATCAGTAGCGTTTGTTAGACGGTTAACCAGGCTTTCTGCTTGGGTGTTTCGAAAAGGTGGCACAACAGTGTGCAGCTGAAGCAGCCTCATTTGGGACGGTTGGGTGACTGGTTTTTTCCATTGTGGAAATGCCCCTGCTCACATAGCACTGTCTGTGTGACAGTTCTTGATCAAAATTGGTATCATCCCCATTTGTCGTGCTCCCACCACTGACCTTTCCCTGTATGACTTTTTTCCCATTTCCTAGTATGAAAAGAGTCGTGAAAGGAAAGTGTTCTTCTGATATTGCTGAGGTGAAGGAAGAAATGATGGAGGCACTGTCAAGGACCATGAAAGATGAATTTAAGCAATTTCTTGAAAAATGGAATAAAGGATTAGACAAGTGTATTAGTGCAAGGGGATTGAATTTGTGCTTAAAACATGAATAAATACGTAATAAATAAATATGTTTGGAGTTTTTCAGATACCCCCTTGTATGTTACACTTTCTTCACTTCCAACTTCTCACTCCAGCTCTCATTTGCACATTTTGTAAGTTCGTGTACCTGATATTGAGTCTTCAGTAGCCTTGTACTGATAACTGGCTTCCATCCGTTGAAGGATCAGGTGACCATATGTCAAATAATTTACACAGAACTGCTATAATTAATTTGCAATCTCATCAGGTTTACTTATACCCAGTGTTCCCTTTTGGTGATAAGCTTTGCCACAAATGATAGTTAAAAC
Source organism: Schistocerca serialis cubense (assembly GCF_023864345.2). NCBI lineage: Eukaryota > Metazoa > Arthropoda > Insecta > Orthoptera > Acrididae > Schistocerca > Schistocerca serialis. The sequence continues at coordinate 15,977,486 of NC_064649.1, forward strand.
ATTTGCACCAGGTAGGCAAATCACATTGATAGATAGCGTATAACAAAGTTTTCTATTGGCAAGCTAACACAATGTTTCATAGTTTTGTCAAGGACATTCACATTTTACAGTCTGGCACTGACTGACTAATAGCACATGACTTTTACATTTCAATATCTGAAGAGAGATTGTCTCAAAGTCAATATACATTGTAATTCGCTGTTGACTATGTGGTGTATTGTTTTGGTAGGCTAACAAGAACTCACTCACAACACAATGTTTATGTTCTGGCAGTGAAACAGCAACTGACTGTCATGCCTACTCATGTTGTTTTGGTGCAAGAGTTTGCAGAACTTTCGTTCTGCGTATTAGTATTCCAGTTGCTGTGGGTTTATTTATTGGTTGTCAGTTTTTCTTTATTGGTCTCTGTTGGTATCTCAGTTAGCATGTTGTCATTTTGTGACTTAGAGATAGTGAGTGGCGCTGTGGACAATGGAATGTGGAACAGCAAGTGGAACTAGATTTGCATAATATTAAAAAATAAACGATGTTAGTACCTTTCAAATGTAGATGTAAAAGACAAAAAAACATTAGGACACAAAGACATGGTAGACAAACAAACAAGCCTCTTTGACTATGACCTGTACAGCTGGAAAATAGCAAAAACAGTAGCTACTATTTTATGAATGTAAATTTCTGTGGATTCCCAAACCATGGAAAAAAGTTTTGAGAAAATTAAATTTTCCAAATTGAATAATTTACAAACCAGCAAGTTGTTCTAGTCAAAGTAGGTATTTTTGGAATTTGAAAAATCTGGGCTGCAAAATTATGGTACCAAATTTTAGAAATAATCACTAGTTGACATGACAGCTTCTGTGGGGGCACCAGTGGCTACAGCTGGCAGCTCTGCTGCGCTGCTGTCAGCCTCGCGACACTCAGCATGTTGAGACTGGAACATTCTGGTAAACAAATACTGTGAATGTGAATAACTTTTGAAATATCCAACTTTTGGAAAAAGTAGGATAACTGTTGAGAGCTTTCAAATGAGCTGTGTTACTTTAGAAATGAACAGTTGTTTACTCACTGAAAATACCACCTGACAGTGTTTTGTGTGAATCACGAATCCTGAATATTTCTTTAAATAGAATATTTTGATAACAACTGAGTGTACTACTACCATTGAAATTCTATAAAATATCGAGAATGTAATAAATTTCGGTGTAAAAAAGTGTGAATAAGAAATTAGCAGTTTTGTGTAACTATGATGTATGTGCACTTGACAAAATGAGATCAAGTAGAGAAAAAATTGTATTAATAAGAGGAGTGGTATAAATAAAAGTAGGAAGTCTCGGTCTTTAAAAAAAGCCAACTAACAAGACCAGAGTGCACTAGGGATTATCAATTTTAACTAAATTTTGAAACTTCCTGGCAGATTAAAACTGTGTGCCGGACCGAGACTCGAACTCGGGACCTTTTCCTTTCGCGGGCAAGTGCTCTACCAACTGAACTACCCAAGCACGACTCATGCCCCATCCTCACAGCTTTACTTCTGCCAGTACCTCGTCTCCTACCTTCCAAACTTAACAGAAGCTCTCCTGCGAAGATAGGAGACGAGATACTGGCAGAAGTAAAGCTGTGAGGACGGGGCGTGAGTCGTGCTTGGGTAGCTCAGTTGGTAGAGGACTTGCCCGCGAAAGGCAAAGGTCCCGAGTTCGAGTCTCGGTCCGGCACACAGTTTTAATCTGCCAGGAAGTTTCATATCAGTGCACACTCCACTGCAAACTGAAAATCTCATTCTGTTAACTAAATTTTCTTAAAAACTTGAGCTGAGAAATGAACTGTTTTGGAGCTATGTCCAAAAAATGACACAGCAAATTGAAGACGAGTATGCATTAGGCTCATTGCAGATGTGAGTAACAACAACATGTGCTCATTACATCATCAGAAATGTTTCAAAACACACATGGTACATCACAACAAGAATTGTGCAGCAGTACTTGGCTGGAAGGCAAACTGGTATGGTTATAAGCTGAAGAAATCAGGCAGTGTGGCTGCTACACCATAAACCAGTAGTTAAATTAAAATGACTGATATAACAGAACATATTTTAAATGGTTATTATTGACTGAAGGGCTGTCGCTACGACACAAAGCAATTGGCGTATAATGCTATTTCAAGTTTTTACTGACTGCATATGAGCAAAAATGCCCTCAGTGGAACACAAGCATAAAATAGTTTAACAGTGATGCCTCTTTACATCACTTCTTAGCTGATCCAGTTGCGAAGCAAAACTTTTCACGCTCTTTAAATTGTGTGGTTATTTTCTTAATCTTACAACAGGACTCTTTGCAAGTTGCATGGCATATTTGAGGCTATTTCTTCACCTCTTCAATAAACAGATCCACATTCAAACTGGCTGCATCCGTGGCAGCTGTTGCTAGGGTTGCAAACAAGTGTCCACTGCCCAGTTCTTCCACAAAAACTGGTGCTGCATTAAAAGTTAATGCCGTTAGTTTGTTAAGGTGATAAGCTGTACTGCAGGAAAAGCAGTACACCAAGATAGTAGACACGTTTCACTATAACGTGCAATGTTATTAATAATGAAATCTAAAGAAAACATGTTTTCATTTGTGCAAATTTACAGAGAGAATGAATGAAATTTTAGTGGGGCATAGCAGCAACTTACTCCAGTGGTTCTCAATCTTCCTGAAATCATAACCCCTGATTAACATCCTAGGGTATTACTACAATAACAATAGTCCACCAGCTTAGCTGGGTGGTAACATGCTCACCTCCCATGCAAGCGGGCCCGTGTTCGAGTCTCGGCTGGGTTGAAGATTTCCTCCACTCGTGGACTGCGTGTTGTGCTGTCCTCACCATCATTTAATCCTCATCACCGGCACCCAAGTCGCCCAGTGAGGCTCCGACTGAAATAAGACTTGCACTTGGTGGCCCAACTTCCCCGGATGGGGCCTCCCGGCCAACAATGCCGCACAATAATTTCATTTCACAATAAGAATTTCAGCATACAATGTTACCCATTTCACAGGATTTAAAGTTGACTATTATTGAGTGCTACTGGAAATTAACTGATTTGTACTTCATCACCTGAAAGGTTACATATTGAAAGTATGCAATAGTTACTCTTGCAGGAATTGAACCAATGATAGGTTGTTGAAAAAGTAGAAGCTGTAATCACGCAAAAATATGGTTGCCAGCCTAATCAGGCAAAAGTAATTTCAAGCAGATGAAAAGAAAATCAAGTAAATTAACTGCTGTATTAAACTTTGGCTCTAATTGAAATCTGTTTGGTACATCAGACATGAAATCAACAGCATGTATTAGCAAAATGATTCCCTGCTACCATCCTTATATCCTTGTTCTGTTTTATATCACTCTGCAACATTATGGCCAGATATTTAAACAGTACAAGTATGCCAAGCAGCACAATACCAATGCTGTATATTAACATTACGAGATTCACAGTGCAGCAGTTTGTGTGTTGATATGAAGCTGCCTGTAAGTGTGCTGGTCCAGTACTTGAACCTGGGACCCTTACCTTTACCAGGCAAGTGCTTTAGCGACTGAGCTACCCAAGCATGGCTCATAATATGTCCCCACAGCTTTACTTCCAGCAGTATCTTGTCTCTTACCTTCCAACCTTCACAGAAGATTTCCTGTGAAACTTGAGGAACTAGCATTCCAGCAAGAAAGTATATTGTAGAGTGTTGGGGAAAGTAAAGCTGTGAGGGCAAGTCATGAGTTGTGCTTGTGTAACTCAGGTATGGTATTTCCGTCTGAAAGGCAAAGGCCCCGAGTTCGAGTCTCAGTCCTTCACGTAGTTTTAATCTTCCAGGAAGTTTAATATCAGTACACACTCTGCTGCAGAATCGAAAATTTGTTCTGGAAACTTAACCCAGGATGTAATTAACCAATGTCTCTGCAGTGTCCTGTTTTCTAGAGTGTCAGTCCCGCAAGCTTCACAGGAGAATTTCTGTGAAGTAGGGAGTGTACGAGAAGAGGCGCTGGTGGAAATAAAGCTGTGAGGATGAGTTGTGAGTTGTGCGTTGGTACCTCAGTTTGTAGGGCACTTGCCTGCAAAAGGCAAAGGTTCCGAGTTTGAGTCTTGATCCAGCAGACAGTTTTAGCCTACCAGGTAGTTTCAAGTTTCATTACAAAATTGTTTTTTTAATCATCTGAATTAATGTGCATTTTCATTTTACATTTAGAGCAGCTGCTACACATCACACCAGCTAGAACTTCGTTTTGCTTACTACAAACACAGCCATTTGTATTGTAGTGTTAATGGCAGCCTACACATGGGACAACAATTTCTGTCTGTTGCTCATTTGTGACCAGTGGTTTGGGATTACACAGTAGCAGGTGCAGATGTGGAGGGGCTATGCTGTGCTTGATGTTCAGTAAGGCAGCCATCCATCTTGGCAGTCAGTCTTGGCCAAATGGAACCTCGATAATGAGTATGCCTGCCACCATGTTACTCTGCAGTTGAACATTTGGCCACTGTTATGTGCAAATGTCCCATAAATCGAGATAGTCAAATACTGCACTATCTTGCCAAGTGGAGATCCACAATTAGGTGCCTTTCAAACTATAATCAGGTGCTGATAATGCTGTCTCACACCAGTATGCAGATCCTCCATGTCCTTCAGAGTGATCACTCAATATCCAATGCTGTTCACACCACTGAGTTACAGCATCACCCCCCCCCCCCCCACACACACACACACTCTCTCTCTCTCTCTCTCTCTCTCTCTCTCTCTCTCTCTCAGTGGAACCATGCTTAACGAGCACCTCCCATAATGTGCAATTCACTTGTTGAGCCTTGTTGAGCCAAACAAATTGTAAAAAACATGACTAGCTTAAGGAGCAATGTTTCTCATAACAAGTGGTGATGATTTAGTGTGATGTCACCAGTTGCTTGCATGTGGCAGGGGAAATGTTCAACAATATCAACAGTATGAACACCTTTTGTTGTTGGCAGCAGCATATGAGCAATGTCTTTAGTACGTACTGCAGTTTAGTACTCTTTCTACTGCCATTATAATGCATATAGTGCAGCTTGTGATCACACACTTTTTATAAACTTGTGTTCACACAGTGTTTTTTGTGTGAAAATTTTAATAACTTTCTTAGAAATGTCGCCAAAGATGATCATAAGAGAGAGAAAATTACCTTCAAAATCAAAAGTAAATTCATTGAAAAATGAGAAGGTGGTGTGAGCACTGCATGATCTATCATGCATGTACAATCAGTCTATATCAACTATTTGCACCATCCTCAAGAACAAGGAGAAGATTAAAGAGACGGAAGCTTCAACGGGAGTGACAAGGGTATCTGCACACCAATACCACAACTGGACATCCACTGCATTGCGACATGTGGTCCTTTCAGATAAATCAAGTTTTATGCCCCATCAGACAGATGGCTGTTGGCGTGTACAGCACGAAACATGTGAAAGCCAACACTTTGCAACATCTGTCAGGAGGGTTATGATCAGGGGAATGTTTCTGTGGCCTACGGGATTCTCTCAGTCATCTTGTCATTCTGGAACATTCAATGGATCAACACAAGAAAGAATTCATCCCCAGGGGAAGTGTCCACCCCTACACGCAATTTGTTTTTCCTCGGCACAGTAGCATCTACCGACAGGACAGTGCAGTGTGTCACACAGCTCGCAGTATATGTGTGCAGTTCGAAGAGCACCAGGATGAGTTTACTGCTCTCCCTTGGCCACCAAACTCTCTGGATCTAAACCCAAATGAGAATCTGTGAGACCACCTACATTGATCTGTTTGTGCCACAGATCCTCAGCCAAGCTGGCCTCAGCACTGGAGTCGGCATAGCTCCACGTTGCTGTCGGTACTTTCCAGAACGTCGTTGACACTCTTCCTGCCAGTCTTGCAGCTGTCTGTCCTATGAAAGGCTGTTAGTCAGGACTTTGACAAGTGCTCATAGTAATGTGACTGGGGAGTGTATTTATAATGTGACTTTTCTTTTTTAAAAAGATATGACAATATTTTGTGAGTGCACTTTATACATTTTGGATGGCAAATGCGCGTTCAGTATGAGAAGTTACATAACAGATCTGTGAGCCTCTCCGCCTCCCCCCTCTCCCATGCCTCATCCCCCTCCCACCTCCCCCTTCCTCAGGCTGCAGAGTGTGTAACGTGCAACTGTTTTCTTCTTGTTCTTTTCAGTCTGCCCTGAAGGCTATTATGGTGATCATTGCATGGAACTGTGTGAATGCAAGAATGAGAACTTCACTTGTCATCCAGTCGACGGTTGTGTGTGCCGGCAATCATTCACAGGTAAGCGTCCATCTGTTAACTTCTGATAATTTCCTTCCTAACAATAGTCCATCTCATTTTGTGTATATATAGTTCCTGGATTTCATATATGTTTCTATCTTTTCTTTGTTCTCATTTGTCTTTTGAGTACTGCTCCTTATTTTTAATTTTTTCTCTGTTCATATCTGTCAAAACATGGTACTTTTTTCTCAGAAGGTTTTCCATTATTTCTTATTCTTGGATATTTTTTATTTACAGATTTTATTTGGTTTCTGTGATTCATGTTGTTGAATATTGTTTTTTACAAAATTTGTGGAATAATCACTATGCCTGACATGTCCTCGCATCCAAAAAGGATCAACATCCAAGTTTGTGTCCAGTACAATGCATAGGCTTTGGTAAATTTTTCTTATTACTACCCATTTTCTATCTAGCTTTCGTCTATATTTCATTGATCATGTTTTACATGAAAATCCATTCAATGCCCAAAGTTTGTACATCTATTGTTACATTTATTATCTGAGGCACAAAACACTCCTTTTGTTGTATTGATTCTTCCTCCTCCTGTTGATATTTCTTGTAAACTTCTAATAAGACATTCCAGCTTTCTTACTATCTCTGTTTTCCTTATTCATATTAGAACGTATTTAGCTGTATTTTTAAAAATATGTAAACTAAAATTTTGTTGCTATGCTTTATAATTGTTCTTTTTAGATTTTCTGGCAGTACTGTTGTTAATCACCTGCAGAAGCTGACCGTTTGACTTCATGCCATTCAGTATCTGATCTATTTCTATGATTTCAAGCTCTGAAGTCTAAATCCATCCTTATAATTTTTTTCTGACATGAATGTATCTTCCAAGTTTCACAAATGTATTATGCCAAGATCACATGGTTATCACAAACATTCATGTTAGCAGTTTTAGGATATTATTGCCATCTTCTGATGTGGTAGTTAATCCACAAACAGTTTTGCCAAGATGAATCAATCCAAGATATATGCATACTGAGCACTCTGAAAATGGTTGAAAATATATCCATGAAATGTTCGTCGTCACATGGTAAAAAAGAGGCTGAAATTAAAATATTGGCATGGGTCCATTCTCACACATATGTGCGCTTTTTATATAGGACTTATGGAAGTGAGGGGCACAGAAAATTGGGATTGTCTACTTGCTGGAGTTGACAGTAAACAAATGGAAACACAAGGCCAATACTACATCTACATGTAAATCCATACTCTGTAATCTGGTGGATGGTACCTATACCCTTGCTAGTCATGTCATGTCCTGTCCTGTTCCACTCACAAAAAGAGTGAGGGAAAAGCAACTGTCTCTGTGCCTCTATATGAGCCCTAATTCTTCTATTTTACCTTTTTGGTCCTTATGCACAATGTTTGTTGAATGCAACAGAATCATTCTGCAGTCAGCTTCAAATGCTGGAATGTCTCATTCCTTCCAGGGATTCCTATTTGAATTCCCAAAGCATGTCTGTAACATTTGCATGTTGTCAGAAACAAATCTAGGTACCTGCCTCTGAATTGCTCTGATGTCTTCATTTAATCTGACCTGGTATCTATCCCAAATACTTCAGCAGTACTCAAGAATAGGTCACACTAACTTCCTATATGTGGTCGCCTCTACAGATGAACCACACTTTCCTAGAAATCTGCTAAAAATCGAAGCTGACCATTTATCTTCCTGCCACCATGCTTACAAGTTCATCCCATATCATATTGCTTTGCAACATTATGCCCAGATATTTAAATGTCACGAGTGTGTCAAGGAGAACACTGTTAATGCTGTATCCAAACATTACAGATTTGTTTGTTCTACTTATCTGCATTAACTTAAATTTTTCTACATTAACAGCCAGCTGCCATTCAGCACACCAACTAGAAATTTTAGCTAGGTCATCTTGTATCAACAGTCACTTACCTTCCTGTGCACCACATCAGAATCATGTAACAACCACAGATTGCTGCCTCCCTGTCTGCCAGATCATTTATGTATATAGAAAACAGGAAAAGTCCTGGTGCACTCCTGATGATGCCCTTCCTTCTGATTAACATGTGCTATCGAGGACAACATACTAGATTCTATAACTTAAAAAGTCTTCGAGCCATTTGCACATCTGTGAACCATCTCCATATGCTCGTATCTTAACAGCCTGCAGTGGGGCACCATGTCATATGTTTTCTAGAACTCTAGAAATATGAAATCTGCCTATTGCCTTTCATCCATACCTTGCTGTATATGATGTGAGAAAAGGGCAAGCTTAGTTCTGCACAAGTGAGGCTTTCTAAACCCATGCTGATTCATGGACATCAGCTTCTCAGTCTCTGTTCTGTTATCCTAAGTTCTCCACAGATAAGTAGCATGTCTACCTTCTCTCCATTGGTGTATGTTGCTGTCACACAAACGTTTTAACAGAAGATGGCTAACTGAATAAACAGTGTGCATTTGTCTTGTGTTTCCATTCATTTGTCAGCACCAGCAATTGTAAGAGTTAGGTTATCCTGGGCTCTGGCCCTGTGTGCTAGATCAGGAAGGATAAAGTCTGTTTTACGTTTCAGTTTTAGTAATACAATGCTTCTGTGTGTGATTAGGACTCACTCTCAGAGCGTTCCGTACAAACTTTATATGCATATAGACAGTTCCATCAGTCCCATGAATTAGAATCTCAACTATTTTTGCCTGTTATTGACATTGATGCTAGTAAGATATCAGATCCATGAATTCCAGGACTTTCAAGAATGGTCTAATTTAAATTTGAAGTTGGGTAGTGAATGAGAAAATAAATATTTATTAGTCTGACATAATTACAAATTAACAATCTTTTTCTTTACTTGTACTGTGAAACTTTGCTTCTTGCCAAATTTTGTGACTCCAGAGCAAACTGTAGATTTGAACATGTCAGTTAGGGAGTATCAAAATATGAGACATAAATAGCAATAGCCATAGCTTTTGATTGCATGGACTTAGATCTTGACATTCTTTTGCCACAAAGGGACTGAAGACCTCATATGTAACATAAATATCAACTTGATATAGCGACTCACTCCAGAAAAAAAGGATTTTTGCTAATCGGACAAACAGATGGGCAACAAAGTGATCCTACGAGGGTTCCATTTTTACAGACTGAGGTACAGAACCCTGAAAACATTCTGCTATTCATATTTTTGTGGCAAAGCAAACAAAGTTATGAGAAAGGGAATTATGCTGGTTAATGTCCCCCTGTTAGCTAAACATTGTTTGCTTGATTAATATTTTATTTTGCTTCTGGACAAAAGATTGTTTAGGATGTTCAGGATAAACAGGACGTCCTATAGAATCTGATCAAGTGAAATGTGTTCACACCAGCACTGGCACTTCACAAGCTCTGCACACTGTTGGATAGTGGTGGCCTATTTCACAGACAACAGCATCCTTTCCCCTTTCTTGTCAGAGCCACTAGAAAAGTGTATCAGTAGCATTATCTTGGTAACCTGACACACACATTCACATTTTCCAGAGAACGTGACAAACTGTTGTGAATATGATAAGTGTGACAACTGGACAGAACTGTATGGTAAATCAATTGCTGCTTTACCCATCAGGTCCCGACTGTGACATCCCACTGAGCCAGCAGCAGGAGCAGGAGATAGTCAGCTACAGGGGCATCATGGCCGGCATCGTCACATTGCTCATTCTGGTCGCCGTCACAGTTGGGCTGCTCTTCTACTTCCAGCGGCGTGTCCACAACCTGAAGACTGAGATTGCACAAGTGCAGTACAATGCGGACCCACAGAGAGCGCCAGGTGAGGGAGGCAGTACTTTGTGTCCATGTGGGCCACAGTCTCAGTTATATTTTGCTAAACTAAAGTCTGAAAACCTTCTGAGAATTTTTAACAACATTTTCCCTTGCATTTTTCTTCTGATAAATCATTCATGATCCTATGAACTTACATATGTCACTATTTATGAACAGAGGTTGCAGGGAGGCATACTAACCAATCCCTCTTTCCTAGCTGTAGGAATTAATAGCATTGCTTAACCAAATTAGTGGGGCAAAGGAGGCACAAGTTGCTACTGGACATGGAATCATCAGCATCTGTGATGAATTCAGACATTGTGGAAGCTACAAAGCTGAGCACACCACATTGCAAGTTGAGTGGAATAGGGGGGCATAATTTATACTTGCCGGGACCAGCACTTCCGGATTTTTAGGAAGGATAGAGGAATTTCTGGGCTTGTGTGGAAGGGTTACTTTCATGTTGGCAATGACTACAGCATGATGCTAGGACTGGATTTCCTGATTAAGAAGAATCACTCCGAAACCAAAGTCAAATGACGCTTATTGGAGGTTAACGGGGTGTCGTTCAATTCGGGGGAAACAGCCAAAAGGTTTCGTTTGGAGCCAGGTGTAGACATTTAAGCTGTGAGTGCGTCCACGGGGACAGAGTGTAACAAGTTATGGGGAAGCTACTCATGGTAGACATCACAAACAATTTCCCTGTCAATACCTTATGTGTAGTGCTGCCACAAAAGGAAAATTAGGAGGGTTGTGTTTCATGTGCTGGAATGTGATATGGAGACAGGGGCTCTATGGCACTCTGGTAGTAATGGTTGGGGTAGATAGTTTTGGAACAGTAGATGTAATGTTATCTAAAGCAGTCACAGCATGCCAAACCACATGACAGCTGGGTGTGTGGGCTGAGGTATGGTCTGTCTTGGCTCTTCCTGGAAACACTTGTTCATTTCACTCAGAATTGCAGTGTGGCAATTTTTGGGTGCAAAAAATCTTTTCAGTTGGGCAGAACCATGGTGCGGTGTCACCAGTGGTTACCCTCCTTTATTATTGTATGATGTGAATATTATTAACATGCAAGTGCCTGGTAGCAAAAAAAGAGGCAGTCTAACGAGATGTCTTCGCAAGCCTATAAAATTGAATGGAAATGACAGAAGAGAGGGAAGAGAGCTCTCAGTATCTATTATGCAGTTGCATAATTGACAGTACTAGAAATTTACTGTGAAACAAAACCAGAATACCGTACAGAAAGGATTCAAAGATTTAGTTGACAATGAAAGAACAAAAAATTACTATGATTGGCAGATGACAGTTATTGATCTGTGCATCAAGGAGCACTTAGTGCTAAATTTGCTGGCATGGATCACCTGAAGACATTGGTGGTACAAGTAGTAAAATTTCTGAAGCTGCAAACATTGTTCCTTTGTCAGTTGGAACAGTTTTCAATGGAAATGAGTGAAAGCGGTGGAGAAGTTGTATATTACTGCATAATACATTGGTTAAGTCAAGGGGATTGCCTGGAATATTTTTTTAATTTAAAACCTGCTATTATTGAATTTATAAAGGAAGAAGGAGAAAATTAGAACATCAAGAATGGATGGCAAACCTTTCAATTAAGTGGACGTGACTGCCCATAGTAAGACTGGCCACGTGAGACAACTTACTTCTGATGTGATGGGGGTGCGTTAAAAAGAAAATCACATTGTAGAAGGGACAAATTCTGACAAATAGTCCAGATCCCTCAGGTCACTGGTATTAGAGAATTTATGATGTTTGAAGAATCCATTTTGGTCTTGAAAGAATTGAAAGGATAATTTTCTAAAAGTTTTGAGGATAATGTCAGTCTAACATCTGTTTTTGAGCCAGTTTGACATTTTAGTTGAAAATGCTCTTGTGCAAGTCCAAATTCACTGGTTGATCTGCAGTGTAATTTCCATTTTAAAGACAAAACCTTATACGTTAAAAATTTCTATTACATCTACATTGTTTTCCTCACACAGAGTTTCCATATCTCCATAGTGATGTGCTTTTTTGTGAGAGGTATTTTATGTGCATGTGTGCCTTTTTTTCAATTATGGAACTAAGTAAGTCATGATTACATGGTGATCTGTGTGCAAAAATCTGTGAAATTGTTTGTGTCTGACTGTGTGCCAACATTTGCACCAGGCAAAAATTAAATTTTGTATTCAGAATGCCAAAAACACGTACATAGTGCTGAAAATTTGTATTGTTTGTGATATTTGTTGTTGAGAAATGTGAAATATAAAATGGTGTCATTGTCATGTAACATGACATGTTTGCAGTTTCCCTATCTTGCCCTCCTCCCTCTCAGACAGCATACCGTGATTGTGCCGGAAATGTGCATCTAGGCTGAGTGCTATGGTACTTGTCCCAGGACATTGCTCATGGGCCAAATTTGTGGCTGCCCCTGATCTAAAGAATTAGTGATGGCTAATTCAGAGGTTTTATGGGAAGAGAATTTGGACAGTTTTACTGCATTGCATGGAAAATTAGCTAATTTAGAGCGGGTGGTTATAAAAAACATAGAAGTGTTACTGGTAGAATACAAAGACTTGTTTACCTGCCTCAGGCTTCATCAGTGACTCTAGTATCACAACACAAAATCTAAATTGACCTCCAACTGCTGATGAGGGAATTTATTAGCCAACAGTTATTGAAGAAAAGTGTCCATGGTGTATACTAGTAGTGATTGTACTAAACAAGAGGATTTTTGCAACAAAAGCCTGTTGGTATATTGTGATTACAGATACCTGAGTAAATGAACAATTACACGTTACATTATAAAAACAGAATATAACTAAAGACAATGCAGATACTTTGCAATTATGGCTTTATGGAGTGGATCCATCTACTCTGTGGTGGTATACCTGAATAAAAAAAAAACTTTCAGGGTTTCTGTTCAAAATTACATATGTATGATATCTGTACAATGTTTGGTTCTTGTGCAATAAATAATTGAAAGTGTTCTCGAACTTTATGTACACCCTGTTTTAAGCTGCTGTGTGGTGTTTACCTCATGTGATAGACCTTGAAATTATTGTTTCACTTTCCATTTCCTCAAGCATATTTGAAGATAAATTCATACAATTTCAAAATTGATCATTGTAACAAAATACCATAACTAAAACAACTTCATAGATATTCCAATAACAGTATGCTAGGATAGTTTCTTGTTCTGTTACGTGTCTGTCAGCAGTATTAAGATTTTTGCCTCATGACGGTAAATTGTTGCCAGCCATTTTGTGTCTCATATTTTTAAAAACTTGTGAATAAAACATGTTTGATATTATACTAAAGATATATTTTATACCTTTTCTTCTCAAACAGAAAATTATGAATCAGGCAAAGAATGGTGCTCACATACTATAGTAATAGAATGCATGCAATTTTTCACTTTTTTTGTGTTTTGTGTCTGGTACTGGCATCATAAAACAAAATAGTCAACATGATTTGTTGGCATTCCTCTGATGTCATTTTCCCATTGCTATGCTTGTCTCCCTGGATCTGATGTTCTGGGTGATTGCACTACATTATTCCTGAACAAATTGATCCTCCAACCATTTTTTTCTCTTTTATTAAATAATACAATGAGTTGTGCCATTGTTGGTTTGTGACCTTGTCTGTTCCCATGTTACAAGGCAAAGTGCAGTACCAGTGTCATACAAGTAAAATAGTCATTTATCTGCAGACAGACACAACATCGACAATCCGCTGTATTCGTACCAGATGAGTCCATCCACAGTGAAAGATGGAGCTGGATCTCTCCTGAACAATGTGCACCAGATTCACAATGACTTTGGCTACAAGTACAACAAAACCAAGATCCAGCCGCAAAAACAGGGACGTGAGGGATGCACCATTGACAATGAAGATTCGGGCAGCTGCACAGGTAACAACCTCTCTGTTTCTAGGTTCTTTCAATATGATTCTGTCGTTTATTTTCTTCTTAGTAATTTTCTACTGGGTCACTATCATAGAATTTAGTATTGTGCTAAAAGACAGACATTTACAGTTTATTAAATAAGTGTTAATAATACATTCTATTGCTGCTGGAATTAATGGGAGTTACCGTGCCCACACTTTCGGTGGGTTGTCATATTACCACGGACCATCTCATCTCACCACACCACACAGAAGCTTAGTGCCACCACACACATGCGTGCACACACACTATTATGAATACAATCAAGATTTGTCATTTCATATCATTAATATCAAATTATTTATTAGTCACATAAATCTGATTATAGTTAAAAACATAACACTTAATGGGATCGCGTTGTGTATGTCACAATACTTGGCAGAATCTTCAAATGAGCTGTTAGTACACAGCCTTTTCATGATAACTTATTGATTGTCAGAGAAACAACTCTCAACCACTTTTTGAAGATATTTTGTTTCAAATAACTCGGCAATACACTGAAAGATATTATACTGTACATTTATATTCTTTTGGCAAAATTGTTTCATTTCTTTATCCATAATTTCTAATTGTTGGATCACAAACACGCATTGTTGCATTTACAGCAGTTTTACTTACTTTTTGTAACATATGTTTTTATTTAATAGTAGTTTGTATGCAGGATGAATCACCTAAAACTTGCACCACAAATATTGTGGAAGTGGAAAGTAATATTGCTGTTTGATTGTCACAGAATGGATTGGTAGTCACAGACTTATTTTGTCACTTCAAAGTATAACACTGTATACTGTCATGAACACACTAAAAGTAGAGTAAATAATAATATCAGTGGGGTTTGTTGAGGGATTATAGTGCAAGTCGTTTATGAGATATTGTATTTTGAAAAGTTCTAAATCTATCTAAATTAGCTGTCAAAGTTGACTGGTAAATTGTTAAAACCAATCCTCCTCTTACAAGATATGATACAATGGTAATTATAGTGGTTCCATGCAATTGTATTCATAACACTGACTGCATCATAACATTGATTTGTACTAATGAATGTTTGGTTACATTATAATGGCTTTACATGAATGTTCATTCTTACAGCTGTTGTAACGCTTTATGTGCAACAGTTCTAGTTTTAACTCTCCAAATAGTTCAGCAGTGTTCATGGAACAGACCTTCACTCAGTCATCATAAGATTCCATCAGCCATAGTCAACAGCTGCAGTAGGTCTGATTCACAATTGTTGTTAATCAGCATTTTCAATACAGTAATAATTTTGTCAATACATTTATGCAACAGAGGAATGGTGAATTTTCTTTAGACAACCTACTCACCAATGTTGTAAACTGAAATGTGTCTACAGTTTAATATCAAATCTATTTCCTTTTTCTCTAATTTATCTTAATTACATTACTTTATTTTATTCTTTTCTGAATGAAGAAGCACTCTTAACATTAGACTGTCAGTTTGTTTTTCTTTTGGTGGACCAATACATCTTTCAAGTATCACATGGTGTATCCAAATGAATAGGCAACTTGATTCTAAACTTGCATACTAATTTTATGTATGTGGTAGGAATTTTAATATTTATACATTTACTTTTATTTGATATAATGACATGAGAAGCTCTGACTGACAGGTTCACTTACAGCCTTATGTTTGTTGTAATGTTACACAAGTTTTGTCAATTTATTTGACTGGTGATACAAGGGGGATGAAACTTAAGAAGGGACTTTGGGTAACATCACCCTGGTTCACTGCCAAACCATGTGGAGCACACATCATTTTCTTGCTAAGTAATTTAAAGTCGTCCACACTGTTTTTGTTTCATAGTAAACAGATGATGGTTTCATTGCATTGTTTTTCTGATTTTTACTTCTTGTGTCTATTGCACTCTTTGAATTGTATTGTAAATGTGTTACTCCTACTCTGTCTGATTTTTGCTCACACCTGTAGTATTGGGTGGGATGAATGATTCCACATTTGGTAACAGCAGATGGAGGCAGTGGCCGTGAGTATGCGAGTTTTGCTTGTGTGAATATGTATGTGCTTTATATCTCCGAACATGGTCATAAGCTTAAATCG
Source organism: Schistocerca serialis cubense (assembly GCF_023864345.2). Taxonomy (NCBI): domain Eukaryota; kingdom Metazoa; phylum Arthropoda; class Insecta; order Orthoptera; family Acrididae; genus Schistocerca; species Schistocerca serialis. Next base: position 15,993,577 of record NC_064649.1, read on the forward strand.
ACATAAAAGTTTTCTGGGTATGGTACCGCGTCATGATGTAAAAAACTACTTATCCTGGAGAAAAACCAACGTTTCAGCGGCCTTCCTATGGGTCTAATGGTGCGTTCTAGCTATGCAGTGTCCTTTATATTTTGTTGTTAGTGTTCACTGTGCATGCCATTACGTCAAGGTAGTTAGTTTCATTGGTCATTTAAGGAAGATGGAACTTTATTTTAATAGGGTGATGCAGTGGAGGGAGAATGTAACCTCTGTTGTCTATCGGCTCTTGTGTTATGTGCCACGATTGGTGGTCACTGTCGAATGAGAAGTTGGCTGCTGGATGTCGGCCGCGCGGCGGCAGTTACTTGCCAGTAGTGCTCGTGCCTCATGTTGACAGTGTGATCTGTTGGGCTCTGATTGCTGGCAGCCAAGGAGGGGCAAGCCTGAGTCCATCCTCCCTGTTCATGTTGTTAGGGTGTTTTAAGTATTTCGATAGCCTCTTTGATTTTGCGTTTCATCATAATTGGCTGCTAGGCCAACACACAGGCTTCACTGAATTTTATTTCTTTTCTGCAGTCTTGGTGATATTCTGCCACTCCGGATTTGTTGTGTTGTTCTAGACGAATATAATGCTCGTGTTCCTGAAGTTGGGTTGCTATTTGCCTACCAGTCCCCCTGATGTATGCCTCTCCACATTCGCATTCCACCTTGTAAACGCCTGCAGTGTGTAATGCATCCACCTTGTCCTTAGTGGAGCCTAGCATGTCCTGGATCCTGCGACCACTATAGAAGACGGGCTGCACCCCAACGCAGTGAAGGTGTTTGCCTATTCGGTCAGTAACATTTTTCACATAAGGTAAGCGCACTGTTGGCTGCAGTTTGTCTATTTCTTGCTTATCTTTGTTACTTGTGTTCATTGACAAGGCTGTGTGGATCTGCTCAAGACTGTAGCCATTGGCTACAAATGTTGTGCGTAGCCTTTTAAGCTCAGGTGTGATGTTTTGAGCATCATTTAGGCACTGCGCACGCATTGCTAAAGAACGGATGACAAGAGTTCTTCTGTGCTGGGTGATGGTAGGATTGGGCATGCAGATACCTGCCTGTATGACTAGGCTTGCGATATACTCTGTGCCCCAGTGTGCCCTCCATTCTCCTGTATACTTTGACGTCTAGCAATGGAATTGCACCATTCTTTTCTACTTTGAGCGTGAACTGTATCTTTCCATGCTTATTGTTCAAATATTCGTGAAACTTGTGTTGCTCCGTTTCACCATGAGGCCATATAGCGAACATGTCATCCAGGTATCTGAACCAGCAACGTGTGTGTGTAAAGGAGCAGAACTGAGGGCTGTTGCTTCAAAGGCTTCCATGAATACGTTGGCTGCCAGGGGAGACCCCATTGCTACCCTGTCTGTCTGCTCGCAGTATTTTCCTTTCCAAGGCTACGGAAAAGAAATAAAATCAGCGAAACCTGTGTGTTGGCCAAGCAGCCAGTTATGACAAAACGCAAAATCAGAGAGACCATCAAAATACTTAAACACCCTAATAACATGAATAGGGAGGACAGACTCAGGCTTTCCCCATCTTAGCTGCCAGCAATCAGAACCCAACTGACCGCACTGTCAACACGAGGCACGAGCACTACTGGCAATTAAGTGCCGCCGTGTGGCTAACGTCCAGCAGTTGATAAAACACACACACGTCTGCAGTCTCGGAGAGCTGAGTGTAGTTTCTGCTCTCTGAGACTTCAGACGTGTGTGCAAGTTGAGTAGCAGTCCATCATTTTCATAATGTGTTTTTGTTTCATATAAAACACAAGCTACTTTCATCACATGATTTTCTGCAGGCTCATATTTGTTCCTGCTTACAAATCCACGTGTGAACTGCTAGGTTTTATCACATTGTAAGTAGATTGCTTGTATTCTACCTTATTTTTGTGATTCTTCAGTTTCTCCTGGTGTATTTGTTGCTCGAACAGTCCACGGATATACTGCCGGTTCATCGTATCCAATGGGCACAATATTTCAGCGATCAGATATGTCGCCATCGTCATGTGCGCTGACGAACTGAGCTCCTGAGGGCGGGTGGCCGATTTAAATCCCCTCCCCCCCTGGGCTGCTCTCTTCGCCAACCACATCCGCGCGCCGGCGGTCACGAAGACGTGGGCATCGGAATCTGTCATAGCGTCGATGTGCTTGCTACGTTCACCCTGGTCGCCAATTTGTACTTCTTAATTACATTCAGTGCCGGGTCCCAAGCCTTGCTGAGATTGTAGCTGCAATCTCGGTTGATAATATCTTCCCTGGTGCGAATTTCGATAGCCTCCCTTATATCGCTGTCCCAATATTTAGAGGTCTGAGCCAGGATCTTAGTACACTCATAATCCATCTCGTGTTTCTCGGACAAACAGTGCTCTGCTACCGCCGACTTATTGGGATATTTCAGTTGAGTGTACCTTTGATGTTCTTGGCAACGATCTTCGATGGTGCGTACTGTCTGTCCAATATAAGTCTTCCCACACTCACAGGGAATTTGGTATATGCCGGCCTTCCTCAAACCGAGGTCATCTTTCGCACTTCCCGGTAATGCCCGTGTTTTATTGGGTGGGCAGAAGACAGTTTTAACTCGGTGTTTCTTTAATATATGGCCGATTTTTCCCTGATAGTGCACCATTGTACGGAATAAAGGCAGTGGCTACCTCTTCTTCCGTCTCCACAGGTTGTGCTGTGGTGGTGGGACGGAGAGCGCATCTGATTTGCCATTCTGAGTACCCGTTTTTTCGGAATGTGGTTTTGAGGTGTTCCAGTTCCTGGGGCAGATTCTCTGCGTCTGAGATGCTGCGTGCCCTGTGTACTAGTGTTTTTAGTACTCCATTCCTCTGAGAAGGGTGGTGGCAGCTGTCTGTATGCAGGTACAGGTCAGTGTGCGTTTTCTTCCTGTACACACCGTGGCTCAGGGTACCATCAGCTCTTCTCTTGACCATGACATCCAGGAATGGTAACCTTCCTTCTGCTTTGGTCTTCATAGTGAATTTGATGTTTGGATGTATGGAGTTTAGGTGTGTAAGGAAATCCAGGAACTTGTCCCTATCATGGGGCCAGATGACGAACGTGTCAGTGACATAACAGAAGAAACAAGTAGGTTTCCAATTCGATGATGCTCGAAGTGCTCCATTTACAAATTCGCGACCACTGGTAGAGTGCGCTGCCCATTGCAACTCCATCCGTTTGCTCATAGTATTCCCCTTTAAACAGAAAATACGTTGAGGTCAAGACATGCCTAAAGCGTTTGGTGGTCTTCTCGTCAAATTTCTGCCCAATAAGCTCGACTGACTCTCATAGAGGCACCCTGGTGAATAGTGAAACCACGTCGAAGTCCACTAGGATATCAGTGTCTTTCAGTCTGAAGTTGTCGAGACATTCCACGGAATTTCGGATATGGTGAGGGCATTTACCTACATAGGGGCTAAGTAATTCAGCCAGATATTTTTCCAGCAAGTAAGTAGGTGCCCTAATGTTGCTGACAATGGGGTGCATAGGTACCCCCTCTCTGTGGACCTTAGGGAGTACATAAAGTCTTGGTGGTACAGGTCCTTGAGGTGACAATTTCTTTTTCTTGGCGTCCCCCTCTGGTAGATCCACGTCCTTGAGTAGAGCCTTGGTCTTGTTCTCCACCTTCTTCATAGGGTCAGCGTTGATCTTTCTGCAGGAGTCGTCTTCTAGCAGGTGCTGCATCTTCTCAATGTAGTCCTTGCGGGAAAGAACAACAGTGGCATTGCCTTTGTCAGCAGGTAAGATAACAATCTCAGAGCACTCTCTTAGGTCCCGAATGGCCACCCTCTCTCTACTGGTAATGTTAGTCTTTGTAGGTTTAGTTCTGGTCAGAGCCCGGCAGGTTTCCTGATGCACTTCTTCTGCTGCTTCAGGTGGTAATCGTGCTGCAACCTGTTCCACCGTCGTGAACCTAGGGGTGGGAGCAAAGTTGAGTCCCTTCTCCAGAACCGAAACCGCCTCATGAGACAGCTCCATGTCAGTGAGATTGATGATCATCTTGCATGGTGCCTCCAGCGATGGTTTATCCGAGAGACATGAGAATTTTGAAATCTGACATCCAGTGGCCTTTTTATGAGCAGAATCGGCTGTCGTCCAGGTAACACCATCCACCCAGTCCCAGGTCCACGAATTAAACTGATTGGTCGGTTTAAGATGAAGTTTAAATAGTTACTGGGAGTTGTATTCAAGGCTGCGGCGAGTAAAGTGCACCATCTCACGTACCAAGGCAAGGCTGGCCCATCTCTTAACTCTCTTGGCTGACACAGAATCAATGTGATGCGTGACCACAGCAAAGTTCAGCACAATCTACTTGGTATGACATCACTTCAGGAATGCAAGAGCACTCAGCAAACGGCATCTTCGGTGGCGCAGCTTGTCGAGTTTCTTCATGCTGCAATACATCTCCTCCCTGTAAAGGTATATGATGTGATTCTTCAGTTTCTCCCGGCGTATTTGTTGCTCGAACAGTCCACGGGTATACTGTACATGAGATGGATTATGAGCATACCAAGATCCTGGCTTGGACCTCTAAATATTGGGACAGCGTTATAAGGGAGGCTATCGAAATTCGCACCAGGGAAGACCTTATAAACCGAGATTCCAGCTACAATCTCACCAAGGCTTGGGACCCGGCATTGAATGTAATTAAGAATACTCTCAGCAAGAAGTTCGAACTGGCAACCAGGGCGGACGTAGCAAGCACATTGACGCTACGACAGATTCTGGCGCGCGGGCGCGGGCGGCGAAGAGAGCGGCCCGCGGGGGGAGGGGATTTAAATTGGCCACCCGCCCTCAGGAGCTCAGTTCATCAGTGCACCTGACGATGGCAACATGTCTGATCGCCGAAATATTGTGCCTGTTGGACACTATGAACCGGCAGTATAGCTGTGGACTGTTTGAGCTACCTTATTTTTGTTTGTGTCCATTTTCCATACTTTCTTGCATTTAATGGAAAAAACTGAAATTTTCATTGGATTGGGAGGATTATTCTAGTACATCAATTTTTGCTCAAATTTAGTGTTTGTAGTACCTATCCTTAATGTGTGAAAAAATATGTGTAGCTGCTGTTGCATTTTTTAGTATGTGCAAGCAAGAGTTCTCTAGTCATTGAGACTACAAAGCATAGTCAGCAGCAAGTAGCAACAGTATTCAAAACAGAATTGCAAGTCATTCAGTGACAAGATGTAAAAAAGCCTGCTAGTGTAGAGTTCTCCAGTGAATATGAGAAAGTACAGAAAAATGGTGTGAACATAAGTAAAGTAGAATATGAGCAATGTACATAAAATGCATTTAAATCGAATAGTTCACACGCAGGTTTGTAAGCAGGAAAAATATATGTGAACCCACAGAAAAGCATGCGGCAAAACAAATAGGGGATCATTTACCCCAAAAAATGTTATGGAACAGTGCGGTACATACAAAATGTTGTAATCAGGAATGCAATGTGATGAAACCATCTTTTATGTCATGTCATGTCAGATGATTGTTGGATTTTGACATCTGCTTAGGTGCAGTCATCCCCACATGATAATGACCACACGATCAAATCTGCAATATTGGGATTTATAAATAAACAAATTTACAGTCAGAAGGTGACCATAATGTCATTTACAAACTCTTACATGAGTGTAAGTCTCAACTATGAGAAGTTAATCTTTGTTTTTTGATTGAGATTTCATGAATATATTACCTTGTCAGTCACAAAAATGTTTCCAAGCATGCATTAGTCACTAAACTACAAAGCCCTCCAATAAAGTATAAACGAAAAATATTATCATCTAATACTCATATTCTGTTTGCAAAGTTTGTATGATTACTGACTCAGTTTGTGCCCTTCTACAACATGTTCTTCATTTATAATGTGACACTCTGGTGACATTCAATGTCAAGGCCATCTTCCTTATTTATAGTGTTTCTGTTAACTGTGTTGGTAAAACCCTGAGGATAGTCTTGCAAAATTGAAATTGTATGGTTCCAATAAAGAATAGAAACATAAAACTGTGCTGTATCATGATTTTTCAAAGAATTACTTACATATCATCACATCACATATTCTTTACTCTGTATTATCACGTATTTCTTATTGTTGCTGGGAATGTCTGATTTTGAACTCAAGTAAAACGCTAGGTGATTACAACTGAAGTGTAGCTACTCAGGGAGGTCCAGTGTGGGCTGTGATTACCGTATGGCAGTGAAACTTGGCATATACACTAATGGGATAATGCAGAACCAATTTACATTGGCGAAAAAATTTATTTCAATTTTTGCCACCAGGTGTAAATCTGATGCCATACAGCATTTTGTCGACATCTCCAATGCTCATATTGAACAATTTGTGTAAGAAAAGAAGTGCTTAATAATAAAATGATGATTATGCCCTTCTGTCTTGTTTCAACTTTTCTGCTCATGTCCTGTCCCTAATCCACTTCATGTTGAAACATTTCTATACATCTTTCTTGCATTCACAGTGACAGATTTGTGCTAAGTGACCAAAATTGGAACTAATTTTTTTCCAGAGTAAATCAGTTCTGCATTTACACATTAGAATATCTACCAAGTTTTGCTGCCACATAATAAGTATAGTGCACACTGGACCTCTGTGAGTAGCTGCATTTGAATAATAATCACCAGGACTAGAGTGTTAAATTTTTCTTTAAAATCATTTATTTGCAAGATACTACCCATGAATCTGTTGGATTGGGCCTAATTACTAGTATGTCTCAACCTTACACTAACTAAATCATTATGAGACAACATGCATCGTAATGGTGTTTCACTCTTGTAACAGGCCTGTGTTGGCTGCAAATTGGATATAATATTCTGAAGTGTGGAATTATGACATGGTTTTTCAAAATATAGACTGTAAATATGCTTCATTGAGTTTTCACAGTTGTATGATACACTGTTACATGAAGTAATGAATATGGATAATAATATGTTTCAGGTGCCAACACACTATCATATGACTATCCAGTGTTGACGAAGAACAATGATGCAGTTACAAGTAACCCCAATGTGAATGTTTACCACAGTATTGAAGATCTGCATGTTTATGATGAAATTAAACAGAAAGGAGGTCAAGGTAAGAAGATACATTTATCTCTTAATGCCATACTTGCTTACTTAGAGCAAATCACTTATTTTTAATTGCCAATTATCACGGTTTATTGAAGAATTTCTTCTCTCAATCTCCCACATGTAATTAGGCTAAACACATTCTCATATTAATGTGCCAAATCAGCATTTTTGTAGCAGGAATGTGAATTAGGAGGTATTTGACATAACTTGTTGTCAAGTTGCAAGAATGTCGTATTTTTTAGTCAAGTGCTGTTCCTGTCAGGAAACAACTGGAAAAGTTCTGGATGTTCTTTCTGTGAACAAGCTGTTTATAGCATATATTAGGCATGGAATTACTGAAAAACAATGCATCATGAATTTTTTTGAAGTTACAATTAAGACAAGTTTAGGATTCTGTATATTTATAAGGGTTGTTCACTCAATGAATATTATGCAGTCTTCAAAATTAATGGTCATATGAGGAACCGAAGCTTTTGACACTGCTGACTAGAACACAGATTTAAAATTCTGAAGCTAACGGTGATAAGATACAGGGAGCAAAAGGTAGTGTACAACTTGTGCAGAAAGCAGGTTGCCATTACAAGAGTCAAAGGACATGAAAGGGAAGCAGTAGCTGAAAAGGAAGAGAGACAGGGTTGCAGCCTATCCCAAATGTTATTCAGTCTGTGCACTGAGCAGGCAGTAAAGGAGACCAAAAACAAATTTGGAAAGGGACTTACAGGCCAGCGAAAAAGAGATTAAAAATTGTATTATGACTGTGAAGACCAAGGATGAAGGGCAGCTGAATGGTATTGGTAATATCTTGTAAGGAGTTTATAATATATGCATCAATTAACGTTGTTCTAAAATGTAGTAGGTTAGGAAACGAGACACAAAAAGTAGTAAATGAGCAATAAAGTAGCTGACAATGGCAGAAGTAGAGAGTATATAAAGGGTGTCCTATAAGGAATGCAGTTTTTAAATTGAGCACCTCTTTCAGTTTGTTAGGCTGCCGTACGTGAAATTTAAGCGACTGTTATCTGACGATATTGCGATTACTGATTGTCATTGAGTTGGCATTTGTGTGTATTGTTATCATCTAAAATGGTGTGATACATGATGGATCAACAATCCAGATTTTGAAAGTGGATTTCAAGTACAGTGAATGCCATGCAGAAACCATTTGAAGACTGTGTGTAACTTTTGGTAGCTGAAATGTGCTTACTGTGTCAATGGTGCAGAGACTGGTAAGGAAATTTGAAGATACAGGATTGACAGAAAACATAAAATCACCTGGATGCCCTCATTCTTAGCAATCGGTAGGGAATGTCTCAGTCATCAGCGAGAGTGTCGCTACAGGTGCAGTAAAGTGAATTCACCGCCATTCTCAACAGTGAGCCCTTCTAAGATGCAATTTGCATTGAATTTTAACAAAACTTTTATTATCCAAACAACACGTGAGCTGAGTCCAATGCACCATTTGAAGTGACAAGAATTCGATAGTGATTTTCATAAAAAAAATAATCTTCTGTGACTAGGCTCATTCCAGCTTAAGCAAGATTGGAAAAGCAGTGACGTGACTGGTGAGTGTTATTGTCTGATGATAACACAGTTTTATGGCTGTAATTGCAAGGGCAAGAATTGAATGTGAATGTGAAATGATGCCATTCCTTTTACAGTTACTTGATGCACAATGTGCTCTTCGTGATGTAAAACAACTGCCCTGGCCAACCAGATCCCTCACCATTTGAACATATATGGAACATGATGAACTGGGAACATACTTTTGCCAAATTGCAACAATAGGCTCAAGATGCTTTGCGGCAGTGTATCACAGGATGCCATTTACCACCTTTATGATCATCTGTGTATGTGAATACAGAATTGCATTACCATCAGAATGTGGTATGCATTGTAGTGATGTGATGGGACACCCTTCACTGTGACATGTGTTTCATTTGACCTGAATTTGTTGTACAATGATGTCACATCATGTTCAATAAAATGACCATTTCTTGGAGGGTGTCGCATTTTCCTTTTTCAGCAGAGTACATGGTATGAATTTCATTGTTACCTGTCTAGTTTAGTAAATAAATCACCTTCCATGATAAGGATCTCTATATTTGCTTAATTTCTGTTTATTTTTGTTACTAAGTATACACTACTGGTCAAAAATATTCGATCACCTATGAAAAAATCTGTATACTTTATTTTACAAAATAAAAATTCTCTCTCTCTCTGTCATTAAGTTCAATACAATATGGTTTAGATTTTAGCCTCTTACCTTTCTTGCTGCACAGACTATTGGCATTCTAGAGACAAAATTTTGTAACATTTTTGCAGAGATTACAATCCAACACATCTATAAATTATTCCATAGATGACCTCAGTTCTCTGATCTTCCTGTCAAGTTCATACCACCGAGCAAGGTGGCGCAGTGGTTAGCACACTGCACTCACATGCGTGAGGATGACAGTTCAGTCCCGCGTTCGGCCATCTCGATTTAGGTTTTCCGTGATTTCCCAAAATCGCTTCAGGCAAATGCCGCAATGGTTCCTGTGAAAGGGCACAGCCGACTTCCGTCCCCATCCTTCCCCAATCTGAGCTCCTGCTCCATCTCTAATAACCTCATTGTCAACGGGATGTTAAACACTAATCTCCTCCCTCCCCCATGTTCATCCTGTAAGTGTTCAATGGGATTTAAGTGAGGTGGCTGACTTGACCACATCATATGCTTCAGTTTCATTGACTTACCCTCTGCACAATTTAGAAGTCTGTTTGGGATCATTGTCTTGCTGCAGGACAACATACAACTAATGTGTCTCCTGCCAGATTGAACTGCATTGTTGATCAGTATCTTGTGATATACTTCCTTCTTTAATGTTCCATTAATTCTCACTAGAAAACCGACTCAATCACCCACAAAACATCCCCACACCACAATCGACACTCCACCAATGGCATTACACAATGACTTCATATGTTCTCTACGAAGTCAATGAGTAAAAATTCAACAATGGCTTCCAAATTTCAAACTTGATTCATCTTGGACCATTGCTGCACTCTCCAGTTTTTATGTTGCTGTGCCCATTGCAATCAGTTCAGCATCTTTTGTTTGAGTAATATAGGTTTTTTGGCTGCTATCCATCCATTTAAGTCATGCTCATGTAAGTGGCATTGCTCTACTGAGACAAGGATTGGAGCTGCTTGCATATTGTCTACTTTGTAGTTAATTTCAGGTGCAGCAAGAGTCCTCATGTTTACTCTGTACACATAGGAACTAATCTTTGCTTTATGATGTTGCTCCGGGTCTTTCAGAATGTCAAACACTTGCCTTGGCACCAGTTTGCTTCAACTGGAGCAATGTATACATCACTGTAGGTTTGGCTAAGCCAAATTTATGTTACTATTGTCTTGCTAGGATAGTCTTTGTGATGCAGAGCTACAATTACAGCATTTTTTTCAGTTCCAACCTCCTCTTTCCATCTCACTAGGAGGTGATACAGTATGAACTTGATCAGGTATACAAACTCACTACTAGATGCACACAATGTACTATCAGCTCATTGCTACTAAGACAGCAGAAGAAATGAGGCCTATTTAAATGGAACCTTCTTAGGTAAAGACCATCAGTGTAGTGGAAACTCATCAGCACCCCTCTAGGTGGACATTGATTGGATACATGACAGAGGAGCTTAGTCTTTGCATGTTTATACTTGTTTTACTATCAGAACAGGTTTATGATCGAATATTCAAAACAAAATCCCTGTTTTTAACACAAATCAACAGCTGTGATCGAAAACTTTAGATCGGTAGTGTAACTGTCAAAACATTTTTTCACTTTTGCATATAAAATTCACAGACATGGAGTATGATCACCTGGACCACAAGAGAGCAGCAAGCTCATTGAAACCGAACTACCACAGGATGACCAAAGCTCTTGGACCGCGAAAAGATCAAAATGCTCCTGACAGCCAGCCTTCCAAGTCATCGGCCTGAGTGTGGGCATATCTCAAGGGCTGAAGTAGCATGTAAGCAGTTTTATAGTGACCCCAACATAAACTGCTTCTAAATGTCATAAATGTAATTCTGTGATTGCAATTGCAACTTCTGTAAGATATCTGTTTCATCTGATACGAAAGATTAGAATGTACGCCACTTACTACTAGCAGAGACATTCTGCTAATTTTCAGTGTTCGCTCAGTCAAGATAATTGTAACTGAATTTGTAGAGAATTGACTAAACACAGGGATCATATTGAGTTGCTACAGCTGTCAAACTTAATAAAATGATAATGTAAAGCATACAAGAGGTAAATCACATCCAAGTAAGTTCCTTATCAGTGTGTGAATGTGTATTTCTTGAGTGATGTTTTCAAAGTTTCATTTTGCACTTGTAACTGGGAAAAAAGCCCTAAATATACCATAATGAGGAATCTCCTCTTTATAACAATCTCTAATTTCATAATAAGTTTCTGCTGCTGAATCATGTCCCATCTTTGTAGTGTCAAAATGTTTCATCTTCAAAATTTGAATTCAGAATATTTTCATGTGCTTTGGGAAGGTGCAAATGTCACAACTGGTGTCCCTAAAAATGTTGGTATTATAATTGCCAATTCAGAGACATGGTTATTCAGTTCAAATGATTGGGAAAAACCCACAATTGGATACAAAGCTGAAATATAAATGAGTGAGAGAACCTACAGTTGCTCATTGGATTACACTCTGTCTGCTATTGCTATATTTCCAGTTCCCCTCATCATATGAGTGGTTAATTTTCTGCATTCAGTTACAGTTATCATGGTACAACTTGTTACATTGAAGCATGAAAATTACCGCAAGACAGTTAAGGTCACAGGGAACATGGGATTAGTATCTCTGACATGAACCGAAATGATTCCAAGCAAGCTACCCTGGGAACTCATTAATACTAAACAGGGTGTACTGCTTGGAGCATCTGACAAATTGTGCAGGGTCAGAAACACAAACATTTTACAGAAAGAGTACAAGATGTGGTGAACATTTTGTCTACAATCTAGTATATTGAACTGTTATGGGTGAAATGGTGTACAACAAAAAGTAGATGTTGCTCGTGTGTTTGCTTTATTTGCTAGTTCAGGGAGTGCATTTACAGTAACCAGGAATGAATGTTTGTGGCTTTTGGTGAGTTTCCTTGCCTGTATGAGAAGAACTGTTGCTAAAGAAATAATTTATTTTATTTTTCCAAATGTGCTTTAAAGCAAAAAATGATACATATTAATACATATATTGACTGCATTATAAGGGTAACTAATGATAATGGTTGTTCATACATTCCAGACTACATATGGGGTACAATAACAAGAAAGGGTAGGTGCTGTGTAAAATGGTATTGGCTGCTAAACATTTACATGTAATGCTGTGTAATTCAGGATCAAGAACCTGTGTGAAAAAATGTTTGTGTCTCCTTTTTTTTTTTATATTTTAAAGTTGAAGTGACTGAACCTCTTGTGGCAATAGCTGAAACAAGCTGGCAATAAATCTAAATGAAATATATATAATTTTTACTGTTCATACAAAAGATAACATGTTTAATAAAGAATGCTGTTTTTATGCTGTATTCTATGTATTTTATTATGTATATTGACACGTTCCACATCTGAGTGACTTGCTCACATGTACAGATCTATGGAACAAGTATATAAATAAATAAATAAATAAATAAACAATACTATAAAGAATTCTATGCCGTGTCTTACAATAACATTAAAATAAAATTTAAATACCTAAATGTTGGAGTTACTATAGCCAGTACTTTCTGCAACACATCAAATAGAGCTTTTTGTTAGTTACCATTGTATGTTTCAGCAACATGTTAACAAGCCTGCCACTCCTACCATACATTTATATAAGGTGTACATAAATTCCGGGAACACTTTCAAGTAATTACTGCATAAGAACTAAACATTGTACAGATGTCATACATATTTCATTTTGAAGGTAAACTACGAAAGTTTGTAAAAAAACATTTGATATGTGAACCATGAGTGACCCAGCAGATGTCAATATGGTAATAAAATTCCTTCCATACCCATCCCAGTATGGCAATATAGACTGTGGCAGTCGCTTCCTGTATTCACTCCCGGAGCTCTACTACATCACATGGTAGAGGCAGCACATACACCAGATCTTTAATGTGTCCTCACAGAAAAAAGTCACACAGAGTGAGATCAGGGAGGCCATTTCATGAAACAGCTGTCCTCTTCTGTTGCATGGCCAATCCATTGGTGCGGCAGCTCTGTGTTCTGGTACCCACAAACTTCATGATGAAAAAGGGGTGGAGCCCCATCCTGCTGAAAGATGAATGGTGAGTTCAATTTCATTTGAAGTATCAGCCATTGCTGCAAAACATCAAAGTAGGAATAGCCAGTAACAGTGCTCTCAGTGAAGAAGAATGGCCTGTACAGTTTTCGATGTGACAAGGCACAAAAAACATTTACCTTTGGGGAATCGCACTCAAATACAATGCATTTGTGTGGATGCTTTGTACCCCAGATTTGACAATTATGCCTGTTCACTTTCCCATTACTGTGAAAAGTGGCTTCATCACTAAAAATTAAGCAATCAACAATGCCATCCCCATCCTCATTCAATTGTTGCAAATGTGAACAAAACTCAAAACGCTTGTCTTTGCTGTTGTCATTGAGCTCCTGCTCTAGCTCCAATTTGAATAGTTTCGTAGACACTTCTGTTGCATGACTTTCCACACTCATTGGAGCCACTTCGAGTTCACAGGATGCACGGACTCCTTACGAATGTCTCTCGTACGCACTTCACATTCACTTCACTCACACCGGGATGTCTGCTTCTCTTTGCCGGGCACAAGCAAACTCTCGTGACGAATTTGTTGTGCCAGTGGTAAATGGCCTACCTTGTTGGTGGCTTCTTACCGTACTTGGTTCTAAAAAGCTGTAGCACAGGTTTTTGTTGAACTCCAACACACAGGAAGCTCGCTCCACCCCTGAACTTGCCATGTTTGCAACTAACGCTGACTATCAGCAAATTACCAAATTACGCTGTGGCGGTATGCATGGATGGGGGGGGGGGGGGGGGGGGGGGGACTTTGAGGGTTCTTTTCAAAATAACATATGTATGATATCTGTACAATTTTTGGTTCTTATGCAATAAATATTTGAAAGTGTTCCTGGACTTTATGTAAACCCTGTATTTTTTGATACAATGAAAAATCATAAGATGTTCTCAAAATTAGAAATATCCATAATGTAACCATATGTACAAATGAATGTAAAATGACTCATTCCACATCACTACGATCTATCATACAGAATGATCCATAGAACATGTAACCTACTAACTTTGATTAGATGACTGATGCATTTAATGATGATGACTCACTCTGAAGTCATTTGCCTGTATTCTCTCTGTCACCAAAAAGGGAGATAATACTATTAGTTTGTCCTTTCAGTCATCACATGAAACTTAAAATAATATTGATATGAATGATCATCAAAAAGAAAAGAAATTTTATCGTTCCAGGGACCTTTACAAGTCTCAACCAACTATGCTGTATACATGCTGACTGAAGAGATGAATGAAAATTTGCACGAAGGCTCAGATTTGAACCCAGATTCTCTACTCACTAGGCAGATGCACGAACCACTACACCACCCTGGCACAGTGGCTTTGCACAACTGCACTGTTTGCCCTAGCATGCCTCACTCCAAAATCCTGTTCACACCTCAGTCCACTTATTCCCACAAAACACAAACAGCACCACAGAGGTTGTCAAACTCTAATGGAATAGCACCTCAGTTTTGAATGAAATGGCGATTCCTCTCTGGATATGTTGTTGTTGTGGTCTTCAGTCCTGAGACTGGTTTGATGCAGCTCAGCATGCTACTCTATCGTGTGCAAGCTTCTTCATCTCCCAGTACTTACTGCAACCTACATCCTTCTGAATCTGCTTAGTGTACTCATCTCTTGGTCTCCCTCTATGATTTTTGCCCTCCAATGCTAAATTTGTGATCCCTTGTTGCCTCAGAACATGTCCTACCAACAGGTCCCTTCTTCTCGTCAAGTTGTGCCACAAACTCCTCTTCTCCCCAATTCTATTCAATACCTCCTCATTAGTTATGTGATCTACCCATCTAATCTTCAGTATTCTTCTGTAGCACCACATTTCTAAAGCTTCTATTCTCTTCTTGTCCAAACTATTTATCGTCCATGATTCACTTCCATACATGGCTACACTCCATACAAATGCTTTCAGAAATGACGTCCTCACACTTAAATCTATACTCGATGTTAACAAATTTCTCTTCTTCAGAAACGCTTTCCTTGCCATTGCCAGTCTACATTTTATATCCTCTCTACTTCGACCATCATCAGTTATTTTGCTCCCCAAATAGCAAAACTCCTTTACTACTTTAAGTGTCTCATTTCCTAATCTAATTCCCTCAGCATGACCCGACTTAATTTGACTACATTCCATTATCATCATTTTGCTTTTGGTGATGTTTATCTTATATCCTCCTTTCAAGACACTGTCCATTCTGTTCAACTGCTTTTCCAAGTCCTTTGCTGTCTCTGACAGAATTACAATGTCATCAGCGAACCTCAAAGTTTTTATTTCTTCTCCATGGATTTTAATACCTACTCCGAATTTTTCTTTTGTTTCCTTTACTGCTTGCTCAATACACAGATTGAATAACATCGGGGAGAGGCTACAACCCTGTCTCACTCCCTTCCCAACCACTGCTTCCCTTTCATGCCCCTCGACTCTTATAACTGCCATCTGGTTTCTGTACAAATTGTAAATAGCCTTTCCTTGTAATTTACCCGTGCCACCTTTAGAATTTGAAAGAGAGTATTCCAGTAAACATTGTCAAAAGCTTCCTCCAAGTCTACAAATGCTAAAAACATAGGTTTGCCTTTTCTTAATCTTTCTTCTAAGATAAGTCGTAGGGTCAGTATTGCCTCACGTGTTCCAATATTTCTATGGAATCCAAACTGATCTTCCCCAAGGTTGGCTTCTACTAGTTTTTCCATTCGTCTGTATAGAATTCACGTTAGTATTTTGCAGCTGTGGCTTATTAAACTGATTGTTCGGTGATTTTCACATCTGTCAACATCTCCTTTCTTTGGGATTGGAATTATTATATTCTTCTTGTAGTCTGAGGGTATTTCGTCTGTCTCATACATCTTGCTCACCAGATGGTAGAGTTTTGTCAGGACTGGCTCTCCCAAGGCCGTCAGTAGTTTTAATGGAATGTTGTCTACTCCTGGGGCCTTGTTTCGACTCAGGTCTTTCAGTGCTCTGTCAAACTCTTCATGCAGTATTGTATCTCCCATTTCATCTTCATCTACATTCTCTTCCATTTCCAGAATATTGTCCTCAAGTACGTCGCCCTTGTATAGACCCTCGTTATACTCCTTCCACCTTTCTGCTTTCCCTTCTTTGCTTAGAACTGGGTTTCCATCTGAGCTCTTGATAGTCATACAAGTGGCTCTCTTTTCTCCAAAGGTCTCTTTAATTTTCCTGTAGGCAGTATGTATCTTACCCCTAGTGAGGTAACCCTCTACATCCGTACATTCGTCCTCTAGCCATCCCTGCTTAGACATTTTGCACTTCCTGTCGATCTCATTTTTGAGATGTTTGTATTCCTTTTTGCCTGCTTCATTTACTGCATTTTTATATTTTCTCCTTTCATCAATTAAATTCAATATTTCTTCTGTTATCCAAGGATTTCTACTAGCCCTCATCTTTTTACCTACTTGATCGTCTGCTGCCTTCACTACTTCATCCCTCAGAGCTACCCATTCTTTTTCTACTGTATTTCTTTCCCCCATTTGTGACAATTGTTGCCTTATGCTCTCCCTGAAACTCTGTACAACCTCTGGTTTAGTCAGTTTGTCCAGGTCCCATCTCCTTAAATTCCCACCTTTTTGCAGTTTCTTCAGTTTTAATCTACAGTTCATAACCAATAGTGTGTGGTCAGACTCCACATCTGCCCCTGGAAATGTCTTAGCATTATATAATCTATCTGATACCTTCTAGTATTTCCAGGATTCTTCCAATTGTACAACCTTCTTCTTTGATTCTTGAACCAAGTGTTAGCTATGATTAAGTTATGCTCCGTACAAAATTCTACCAGACGGCTTCCTCTTTCATTTCTTTCCCCCAATCCATATTCACCTACTGTCTTTCCTTCTTTCCCTTTTCCTACTCTCGAATTCCAGTCATCCATGACTATTAAATTTTCGTCTCCCTTCACTACCTGAATAATTTCTTTTATCTCATCATACATTTCATCAATTTCTTCATCATCTGCAGAGCTAGTTGGCATATAAACTTGTACTACTGTAGTAGGTGTGGGCTTCGTGTCTATCTTGGCCACAATAATGCGTTCACTATGCTTTTTGTAGTAGCTTACCCGCACTCCTATTTTTTTATTCATTATTAAACCTACTCCTGCATTACCCCTATTTGATTTTGTATTTATAACCCTGTATTCGCCTGACCAGAAGTCTTGTTCCTCCTGCCACCGAACTTCACTAATTCCCACTATATCTAACTTTAACCTATCCATTTCCCTTCTTAAAGTTTCTAACCTACCTGCCCGATTAAGGGATCTGACATTCCACGCTCCGATCCGTAGAATGCCAGTTTTCTTTCTCCTGATAACGATGTCCTCTTGAGTAGGCCCCAACCGTAGATCCAAATGGGGGACTATTTTACCTCCGGAATATTTTACCCAAGAGGACGCCATCATCATTTAACCATACAATAAAGCTGCATGCCCTCTGGAAAAATTACGGCTGTAGTTGCCCCTTGCTTTCAGCCGTTCGCAGTACCATCAGAGCAGGCCCGGTTTGGTTAGTGTTACAAGGCTGGATCAGTCAATCATCTGGACTGTTGCCCCTGCAACTACTGAAAAGGCTACTGCCTCTCTTCAGGAACCACTCGTTTGTCTGGCCTCTCAACAGATACCCCTCCATTGTGGTTGCACCTACGGTACGGCCATCTGTATCACTGAGGCATGCAAGCCTCCCCACCAACGGCAAGGTCCGTGGTTCATGGGGGGGAGGTGGAACCTTATAGTTTCATTTAATTAAAGCAGCTATACCTGGATTTCAGGCAGGATCTCCTGTTTCATTTGATCCTGAGGTACTATTCCAATACTGTTGGACATGTTCCACACCCAGGATGATCCCCTCTTTTGTGGGTCTATGGAATAAATAATTAATCTAATCTGTGAGCCCCTGCAGTGCTGTTAGAGTTTCGAGGGAATACCGAGTGGAGACTCGGGTTTGAATCCCAGCTCTGCTACCAATTTTCTTTCGTCACTTCATGTACATCAAATGGGAATATCAACTATAATCACTCGTCAGAGATAAGGTAACTGAAACTAACATGAGATGTCAATTCAGTGTAAATTTCATGTGAGAACTGACCCCTCCTCTTGTGGCAGTTTATTGTATATCACTGGAGCAACAAGTCATTCCACGCGACTGGAAAGGACGCACCATTCCCATTTTCTGGAATGGTTGCAAGGCAAATGCACATACTTGCAGGTGTATATTATGGATAACAATCTGTTGAAGCATTAAAGAACACAGTTAACACTTGTGAGTTGTGACACTCTTTGTAGACCAGAATTGTCTTCTCTAGGTCTCAACGTGAATTTGATGAAGGGCATTTGTCTGAAACTTTGCTGATAAAGGCAAAATAGTTCTCTTTATTCACCTCAAAAGCATGATAACCAACCCCGACATCAGATGGAGCAATAAATGAAATTCTCGAAAGTGCCATTCATTGGTTCTCAATAAATGATCTAGCACTTCATTTACAAAGAAAAGGCATCTTAATCGATTTTGCACAAGGAAAGACAAATCATCACTAATAATAAAGCATAATGGAAAAGAAATAAGTGAAAACTGATTGTTGAAAATACCTGGGGATACATAGTGATGAGATGAATTATAAATCGCATATTAGGGAACTTTTCAAACAACTGAGTGCAGCAACATTTGCTCTAAATGTGATTGCCATAAGTGGCAATGACAGCATTAGAAAATTTAACTTCCTTCTTTCATTGATGTCATATGGAAAATGTGGGCATGTGCTCCCCACCCCTCCCCCTACACACACACACAAATGCACGGTGCCTATCCTGAAACTTCACATAGATAAAGAAATTAGGTAGCCTCTCAACACATACACTCTTACGAAGTTTGTTGTGAAGAATCAGCACAATTTGAAAATAATAATAGCATTCATAAATACAATACTAGGAAGAAAAACAGTAGGACTTAATCTTTTTGTAGCACAGAAAGACGCATAGCATGCAGCCATAAAAATATTTGACCACCTCCCTTTAATTAACAAGTTGCTGGCTGATAATGAAAGTTTAAAAAATAAATATAAATCATTTCAACTTGACAAGTGCTATTCCATAGATGAATTTCTTAGAAGGAACCAACAGGTTAGCCACGAGCACTGATGCCTGCTTCCTGGACTTGGGTAGGCCGGACTGAATCAGCCTAGCAGGTTAACAATGAGGATCGGTGTGCCAGCCAGCCTGGATATGGTGTTTAAGCAGTTTTCCACATCCCAAAAGATGAATACTGGGCTGGTCCCCATGTACCATCTCAGTTACACAACTTGCAGACATTTGAAAAACATTCGCACTATTTCATGGCTTACACTAGACGCAGACAGCTAGGGTACGTTACTTCTGTCCTGGGGGGTACGTGATGGCGACAGGAAGGGCATCTGGCAACCTTCTTACACTAACATTGCCAACTCCATAGTAATAGGGCTGACCCCATGTTGAAGTGAGACAAAGGCCCAAGAAAATGATGAGAAGGTGACATCCAAAAATGAACATATCTACTAAATGCAATTTTTCACAGTCAACATGAAACTTATTTTGGGCATACATAAGAATGAAAATAGCATATTGCAGTGTGAATGCCTTTCACTTTTAGGCCAAAAGGCAGTTCTTATCTGAAAATCAAATCTACAATGAAAATATTCCTTTAAAAAGCACATTTAAATATGGACATGTTCTCAATACATGAACCATGAATGATTTTCAAAATCCATCCACACAAGCAGACATATGTCTGTATGTGTGGATGGATGTGTGCGTGAGTGCGAGTGTATACCTGTCCTTTTTCCCCCTAAGGTAAGTCTTTCCGCTCCCGGGATTGGAATGACTCCTTACCCTCTCCCTTAAAACCCACTTCCTTTCGTCTTCCCCTCTCCTTCCCTCTTTCCTGATGAGGCAACAGTTTGTTGCGAAAGCTTGAATTTTGTGTGTATGTTTGTGTGTCTATCGACCTGCCAGCGCTTTCGTTCGGTAAGTCACCTCATCTTTGTTTTTATATATAATTTTTCCCACGTGGAATGTTTCCCTCTATTATACAGATAAATCTAATGTACACATTTCTTATTTTGGCCTTAATTGTATAAACTATTTAAATTTTTCACATATTTACATTGTAGATAAAAAATTTATCAACACTATAGTAACAATTCTGTAGCAAGTAGTCACTCACTGCAGTTTTGAATTTATGCATGCCAGTTATTGCCTTACTTTCTTTAGGTAGTTTGTTATACAGTTTTTTTCCTGCTTGCAAGGGTCCTTTTTGTTTTAGTGTTGTATGTGAAAACTGCATATGTAAATCTTGATTATTTCTTGTGTTGTATGAATGGATGTTTTGGTTTTTTGGAGCAATCTTGTTATTTTCATCTACGATTTTCCTTATAAACATTATTGTTTCTAGGATATATAGGCATGATAATGGAAGAATATGAAGCTTTTTAAATGAGGGTTTGCATGAAGATCGAGGTGCTAAGCCTTCCATAGTTCTTATAATTCTTTTTTGTGCAATGAAACAGCTTTTGCTGGGTGGTGAATTTCCCCAGCAAATTAAACCATGTCTTAGTAATGATTCTGCTTGGGCATAGTACACATTTATTATGGCTTGCATAGATGTTCATCCAGCAAGAATTTTTATACTATAACAAATGGTATTTAATTTACTACATAGGTGTTGTGTGTGTTTCTGCCATCTTAGGTCATCTTGGATCCAAACTCCCAAAAATTTGGTGCTATTTACAATTTCAAGTCTTTTGCCTATTAGTTCTATGGTTGCAGTTAAAGGCTGTTTATTCTGCACTGTGTGTTGATGCATTGCATTTGTTTATTATTAAGTTGTTCATTGCGAACCATTTTGATACATGTGTAGTGCTCTTTTTATTTCATTTTTGGAGCTCTTCTTGGGTCTTTCCTTTGATAAGTATATTTGTATCATCGGCATATTTAATGTACTTATAGTTAGGGCTGGATGGTTCCACGTCATTTACAAACACCAAGAACAGGATTGGTCCCAGTACGGAACCCTGCGGCACACCGTATTTAACACACTGTTTTTCTGATTGATAGGAAGTTAAATTTTTTCCTTCTTTGTACAAGACTGCAACTATTTGGTGTCTGTTTTGTAGATATGACTTTACCCATTCATAGGCTGGGCCTCTGACACCAACATTTTCTAGCTTTCTAAGCAAAAGACCATGGTTAATGATGTCAAATGCTTTTGAAAGATCTAGGAATATTGCTGCTGTGTGTTCTTTTTTATCTACTGCATTTAAAGCTTCATTTAAGAAATTGATAATAGCTGTCTCAGTGGATTTACATTTTTGGAAACCATGCTGTGTAGCTGAGAACAGTTTATTTTTTTCAATGAAATCTACGAGTCTTTTATAAAAAAGATTTTTTCAATTATTTTAGAAAAAACAGATAGCAGAGAGACTGGCCTATAATTTGTTATATCTGTTTTTTCACCCTTTTGAACAATGGCTTCACTTTAGCTATTTTTAGCCTTTCTGGGAAGATTCCCTGAGAAAGTGAACTATTGCATATGTCTACTGTGGGGTTAACTACTAAGGGTGCACATTTTTTAATGATATGGTCTGGTATGTTGTCAGTAACAGAGGAAAATTTTGATTTTATCTCCCCTATTGTATTTAGCATTTCCTGTTCATCTGTTTGGTGTAGGAAGAGAGACTTGTTAGTAGGGATAGTTTTAATCTGATTTGCAGTGACAGAATTTTGAAAGTTTTGCTTCACCAGAATCTCAGCTGCCTCAGAGAAATATGAGTTAAAATTATTTGCTATCTGCTGGGGATCAGATATTACAGAAGTGTTTTCATTCAGTTTGATATTACGGTATTCTCTCCGTTTTACTCCTGTTTCATGCCTTACAATCTCCCATATGGCTTTCATTTTATTTTGTGCATTTGCTATGAAGGAACTATTTGCCATTTTTTTTTGCTTCTTTTATGACTTTAGTTAAAATCTTTTTGTAATTCTTAAAATAGGAATCAAATTCTGGGGATGTGGTCTGCTGTCTAGATATTTCATGAAGTAGTCTTTTTCTTCACAGATATTTGTATCCCTGTTGTGACCCATTTTACTTTCAGATACTTTTTTGTGACTGTCTTTTTATGGAGTGGAAAGCAAAGTTCAAAATAATAGGTAAAACTATTTAGGAATTTATTGAACTTATCATTTGTACTTTAATATTCGTAGATGTCTTCCCAAGTTTCTTTACACAGATAGTTAAGGAAATGTTGTATATTCTGGTCATTATACTGTATTTCCTAGATGTAGTAGTTAGACATTCAGTTGAACTAAGCGGTTTTCCTAATCTTATACTAATTTCTTGGGCTGTGTGGTCCCCAAAGCCTGTATTGTGGGTTTGTGTTGAATGTTTCAAGGGCACATCTGTAAATATTTGATCAAGGATTGGGGCTGAGGTTTTTGTGATGTGTGTTGGCGTTTCTATAGTAGCCTTTCAATTTAAAGTTGCTAAGAGGTTCAGTAAAGCAGTTTTTTGATTAGACTCACTTGCAAAGTCAATGTTGAAATCCCCACATATAATCAGCTTTCTATTTCTTTGTTTAGTCTTGTGTAAGATATTTTCAAGGTTCTTTAACATAATGTTAATATTGCCAGTTGGCGCCCTGTATAGACAAATTATAGCAATTTTTTCGTCTGTGATTTCAATTCATTTACCTCAATATCTTTCTCTATGGATAATTTTTCTACATATGGCATACATTTAAAATTTATGCTATTTTTAACATAAATGCAACTACCACCATGTTTATACAATTTACGACAAAAATAACTAACCAATACAAAATTTGGAATGCATAGCATATGAAGTTTCTCTTTGTCAAGCCAATGTTCAGTAAAACATAATACAGAGGTGTTTTTCATGTCACTTTCCAACAAAATTTGAAATTCGTTTACTTCGTTGGATAGGGATTGTACATTTTGATGAAATGGAGGGGCAACTGGTCAGCACACCTCTCTCCTGGGATTTTTTGACTGTGGAACCTCTACTAATCGGTCAAGCAGCTCCTCACAAGACTGAGTGCATTCTGTACCAGTCACCCCCCACCAAGGAAAAATCGCTGGCAGTACCAGCAATCGAACCCAGGTCTGCCAAATGGCAGTTAGTTGAATGGTACAGCTAAGGAGGCAGACAATGGAACGGATAGTGTGTTAAAGAGCAGTTCTAAGATGACTACATTCCATTATCCTTGTCTTATGTTCAAGTTGAATCAGGAGATGCGGAGGGAATTACAAAGGGTGATCAAAAAGTTTCCATTTGAAAGCTGTGCAAGGAGGGGTCGAAAAGCTTCTACCCTAACAAATAAAGAATGACAGAAATTTCATAATATCAATTTATTTGTCTATATAATACCTGTGTACACTAATACACTTGAAGGCATGCTCAGATAACTTCTGCAAACCATTCAAATAAAAGGTCTTTGATTTCAAGTCCAACAAAACATCAGTCACTGCATCATCATCCTTTGAGGTATTTTTTTTTAGGTTTGGGAAAAGGAAAAAGTCTGACACAGTCAGATCTGGAGAATATGGCAGGTGATGTAAGAATTCGAACCCGCAGTCATGCAGAGTTTCCAATGTTGCGAGGTCTTTGTGCACTGGTGCATTGTCCTGATGCTAAAGAGTTCAGTGAGCCAATTTTCCACACCTCGTTTTCTTTATCTCTTCTCTCAAATGGCACAGGAGGATGCAACAGTATAAAGCATTGATAGTTGCAACATTTAGCAAGTAATCCACCATAATTACCCCTTTTGCACCACAGAAGACCAATGCCATCACCGTACCAGCTGACTTTTGCACTTGGATTTTTTTTTTTTTTTTTTTTGTGTGTGTGTGTGTGTGTGTGTGTGTGTGTGTGTGTGTGTGTGTGTGTGTGTGTGTGTGTGTGTGTGTGTGTGTGTGTGGATGTTTTCATGGCTGTGACTCTTGTTCTGTCTCAGGATCAAAGTGGTGAACCCACATTTTGTCTATTGTGACATACCTTGCAAGAAAGCCATCTTCATTCACTTCAAATTGGCAGATGATTTCTTCACAACACTGCACCTGTTCCTGTATCTCATCTGCACTCGAGTCTTTGTGGACTCACCGAGATGAAACTTTCAGCATTCCCAAAATATCCACAACAGTGTCATGAGCACGCCCGCGGGAGATTCCAAATGTGGTTTCAATGTGCTGCAAAACTGTATCGTGAATTGTAGTCACTGCTTCATCAGTGGCAGGCTTTCCATTCCTTGGTGCTTCTCTCGCACTCATTCTTCTGTGTTTGAAGTCAGACACCCAGTTTTTCACTGTTGCACAAGACAGAACACTATCCGTAAGTGTATTCTGCATGTCCTCCACAATTTCCTTGCACATCATTCCCTTCAAATGAAGGTATTCAACCACTACACAGTTCTTGATTCTCCCAATATTCACCACTTTGCTTACACTACAGTATACAATGCATCTTAGTGGCTACACTAATGAAGCTGGAGCCGCGACATTTGACTTGCGTACCCATAAAGGGTCACCATAAAAGTAGGTGGTGGTGGTGGTGTTTGTGTGAGACATTACAGTAACCATCTGGGGCTAGAAACTTTTCAACCACGTCTCATATGCCAATCAGGCAAAATTATGATGAGAACTGAGGCAATCATCCTACCAGTGCACCAGGTTGAAGATGCCTGCTTTGTCAAGAAGTCTGTCACTGCTTGCTGCACACCCTCTTGCAACAGGAGTGATTGATCCTTCAAGGCCTTTCTAAGGGACCAAAGGCATGATAAGCACACAGATAGAGCTCAGGACTGTAGGGTGGCTACTCGAGTGTCTCCCACTTTAGCTGGTGTCTGCCATATGGGGATGTGTATTATCCAACTTGATGCACAATGGTGGTTTTCAACAGAAGTGCTGCTTCATACACATTCTCAATGTATGATGGATGTCTAACAGTGTTTGTCCTCCAGCAGCTGAGAAAAGAACAACAGTATGTGATCCTGTTTGGACATATTTGGCAATTACACTGCCGTAGTTCCAATTTCTACATTTACTACATGCACTTCAGAAAGGCACACATTGCTTCTGTAACTACATGGGAGTCATGCTACGTTGCTTTTACTGTGGTAACATCCTTGAATGGGAACTTTTTGATTGTCCATTATTGATTAGGAAATGAGACACTGAAGATAACAAACACTTATATTATTTGGGTAACAAAATTATTGATGATGGCTGACACAGAGAGGATATAAGAAACAGGCTTGACTGTCTGATGGACAGAATATCTGAAAAAGAGGAATATGTTAAGAGTGGATATAAATTTAAATGTTAAGGAGTCTTTTCCGGAGGTATCTGCCTCAAGTGTAGCCTTGCTATGAAACGAGATGTGAACTTCAAGCTAGAAAAGGATAGTATCTTTTGAAATGTGTTTCTAGAAAGAAATTTTGATGATTACGTGGACAAAACATAAAGGTAAACTCTGTCCATCGGTACTGGCCAACCACCGTGTCATCGTCTGCCAATGACATCCTGGCTGTGTCAGTTTTCTTGACCTCGAGCCCTGCTTGCTTGAGTAGCTCCTCAGTTGGCATCACAAGGGTGAATGTACACCGTTCCAATCCTCTCACCCAGGAAAAATCCCTGGCAGTACTGGGAATCTAAACCTGCATCCTCCCCATGATAGGCAGCAGCAGTGAACACTAAGTTACAGAGGTGGTCAATAAATGGCTAGGACTGGTACTAGATACCCTCTGCGATGCACCTAGAGGTGGCTTATGGAATAATTATGCAGTTGCAGATCACATTACTAAGGAGATGGTTCTGAATGAAACTGAGGAGAAAAGAAATTTTCAGCATAGCTTGACTAAAAGAAGGAACTGGTTGATAAGACATACCCTGATGCATCAAGGAATCGTCAATTTTTTTTTTGGTGGAATTTGAGTGAGGGGAGGAAAAACTGTTGGGGTGGGGGGGGGGGGGGGGGAATACAGTAATCAGGTTCAAATGGATGTAGGCTTGCATATGATAGACTAGCATAGAGAGCTGCATCAAACCAGTCTTTGGACTGAAGACTACAACAACTAAAACAGTTGGCTGTATGTAGAAATTTTCTCTGGTCAGGAAAGCAATGAGAAAGGATTTTCTGATAAATAAAACTGCAAACACTATACATTAATGTGGTGTAAAATGTTTCTTGTGCTGTTTATGAAGCCAGATAAATCTTATATTAGTTCTTTTGGCGTGAAGAACCTGTACAGGATGATTAAACTACACCTAGCCATGGGTTTTATGCAACTTGCAATGCCTACAAATGTCATGGGCAAGATTTTCATTTCTCTCACCCACTACATGCAAATTACTAGTCCTACATAAAAAATGAACAGGATCTTTTTTGTGGGAAATTTAATGTAGCCTTTTTTTTGGGGGGGGGGGGGGGGGGGAGATACATTTTTGCTAGAGGCCCAAATGCATTTTTCTTGAATAACACAAAAACTGTGGACTCCAACAAAAACTTATTCCAGTACAAAATTTAATGTAGTTAATTTTCATACAAAAAGGTCCTGTTCATTGTTTTTGTAGGCCTAACAGTGTGCATGTACGGAGGAGAGAAGATTAAAATCATGGGTGTTGTTCTTGAAGATGTTGCAGGTTCCATAAAACTTTATGGCAGGGGCAGCTGAATAACCCTGTGTATGATCCAGAAGATTCAACAACACACCTCATGGTCAAACATGGTTGCTGATAGAAAACAGGTGATTCATATTGGCTTTGTGTATCCCCAATGTGTGACTGCAGTAAAGAAGAAGATGTGGGATGTTCTCTGTCAACTTTTATACCCACAGTGGTAAGCCAAAAGACATTAAAATATACAAGGCATGCCAGAAAAGTAAGTACCATTGTGGAAAAAGGACTCATGAAGACATTTCTTCAGACCAAAATTTGTTTTTTGAAGAAATACTCTTTTTCTACATAACAGCCACCATTGTTCAGGCATTTGTCATAGCAGTAACCCAACTTTTCTATGCCCTCTTCATAAAAAGATACCACCGGTGAAGACATCCAATACTGATCACACTTTCTTACATCATTATTGGTGTTGAAGCACCTTCATCCTGCTTGATGTTGAAGTAAAAGTGGTAGTCAGAAGATGTGACATCAGGACTGATTGGCAGGTGGTCGAACTGTTCCCAACTGAATTGTTTAGTAAGGTTTTCAGTGCCACCAGCAGAAATGAAACGTGATGTCATGAAGCAACATAATGATTCAATTGAGAATTTCACATCTTTTGTTTTGAATAGTGTGATGGAGTTCTCTCGGTGTTTTTGCAGTATCATACCACTTTCATGGTTTCAGCTCTGAGAAGGAACTCAACAAAAAGAATGCCTTGTTGGTCCTAGAATCCATTTCACCTGATTTTTTTTGCACTGACAACTTCGTTCTGATTTTTTTTTTGGGGAGGGGGAAGAGGAGTATTGTCTGACAGAGTTCTTTCACTCCATAGATTGTTGTTTTTATTTTGGAGTGTCATGAAAAACCCAAGTTTCATCACCAGTCACGATTCTGTTTAAGAATTCATCTTCCTCATCACTGTATTCAGTGCTGAAACGTCAAAACCCTGCCAAGGTATATAATTTTGTAGGCATTTTTGAAACACAATTCACAAAAATTTAAGCACTTTATGACAGTCATGCAAAACAGTTTCTGAAATACATTCTTATTGTGAACCATCTGTTTTCATGAATATTCTAATTCATTTTCTCACCCATACCATCAGTGACAACAGAAGGCTGTCCAATACATGCTTCATCATGGATGTTTGTTGAACTGTCTCATCCACTTTCTCACCATAAATATCTACAAGTTGATGAATTTCAGCTGGCTTAATGTTCTGTGTGTTGAAACACAACATAACAGAGTGCACTTCACAGTCACTGGGCTCAGAGGTTGTCTTAAACATTTTGAATGATCACTAACAAATATACATACAACAAAATTCAGCTCCAGTGTTGACTGTGGAAAGACAATGAACCAGAGGAATGTGTGAACCTACAACACAAGTGCTGCAGTGGCAGTAGAATGATTTGGTACTTACTTTCAGGATGCACCTCATACTTTGAACTTCAATGGAAGTGCCCATCACCTTTTAACGTAAATTTTTGCTTATGATGGAAACTATGTTTAAACAGTGTGTGTGGGTGGCAAGGGGGGCTATTTAACAGTTGAACTGTCTTTGTTTTGTTTCTCTCTCTCTAGTCATGACAGGTAATGTGATTCAAGGACAGAGGTACTTTCTGGCTTACCTTAGTCAAGTTCCAACTCTTCTGTCCTGTACAGCTATTTGCTTTTATCCTGAGGTTGTTACTCTCAGGCCTGCTTGGGCTTAAAGCTGGTTCATTAGAAATGAAGCTGCTGCTAAAAAATTGTATACATTGTGTAAAAAAAACTACATTTACAAAGAATTTGTGGAGTCAGAGGAGATAGAGATACACTTCATTACATGTCACTGGTGTGCACCATTTTCCTGATATGGATCCGTTAAAGTTTTGATGTTAGTAATGCTCAAGATATGGTGTGACTATTGGTTTAGGGGTATTTCTGAAAATATCGCCTGTCTACATTATGGCACAGCTGGAATATGCTTGCTCAAAACAACCAAGTGTGAATAATGACAGTGCATTCAACTGAACTGGTAACCAGTGCTTCATACACCAACATCGTCTCCCCATATAAAAAAAGCTTCTTTTGCTCTCCTAAACACTCGAAAATTGTGTGTATGTAGTTTTAATACACCCTGTATATGAAAAGAGCTGTCACCATTACCTACACTGCTTACATGGGGTTAATTTGCACACAGATTTCTGGTTGTTCCACTGGAAAGCTTACCAAGACATTTACAGTATAAAGCTGATACTTGCTTGTAACTTAAAAATGCACATAGGTAGTACAACTGCAACTCTGTAGAATTACAATGTCTTTCATGCAGTACAACATTTTTAACCATGCAACTATAATATTCATGTAACTGATATTATTTGGTGATGAGACTTTTGGGATAAGCTACGAAGTAATTACTCCATGCTGTACAGAAAAACAAAACAGCCTCACTGTTAATATTTCTCATATACGTAATAGGTAATGGGAACAAAGGAACCAACAAAATTAAGAAGAACGTTTAAAAAAAATGCTAATTCATCTATCTTTTACAGAAAAAAACAGTAAATTTCAACCATAAATGTTTCGTAGGCACGTTACAACAGTAACAAAGACTGCATTATAATTTGTGACCATACATTATATATATATTTTCTCTGAAAATGGCTTTAGTAACAATGCACTACACTTGTTACAAGAAACATGTGTCCTGTCTTATTCAGTGGTCTTTGTTTTACTTCTTTAATTATTTGGCACTTCAGTTCCATGGAACACTAATGTGCAGCTATATACGTGATTATTTTTATTAATTAAAGGTTAATTTTATCATCAACTTACAGAAACATTGATGTATGCTGGCGGTCACCTATTATCTACCTGCAGTCTGTCACTGCTACATAGTGTTGAAACCATAGGCTAGGTGGAAGACTCACTGGATGAAAAATTGTTAGAACTACCTACATACATACATACATGGGTGAAAAGCAGTTCTGCTGGTCTCAAAAAACTTTATTGTGCACTTCTGTTCCAAATGACAACTTTAATGAAACTTCACATCTACAATAATTTCACCAATAAGGTGGGCTACAAATAGGTTGTAATATTCTGAACTGAGTAGCTCTTCAGCAAGTAGTGCTACTGTTTTTATATGAACACTAACACTAGACATGTTTACAATAGAAACAATAATTAGGTCCAATGCATTTAAAATTGTATGCCTAGAGCAAGCAATACTACAACCAGAATGTACTGCTTGTTGAAAATGAAAATTCATCAAAATACTTGTAGACACTGAAATACCTTACATTCATTCTCTCTTGCTGCAATAATGCTAAAACTCATAGCCAAAGGCAATTGTAAATTGTTGTGGGGAACTAGAATAGCTAATAAATATAACTAAATAATATCTGTATTCATTTGAGTTTGTTTCACTAAGATCCAGATTATGTTGTCACGGTGGATACAATAAATTATGTTCCCTTGTTCTCACATTAACTGATTAGAGTTTTCAATTTTGGCCAATTGATACAAGACAGACTTATAACTCCTTCATGTTCATTGTTATTGGCAATAACTTTACTAGCTGTTAATCATTAGTTCTTATCATCTTTGATGACAGAACAAAACTCGAAGTTTACAAACTGTTAGTAAACAAGTCAATGCATTCTGTGCCAGCACTTAACCATTAAAACAAAACCTCTTTCAAATTTTGTTTACATTCAGTGCTATTCATTTTGTTCTAAGGCTTGTGTTTAGTATAAATTACCAATAGTGCATCTGTAGGCTTTATCAGTTTTAATGTTGAAACTGTAACATTTAAGTATTCAGAGCATTTGATCCCATAGATTGCCACTTTACTGATGTGGCATTTAATGAATTAAAAAGAGCGTCTCTCTTGAAATATTTACAAACTGAATACTGTTGAACAACACGTATGTACATTTCGACACAGTTATACAATTGAAAATATTGACAGATGCTCCTAAAATTTCTTTTGCAACCTGAATACTGAAACATGTTCTACGAACTACTTTAAAATGTTAAAATTCTAAAGAGGCTCTACACTGGAAGACACTCTATATTTCATTTTTATATTATTGCTGAAGGGCAGAAGCAAGATAAGGTACTTTCAGGGAACGACCACCAAGTACAAGTGATTACCAATATCTTGCAGGCTCCAGTACTGACCATGGTCTTATTATCATCCAGTTAGAAACATTCACACAATGTTAATCACAGCAGAAGCACTTCCACTACAATGGTTGTGCCAAGTATGCTCCTAAACCCTGTTGTTCTCATTTACTTTTATGTGGTTTATATTGTTCATTGATAAACAATGGCATCCTAGCAGACACTATAGAAATAAACTTGTTTGGACCAAGTTCAGTATAACAGATGTTAAATGTTTATTAGTATTTCTGTCACAACAACAGAAGGTAAGTAAGGTTGATCCACACCAAAATTATAAAAATTTTTACTGCCAACACCAGTTGTTCTGCTCCAAAATCAAACTAAATTGTAAGGTCTTCTGTGTAGTCTGCAAGTTCCTTTATGTTGGGAGCATACGTTTTACTGAATTTTATGAAGCAGTGCTTAATAGACAAGTTTTCTAGAACTTGTGATTTAGTAGAAAGCAAAGAAAAAACTAAAAGTCAATGAAATGAGAAATTAGAATGTGTGAGAATCACTCCAATCAGGCCAGTGGCTATATAATCTTGGTGGTGCATGGAACTGGGTTCTCAAGGCTGAGAAGAGACAGAAAAATGAAGTGAACTGTTTATGTTTATTCAAGACCATGACAGTTGGTCCTCTTGACTAGGGGCACAAGAGAACAAGCCACCCCCCACCATCACCACAGAAGAAAGGGGAAAATATTGTGAACTGCAATGGTAGATAGACAAATGTGTAAATTCATTATCTGAACACGTAACAGGTACTGACTAGTAATAAGATTCGCCAAAGCCAGTTGTCATTGGTTACAAAACTAACAGGAGTGTCTACATCCATCTCAAACCTTAGAAGAATTCTTGCCTCAGCGAGTAAAAAGTTCAAATGACTGCATTTGAAATTAATTATCTTTAAAGACATATTTTGTTCACTAACTAGGAATTTTCGTTCACTCAATATATGCCTAAGATGTAATTTTTCATGAGCAACCCTGTGTTGATCACTAACTGTGTGAACAAAGAACAGCTCTCAAGCATACTAAACATCAATCACCCCCTGCCTACTGGAATAATGAAGGTTTCTGTATAGACTGCATTTTGATCACTTGCAAGAAGCAATCACTAGTTTGTAGTGGGCTGTAATATCTCACTTCACCTCATACAATTTATAACTTTGGCATTCTGCTGTGATTAGTGCATTGCTTAACAAATCAAAGAAGTAAACAACAGTTAGCCAAGATACGGGACCTCTTTTCCTTTCTATTTTTTATAATACCTGCCACTCTGTCAATTTCTATTAACATGACACAAGCAATCACAGCACCCACAATGGTTCAATTTTCACTTTCACAAAAAGAAAACCAGACTGTCTGTGGGTTTGGTGTTCAGCAGGAGGCAAAACCTCGTTAGTGGTCTGACTGCGAGACTCGAAAGCATTCTAATCCCCATGTTTACATCACCGGGTTTTGAGAGAACTGTCGGGAGGCGGTAGTGTTCTGCTTGGCAGGTTGCGCAGGTCCTGAAACACACAAAGTGTGGCAAAAATTATTATTGGGACAGTAATGCATTAAGTCACTAGAAACTGCTGTTGGGTACAACCAGAAGCATTTCTATAAGAATTGCATATGAGTGCAGCTTATGGACACGAGTTCAAAATCCCTATCTTATCTGCAAGAATTTACACTAGATTATAGCACAACAGCTGTAGGGACCTAGATTAAGTTTATTCATTGTGGATGTTTATGACTGTTTATTCAGTGTAAATACAGAAAATTGCAACACTCTCATTTCATTCTTTTCAACAGAACAACCAAAGGAAATAGAAAATCTAGCTGAAGAAATTAATAAATTACACAACAAAATTCAATTCAATTCACTGTAGAAATGAAACACCAGAAAACATTAACAAAACTTTATATAAAAATGCTGAAATTTCCAGGAAGCCAACAATTACCAGTGTTACCATCCGTAACTCTTCTTGCTATCCAGATCAACATAAAAATGTGTTCTTCAGAAGAATGCTTAAAGACCCAGTGGATACAAGTGAAAGACAAAAATTGTAAAATCAGCTGCCTCCAGTAATTAATACAATCCTGCTGTAATACATTAATTAAACCAACCAATTTCTGGACAACCACCCACAAACAGGAAGACCATCTTTGTAATAAGCTGACCTTCCTTAAGGAAGATTTCATACCAAATTGCCAACCTCTTCAAGTTGTATGACATAAAAATAAGCTTCTTCAGAAGCAACAAAATACAGAATAATATCATCCACAATACTGAAAGCACTAAGCAAGAAAATCAAAAGTCAGGTGTGTCCAAACTCCTGCAATTAACAAACCGGTAGAAGCACAGGGATGCAAAACAAATCCCACTTTGCAGAATGAGTTACTGGGCAAGAATTGTGGCAAACAGTGTAGAAAAGAACCAGGCAAGAAATTTGACTTTCTTGAAGGAACTGAAATATCATACAGCACCAGTCTACCTACTCAATGACAAATCTTTCCTTCACAATTATGAAGACTTACTATTTAAAAAAAACAAACCCTGCCCCCTCTCAATCTCTCTTTACATCTCACCTACATTGATATCACTATAAAAAATCTACCAGAAAATAAATCTTACATGATATATCGAAGCCTTCTACTCTACTTTTGTTTTTAAAAGTTCATGTACATATCAAGAGCTGCAAATATTGGAAATTCACTCTAATCAAAACTGAACATGAATGCCCAAAAATAAAGTATTTACCCACACATTACTTTTATTATATGCAAACAAACACAATAAAACTGTCTCTGAGCAAGGTATGTAAGATCTTCATAACACGCATCAGTTGTACAATGGATGCTGGCTAAGTTTAGTAAACTATTGTCTGAAGTAGTGATGGAAGAAATTGACACTGTGAATGCTGCATGCAGGGCTATGTGAGGATCTTTTCTGAGCAGCACATTGCAAATCATCCCAGATATGCTCAATGTTCAAATCTGGGGAGTTTGGTGACCAGTGGAAGTGTTCTAAATTTAGAAGTGTGTTCCAGGAGCCACTTTGTAGCAATTCTGGACATGCCAAGTGTATCATTGTCATGCTGGAATTGCCCAAGTCCATCGGAATCCCAAATGGACAGGTTGATTATGTACGTGTCACATTTCAGGGTCATACCTAGCCATATCACTCCAACTGCACGCCTCCTACACCATTACAGAGCCTCCACCAGCTTCAACTGTCTCCTACTGACATGCAGTGTCCATGGATTCAAGAGGATGTCTCCATGCCTGTACATGTCCATTTGCGTGACACAGTTTGAAACGAGACTCATCCAACCAGGCAACATGTTTCCAGTCATCAACAGTCCAATACCAGTGTTGATGGACCCAGGCGAGGCATAAAGCTTTGTGTCATGCAGTCATCAAGGGTTCACGAGTGGACCGTCAGCTACAAAAGTTCATATCAATGATGGTTCACACTCTGACACTTGTTGATGGCCCAACATTGAAATATGCAGAAGGGTTGCACTTCTGTCACTTTGAACAATTCTCTTCAGTTGTTGGTCCTGTTTTTGCAGGATCTTTTTTCGGTTGCAATGATGTCCAAGATCTGATGTTTTACCAGATTCCTGATATTCACTGTATGAAAATAACCACTTCATTGTCACCTCGGAGATGCTTTGTGCCATTGCTCATACGCCCACTATAACACCACATTCAAATTCACGTAAATCTTGATAAGCTGCCATTGTAGCAGCACTAACCAATCTAGCATCTGTGCCAGACACTTGTTGTCTTATATAGGCATTGCCAGCTGCAGTGACATATTCTGTATGTTTACATATCC
Source organism: Schistocerca serialis cubense (assembly GCF_023864345.2). Taxonomy (NCBI): domain Eukaryota; kingdom Metazoa; phylum Arthropoda; class Insecta; order Orthoptera; family Acrididae; genus Schistocerca; species Schistocerca serialis. The sequence goes on from NC_064649.1 coordinate 16,028,721, forward strand.
CTGTATTTGAATATGCATGCCTGTGCAGTTTTGTTGGCAATTCAGAGTATACACATATCCCAAAGAAAGCAGGTGTTGACAGATGTGAAAATTACCGAATTATCAGTTTAATAAGTCATGGCTGCAAAATACTAACGCGAATTCTTTACAGATGAATGGAAAACTGATAGAAGCTGACCTTGGGGAAGATCAGTTTGGATTCTGTAGAAATGTTGGAGCACGTGAGGCAATACTGACCCTACGACTTATCTTAGAAGAAAGATTAAGGAAAGGTAAACCTACATTTCTAGCATTTGTAGACTTAGAATTTGAAAGAGAGTATTCCAGTCAACATTGTCAAAAGCTTTCTCTAAAGGTGGCAGGGGTAAATTACAGGAAGCGAAAGGCTATTTACAATTTGTACAGAAACCAGATGGCAGATATAAGAGTCGAGGGACATGAAAGGGAAGCAGTGGTTGGGAAGGGAGTGAGACAGGGTTGTAGCCTATCCCCGATGTTATTCAATCTGTATATTGAGCAACCAGTGAAGGAAACAAAAGAAAAATTCTGAGTAGGTATTAAAAACTTTGAGGTTTGCCGATGACATTGTAATTCTGTCAGAGACAGTAAAGGACTTGGAAGAGCAGTTGAACGGAATGGACAGTGTCTTGAAAGGAGTATATAAGATGAACATCAACAAAAGCAAAACGAGGATAATGGAATGTAGTCGAGTTAACTCGGATGATGCTGAGGGAATTAGATTAGGAAATGAGACATTTAAAGTAGTAAAGGAGTTTTGCTATTTGGGGAGCAAAATAACTGATGATGGTTGAAGTAGAGAGGATATAAAATGTAGACTGGCAATGGCAAGGAAAGCGTTTCTGAAGAAGTGTCAGGAAGTCGTTTCAGAAAGTATTTGTATGGAAGTGAAACATGGACGATAAATAGTTTGGACAAGAAGAGAATAGAAGCTTTCGAAATGTGGTGCTGCTGAAGATAAGGTGGGTAGATCACGTAACTAATGAGGAGCTATTGAATAGAATTGGGGAGAAGAGGAGTTTGTGGCACAACTTGACAAGAAGAAGGGATCGGTTGGTAGGGCATGTTCTGAGGCATCAAAGGATCACCAGTTTTGTATTGGAGGGCAGTGTGGAGGGTAAAAATTGTAGAGGGAGACCAAGAGATGAATACACTAAGCAGATTCAGAAGGATGTAGGCTGCAGTAGGTACTGGGAGTTGAAGAAGCTTGCACAGGATAGAGTAGCATGGAGAGCTGCATCAAACCAGTCTCAGGACTGAAGACCGCAACAACAACATATCCTGTGAGAAGATAATGATATATTACCAACTGCTGGCACAACCAATCCACATACTGTGATGCAAGAGGTACATGATAGTGAATGCGTTGTGTTGTTTGGTGGTTGATGGTATTCTGGGACCATTTTCTCCTCAGAAAAAAGATACCTTGATATGCTCAGGCTGTTACTATGACTGCCGAGACACAGTCTTTTTTCCAGTAATATGGTGCACTGCCACATTGGGCTCAGACTGTGGCAGATGTTGTGGACCAGTTGTTACGAGGTATGCTGACTTGGCTGGGGTGGTCCTATTCCCTGGTGTTCTAGGCCACCAGGCATTAGAAAGGTGGGCTTGTTTCTATGAACATATACCAAGGACAGAGTCTACCAAGCAGCTGTCAACCACACCTAAAATTTAATGAACAAAATCATTTCTGCCCTTGCCACAGGTGATGCAGATATAATGTGCTGAATGTGGATAAATCCTGATAACAGACTGGAAACTGTGCACACCACCACTGGTGCACACAAGTTGAAATTGATTAAATTGCATAAAAACTTTGTGATACTATGTCACATAAGCCAACCACGGTGTGAATACCTTAGGTCTAATTTGTTTGGATGCTGTAACACATCAGAACTGTTCTGTAATTTTTGAGATACTCTGTATATCCTCTGCCCATTGCACGTTAAAAACCTTATTGTGCTGTCAGAGCCCTTGATATGTTCTCAGAAAGAGGCAAAACCACCACACATTTCAAGTCACCTACTGTCCAGTTTATGTGGTATTTGCTCCACTGACAAGATGTACATTTTTATGCCTCGGTAGTCTTCTGCAAGGGACCTATTGCATGCAACTTACCATCACAATATTTGGCTGAAAACTAGTAGACATTGGTCTGCAGCGATTCCTGTTGTGTTTGAGACTGACCGTCAATGGCAACTTACAATGTTCATCTCTATGACTAACTATGAGTTAGGATCTTAATGTGGCCACTTTTATTATGTGGTACAACATTCCTTGTAGACAAGCTGAATAGTCTTCACTGACGCACCAACAAATTGGGCAGCTTAATTCATTGGCACATCCAAAGACAATAGCTCTAATCTGTGGTTTCAATCCATTGTACTGCATTGATTCCTTATAATCGACTGGCACATACACACCTCTTCAATGGTGTGGCTTACGTCAGCAGTGAAGGCTCACATAACTGGCAGGTATCAGTACCATTCCATCTATAGCACTTCAAAGGGACCTGTGTGCTCTTTTAAGATGGCAACTAATATGTTGTCTGGTGAACTTATAAGGCTGTTAACACAATTTTTAAAGTACACTCTAAGGAAACAGGAATTATCCAAAGGGTTGAAATGAGTAGATCTGAAGTGATGTTCATGTGCAGAGAAACAAATGATTACAATTTCAGAACAGTTGGATGAGTTATTCAACAGGAAGAGCATCACGATCTGAGGGAGTCATTAATAACCTGTAGCCCATATGCAAGCAGTAATTCGGTTTGATATTGGTTGATACAGTTGTTGGATGTGCACCTGGGGGATATCATGCCAAATTCTGTCTAAATTGTGGACTGGAACATTGAAATCCCAATATGTTTGGAGGGCCCTGCCCGTAGCACTCCATTCTCAATTGGGCATGGCAAGTCTCGGAAAGCATAAAGACAAGCAGTAGAAGCTGTTGTCATACGCAGGTAGGCATTATCTAACTGAAATGTTAACTCAATGTCATCTGCAATGAAGGGCAATAAAATAGGGTGTAGCACATTGTTGACATAGAACTGTGGATGAAAACTAAAGGGATCTCGCTACGAAACTAATGGCACCCCAGACGATGGCTCTTGATTATCGGGTCATCTCCAGGCACGTCTCCTGCCTGGAATCTCAATGACGGGAGTGAATTGAACTGAGACCAATGGCCAGCAAAGACATGTCTGGAGATGCTTTGGACAGCAGTGTGATACCAACCTGACTATTGCCTGATAACCAGGAGTGATTAACTGGGATTCCATTTGTATTTTGTAGAAGGACCTCTTTTTGGTTTCCATCTGTGGCTTTCTTACAGCATACAACAACGTTCTAAGCACCATTCTGTTGCCTTTCATAGCAAGCCATCCTTGTGAGGAGTGGCCCCTGTGTGTCGGGAGAGTGACTCACGCCTGTACAGTGACAGATGGTCTGAAACAGTTCAGTTGAGTACGTAGTTCTAATTTTCACCCACCAGAGTCCAGTAGTGCACAGACTTTCAAGAAACAGGTCAAGAGAATATTTTTGGGAATTTTTCTGTTTATTTCTTGATGGCTCTTTTGTTTGTTTATGTTTGTACAGTTTTGTATAAGCTTATAGCAATGTGAATGAGGTCTATAGTAAATATGTAGATCATTGTTCTGCTGATGTACACTGTACAGTGGGGAGTTTAGTATCATAATATGTTAAGTATGTTTATGGTGAAAGGAAAGCCAATCCGAGTGCAAATGAAAATAGTTTATACTTTACATTATTAACAAAGTATCTGAATGTTTCATATTTATTTTGGGAAAGTACAGTTTGAAAGTGTGTTATTTGTTAGTCATGAAAAGCGCGGACTAAAGTGGGAGAATAATGTTTTTCTATTTGCCTTAAAGAAAACTGATCAATCAGAAAGTACCATAGTATTCTTCGTGCATCTTTTCTCTTGGATATATAGAATGCTTACAGCACTATAAGGATTCAGAGCCCTGCCTTTTAATGGTATAGTCACATGTAGTATGAGCTGCAAAGGAAGTTATAATTTGCCAGTTTTAGTTGTACTACACATTTCAAAAGTGTAGGCATATATATTCTGGTGTGTTTTTTAGAGCCGGCCGGAGTGGCCGAGCGGTTAAAGGCGCTACAGTCTGGAACCGCTATGGTCGCAGGTTCGAATCCTGCCTCGGGCATGGCTGTGTGTGATGTCCTTAGGTTAGTTAGAACTACTTAAACCTAAGTTCTAGGGGCCTTATGACCACAGCAGTTGAGTCCCATAGTGCTCAGAGCCATTTGAACCATTTTTTGTTTTTTAGAAAGTTCAGTTTTCTAAGTAACTTTGTGTGTGAGAAAACACAGTAATTCCACATGACAGATTGGTGACTAAAATCGTGAGTGCATTGCACACTGATAATCTTAATAGTATAGCGAGCATTTCCATTTAAGAACAATCCATGCTTAGTAGCTCTTCAGATTTCGGGAAATATGTTAACATAAACTTGCAATGCAAATGAAAGGATCTGTGCATGACAATGTTAAGATTAGCACGGGCTTGGCAGTGAATGTCTACATTATCAATGTTCACAATTTACAAAAGTATTTCCACATTTCATTCAAAATTAAGATCTTTTCCTGATTCTTAAAATAGTTACATTGTATGCAGCCTGGTGCAAGTTGCAGTACATTAGGTCTCTGCTCGGATTTCCTGCTGGCGAACTGCTGCAACCAGTTGACAGGTAGGTGCTGGTAAAAAGGAACTGTGCCACCAAACTTGGCTTACATTTCAGCAATATAATGCCTGCCCATGCATGGTGCGAATTTCTAGTGCTTCTTTCATGCTTTCCAAAATCTACCTTGGCCAGCAAGGTCACCGAATTTCTCTCAAATTGAGAATGTTTGGAGCATTATGGGCTGGAGCCTCCAACTAGCTTGGGATTTTCACAATATAATACACCAGCTGGACAGAATTTGCCACAATATCCCTCAGGAGAACTCTGTCAAACAATACCAAGCTGAATAATTGCTTGCATAAAAGCTGGAGGTGGAACAATGTGTTATTGACTTGCTCAATTTGTGAAGCTCTTTCTGCGGAATAAATAATCCAGGTTTTCTGAGAACGTAATGATTTGTTTGTTGGTACTTGTACATCACTCCTACTGGTTTCCATCCCATTCAGAAAATTCCTTTGTAGTGCCTTTTTTATGTCTTATAGTGTACAAAATGCATCTGAACATTTGGTGAATGTTCTCGGAAAGAAACAAGAGTTATAAACAAAATGCTTTCACTGGCCTTCAGAGTAATCAGCATTACCTACAACAGACTTCTGACTTCAGTTGTCAAGCTGTAGGAAATGGTCAGCCAACACTTCTTGTGGAATCACTTAAAGCACCATGGACACACAATGCTGGACGTCTGCATCATTGCTGGAGATGATACCTGATGTTATCAGCACTATCCAGAGACCATGATATGGTGTTCATTGTCTTCCCAACATCCCACAGGTAGAAATTCATCATGGGTCAAGCCCTTTCCATTAAAAATTGTGATTGATATGTCTTTATCTTAGAGTTTTTTATCAAACTTTTTTTGGGAGGCAGGGAAGATGATGAACACTGTTGCTTGATCTGTGGATTGTACTGGTGGCTCCGCCTCTCATCTATAATAGCGCAGATATCCAACAATGCATGACAAATGTGTGTTCAGTGACTCCACAAGAATTGTTTGCGGGCAGTTTCCAATAGCTTTACAACAAATGTCAGAAGTTTTTTTGTAGCTAATGGTGATTACTTTGTAACTTATGTTCCCTTCATTTTCTGAGACCATTCACCAAACTTTCCAGATACACCTTCTACAAGAAGCAATAGACACATTGTTCTCTTACATATACCATCAAGTATCATGTGTATGAAGATAGGTCACATTTTGTCCAAAGAATGTGTTGCTGAGAACTGGACAGGCATGTAGAACAGGTTGAATATGGGTTAGCTTTGAGGTAACAGTCGTTGTTGTCTCCCAGTATTGACATATTGGTTGGGAGAGAATAATCCCATGTGAGATGGATTGACGAAAGAGCATTTAAAAGGCACATTATAAGATATGTGAGGAGGGGAGGCAAATAACCTAGAGTAGCATCTAACGACCCACTTCACTGAGTGGTCATCACATCTGACTACCATGCAGTCGAGCCTGGGTTCATTTCCCAGCTATGTCACACATTCTCTCTGCTCAGGGAGTGTGTGATATGTTGTCCTTATCATTGATTCATCATCGCCAGCATGAAAGTCACCCATCGTGGTGTCAACAGAAAAGACCTGCAACTTGGCAGCCAAACTTACCCACCAAGTGACTCCCAGGTATCAATGTCCATATGATCACTTCATTCCACCTAGAGCAATAGAAAGGAAAACGTACCAAAGAGGAGCAATGGCCAAGTATGCTAAATGTGTTGGGCTATAAACAAACAATGATACTTTTTCAAAATTTAAAAGCTTTTGTCCAGATTGGTCACCAAAGTCTGAACATTATGGCCTTTCCTCAGAAACATACAGTGATCAGAAGTCCAAAGTAGCAACTGGAATGATATCTTATCAGCGTACTATCAGATATGAGGCTCCTCTGAGATTGTTTATGGAGGTTTCTCATTTTCTCCTACATAAAGGGTGAAATGAACTCCACTGACAAAATTCAGGTGGTGGTTCAAGGATGTTTTATGAGTATTTTGGTACAATGGATCCTTGGTCTCCTGTGGCTCACTGCAGATTAATAATGTAATTATCATTTATTTAGTTTGGTACTTTCGTTTCTTCTGAAAATACACTGTCCAGACATGTTAATGTGACTGCCTGTCGAAACCTCGAATAACCTCTTTTTGCGGTGCACACCGTTGCGAGACATGCAGAAAGAGATTCAATGACATGATCATATGGCATTAATGACTGCCAGACCCCATCTGGGCTTGATCAGTTGCCTACTGCAAATCTTTTCAGTTTATGCTGCTTTTGAGACTCGCTTGTTTATGATAAGGACAACACAACACCCACTTTCCAAGGAGACAAAAATCCTGTGTCCAGCTGGGAATCAAACTGCCCCCCCCCCCCCCCCCCCCACATGGCTGTGAGGTTCTGTATTAACAGAGGTGTGGAGCCATGATGATTTCATTGCCAAGTCCAGCTGTTCTAGGTTTTTCGTGTGAGGATCCATGGAGAGTACAGCCTGGCAGAGGGGTTCCCACAGATTCTCAATTGGTTTAAATCCAAGGACTTTGGTGGCTCATCCTGTTGCTGTTTGAGCCACACATGTGCACTGCTGGTAGATGTCACCATGCTGAATAAAAACAAACTGTGTGTACGGGTGGACAGGTGCATACATCTGCTGATCTACTGTGCCTCCCAGAATAACATCACCACCCAGGGAATGCCACAGACTCCCTCCCCTGGCTTGCCCCCCTTCTGACAGTTGTTGCAGTGTGTTTTGCTTTCAGACATTTAACACTGTGCATGCCAATGGCCGTCTGTCATTTGAAAAGCCTCTCGGTTCATCTGGGTGGTCAGTTGTTCAACAGCTGTACGTCTCTGCAGCTGTCACCTATGGCCCACGACTGCGCCACAGTAGCCTCGGCACTGATTCTGAATAGCGTCATTTTGGTGTGCACAGTATACTTTAACCACACTGACATGCGAACAGTTTACAGACTTGGTCATTCCAAAATGCTTCCACCCTTTCCCCAAAAGCCAATGACCATGCTTATTTTGACACCATTTCGTCTCCTTATTACAGTGGCGACTGCACTGTTTTCTGTGTCTGCCAACATGCTTTATATACCCTCCACTGCTAATGGTGCCATCTGTCATATGTGAGTGGTTGCCTCATGTCGATGTGATGTACTGGACTGTCTATCTACACAATAAAGAAAAAGCTCAGTGTAGCATATCAACTGTATTTGGTCAAAAAATACGCAAGTTTGTTTCCACAGAAACTGAAAGTTTATAAAGTCGTTCCCCTGTTGAAAAAGGGTGATAAGCTTAAATAGAGAACTACAGACCTGTCTCACTTCTCCCAACTTTCTCTAAGGTTTTAGGGATACTATCGAAATATAGAGTCACACATTATCTTAATATCCACTATCTGATAAACAGTAATCAGCACGGATTTCAAGCCGGGAGAAGTACCAAAACAGCTGTACTGGAATACACAAAAGAAATAATTAGTAAATTGGAAGAGGGGAAAAGGTGTAGTTAGGATAAATCTATATCTGTCAAAAGCCTCTGACACTGTTGAAGACAGCTTGCTTGAAGACCGGTAAAAAAGTGGTATGAGTCGTATCTGGAAAAGAGGATGCAGGTGGTTGAAAACACCAAAAAATTAAACTAAGATCAGATCCAAGGAAGTGTATTAGGCCCCTTGCTGTTCCCCATTTGCATTAATGATGTTTAGGTGTCAGAAAAGCTAGAATCATGTTATTTGCTGATGATACTAGTTTCATAGTTAGTGATACGAAGCAGTCATTGCACAGTACTGTGGACCACGTCCTACAAGATATGCAAAAAACACTAATTATGTGCAATATGGAAAAATAAGTGAACATCATGACCTAAATCCCACCAAGGAGGGCAAACAACTTGAAAGAGTACAGTGTGCAAAATTCCTGGGTATGCACATTGATGAGAAGATAAACTGGTAGGTCCGTGTGGTGAGCTTAGCACTAAAACTAAATTCAACGTGTTTTGTACTTAGAATAATTGCAAGAGTTTGTAGTAATGACTGTACCAGATTAGTATATTTTGGCTATTTTCAGTCCATTGCATCCTATAGGATAATATTCTTGGGAAAAACAAATTGTCGTCTAAATGAGATTTTCAAATTACAAAAACGGGCTATTCGGATAACTGTCCAGAGCCCACCTCAGACACATTGTAGGCCCCTTTACCCCTTGTTAAAGCATTGATATTTTTAACAATTTGATCACTATACATTCTGAAATGTCTGTTGGTGATCAAAAGAAATCAGGACAAAATGAAAACCAATACAGATTACCATAATTATGATACATGGCAATGTAAAGATCTCCACGTACAAGCTGTAACAAGGACCCGAAGTCAGAAAAATGTATGTAATCAAGGCATCAAACTTTTTAATGCACTACCAAAACATATAAAAGAGATGGAAAATGAGGATACATTTAAACCTGTTATACAGAATCACATGCTTGACAAATGTTATTACAGCGTAAGTGAATATATGTTTAAATTGATGTGACAAATGAAATTACATCAAGGAATATATCTGTCAAGCACATTATTTCTTATGTTATAAAACACTTATTAGTTGTATATTGTATTAAACATAAGATAGATTCATGTGAATTCAGCACAAATGGGATGATGATGATGATAAATAAAAGTTGCACATGAGTGTGTTATGCATTGCAAAGCAGATGCAACTGGGCATGGTATAGCAACAGCCAATGCTACGGTACACTACTGGAACAGAAACCTTTCATCATTTGCCACTATGGAAGTGTTAAGAGTATGTGAGCTTAAGCCCTAAACAAACCGTGACATTTCATATACCTACTAAGCGTTGCAATAATGTATTTGTATGATTTCATCTGTCCCAAGTGTGACTCTTTGGCAGCATAGTAATAGGGTACAGCATTTTTTCGCTTGTTGAAGTGCACTGTTTTATTTTTTCGGTATCGATTTGTTGTAGTACCTTATAACATAATGAGGTGTCTTGGACAGAATGACCACCTCAACGCCATCCAGCATGTATTTCGAGAATATAGATCATGCAAAACCCCATTCACTTAATAAGCACAGTTGTGCTAGTGAGTGAAATGCGTTTCGGAAATCGGTAAACACCGTTTTCCCCCGTCTGCCTTGATCCATGGGTTTCAGACTGTCGTTCAAGTCGGGTTGCACGTAATCGATGTTTCCGGGGTCCATGCTGTTTAGCATGAGGGAGGTCATTCAGTTTGAGATACCTCGTTACACCTGAGTTCAAAATCATAAATTTTCAGCTTGACCAAGGTTTCGTGCTACCGTTAACACCAGCCTGACGCCAAAGCCTAGACTTCAGGGCGGTTCTAATGCCACTCTTGATTCCTTGTGGAGGGGTATAGCGTCCCCAGTGCTATATTACGAAAAGACTTTATAAATACCGTTTTTTAAGAAGAGACATTTAAAATTTGAATAATATATATTTTTTATAATGTACCCGTAAAATAATAATTTCTCTGTATAAGTTTCGAGTGCAAAGAAATATAACAAAATGATCTAAAGAGACGACAAGATACGCTCTTTTGTTAATTTTTTTAGTCGTCTTCACTTCACTTCTTTTCTTGTCTTGGTTGCGTGTGGACGGACATCTTGCGAGTGCTGACAAATGTAAGCATATTTGTACGAATTAAGCAGATAATATATTGATTTAATATCATTGTTCACTTTTAATTTGTAAGAAGTGATCCCGATTTCATGTCCGCCTTCCTTGAATTAACCTGCATTCGAGTAATTTACAGTTCAACAATCGCAGCGGCCGATGCAGCCAACGGCGCACATTAAGTGGCGATATTAACTTATAAAAAATTAGCGGAAGCGAAAAACTCGCCCGCTATTAACATAATACTCATTTTTCTCCACAGCCACACGAAGTTGCAGAAATACGTAGCTTTAAGGTTCTTACTTTCAGTACCATAGCCGAGAGCCAGAGCCAGGACTCCGACTACAATACAATGGTTAACGGAGGTAAGAAAAAATACTCTCGCGCGTGTGTGGGCCGCAATTGTAATTAATAACTAAAGATTTTTTGCTTTAAAGTGAGCTGACTAACCGAGGAAATTAATATGAAAGGTTTATTCCATTGTTCAACTTATATGCGCATGTTTTAAGATTCAGCGAGTCTTACGTTCATTAACGTAAAAAATAATTTAACTTTAATATTGTTAAAAAGGAGAACTTCACAAAAGCATTTAATCGTAAATCAAAATTGAATGAAATATCATTTTTATTAAGTCCCAACACGTAAGTCGGCAACAATCAAAATAATAATATATTAAATTACGACGGCCGACGGACGCGAGAATGGTTTGGAACTTAATGCTGATAATCTCTGAGAACTGTACACAGTCGTATGTGTGTATACAAGGTGCGCTGATAAAAGGTAAAATATTTATTAACTGTCGGCTGCTACTTGGATAATCAGCACGTGATTACCGACGCAAAAGGAAACACAGACATTGACAGTATGCGTACAAAAAAAGTCTCGTGACCAAAGACATAAGCATAGTTATGGGCGATTAGCGTCTCATAAGTTTACACAAGAACAGATGGAAATTGTGAGCATCTGATACCACTAATAAAGCAATATACTGAATTTCTGATGCGAGTTCGGGCGTTTTACTGCTCTGTAACTGGCTACAGGATCGCGTATGTCATCTGTGCATCCTCCCTCCCTCCTCCCCCCCACCCATTCCCATGAACCATGGACCTTGCCGTTGGTGGGGAGGCTTGCGTGCCTCAGCGATACAGATAGCCGTACCGTAGGTGCAACCACAACGTAGGGGTATCTGTTGAGAGGCCAGACAAACGTGTGGTTCCTGAAGAGGGGCAGCAGCCTTTTCAGTAGCTGCAGGAGCAACAGTCTGGATGATTGACTGATCTGGCCTTGTAACAATAACCAAAGCGGCCTTGCTGTGCTGGTACTGCGAACGGCTGAAAGCAAGGGGAAACTACGGCCGTAATTTTTACCCGAGGGCATGCAGCTTTACTGTATGATTAAATGACGATGGCGTCCTCTTGGGTAAAATATTCCGGAGGTAAAATAGTCCCCCCATTCGGATCTCCGGGCGGCGACTACTCAAGAGGATGGCATTATCTGGAGAAAGAAAACTGGCGTTCTACAGATCGGAGCGTGGAATGTCAGATCCCTTAATCGGGCAGGTAGGTTAGAAAATTTTAAAAGGGAAATGGATAGGTTAAAGTTAGATATAGTGGGAATTAGTGAAGTTCGGTGGCAGGAGGAACAAGACTTCTGGTCAGGTGAATACAGGGTTATAAATACAAAATCAAATAGGGGTAATGCAGGAGTAGGTTTAATAATGAATAAAAAAATTGGTGTGCGGGTAAGCTACTACAAACAGCATAGCGAAAGCATTATTATGGACACGAAGCCCACACCTACTACAGTAGTACAAGTTTATATGCCAACTAGCTCTGCAGATGATGAAGAAATTGATGAACTGTATGATGAGATGAAAGAAATTATTCAGGTAGTGAAGGGAGACGAAAATTTAATAGTCATGGATGACTGGAATTCGAGAGTAGGAAAACGGAAAGAAATGAAAGAGGAAGCCGTCTGGTAGAATTTTGTACAGAGCATAACTTAATCATAGCTAACACTTGGTTCAAGAATCAAAGAAGAAGGTTGTACAATTGGAAGAATCCTGGAAATACTAGAAGGTATCAGATAGATTATATAATGGTAAGACAGAGATTTAGGAACCAGGTATTAAATTGTAAGACATTTCCAGGGGCAGATGTGGACTCTGACCACACACTATTGGTTATGAACTGTAGATTAAAACTGAAGAAACTGCAAAATAGTGGGAATTTAAGGAGATGGGACCTGCACAAACTGACTAAACCAGAGGTTGTACAGAGTTTCAGGGAGAGCATAAGGCAACAATTGTCACAAATGGGGGAAAGAAAAACAGTAGAAGAAGAATGGGTAGCTCTGGGGGATGAAGTAGTGAAGGCAGCAGAGGATCAAGTAGGTAAAAAGACGAGGGCTAGTAGAAATCCTTGGATAACAGAAGAAATATTGAATTTAATTGATGAGACGAGAAAATATAAAAATGCAGTAAATAAAGCAGGCAAAAAGGAATACAAACGTCTCAAAAATGAGATCGACAGGAAGTGCAAAACGGCTAAGCAGGGATGGCTAGAGGACAAATGTAAGGATGTAGAGGCTTATCTCACTAGGGGTAAGATAGATACAGCCAACAGGAAAATTAGAGAGACCTTTGGAGATAAGAGAACCACTTGTATGAACGTCAAGAGTTCAGATGGAAACCCAGTTCTAAGCAAAGAAGGGAAAGCAGAAAGGTGGAAGGAGTATATAGAGGGTCTATACAAGGGTGATGTACTTGAGGACATTATTATGGACATGGGAGATACGATACTGCGTGAAGAGTCTGAAAGACCTGAGTCGAAACAAGGCCCCTGGAGTAGACAACATTCCATTGGAACTACTGACGGCCTTGGGAGAGCCAGTCCTGACAAAACTCTACCGCCTGGTGAGCAAGATGTATGGAAAAGGCGAAATGCCCTCAGACTTCAAGAAGAACATAATAATTCCAACCCAAAGAAATCAGGTGTTGACAGATGTCAAAATTACCGAACTATCAGTTTAATAAGTCTCAGCGGCAAAATACTAACGCGAATTATTTACAGACGAATAGAAAAACTGGTAGAAGCCAACCTCGTGGAAGATCAGTTTGGATTCCGTAGAAATGTTGGAACACGTGAGGCAATACTGACCCTACGACTTATCTTAGAAGCTAGATTAAGGAAAGGCAAACCTACATTTGTAGACTTAGAGAAAGCTTTTGACAATGTTGACTGGAATACTCTCTTTCAAATTCTAAAGGTGGAACGGGTAAATTACAGGGAAAGGCTATTTACAATTTGTACAGAAACCAGATGGCAGTGATAAGAGTCGAGGGACATGAAAGGGAAGCAGTGGTTGGGAAGGGAGTGAGACAGGGTTGTAGTCTCTCCCTGATGTTATTCAATCTGTATATTGAGCAAGCAGTGAAGGTAACAAAAGAAAAATTCGGAGTAGGTATTAAAATCCATGGAGAAGAAATAAAAATTTTGAGGTTCGCCGATGACATTGTAATTCTGTCAGGGACAGCGAAGGACTTGGAAGAGCAGTTGAACGGAATGGACAGTGTCTTGAAAGGAGTATATAAGATGAACATCAACAAAAGCAAAACGAGGATAATGAAATGTAGTCGAATTAAGTCGGGTGATGCTGAGGGAATTAGATTAGGAAGTGAGACACTTAAAGGAGTTTTGCTATTTGGGGAGCAAAATAACTGAGGATGGTCGAAGTAGAGAGGATATAAAATGTAGACTGGCAATGGGAAGGAAAGTGTTTCTGAAGAAGAGAAATTTGTTAACATCGAGTATTGATTTAAGTGTTAGGAAGTCGTTTCTGAAAGTTTTTGTATGGAAGTGAAACATGGACGATATATAATTTAGACACGAAGAGAATAGAAGCTTTCGAAATAAGGTGCTACAGAAGAATTCTGAAGATTGGATGGGTAGATTACATAACTAATGAGGAGATATTGAATAGGATTGGGGGGAAGAGAAGTTTGTGGCACAACTTGACCACAAGAAGGGATCGGTTGGTAGGACGTGTTCTGAGGCATCAAGGTATCACCAATTTAGTATTGGAGGGTAAAAATCGTAGAGGGAGACCAAGAGATGAATACACTAAGCAGATTCAGAAGGATGTCGGTTGCAGTAGGTACTGGGAGATGAAGAAGCTTGCAGAGGATGGAGAGCTGCATCAAACCAGTCTCTGGACTGAAGACCACAACAACAACGGGCATCACAACCAATTAAAATAAATCCCCCCCTCCCCCCTCATGAGTATAAAAAAGCAAATATTTTTTATATGGACTTTTCGGCTGAATTTTTCTGTAAGCAACTACATGAATTAAGTGTTTATTCACTTAGCAATTGTCGGGCTTGGTAGTCTAGCGATAATGAGCGCGTAGGGACAGTAGAATCCGCGAGCTGGAGTCTCGGTGCCTTTCTTTTTTGTAGTTTTAAGTGCAATGTGCCATGCTTTTGTCTAAATATACCACTTTAGCTTTTAGAACTCGAGCTTCTGCTCAAACTAATAATACTTTACCTTTTTTCCGATTCTCAATCGGAAAAAAACGGAACCCTTGTTGTTCGTCTATCTGTTGCAAATCCTTTGCTTCAGGAACGGGTAAATGTATGAAGCTGAAATTTTTGTCACATGCTGAGGTTGTGTTCCCTTGACGGTGTGACATATACAAACCTAGAGGGCATTTTCCGTTGACCAATAACGAAAATTGGCAAGAAGCAAGGTTTTATAGTACACGTGAAGGAAAAGTTCAAAAACTGATAATTTGTAATTATATCACACGAAAATTGTTATCCAGTATCAAACTTGTAATTTCAACAATCAGTAGTTCTGCAATTGTGTTGACAGGGTCGCAATACTAAACATCAAATATCGGGCAAGGAATGACTTTCTCGCTCATATGGTGCGTTTCGGAATTTAGCCATCATCAGACATCCAGATACGATTACTGAATGTACATATGTCGTTCAAAGTTGCATGTGAAGCAAAAATTCGCAGAGTACACCCAGTCAGCCTGAATGCAGAACTACTAATTACTATAATAATAATAATAATAATAGTGGTCGCCTGCTTCCTGCATGACTTTGTCACATTTATATTATTGAAATTAAAACACTCTCGAAAATCTTTGATCCTGGCAAGACGTCGGTAACAGGTGAAAATGGTCGAGATTCTGGATTCTCGGAATGTATGAACTGTCTACATACATAGAACCCTCACAGAGCGAGTCCTACTCGCGCCTGGGCATTTTTTCGTTTTTATTTATGTTATGCAACGTACCTTTTTGCCCTTTCGAAAATGTGCTTGAATGACGTGTAAGATTTTGCAGTTCATGGTTGACTGACATGCAATGATTCAAACCCACTAAATTCTTCTACGTTATCTTAAATAACAATGCTGCAATGAGACTGAAAAATGAAACATATTACAGGGTTGCCACAGGTTTCCGCTTATTTGGTTTCAAAAAGTCGATCCCACCGCCGTGGAGCTCTCTTTGTTAGTTGTAACAAGCGGCACATTTTGAAAGAACAGTGATGTCGCAGTCGAATAGAGCCAACTAGCGTTGGCCCCTGCAAACTTGAAAGACGACTCTGGCAAAGGCAAAGAAAATTTTACTGTAGCAAGTAACCTGGCAACGCTACGCACACGTTTAGACAACTGAACAACAACGAAACAATAATAGGTTCACAAGAGAGCTTCTGTAAAGTTTGGAAGGTAGGAGACGAGGTACTGGCAAAGCTGTGAGGACGGGGCGTGAGTCGAGCTTGGGTAGCTCAGTCGATAGAGCACTTGCCCGCGAAAGGCAAACGCGCAGAGTTTGAGTCTCAGTCCGGCTCACAGTTTTAATCCGATCACCTCGTAAGTCGGACGTCGAGACTGTCCCGGCGCCAGTACACAGAATATCGAGTACTAATTACACCGATTGTGACTCAAGATTAATGATCGAGCTCGAAGCACCCAAGAAAAAGAATAATTTTAGCAGAGCGTGGTTTCGATCCACGGACCTCTGGGTTATGGGCCCAGCACGCTTCCACCGCGCCACTCTGCTGTGCAGAAAGATGCGCGCTCTTCGGTGCATGACATGGGACACTTGGAAAAGCGTTGTCTGCGTCGCCTACCGTTTAATTAAGCTTGCTTCAGGGGATGACACCTTTTCTAGCCCTGGGTCGAGGGCATACTGATAAGAGAGCTCATAATGCCACATTCTTTATAGATTTCGCTCCATATTGCCTCCACAGAAATAAAACCACATATCCTTTCAATCCATAAGGTTTCATTTCGTTTCCTCCTCCCCCTCAGGGTACATAGATACATTCATATATATATATGTATCTATGTATCCTGAACGGGTGGTCCATTGATCGTGACCGGGCCAAATCTCTCACGAAATAAGCGTCAAACGAAAAAACTACAAACTGGTCTAGCTTGAAGGGGGAAACCAGATGGCGCTGGTATAGGTCAAACGGATATCAACTGCGTTTTTGTAAAATCTGAACCCCCATTTTTATTACATATTCGTGTAGTACGTAAATAAACATGAATGTTTTAGTTGGACCACTTTTTTCGCTTTGTGATAGATGACACTGTTATAGTCACAAACATATGGCTCACAATTTTAGACGAACACTTGGTAACAGGTAGGTTTTTTAAAATTAAAATACAGAACGTAGGCACGTTTGAACATTTCCTGTCGGTTGTTCCAGTGTGATACATGTACCTTTGTGAACTTATCATTTCTGAGAACGCATGCTGTTACAGCGTGATTACCTGTAAATACCACATTAATGCAATAAATGCTCAAACTGATGTCCGTCAATATCAATGCATTTGGCAATATGTGTAACGACATCCCTCTCGAGAGCGAAGTAGTTCGCCTTCCGTAATGTTCGCACACGCATTGACAATGCGCTGACGCATGTTGTCAAGCGCTGTCGGTGGATCACGATAGCAAATATCCTTCAACTTTCCCCACAGAAAGAAATCCGGGGACGTCAGATCCGGTGAACGTGCGGGACATGGTATGGTGCTTCGACGACCAATCCACCTGTCATGAAATATGCTATTCAATACCGCACGCGAGCTATGTGCAGGACATCCATCATGTTGGAAATACAACACTCTTCTGACATGCAGTGAAACATCTTGTAGTAACATCGGTAGAATATTACGTAGGAAATTAGCTTAGATTGCCATCGATAAAATGGGGTCCAATTATCCTTCCTCCCATAATTCCGCACCATACATTAACCCGCCAAGATCGCTGACGTTCCACTTGTCGCAGCCATCGTGGATTTTCCGTTGCCCAATAGTGCATAACATTATGCCGGTTTACGTTACCGCTGTTGTTGAATAACGCTTCGTCGGTAAATAGAACGCGTGCAAAAAATCTGTCATCGTCCCGTAATTTCTCTTGTGCCCAGTGGCAGAACTGTAAACGACGTTCAAAGTCGTCGCCATGCAGTTCCTGGTGCATAGAAATATGATACGGGTGCAATCGATGTTGATGTAGCATTCTCAACACCGACGTTTTTGAGATTCCCGATTGTCGCGCAATTTGTCTGCTACTGATGTGCGGATTGGCCGCAACAGCAGCTAAAACACCTACTTGGGCATCATCATTTGTTGCAGGTCGTGGTCGACGTTTCACATGTGGCTGAACACTTCCTGTTTCCTTAAATAACGTAACTATCCGGCGAACGGTCCGGACACTTGGATGATGTCGTCCAGGATGCCGAGCAGCATACATAGCACACGCCCGTTGGGCATTTTGATCACAATAGCCATACATCAACACGATATCGACCTTTTCCGCAATTGGTAAACGGTCCATTTTAACACGGGTAATGTATCACGAAGCAAATACCGTCCGCAGTGTCGGAATGTTACTCTTGTAATTGTAGAGAAAGGTTAGTGGACATAGGAGAGAAGAGTGTTGATAGATGAAAGAACAGAGAGGGAAGGGAGGAAGAGAAGGCAGGAGGAGAAAAGAGAGAACGGAGATGAAAGAGGGGATGACTGAGTGGAACAAAGGGAAGAGACTAGCGTGGAGAGATATGAGAAGAGAGAGAGAGAAAACATTTTAAAAACGTATCCTAAAAGAAAAAGCTTGTGTTTCAGTCATACAATGTGAGGACGCTCTTGTAGAAGGATATTATGTTGAACTCAGACTAAACACAAGCTGTCAGTGGAACCAGTGATTCAAGTTCTTTAACCTGATTTCTTAAGACAAGATAGTTTCAATGTTCACAAGCGTCGCCGTGAAGTGCACACGTAGCTGAAGTGGACGTTCAAATGTAGGATAGTCGCTGGGACGCTCAGTAGCGCCCCATCTGGCCTGGCTCCACGTTCTAGCAAGCACAGACTCCGTGAAATTAGGTGAACACAGTTGGCCACAAGATTATAGAGAAAATCGTAGACAATCCAAAACTCCCTATACACCAAGACCTAGCATCTACAAACAAACTTCGTCACCTTTACGGAAGATCGACGACAAAAAAAGACGATGACGTCAACCTCCTGAAGAAATTGTAGCCAACTGTGACCGTGTCAGGGCGTGTGTTGGTAAGGTGTAAGCAACTGATGAACAAATAGGGCCTAGCCAACAGTCCTCAATGTGAGCACAGGAAAAGCCATGTACGAACTAGTGACTTTTGTGTGAAGCGTATGGCTATGAGGGTGGCCTGAAGGACATACATAGTCTCAGCCATAAATTGGTTCAAGAATATCTGTGATATTGTACAGTATTATAAGATCATATGTAAAGAATATTGTATCTCAGTATGGATTTCACAGAATATTTTAGTTAATTGTGTATGGGATGAATGCCACTGTAAATGGCGAACGAATAAATAAAGAAGTCTTAATGTAGTCGGTATCATGGACTGTCCAGCGGCAACGGGCCAGACGTGGAGTTTTGTCCTGCGCTGGATAGCCCACAGTCGCCCCTGCCTATGGCACTTAAGTACCCCTCATTCTCTTTGCGGACTGCAACACAGGAGCACAAGCAAATGGCATCAGTATAGTGGATGTAAGCAAGCACATTTTTACAAATCAAAATTGTTACTCAGGCGAACGATGGAAAAACATTTTTGCTGAAAATACCATATTCTTATGTTTTTTAGGGTGGGAAATCCAAATATGATACTTAAAACACTGTATCACCCACCATTTCTTCACATTTTTCAGTTAAATTTATTAAATTAAGCGATTTTTAAAAAATTTAACAGCTTTTATGTAGTTAAAATAATATAAAAAGGAGGTGTAATGAATGCAGACAACGTTGGTAGCACTGCTGAAAAACATTTGCTGGCAAAAAAGGTCGATTCTATTATTGTGTTAACAGATGGTGTTTTGTTTACTGTCAACCTAACCCCACTTTCCAGTTTCCTGTACATGTGCTCATTACAATATCTAATTGTAGTTGCAAAAATTCTGCTGACAGTTTTGTCATATTTATGGTGAATTTGTGATTAAAACACATCAAAGAAACATTGCAGACTTTGTGAAAAAGGTTTATCTATCATACTATGGACCTAAACTTGGTGATGAAGATAAATCTTCGGCACTGCATAAGGTAGGTTATGTGTGTGTTGAAGATCTGAGAAAATGGTTCAAAAAGGAGAAAAAAGCCTCCAGATTTGCTGTTCCTGTAATATGGAGGGAGCCAAGACATCATTCCAATGATTGCTACTTTTGCAGTCTTGTCATTACTGGTCATAATTCGAAAAACAAGAAGGTAATAAGCTACCTTAACCTTCTGCCCGCCATCTGACCAGTAGGGCATGGAGTACATTTGCCAGTTCCTGAACCACCAGATGATTTGAATTCCATGCCAACAAAAGTATTTTCTGATGTACAATGTGATTTAGATGGACCAGATGATGAAGAATTCCATTGTAATACAGAAAGTCTAGAGCCCATATCGTTTGCTCAGACCGAGCGTGAAGATTTGGTTAGGGATCTGGGCTTAACGAAAGAAAAAGCTGAATTGGTTGGCTGTAGATTAAAAGAAAAGAACTTATTGGCTGTTGGAACCAGCGTATACATTTTTAGAAAGAGAGAGCAGCAATTTTCCAAGAAGGTTGTTTAGTGTACTGGTCAGATGAATGAGTTTGGTATTAAATGCAAAAAGGAAGACTAGAGGCTGTTTTACTACACAATGGTAACATGTATGCATCTATACCTGTTGGACATCCTGTACATACGAAAGAAAGCTATGAAAACCTAGAAACAGTGCTAAATAAAATACGCTATTCTGCTCATGGTTGGATGATATCTGGCAATATAAAAGGAACATGCATGCTACTTGGTCAGCAACGTGGATTTACCAAATTTTAATGTTTCTGGTGTGAATGGAACAGTAGGGCTAGGGATCAACACTGGTGCAGGACTGGCCTGTGAGGGAGTCTTCAAGACCTGATGAGAAGAACATTCTACCCAAAAAACGTACTCCTACCACTTCTACATATAAAGTTAGGCCCAATAAAACAGTTTGTAAAGGCTTTGCCTAAAGATGGACCATGTTTAAATATCTCTGCCAATCGTTTCCACACCTTTCATAAGCTAAATTAAAAGAAGGCGTCTTTGTCAGACCTGACATTAGGAAATTGATGTTTGATGTTAACTTTGAATCCACAATGACCTGAAATGGGAAAGAAGCATGGGTATCATTCAAGCAAGTCGTTACAAAGTTCTTAGGAAGTGAAAAAGACCCAGAGTATGTTTCTATTATAGCTACAATGTTAAAGAAGTTTAAAACTTTAGGATGTTTAATGAGCCTGAAAGTCCACTTTGATTACTTCCCGGACGATATGGGAGATGTTAGTGAGGAGCAAGGGGAGCGTTTCCACCAGGACATTAAAGTGATGGAAAAACGCTACCAAGGCCGCTGGAACACCAACATGATGGGCGACTACTGTTGGTCACTTCACTGCGAAGTTCAGAAAGCAACTTATCGTAGAAAAAGCTACAAAGAAAATACAAACCAATTCCAGCTGACAAGTGAAACCTCTATTAACACACATCATTGTGTTAAGTAGCTTACTGTAAATACAAACCATATTTATGTTGTAACAAAGCGTTTCATTAATTTCCCCATTTACTGTATTGCATAGGATTTTTATACTATATAATAAAAAGTATATTGCTCAAAAACTAAAGCTAGATTTGGATCCAGCTCATAAAAATCTATGAAGATCAGCTATCATAGAAAAAAAAATTTCGTTCGACTGTGCTATTGGGCAGCCTCAAAAGACACTACCCATATGTTTCTATTATAGCTACAATGTTAAAGAAGTTTAAAACTTCAGGGTGTTTAATGAGCCTGAAAGTCCACTTTGATTACTTCCCGGACAATATGGGAGATGTTAGTCAGGAGCAAGGGGAGCGTTTCCACCAGGACATTAAAGTGATGGAAAAAGGGTGGCCTGAAGGAACATCGAAATTGAAACACTTGGACATGTGATAAATTTTTATTTTTACATTCCAAGATAGACATAACAATCAAACATGGTATGCCAACTAGCACAGGTTGTAATGACGATGGTAGGAGCACAAGTACCGGTACATCTATACTCAAAGCCAAACCACCCTGAGGTGCATGGCAGAGGATACGTCTCATTGTACTAGTTATTAGGAATTTTTCCCATTCTATCCACGGATGGAGCACTTGAATAATGACTGTTTAAATGCCTCTGTGCGGGGTTTACGTATTCTAATCTTGTCCTCACCATCTCTGTGGGAGGGATACGTAGGCAGTTGTAATATATTCCTGGAGTCATCACTTAAAGCCAGTTCTTGAAACTCTGTGAGTAGGATTTCTCGGAATAGTTTGATAGGTGTCACGTATAATTTTGGTATCTGAATCGATTGTAACCCGTATCGCAGAAGTTAAGCTAGTATCTCTGAGCCCGTGCGACGGCGCAGTGGAGCAGACTATGTTAAGCAGTGAGGCAGTCACAGTTCAACTGTGTTAAGAGTTGGGCTGATAATGCTGAGCAGTGTTTGAGTATGGATGCAAACAATGTTAAGTTTTGTTAGAATGATGAAGCAATGGCAATAAAACGTTAAATTTAAAGTTTCAATTTGGTGAAGCAGCAAGTCTAATTGATTGTCCAAGATAGAGATGATAGTGATTTTACTTTTGTTTTTACTATTACTGCGTCATAGAACTAACGTGGTTATTGTACTGCAAGTTCCTAGATTTGCGACATAGGAAAGAGTATTATTTGGATGTTAAAAAGTTCATTAAATTTAAAATACGCCCTTAGCACTTTTTCACAGTATACAAATAAAACTGGAGAGTGGTCATTTATACACATACTTCATTTTCTTACAATTCTTATTAATGAATCATCCAACCAGGTACGTTCGATTTTCAGTTAACAGAGAACTCATTGCACCTCTCGAGTGTCTCCGTGTAGATACAATAATTTGCAGCTTTTGTATAGCGACGCAGTACTGCAATGCGCTATCCAGATTTGCGCAAAATAGAATTAAGGAGAAAATATTGTTTTATTACTTATTTTTTTTACTTATCAATCAGGGTCAACTTATTTTAATCAGAGATGGTTTTGCAAAATTAATCACAAAAACTAATTACTCTAAGTTTCATATCAAAGTTAAGTATTCAGGCAGTTTATACTGTTCAAAATTCTTGCAGTGAGATTGCTAACTTTTACAGCATGAAAGACCCCCCTTTTCATTATTACAATGCGGCTTTGCCTTCTCATTACGATAGCTGATTTATTATTACAGTACGTCAGTTGCTATATTTTTACTCATTTAGATAACTTTAAGTTTACGTCTATCTGGAAGAGTCAGACAGTTCGATTTCTTCAAAATGTCTGTGACGCTTTACCACGAAACGAAAAAACCTGTGACCATTCGTGCTGTCCTCCTGTGTGTGTGTGTGTGTGTGTGTGTGTGTGTGTGTGTGTGTGTGTGTGTGTGTGTTCTATATCTGCTGTTAGTCCTACACACTTAAGCAATATTCTAGAATCGGACGTACTAGTAATTTATAAGCAATCTCCTTTGTAGACAGACTTCACTCCCCCACTATTCTACCAATAAACCGAAGTATGATGCGTGCCCTGCCCACGACTGGGTCTGTGTGATCATTCCATTTCATATCCCCCCAAAGTGCTACACCCAGGCATTTGTATGAATTGGCAGATTCCAACAGTGTCTCACTGTCATTATAGTCACAGGATACTACGCTTTTTTCGTTTTGTGGAGAGCACAGTTTTACATTTCTCAAGATTTAAAGCAAGTTGACAATCTTTGGACCACTTTGAAATCTTACCAATATCTGACTGAATATTTATGCACTTGCTCTCACATAGTACTTCATTATAGATAACTGCATCATGTGCAAAAGGCCTGATTTTACTATTGATATATATATATATATATATATATATATATATATATATATATATAATACAAAAATGCAGTAAGTGAAGCAGGCAAAAAGGAATACAAACGTCTCAAAAATGAGATCGACAGGAAGTGCAAATGGCTAAGCAGCGATGGCTAGAGGAAAAATGTAAGGATGTTGAGGTTCATCTCACGAGGGGTAAGATAAATACTGCCTACAGGAAAATTAAAGAGACCTTTGGAGAAACGAGAGGCACTTGTATGAATATCAAAAGCTCAGATGGAAACCCAGTTCTAAGCAAAGAGGGGAGACCAGAAAGGTGGAAGGAGTATATAGAGGGTCTATACAGGGGCGATGTTCTTGAGGACAATATTATGGAAATGGAAGAGGATGTAGATGAAGATGAAATGGGAGATATGATACTGCGTGAAGAGTTTGACAGAGCGCTGAAAGATCTGAGTCGAAACAAGGCCCCGGGAGTAGACAACATTCCATTAGCACAACTGACGGCCTTGGGACAGCCAGTCCTGACAAAACTCTACCATCTGGTGAGCAAGATGTATGAGACAGGCGAAATTCCCTCAGACTTCAAGAAGAATATAATAATTCGAATCCCAAAGAAAGCAGGTGTTGACACATGTGAAAATTACCAAACTAGCAGTTTAATAAGTCACAGCTGCAAAGTACTAAAGCGAATTCCGTACAGACGAATGGAAAAACTGGGAGAAGCCGACCTCGGGGAAGATCAGTTTGGATTCCGTAGAAATGTTGGAACACGTGAGGCAATACTGACCCTAAGACTTACCTTAGAAGAAAGATTAAGGAAAGGCAAACCTACGTTTCTAGCATTTGTAGACTTATTGTCAAAAGTTTTCTCTATTCATTGGAATACTTTCTTTCAAATTTTGAAGGTGGCAGGGGTAAAATACAGGGAGCAAAAGGGTATTTACAATTTGTACAGAAACCAGATGGCAGTTATAAGAGTTGAGGGGCAGGAAAGGGAAGCAGTGGTTGGGAAAGGAGTGCGACAGGGTTGTAGCCTCTCCCCGATGCTTTTCAATCTGTATATTGAGCAAGCAGTAAAGGAAACTAAAGAAAAGTTCGGAGTAGGTATTAAAATCCATGGACAAGAAATAAAAACTTTGAGGTGGTAATTCCGTCAGAGACAGCAAATGACCTGGAAGAGCAGCTGAACGGAATGGACAGTGTCTTGAAAGGAGGGTATAAGATGAACATCAACAAAAGCAAAACAAGGATAATGGAATGAAGTCGAATTAATTCGGGTGATGCTGAGGGAATCAGATTAGGAAATGAGACACTTAAAGGAGTTTTGCTATTTTCGGGGCAAAATAACTGATGATGGTCGAAGTAGAGAGGATATAAAATGTAGACTGGCAATGGCAAGGAAAGCGTTTCTGAAGGACAGAACCTGTTAACATCGAGTATAGATTTAAGTGTCAGGAAGTCGTTTCTGAAAGTATTTGTATGGAGCGTAGCCATGCATGGATGTGAAACATGGACGATAACTAGTCTGGACAAAGAGAGAATAGAAGCTTTTGAAATGTGCTGCTACAGAAGAATGCTGAAGATTAGATGGGTGGACCACATAACTAATGAGGAGATATTGAATAGAATTGGGGAGAAGAGGAGTTTGTGGCGCAACTTGACTAGAAGAAGGGATCGGTTGGTAGGACATGTTCTGAGGAATCACCAATTTAGTACTGGAGGCTAAAAATCGTAGAGGGAGACCAAGAGATGAATACACTAAGCAGATTCAGAAGGATGTAGGCTGCAGTAGGTACTGGGAGATGAAGAAGCTTGCACAGGATAGGGTGGCATGGAGAGCTGCATCAACCCAGTCTCAGGACTGAAGACCACAACAACAACCGTGTCTGCTAGGTCATTAATATAGAAAATGAACAGCAAGGGTACCATCACATTTCCCTAGGACACACCCAAAGTTACTTCTACGTCTGATGGTGAGTCTCCATCCGAGATAACGTGCTATGCCCTCCATACCAAAATGTCCTCAATCCAGTCACAAATCCTCTTGATACCTCACATAATCGTACTTTTGACAATAAGCGTAGGTGTGGTGCTAGTCAAATGCTTTTAGAATATCAAGAAATACCCATCTAACTGATTGCATTGATCAAAGGCTTTCAGTGTGTAAGTTGGATCGGACACAATCAATGTTTTCGGAATCCATGGTAGTTTGCACTGAGATGGTCATTCTCTTCAAGATATCTCAAGTTTCAACTCAGAATATGTTCTAACATTCTACTATAAATAGATGTTAGTGATACTGGACGGTAGCTTTGTGGATCATTTGTACTACCCTTCTTGTGAGCTGGTGTCTCCGGTGCCTTTTTCCAAGAACTCGGCACGGTTTTTTTGTTTGAGGGATCTACGATAGATTGTAACAAGAAGGCGCTAACTCAGCGGCAAATTCGGTATAGAATCCGACAGTGATTACACGGGGGCCGGGAGCTTCGTTCAATTTTAACGATTTCAGCTGTTTCTCAACACCACTGACACTAATACTTACTTCATCCATCTTTTCAGTGGTACGAGGATTAAACTGAGGCAATTCTCCTGGACTTTCCTCTGCCAAGGAAATTTGATAACGGATTTTTTTAATGAATTCTTCCGTCGCTCCTTGGTAGAACATTTCCATTTCGAGGGTTGAATGACACTTAGGCGTTTTTTTGTTCTAGTTTTGGGCTTATTAGGCTATCTTCAGGTAACTAATGGCTATTGTTTACAAGGAGTCTGATTTATTTCATCTCCAGCTGCGTTCATCTTCAGTCAGCCTTTTTGATATACACAGACGCACCAACTCCGCCGCTGTAATGGAATAGCAAACAGCAGCCTCGACGCCAGAAGACAGAAGTTAAAAGGTATTTGAAGTCTGATTTTTACGTACCCGGGTGACTCGTGAGGACGGGAAGGAAACGGCCTCACGTCAGCAGTCACCTGTGAGCTGGGATGAAGACCTGACAGCCGAAGACTGGCAAGCGGGAGTCCGTGGTTCGAGTCCGCGACACTGGCCTTCCCCCGCTGGCCTACGCACAACACTGTCACACGCGGCCGCTTAGAGAAGAGAAACACTGGTGCGCCACATCCAAGGTATCACCGTCCGATGCACGACTTCGTTCTCAATAATTAAACGGGCCACAGCACGAGGCGCGTCTCCAGCCAACTGGGCGAGACGGCGACACGAGATACACACCGCCGCTGCCGCAGCAGAAGTCTTCGCAAACGGCACAGCTGCCGCTCTCCGAGCCAGAACATCCAGTAAGCAAACAGTTGTACAAAACTTTCAATAAAAGTTATCTTATGTAAAAATGTTGTTTCATTCTACCTCATTCCCGAGCCAAGGAAGAACCCACCCGGCCCACATGTTGTTAAGAGAGAAAAATTAATTTATTTAGTATTTTCACCCTGACATAATGCTTTAGAATCAAATGCCCTTTGCAGTAATGCCCATCCTGACAACTGACTAGCACCAAAAGAGAAAACCCAGTTACATTTACTGACAGTAGTGTTACACAGGGGACAGTTAGGATTTCCAGCTTTTGGAAATGTTCAAGGCAGTGAGCCCTACTGCCACTCTTGGTTATTATACGAATTGCTCTTTACTGTAATTTGAAAACTATTTGAATATTTTTACTGTTGACTCCCCAGAATATTATTCCATAGGTAATAACAGAGTGGATATAGGAGAAATATACAGATCTGACACATGTAGTATCGCACACTGCAGTCAGAATTCTAAGAGCATAGCATGCTGCAGCGATTCTGTTACTAAGTATTTTAATATGTTCTTCCCACTTTAACTGACTGTCAGTATGCATGCCAAGAAATTTTGTGTAGTCTATAGTTTCATCGTTTAACTTAAAGTTGTTATAGTGTGGTTTTTTGCAGACATAAAAGTTAACAGCATTTTTTTTAAAAATGTAGTGTTAGTTTATTATTGGATGCCCACTTACGTACACTGTTTAGTGTTTGTTCGGCTTTTTCTTTCAGTGCATCTGGTGATTTGTCCTTCGGGCCATTTTTAAACTGTGTGAACCATTCGTAAAACCGAAAGGGAAGACCATCGTGTTCACCGTACGGCTCCGTCACATCATACCGCATCTACAGCAGCAGTTGCTACAACAGTGACACAACTAACTGTTAAAAAAGGGCTGCTTCAAGGACAACCTGTAGTGTGCATACCACTGACCATTGCGACTTCAGTGGAGGGCAGCGTGGAGGTCTGTGTGTGTGTTTTTTTTATGATGAAATCTGGTTCTGCCCCGGTGCCATTGTTGATCGTGTGTTGGTTAGGAGGAGACCAGCCAGAAGCCGACCAATCACTCTGTGCGCTAGACGCACTGGAACTACTGACTGCGGCAGATTTCATATGGCAGTAGAAGCACTCGCTCAGTTACCCCACGAGCCCTGACTCCAAATCAGTATGTCAGTCTGATTATTTGGCCTGCTGTGCTGCCATTCATGTACAGCATTCCAGGGGGTGTTTTCGAACAGGATAACGCTCGCCCACATACTGCTGCTGTAAACCAACACGTTCTGCAGTGTGTCGATATTTTGGCTTGGCCTGCTCGACCACCAGATCTGTCTCCAATCGGACCCAAATGGGGAATCATCGGACGACAACTTCAGCGTTAACCGTCGCTGTATTGACCGACCAAGTGCAGCAGGCATGGAACTCCATACCACAGACTGACATGCACGTTTGAATTCAACATTCTAGCGGTTTCACAGCATTTCAAATTTGCATTGGCTCATCTCGCGTTTAAATTAACGTGTGATCTTGCAATGTTCGTCATTTACGTATATGCCATAGAGCAAAGTAATTCCCAAAATTTAATCACTCTACGTTCATTATTTTTTGTTGCTGCGATTGTTTTCCGACAGCGTATTTTGAATTTCGTAATACCTGTAAACTAGCTTTCGAGACTTTCAAGGCTCTTCTTCAGAAGGGAGCGTAGAGAAGTTACATCATTATCTCTGTAGTGCGATGAGAGATACTGTCTCTGCGACAAGAAGATAGATAAAGTGACTTAAATGCATCGCAGAGAGTGGCAAGTATATGGCAGGCTCTGTCGCAAAACGAATTGCTTTTCTTACAGCAGTTTTGTTGTACAGTTTATATCCACCTGGTAGCTTGCATTTTAATTGTATACTGTCCACAAATCAATCACTTTTCACTATAAAAGTAAATACTGATTGTGACCTAACATCCAGCGTGTCTTGTGCACATAATGTATACTGCAAAGACACTCTTTCAAATGATTATGTTCCACGCCCTGACAGAATCAGCAAACAATTCAGACGAGACTGTCAAATATCAGTTTAGATTCGTACACGCACGTAACATCGGTGGGAATGTAAATGATAAAAGTTGCGAGGGAATCTGAAAGAAAAGCAATGGTTGAGAAAGGAGAGAGGGGGTTGTAGTCTTTCCCCGATGTTCTTGTATCTGTACAGTGAGCTAGCAGTAAATGAACCAAAGAAAAATCTGTAGAAGAAATTATTCGGGTTTGTCAATGACATTGTAATTCTGCCAGAGACAGCAAAAGATTTGAAGAGCAGCTGAACTGAATAGACGTGTTTTGTAGAGAGGATATCATCAAGGATAATGGAATGTAGTCAAATTAAATCAGGTGATGCTAAGAGAATTAGATTAGGAAACGAGACACTTCAAGTCGTAGATTAGTGTTGTTGTTTGGACTGGAAAGAAACTGATGATGGCCAAAGTAGAGAGGATATAAAATGTAGCCTGGCAATGGCAAAAATGCGTTTCTTGAGAAGAGACATTTTGTTAACATCGAGTATAGATTTAAGTGTCAGAAAGTCTTTTCTGAAACTATTTGTATGGAGTGTAGCCATGTATGCAAGTGAAACATGGACGATAAACAGTACAGACAAAAAGAGAATAGGAGCTATAGAAGAATGTTGAAGATAAAGTGAGTAGATCACATAAATAATGAGGAGGTACTGAATGGAATTCGAGAGACAAGAAATCTGTGGCACAACTTGACCAAGAGAAGAGATCAGTCGGTAGGACACATTCTGAGACATCAAGGGATCACCAAATTAGCATTGAAGGGAAATGTGGAGAGTAAAATTCGTAGAGGGAGACAATAAGATGAATACAATAAGCAGATTCAGAAGGAAGTCCGTTGCAGTAGCAATTCGAGGTTGGCACAGGATAGAGTAGCATGGACAGCTGCGTCATACCGGTCTTCGGATTGAAGACCACAACAAGTCTGTTAAAGGTAGAACGGCCACCAGAGTACATTAGTGTTGTTGCCAGGCCTAACAGGGTATATAGATTACATAAACAGCGTGGTATGTTGAGCAATCGGTTTCAAGAATACTGAGATGCCACATACTCTTGTGAAACAAAGTTATCAGCCCTTGACAGAGCTTTAGAGGAGTCTCGATTTTTGCCATCTGGTCGAATTATGCAATATCAAGAACCGTGAGGGTTTCAGATGTGACACTGGCCCTATGTTGGACTACATGGAAACATATGGGCAGCCATACTCAGCGTCAAGATCCCACTGAACCGCATCTGACAGAGTCAAGAGCCGATTGCTGCACTGTGCACCAACCACACAGTAACCTCTTCGATCTGCGTGTGCTACCCAAGAACAAGTAAAGGGCTACTTGCAACATTCTATGACTTCTCGCACCACTGGTGAATGACTAAAGGCCGAAATACTAATTGTCTTTTTCCAAAGCTGTTTCACAGAGGAAGACTGCACTGTAGTTCCTTCTCTAGATTGTCGCACAGATGACAAAATGGTAGATATCGAAATAGACGACGAGGGATAGAGAAACAATTAAAA
The DNA here is from genome assembly GCF_023864345.2 of Schistocerca serialis cubense. Taxonomy (NCBI): domain Eukaryota; kingdom Metazoa; phylum Arthropoda; class Insecta; order Orthoptera; family Acrididae; genus Schistocerca; species Schistocerca serialis. The sequence goes on from NC_064649.1 coordinate 16,059,377, forward strand.
TCGCTCAAAAGAAGAAAGGCCGCTGGACCTGATGGGATACCAGTTCGATTTTACACAGAGTACGCGAAGGAACTTGCCCGCCCCCCCCCCCCCCCCCTTCTTGCAGCGGTGTACCATAGCTCTCTGGAAGAGCGTTGCCTTCCAAAGTATTGGAAAATGGGCACAGGTCATCCCCGTTTTCAAGAAGGAAAGTCGAACAGACGTGCAGAACTATAGACCTATATCTCTAACATCGATCAATTGTAGAATTTTGGAACACGTATTATGTTCGAATATAATGACTTTTCTGGAGACTAGAAATCTACTCTGTAGGAATCAGCATGGGTTTCGAAAAAGACGATCGTGTGAAACCCAGCTCGCGCTATTCGTCCACGAGACTCAGAGGGCCATAGACACGGGTTCCCAGGTAGATGCCGTGTTTCTTGACTTCCGCAAGGCGTTCGATACAGTTCCCCACAGTCGTTTAATGAACAAAGTAATAGCATACGGACTATCAAACCAATTGTGTGATTGGATTGAAGAGTTCCTAGATAACAGAACGCAGCATGTAATTCTCAATGGAGAGAAGTCTTCCAAAGTAAGAGTGATTTCAGGTGTGCCGCAGGGGAATGTCGTAGGACCGCTGCTATTCACAATATACATAAATGACCTTGTGGATGACATCGGAAGTTCACTGAGGCTTTTTGCGGATGATGCTGTGATACATCAAGAGGTTGTAACAATGGAAAATTGCACTGAAATGCAGGAGGATCTGCAGCGAATTGACGCCTGGTGCAGGGAATGGCAATTGAATCTCAATGTAGACAAGTGTAATGTGCTGCGAATACATAGAAAGAAAGATCCCTTATCATTTAGCTACAATATAGCAGGTCAGCAACTGGAAGCAGTTAATTCCATAATTTATGTGGGAGTACGCATTAGGAGTGATCTAAAATGGAATGACCATATAAAGTTGATCGTCGGTAAAGCAGATGCCAGACTGAGATTCATTGGAAGAATCCTAAGGAAATGCAATGCGAAAACAAAGGAAGTAGGTTACAGAACGGTTGTTCGCCCACTGCTTGAATACTGCTCAGCAGTGTGGGATCCGTACCAGATAGAGAAGATTCAACGGAGAGCAGCGCGCTTCGTTACAGGATCATTTAGTAATCGCGAAAGCGTTACGGAGATGATCGACCAACTGTACATCGGGTGACTGATGATTATTCTGAGTCAACACCTAAGTCTACTGCCTTTTTGCTTTACGTAGGAAACACGTCCAACAAGACCGGTCGTATTTTACGGAAATACGATGTGAAATGTGTTTTCCGACCTCCATCTAAAATTAGAGCACTTTTGAGTTCCGTTAATGATGATCTTGGACTGCGTAAGGCGGGTGTATATCGTGTTCCTTGTAGCTGCGGCATGGCATATATTGGGCAATCTATCAGGACCGTGGAGGACCGATGTACTGAGCATAAACGGCACACACGGTTACAGCAGCCACGTAGATCTGCTATTGCCGAACATTGCTTGGATACTGGTCACCCCATGTTATATAATAACACCGAGATATTGGCATGCACGTCCAGTTATTGCGACAGTGTTATTAGAGAGGCAGTTGAGATTAAATTAGCGAGCAACCTTGTTAACAGGGATGGAGGTTTCTGTTTAAACTCTGAGGTATTAAATTTGCATGTACGCCGCCTGTGCGTTGCAGTTTGCCTTGAAAATGGCGGGGTGTTCTCCCGCCGAAATACCGGCGGTCGCTGAAAGTGTTACCTGGCTGAATTCCCGGAAGTTATTCGAAAGTACGACATTAGTTGTCTAGTTGTCACAGTAAGGTGAAGTGTGTGGCATATGTCCATTTCGTTCATTTAAAACTGAAGAACTGCAGGCTCCTCTGTCGAAGGCCCAACAGTTGAGCCAGTTGCATGGAGTTTGCGACACTTGTGCAGAGATGGAATGTGTTGATATTTCTATGGAGCCCAGGAATCTCCAGGTATTCTGCCTAGGAACAGGGTGTTCCAGAGGTAGGATACACTCGTCTTTCCATCGCTACATGCGGTAGGAACCATCTCCGCACACATTCACTGACAGACACCTGTGGTGGGTGGCCATCTCCCAGAGTTCAGTTCTGCAGTTGATCTCAGACCAGCAGGCAGTACTCCGTGTTGGAAGTATTGTGTAGATGCTCACTGGGACCACCAAAGGGAAGGCTTTGTTTATTTACAACGAGCTTCAGCATATAGTGGACTATATCAGATGCAACTTTCTGGCATTGTGTAAACGTTGTATATAGTAAATTCAAAGCAACACTGCCCGCTAAAACTAGCACAGTGTTTGGCGACGGTGGGCATATTTATGCTCCAAATGAAGCATGAAAAAATATTTGTAAGTGCAAAAGAAACACATGTTACAACTCCACGAATTTTCGTTGAAGAGTTACGGCAGCTCTTCAGATGGAGGCTACAACGTAGTAACGTCGTGGTATTCCATTAGGAGAAATTACATAGGACCTATGCTAGAGGAATATTCTTGCAAGAAAAAATTTACTGATAAACGATGACAGCAAATTTTTATTTGTAGATGACAACGGGGACCAAAGAAGATAATATTGTTGTCTGTCTGTGGAAAGGGAAAACCATATTCATCGAGCTGTGAATCACTGTTTGTGGATGTAATGTTCAAGAGTTCGAACAAATAGTCTGTATAGTTGTTTAAACTTTACGCTGATCTTACAAGTAGTTAAGAGGATACATACACTATTCCACATGTTTACGTTTTGATATCGAACAACTGTAGATTAAAACTGAAGAAGTTGCAAAAAGGTGGGAATTTAAGGAGATGGGACCTGGATAAACTGACTAAACCAGAGGTTGTACAGAGTTTCAGGGAGAGCATAAGGGAACAATTGACAGGAATGGGGGAAAGAAATACAGTAGAAGACGAATGGGTAGCTCTGAGGGATGAAGTAGTGAAGACAGCAGAGGATCAAATGGCTCTGAGCACTATGGGACTTAACATCTGTGGTCATCAGTCCCCTAGAACTTAGAACTACTTAAACCTAACTAACCTAAGGACAGCACACAACACCCAGTCATCACGAGGCAGAGAAAATCCCTGACCCCGCCGGGAATCGAGCCCGGGAACCGGGCGCGGGAATCGAGAAGCGAGAACGCTACCGCACGACCACGAGCTGCGGACAGCAGAGGATCAAGTAGGTAAAAATACGAGGGCTAGTAGAAATCCTTGGGTAACAGAAGAAATACTGAATTTAATTGATGAAAGGAGAAAATATAATAATGCAGTAAATGAAGCAGGCAAAAAGGAATACAAACGTCTTAAAAATGAGATCGACAGGAAGTGCAAAATGGCTAAGCAGGGATGGCTAGAGTGCAAATGTAAGGATGTAGAGGCTTATCTCATGAGAGGTAAGATAGATATTCCCTACAGGAAAATTAAAGAGACCTTTGGAAAAACGAGAGGCACTTGTATGAATATCAAGAGCTCAGATGGAAACCCAGTTCTAAGCAAAGAGGGGAAAGCAGAAAGGTGGAAGAAGTATATAGAGGGTCTATACAAGGGCGATGTTCTTGAAGACAATATTATGGAAATGGAAGAGGATGTAGATGAAGATGAAATGGGAGATACGATACTGCGTGAAGAATTTGAGAGAGCACTGAAAGACCTGAGTCGAAACAAGGCCCCGGGAATAGACAACATTCCATTAGAACTACTGACGGCCTTGGGAGAGCCAGTCCTGACAAAACTCTACCATCTGGTGAGCAAGATGTTGACTGGAATACTCTCTTTCAAATTCTAAAGGTGGCAGGGGTAAAATACAGTGAGCGAAAGGCTATTTACAATTTGTACAGAAACCAGATGGCAGTTATAAGAGTCGAGGGGCATGAAAGGGAAGCAGCGGTTGGGAAGGGAGTGAGACAGGGTTGCAGCCTATCCCCGATGTTATTCAATCTGTATATTGAGCAAGCAATAAAGGAAACAAAAGAAAAGTTCGGAGTAGGCATTAAAATCCACGGAGAAGAAATAAAAACTTTGAGGTTCGCCGATGACATTGTAATTCTGTCAGAGACAGCAAAGGACTTGGAAGAGCAGTTGAATGGAATGGACAGTGTCTTGAAAGGAGGATATAAGATGAATATCAACAGAAGCAAAACGAGGATAATGGGATGTTTGGTCATGAGCTTTAACACAAAAATCCATTAAATATTTTCTAGAGAGCTTTATTTTCGCTTCGCTCAAATATTGGAGCAAAAATTTGCAGTGCTGTAGGCCACCATCAAATTAGGCCAGTGACATCAGTGCTGCTCAAAAATCAGCAGTCAGAGGTGACAGTTGCAGATATAAGCGAAAACGAACTAGTTCGAAATATACAGAGCGCTATACGGACACACGCACGACGCCCAGAGAACACGTGACCAGTATGTTGACAACACAAAATCTGTTCTGTCGAACATGTATTTCAGTCGCGTATTGCTCGTGACGTCACCATACCAGTTTAGGTGCATGCCTGTGATTGTCACGAATTAGCTTTGTGTAAAGTTACAAACCGGCGTAGTGTTAAGCTAATACACTGATTTGGGTGTCATTGTGATGAGCTTGCGAAGCACCGCTAGGAGTCAGAGCGAGAAAATAAAATTATTCTCCGGTATTGAATTGGGAGCTATAGAGTAATGAAAGAGTTTGTTTCATACGAGTCGTAAATATGCTCGGTATTACAGAAAACATGAGAAAAGATTTCGCAAAAAGGACTCCAAAAAGTCTTAAAGTCCAGCGCTGAGCGAATGCGACAGTTCACACAGAGTCTGGAAAAAAAAAGAAGGCTCAAAGCGATTACATAGCTGATCCATCGGGTATACTGTAACCCAGCCACCGAAAACCTAAACTTGTGAGTAACCATTAACACTACTCCATGTGACCACTGTATTACAGATACTGATAAATTACGTATTAATACGAAACACATGTTACGACTTTATTCCGAAAAATCTGCGGCGCAGACCTGCACTGCAAACACTGAAATTTATTTGCTGTGTCATGCCGTGCATTGTTAAAAAACAAAACAGATGCCTGTCGCAAGGTGTTGAATGAAGGTATAATTACCTGAACAACTGATGAAACAAATAGAATTATCGGGTATAAGCTGGGCGTTGACTTGTAGTTATAGAATGCCTGCGGGTCGCTGTGTCATGACAATCGCCTTGATTAGTGAGGAAATTTCTTCGGTTATTTCCAGGCACTTGGGAACAGGTTGAAATGAACAATTAACAAGTGTCGACTGCATACAGTCGTAAAGGCTGATTTCAAATGCCTTTGATAACTGTAAAGCAACTACAGCCACGCATAAAAGCGATAGAAATTCAGCTGGGTCAGTAAGTCGTACGCTAACGACCCACCTAGCTGTTGGAGGTAAACACTTCCCCCCTCACAGCGTTCTAATGTAGCCGGCTAGACTGCACCACTCAGCGTCCGATGTAAACACAGCCGACAACAGGAAGTGCTGTACTGTAACACGACCACCAGCTCGAGTTCAGAGCAGGAAACAGCCGGGGTCCTCGGTGGTCTAGTGGTAAGGGGGTCTGGAACGTTCCAGCACCTCGGCTGGGGCTATTCGCCCCAGCCGGGCCGGGGTTCAATCCCCGGCCGGCGCTGGAATTTTCAGACTTCCGAACACTAGCCTCCACCTCTGCCCTGGCATGTGGAGCATGCCGGGTACCCCCGGCTTCAGATCCCACGTGGAGCTCACTCCCACACTACAAACGATGCCTGATTATGCTGTTGCAAACACAGATACTAATATACACACACACTTTCTTCACCAGACAACATCTACCTACATTTTCAAGGTACTTGCTACAGAATGTATCTCACTGTCAAAAGAAACTGCATGGTATCATTAACATTTGTATAATTGAACAATGAAGTGGAATCCTTACTAAAAAAACCTAAAATGTTTTGTAGTCCTTGGTGCTAATGATGCTAAGATAAATAAAAAACACAATCAATATTTGAAAAAACTTTTGGCTATAAAACTGACATATATATATATATTACATGTTGTACTTCGCAGATTCTCAGTCCTGAAACAGCATAAATTATATGAATAGCATCACACAAGTGAAGAGTGAAAGAAAAAAAAAAAAAAAAAAAAAAAAAAAATGTTCGAGTGTCTCAGTCTGTGTTCTTTTTGGTATCATATGTGGTAACAAATTCTGTATCAGAAATAGTTGAAACTCAGTACCTTTTAAAAATGCATTTTTTTCACTAATTGTATGTTTAGAAGTGAACACAGAGCTTCTTTTCTCTCAAATTATTCTAGTGTCAAAATGAGATGTATGATGGGACACAGGTCACTAATGATAAAACACTTTTTTATATGAAAGAAGATAATTCTCAAGTTTTTATGTGAGCTGGATGCTAAATGAAACAGTAAAATCATCAAGAAATTCGTTTTTCTAATGTTAGCATTTTTTTTTAACGTACATAGACTTTTATTTACAAAATAACAAATTCGTTTTACAAAATACAGTTTACATTTTACTTGTAGAGACGAGACAATCCATTCTTTATTTTAATTTTTCTGTTACTGTACTGTCGAGGTAATTATTTCATTTGGTATTTTGTTTTTTAATTTTTTTAATATTTTTCGAAAGTCTGTCAGTCAGAGGTTTTTTTAGTTGTTTCTTGCACCGTTTATTGTTGTAGTTTAGCAATTATAGCTTTTCTGAGCCTTTGTACGCTACATTTATACGTATGGCAGAGTGAATATGGAGTAAGCATTGATTGTACGATCTAGTTATTTACAGAGAATAATTAGTATATAAGAAAACAAAGTTATTTTATGGAATTTTACTTCTTACTAGTTGTGGTATTATTTTTGTTATTATTTTTGTAGACGTTTTGAGTTGAGGATGTGCTCTATTCATTTTAAAATAATGTTGTGTTATTACTATCCTCTTTTTAAATCTTGTGTTAGAAAACAAGGGGGAGGCATTTTACGTTGGGTCTTCAAAAACGAGACCTTAGTGGGACATGCACTAGGCATGAAATCAGTTTGATAGAAATATTAACGAGTGTATCAGTTGTCAGCTCTTGTTTGATGGGTAAAGTGGTATCCAAAGGGGAAACCCTCATGAAAAACTATCTTAACATATTAAACAATCCATGACAAAAGAAAAAGGACATTACTATTTTAGCATTTAACTAACAAGTCTATATATCCAGAATGAGATTTTCACTCTGCAGCGGAGTGTGCGCTGATATGAAACTTCCTGGCAGATTAAAACTGTGTGCCCGACCGAGACTCGAACTCGGGACCTTTGCCTTTCGCGGGCAAGTGCTCTACCAACTGAGCTACCGAAGCACGACTCACGGCCGGTACTCACAGCTTTACTTCTGCCAGTACCTCGTCTCCTACCTTCCAAACTTTACAGAAGCTCTCCTCATGGGCCGTGCTTCGGTAGCTCAGTTGGTAGAGCACTTGCCCGTGAAAGGCAAAGGTCCCGAGTTCGAGTCTCGGTCGGGCACACAGTTTTAATCTGCCAGGAAGTTTCAAGTCTATATATTTCGGTTAATAGTGGTACAGTTGGTAGAGCACTTGCCCGTGAAAGGCAAAGGTCCCGAGTTCGAGTCTCGGTCGGGCACACAGTTTTAATCTGCCAGGAAGTTTCAAGTCTATATATTTCGGTTAATAGTGGTACAACCTCTCTGGCTCAGCTTTTTAATAAAGTATCTTGTGGGTCAGAAAAGAAATTATATTACAACCTCTGCAGATTAAGTTTGGCTGAATGAAACATTGTAAAAGCCTTGCCCGAAGACGGAGAAGGTTACATTCTCTGCAAAGCGTTTGCGCTCAGTAATGAGAGAAATTGTAAGAATAAAAAAAGGTATGCAGAGTGGAAATCTGATTCTGGAAAGGTCAATTATTGTTGTACCATTGTATTATTTACGTTGCATTTAGAGAGAGAGACTCCTACTTTGGCTCTCTTGCTATTAAATTCCGTGCCACATCTCCATTTGAAATGCTTAAAAGAGTGGATAAAAGCTTTTATTAATACTAAATTACAAGATAGGATTGCTGAATGTGACATCCTGCGTACATTCATGTCACTGGAGATACAGTTTGTATTAAATGTTATGAGAATAGAATTATTTTGTAACATGTGAAATAGAGAATAATACCTTAACAGACAAACCCAGCAGTGATGAAAATCTGTTTTGTAATAATAGTGTAAAGGAAGAAATAAACAGCAAGAACTAGAAAGTTACGCCGCTCAATTTTATCGGCAATTTTCCTATTCATCACTTCGCTGCTACGTGTCGCTACTAGTCCCTCGCACATTGAGCTGTCTACAGTGCAGGGCTTCGCTACCAGAGGGCTCTAGCGGCGCTGGCGATGACGCACTCTGTCGGGGTTTGCTGCTTTAACCGTCAACGCCTACGCCAGCTGACATGACCACTAAATCCTCACACAAAACGAGAAACGTAATAACACCGATACGAAACAAGGCAAACTGTGCTCTGTGCGAATATTACCGAACCACCACCTTGTTATATCCTGGCTGAAAATGCTGATCCAAACTATTTACAGAGGAATGGGACACTTTACAGAAGCTGATCTAGAGGAAAATCAATTTGAAGGAAATACACTAAGCATTAGAGATTGTTTGAAGAAATACAACCCTTATTTATAACTTATAAACTTTTGACAATTTTGACCGGAATATACAGTTTGAATTTAAGATGCAACCAGGAATAAAATCAGCGAGCGAAACATTACCTACAACTCTACCAGAAATGAGACAGAAACTGTACCAGTTGAAGGACATAAAAGAAAGACAGTAGTTGAGAAGTGAGTGAGACAGCGTTCTAGTCCATCCCCCAATGTTATTCATTTTATATACAGGTTGTTTCCCAAGTAATGCTACACTCTTCTCGGGGTTGTAGATGGGACTTAACTGATCAGGCTTTAGATAGGAATCGATGACGGGAAAATTCATTGAGCGATGCTGTGCAGTGTCAATGTTATGGGCACTGGTGCCTATAAAAATGTGTTTGTATATAGTGGGATCCCATGAAGATGTTACATACTTTGTATGAATTTGAAGAAACAGAAAACCTTTCTGTTACCTCTGACAGTATATGTCCCGTTAGTGTTGTTGCTAAGATGTAGGGCAGGAAACTTTCAGAGGCGGTGGTGTGGACCGAAAGAATAAAACAATTTCCAGTAAATATGGGCTGCAAAATTCATACATTATGAGCCATGAGCACTTGTTCATCTTCGCTAGCGTGGAACACATTTCCACTATTGAACAAGTGGTCATAGCTCCTCAGGTATGCATTTTAGAGCCCATGTTTACTGGACGTTTTCTCTTGTTTTGGTCCATACTACCGTCTCTGAAAGTTGCCTACCCCACAATCCTAGCAACAACAGTACCAGTACTTGCATTTCACTGTCAGAGGTATGATGACCATTCTCACTTACAATTTTCGATACTTGCGTTTCAGCTACACAAAATTGACACATTTGTCCGTCTCCATCATCCTATAAAGTTTGTAACATAACCACGGAATTACCCTGTGTATACATAGATTTACAGGGGCCGGCGCATGTAACTTTGATGCTCCATAGCGTTGTTGGATGACGTTTGCAGGCATGAGTTCCTATGTAAAATTGCAAGCCCTAGAAATGAGTAACATGAGTTGCGAAACACCCTGTACAAAGAAAGCAGCACACAAAACCGACGAGAAATTCTGGAAATGAATCAAAGATAAGGAAGAAGAAATAAAAGTTGCTTCCAAATCGGACTTTCATTTTGCAGTGGAATGAGCACTGCTTTGAAATTTCCTGGCATTTATTCGCCCTGAAGAGGATCGCTGAAAAGACGGTCAAAATGTCGGTATTTTAGTTTTTCAGTGTTTTATAATGACATGGCCTAGCACCCAAAAGTATTTTTTTTTTCAAGTTCTTTGTAGAAACTGTATCGCTTCTCTCCGATATTTTCAGTATGATATTACTATTTTTTCCCTAAAGCTAGCAACATAAATAGTGCTTGAAATGATGTAAATAGTACTTATGCTTTACGGCTCTGAGCACTATGGGACTTAACTTCTGAGGTGGTCAGTCTCCTACAACTTAGAACTAGTTAAACCTCAGGACACCACACACACCCATGCCCAAGGCAGGATTCGAACCTGCGACCGTAGCGATCGTGCGGCTCCAGACTGAAGACTTATGCTTTATGGTATGGAGATAGAAAGTGTACTTGGTTTTAATGACAATATATAGGAAAATTTAGTGATGTTTCTGCAAAGTGCGTTAACACCGAAATCCTGAAATACATTCGTACAGTTTACTGGACAAATACAGAGTTTTCCGAAATTCTGGCACTTTTAGAAGGAACTAAGCGACAATATTTTAAATTGGAACCCACGTACGGAAATGCATACCTTCCGTGCTACAGCCTGTGAATGCATGCTTGCTAGGTTGGTATACAACAGGGGAGGCGGAGGGGTTGGGGGAGGTGCATCCATCAGATGTCATGTACCATCTCTCCTACCATTCTGAAATGGTTCGTGTGTCATTTCACGTGCCTGTCAGTGTTAGAACAATACTGCTGAGTGCACTTTTGCCGAATACACCGACATGATCCTTATGTATGGCGAAACTCGTCGCCTTTATCAAGATCGTTCTCTGCAGCGTCCGACACCATAGCATATACTTTTCGCCACAACTGCGCAACGACTTTGAGAGAAGGTACCTTCACCATCAGCAGACGTGACTGTGGTGTTCCAAACAGACGCAGCGCACCCGAATTGGAAAAGGCGGTACTGCAAACAACAGCGTTTCTGAAAACTGATTAAGTTTCCTTTTTGTTTCTTTGCCTTATTAATGAGTGGAATTGTAGAACAATTGATGTACTGGGTCACACGTAATAAATTACTTGTACAAGTTGTCGCGTTACCAACATGTTTTCAAATGGTTGTAAAAGGAAACGGTACGTTACAGGAGATGGGTTCCAATTCAAAATACGAGTATCATGTACTCAGTCCCCCCCTACACTAGAAGTTTGTTACCGGAATTTCGGAACAACCTGTATGTTTCCGGTAAATTGTATAGCTGTTTTCCTACATTAATTGAAATTTGCGAATACATTTCGTAATTGCTGAGAGATCATCAGGCGCGATTGCGGTGTCCGCAGTATTTACCCAGGGGGCGTCTTGGGTATGGTGACTCTGACGCTCACGAGGACAACTGGAGGTAGATATGGACATTTTCCTCTAATGTTGCCGCATGTGTCTATTTTTAGAGGTATCTTGACCCGCCCCGCGGAAGCCTTAAGCGGAGATCCAAATGTCCCAACTTCTATCCACTGCTAACACTTTGAAATACACTATCCGACCAAATGTATCCAGACACCTGTTAGTGGAAATAAATATGCGGTATGACCACCTTTTGTCTGTATGAGGGCCTGAACTCTGCTGGGAACACTTTCAGTGTCGACGATATTTTACGCACCACACATGTTGAAGAGTTTTAACTGTGTGTGCGTACCATTCAACACACTGACCAACAACATCGCCGCCTATATCCCCAATTTTGGAGCACTATGGGCAGGTCCTTCCAATCAGGTCTGGATTTTGACGATGTGACGAATCAACTGAACTGAATATGGTACGATATCCGCCAGTAGCACATCCACCAACTTTATCAATCAATGTCAAACTGAATAACTGCTTGTTTAAGGGCCAGAAGTGGACCAAAGCGTTATTGACCTGTCAGTTTGTGAAGCTATTTCTCCTGAATTAATTACCTAATTTTCTTGCAATTGTTATCATTTGTTTGCCTCTACGCGTACATCACATCTACCGAGTTCCATCGCACTGGGGTAATTTCTTCGTGGTGCGGTTTAGAGTGTAAATATACAGGGTGTATCAAAAAGAATCATCCGATTTAAAAAAAATATTAACTATTATGTTACCGACATTGTGCATGAACAACGTACTGTTGGAAAGAGCTAACTCTCGGGGTTTATATGGTTACCGCTAGGTAGCAGCAGTATCTGCCCACTTCTAGTAAAAATGTTGTCAGGGCACCGGAAAGCGTTTTATGTTCTACGTTTTGCGTAGTGCGGGTCAGTAATATCTGTTCAGTGTGACATTCGTACTAGCTATGCTGTGGATCCTCCTAAAGCTCAGAGCATTAGACGATTACATGAGCAATTCCGAGAAACAGGTCGTTTGTTTGTGTGAAGGCAAATCGCCGGGCCGTCCCCGAGTGTCTGACACAGAAGTCGAACGCATCCGACATAGTTTCACAAGTCGTCCGCAGAAATCCGTTCGCCGCATTTCAACATGTCCCCGATGTCCGTCTGGCGTATTTCTGCAAGCTCTCTATGTGATGGTGACAAACAACAACGTATGGAATTCCGTAATTTTGCTCTTGACAAGACGGAGGATGACAGTTTTCTTCCATGCTTAGTATTTTGTGATGACGCAACATTCCATTTAAATGGAAAGGTGAGCCGTCATAACGTGACAATATGGGGTACGGGACGACCACCAAGAAGTTCTACAACATAAGAGGCACTCTCCAAAATTATTGTATGTTTTGTGCGGTTTCACGGGAAAAGGTGTACCGGTATGGTCCATTTTTCTTTGCCAAAGAACACTGTTTCAGGAAGCAAGTTTCTCGATATTCATGACAACTTTCTTTTCCCATAGTTGGAAAGTGATTCGCAAAACTTCATTTTGGAGAAAAGAGAACCACTTGTATGAATACCAATAGCTCAGATGGAAACCCAGTTCTAAGCAAAGAAGGGAAAGCAGAAAGGTGGAAGGAGTATATAGAGGGTCTATACAAGGGCGATGTACTTGAGGACAATATTATGGAAATGGAAGAGGATGTAGATGAAGATGAAATATAGAGATACGATACTGCGTGAAGAGTTTGACAGAGCACTGAAAGACCTGAGTCGAAACAAGGCCCCAGGAGTAGACAACATGCCATTAGAACTACTGACGGCCTTGGGAGAGGCAGTCCTGACGAAACTCTACCATCTGGTGAGCAAGATGTATGAAACAGGCGAAATACCCTCGGACTTCAAGAAGAATATAATAATTCCAATCCCAAAGAAAGCAGGTGTTGACAGATGTGAAAATTACCGAACTATCAGTTTAATAAGTCACAGCTTGAAAATACTAACGCGAATTCTTTACGGACGAATGGAAAACTGGTAGAAACTGACCTCGGCGAAGATAAGTTTGGATTCCGTAGAAATATTGGAACACGTGAGGCAATACTGACCTTACGACTTATCTTAGAAGAAAGATTAAGGAAAGGCAAACCTACGTTTCTAGCACTTGTAGACTTAGAGAAGGCTTTTGACGACGTTGACTGGAATACTCTCTTTCAAATTCTAAAGGTGGCAGGGGTAAAATACAGGGAGCGAAAGGCTGTTTACCATTTGTACAGAAACCAGATGGCAGTTATAAGATTCGAGGGGCGTAAAAGGGAAGCAGCGGTTCGGAACGGAGTGAGACAGGGTTGTAGCCTCTCCCCAATGTTATTCAATCTGTATATTGAGCAAGCAGTAAAGGAAACAAAAGAAAAATTCGGAGTAGGTATTAAAATCCATGGAGAAGAAATAAAAACTTCGAGGTCCGCCGATGACATTGTAAATCTGTCAGAGACAGCAAAGGACTTGGAAGAGCAGTTGAACGGAATGGACAGTGTCTTGAAAGGAGGATATAAGATGAACATCAACAAAAGCAAAACGAGGATATGGGAATGTAGTCGAATCAAGTCGGGTGATGCTGAGGGAATTAGATTAGGAAATGAGACACTTAAAGTAGTAAATAAGTTTTGCTATTTGGGGAGCAAAATAACTGATGATGGTGGAAGTAGAGAGGATATAAAATGTAGACTGGCAATGGCAAGGAAAGCGTTTCTGAAGAAGAGAAATTTGTTAACATAGAGTATAGATTAAAGTGTCAGGAAGTGGTTTCTGAAAGTATTTGTATGGAGTGTAGCCATGTATGGATGTGAAATGTGGACGATAAATAGTTTAGACGAAAAGAGAATAGAAGCTTTCGAAATGTGGTGCTACAGAAGAATGCTGAAGATTAGATGGGTAGATCACATAACTCATGAGGAGGTACTGAACAGAATTGGGGAGAAGAGGAGTTTGTGGCACAACTTGACTAGAAGAAGGGACCGGTTGGTAGGACATGTTCTGAGGCATCAAGGGATCACAAATTTAGCATTGGAGGGCAGTGTGGAGGGTAAAAATCGCAGAGGGAGACCAAGAGATGAATACACTAAGCAGATTCAGAAGGATGTAGGTTGCAGTAGGTACTGGGAGATGAAGAAACTTGCACAGGATAGGGTAGCATGGAGAGCTGCATCAAACCAGTCTCAGGACTGAAGACCACAACAAGACTTCATTTACCAAAAGGATGGGGCACCGCCACACTGCCACCTGGAAGTGCGGGAATTTTTAAATCAAAGGATTACTGTACGATGGATCGGTCGTACTGGACCCAATAAGGCAGCCTTACATTACTGGCCTCCAAGGTCACTGTACCCGACTATATGTGGTTATTTCTTGTGGGGGTTTATAACAGACTCTTTTTCATGCACCTCCGCTGCCAGCAGCAATGAATGACCTGAGACATCGCATAACAGCAGCTGTGGAAGCTGTATCTTAAGACATGCTCGCTGCAGTGTGAGAACAAGTTAAATACCGCATTGACATATGCCGTGCATCTCAACACCTATGAAAGGGCATGAATAAACTTTTTGAGTTTCCTGTTCATCAAAAAAAAAAAATTATTGTATATGTTCATTAGTTTCAGAAATATAGACGTGCCAAATCGGATGATTGTTTTTAATACACGCGGCATAGATAACGCACTTCAAAACCTCCCAATAATGAGGCCACTACCGAGACGGGAGATGACAGCTACTCAACTCGTGAGTGTTGGATAAAAAGTAGTAGCAACAATGCCTTAACATGAAGGATACGAATCATATGGTACACACGCTTTCTGTTGCTGATGGGAGGCTGAAGTAGTAAAGTGGGCGGCATAGGTTACGTTTGAGCCAGCTGCGGTATGTACTATCTCAGAGTTGGAGAGACTAGTTCAGGCGCCTTAACAGTATGTTTGGGAAACACGAAAAACGTCCTTGGATCAAGACTGAAGTGGCACGTGGTCGGAGCGCGCAACAATCATTCCTTCCGGCGCTGCATTCCACCAAATTTCACGACAATGCACGACGCCAAATGACGAGCCCTGTGCAGGAGCTCCGCGTATTTGGCAGCGGGAGATACTGGAACATTCATTCACCTTATTCACCCGATATGATTCCCCGCGATCATGACCTGTTCGCAATAATGAACGTACTACTTCGTGGCACGCGTTAGAGCAAAAGATAAGACACCATACGGCAGTCCTAGCGAGACATCATTAAAGATGGATGCGCCGACGGTGTACGACGTCTTGAACGTGAGTGGGGGAAGGTGATCGAGATGCGAGACGGGGATGTAATAAAGTGAATTTCTCGCAATCAAGTCTGGCGAGAATTATAACCGAATTGCCACGACTTTTAACCCACCCTATGTATTTTAGCATACCCATTTCTTTTTGCTCATAAAAATTTGTCAATAATCCAGTATGAACCCTATTTACAATTTGGGTTTGCTATCCACATGAATACACTGCAAATAACATTTAAGTGCCTCGCAGAGGATTAATCGAATCACGTTCACAATTCTCTATTATTCCAATCTCGTATAGCGTGCGGAAAGAACGAACACCTATATCTATCCGTACGATCTCTGATTTCCCTTATTTTATTATGGTGATCGTGTATCCCTATGTAGGCCGGTGTCAAAACAATATTTTCGTATTCGGAGGAGAAATTTGGTGATTGGAATTTCGTTAGAAGATTTCGCCGCAACGAAAAACGCCTTCATTTTTACGTTCAAATGTATGTGAAATCTTATGGGACTTAACTGCTAAGGTCATCAGTCCCTAAGCTTACACACTACCTAACCTAAATTATCCTAAGGACAAACACACACACCCATGCCCGAGGGAGGACTCGAACCTCCGCCGGGACCATTTATTTTAATGATGTCCACCCCAAATCCTGTATCATTTCTGAGACCCTATTTCGCCATAATACAAAACTGCCCTTCTTTGTTTATCGCAATACTCCATCACTTCTGTCTGGTAAGGATCCTACATCGCGCAGGTATTTAGTTGAATTTGTGGCCTTTAGATTTAACTGATTTATCGTGTAACCGAAGTTTAACGGATTTCTTTTAGAACTCACGTGGACGACTTCACACTTTCCGTTATTTAGGGTCAATTGCCAATTTTCGCATCATACAGATATCTTTTCTAAGTTCTTTTACAATTTGTTTTGATCTTCTGATGATTTCATTAGTCCGCGGACCATACTTTGGGAAGCCCTGCATTAAAGAGTTCTCTGTCTTCTTGTCAGAGAGACAGTACCCAGCATCTCTACCGAAATAAAGACGCAGCTTCTGTGTGGGACGATTTTAAGGTGAGCCTGAAAAGGCTCCAAAACTAGTTAACTCGAATAAAAAAAATATTCCAAAAGTTGTTGCAGTTTTCCACATTTATGTTCAGTACACATTCACAGGTTCTTGACCAGTTATTCCCAACGTTTCTTATACCATTCCCCCTGAGTGCCATCAGACAGTTGCCAGTATCCCCGCGCTCCACCTCTCCTCCTCTCCTCCACCCCCCCCCCCCCGCCCCCCCAACCCTGCCGTCTGTTGCCTCCCCTCCCCCACCGCCACATTATTACTAACTTTGGCACATAAATGTAGATGAACAGCTTTTCTAGGAACACTTAGTTTTAAAATGAGAGGTGAACGATATTTAGTTAGTTCGTGTGTGTGTGTGGGGGGGGGGAGGGGGGGGGGAGTGATATTAAACTAAATGACGAAGCTTTGGAAATGTGGTGTTACAGAAGAATGCTGAAGATTAGATGGGTAGATCACATAACTAATGAGGAGGTATTGAATAGATTGGATAGAAGTTTGTGGCACAACTAGGTACTGGGAGATGAAGCTTGCACAGGATACAGTAGCATGGAGAGCTGCATCAAATCAGTCTCAGGACTGAAGACCACAACAACAACAACGAAGGAATTCGTGGTGCATTGCAAGTGCTACCCACAACTACTTCTCAGATAAGAAAGCTAACTATCGAAAGTGAGAATAGACACTTGTTACAAAACGCTTCTCCTGCTCTACTTCTCTCAATTACGACACTTGCTTGACCTGAACATTGCAACCCTAATTAAAATCAACCAAGCTAACGCGTGTGCACTATTCTTACTGCTCATAAATCACATGATTGTTACACTCCTTACTTCTAAAATGGAAGATGTCAGGTTCTTAAACCTTGGTATCCGACCACTGCCAATGAGGAAATGGTAATAGCAAAGATAATAATAGTAATAATAATAATGATGATGATGATGATGATGATGATGATACTAATACTATGTATGGCAGTATAGTAGCCCTTATGTAGTTACTGCTTTGTCATGCTGTCAATTCATTTATTTGCCTGAAAGCGAGTAATGAAGCAATTTCTGGACTACTGCAGGTATTATCTACAACTTGGCGAAGACATTTTGCCGGCCGGGAGGGCCGAACGGTTCTAGGCACTTCAGTCCGGAACCGCATTGCTGCTACGGTCGCAGGTTCGAATCCTGCCTCGGGCATGGATGTGTGTGATGTGCTTAGGTTAGTTAGGTTTAAGTAGTTCTATGTTCTAGGGGACTGATGACCTCAAATGTTAAGTCCCATAGTGCTCAGAGCCATTTGAACCATTTGATGTTCCTTAAGAAAATAACAACTGGTGATGAGACGTGGGTGCACAATTATGACTTAGTGACCAAGGTGCAGTCTTCACAATGGATAGGGAAATGTTCTCCAAGATCAAGAAAAAGCTTGTCAGGCCAAATATCAGAGTCATGGTGATGGTTTTCTTTGACTTTGAAGGATTAGTGCCACAGTGACAAACTGTTTATCAGTGGTACTATCGGGATGTGTTGCGACGCCTGCGATAAAATGCGAAAAGAAAACGCCCTGAAATATGGCGAGACAATTCGTGGCTCTTGCATCACGTTATCGCAGTCGCACATTCATCCCTGTCGGTGCGTGACACACACACAAAATACAAAATTACTGCGCTGCCTCATCCTCTGTTCTCTCCAGACCTGGCCCATGCCGACATTTTTTTTTATTTCCAAAATGAAAACCCCGCTGAAAGGACGAAAATTTGCTACGATAGACGAGATAAAAGAAATTTCTCAGACGGCGCTTCGCGCGGCCTAGACTGAAGTGCCTAGAACCGCTCGGCCACTCCGGCCGGCTTAAGGGACATCTCGTTCTCGTTTGCGTGATCCAGAAGCTCTTCACAGACAGCGAGGCGAAGGTCTTTATGGTCTTTACTCATGAGCCGTGGTACGAACTTGGCGGCAATACGATACACTCCAAGATGCTGTGTTAGGATTCCATGACAGGATCCAACCGAAATGCTACATTCTTCTGCAATCTCTCGGCCAGTCGGTCTTCGTTTAGCACGCACAATTTCGTTGCCGTTCCTGACACGAGCGTTATTAGTAGACGTCGAAGGACGTCCAGAACGAGTGTTGCCTTTAACTTCCGTCTGGCCGTTTTTAAACCGTGTGAACCATTCGTAACTCCGAGTATGGCTTAAGCACTCGTCATCGTAGGCTCCCCGCATCATTTGGTGTGTCTCTGTAAAGGTCTTCTGAAGTTCCTATGGGACCAAACCGCTGAGGTCATCGATACCTAGGCTTACACACTCCTTACACTAATTCCACTAACTTATTCCAAGGACAACACATCACATACTCCCATGACCTAGGGAGAGACACTAACCTTCGACGGGGAGGGGGGGAGGGAGCCGAGAGAACCAGAACCGTGTCAAGGCCCCGAGAACACGCGGCCTACACCGAGCGCCGGTTTTCTTGAGTTTCACGCAAAATTTAGTGGAGGCGCGTTGCTCCTCTAACTCTGCCGTCTCGAAATTCGCGAACTATGCGACAAACGTTCTACTCAATACAGCACTGAACAATAAGCTGACAGATATACAACAATGAAACTTCCTGCAGCTACACATTAAACACAGGCGTATGCAACGATGCCAACCGAACTTCGGTCCGAAACACCGTTGGCACGACATTACGAATGTTCCGCAATTTTTTTTTTTTTTTGAACACATATTTAGGATACGTTGGAGAAATTTTGCGAGAAGCCTCTCTCGGGATAGTTTACTTGTATCTTCATCATGCATCTGTCAGTTTCTTCAGCATCTCCGTTACATTCTTCCGTGAGTCAAACAAACCTGTGACCGAAACTTCGTGGCAGATTAAAACTGTGTGCCGGACCGAGACTCGAACTCGGGACCTTTGCCTTTCGCGAGCAAATACTCTACCAACTGAGCTACCCAAGCACGACTCACGCCCCGTCCTCACAGCTTTACTTCTGCCAGTATATCGTCTCCTACCTTCCAAACTTTACAGAAGCTCTCCTGCGAACCCTGCAGAACTAGCGACCCTGAAAGAAAGGATATAGCGGAGCCATGGCTTAGCCATAGCCTGGGGGATGTTTCCAGAATAAGATTTTCACTCTGCAGTGGAGTGTGCGCTGATATGAAACTTCCTGGCAGATTACAACTGGGTGCCGGACCGAGAAAGGCAAAGGTCCCGAGTTCGAGTCTCGGTCCGGCACACAGTTTTAATCTGCCAGGAAGTTTCATATCAGCACACACTCCACTGCAGAGTGAAAATCCCATTCTGGAAACCTGTGACCATTCGTGCTCTCTTTCTTCGCATCAGTTCAATATCCCTTCTAGTCGTATATGGAACAGGTCCCTCACACTGGAGCAATATTAGAGAAAAAGGGGCACGCCAGTACTTCGAAAAAGATCTTCTTTGCGCACTGATTGTCTTTCCCTAGAATTCTAACAATGAATTGCTGTCTGCCACCGTCTTTACCTACGGCTGAGACAATGTGATGGTTCCATTTCTTACTTGTTTTTGAGTAATCAGTCTTCTGACTGGTTTGATACGACCCACCGCAAAGGATGCGGGTGCCACGTGCTTCTCTGAGGCGCAGGAGAGGTCCTGTGCCAACCTCTTCATCTCAGAGTAGCACCTACGTCCTCAATTGTTTGCTGGGTCTATTCCAGTTTCTGTCTTCCTCTACAGCTTTTACTCCTTACCACCATGGAAGTTATTCCGTCATGTCCTATCATCCTGTCCCTTGTCAGTTCTATATATTCCTTTCCTCTCCTCATTCTTCACCTTATCAGTCCACCCGATTTTCAACATTCGCATGTAGCACCACGTCCCAAATGTTTCGATTCTCTTCTGTTCCGGTTTTCCCACAGTCCATGTTTCACTGCCATACAGTGCTGTGCTCCAAACGAATATTCTCGGAACTGTCTTCCTCAAATTATGGCCTGTGTTTGATACTAACAGATTACTCTAGGCAAGGAATTTTCTTTTTGCCAATGCTAGTCTGCTCTTTACGTCCTCCTTGCTCTGTCCGTCGTGGATTATTTAACTGCCTTGGTAGCAGAATTCCTGAACTTCATCTACTTCGTTATCATCAATCCTAATGTTAAGATTCTCGCTGCTCCCATTTCTGCTTCTTGTCATTACTTTCGTCTTTCTTTGATTTACTCACAAACCCAAATTCTAAACTCATTAGATTGTTCATTCCATTCATCAGATCCTGTAGTAATTCACTTCACTGAGGACGATAATATTATCAGCGAGTCTTGTCACTGATATCCTTTCACCCCGAATTTCAATTCGACTCTTGAACTTCTCTTATTTTCTTCGATGCCCAGATTGAACAGTAGAGGTGAAGGAATATATCAAAGTCTCACTTCCTTTTTAATCCGTCACTTTGTCCTTGGTGTTCCAATCTTATTTCCTCTTGGGTCTTGTACGTGTATATTACCCGTCTCTCCCTAGAACCTAGAGCTTACTTCTGTTTTCTTGAGAATTCCAATCTTGCACCATTTTACACTGACGAACGCTTTTCCAGGTCTACACGTCTTATGACCGCGTCTTCAGTTTTCTTCGGTCTTGCTTGCATTTCGTATGTCCGCCCCCGTTAGCTGAGTGGACAGCGCGGCGAAATGCCACGCCAAGGGGCCCGGGTTCGATTCCCGGCTGAGGTAGGACATTTTCTCCGCTCAGGGACTGGGTGTTGTGTTGTCCTCATCATCATTTCATCCCAATCTCCGACGCGCAAGTCGCCCAATGTGGTGTCGAATGCAATAAGTACTTGCCGTCGGCGGCCGAACTTCCCAGAATGGGGACTCCCGGCCCACAATGCCGTACGCTCATTTCGTATCCTTACAAAGTGGTACACCCAGGTATTTGTGTGAGCTGACCGACTGAAAATGTGAGTTACTGATGTTTTACTCATAGGGTACTATGTTTTTACGTTTTGTGAACCGCACAATTTTAGGTCGTTGAACGTCTAAAGCAAGTTGCCAGTCTTTCACTGCATTGAAATCTGATCAAGGACTAAAACAGCTTCAGGCGTCTGATTACCTTACAGATGAGTTACTGTGTTAAATACTTGACGTTAAGAGGTGTAAGCTTTACGGTGAAGACACACTGTTTTAAGAACAGCTAGTTTTTCAAATCTCTCTATGTTCATGACGCACTATGAGTCGCACAATGCACTATTTTCTCAGGTACATACAGTGGTGTATTCGGACACTGCCTGCAACACTTGTCGCGAATACAGTTAGAAGTAAGCAAGTAGTAAACTGAAAAGCCATGCCTGATGCTAAGGCTTTAGCGAATGAACAGCGAAAATGTAGTAAGCGGTGAACTTTTCCCATTTCATCCCTCTGTGACGGGTCTCAGATCGAAAAAAAGTGTCGCAAAGTTTGTAATGTTGATGCATTAAGTTGTTCTGAAAGCGGTGCTGATATTCAAGATAATAAAAGCGGGGTAAAAGCTGTGAGCCATCTGGGGAAGTTAACCTTGCATTACTGAGCAACTGTTACACCAGGTATCCAGTCTAGTTTACCAAATTCCCAACCAGACTAACATTAATTATAATCTTTTAATAGTCATCTTACGACAACCGGTGATATATATATAATTCAAATAAAAAGAAATAAATCAGTTTATATTTAGAGATTTATTTTAACATTGATCATTGTACCTTTGAAATTTCAGCATATTAAACTTAATTCATAACTAAACTGGTGCCTTATTTAGGATTGTGAAAATGTAAGTTTGTAATCTTACGGAACACATCAAATATGGAGCCAAGAATGGGAGATTGCATACAGCACTTCACTCATAAAATAACACACAAAGAACGTTGAAACATACGCAAGAGGAAATCAACCACAACCATCCGATTCAATTTTCACCCAAAGAAGTTACGGTCATAGCGCAATCCTGTCTGTCATGAAATTACCACACACTGGTATACTAAATTCACATTAATTGTCTGTGAAATCTTCTCGAAAAGAATAGCTGAGGGCTACTTTGATGATTACGCCACATGCTTCACGTGGTCAACTTGCTTTACACAAAGAGTGTAACTCCACAATAATTTTGATAGTTAGAATAAATTACATCGAAACGCAAACTGGTTACTATTGTGATACTATTAACCTGATGGGTCAAACAATTATATAAGCACGTGGCACTGGTCTCACAAAGTACACCCCACGTGGGTTGAACATAAAGAAAAGTTGCTATAGTGAAAAATATTGTCAAGACGAGACGTTACAATCTCACGCACATTCGCATTTAAGATGGATGATCTTAGTTAGAGTTACAGATCATCCACACGTGGTGGACAGTCAGACTGCCGTGGGCCCCTACCGAGGGTGACTCCCAGATACAATCGGAAGTGACCAGAGAGGCAGCTTCCTATACCAACATGACAAGGGACGGACAGGACCATCCCAAGAATAGAAATCTCTTTGCATTTAGAAAGCGGAGCTACCTGTTCCGACGTTGGATGCCACAGTTGTGGTATTTTGGTGATTATTTGGAAGATCAGTGTACAGGATGCAGCGATCAACTCAAACATACTGATGAGCCAAGTGAAGCCAGCAATGAGAGAAAAGGGTCGCCAATGTTAAAGAAAAGACGTGATATTGTTACATGACAATGCTCGCCCACACACAACGCAGCTGATCCAAGAAACCAGTGGAAAGAAAAAGATACCATGATGAGTTGGGAGACTCTACATCATCCTCCTACAGTCCAGATTTGGTTTCTGTGGATTTTCATTTTCATACTCCTGACACTGTACAGCACGGAACCAATTTACAGTGTAATAAATGCATAAGAAAAATTTCTAAAGTCAACATAATTAGTAGAGCATTTATTGTCACCTGTTTGCCCCGCTCAAGGACACATCGCGAGGAAAAGATTCAGCAACAACGAGGAGGTTAGAACAATTTCAGCTTTACAAATACTCTATGACATTAGCCTCTTACTTCATTCGCATTTATAGCCCAATTTCTTGCACAGCGGAGCTTCACAAGCAACTGGAAAAAAGCGCAGGTGGCTCCTGTATATAACGAGATGAATATACTTCTGAATATACAGGGTGTTACAAAAAGGTACGGTCAAACTTTCAGGAAACATTCCTCACACACAAAGAAAGAAAATATAATATGTGGACATGTGTCCGGAAACGCTTACTTTCCATGTTAGAGTTCATTTTATTACTTCTCTTCAAATCACATTAATCATGGAATGGAAACACACAGCAACAGAACGTACTAGCGTGACTTCAAACACTTTGTTACAGGAAATGTTCAAAATGTCCTCCGTTAGCGAGGATACATGCATCCACCCTCCGTCGCATGGAATCCCTGATGCGCTGATGCAGCCTGGAGAATGGCGTATTGTATCAGAACCGTCCACAATACGAGCACGAAGAGTCTCTACATTTGGACCGGGGTTGCGTAGACAAGAGCTTTCAAATGCCCCCATAAATGAAAGTCAAGAGGGTTGAGGTCAGGAGAGCGTGGAGGCCATGGAATTGGTTCGCCTCTACCAATGCCTCGGTCACCGAATCTGTTGTTGAGAAGCGTACGAACACTTCGACTGAAATGTGCAGGAGCTCCATCGTGCATGAATCACATGGTGTGTTGTAAAGGCACATGTTCTAGCAGCACAGGTAGAGTATCCCGTATGAAATCATGATAACGTGCTCCATTGAGCGTAGGTGGAAGAACATGGGGCCCAATCGAGACATCACCAACAATGCCTGCCCAAACGTTCACAGAAATTATGTGTTGGTGACGTGATTGCACAATTGCGTGTGGATTCTCGTCAGCCCACGCATGTTGATCGTGAAAATTTACAATTTGATCACGTTGGAATGAAGCCTCATCCGTAAAGAGAACATTTGCACTCAAATGAGGATTGACACATTGTTGGATGAACCATTCGCAGAAGTGTACCCGTGGAGGCCAAGCAGCTGCTGATAGTGCGTGCACACGCTGTACATGGTACGGAAACAACTGGTTCTCCCGTAGCACTCTCCATACAGTGACGTGGTCAACGTTACCTCGTACAGCAGCAACTTCTCTGACGCTGACATTAGGGTTATCGTCAACTGCACGAAGAATTGCCTCGTCCATTGCAGGTGTCCTCGTCGTTCTAGGTCTTCCGCAGTCGCGAGTCATAGGCTGGAATGTTCCATGCTCCCTAAAACGCCGATCAATTGCTTCGAACGTCTTCCTGTCGGGACACCTTCGTTCTGGAAATCTGTCTCGATACAAACGTACCGCGCCACGGCTATTGCCCCGTGCTAATCCATATATCAAATGGGCATCTGCCAACTCCGCATTTGTAAACATTGCACTGACTGCAAAACCACGTTCTTGTTGAACACTAACCTTTTGATGCTACGTACTGATGTGCTTGATGCTAGTACTGTAGAGCAATGAGTCGCATGTCAAAACAAGTACCGAAGTCAACATTATCTTCCTTCAATTGGGCCAACTGGTGGTGAATTGAGGAAGTACAGTACATACTGACGAAACTAAAATGAGCTCTAACATGGAAATTAAGCTTTTCCGGACACATGTCCACATAACATCTTTTCTTTATTTGTGTGTGAGGAATGTTTCCTGAAAGTTTGGCCGTACCTTTTTGTAACACCCTGTATACATAATGTTTCCTGAAAGTTTGGCCGTACCTTTTTGTAACACCCTGTATACATGGACGAAGGCCGCCAGGCAGATTGCACTCTCCTAGATTTGAGAAAAGCCTTAGACACGGTGCTCCACTGCACACCGTTAACGAAGGTACTCGTATGAGCATACGGAGCAAGTTCCCAGATATGTGAGTGGCTCGAAGACTGTAACAGATACCAGTACGTTCTCGACGGCGTGCGTTCATCGGAGACAAGGGTATCGTCAGGAATGTCCCAGAAAGTGTAACAGACAGCAGTTATTCTCTGTAGACATAAATGATGTGACAGGCTAAGTGAACAGCAATCTGCAGCTGTTTGTTGATGGTGCTGTGGTGTTTGGGATAGTGTCGTCATTTAGTGACTGTGGGAGGATTCAACTAAAGCGAAGCGCGGACCACTGCAAAACGTGCAGGAGGGTCAGTGAGGTTCTGGAAGGTACTGACAATGAGCCATGCCACAGTCAGCTACGCTGTGTTTCTGGGTTAAGGACCCAGGACACGAAGAGCCTGATCGAGGTGGTCCCACACATTCTCGATACCGTTTTAGTCCAGGGATCTTCGATATTATAAGCGAGACGGAACAGTTCAAGTTCCTATGCGTTCGGATACATAGTAAGGTGTTATGGAAAGTCCATGTCCAGGATCTTGTTCAGAAACTAAATGCTTCTTTATTTACCATTAGAACAGTATCTGAAATAAGTGACAGTTGAACACGAAAAGTAGTCTAATTCGCATATTTTCATACGCTTATGTAATACGGAATTATTTTTTGGGGTAATTCTTCTGATTCAAAAAGGGTATTTTTGGCTGAAAAACGGGCTGTTCGAGCTATTGTGGTGTAAGTTCGAGAACCTCTTGTCGACCCCTATTCAATAGTCTGGGAAATCTGACATTGCCCTCACAGTATATATTTTCTTTAATGTCGTCTGTTGTTAGGAATATTAGCTTATTCCAAAGAGTTAGCAGCTTTCACTCAGTTAATACGAGGCAGAAATCAAATCTGCATGTGGAATGCACTTCCTTGACTCTTGCGCAGAAAGGAGTGCAGTATTCTGCTGCATCCATTTTCAATAAGCTACCACAAGAACTCAAAAATCTTAGCGGTAGCCCGAACACTTTTAAGTCTAAACTGAAGAGTTTCCTCATGGCTCACTACTCCTATTCTGTCGAGGAGCTCCTGGAAGAGCTGAAAAATTAAGCAAATTCCAGTGTTACATTGTTGATTTTCTTTATTTGAACTTACGAATTGTCGCCTGAATACGTTTCTTGTATTTCATTTTATCTGTTTCTACTATCGTGTTATAATTTCATGTATTGACTCGTTCCGTGACCATGGAGACTTCTCCTTAATTTGGTCCCACGGAACAATAAATAAAAAAGTATAGCAAACTTATCCTGGTGCTTTTCACACCACGCCCGTACACTTCAAGCTGTCTCGCAGATTCAATTGTTCGATGCCGAGGGAAAACGAACGGGATGTAGGGATGGCCTTTGTTCATAAGTAAATTTCTGTTGATCCACTGTGCCTTCTAGAATGACGAGATCACGCCGGGAGTGTCACGAAAACGTTCACGAGACCATATCGATCCTTCCTCCTGCAGTCGATTGTTGCAGGGTGTTCGCTTTCAGATGATACACGCCGTACACTTCAATGGCTGTCTGTCACTTAAGAAGACCAGCTGTCACCATGCAGTGGACGTCGAGTTGCAGGACTAGCGTGCAAATTCCAGCCTTCGTCGACGATGAGCAGCAGTCAGCGTAAGTGCACCGACCAGGTGTCTGCTTCGGAGACCCGTACGCAGAAATGTTCGCTGAATGGTCTTTGAGGAAACACTTTTGGTAACTCCTCGGTTCACGTGGGTCGTCAACTGCTCAACAGTTGCACGTAATTCCTGTTCTCTGTGGCCTGTGGTGAACCACAACTGCCTCCCCTCGGTGTCGGTTCTGGACAACACCAAGCACGGTGTACTTTAAACACGGCAACATGCCAGCAGTTTGCGGACTTGGCCGTTTCGAAAATGCTTCCGCCATTGGCCCGAGAGGCAAAGATCATGCCCTTTTTGGATGTTACATAAATAATTCATTTTCCACATTACAGAAAAGACTGCACTCTTGTCTGCATCGCCACTCCCCTCCAAAAATGGCTCTGAGCACTATGGGACTCAACATCTTAGGTCATAAGTCCCCTAGAACTTAGAACTACTTAAACCTAACTAACCTAAGGACATCACACACACCCATACCCGAGGCAGGATTCGAACCTGCGACCGTAGCAGTCCCGCGGTTCCGGACTGCAGCGCCAGAACCGCACGGCCACCGCGGCCGGCCGCCACTCCCCTCCCCCAGGCTTTATATACCCTCCTCTGCTAGTGCTGCCACCTGCTGTCTGTGAGTGGTTATTGCACATTAACGTCGGACGTAGGTGGTGATCACATTAATGTGACTGGACCATGTAATTATAACAAGGAAAAGAAAAAAGTAAGGCAAGGAAAGGAAAAGCGAAAGGAAAGGAAAAGCGAAAGGAAAGGAAAAGGGAGAGGAACGGAAATGAAAAGCGAAAGGAAGGAAAAGCGAAAGGAAAGGAAAAGCAAAAGGCAAGGAAAGAAGCAGCAAAAGGAAGGGGCAAAGGAAACCGTTGCTTCTCAAAGATGGTCATTGATACCAGGAGCACCGAAAATGTAATAAGTATACGAATTGCCAGTGCATGAATTCCGAACGGAGTTGGAGCAGCGGCCATTTACGAATTGTAAATTGCAGAATCACGGCTAAACAGCAAGATTCTAGAGAAACCCGACGAAGCAGATGAGGAGATTGAGAAATGACTGCATAATTGCCGGGAAAGAGTCTGTGGCGGAGCAGTTTTAAAGAGGAATTTCAAGATCTGCGAGATAAAGGTTTAGATTACGTCGTACGTACGCCGGAACATGAGAACTCAAAGACTGCAATGTGTAAGGGAAGCTACTGCAATGTCCCAGAACCATGGAACTAGTTCAGGGGTTCACCAGAGTGGAAAGATTTTTGAAAGCGACTGAAGTTTTTCTGAAAACTGACGATGAATCTGTTCCTGACAAAAGAATCCTGGTGATCAGTTATGAAGAAGAGGAGAAAATGTTGTGTGAGAATGAAACTGTTCTTAGTTACATACATTTCAGAGTTGTTTGAAGCAACTGTACATCATACCACGCTGCTATCGGAAGCGCAGGAGAGGAGTTTTTTTTTACCAGAGGAAAGACAAAATAAATGTGAAATATTTTTCCTGGACCAGAAAAATGTCATACCTGGGTTGACATCTAAAACTGCAGTGCTAGTCTTTGAAATAGCTGCAAATAAAGCAATGGAAACAGTGTTCTCCGAGACATCTATTTGCAGCTGTAATTTTCATTTCAAGCAATGCCTCCGGACGGAAGACATACAAGAACTGGGATTAGTGGGGAAATGCAGGGATGGAGAAGTAGTCCGATTGTTTTGCCGCGTGTGTGCTGCAGAGCTCATCTTCCTACCAAACTACCTTGATGAAGCATTGATGGTAGTAGCGTAGGAAACGCCCAGTGGAGAAAAATCGTAAAATTCGTAGACGATATGGTCAGTCAATAGATGGAAAATCCTAGTACATCAACGGAAATGTACAGGTGACGATAGACAGTCGACTGAAATTAATTCCCACTAAATTTACTCTCAAATAACTTGACTTCACCTTTGTTACGTAATACATCGAAACCTAACACGACAGAAGCAAAGTTATCTGAGTTCAGAGAATTTATTTCCAAGTGATTTCGGTCGGCCATCTACTGTTATGAATTCGATGCACAGGACCACGAATGCTATCCATGCTTGGCATAGCAAACTATACTCGTCAATGAGGCAAGAGTATCTGAACCTACAATTTCTGCTAAGTAAGCTAAAGGAGGGGGCAGTAAAATCAATATTTGAAATAAAAAAAAATCCGTTTGCCACCCTCTTAAATGAAAGAGGAGAAACGTACACATATCTTGAGAAGGGGTTAACAGATATTTTAAGAATACATAGCGAGTCGGTGGGCTTTAAAATTTCCGACACTTACGAAAAGTTTGTAGAACAAGACAGGAAGTTTAAATTTCCGCAGCAATTTTGCAGAATGGAAAATATGTATAAATATATTTTAAAAACACTGCTACGCACTATGTGCATAGTCAGTCTTAAGCCCTGATAAAATGTGATGGACGTTCTTATTACAAAACGACAGGCGAAGCTTCCCTATTCTTGCGGCTTCCTTTGAAGGTCGGAGAACCCACGGCTACAATGTACGTGGTCAGAAACACCACGCTGACGTAACGGGTCGCAAACGCCACAGTTCATAGGGTAGTTATTTGAGAGTGAATTTATTCCTCGCTTCTCATTAGACGTCTTCATCAAACTGACCTACCTGCTTGAGGAGTGTCTACAGCGAGTATGAGGGAATCCCGAAACGTTTCATCCTATTTTTTGTTCTGCTCTCCGTTCCAAAGCTTCCAGGACCTACTTCTTTTCATTGTTACTCGAACACTTGTACTTCTTCGAATTCATTTTTACGACGGATTTATGTTCTGTGCTAATGCTGGATTGAGAAAACAAGGGAACTTTTCGATAAGTTGAAGGACGCAACGATTGCCTTAATAACCGATAAAACAATTCGAATCTCAGGTATTAGATACCGGCTGATAATTAATTAGAAAATGTTTACGGGGCTGTCTGTTATGACAATCGCTTCCATTTATGGGCTGTACCGAACCCATGAGGTTTATTCGATAAATATAAGTTCTTACATGGGTCTTGACAACACGTTCGAATTACAGAGGTTCAAATAGTGAGAATCGACTGTATGTAACTGCAAAGGCAGATTTTCAGCCGCTGCAAATATTTGTAACGTAACTATGACTGTTATAGCGATACTAACTGCTGCCAGGTAAATAAGTTCTGGAATAAGCAGACATCCAACGGACGTAGGTAAACACTTCCTGTTTACCGTGCCACTGCTGCCACGGTGTAAACAAGGCGGATAGCAGGAAGTGCTCTACGACCACTAGCTGGACTCCAGGGCAAGAAACAGCCGGGGTTCTCGGTGGTCTAGTGGTAAGGGGTCTCGAACGTTCCAGCGCCTCGGCTGGGGCTATTCGCCCCAGCCGGGCCGGGGTTCAATCCCCGGCCGGCGCTGGAATTTTCAGACTTCCGAACACTAGCCTCCACCTCTACCCTGGCATGTGGAGCATGCCGGGTACCCCCGTGGGGTCCGTGCTTCGGATCCCACGTGGAGCTCACTCCCACACTACAAACGATGCCTGATTATGCTGTTGCAAACACTTATTTTAAATTTTAATACTAACACTTTCTTCACCAGACCACACCTACATAAATTTTCAAGGTACTATTAAAAGAAACTGCATGGTATCATTAATGTTTGTAGGTTTACAACAATGAAATAGAATCCTTACAAGCAAAATAGAATGTTTTGTTTCCTTGCTGAATGCTGCTGAGATAAATACCTAAACATTTGCCATTTTCTTGTAGTTAAGTCATTACTGGGAAAAAGTTGTCTATAATACTGATACATATTTATTTCGCACATTCTGTGTGCTGAAACAGTATAAATTATTTCAATGTCAGAAGAAAATGCAAAATAATATATCAATGGCATCACACAAGTGAACAGTGAAAGAAAAAAATATTTTCAGTTGTCTCAGTCTGTGTTATTTTTAGTATCATGATTGATTATATAACAAATTCTGTATCAAAAATCGTTTCGTAAGAGTTGACACGCAATACCTTTCAAAAAATGCATTGATTTCACTAATTGTGTTCTCAAATTATTCTGTCAAAATGAGATGTATGATATGACACAGGCCACTTACGAGGAAAGCTCTTTCTTTTGCATGGAAGATGATAATTCTCGTGGTTTTATGTGAGCTGAATGCTAAACGAAACATGTAAGCGTTAACATTAAAGAAACGAATTTCTTGAGGGTTTTACTAATAGGTATATTTCATATAATATTTCGGTTAATAGTTATATGACAAACTCTTTGCCTCTACGTTTTATTAAATTATCTTGTGGATCAGAAAAGGAGTTATATTAGGCCTACTACCTCTACAAGTTAAGTCTGGCTGAATGAGAAACAGATTGCAAAAGCCGAAGACGGAGAATGTTATGTTCTCTGCAAAGCGTTTGCTCTCAGTACTGAGTTAAACTGTAAAAGTAAAAAATGGTATGACAAAGGTCTAATATTGTTGTACTATTGTATCATTGACCTTGCATTGTAAGAAACTTAGTTATGTTTCTCTTTGCTGTTTAAAATTCTTTAACCTATAATACTGCGTGATTATTTTGGTATCATTTAATGTAAAAATAGCCCCTTCCCTTCACTGTGTAGACAAAATTGAACAAACATTTCGTAATCTTGGAAAGAGAGAGAGAGAGAGACAGACAGAGAGAGGGAGGGAGACTTCTGCTATTTCTGTTTGCTATTCAGTTCCATGCCACGTCTCCATTTTAAATGCTTAAAAGCGTGGATAAAATTGTTTTATTAATATTTAAGTACGAAGAAATAATGAAGAGTGTTACGGTCCTGTGTAAATTAAGATCACTGGAGATATAGTTTGCATTTAATATTATTACAATATTATTTGTTTGTAACGAGTAAAGTACAGAGAAACAGCAGTGATGACACAGTCTGCTTTGTAATAATAGCGTTCAGGAAGAAATAAACTACAACAACGAGAAAGTTGGCTACTCAATGTTCGCGGTCATTTTGCTGTTCATCTCTTCACTGCTAGGTGTCGCTACTAGTCCCTCACACACTGAGCTGTATATAGTGCAGGGCCTCGCTACCAGAGGGCTCTGGCAGCGCTGGTGACGACTCACTCTGTCGGCGTTTGATTCTTCATTCCTCAACATCTATCCTAGCTGACATGACGGCTAAATCTTCAGTCTAACGCGAAACTTAACACCACCAATACCAAATAAGGCAAATAGTGGTAAGTGAGAATATTAACGAACGATCAATTTCATACGTCCTGGCTGAAAACACTGATCCAAACTATTTACAGACGAATGGAACATATTACAGAAGACGAGCTAGAGGAAAATCAGTTTTGAGGGAATGCACTAGCCGTTATAGATCGGTTGAAGAAATTCAACTCATATTTATAACATCTTTAGATGTAGGAAACAAATTTTGGATAATTTTGACCAGAATATACAGTTTGAATTTAAGGTGCAACCAGGGATAAAATACAGCAAGCGGCTTGTTATCTAGAACTCGACCAGAAATCAGACAGCAGTTGTAAGCCTTTAAAGACATAAACGAGCGGTAGTAGTTGAGAAGTGAGAGAGACAGGGATCTAGCCCATTCTCCCATGTTTCGCATTCTGTATACAGGGTGTTTCACAAGTCATGCTGCACAATTATCGAGGATATAGAGCGGACCTAGCTGATGAAGTTTTACGTAGGAATCGATGTCTAGAAATGCCATCCAGCGACGCTACAGAGCGTCAAAGTTGCAGGCGCTGGCGCCTTTAAAAATATATGCATACAGGGGGATCCCGTGAAGATGTTACGTACTTCCTAAGATGGCGGTGGATACATGTATCAATTTGAGGTTTTGTCCCTAAATCGGAAAATTATAAAAGAAGACATTACTATTACCTCTGACAGTATGTATTGGTAGTGTTGTAGCAAACATGTAAGCAGGCTCTTTCAGAGGCGGTAGTATAGACCGAAAGAAGAAAACGATGTCCAGTAAACACGGGCTGTGAAATGCGTACCTTAAGAGCTATTAGCACTTGTTCATCTTCGCTAGCGTGCAACACATTTCCACGATTGAACAAGTGCTCATAGCTTCTCAGGTACACATTTTAGAGCCCATGTTTAATGGACAGTTTCTCTTATCTTGATCCATACTACCACCTTTGAACGTTGCCTACCCTACAATTTTAGCAAAAACAGTACTACTACGTGTATTCCACCCTCAGAGGTGTGATAACGATTTTCGCTTATAACTTTCGAGTCGTTCGTTTCTGGTTTGGAAGCCCCTATCTCAAATTCATACCATCACCCTGTATTTACATACATTTACCGGAGCCAGGGCGTGTAACTTCGATGCTCCACAGCGTCGTTGGATGACATTGCAGGCCTGAGTTCCTATGTAAAATTGCAAGCTCTAGAAATGTGTAGCATGAGTTGTGAAACAGCTTGTATAAAGAAAGCAACGGACGAGAAATTTGGGAAACGAATCAACAATAAGGAAGAAGAAACAAAATTTGTTTCCAAAACCGAACTCTCATTTTAAAAGTAGGGTGTGCACTGCTTTGAAATTTCCTTGCATTTATCCGCCTCGAAGAGGATCGCTGAAAAGATGGTCGAAATGTCGGTATTTTAGTTGTTTCAGTGTTTTATAATGACATGGCCTAGTACCCAAAATGATTTTCTTCAAGTTCTTTGTAGGAATTCTATCGCTTCTCTCCGATATTTTCAGTATGATATTAGCATTTTTTTCTAAACCTTGAGAGTTGGCAATACTCTCTTAGGATTTAAATGTTGGCTACAGTGCACATACACAAGCAAGATATTGTTGTCACGCCTCGCAGCGCACGGATTAACTAGTGGCAGAAGCCAGTGTAGGAGCCCACTTGCTGTGGTACGCACGTCTGTTGGGCGAGGGGTCGTCGCCGAGCTGCCGTACTGCTGTGTCCGCCAGCATCGACACAGGATTTGGTATTGAGTTGATATTTTTTTATCATTTGCAACGCGCTTATTAATTTAAAGAAAAGGGTTTGTGTATGTGCGTAGCAGCAGACGTAATTTTGATAATGATAGGAGTTGAATTCTTAATGGTAACCATTGTTAGGCGAATAGATTAAGTATTGATTTTTGTCATTGATTTCTTTTGTAATTGTCAGGGAATTGTTTCACTATGCATTTAATTGAGAAGTATTTCAGTCTGTCTCAAGAGTTTGATTTATTTGTAATATTCCTTTAATGCCAGTGGAGGCAGATTTATATACGAAGCGATTGTTCAAAGAGCTTCTAGCGTTTTGTTAATTGAATGAGAAAGAATCGCTTTCAGAACATAGTTTTTTGTTTGGGTTATCATTTATCGAGTTTAGATTTGACCAAACCTTTTCTCTTGAATTATATATAGTTGTAGTAAGCAGCAGAAGCCGCAGCAACAGCAGGAGCCGCCATACAGAACATGCATTGCACTCAGCATGAATAATAGGTTTTTTATGTTTTTTAAAATAATGGAATGCAGCAGATCAAGTAGTGGCAGCAGAAAGAGCAAGTAAGTTATTCGTTGAACACAGGACCAATTAAAAAAACAATAAAGTTTGGGCGATCTCTGTAATAGTAAAGTTAACAAGAGTACAAGCATGAGATTTTCAGTAGAAAACACGAGATAAGAAGGTAGAGCTCGCGACTTTCAACCTAGCAACTTAAATAGTGCTTGAAATGTTGTAAATAGTGCCTAATATTATTTGGTATGGAGACAGAAACGGTACTTGGTTTTAATGGTAACGATATACAGGACGCTACGGTCGCAGGTTCGAATCCTGCCTCGGGCATGGATGTGTGTGATGTCCTTAGGTTAGTTAGGTTTAAGTAGTTCTAAGTTCTAGGGGACTGATGACCTCAGATGTTAAGTCCCATAGTGCTCAGAGCCATTTGAACCAATTTACAGGAAAAGAGCAGTAACACCGAAATTCTGAAATACATTCGTATTTCTCGAATGTGGTACGACAACAACTGTATAGTTTACTGGAAAGATACAGAATGTTCCAAAACTCCCACTAAAAACTCTTGAATTGAGTGACGATACTTTAAATTTGAACCCATGTACGGAAAGGTATACCCCGTGCTACATTCGTTTAAATACATCTTTGCTAGGGTGGTATGCAACAGGGTAATCATCGTGGGAAGGGGGGGAGGGACTTACGTCGGGTCGTATGATGTCATTTGACGGTTGTCCTGTCTCTCTGGCACGGTTCAAGCCTCCTTCATGTGTCTGTGAGTGTTAGAGCAACATTGCTGAGCACACTCTTGCCGAATACACGGACATGATCCTTCTGTACGGCGAAGCTCACGGTAATGAAAGAGCTGCTCGTCTCCTTGATCACGATCGTTCCCCACAACTTGTGACTCCATCGCACACGCCTTTCGCCACAATTGCGCAGCGCCTTCGAGACAGGGTACCTTCTCCGTCAGCAGGCGCAACTGTGGTGACCCATGGAAACGCAGCGCACCCGAACTGGGAAAGTCCGTCCTGGAAAAACAGCGTTTGTGAAGACTGATTTGTTTCTTTGGTTACTAACGAGTCCAACTGTAGAACAATTGGTGTACTGGGTCACACCCATAGAGTAAATATCTCTGGAGTGAGCATTGCGTTCTGCGCATGTTGTCAACATGAAAGCAAGATTGTCACGTGTTTTCGGGACTTCGCTGTGCGTGCGTGCTTTCCTCAGAGTTTGAAGTTTATAATATCAAGAGTTTTTTTGTGTTTTCACAGTTTGTTGATAGTGTAATAGCGATGGTGAATTACTGTTGTTGCTACGGATGCAAAGAAAAATATGTGAAAGGAGGGACAGTAACTTTTCATGGGTACTATGTTTAAAAATTTCGAGACGCGTTATAATTAAGGCTTCATTCTGTAGACCTATTTTTTATGACTATGTAATAGATATTACGGCTCGTACAAAAGCTTACAAACAATCGCTTCCTCTCGTAAATTTGCTAGTGGAACAGGAAAGGGAATGGTTAGTTGCTTCAGCAAATACTATCCTCCATGCACTTATCAGTGACTTGTCGATTATGTATATAGATTTGAAAGACAGGAGACAGATAAATTCAATACAGTGGGAGTCTGTAATTGTCTTCGTATGATATGTTTGCCCAAACCTTTTTGTTTACTATAAAGTTACAGTAGGAGACCACGTTAAGTGTGTCTAGGACACGGAGCATGATTATGTGTGATTTATATTTTAAACAACGAGTAAAGATGTGACTCCAGAAAATAAGGAGGAGTAATTTTGTCCCCACGAAATATTCCAAAGTATGTTCAAACCACTTTGAAGAGGAATGTGACGTTTGTGGCAGAAGGTAGATGCTATACCAACTATTTTTAATTTTCCTAGTACCAATTTCTGCATTCAGCTTAAATACATTTTCTGCACAAATCAAATAAAAAACACAATAGTGTAGCTAATCAAAGTACACATTCATCTTCTTTGGTGTATTTTGCCTTCAATTTATTTTCTTCACCATTTGATTAAGAAGCGTAAAATATTAGTAAACATGTCCTCAAACTCTTTCATTTGTATCACTTTCCACTTCCCTTAATGGTGTTATATGGGTTGACTGTTACATGACCAACTGTATTTGCTTTTACAGTACATTTATTCTCCGGCCGCCTTTTTTCCCCCTTCTTACTCAGTCTACTATTTATTTAATAAACTAGGAGCAAGTACGTAAAATGCGTTAAACAAACACTTCAATGTGTCACCAGAAAGAAAAATTGTGCTTTAGGTCGCAAAAACGAGAACATAAATACGCAGAAATAGCAGAAAAAAAGGACGAATTAACAGGGATATAAGTGCTAATGTGTGGTAAATTCGGTGTTTTTCGGACACTTGCAAAAGTACTGTCAAGTCGTTTTGCAAGACTATCACTGCAAAAATGTACGTCAGGCTCTGTAATACTATAAAGTGCCGTATCATACTGGAAACTACCAAAAATCGAGTGCATCTGAACTGTGACACCTATCGCAGAGAAGCAGAATTCAATATCACTTGCCCTTAAAAGTTACGTAGCTGGTTTATTCCCGGCATCAAATGGATACTGTTAAAATGTCTGCGCAACATATATAAATGATCCACGACACGTACGAAAAGAATCCGTCTATACTAGGGATGTAGTGACATTCGAAATATACAGGGCGCTATACGGACAAACACACGACATCCTGAGAACACGTGACCAGGCCGGCAATGTATGTTGACAACACAAAATCTGTTCTGCACATGTGAATGCTCACTCCAGAGATATTTACTCTATGGTCACACCTACACTGAAGCGCCAAAGAAACTGGTATAGGCATGCGTGTTCAAACACAGAGATATGTATACAGCCCGAATACGGTGTTGCGGCCGGCAATGCCTATGTAAGACAAGTGTCTGGCGTAATTGTTGTATCCGTTAGTGCTGCTACAATGGCAGTAGTGCTGCAAGAATGGCAGGTTATCAAGATGTGAGTTTGAACGTGGTGTTATAGTCGGCGCACGAGCGATGGGACACAGCATCTCCGAGGTAGCGATGAAGTGCGGACTTTCCCGTACGACCATTCCACCCTGAGCATCAGGACTCGGGTAAAACATCAAATCTCCGACACTGCTGCGGCCGGAAAAAGATCCTGCGAGAATGGGAACTGAAGAGAATCGTAGAGCATGACAAAAGTGCAACCCTTCCGCATATTACTGCAAATGTCAATGCTTGGCCATCAACAACTGTCAGCATCTACATCTACATCCATACTCCGCAAGCCACTTGACGGTGTGTGGCGGAGGGTACCTTGAGTACCTCTATCGGTTCTGCCTTCTATTCCAGTCTCGTATTGTTCGTGGAAAGAAGGATTGTCGGTATGCATCGGTGTGGGCTCTAATCTCTCTGATTTTATCCTCATGGTCTCTTCACGAGATATACGTACGAGGGAGCAATATACTGCTTGACTCCTCGGTGAAGGTATATTCTCGGAAACTTCATCAAAAGCCCATACCGAGCTACTGAGCGTCTCTCCTGCAGAGTCTTCCACTGGAGTTTATCTATTATCTCCGTAACGCTTTCGCGATTACTAAATGATCCTGTAACAAAGCGTGCTGCTCTCCGTTGGATCTTCTCTATCTCTTCTATCAACCCTATCTGGTACGGATCCCACACTGGTGAGCAGTATTCAAGCAGTTAGCGAACAAGTGTACTGCAACCTACTTCCTTTGTTTTCGGATTGCATTTCCTTAGGATTCTTCCAATGAATCTCAGTCTGGCATCTGCTTTACCGACGATCTACTTTATATGATTATTCCACTTTGAATCACTCCTAATGCGTACTCCCAGATAAATTATGGAATTAATTGCTTCCAGTTGCTGACCTGCTGTATTGTAGCTAAATGACAAGGGATCTTGTATGTATTCTGTATGTATTCGCAGCACGTTACACTTGTCTACATTGAGATGCAATTGCCATTTCCTGCACCGTGCGTCAATTCGCTGCAGATCCTTCTGCATTTCAGTACAATTTTCCATTGTTACAACCTCTCGATATACCACAGCATCATCCGCAAAAAGCCTCAGTGAACTTCCGATGTCATCCACAACGTCATTTATGTATATTGTGAATAGCAGCGGTCCTATGACACTCCCCTGCGGCACACCTGAAATCACTGTTACTTCGGAAGACTTCTCTCCATTGAGAATGACATGCTGCGTTCCGTTATCTAGGAACTCTTCAATCCAATCACACAATTGTTCTGATACTCCATATGCTCTTACTTTGTTCTTTAAACGACTGTGGGGAACTGTATCAAACGCCTTGCGGAAGTCAAGAAACATGGCATCTACCTGGGAACCCGTGTCTATGGCCCTCTGAATCTCGTGGACAAATAGCGCGAGCTGGGTTTCACATGATCATCTTTTTGGAAACCCATGCTGATTCCTACAGAGTAGATTTCGAGTCTCCAGAAAAGTCATTATACTCGAACATAATACGTGTTCCAAAATTCTACAATGGATGCGAACCATTCAACCAAACATCATCGATATGGGCTTCCAGAGCCGAAGGCCCATTCGTGTAACCTTGATGGCTTCACGACACAAAGCTTTGTGCCTCGTCTGAGCCCCTCAATACCAACAGTGGACTGTTTATGATCGGAAACATACAGCCCGGTCGGACGTGTCTCGTTTCAAAATGTATCGAGCGGATGGACGTATACGGGTATGAAGACAACCTCATGAATTCGTGGACCCTGCATGTCAGCAGGGGACTGTTCAAGCTGTTGGAAGCTTTGTGATGATGTGGGGCGTGTGCAGTTAGAGTGATATGGGACTCCTGATACGTCTAAATACGACCATGACAGGTGACACGTAAGTAAGCATCCTGTCTGAGTACTTGCACCCATGCGTGTCCATTGTGAATTCCGACGGACGTGGGTCATTCCAGCAGGACAATGCGACACCCGACACGTCCCGAATTGCTACAGAGTGGCTCCAGGACATTCTTCCGAACCTGAACACTTCCGCTGGCCACCAAACTACCCAGACATCATGTACGTTTCCAGTAAATTGTATAGGTGTTGTTGTATCATAACTGATCTTTGCGAATACATTTCATAATTCGTTGGGCGCGACTGTGGACGTCCGCAGCTTTTACCCAGGGGCAGCTACCGGAGGTAGAGAGCGCAACACTGCTACTCTGAAGGACATTTTCCCCTAGTGTTGCCAGATGTGTCTATTTTTGGAGATACCACGACTCGCCCCACGTAAGCTTTAAGCAGAAAGCCAAATGTTACAACTTCTGGCCAATGATAACATTTCGAAATTCACTATCCTATCAGAACTGTACAGACACCTATTAGTGGACATTAATATGCTGTGTGTCCACTCTATGTCCTTACGGTGGCTTGAACTATGCTCGGGACACTTTAACTCAGGTGTCTGTCGACGTTATTTTACACACCACACACGGAGAGAGTGTTGCTATGTGTTTGTCTTTGTACATGCCAGACAATACATTGGCCGTCAAGATTGCCATGTCTCTCACCAATTTTGAACTTTTGGAGCACTATGGGCAGGTCATTCAAACCAGGTCGGGATTTTGACGAATAACAAAGAAGGAAAGCTTGGGTAAGAAGCTAGCTCGAGCCATCCACGTCACGCCCGGAATGGAACACACGGAGGAAGAACTTATGCCTATGTCCCCCAGTCAAAAGATAGCAGCCATAGGCAAAATATTGCGTGAAATAGGAGTAGAGTTAAAAGCTAAGCGTGTTTCATTTGCTCTGTTAACTGTCATTAGAGACAAAGTGTTTCCCTTGGCTTTCGAAATAACTAGCCTTTAAACTAAACTGCCTGCCTAAACGATGAAAATAGGTGACTAAGACGTGAACTACGGAGAGCCTCGAATCCAGTCAAAGACTTACAAATACAAACTTTTCCAGAGAAGGCTGAGAAATTAGAGGATGAAAATAGGGAACTGAGTGTAGCGAACCAAAACTTACAGCAACAAATAAGAGTGCTAACTAATAACGTCACACAACAAGCACAGACAGAAGCACAACAAGATATTACTGCAGAAGTTGGTCCATTATGGAGTAAGGGGAGTAGCTTACAATTGGTTCGCCTATTTCTTTAAGAAAAGAAAGCAGAAGGTAAATCTCCGCAATACTGAGAGTGGTAGTGATGTTCAGTCTGTAAGGGGTCCGTAGGCCCTTACTATAAGTTTGCACCTGGCACAGGTCGAAAGGGCAAACAATCGATAGTGTCGGGTTGCGAGAGCGTGTGAGAGTTGAGTCAGTCAGTTCCCAGGTTGCGAGCCGAGCCGTGCGGAGGCCGGTTGCTGTAATACAAGGCTTACCAACAAAGGGAGTGGCCATCGCCGCGGTTTAACCCCTTTGTGTTAGAATAATACGGGAAAGTGAAAAAGTATAATTACGAGAGTGATCGGTGATATTTCTGTGCCGATATTTGTGGTTTCGCGTCTACCGCGCCGGCATCATTTGGATTGCAGTGTTGGATTGCAGTGATTGAATTTGCGTGTGACAATAATGAATAGCGAGGAAGCCTGTGCTGAGATTAGCCGTTATTAAATATGTATGACGAAGGCAGTGGCTGTCTCCTTTTTCTTGTGTTTTAGAGACGAATATAGGTACTTGATTAATGAAGCTGTGTTGACGTTCTTCTTCTCACCAGACATTTCATTATTACAGCATTTGAGAAGGACAAAATGGAATATAACAACTCCGTAGCAGTCCATTCCGATTGCCAGCCCCATTAGATACACGGTCACATTAATTAATATTTATTTGTGCTGCTATCGGATCCCGATCGAGCGGGATTCATAAATCGGACTTGTTACACCCTTGGCTTACCGTGACAGGACAAGTGCAATTTTTGGACGAATAGTAAAGAACAATAGGTAATTTCATCTTGCTTAACGCGAGAAAATATTTTTCAATGTTGGATCGGGACAGAGCATAAACTTTAAAATCGCGACAAGAATCAGTGCATTTTTGAACAATACGAAGTAATAGCATCTTACGATTGTGACTAAACTGTTTTTTCTTGCCATATTAGATAAGAATAATAGTGTCGGTAAAGTGTGTTATAATGTGCAAATGCGTAAATCCGCACGAGAAACTGTGAAAAGTGAACACTAAAGAAAGACACATGTGAACATTACAACAGCAAAACGAACTAAGAATTCGTCACGAAAGTTTTAAAGAAGTGTTTAGTGGTAATTTTTTGAATGAAATTGCCTTTTGAATAGTGAAAATCGGGCAAAATTCATGTGGACCCATAAACTGTTATGCAGACAACAATTTATGTGGCGATGCAGTTGTTGAGTGACGTCACGCAGACCCGTGTAGCAGCTGCGTCAAAGAGCTTCGATCCACGAGGTGATTTCACACGTCATCCCAACTACCTGTGCAAGGAGTAGTTCAAGCACAGACGCACTACACTGATGGTCTTCAGCGCGACTTCAAGACACCGAGCGCCGACCCGGCATCTAGCGGCCGAACTACAAACTATGCCCACCTGCAGCGCCACGGAGCGGCCGACGGAGAACTACGACGACTCGCCACAGATCTTCAGCGCGACTTCACGTGGCTCTGGCGGCAGTACAGCGCCACGCCCACTTCAAACGTCAAAACATCACGACTCGTGGTAACATCAGTTGGTGATTGAAGGCGACTGGTTGACGTAACATTAAAATGTAGTGTGCAGTCTTCGCGGTAAATAAACGTTTGTAAACTGAGTTTCGTGTTAGGAAAAGTGCCCAATTACAGTAATTTCCGAAAAGTTTGCGAAACATACTCTGAAATATAGCATGTTGCGCAGTCTAAATGGTGATTATACAAATATGCTTATTGTTTTTGGGGATTTTATATTTATAGTTTTAATGAATAGTGTGATTTATCTTATGTAGAACATTTTACATAGGCTGTGTATGTGAGAATTGATATTTGAAGTTATTAGGTTTTGAGAGTCGTTATGTTCAGTATTCACACGTATTGTGTCAATTTCGGGATTAACTGAAGATACTGCAGGTACTGTTTGATTAGTTTCATGGTAATTAGGAGAGTTTTGGGTTACTAGAGGTTATTCTATATTACTTACCTGTGCATTAAAAATAAACCAAACATGTCTACTGAAGATAAGCAGGTTTGTGAGGCAGTAGTTGAAAGGAAAGGGATAGGACAGGAAGACAGAGATGATTCGGGAATCAGTGATTATGGAGTTTCATTAGATAGCCCATTAGCACATTCAACTAGTTATCCCGAGACACCGGGACAAACGACGAGAGATAAGCCAGTTTCAGAGGGTGCAGATATGTGGTCGATGTTGGCAGCCTGGCTAAAAGAAACTAGAGAAAGGGAAGAAATATTCCGCAAATCATTAAAGGAAAATTTACAAGAAAATAACGCATCATTAAAGAAAGATTTACTTGAAACTAGAGAAGAGGGAAGAATATTCCGCGAGTCGTTAGAGAAGGGTTTACAAGAAACTAATGCATCTTTAGAGAAGGGTTTACAAGAAACTAGAGAAAGCTTAGCAAAGTCATTTAAGGAAACCCTAACACAAGAGCTCAAAACATCGGAAAGGAAGATTGAATATAATCTGAAGAAGGAAATACAGGAATTAGAAGAACGACTGAAGATGGACATCAACGAGAGAGAGAGTAAGCTACAGAAGAATATAGACCAAGTCCAGGGAGACGTGGAGAAGATGGAAGGAAAGTTAACAAAAGGGATAGATGACGATATTGAAGAAACGAAAGCCGAGTTGGGAGAAAGAATCAACGAAGTGGAAACAAATTGCAATCATCGAATCGCCGAGGTGACGCAGATGCAGAAACAATGCAATGATGCGGTTAAGGGGATAGGCAAAACCAACTGGCTGTCAATCTGAGAAATGCTATAGCCGTGCAACGAGAAGAGGATAACAAGAGGGTTGCAATGGAGGTCAGGCAATTACAACAGGGAGTGCAGCAATTGGAGAGCAAGACAGAAGAAATCGATAAACGAATTAGCAATGCCACTTTAACCGTCGGGGAAGGTAAAGTCGTTACCTTGATGAGCAGTGATAATCGGTACGTCCAAAATAATACAGGGCAGAAATTTAGACCAAAACGAGGGTTGCACACAATGATATTTATGAAATGGTTAAAAGGAGTTTTCCCAGCACATCTTAAAGACTCAGACAAGATTCAATTTGCAGTAGATAGAATGGAAGGTGAGGCCTTCACTTGGGGAGTCAGGAAGAAGAAAGGGACTACTAGTTACGATCAGTTTGAAGAGGAATTCTTGAAGAAATACTGGTCCAAAAGTCATCAGTGTGCAGCAATTGAGGACCTACTCCACCGCAAGTCACTTAGTACATGGGGAGGAACATTGAGAGAGTCTGCCTAACATTTGTGCGAATTGAACGAGACCTTGGAACAACCCCTGAGTGATGACGTAATGATATCAGCGATAAAAAGAAGAATGAGTCGGAGAATGCAAGAAACTGTATCCGGGAGCCTAATTAAAGATAGGGAGGCCTTGATGGAAATACTGGAACAGTTGGAATCTGTTCGATCACAGGAACACAATTAAGCTAATGATCAAAACCGAGGGGGAAGTAATGGCCCAAGGAATCATTTTAGTAATTCGTCTAATTATAGAGGAAGAGGTGGTGGCCATAGGTACAGGAACCATGGTGGTGAACGGCAATGGAGAAATGATTGGAGAAGGAGTGAAGAACCAAGAGATCATGAGAGAGGATGGGATAGGCGAAGGAATGACACAGTGCATATAGAAGAGGCGGAGAGACCGGAAAACTGAATGACACTCCAGATGAGGTCCGGTCAGGAGTGAGAGCTACAAGGACCAGAGTAAACCCACTAAGACACAACAATGGTGGAGATCTGAGAGAAGATCTACTGGAGGAAAGAAGTGGGATTCCCAAAGAACCCATGCTACCCATGATAGGGATCAAGCTATGTGGACTGAATATCGAGGCATTAGTCGATACAGGAAGTGAAGCATGTGCAGTATCCAAAAGGTTATATGAACAGATACTAAAAGCAAATATTAGCTTGCCTAGTTTCCCGGTGAGTGGAGTGAGAATTGTGAACGCGTTGGGTGCAAGGAGTAAACCTATTAAAGAACAAGTGTTGATTACCTTCGAGATAGAGGGAGAAGAATACGAAGCAACATTTTTGGTGGTGGCTGGATTGAACACATCAATTATTTTAGGGATAGATTGGTTGAATGAAGTTGATGCAGTAGTGAGTTTTGATGAAGGTACTATCAAGGTCAAAGGAAGAAAGGGAGAAGAGAAGAGATTAAAGTTTACTGAGGGGAGTGCAATCGAAGAAGAG
The DNA here is from genome assembly GCF_023864345.2 of Schistocerca serialis cubense. Lineage (NCBI taxonomy): Eukaryota > Metazoa > Arthropoda > Insecta > Orthoptera > Acrididae > Schistocerca > Schistocerca serialis. The sequence goes on from NC_064649.1 coordinate 16,104,291, forward strand.
GAGGAATTCAGAAGGATAAATTTGTGTCATGAACAGGAACCCACCACGGGATACGGGGAAGAGGAACTAGAAGAAGAAGTGTTGATATACCTTGAGGGATTAGCACGAGAGGATAGACATAAAGAGGATAAGATCAGTAAAAAGTTGGAGGAGATGACACACCTAGATGAGGGAACTAAGAGGGAATTAGCCACAGTATTATACAGGCGTTGTAAGGTATTTTCTCAACGGCCAGGTATCATGAAAGGGGTGGAGTGTAAGCTAAAGATAAAGAACCATAAACCGTTCAATATAAAACAGTGTTCCATTCCCCAGGCGAAACGAAGAGCAGTAGATGAAGAGATACAGAGGATGATGGACCTTGGTGTTATAGAAAGGGCCAACAGTCAATATAACAACCCCCTATTTGTTGTTGATAAGAAGGATGGAAAGGTGAGGATAGTTTTGGATGCACGAACAGTGAACAAAATCATTGAGCCGGAGCGGGACAAACCTGAGACTATAGAAGAACTGATTCAAAAATTCCGAGGAGCAAAGGTGCTTAGTAGTATCGACTTAACTGCTGGTTACTGGCAAATACCATTGGCTGCAGAGTCCCGCCAGTATACAGCATTTACTTATGGAGGAAGGTGCTATCAATTTAGAGTGTTGCCATTTGGGCTTAATGTGTCAGTGTCTGAATTCATAAGAGCGATGGATAAAATACTAGGCGAGGAGTTACTTAAAAAGGTCACCGTCTACGTGGATGACCTCTTGATAGCAAGCGAATCATGGGAAGAACATTTGAATAGATTGCATCCAATCTTGGCAGCTTTTGAAACTGCAGGGGTAACTGTAAACCTGGACAAGTCGGAATTTGGTAAATCAAAGATAAAATTCCTGGGCCATATAATATCCGAGGAGGGTATCTATCCTGATCCTAGTAAAATGGAGGCTATAAGAAATTTTCCGACCCCCCATAGTAAGAAACTGTTGCGAGCATTCTTTGGGGTTTGTGAGTTTTATAGAAAATTTGTCAAAGGATCTGTACTTAATGTCCCGAGTATGAGGGAATTGACCAAGGCGAGGATGCCATGGCATTGGAGTGCAGAGTGCCAAACCGAGTTTGAGAATATCAAGGAAGAACTATATAGTGCAGACATATTGTACCACCCAGATTTTTCCAAGGATTTTTATTTAGGAGCAGACAGCTCTGACTATGGACTAGGAATACATTTGTACCAAATGGAGAGGGGCGAAAATGGTGAGAGCGTAAGAACAATAGCGTTCGGTAGCAGAAGTTTAAATGCTTGGGAGAGAAAATATTCGATTACGGAAAGGGAGGCATTGGCAATTGTGTGGGGGTTTAAGCGTTTCCGATATTATTTGGCCGGGAGGCATGTGAAAGTAGTGACTGACCATAAGGCTCTTACATTTCTGACCACAAGCAAGTTGAGGCATAGCAGACTAATGCGGTGGGCCCTGGCATTACAGGACTATGACTTCGAGATAATTTATGAACCAGGAGCAACACATATAATACCTGATGCTTTGTCAAGATTACCAGCTGACTCGAGAGGAATGTTGGTGGATAGGCCAGAAGGAGGAGGAGTTAGAATTAACCTGATGAAGGGAGTACAGTATGAAGAATTCATAAGGAAATTCCTAAAGAATGTGCGCAGGAAACAGAACGAGGACGAGAAATTAAAGACAATTAAAAACAAATACAGGTGTGCAGGAGAGGAAAGGATTCGCACATTTTATTATATTCATACTGGGATACTTTATAAAAGAAACAAGGAGAGTGAGGAGAACTGGAAACTCTGTGTGCCTGAGCATGTGGTAGAAAAATTAATTTGGTATACGCACTATAGTAATGCACATTATGGACCGAAGAAGTGTCTGGAAAAGTTGAAGTTAGATTGTGCATTCAACAACATGGGAAGGCGTATACGTAAGATACTGAGTACATGTGACACCTGTCAAAAATCTAAAACAACTACAGTACAGCACAAAGGATATATGCATCCAATTGTACCAACAGCAATTAAGGACATAGTTGCAGTGCATCTCTTTGGGCCACTTCCTGCCTCACGAGGGAATTACACACAAATCTTAGTAGTGGAAGAACTGGTTTCCAAGTACATAAAATTTTACCCGTTGAAGAAAGCCACTAGTAGAGCCATCATTAACCATTTTGAGAAAGATTATTTTCAAAAGGTGTGTATTCCTAAGCGAACTTTGAGTGATAATGGGTCACAATTTAGGTCAAAGGAGTGGACAGAGATGCTAAATGAGCACAGAATGGAGCAAATTGCCATTTCTAGGTATAGGCCAGCTTCTAACCCTGCAGAATGAACAATGAAGGAATTGAACCGTTTATGCCGAACATACTGTCATAGGAAGCATGGTTCATGGAAAGAATATCTGGAAGAATTTGAGCGGGTCAGGTATCACCTCCCACATGATTCTACAGGGTTTGCACCTTGTGAAGTATTGCTCAATCAAGAACCCAACAGTATTTTTCGTGAGTTGCTAGTCTACCCACCAGGAAGTTCATTGACTTGGGAAAGGAAATTGGAGCTAGTGGAATTAAGTATGAAGGAGAAGACTAGGAAAAGACAGGAAAGACACGAAAAGCTAGTGAAACCGATAACTTACCGAGTGGGAGACCTGGTACTAGTAAAGGTTCATGCAAAATCAAAGAAAATAAACTCTGAAATACATATATTTAACCACGTTTGTAAGGGACTGTACAGGATTATAAAAATTGGTCATCCTAACACTGTGGAGTTGGAATATGCACAGACGAAGAGAGTGCATGGTAAGGAACATGTGGGAAACATAAAAAGGTACTACTCACACGAGAACAGGGATAACCCAGATGAGGAAGGGGAACTCGATTAGGGCAAATGTCTGAAATGAGAGTGTTCAAGCTCCTGGATGTAGTTGGGTAGGACATTGTTTAGAACATTAAGTTGTTAAACGGACATTTGAAAAAGGGGAGTGTTCATTTGCATTGTATTTTCTGATGTATTGTAACTAGAACTTCATATTTCATATCGACAATTACCTGAGAATGGATGTAAAACCCTGTAACAACTAATTTGTAGTATAATAATTCATATGTCATGGGTTCAAGTAATAATTTTTGATTGTATGTTGTGTGTTTCATTCAATATTGGACTATAGAGGACTATTGCTGTTTGATATAAAAAAATTATAATTAGGACAATGCCATGTTTATGAGATGTAATAGCCTTTTGTAGAATATTATTGTGGAGGCAGCCCACTACCTGAGTCGAGGGATTATTTGGTGAATTGTAATTTCATTAATTATTTAGACTATGTGTTTTGTTCAGATGTAGCAATGTCTAATTCCCTTGCCGATTCTTTTACGCCAGTGGCTCCAAAGAAGTTTTCGAGGGCGGGGATGTAAGGGGTCCGTAGGCCCTTACTATAAAATTGCACTCGGCACAGGTCGAAAGGGCAAACAATCGATAGTGTCAGGTTGCGAGAGCGAGTGAGAGTTGAGTCAGTCAGTTCCCAGGTTGCGAGCCGAGCCGTGCGGAGGCCGGTTGCTGTAATACAAGGCTTACCGACAAAGGGAGTGGCCATCGCCGCGGTTTAACCCCTTTGTGTTAGAATAATACGGGAAAGTGAAAAAGTATAATTACGAGAGTGATCAGTGATATTTCTGTGCCGATATTTGTGGTTTCGCGTCTACCGCGCCGGCATCATTTGGATTGCAGTGATTGAATTTGCGTGTGACAATAATGAATAGCGAGGAAGCCTGTGCTGAGATTAGCCGTTATTAAATATGTATGACGGAGGCAGTGGCTGTCTCCTTTTTCTTGTGTTTTAGAGACGAATATAGGTACTTAATTAATGAAGCTGTGTTGACGTTCTTCTTCTCACCAGACATTTCATTATTACAGCATTTGAGAAGGACAAATTGGAATGTAACAACTCCGTAGCAGTCCATTCCGATTGCCAGCCCCATTAGGTACATGGTCACATTAATTAATATTTATTTGTGCTGCTATCGGATCCCGATCGAGCGGGATTCATAAATCGGACTTGTTACAAGTCCCAATGGGGCACTGTTAAGTGGGGAATTCCCCAAGGGTCGGTGCTGGGGACACTCCTGTTTCTCATTTATATAAATGATATGCCTTCTAGTATTACAGGTGATTCAGAAATATTTCTGTTTGCTGATGACACCAGCTTGGTAGTGAAGGATCTTGAGTGTAATATTGAAACATTATCAAATAATGTAGTTCATGAAATAAGTTCATGGCTTGTGGAAAATAATTTGATGCTAAATCACAGTAAGACTCAGTTTTTACAGTTTCTGACTCACAATTCTACAAGAACTGATATTTTGATCAGACAGAATGGGCATATTATAAGCGAGACGGAAGAGTTCAAGTTCCTGGGCGTTTGGACAGATAGTAAGCTGTTGTGGAAAGCCCAAGTTCATGTTCAGGATCTTGTTCAGAAACTAAATGCTTCTTTATTTACCATTAGAACAGTATCTGAAATAAGTGACAGTTCAACACGAAAAGTAGTCCACTTCGCATATTTTCATACGCTTATGTCATATGGTATTATTTTTTGGGGTAATTCTTCTGATTCAAAAAGGGTATTTTTGGCTCAAAAACGGGCTGTTCGAGCTATATGTGGTGTAAGTTCCAGAACTTGTCGACTCCTATTCAATAGTCTGGGAATTCTGACATTGCCCTCACAGTATATATTTTCTCCCAAGAGTTAGCAGCTTTCACTCAGTTAATACTAGGTAGAAATCAAATCTGCATGTGGAATGCACTTCCTTGACTCTTGTGCAGAAAGGAGTGCAGTATTCTGCTGCATCCATTTTCAATAAGCTACCACAAGAACTCAAAAATCTTAGCGGTAGCCCAAACACTTTTAAGTCCAAACTGAAGAGTTTCCTCATGGATCACTCCTTCTATTCTGTCGAGGAGCTCCTGGAGGAGCTGAAAAATTAAGCAAATTCCAGTGTTACATTGTTGATTTTCTTTATTTAATAGCCTGAATACGTTTCTTATGTTTCATTTTGTCTGCTTCTACTATCGTGTTATAATTTCATGTATTGACTCGTCACATGACCATGGAGACTTCACCTTAATTTGGTCCCACGGAACAATAAATAAAAAAGTATAGCAAACTCATCCTGGTGCTTTCCACACCACGCCCGTACACTTTAAGCTGTCTCGCAGATTCAGTTGTTCGATGCCGAGGGAAAACAAACGGGATGTAGGGATGGCCTTTGTTCATAAGTAAATTTCTGTTGATCCACTGTGCCTTCTAGAATGACGAGATCACGCCGGGAGTGTCACGAAAACGTTCCCGAGACCATATCGATCCTTCCTCCTGCAGTCGATTGTTGCAGGGTGTTCGCTTTCAGATGATACACGCCGTACACTTCAATGGCTGTCTGTCACTTAAGAAGACCAGCTGTCACCATGCAGTGGACGTCGAGTTGCAGGACTAGCGTGCAAATTCCAGCCTTCGTCGACGATGAGCAGCAGTCAGCGTAAGTGCACCGACCAGGTGTCTGCTTCGGAGACCCGTACACAGGAATGTTCGCTGAATGGTCTTTGAGGAAACACTGTTGGCAGCTCCTCGGTTCACGTGGGTCGTCAACTGCTCAACAGTTGCACGTAATTCCTGTTCTCTGTGGCCTGTGGTGCACCACAACTGCCTCCCCTCGGTGTCGGTTCTGGACAACACCAAGCACGGTGTACTTTAAACACGGCAACACGCCAGCAGTTTGCGGACTTGGCCGTTTCGAAAATGCTTCCGCCCTTGGCCCGAAAGGCAATGACCATGCCTTTTAGGACGTCACATAAATCGTTCAGTTTCCACAATATAGAAACGACTGCACTGTTGTCTGCTTCGCCACACCCCCCCTCCCCTCCCTCAGGCTTTATATACCCTCCTCTACTAGTGCTGCCACCTGCTGTCTGTGAGTGGCTATTGCACATTAACGTCGGACCTAGGTGGTGATCACATTAATGTGACTGGACTATGTAATTATAACAAGGAAAAGCGAAAGGAAAGGAAAAGCGAAAGGAAAGGAAAAGCGAAAGGAAAGGAAAAGCGAAAGGAAAGGAAAAGCGAAAGGAAAGGAAAAGCGAAAGGAAAGGAAAAGAAAAGCGAAAGGAACGGAAATGAATAGCGAAAGGAAAGGAAATGAATAGCGAAAGGAAATGGAAGGAAAAGCGAAAGGAAAAGGAAAGGAAAAGCAAAAGGCAAGGAAAGGAGCAGCATAAGGAAGGGGCAAAGGAAACCGTTGCTTCTCAAAGATGGTCATTGATACCAGGAGCACCGAAAATGTAATAAGTATACGAATTGCCAGTGCATGAATTCCGAACGGAGTTGGAGCAGCGGCCGTTTACGAATTGTAAGTGGCAGAATCACGGCTAAACAACAAGATTCTAGAGAAACCCGACGAAGCAGATGTGGAGATTGAGAAACGAATGCGGAACTGCCGGGAAAGAGTCTATGGGGAGCAGTTTTAAATAGGAATTTCAGGATCTGCGAGGTAAAGGTTTAGATTACGTCGTACGTACGCCGGATCATGAGAACTCAAAGACTGCAATGTGTAAGGGAAGCTACTGGAATGTCCCAGAACCATGGAACTAGTTCAGGGATTCACCAGAGTGAAAAGATTTTTGAAAGCGACTGAAGTTTTTCTGAAAACTGACGATGAATCTGTTCCTGACAAAAGAATCCTGGTGATCAGTTATGAAGAAGAGGAGAAAATGTTGTGTGAGAATGAAACTGTTCTTAGTCACAGACATTTCAGAGTTGTTTGAAGCAACTGTACATCATACCACGCTGCTATCGGAAGCGGAGGAGAGGAGTTTTTTTTACCAGAGGAAAGTCAAAATAAATGTGAAATATTTTTCCTGGACCAGAAAAATGTCATACCTGGGTTGACATCTAAAACTGCAGTGCTAGTCTTTGAAATAGCTGCAAATAAAGCAATGGAAACAGTGTTCTCCGAGACATCTATTTGCAGCTGTAATTTTCATTTCAAGCAATGCCTCCGGACGGAAGACATACAAGAACTGGGATTAGTGGGGAAATGCAGGGATGGAGAAGTAGTCCGATTGTTTTGCCGCGTGTGTGCTGCAGAGCTCATCTTCCTACCAAACTACCTTGATGAAGCATTGATGGTAGTAGCGTAGGAAACGCCTAGTTGAGAAAAATCGTAAAATTCGTAGACGATATGGTCAGTCAATAGATGGAAAATCCTAGTACATCAACGGAAATGTACTGGTGACGATAGACAGTCGACTGAAATTAATTCCCACTAAATTTACTCTCAAATAACTTGACTTCACCTTTGTTACGTAATACATCGAAACCTAACACAACAGAAGCAAAGTTATCTGAGTTCAGACAATTTATTTCCAAGTGATTTCGGTCGGCCATCTACTGTCATGAATTCGATGTACAGGACCACGAATGCTATCCATGCTTGGCATAGCAAACTATACTCGTCAATGAGGCAAGAGTATCTGAACCTACAATTTCTGCTAAGTAAGCTAAAGGAGGGGGCAGTAAAATCAATATTTGAAATAAAAAAAAAATCCGTTTGCCACCCTCTTAAATGAAAGAGGAGAAAGGTACACATATCTTGAGAAGGGGTTAACAGATATTTTAAGAATACATAGCGAGTCGGTGGGCTTTAAAATTTCCGACACTTACGAAAAGTTTGTAGAACAAGACAGGAAGTTTAAATTTCCGCAGCAATTTTGCAGAATGGAAAATATGTATAAATATATTTTAAAAACACTGCTACGCACTATGTGCATAGTCAGTCTTAAGCCCTGATAAAATGTGATGGACGTTCTTATTACAAAACGACAGGCGAAGCTTCCCTATTCTTGCGGCTTCCTTTGAAGGTCGGAGAACCCACGGCTACAATGTACGTGGTCAGAAACACCACGCTGACGTAACGGGTCGCAAACGCCACAGTTCATAGGGTAGTTATTTGAGAGTGAATTTATTCCTCGCTTCTCATTAGACGTCTTCATCAAACTGACCTACCTGCTTGAGGAGTGTCTACAGCGAGTATGAGGGAATCCCGAAACGTTTCATCCTATTTTTTGTTCTGCTCTCCGTTCCAAAGCTTCCAGGACCTACTTCTTTTCATTGTTACTCGAACACTTGTACTTCTTCGAATTCATTTTTACGACGGATTTATGTTCTGTGCTAATGCTGGATTGAGAAAACAAGGGAACTTTTCGGTAAGTTGAAGGATGCAACGATTGCCTTAATAACCGATAAAACAATTCGAATCTCAGGTATTAGATACCGGCTGATAATTAATTAGAAAATGTTTACGGGGCTGTCTGTTATGACAATCGCTTCCATTTATGGGCTGTACCGAACCCATGAGGTTTATTCGATAAATATAAGTTCTTACATGGGTCTTGACAACACGTTCGAATTACAGAGGTTCAAATAGTGAGAATCGACTGTATGTAACTGCAAAGGCAGATTTTCAGCCTCTGCAAATATTTGTAACGTAACTATGAACGTTATAGCGATACTAACTGCTGCCAGGTAAATAAGTCCTGGAATAAGTAGACATCCAACGGACGGAGGTAAACACTTCCTGTTTACCGTGCCACTGCTGCCACGGTGTAAACAAGGCGGATAGCAGGAAGTGCTCTACGACCACTAGCTGGACTCCAGGGCAAGAAACAGGGGGGGTTCTCGGTGGTCTAGTGGTAAGGGGTCTGGAACGTTCCAGCGCCTCGGCTGGGGCTATTCGCCCTAGCCGGGCCGGGGTTCAATCCCCGGCTGGCGCTGGAATTTTCAGACTTCCGAACACTAGCCTCCACCTCTACCCTGGCATGTGGAGCATGCCGGGTACCCCCGTGGGGTCCGTGCTTCGGATCCCACGTGGAGCTCACTCCCACACTACAAACGATGCCTGATTATGCTGTTGCAAACACTTATTTTAAATTTTAATACTAACACTTTCTTCACCAGACCACACCTACATAAATTTTCAAGGTACTATTAAAAGAAACTGCATGGTATCATTAATGTTTGTAGGTTTACAACAATGAAATAAAATCCTTACAAAAAAAAAAAAATAGAATGTTTTGTTTCCTTGCTGGATGCTGCTGAGATAAATACCTAAACATTTGCCATTTTCTTGTAGTTAAGTCATTACTGGGAAAAAGTTGTCTATAATACTGATACATATTTATTTCGCACATTCTGTGCGCTGAAACAGTATAAATTATTTCAATGTCAGAAGAAAATGCAAAATAATATATCAATGGCATCACACAAGTGAACAGTGAAAGAAAAAAATATTTTCAGTTGTCTCAGTCTGTGTTATTTTTAGTATCATGATTGATTATATAACAAATTCTGTATCAAAAATCGTTTCGTAAGAGTTGACACGCAATACCTTTCAAAAAATGCATTGATTTCACTAATTGTGTTCTCAAATTATTCTGTCAAAATGAGATGTATGATATGACACAGGCCACTTACGAGGAAAGCTCTTTCTTTTGCATGAAAGATGATAATTCTCGTGGTTTTATGTGAGCTGAATGCTAAACGAAACATGTAAGCGTTAACATTAAAGAAACGAATTTCTTGAGGGTTTTACTAATAGGTATATTTCATATAATATTTCGGTTAATAGTTATATGACAAACTCTTTGCCTCTACGTTTTATTAAGTTATCTTGTGGATCAGAAAAGGAATTATATTAGGCCTACTACCTCTACAAGTTAAGTCTGGCTGAATGAGAAACAGATTGCAAAAGCCAAAGACGGAGAATGTTATGTTCTCTGCAAAGCGTTTGCTCTCAGTACTGAGTTAAACTGTAAAAGTAAAAAATGGTATGACAAAGGTCTAATATTGTTGTACTATTGTATCATTGACCTTGCATTGTAAGAAACTTAGTGATGTTTCTCTTTGCTGTTTAAAATTCTTTATCCTACACTACCGTGTGATAATTTTGGTATCATTTAATGTAAAAATAGCCCCTTCCCTTCACTGTGTAGACAAAATTGAACAAACATTTCGTAATCTTGGAAAGAGAGAGAGAGAGACAGACAGAGAGAGGGAGGGAGACTTCTGCTATTTCTGTTTGCTATTCAGTTCCATGCCACGTCTCCATTTTAAATGCTTAAAAGCATGGATAAAATTGTTTTATTAATATTTAAGTACGAGGAAATAATGAAGAGTGTTACGGTCCTGTGTAAATTAACATCACTGGAGATATAGTTTGCATTTAATATTATTACAATATTATTTTTTTGTAACGAGTAAAGTACAGAGAAACAGCAGTGATGACACAGTCTGCTTTGTAATAATAGCGTTCAGGAAGAAATAAACTGAAACAACGAGAAAGTTAAGCTACTCAATGTTCGCAGCCATTTTGCTGTTCATCTCTTCACTGCTAGGTGTCGCTACTAGTCCCTCACACACTGAGCTGTATATAGTGCAGGGCCTCGCTACCAGAGGGCTCTGGCAGCGCTGGTGACGACTCACTCTGTCGGCGTTTGATTCTTCATTCCTCAACATCTATCCTAGCTGACATGACGGCTAAATCTTCAGTCTAACGCGAAACTTAACAACACCAATACCAAATAAGGCAAATAGTGAGAAGTGAGAATATTAACGAACGATCAATTTCATACGTCCTGGCTGAAAACACTGATCCAAACCACTTACAGAGGAATGGAACACATTACAGAAGACAGCCTAGAGGAAAATCAGTTTTGAGGGAATGCAATAGCCCTTATAGATCGGTTGAAGAAATTCTACTCATATTTATAACATCTTTATATGTAGCAAAAAAACTTTGGACAATTTTGAACAGAATATAGAGTTTGAATTTAAGGTACAACCAGGGATAAAACACAGCAAATGGCATGTTATCTAGAACTCGACCAGAAATCAGACAGCAGTTGTAAGCCTTTAAAGTCATAAACGAAAGGTAGTAATTGAGAAGTGAGAGAGACAGGGATCCAGCCCATTCTCTCATGTTATGCATTCTGTATGCAGGGTGTTTCACAAGTCATATCGAGGATATAGAGGGGACCTAGCTGATCAAGTTTTACATAGGAATCGATGTCTAGAAATGCCATCCAGCGACGCTACAGAGCGTCAAAGTTGCAGGCGCTGGCGCCTTTAAAAATATATGTATACAGGGGGATCCCGTGAAGATGTTACGTACTTCCTAAGATGGAGATGGATAAATGCATCAATTTGAGGTTTTGTCCCTAAATCGGAAAATTGTAAAAGAAGACATTGCTATTACATCTGACAGTATGTATTGGTAGTGTTGTAGCAAACAAGTAAGCAGGATCTTTCAGAGGCGGTAGTATAGACCGAAAGAAAAGAATGATGTCCAGTAAACACGGGCTGTGAAATGCGTACCTTAAGAGCTATTAGCACTTGTTCATCTTCGCTAGCGTGCAACACATTTCCACGATTGAACAAGTGCTCATAGCTTCTCAGGTACACATTTTAGAGCCCATGTTTAATGGACAGTTTCTCTTATCTTGATCCATACTACCACCTTTGAACGTTGCCTACCCTACAATTTTAGCAAAAACATCACTACTACCTGTATTCCACCCTCAGAGGTGTGATAACGATTTTCACTTATAACTTTCGAGTCGTTCGTTTCTGGTTTGGAAGCCCCTATCTCAAATTCATACCATCACCCTGTATTTACATACATTTACCGGAGCCAGTGCGTGTAACTTCGATGCTCCACAGCGTCGTTGGATGACATTGCAGGCCTGAGTTCCTATGTAAAATTGCAATCTCTAGAAGTGTGTAGCATAAGTTGTGAAACAGCTTGTATAAAGAAAGCAACGTACAAAACGGACGAGAAATTTGGGAAACGAATTAACAATAAGGAAGAAGAAACAAAATTTGTTTCCAAAACCGAACTCTCATTTTGAAAGTAGGGTGTGCACTGCTTTGAAATTTCCTGGCATTTATCCGCCTCGAAGAGGATCGCTGAAAAGATGGTCGAAATGTCGGTATTTTAGTTGTTTCAGTGTTTTATAATGACATGGCCTAGTACCCAAAATGATTTTCTTCAAGTTCTTTGTAGGAATTCTATCGCTTCTCTCCGATATTTTCAGTATGATATTAGTATTTTTTTTCCAAACCTTGAGAGTTGGCAATACTCTCTTAGGATTTAAAGGTTGGCTACAGTGCACATACACAAGCAAGATATTGTTGTCACGCCTCGCAGCGCACGGATTAACTAGTGGCAGAAGCCAGTGTAGGAGCCCACTTGCTGTGGTGTCCACGTGTGTTGGGCGAGGGGTCGTCGCCGAACTGCCGTACTGCAGTGTCCGCCAGCAGCGACACAGGATTTGGTATTGAGTTGATATTTTTTTATCATTTGCAACACGCTTATTAATTTAAAGAAAAGGGTTTGTGTATGTGCGTAGCAGCGGACGTAATTTTGATAATGATAGGAGTTGAATTCTTAAGAGTAACCATTGTTAGGCGAATAGATTAAGTATTGATTTTTGTCATTGATTTCTTTTGTAATTGTCAGGGAATTGTTTCACTATGCATTTAATTGAGAAGTATTTCAGTCTGTCTCAAGAGTTTGATTAATTTGTAATATTGCTTTAATGCCAGTGGAGGCAGATTTATATACGAAGCGATTGTTCAAAGAGCTTCTAGCGTTTTGTTAATTGAATGAGAAAGAATCGCTTTCAGAATATAGTTTTTTGGTTGGGTTATCATTTATCGAGTTTAGATTTGACCAAACCTTTTCTCTTGAATTATATGTAGTTGTAGTAAGCAGCAGAAGCCGTAGCAACAGCACGAGCCGCCATACAGAACATGCATTGCACTCAGCATGAATAATAGGTTTTTTATGTTTTTGTTAAATAATGGAATGCAGCAGATCAAGTAGTGGCAGCAGCAAGAGCAAGTAAGTTATTCGTTGAGCACAGGACCAATTAAAAAAACAAAGTTTGAGCGATCTCTGTAATAGTAAAGTTAACAAGAGTACAAGCACGAGATTTTCAGTAGAAAACACGAGATACGAAGGTAGAGCTCGCGACTTTCAACCTAGCAACTTAAATAGTGCTTGAAATGTTGTAAATAGTGCCTAATATTATTTGGTATGGAGACAGAAACGGTACTTGGTTTTAATGGTAACAATATACAGGACGCTACGGTCGCAGGTTCGAATCCTGCCTTGGGCATGGATGTGTGTGATGTCCTTAGTTAGGTTTAAGTAGTTCTACGTTCTAGGGGACTGATGACCTCAGATGTTAAGTCCCATAGTGCTCAGAGCCATTTGAACCAATTTACAGGAAAAGAGCAGTAACACCGAAATTCTGAAATACATTCGTATTTCTCGAATGTGGTACGACAACAACTGTATAGTTTACTGGAAAGAAACAGAATATTCCAAAACTCCCACTAAACACTCTTGAATTGAGTGACGATACTTTAAATTTGAACCCGTGTACGGAAAGGTATACCCCGTGCGACATTCGTTTAAATATATCTTTGCTAGGGTGGTATGCAACAGGGTAATCATCGTGGGCGGGGGGGGGGGGGGGGGGGGGCCTACGTCGGGTCGTATGATGTCATTTGACGGTTGTCCTGTGTCTCTGACACGATTCAAGCCTCCTTCATGTGTCTGTGAATGTTAGAGCAACATTGCTGAGCACACTCTTGCCGAATACACGGACATGATCCTTCTGTACGGCGAAGCTCACGGTAATGAAAGAGCTGCTCGTCTCCTTGATCACGATCGTCCCCCACAACGTGTGACTCCATCGCACACGCGTTTCGCCACAATTGTGCAGCGCCTTCGAGACAGGGTACCTTCACCGTCAGCAGGCGCAACTGTGGTGACCCATGGAAACGCAGCGCACCCGAACTGGGAAAGTCCGTCCTGGAAAAACAGCGTTTGTGAAGACTGATTTGTTTCTTTGATTATTAACGAGTGCAACTATAGAACAATTGATGTACTGGGTCACGCCTACACTGAAGCGCCAAAGAAACTGGTATAGGAATGCGTGTTCAAAGACACAGAGATGTAAACAGCCCGAATATGGTGCTGCATCCGGCAATGCCTATGAAAGACAAGTTGCTGTTGTTGTTGTCTTCAGTCCTGAGACTGGTTTGATGCAGCTCTCCATGCTACTCTATCCTGTGCAAGCTTCTTCATCTCCCAGTACTTACTGCAACCTACATCCTTCTGAATCTGCTTAGTGTATTCATCTCTTGGTCTCCCTCTACGATTTTTACCCTCCACGCTGCCCTCCAATGCTAAATTTGTGATCCCTTGATGCCTCAGAACATGTCCTACCAACCGGTCCCTTCTTCTTGTCAATTTGTGCCAAAAACTCTTCTCCCCAATTCTATTCAATACCTCCCCATTAGTTATGTGTTCTACCCATCTAATCTTCAGCATTCTTCTGTAGCACCACATTTCGAAAGCTTCTATTCTCTTCTTGTCCAAACTATTTATCGTCAATGTTTCACTTCCATACATGGCTACACTCCATACAAATACTTTCAGAAACCACTTCCTGACATTTAAATGAATACTGGATGTTAACAAATTTCTCTTCTTCGGAAACGCTTTCCTTGCCATTGCCAGTCTACATTTTATATCCTCTCTACTTCGACCATCATCAGTTATTTTGCTCCCCACATAGCAAAACTCCTTTACTACTTCAAGTGTCTCATTTCCTAATCTAATTTCCTCAGCATCACCCGACTTAATGCGACTACATTCCATTATCCTCGTTTTGCTTTTGTTGATATTCATCTTATATCCTCCTTTCAAGACACTGTCCATTCCGTTCAACTGCTCTTCCAAGTCCTTTCCTGTCTCTGACAGAATTACAATGTCATCGGCGAACCTCAACGTTTTTATTTCTTCTCCATGGATTTTAATTCCTACTCCGAATTTTTCTTTTGTTTCCTTTACTGCTTGCTCAATATACAGATTGAATATCATCGGGGAAAGACTTCAACTCTGTCTCACTCCCTTCCCAACCACTGCTTCCCTTTCATGCCCCTCGACTATTATAATTGCCATCTGGTTTCTGTACAAATTGTAAATAGCGTTTCGCTCCCTGTATTTTACCCCTGCCACCTTTAGAATTTGAAAGAGAGTATTCCAGTCAACATTGTCAAAAGCTTTCTCCAAGTCTACAAATGCTAGAAACGTAGGTTTGCCTTTCCTTAATCTATTTTCTAAGATAAGTCGTAGCGTCAGTATTGCCTCACGTGTTCCAACATTTCTGCGGAATCCAAACTGATCTTCGCCGAGGTCGGCTTCTACCAGTTTTTCCATTCGTCTGTAAAGAATTCGCGTTAGTATTTTGCAGCTGTGACTTATTAAACTGATAGTTCGGTAATTTTCACATCTGTCAACACCTGCTTTCTTTGCGATTGGAATTTTTATATTCTTCTTGAAGTCTGAGGGTATTTCGCCTGTCTCATACATCTTGCTCACCAGATAGTAGAATTTCGTCAGGACTGGCTTCCCCAAGGCCGTCAGTAGTTCCAATGGAATGTTGTCTACTCCGGGGGCCTTGTTACGACTCAGGTCTTTCAGTGCTCTGTCAAACTCTTCACGCAGTATCTTATCTCCCATTTCATCTTCATCTACATCCTCTTCCATTTCCATAATATTGTCCTCAAGTACATCGCCCTTGTATAGACCCTCTATATACTCCTTCCACCTTTCTGCTTTCCCTTCTTTGCTTAGAACTGGGTTTCCTGTAGGCAGTGTCTGTCTTACCCCTAGTGAGATAAGCCTCTACATCCTTACATTTGTCCTCCAGCCATCCCTGCTTAGCCATTTTGCACTTCCAGACAAGTGTTGTTGGATCCGTTAGTGCTGCTACAATGGCAGGTTATCAAGATGTGAGTGAGTTTGAACGTGGTGTTATTGTCGGAGCACGAGCGATGGGACACAGCATCTCCGAGGTAGCGATGAAGTGCGGACTTTCCCGTACGACCATTTCACCCTGAGCATCAGGACTCGGGTAAAACATCAAAACTCCGACACTGCTGCGGCCGCAAAAAGATCCTGCGAGAATGGGAACTGAAGAGAATCGTTCAGCATGACAAAAGTGCAACCCTTCCGCATATTACTGCAAATGTCAACGCTTGGCCATCAACAACTGTCAGCATGCGAACCATTCAACCAAACATCATCGATATGGGCTTTCAGAGCCGAAGGCCCACCCATGTAACCTTGATGACTTCACGACACAAAGCTTTGTGCTTCGTCTGAGCCGCTCAGTAGCAACATTCGACTGTTGATGACCGGAAACATACTGCCTGGTCGGACGAGTCTCGTTTCAAAATGTATAGAGCGGGTATGAAGACAACCTTATGAATTCATGGACCCTGCATGTCAGCAGGGGACTGTTCAAGCTGTTGGAGGCTTTGTGATGATGTAGGGCGTGTGCAGTTGGAGTGATATGGGACTCCTGATACGTCTAAATACGACGTTGACAGGTGACACGTAAGTAAGCATCCTGTGTGAGCACTTGCATCCATTCGTGTCTATTGTGAATTCCGACGGACGTGGGTCATTCCAGCAGGACAATGCGACACCCGACACGTCCAGAATTGCTGCAGAGTGGCTCCAGGACATTCTTCCGAGCCTGAACACTTCCGCTGACCACCAAACTACCCAGACATCATGTACGTTTCCAGTAAATTGTATAGCTGTTGTCGTATCATAACTGATATTTGCGAATACATTTCATAATTCGTGAGAGATCGTCAGGCGCGACTGTGGACGTCCGCAGCGTTTACCCAGGGGGCGTCTTGGCTATGGCAGCTACCGGAAGTAGAGAGCGCAACACTGCTGCTCTGAAGGACATTTTCCCCTACTGTTGCCAGATGTGTCTATTTTTGGAGATACCACGACTCGCCCCACGTAAGCTTTAAGCAGAAAGCCAAATGCTCCAACTTCTGGCCTCTGCTAACATTTAGAAATACACTATCCTATCAGAAGTGTACAGACACCTATTAGTGGACATTAATATGCGGTGTGTCCGCTCTATGTCTCTATAGTGGCTTGAACTCTGCTTGGGACACTTTAACTCAGGTGTCTGTCGACGATATTTTACGCACCACACACGGAGAGAGTTTCTATGTGTTTGTCTTTGTACACGCTAGACAGTACATTGGCCACCAAGATTGCCGTGTATCTCACCAATTTTGAACTTTTGGAGCACTATGGGCAGGTCCTTCAAACCAGGTCGGGATTTTGACGATGTAACGAAGAAGGAAAGCACGGGGAAGACGCTAGATCGAGCCATCCACGTCACACCCAGAATAGAACACAAGGAGTAAGAACTTATGCCTACGTCCCCCAGTCAAAAGATAGCAGCCATAGACAAAATATTGAGTGAAATAGGAGCAGAATTAAAAGCTAAGCATGTTTCATTTGCTCTGTTAACCGTCATTAGAGACAAAGTGTTTCCCTTGGCTTTCGAAATAACTAGCCTTGAAGCTAAACTGTCCTGCCTAAACGATGAAAATAGGTGACTAAGACTTGAACTACGGAGAGCCTCGAATCCAGTCAAAGACTTATAAATACAAACTTTGCAAGAGAAGGCTGAGAAATTAGAGGACGAAAATAGGGAATTGAGTGTAGCGAACCAAGACTTCCAGCAACAAATAAGAGAAATAACTAATAAAGTCACACAACAAGCACAGACACAAGCACAACAAGATATTACTGCAGAAGTTGGTCCATTATGGAGTAAGGGGAGTAGCTTACAATTGGTTCGCCTCTTACTTTAAGAAAAGAAAGCAAAAGGTAATTCTCCGCAATATTGAGAGTGGTAGTGATGTTCAGTCCAAAATGGGGCACTGTTAAGTGGGGCATTCCCCAAGGGTCGGGGCCACTGCTGTTTCTTATTTACATAAATGATATGCCTTCTAGTATTACAGGTGATTCAAATATATTTCTGTTTGCTGATGACACCAGCTTGGTAGTAAAGGATCTTGCGTGTAATATTGAAACATTATCAAATAATGTAGTTCATGAAATAAGTTCGTGGCTTGTGGAAAATAATTTTATGTTAAATCACTGTAAGACTCAGTTTTTACAGTTTCTAACTCACAATTCAACAAGAACTGATATTTTGATCAGACAGAATGGGAATATTATAAGCGAGACGGAACAGTTCAAGTTCCTAGGCGTTCGGATAGATAGTAAGCTGTTGTAGAAAGCCCATGTTCAGGATCTTGTTCAGAAACTAAATGCTGCTTTATTTACCATTAGAACAGTATCTGAAATAAGTGACAGTTCAACACGAGAAGTAGTCTACTTCGCATATTTTCATACGCTTATGTCATATGGTATCATTTTTTGGGGACTGATTCAAAAAGGGTATTTTTGGCTCAAAAACGGGCTGTTCGAGCTATATGTGGTGTAAGTTCGAGAACCTCTTTTCGACCACTATTCAATAATCTGGGAATTTTGACATTGCCCTCACGGTACATATTTTCTTTAATGTCGTTTGTTGTTAGCAATATTAGCTTATTCCCAAGAGTTAGCAGCTTTCACTCAGTTAATACTAGGCAGAAATCAAATCTGCATGTGGAATGCACTTCCTTGACTCTTGTGCAGAAAGGAGTGCACTATTCTGCTGCACCCATTTTCAATAAGCTACCACAAGAACTCAAAAATCTTAGCAGTAGCTCAAACACTTTTAAGGCTAAACTGAAGAGTTTCCTCATGGCTCACTCCTTCTATTCTGTCGAGGAGCTCCTGGAAGAAGTGAAAATTTAAGCAAATTCCAGTGTTACATTGTTGATTTTCTTTATTTAAACTTACGACTTGTTGCCTGAATATATTTCTTATATTTCATTTTATCTGTTTCCACTATCGTGTTATAATTTCATGTATTGACTCGTTCCATGACCTTGGAGACTTCTCCTTAATTTGGTCCCACGGAACAATAAATAAATAAATAAAACAGACACTGACATATGCTACCGCCTTAACTATAGAGGCCAAAACCAAAGAGGCTCGAAAAATAGACCAGGCTAAAACGAAACAGGCCACAACCCTATATATAAAATCGACAGCAAATCAAGACGCCAAAGTTCTTCGACGGACAATCACCAAGAATATAAATCCAAGGAAAGAAAATATACATATAAAATCAATCAGAACCACCCAGACTGCAGTTATAGTAGAAACGGAAACACAGGAGGATTGTCGAGAAATAATAGAAAAGACTGAAGACCTGCACATCATTTTCTGTGAAAGACTGCGAAAACGCAAGCCACACCTGTCAGAGTCCTTACAAGAAGACAGAGAGTCTACTTAGACTTCGAATCACTTTCTGTGAAAAACTATACAGTAGTAAACCAGTGTTTTACGTGTTGCGACCTAGGACATACGACTAAAACCTGCAGAAAGGCCGACGTTACGTGTGCCAAGTGCGGCAACCAAGGACACAAGCGCAGTGAGTGCAGGTCCGCGGTTTGCGTCTGTATCGCCTGCAAATACAGAGGCCACGTCTGCAATAAAACAAAAGGAGGTGATTGTCGGACCTATAAACAGTTGCATGACCGGCTACTGGACAGTGTAGACTATGGCAGCTAAAATCACCACACACACAAGAAACATGAACGCCCAAAGCCAAAACACACAAATACAAATGACCATCAACATTACAGAGAAGCTACCAAAGAGCAATTTCCTGGAGAAGACAAATGAATCTTCTGCCGGAGAATTACGTCGATAATGATTCCATCCCGCCCCCAACACACTCAACGACGTTACAGGATAGCTGCATTAATGCGATAGGATATATAGACGACATGACAATCTGTGGCTCCATCCAATACGAGGTGGCAAAGCAAATTAAAAGACAATTACACCGCTGGATAAACTTCCAAATAACATTAACGCAGAGGACAGATGAATTGGAAGATGAGCTTACATACCGGGTGATCAAAAAGTCAGTATAAATTTGAAAACTTAATAAACCACGGAATAATGTAGATAGAGGGGTAAAAATTGACACACATGCTTGGAATGACATGGGGTTTTATTAGAACAAAAAAAAAGGAACACCCAATATTGCTAGACGCGTGAAATATCTCTTGCGCGCGTCGTTTGGTGATGATCGTGTGCTCAGCCGCCACTTTCGTCATGCTCGGCCTCTCAGGTCCCCAGATCTCAGTCCGTGCGATTATTAGCTTTGGGGTTACCTGAAGTTGCAAGTGTATCGTGATCGACCGAAATCTCTAGGGATGCTGAAAGACAACATCTGACGCCAATGCCTCAACATAACTCTGGACATGCTTTACAGTGCTGTTCACAACATTATTCCTCGACTACAGCTATTGTTGAGGAATGATGGTGGACATATTGAGCATTTCCTGTAAAGAACATCATCTTTGCTTTGTCTTACTTTGTTATACTAATTATTGCTATTCTGATCAGATGAAGCGCCATCTGTCGGACATTTTTTGAACATTTGTATTTTTTTGGTTCTAATAAAATCCCATGTCATTCCAAGCATGTGTGTCAATTTGTACTTCTCTATCTACATTATTCAGTTTTTAAATTTATACCGACTTTTTGATCACCCGGTATATCGTGCATAAGAAAATGTACAAACAAAACCGACATACTCCTTCACAATTTCTCCCAGCCGAAGTACATCACACCACACATACACAGGATGAACACAAACCAGAATAATCATCACATGGAAAACCCTACGGCACACGTAAATGTGAACAGTACATCAAACCAGTCAAATGTGTCTCCGGAGAAACTCTTCACCCCTGGAAAAAGGAACAGACAGGCACGCAGTCCCTGAATCAAAACACATTGAAACACTCAGGCCACAGACCAATACAAAAGGACAAATCTGAGGGAGAGACATGGACATTTGCAACGATGTCAACGGGCGTCTAGAAACAACCTCCACTCCAAACATAAACAAAGGCAACGTAACACATACAGTCAGTCCCACACAAATCACCACGATTGCCGACACCACGCCAGCAAGCACCACCAACATCAGTGAAAAACGTGTGAAGGCAAGAATCATTGAAGAAGCGTGTGACAAAACGAAAAGTAACCGTGTGACATCCCAAAGAGGTCTTAAAATGTCTCCCAATCATCGGCCAACACCAAGGCACAATCCGTCTAGTACCACCTCAGAGACCGCAACAGAAACCAGCACCAGCAGCAAGCCAGCTACACATAATTACGATAATTTAGAATTTAACTAACTTTTAAGTAGGATAGAGAAAAAAGAGATACTGCAGACAGCGCAGCGGATGCTACTTGGATTGTGCCATCCAAAGGGAGATTCTCTCTGTTTTCCAGTAACTGAGCATACAGAATCATCCTAAAGACAGAAAATATTCCTACATCAGCAGAGCCGCTGCTCGATCTCATGCTCCAAGTCTGCCTGCGCGGGTCAGAATCTTTCGACTTGGACAAAATATATGCATATCATGTAAGAGCACACGGAAGAACATATTTCGATTACTCACAGACTGGCAGTAAATGTTTTGTACACGTAAAACACCCAGAACACATACACAAAAAATGAGTATCTTACAACATAATACAAAAAACAGTACGACAGTCAGCGCGGAAATCCCTAAAATAGCACAAGACTTGCAGGCAGACATGTGCTTACAAGAACCTTATTATAGAAATGGGCAACTGATATGTTTACCAAAACAAGCTACCACAATAACAGGCAGCAATAGTAATTCTAAATAGAACTTATAAATAAGGTAACACAGTTATGCAATCATCACTTGGTTACCATAGAGATAACTAACGGGAACGTCACATGGGTTATTGCATCCATGTACGCCCAATACAGCCACCAAATACAGCCGTACGCAGACTACATCAGAGACCTAGTAATGTATGCCAGAGGCAAAAAGTGGTAAGTGCTGACATTAATTCCAGGTCGACCCTCTGGAACTCAGAGAGAACAGATGACAGAGGACGCATAATCACCGATCTAATACAAGAAACACAATTACATGTAATGAATACGGAAGGATCTATAACAACATATGCAGGGTTCGATGGTACGAGCAGTAATATCGACTTAACGCTAGCAAATAATGCAGCAATGGCATACGTAACAAACTGAACTGTACACGACAACATCATAATGTCATAACATACACACTAACTAACACTCAAAACACAATGACCAAATCACACACCCGACACGTGTTGTTGCACAAAGCAGACTGGAACAAATTAACAGAAATTATCCAACGACACGATCTAGAAAACGTCAATGGAAGTATCGATTATAGAGCACACAAGTTATCACAGGTAATACAACATTCACAAAACACTTCAATACTGACAGCAAAGAACACAAGATGCTCACCAGTACCATGGACCAACGAACTCGCTAGACCCAAACAAGATGCAAACGAAAATTATATCAAAGGGCGATAGCAGATAGGGACAGACGAATAAGACTTGAAGCATATGGGCATGCACAAAACTTATATAGACAACAATGGGAGCTATTTGTAACAACACAAACAGAGCAAAATATATGGGGGGACCGTACAAAATACTGACTGAGAAGATAAAAACCCCACTAGTTCTGGGAACGCTAAGGCAGGATGACGGCACGATGACGAGGGGATGGAGGAATGCAGCGGAGTTTCTGCTGTATAAACTGCTCCCTGACGACGTTATCGATACAGACACACAATATCATGCAACACTAAGAGGAAACCTACACACACCATACAACACTGCAACTGTCACCTGTCCTTTTGCGCAAGAAGAGGTTGCGCTAGCAATCTCAGAGGTCAAAAACAAGAAAGCACCTGGACCAGATGGTATCCACTCGGAAACACTGAAAAAACTAGCACCGCAGGTCACCCCGTTCCTAACAACGTTACTGAACGATGCCTTACGGCTGCGCAGGGTACCTACAGTATGGAAAACCTCCAAAGCAGTCATTATTAAGAAATCAGCGGACGGGGATCCTTCAGATCCAAATACTAACAGGCCAATATGCCTAATAAACACCCTAGCAAAGATTCAGGAGAAGCTACTGTGTAAGCGCCTGCAAACACACAGAGCTCTCAGGGGTATGAGTCAACACCAGTTCGGCTTCAGAACTGGTAGATCAATAGATGCCATCAACCCATCAACCAGGCTCTGCACATAGTTATCACCACAAAACAGAAATACGCCATGGCAATAATGATTGACATTGCCGGAGCATTTGATAATCTGTGGTGGCCCGCACTGTTTCAGAGGCTAAGACATCTGGAGGTACTGCAGTCACTGTACAACAGTTTTCTAGGCTACTGTAAAGACCGAGTAGTCGAATGGCAGATGGACAGCCCGAAAGTAATTAAACGAATTACCAAAGGCTGTCCTCAAGGGTCGATCTGCTACCCCATATTTTTGGACATAACAATCAAAACCCTCCTACAACTTCTGGATGGGGATGACAGGTCAGAAGGAATTGTCGCCTACACAGATGACCTATTAGTTGTAGTCGCTGCAAACAACAGAGCCCAGTTAGAAGAGAAAGCCAGTGGAATACTACAAACAATTACTCAGTGGTGTCACAACAACGAACTCAGGATAGCCGAAAACAAACACTTTACTGAAAGGATCTCTCCAAAGGAATCCTTCGGCACACGTTACGCGCTATCTTGGGGTACACATTGATGAAAAATTGAATTTCCACGAACACATAAGGCTGACAACAGACAAAGCAGAAAAAATACTACACAAACTGGTGAGGCTAAATTCCAAACAGTACAGACTACCTCTACCAGTCATACGTACATACGACTGTGCGCTCTTCGAATCAGTACTCAGCTTCGCAGCCAGCACGTGGGCACATAGACTGAACGTGGTCACCAACAAAGCATCCGTCAGACGAGGGCAGAGAAATGTCCTACTTAGGCTATCTGAAGCCTTCGGTACCACCTCAGCGGATGCACTGTGTGTGGTGCTCGGAATATGCCCCATAGATACCACGATCAAATACAGAGCTGCAAGGTACTGGTTAAAGGTGGGGAGACTAGATAAGGTACACATAATAGCCGGTGTGCCGATAGAGACGATACGTCACCTTAAGAGTTGGCGTTTGGATACATGGCAAGGTGAGTGGGATGTAAGTGATAAGGGACGTAGACTGCACGACTTCCTCCCTGACATAAGGGAGCGGTTGAGAATGAGACATGTCGATCCCAGCCGCGGTATGGTACATTTCTTAACCGGACACGGACCTTATCCCACGCACTTAAACCGCGTGAGTCTGAGGTAGACACCTACATGCACATGCGGGGAAGAAGGTTCCCCAGAACACACTTGTCTTTTTTCTGCGGGCAATACGCGAACAATAGACAATACACTACACTTAGACTACACATATACAGACATAGATATATACACAGCAATAAGAGACGAAGAACAATGGGCACAATTAAACGCACTGACAAACAGTATTTCAAAAGCAACACTTGAAGAGTACATGCGGACACGACATTACAGACATGCCTATGTGCAGCCTAACAACAATCTCCAGAGGGTAGACAGCGATACCCACAGTGCCAACGAAAATAGTGACAATGAGGAGGAACAGGAGGAGGAAGCCGAGATGATGTGACAGTAAATAAGCATAAGGTGCTGGCGATCTAGCCAAGAAATCACCAAATGCTGTACATGGATGGGCACCTAAAGTAGTTAATACATAGGATTAGTAATAAATAGGATAAGCAACATTATTTCTCTACTAATAACCTTTTGTGTGTGTGTGTGTGTGTGTGTGTGTGTGTGTGTGTGTGTGTGTGTGTGACTGGCGGTCAACGGCTCGAAGAAACCATTCCGAGGTATTCACCGTCAGTCACATTCGGTGATGGTACTAACAAATCTCTCCTCTATCCTATCTTCTTTTTATATTCTTCTTAAAAAACGACAAAATTTTATTTATGTTTCAACCTTAAATTATTGTTATTTTGAAAAATATCATTATTTGTAAATGTTGTAGACAAAACATAAGAAAACTGTAAAAAGATGAAAACGAAAATTGTAAGATGTACGACCTGTTTTAAACATCAGGTAACAGGTCTATAATTTGACAATAAATAAATAAAGAAATACATGTAACGAACCAAATGAACTGAATTTGGAACGATATGCGTCAGGGCGACATCCACCAACTTTATCGATGAATGTCAAGCCGAATAACTGCCTGTGTAAGGGCCAGAGATGGACCAACACGTTATTGACTTATCAATTTGTGAAACTCTTTCTCTTGAATTAATCATCCAGTTTTTCCGCAACGGTTATCATTCATTTGCCCCTACACATACATCACATCTATTCAAATGGTTCAAATGGCTCTGAGCACTATGGGACTCAACATCTGAGGTCATCAGTCCCCTAGAACTTAGGACTACTTAAACCTAACTAAACTAAGGACTTCACAAACATCCATGCCCGAGGCAGGATTCGAACCTGCGACCGTAGCGGTCGCACGGTTCCAGACTGAAGCGCCTAGAACCGCTCGGCCACTTCGGCCGGCTCACATCTATTCATTTCCGTCGCACTGGGGTAATTCCTTCGGGGTGAGTTTGTTTTGTGTGTAAATATATTTGGAGCATGTTATTCAAAAACGTTTGAAACGAAATATAGTGCTGCTGGTTGGTATTAGGAGAATACAATGTATTAGATTTGGGAATGATATGGTGTTACTGGCGTAGAGTGAAAGAACTATGACCGGAATGTTAAAAGAATTAAACAAGGCATATGAGTAAACTGGAATGAGAATTAATAAGAAAAAGACAATATGTGCAGTGATAAGTGCAAGAAAAGTAAGAACAACTATAAAGTTAGGCAGGAAGATATAGAACAAGTTAGAGCTTTCAGATATCTGCGACGCGTTATGATGGATGACAATGGATGTAATAAGGAGGTGAAAACACTGATAGCATTTGCCAAGGACACGTTAATAAGAGGCGGCTTTTATGTGACTACGTGGACAGGGGCGTGAGAATCAGACAGGTGAAGTGCTTGATATGGAGCGTAGCTTCATACAAAGCTGAGACATGGACACTGAGGAAACAGGAAGAAAGTAGAATACAAGCATTGGAGGTATGGATTTGGAGTAGTAGGGAAGGGATAATGGGCAGGCAAAGTGAGAAATGAGGTGGTGTTGATAAGAGTGGGAGAAGAGAGAGAAAATTTAAAGGTAGCGGGATGAGGAAACACAATTTGCATGTACAATGGAAGAGAAGAGATTGTTTATTGATGGATGCTATGGAGGAGAATGGAACAAGAAGAAGAAGAGGAAGACGCAGAACATACCAGGTGGTGGACAGTGTAAGGACCGAAAATAGTTGTGAGAAAACAAGAGGGTAACAAATGATGGGACTCCATGGAGAGCCACATGTGAAGATCTTCCCTAGGGCAGAACACTGATAATGATGATGATGATGATGATGATGATGATGATGATGATGAGTAGGAGACTTATTTAGGACATTTTGCAGGACACCCATTTGCTTGTAATCAGCATTTAAACAAAAAATAGGTAGCTTATAATCTGTACTCCACAAACGACCGCGAAGTGCATGACAGAGGGAACTTGTCATTATACCTGTTATCAGGATTTATTCAAGTTCCACTGACGTATGGAGCGTGCGGATTGTGTTTGTTTAAAGGCCTCTGTGCGTGCTGTACTTAGTCCAACATTGTCTTCGCGCCTCCAACAGGGGCGATACGTATCCTGTTTCAGTATATTCCTACATTCATCATGTAACGTCGATCCTAGGTTTTCTCCATACCCGTACACGTCCATCTGATCGATACAACTTGAAACGAGACTCGTCTGACCAGGCAACATGTTTCCAGTCACATCAACCCAATGTCGGTGTTAACGGATCCAGGCGAGGCGTAAAGCTGTGTGTCGTGCAGTCATCGAGGGTACGCGAGTGGGCCTTTGGCTCCGAAAGCCCACATCGATGATGTTTCGTTGAATGGTTCGCACGCTGACACTTTTTGATATCTCAGCACTGAAATCTGCAGCAATCTGCGGAGGGGTTGCACTTCTGTCATTGAACGATTCTCTTCATTCGTCGTTGTTCCCGTTCTTGCTGGATTGTTTTTCCGGCCGCATCGATATCGGAGATCCGATGTTTTACCTGATTCCTGGCATTCACGGTACACTTGTAATATGGTCGTAGGGGAAAATCACCACTTCATCGCTATTTCGGAGATGGTGTGTCCCATCGCTCGTGCGCCGAGTGTAACACCACGTTCAAAGTCACTTAAATCTTGATAACCTGCCGTTGTAGCAGCAGCAACTGATCTAACAACTGTGCCGGACACTTTTATAAAGGCGTTGCCTACTGCAGTGTCGTATTCTGCCTGTTTACATATCCCTGTATTTGCTTACCCATGCCTATGCCAGTTTCTTGGCGCTTCAGCGTGTTTCTGTACACGTAGGGGAGTAATCCTGCTGTTCGCAAATAATTTGCTAGAAAATAATTTTTGTTGGGAAATTCTCTCTTTATTTGAAAAAATACCTGTCCTGACAGGCGTTGTTCTGTCCAAATTTCAATTTATTTGTGATCGTTTTCTGAATTTGTGAAGAGCTATTGGAACTAAGAGAAAAACGTATTTTTGAGTGACCATTGTATCTGTTAATGATTTTGGCCACGGATGTTCAGTTTGAAAACGAGTACACTCAGAACTACACCAATGTGAAATTATACGTGTGACATGAATTCTGTCCTCATTACAACTCTGTAATGCTGGCAATATGTGATTTGCCTGGAATGTGATCGACTTGGCACCATGCCATTTTGTTCCAAAACTTAAGTCTCAGTTGAATTAAGTGAGAATTTCGTGCCATCCAAAATTATTTATTTTCTTCCATTAAATTTGAAATCACAATGGATATCAACATATTTTATTTACATTTCTATTTCTATTGCAACATCCACATCCAAGTAAACAGTGAAAAGCACGAAATGTTTGAATTCAATTGGTTTGCTGTTACGACATCATTTAGTTCATTGCCATACTTTATGATACAACCTATTTTTTGTTTTGTTGTCTGGCGCGTAAACAAACTAAACTGATTGTTTTACAACATGGAAACTGAAAATTAATCAAGCAAGAAGACTTGATTTTTAAATTCAATGTCCCAAACACTAAACGACTGCCCTTGTGGTTTGTTTATTGTCGTTTGGAATGCAAGCCGTGTCAATCGACATCTGCCGCACGTAGTAACAAAATAAATTGGAATCGGAATAGAAATGAAATAACTGCTATTTTGACAAATTTCGTAACAACCGAAAGGTAACAACAAATGTAATTTTTAGTAAACGTAAACATGGTCCGCAGTAGGTTGTAGTGCGATGTTAATTCAATCGTGCGATTAGCTAATTTCGACTAGGCGTTATTGACAAGCACATTTGTAACATCTGTATTTAATGTCATCTTCAAATCAACTTTAATTACAAGTAAAAAGTAGCAATCTTCCGTTATTTACAAAAGAATTCACAGTGCAATGACACCTTTTAAGATCGTATTCTGAAGTTTGCTCTATGAACAACAACATGGCAACGAGTTACCTTGTTACTGTTCACGGAGCGAAGTTCAGAACACGATCTTAAAAGGTATCACTGTAGTGTGCATCCTTTTTTAAAATGACGAAAGGTTGCCACTTTTTACTTATAATTACGGTTGATTTGAAAATGACGTTAAACACAGATATTTCAAATGTGCCTGACAATGACGCTTAGTAGAAATTAGCTAATCGCACGATTAAATAAACATTGCATTTCTAGGAAGCGCAGATATATTGTTTAGTGATGAATCATATTCCTCTCTACTGCGACGAATTTATAGCTGACGATCATGAAATATTAATCCAACCAAGAAAAGAAAGATTTCATAATCATCTTGTTTTGAAATCAATTAAAATACTATTAGACGTCAATTTTGAAGAGGAGTTACGGCAGCAACGAATATCGTACAGAATCTGATAATATACTCCGCGTTGATGGTGTGTGACGCGTTAAAACTAAGTCCAGAGAGGATTAGAAAACTTTTATCACTTGTTTCAGCGGGCAGTACGTCACTCATTGCACACGAACTTAATGCAGAGATGAATTTTTTAATTCCCTGAGTCTGTCCTTGCCATATTATGTCACACAGGGAAATTACGTCAGTGCAACAAGTACTTTTCCAACGACAGTTTAAGCTCAGCTTTTATCCTGGATTTATCCACAGAGAGCGACAACTGGTATAAGCTCATCAATACGCTAATCTATACAAAATTATTAAATCGCAATAGAGTAGGCTAATTTCTTCTTGTGACCACACGACACCTTTAGATCTCACCAGAACTTCTATCTGGGTCGCGGGAAAATAATCGTGTCCCTTGGACAAAATAATGGCAGGGCTTTTGTTCTCTATTAGGGGTTTACTACTTACAAATCAGTCTCAGAGTCACGAGTTTTTGATAAGAATAACGAGGCAAGGCAATGGTGCAGGACCCGACGCCGATACAATGTATACTGGGTGACTTTCCACCGGAACTGATCGATTAGAGGATATGGAACAGAAAAGGTCTAATGAACTTACGTCCGGAAAGCTTCTACGCTAGAGATCATTTACGCAATCTGTGACGTCTCCTGGTAAGACATTTACAAAATCGTTATAATATATAAAAAAATAATAAAAATAAACATTTATCTGTATTATTATTGTTATTATTATTTCGTTACTGTATGAATGTTTGTAGATTATGTATAAAAGGAAACAACCATATTTCGTTTTTCTGTTTGTGCAATATTTATGTATCTATATTTCACAAATAACGTCTGTGGTCGGCGAATGTATGTACCAAAGTAGATAATGAAAAATAATTACAAAGATGCTTATTAAATTGCGTACAAATAGTGGTGGTTAAAATATTACTCTCTCTGTCTTCTTGTGGCCGTAAAAGATGTAATAGCCTGTGGCGCTCGCTTGAATGCTTAGGTAGCCTTCGTTTGTTCTTTGATCGAGAAAGACGCCATTGGAGGTTCATATTTATAAATGGTGTGTACTTTCAATTTATGTTGATTTTTTTGGAATATAGAAATTGTTAAAATTATTACCTGTAATAATTTATTGCTAGCCTGCCCAAGATTTCATTCTACATTCTTAACCGTTTTCAGCATTTTTCATGACGCTGAGCCGTGCGGCGATCGTGGGAACCGCTGCCGCGGCAAATTCGAATTAAATTGAATGAAATCATTTTTCCCGCAATATAGCGGGCAGGTAACGGTACATTAAAATTCTTTCTTTCAGCTTCGTGGAGACTTCAGAGGGAAATTATGGATTTTATTATGTCATTTTCAGGTGGACATGGGCAGCTGCTATTATGTTATCAGTTACGTAAAGAATTCGTGAGTGATAAAATTTTACTTGTGTGTGATCAAAGACTGCTGTGCAAAACCTGTTCTGGCTGATAACATAAAAATCAAATTTCATTTTTTTTAGTTTCATGCTCTCATGTTAGTCGTCGCAGTTAATAGTCTTCATATATTAGAAAAAAAATAATCCACTGCAGCTTTTACGTTTAGTGAACATAAAATACTGTAACTTCCGTACAGGCAATAGGAGTAATTTTCAGTGCGTTCAAGAGACGGAAGTAGCTAAGGGCATTTTTATTCCGTAATTAGTTGCAGTAATGATAACATATTCCATATCTAACAAGCCAGATCAGTGTTATACAAAAATAGTTTGCAAAGTAAAGATCGTACGTTCGCAGCAGGAAATCTTTCAGTGTTGTGCGTATCCCCACATAATAGGTGGAAGTGCAGTAAGTTAAAATATTTTCAACTGCATGAACTAGTAGTGAATATCGTATTTTATCTGTCGTGTTCGCAACAGTAAGGAATATAAAATTAATTAAAATATTATGCCATATAAACTGCATATAAAGTAAAAAGGGTGTGGGGTGGGGATAACGCGACAAATCATGCTACTCGTATTTTTAGAGACACTGTGGTGTAATACGGGCTGTCCCATGCAGTCACCGTTACAGTACGCTTGGTTTCCTCCTAGACGATGGTACTGTTCCTCATACATCACGCCCTAGCGCCCTCTCCTGCCATAGTAATTGGTAAAGTGTCTCTTGCTGACTCAACTTTTAGTGGCTGTGACGCAGTGTTGTACACAATCGAATTCGAATTGACAGCTCGCCGACATGGTGTTTAAGACGGAAAGGCGAATGCCAATGGACGCGGGCAACAAGGTTGTATCTGGAGACCTATCTCCGCTGACAACAACCGCAGCATTCAAGGTCTGCAACAGTATTTTACAGTGTGTCTGAGGAGGAGGAGGAGGAGGAGGAGGAGGAGATTAGTGTTTAACGTCCCGTCGACAACGAGGTCATTAGAGACGGAGCGCAAGCTCGGGTTAGGGAAGGACGGGGAAGGAAATCGGCCGTGCCCTTTCAAAGGAACCATCCCGGCATTTGCCTGAAGCGATTTAGGGAAATCACGGAAAACCTAAATCAGGATGGCCGGAGACGGGATTGAACCGTCGTCCTCCCGAATGCGAGTCCAGTGTGCTAACCACTGCGCCACCTCGCTCGGTGGTGTGTCTGAGACAGGGTCGTTTCAGAAAGCAAGAAGTCATGTAGGTCGTACCCGAAATGTTATGTCATCAGACTTGGAGGAAATTGTGATTAACACTGTGGAAGGAGACCGCCTTGTCAGTACCAGGCAGCTGGCCCGTCGGTACAGGGTAAGCCAGACGGACGTGTGGAACGTTCTCCACGACAGCTGTTGCTAACTTTATCATTCACAGCGTGTGCAGGGCTTAACAGCGACAGTCTTTCCACATCGGGAGCAGTTTTGTCACTGGTTTCTTCGCCAGGAAATCACGATTCAGGGATTTGTGTCATCCATCTTATTCACAGATGAAGCTACCTTTATACAGAATGGTATCTTCAACTTTCATAACAGTCATCTGTGGCATAGTATGCACGACCCCTAGGGTCTGGTGATAGCGGATCATCAGCATCGATGCAGCCGAAATGTGTGGGCTGGAATCATTGGCGGCCGTATTTTGGGACCAGCCTTGCTTCCACATCGCCTAACAGGCCGGAACTATTGCCGTTTCTTGCAGGTGGCTTTGCCTCCCCTGCCGGAAGAAGGGCCATTGATGATTCGAAAGGTTATGTGGCTGCTACATGATGGCGCTCCAGCCCACTTCGCCGTCAACGGTTGGACGCATCTCAATCGATGGATAGAACGAGGGGTCCAGTTGCATGGCCCACTCGTTCACCGCATCTCGACCCTATGCAATTTCTGGTTATGGGTCCGTCCGAAAAGTATTGTGTATGCCGAGTCCGTTCCAGATGTGGAGACACGGAAGCAGCGTATTCATGCTGCCTTCCACACTGTTCGGAGGCACTCTGGCCGATGTGAACGTGTGAGACAGAACATGCTATGGCGCGTACACGCATGCATTGAGGCACATGGAAACCGTTTTCAGCACATACTGTAACTGTGGCTGTATTGTGCAGCGCGTATTAGATCACAGTCTCTGTAACGATGTGTGATTGAATAAATTGTGTCAAGCATGGAAACCGTGTATTTCCGGACGTAAGTTCATCGGACCTTTTTTGTTCCGCTCCTCCCATCGATCAGTCCCTAGAGTTTGTGCACGGTGGAAAAAAATCACCCTGTGTAAGGGAGACTGTGGACAGGATCCGCACACTGGTCACCCAGCTGACACAATGGCTGTCTCAGTTCTCTTCATTGTAGTCGACTGTCTAGCTGTCTTACATGACGAGTAGGTCTGCTACGCTGCTGAGGTCATCGCTCCCAAAGCTTACACACTACTTAATCTAACTTTAACTAATTTCCCACGCCATAGGGAGGACTCGAACCTGCAATCAGGAGAGCCGCGTGAGCCATGGCAAGGCGCCGCAAACCACGCAGCTACATCGCACGGCGACTACTGAACTGCTTATACACTATACAGTTCGTAAGTTATACACCAAAATAAACCAGAATTAACGTGGTTTATTTTCACTGATATAAAAAAAACATTTTTTGCTTTCTAAAGTGGGCTATGTTCTTTCTCATGGTTCAAACTGTCTCCATTCCAAATTTGAATGGTATCGGCTAAGCAGCTTAGTCATGACAACGAAACAGACTGTGCTCCAAAGAAGAAAAACAGCTGGGAGAAAGAAGCGGCGTCACTTTCTGCAGGATGCGCCCATTATCTTGCAGGACAATGTTTGAGCACGCATGGCTCAAGTCGTTAGTTGGTTGGTTGGATTGGAGAAGGGACCAAACTACGCAGTCATCAGTCGCTCCGACCTTAAATAACTAATACCGATAAAACCTCACACTGTAAGAGGGAACTACAATGGCTATAAAATTACAAACCCACCGATAAGGTCGAAGGTCCCACCCTTAAATAAAGCGATAAAAAACCCCATCATGAAGAAATCGTAAAACTAGATCAGCCGCTGAGGCATTGTCAGTTAACGCCAGGGATAGCGGGTCAGGAAAGCTAAAAGCCCATCGCAGGGCAGCTAAGACAGGACAGAGAAGTAAGAGGTGAGCCACAGTCAACATTGATCCTCAACGACATGGAGGGGGGTCCTCACGACGGAGGAGATAACCGTGAGTCAGCAAAGAATAGCCGATGCAGAGCCAGCAAGGGACGACAGAGGCTTTACAAGAGGGCCGTAAGGAGGACCGCCACATAGTTGTAGAATTCCAAAGTCTCAAAATCTGACGACATAATGCCGAGTGAAGGTCTATTTCCAGAATTCCAATTTAGCCAGTCGACCGGCAAGTTCATTGCCAGGGATCCAAACGTGGCCTGGGGTCAAAATTAAAAGCACTGAGAATCCACGTTGATCGAGGAGAGAAAGGCAGTCCTGGATAGCTATGACCAACAGGTGGTGAGGGAAGCACTGGCCGATAGCTTGAAAACTGCTCAAGGAGTCACTACGGATAGTGAAGGACAGTCCTGAGCAGAAGTGTACATGGTCCAGTGCACGCAAGGTGAGTTCCAATTCTGCACTAAAAACAGTACAGCCATCTGGCAAGAAACGAAGTTCCATGTGTCTCACATAGTTGTAGACATAACTAGCCTGACCAGCAAGCATGGAGCCATCAGTATAAATCACTTCTGACACCTGGAATGAACTGACGAGACAGTAGAATTGTTGGCGAAGGGCCTCCGGAGGGACAGAATCCTTTGAATTGAGGGAGAGATCAAGACAGAGATACAGCCGAGAGATGCACCAGGGACATGCGTGAGAAAAGGCGGTAAAGGGAAGTGCTGGAGCTCAGAAAAGAGCGACTGAATGTGGGCAGCCTTGGTAAGCACACATCGTGGCCGCCGACATGGGAAGTTGATCTCGATGTCTGGATACGGGAAACCATAATTAGGGTGCTTTGGGGTGCAGTGAATGTGGAGCACATAAGGTATCAGCTGTTGGTGGCGCAAAACTCGCAGTGGTGGAATCCCTGCCTGTGCGAGAAGGCTAATCAGGGGGCTAGTCCAGAAAGCACCAGTCGCAAGTTGTAACCCACAATGGTGGATGGGGTCTAGTATCTGCTGTGTCGAAGGTGGCGCAGAACCATAGAGAGGACTCCCGTAGTGTAAACAAGACTGGACCAGCGCTTTGTACAATTGCAGACATGTGTCCAACAGTAAGCATTTAAAGCATCTCATCAGTGGTGGAATGTAAGGTATTACATCACACCGATACACCATCACCTTTACCTTCTCTGGGAGGGTATCCTCCTTGAAGGCCAGGATAAAGGGGACTGTATCAGTGCGATTGTTTTTAGGGGTTCACTGTACATGGCAAATAAATCGGACAGCCCTCGCTGCTCGAGGTTGCGCGGAGCTCCTCATCAGTTTGGAGAAGAAGATCCAGGTGGAAAATGATGCCCTGTACTGAGTTCAAAGATTTGTGGTGTGCGACGGATACTGGGATTTCGCTGAGATGGTCACAAGCACGCAGGGCTAAAGATTGGGCAGCAGTAGATGTCTTTATGAGTAAAGAACAAGACCGCATTTTACTCATGGATTCCACTTCGCCATACTTACTTTCCACTGTCTCCACGAAAAAAAAGGCTTGGTTAAAAATGGTTCTTATGGTTCCGAGCACTATGGGACTTGACATCTGAGGTCACCAGTCCCCTAGAACTTAGCACTATTTAAACATAACGAACCTAGGGACGACACACACACACACACACACACACACACACACACACACACACACACACACACACACACACCTGAGGCAGGATTCGAACCTGCGACCATATCGGTCGCGCGGTTCCAGAGTGAAGCGCCTAGAACTGCTCGGCCACAATGAAGGCTTGGTCATGGCAATACTGTCGCCACCTGCCCTGGTACAAACCTGGTACTGAGGGAAAGGTTTCAACCCAAGCCGGCGAGCTTGACCCTCTTCCCAGGGGGTGGCCAGGGAGGGGAAGGCCGATGGATCAGAAGTTCATGTATTCTATCGTTCTTAGAGATGGCCACTGAATGGGCAGGATGTTGAAGCTTTTGTCACTTCATGTGCAAGGCGTCCGCCCTAGTACCATCCACTCTGACAAGAGGGTCGCCCGTGGGCACCACCCAGCCACTGCAAGGGTCGTCTAGCATGGCAGCCATTGCTGGGAGGTCTGGTGTCCCAAAGTGATGAGCATCGACTCCTTGCATACATGAGGCGATAACAGCTCAGGTACTACCAGTCTCCTTAATGGCATGTAGCTTGTTGTACATTATGAAGCTATGCCACTTCATCTCCCAAAGCTGAAGAACCTTGCAGTGTAGTAATGAACGCAGGTCACTTCCAGAGAAGCCGATCTCCAGAAGTGGTTTCTGTGTAGCATGTTTGGCCAGCCTTTCAGCTAGTTCGTTACCTGGGATTTCGACGTGACGTGGGATCCACACAAACACCACTGAATGATCAGACCATTCCCAGCATAGATGGACTCCTGGATGGTCGCTTTCAAAGGATGATGAGGGTAGCACTGGTCGAGAGCTTGTAAGCTGCTCAAGGAGTCAGCACCAAAAGAAGCGCACACTGCTGCCATTGGGCAAGGAATGCTGTTCAGTATGTCCTCCATGGACATATGGGAAGCCGACAAGAGCATCAGCCATCGACCTGTCGGTGTAAACCACTTCATGGCCTCGGTAATTGTCAAGAAACGAGACGAAGTGGCAGCAAAGATCCGCAGGGTTAACTGAGTCCTTAGAGCCATGTGAAAGGTCCAGGTGAAACTGCAGCCTAGGTGTACACCATAGAGGTATACGTGAATGGAACTCAAGTATAGGTGGTAAAAGCAATGACTCCAGTTCAGAAAGAAGGGATCAGACAAACTGCAATTCGAAGCCCTGACATGAGCCGCCGATACGGGAGATGAACCACTGTGGGTGGGAAAAGGAGACGGTGAATCAGATGCACAGGAGACCTACAAACGCGTGCTACATAATTGGCCAGCAGTTGTGCTTGCCTAACCTGCAATGGAGGCGCTCTGGCTTCAAGAACGCTGGTCCCTGGACTCTCCTAAAAGCTCCTGTCGCTAGGCGAACGCCACAGTGATGCACTGAGTCGAGTAAACTCCATGCTGAGGGCGCCGCCGAGCCATAAGCCAGATTCCCATAGCCAAGGCGGGATTGAACGAGGCTCTGTAGAGCTGCAGCAGCATAAAGTGATCTGCACCCCAGTTGGTCCTGCTCAGGCATTGGAGGGTACTGAGGTGCTGCCAACACTTCCGCTTAAGCTGACGAAGGTGAGGAAGCCAAGTCAATTGGGCATCGAAACCAGTAATAAGAATGGATATGTCTCCACTACAGTGAGTGGATCGTGAGTAAGACAAAGTTCGGGTTATGGATGAATGGTAGGACGCCAACAGAAGTGCGTAACACACGACTTTGCAGCCGAAAACTAGAAAGCGTGGGCTAGAGCCCATTATTGCGCCTTGTGGATGGCTCCCTGTAGGCGGCGCTCAGCAACACCAGTACTGATGGAGCAGTATGATATGCAGAAGTCGTCTGCATACAAAGAAGGTGAGATGGACAGCCCTACAGCTGCTAGATCATTAATGGCCACTAAAAATAGATAATCAATACAGAGCCCTGCAGGGCCCAATTCTCCTGGATATGGGGGGAACTATGGATGGGAGGCGCCAACTTGGACACAGAAAGTACAAAGCTACAGGGCATTCTGGATAAAAATCAGGATGGGGCCTCGGAGACACCACTTGCATAATGTACCAAGGATATGCCGCCGCCAGGTCATGTCGTACACTTTTCATATATCAAAAAAGACGGACACCAGGTGTTGGCGTCTGGAAAAGGCTGTTCGGATGGCAGACTCGAGGGACACAAGATTATCAGTGGTAGAGCAACTCGGGCAGAAGCCACCCTGACATGGAGCCAGTAGGCCACGTGACTCCAGAACCCAACCCAACTGCCAACACACCATACATTCCAGTAGCTTATAAAGAAAGTTAGTGAGGGCGATAGGCCGATAGCTATCCACATCAAATGGGTTTTTACCGAGTTTGAGCACGAGAATGATGGTGCTCTCCCACCATTTCGATCGAAAGACACCATTGCATCAGATCTGGTTGAAGATGACGAGGTGCCGCTTGTAGTGATGAGAGATGTTTAATCATCTGACTGTGGATCTGATCTGGTCCAGAAGCTGTGTCAGGGTAATGTACAAGGTCACTGAGGAGCTCCCACTCTGTAAATGGGGCGTTATAGGATTCACTGTGGCATGTAGTAAACGAGAGGACTTCCCCTTACAACCGCTGTTTGAAAGTGCAAAAGACTGTGGGGTAATTCTCAGACACAGAGGTTCGAGCAAAGTGCTCGGGAATCGCTTTTGCGTCGGTAGATAACGCCATTTATGCTAACACCAGGAACACCTGTTGGGGTCTGGTACCTGAAAACACGTTTAATCTCTGCCCAGACGTGGGAAAGTGATGCATGGCACCCAATGGTCGAGACATATCTCTCCCAACACTGCTGCTTCCATTGTTTGATAAGCTGGCGAATGCGAGCATGGAGTCGTTTAAAGGCTATGAGGTGCTCCAGGGAAGGCTGCCAATTATGCCGCTGTAGAGCTCGCCGACGCTTCTTCATTGCTTCAGCGACTTCTGGCGACCACCAAGTGACTGTCTTTCGCCGGGGGCACCCTAAAGATCGAGGGATCGCGTTTTCTGGCGCAGAAATAATTGTAGTCACCTGCTCAACGTCGATGGTCACATGCTCAACATCGAGGTTACCATGTGGGGGAGATTCAACGGGGACAGCAGCTGTGAAAGTTTCCCAGTCCCCCTTGTTAAAAGGCCATCAAGGCAGGCGTCAATGGACCTGATGCCTGGGCACTGACAGGAATATGGGGAAATGCTCACTATCACACAGGTCGTCATGTGCTCTCCATTGGCTAGATGGGAGAAGTCCTGGGCTGCAAATTGATAAATCAGTGGCCGAGTAACTACCTCGAGACAGTGAAATGTGTGGCAGTCCCAGTATTTAAGGGGATACGGAATCGGATTTTGGGTTAAAAAATCGAATTTTTTTTTATTGGCGTATTATATTCTGCCATGTTTCCTCTTTAAAATGACGTATCATACATAGCTCTACTACAATTATAACTATTTTATTTTTATATATTTGTGAGATCGGGTATTGCGCTTTAGTTATACACGTCTCTCGTGGCTGACCATGAACTTTTTGGCAGTACCTTTAAAGTGACATGAATTCAAATATCCCGGTTTCCAGCGACTATTTATACACTAGTTGCCCGAAAATGTTTCTCTCTGGTTTCCTCAAGTTACTCTTTGACTTTGTGGCGGGACTGTTTTGTAAACAGTGTGATATAAGAAAGTAGTTGTTGTTGAGTTATTTCGTATTTAGTGCTTCATTTTTCGCAGTGAAAATGCCTAGAGCTAAAGCAAAAGTATTTAAAAAGCGTGTGAACTGGCAAAAGAAAAGAAATAATGATTCATTAGCAAAGCAAAGCAGTTCATCATCATCACTGTTGGAAAATGTGAATCCACTTATTACTGATTTGCCGAACGAACTTACACCAAATGAAAACAGTGCTTCTCATAAAAAACTAAGAGATTTGGAAGAGAAATATAATTTACTTGATAGAGGGAATGAAGTTTTTGAACTCATTGATACGAATATATTGTGTGAAGCTCTTGAAAACAGTTTGTGCTGCAAAAAATGTCATGGAAACGTTTCTCTGAAAGTAGAATCCCATGTTGGCCTGGCTGCCCAGTTTAATTTAATATGCAGTGTTTGTAAATACAGCTGTAAGTTTCCAAGTTCGGTTTCAGTAACTGTAAATAATGGATACAAGAAAACTGAACTTTATAGTGTAAATATTAGGTTAGTTTATGGATTGCGAGCAATTGGTAAGGGCAAAGCAGCTGGTGATATGCTATGTGGTGTTCTAAATCTTCCAAGTGCACCTTCAAAGTTTGAAGCTTACAATTATGTACTAGGATCTGCAGTTGAAGATGTAGCACAGAAGTCAATGCAGGTTGCTTTGGAAGAAGCAGTGGAAGAAAATGACGGCAGTCGTGACCTCACAGTGGCGTTTGATGGCACGTGGCAGAAAAGGGGCCACACCTCCAACAATGGTGTTGTAACAGCAACTAGTGTTGATACTGGCAAGGTTATTGATGTTGCAATAATGTCTAAATACTGTAGGTGCACAGGCAGGCTGAAAAATGAACACAGTGATGACTGTATTGCTAATTATTATGGTAGTAGTGGTGGCATGGAGGTTGCTGGGGTGAAGAAAATTTTTCATCGCTCTTCACAGTGGTATAATGTTCGCTATGTCAAATATCTGGGAGATGGTGACTCTAAAGCATTGAAAGAAGTTTTGGAAAGCAAACCATATGGGAACAGTGTAAATATAAGCAAACTTGAATGTATAGGACATGTGCAGAAGAGAATGGGTGCCAGGCTGAGAAGGTTAAAATCAGTTATGAAAGGGAAAAAACTAGATGATGGGAAAACCTTGGATGGCAGAGGAAGATTGACTGATTCCATAATAGACCACATTCAGAACTGCTATGGCCTTGCAATCAGGCAAAATACAGGCAATCTTGAAGAAATGAGGAGAGCTATATGGGCTTTATATTTCCACACCGCATCCACGGATGAGCATCCACAACATGGTTTGTGCCCCAAAGGTGAAAACAGCTGGTGTAAATACAATAGGGGACTAACAACAGGAGAGAAATACATTCACCACCACAGTCTACCATCAGCCATCATGGCAGAAATAAAGCCCATTTTCAGAGATCTGGCTGACAGAAGTCTTCTGATGAAATGTCTTCACGGAAAAACGCAGAACCCCAACGAGTGCTTGAATAGTGTGATATGGCATCGTCTCCCAAAAACAGTGTTTGTCGGAATTAATACACTACATTTTGGTGTGTATGATGCTGTGGCAACCTTCAATCTTGGAAATATAACTAAATGCCAGGTCCTTCAAAAGTTGGGTATGTGTGTTGGTTCCCGTACGGTACGTGCTATGTTCTTTTTAGATCAGCACAGACTAAGGCATGCTGATAATATAATCAAGACATTAGTGAAAAAAGCAAGACAGGTGCAGAGGGGTGCCAAAAGAAGACTTGAAGATGATTATGAAGACTGTGAAGGGGGTATTAGCTACGGATCAGGAATGTTTTAATCTTCTTTCTCCGTTTCCCGTAAGTTTACTTTTTACTTCATCTAGGAACATTATCTCAGGTACTGGTCAACCTAGAAGTCTGAAATTTTTATGACGTAGTGACATAGGTCCCTATTACATACTGAAACAACGATTTTTTAATGACTTGATTTACAAAAGACTTAGGGGTGATAGTCTAGTAAAAAGCGATGGAAAAAATTTACTTAAAAATAAATGTACAATATCTCTGTAAGAAAATACTTTGACAATAAACTGTTGTTTCAGTATTGTTGTAACATATGAATGCACATACAGTAAAATTTTTACCTCTCTGTCTCCAGTAGTTTGTGAGAAAATGTTCCCTATAGTAGGCATATATTAACATTGCGGGGATAGGTGATTCCGTATCCCCTTAAGAGGTAAAGGTCGAACTGACGGTAAGGTTTCGACATCTCTGCCTTGGCCAGTAAGCATGGAGCCACCCCACAAGGCGTTATGGGCGTTAAAATCTCCCAAAGGTACGAAAGGTTTGGGTGATGATCAATCAATGCAGTTAATACATTCAGGGATTCATCTGGAGGAAGATATACATGATAGACAGTTATTTCCTGCGTCATCCTTATTCTGACAGCCACGGCTTCAAGAGGGGTTTGATGGGGCACAGGTTCACTACCGACTGAGTTTAGGACATAAACGCAAACTCCACCAGATACTCGATTAGAGTCGCTACAGTTCCTATAGTATCCCTTATAGCTGCGGAAGGCAGGGGTCTGCATTGCTGGAAACCAGGTTTCCTGGAGGGCAATGCAGAAAGCAATTGCTATAGCTCCGCCAGATGGTGGAAAAAACCGTTTCAATTCCACTGGAGGGTGACGCCATCGTGAGACTGGGAAGGCATGGAACATTCAATGAGGCAGTTTACGCCTCAGGGTCACCTGCTGCCACTGACTTATTGCCTGAGCAGTCTATGTCCATTGTGTCTGAGGGTCCAGCGAGATCTGGGTCCTCAGCGGATGCCAGAATCTCCACCTCATCTGCAGATGCAGGGCTTGTAGGTAGCAGTGGTGTGGGTGCCACCGCAATTTCCTTGATCTTGGGGACCTTCTTTTTGGATTTCTCTCTCCGTTCCTTGGGTTTCCCTGGCTGGGAGGACTTCACTGATTCAGTCTCCAGGACTGTGAAGCCCTGCAACCAGCTGCTTTTGGGTTCTTCAGCCACTGGCAGGTACCCATCTTTCCCACTAGTAGAGACCTGGGAAGGGAGTGACCCAAGGGATCCCATCCTAGTGACAGCAGCCGAAGAAATTGTACACTTCTCCAGCTTAGAAGTGGGAATGGACGTGCCCGATGGTTGGGAGGGTGATGCTCCTGAAGTAGGTGGTGCAGGAGCAACAGGGAGGGAAGTGCCCCCACCATCAAGGAGGCAGGTGCAGTCTTCTGGCTCTGAGAGGTAACTGGGGTTGGCAGAGCTGATGGGGCTAGAACTGTTGTAAGGCGGCATAAGATGATGTCATGCGTACAGGATGTAGGTGTTCAAATTTCTTCTTAGCCTCAGTGTAGATCAGTCGGTCCAGGGTCTTGTACTCCATGATTTTCCTTTCTTTCTGGAGAATCCTGCAGTCTGGCGAACAAGACGAATAGTGCTCTCGACAGTTGACACAGATGTGAGGTGGGATGCATGGAGTATTTGGATGTGATGGGTATCTGCAATCTCGACATGTGACACTGTAAGTACAGTGGGAAAACATATGGTCTAACTACCAGCATTTAAAGCACTGCATTGGGGGAGGGATATAGGATTTTACATCATGGTGGTAGACCATCACCTTGACCTTCTGGGGTAATGTATCACCTTTGAAGGCCAAGATGAAGACACTGGTGGCAACCTGATTATCCCTCAGACCCCGGAGGACACGCTGAACGAAATGTACATCTCGCCGTTCTAAATTGGCGTGCAGCTCATCGTCGGACTGAAAAAGAAGGTCCTTGTGAAATATAATATCCTGGACCATATTTAAGCTCTTATGGGGCGTGATTGTTACAGAAACATCCCCCATCTTTTCACAAGCGAATAAACGCCCATGACTGGGCACAGGATGCTGTTTTGATCAAGACTGACCCAGAGTGCATTTTGGACAAGCCCTCCACCACCCCAAACATGTCCT
Organism: Schistocerca serialis cubense; assembly: GCF_023864345.2. NCBI lineage: Eukaryota > Metazoa > Arthropoda > Insecta > Orthoptera > Acrididae > Schistocerca > Schistocerca serialis. Next base: position 16,147,227 of record NC_064649.1, read on the forward strand.
CCAAATGCTCCACAAACGAGGCTTCACAGACATGAAAGTTTCCCCATCAACTCTCGAACATACTAGTTAGCGGGGTGAATAAGCTTCACTGCCATCCTTAGACTGATGTTCCTCCCATTGGGTGGCCAGGGAGGAGAATGACTTGGGATCATATGTCTTAGCATTGAAGTTAGACTTTGCCCACTTAGAGACTGCTGGTGGCAGACCACCAGCAAGAGATGACATACTACACTTCATAGCGTGTCATCTGCCCTGATGCCACCCCCTCCAACCAAGTTCCATCCCCATGGGCACCACCCAGCCGCGGAAAAGGCCACCTGGCAGGATGGCCATTGCCGAGAGTTCCGATGCCCCAAGTTGATGGGCATCTACTCCTTGGCATACTTGGGGAGTTAACGATGTGGGCATCCCTGTGTTGTCAGGAGCCTACAACCAACAGGGTACATACATGGTGGCACCACCACGATGGACTGGCTACTGGGCTGGATATGAGGTGCAAAGAAGTCCATGGTCATTGTCAGCACAGATAATGACATTGCATGGTGAAAAACGCACCCAGGAAGGTGTCCTCGCCTAAGAGGTGGAGAATGAGCGGGACTGCAATGTGACGATGAGAAAGTGGGCTGAAGATCTCAATGCACGATGGACACGATGCACTATGTAAGGCGCCCTTCCTCAATTGGCTCGCTCTTCAGGAAAGTTTTAAAAAATGGAGGTCAATCACTATAGGGGACCATCACATCAAGGCCAAAATGTGAAGGACTCCGCTTAGTCACCTCTTACGACAGGTAGGAATACCTCAAGCCTATTCTAGTCCCTACACCCGCAGGGGGGTATTGATTGCATCTTTCCACTGGGGGGTTTTCTGTCAGATTCCGAGACAGAGATTCATTGTGGAAATTGTTAAAAGCATCACTCATTGAACACGCGCTATATTTCGAACTTCTGCGAAACTTCGCCAATCTTTGGGATTTTGCGTTCTTTTAAATTTGCCATGCTTTTTTCGTTGCTTCTGCAACAATGATCAAACCCGTTTTGTGTACCATGGGGGGTCAGTACCATCACTTATTAATTTATGTGGTATATATCTCTCAATTGCCGTCGATACTATCTCTTTGAAATCATTCCACATCTTTTCTACGCTTATGTGATCAGATCGGAAGCAGTGGAGACTGTCTCTTAAAAAGGTGTTAAGAGCATTTTTATCAGCTTTTTTAAATAGATTGTAACGACAACTGTACATATAATAATTTTTTTTTCTTTATGAATTTAGATAAATTAATATAAGCAATGTGATGAATTTCTTTTTCGATTCTTTTCGTGTCATGTTAAAGAAACTGTGAGCAACTTTTGAAACGAATATTATTATTTATGTTAGATTTCAAATAATGTGGTAGTCTAAGGAAAGTGTATTTAATGTTAAAACTATTGTAAGATGTGAAAATTGTAATTTATACACTTGGTCCATACGTAGGTAATGCATTAGGATATGTGTAGTAGAAAACCTGTGGTGAATACCCTACCTGTAGGGGAGCGGGAAAAGGTGGAGGCAGGCGAGGCGGGAAAAGGCACACTGGCGCGGTTCGGCACAACGGGCACAGTATAACAGTCGGAGGCGAGCAACAGTCGGAAGTACACGTACTGTACCGAGGAGGCTAACCAGGAAAAGTGGATTCCATTGAGCCTCGGATGAACCGATTCCGAAGACTACTTGGCATGGCTATATTCTGAGGCACAAAATTGGAAAGATTACGACGCTAAGAAGATGGAAAGTGCCGATGTTGTGTGAGCCTTAGCCGTGCTTGCATGTGTGCCGTGCTGCCCGCTATCTCGCTGCCCGCCAACCGCCGCACCGACTTGCACAGGTCAAACATTTATTTCATCTTTAGAAGTGTATCTGTGTGGAACAGTGTCGAAACTGTTTCTAACTGTTCAATAATAACGTGACTTTTACCAGAATTGCCTTAGCCATTACTGATCCTGATCACTGACCTAGACAGGATCCTTACCTCGTATTGTGCAATCCGAGTATCCTGAACTGAAAGTTAATGTTAGTGTTAATGAAAATCAGCAGATTAATCTATGCCATAAAGGAGCCTAAAATTTCTATGTGTTATTGCAAATGTTGAGAAAGAACAAAAGTGTGACTAAATTGGAAGAGAGTTTTCGTTGGATTGAGTTAGCGATGTTATTTAATTAATCTGAGACAGAAATAATGACAGTTAAATAATTCAGAAGTGAGACAAAAGAGTAGTTATCCAGAGATTGATAATTTTGAGTGTTAATTTGCCTTCAGTACTTAATAGTTTCAGTATAACGACCATCACAGTTTCAGGGCCCCCCCCCCCTTCTCTTGTCCATTGTTTCAAACCTTGTTGTGTACTGATCAGATTTGACCAGTAAAGCTAAAATATATATTAATCCTAAGTGTATTAATGTTTTTTCATCTTTAATAGTGACATTGTGTGTGTGTTTTCAAGATTGTCAGTGCTAGGGCAATCTATGCCCGATTTCAGTCTGATCAATATACAAAATGTAGTTCGTAGTAATCATTGCTGTGAGGTGTTGTGTAAATTTAGTTCATCCAAATTAGTACAAAGAGAGAAAACTTTAGTTCAGTGGATTTTTCCGGTTCCAAACTTTGCCATATAACACATCATTACTACGAGTTACTATGCTTGTACATGCACCCACTTGTACAAGGAAAAACTCACTCATTCCCTAAGTAGGCTGGCGACCGAATTATTAATTATAGGTGACATCTACTGTGTGTACTTCTTGTCCATGCGAAAGAGTAATTATACTTTACATTTGCTTGACTGCATCACTGTAGTTATTGACTGAGTATAAGTCCGATCTTGCTTCTATTAGGAACACGCGGTCAACTTATGTACTAAAATCCTTGTTTATAAGGTGAAGCCCGTGAACTTATTACAGTACAGGCTTTATAGAGCTAACGTACGTCCGAGCAGGGCGGTAGTGTTACAAGATGTACTTTGCGTTTCTTTTTCATGGTTGTGGGTGTAACGGTATTCAGCCTAGCAGCAACTGCCTTGTGGTTGCTAATCCCTGTATTTTTTCATAATACTCCCTATATGTCTAGGATTATTTGTTGCTAAGAGGTCAAGTATGCTTTCACAACCATTTACGCTTCGAGTGGGCTCATGAACGAATTGTTCAAAATTTCTGAGAAAGCATTCAGTACAATTTCCGATGACGTTTTAAGCCTGCTGCCGGCTTTAAACGTGTAATTTTTCTAGCATATCGAGAGTAGATGGAAGTCGCCACCGACTATAATTGTATGAGTGGGGTACCTATTTGAAATGAGACTCACGTTTTCTCTGAACTGTTCAGCAACTATACCTTCCGAGTCTGGGGTCGGTCAAACGATCCAATTAATAGTTTAGTCCGATTGACAAGTATAGCCTCTAACCATACTATTTCGCAGGAACTACCTAATTCAATTGCACTACAAGGTAAACTACTTCTGACAGCAATAAATACTCCACCACCAACTCTATTTATTGTATCCTTTCTGAACACTGTTAGGTCGTTTGAAAAAATTTCGTCTGAACTTATTTCTGCTTTCTATACTTCTAACTATTTGAGCTTCAGCACTTTTTATTAGGTCTTAGAGCTCTGGTTATTTCCCAACACAGCTACAACAATTTACAACTACAATGCCGATCGTTTCTACAATTACCTTACTGTGTTTCACCTGCCCTCTTTTAGATGGACGCCCTTTCTGTGGTTTCGTGAGACCCTCTAACCTAAAAAACCGCCCAGTCCCTTCAACACAGCGCCCACTACCCGTGTAGCCGCTTCCTGTGTGTAGTGGACTCCTATTAAGTGGAACCCCAAAACCCACCACCTGATAGCGCAAGTCAAGGTGCGAGGTGCCGGGGCTAGCAGTGTATTTAACACTAAATTCTTCTAGAATCTACATATTTAAATGATGCTCTAAGCCCCCCATATTCTAACTCCGACTTTTGCTGTTGCACATGGATTAAAAAATATACGCGAACTGACTGTAATCAACCCTGCAAGTGGAGTAGAAAAGAGTTTGGCACCTGCAATAATTTAATTTGATAAATAAGTTAAATAAAGGAAGGTTTTATTAATGTAGTGAGAAATGATGGGTTGCTCTACCGATTAACAGAATGGAAGTTCTGTCCAAAATAACAATATGATTTATTAAGACTAAACACAAAATAATAAACAAAAACACATGAAACATTTATAATACATCAAATTGGCTCAAATTGGATACTCAAACACTGTGAAGATGAAGTTGTCCCTAAACTAGATTGTGAGGTTTAAGACGAAGTGGAATGTGGAGCCAATTCCTTGCCACTCAAATATTAAGAGAGACACACAGCTAACCCAGCATTAATTGCTGCTACTCAAGACAGAACAAAGTTAGAAAAAGACGAACAGGCGCGCTCTGCTGAGCTCTGATTATCACCTACCAAAATCCCTATCTGCCGGTGCTGCGGACATACATTAGCAAACTGTCTTCTTAACTCCCAGAACACGATCTGGCGTACCGGAGGCGATGGCTGGTTGCTTCGACGTCCTCGACCGAAAGGCGAGAGCCGACTACTTAGAGCACCCGTACAGGCCGAACACACAACATTCCCGCCCCCACGTGGTTAAACGTTCCAATCAGCAACTCGAAAACCGGCGGAAAATTCCACTCTATTGCCAGAGCACTACCATTCCAACAATGGAGATTCTTGGCGCCAATTTCTGCGCCGATTTTGCTACGTCGCGGAGCTATGCCCTGAGCAAGCCAATCACAGTTACTATTTTGTAGAAAGCGCGGGAATTTTCCCGCCACAACTGCCTGGGTACGCAAGTCATTCCCACGCCTCGCTGGTAGCCCGCCAGAAAGTGTTTTCGCTAAGTTTCTGCGGAGTAACGGAACCTCTAGCCCAGCCGCTACTTCGGACCCCTCCGGGCGTGTCTTTTGACAATGTCGGCGTCTGCAAAGCATTCACTCGACTTCCTCACACCTGTCGGCTTAACCCTTTCCAGATCAGAAGTGCTCGCCTGTCACCGGAACACCCGGGTGACGAGAGACGCTGCGTGGGAAGTCCGCGTGTGAAGGAATAGCAACTTTTCACCGCATGCAATTAGAGAGGAAAATCGTAAGATAGAAATATGAGAGGGGGCTCATGCCACCTCTCAAAGGAATCTGCAGCCTACACTGTTACTTATCTGCCTGAGCCTATGATTCAGGCCTTCCACTCAGCTCTCCACCGAAGGATGACAGTCGGTTCTGTCGACTATGCTGCAAATGGTGAGCTCCGACTTAATCTCGCAACCAAGATTGGCAGTCTTTACCATTTCCGCTAGCCGCCTGAAATCGGAGAGAATCTCTTCCGATCCAAAGTGACACCCATCATTGGTACCGATAAGGGCCACCACCTGCAGCTGGCTGCCCCCTGTACTCTTCATGGCATCCAGAAGCACCCTTTCCACACGCGGAATGACTCCCCCTGGTATACACATGGAGTGCACAATGGATTCCCTCTCCTCCTTGGCAGCCATGTTCCTAAGGGGCCCCATGGCACTCCTAACATTGAAGCTCCCAATTACCAGCAAACCCACCCTCTGTGAATGCCTAAAGCTTGTGGGGCGAGAAGCTTCCTCTGGAACAGGGTGGATGACTGCATCAAGCTCAGAGACTTCGTCAGCCACAGATAACTCCTGAAACCTGTTTGTCAAACGAGGTGGGGAGGCCCTACGATTGGCCCCTCGAAAAGTCTTTCGCTGCCTGCCAGACTTTGGAATGATCTCCCACTCGACCACGGGTTAGGGGTCAACCTCAGTGCAGGCAGTACCTGGGGCGGTCACAGCAGTGGACCTATCAGGGTACACGTGGGTCGAGCTCGATGACTCTCGCATCCCCGCGTCCGACCCCCCACAGTGATGCCCCTTGGCAGCAGCCTCAAGCTGTGTGACGGAACCTAACTGCCTGGAGCTGTGAGTGAAGGGTCACCAACTCAGTTCGCATCTGTACACAGCAATCACAGGGCCTATCCATTTCTGAAGTCACTCCTGTTTGAAACGGTGTACTCGCCTTATTAGGAGCAGGAACACCAGCGGCTCTGTCACTGATGGTCTAAGCAAAACAAACAGAAGCGCAGAAGCCTGTATGATACGAGGGTCGATAGCAACGGCGGTACTCTAGGCTGTTATTAAAAAATCCAATTGATATTGTCATGACTGCAGGGGAGGCGCTGCACGTGATGTCGTACTGTTAGCAAAGGCACCCGTTATAACATCCACGATATATATATATATATATATTACGAGTGGAATATGAACGACTGGAAAATTACATAACTCAACAATATTCATTCAATTATGTAATTATTTCTTAAAAAAATGATAATTATGTAAAACAGAGACAATATTTGTCTCACATTCTTTGTTAATCTATGTCATTCTTTCTTTTGTTTTGTACCCTTTTGTCATCTTCTTCTGATGTACGTCGCCGACGCAAGACGCGAATCGATTTGAGGTCTGTTGAATGAAAAACATTTAATGTAAAATTATTGTACTTTTATGTTCATTTGCTGGTAAAAAACAGAGCCAAATGCGTTAAAACTATTTATGACTAATTATTGGAAAATCACATCCTCTTTTAATTATAATTTTGTATTAATTGTTTTGTCATAGCTGCAAGAAGCGCAGCCATTGTTAGTTGCGATTATATAGCAACTTCTTCTGTACTTCTAGTTGAAAATAGCATAGGTTTGTGTTAAACTAATTTGCAAAACAATTTAATAATTCTTTTAGTGGTGGCTTCAATTTAAATGATTAATTTTTTATTGAGCAAAGGAAAATCTTAATTAAAACAGAAATCGTCTATCTTTTGCTGGCCGCCATCTTAACTTTTATCACAGCGGCAAATTTAAATTACTTGAAACTGCAAACAATATTCCGATGTGTAATAAATAAATATGCACCGGTGGTAATGAACTCTATTTATAAAAGAAAAAATTAATCGAATCAGACTGCATTTTCTAAGAACAGTACTGATGGTATTTATTGTTGAACAAGATTTGATTGCTGATGTATGAGGCCAAAAATTAAATTACACACGATTCACAGAGAAAAATATTTCTGGTAGCATACATCAGTGTAGTGTGCGGGTGGTATTCTGTGGTTCCTTTTCATGATCAATTTGCTAAGAATAATTAAATCCATCGAAGACAAAAATTATAAAAGCTCTGATTTGTGATCTGTAATTTTAGTGATGTGAACACAACTTACAGTCAACATTATTACACTACGTCAGGTGGAATTCTTGTGCAATTTGAACAAAATAATTATCCAGGAGAAGTTGTAGTATGAATAATGCATTATACATGTGTATAATATTGTCAGTATCATTTACAAAATCAAGTCAATGCAACTGCTAAAAAAAGAGTTAATTCAAACCGCAGAATACCATATAGTATCGTATCATCCATATTCATTGCATTTGTCCATGTTGATGATACGCAAATGCCACACCGTGTCGGTCGTCTGCTGCTATTTACTTCAAATTTCGCCACAGTGTCATAACATCACGCAATTCTGCTTGTCTGTTAGCACTGACAACTCTACGCAAACGCCACTGCTCTCGGTCGTTAAATGAAGGCCGTCGACCACTGTGCTGTCCATGCCTAAAATTTGGTATTCTCAGCACACTCATGACACTGTGGATCTCGTAATACAGACAATGCATACCTATGTGATACTACTGCCATCTGTATATGTGCTTCTCACTATCCCCCGACCTTTGTCACCTCAATATAAGTATCTGCACCATATGCAAGAAATGTGAGCTTCCTTATATTGCTTCACATGTCAGTAATATACAACATGAACAGTAAGGCTCCGAACACACTTCCCTGTGGCACAACTGGTTACTTTTACATATACACTAAAGAGACAGCTTACACTACACTCGTTCGTCCTCTGTTAGAATATTGCTGCGCGGTGTGGGATCCTTACCAGGTGGGATTGATGGAGGACATCTAAAGGGTGCAAAAAAAGGGCAGCTCGTTTTGTATTATCACGTAATAGGGGAGAGAGTGTGGCAGATATGATGCACGAGTTGGGATGGAATTCATTAAAGCAAAGACGTTTTTCGTCACGACGAGATCTATTTACGAAATTTCAGTCACCAAGTTTCTCTTCCGAATGCGAAAATATTTTGTTGAGCCCAACCTACATAGGTAGGAATGATCATCAAAATAAAATAAGAGAAATCAGAGCTCGAACAGAAAGGTTTAGGTGTTCGTTTTTTCCCCGCGCGCTGTTGGGGAGTGGAATGGTAGAGAGATAGTATGATTGTGGTTCGATGAACCCTCTGCCAAGCACTTAAATGTGAATTGCACAGTAGTCATGTAGATGTAGATACAGATGAACTTTCCATCCAAGATGACATTCTGTGTCCTCCTGACAAAGGTATCTTATTGGCTTACTTTGTACGACACAGTAAACCGAACTGCGGACTAACTTCAAGCGTATCAGAAGGGCTTTAGGAAAATCATTTCAAACGAATATACACACTAATGTTTAGTATGAGTACAGTTTTGCCTTTCGACTTTGGCACGTTTCCCAGACACTTTTTTCGAAAATTTCAAGCACATCAAAACGAAATGTTTATTATACCATGAATACACTGTTTGCAGAAGCAACTTGACCCATTGACTTACCAACTTTTTCCCCTCCACTTACTATTTAAATTTACGAAAAATCTGCATGTTTTGTGTTACACACTTTTCACAGAGTCATAATTTTTTGGTAAGAATTCTTTACAAATTTATCATTCCTATTTATTGCAGTGATGATTAAGTGTAGATAATATTGTTTTAGAAGTTTTGGTTGGTGTGGTGTACCTGGAGAAACACAGATGCGTGCTGCGCCACTTGACCTTTCTCACCCTCATATTGTATTACTTTTCTTCTTCCTTATTTTTTACACACTTTACAATTTTTGGAGGGAGTTTTCTCGATAAGATTGGAAGGGGGGCGGCTTAACAAAACCTGAAAACGATTGCTTTAACTCGCAAAATATCGAAAGAAATATTGTGTGTTATACATCACTAAACAGATCGATATCTCGGATTTCCAACGGTATACAAGTTGTCATGCAAGCTATTAACAAAGAAGTCGAAACACTAAGAAGACGCAGGTTCGAATCCTGCCTCCGACATGGATGTGTGTGATGTCCTTAGGTTAGTTAGGTTTAAGTAGTTCTAAGTTCTAGGGGACTGATGACCTCAGATGTTGAGTCCCATAGCGCTCAGAGCCATTCGAACCACTAAGAAGAAGCTGTTGCTGCTCGGGCCATCTCACGGTAATGTAATAGCGGACTTGAAACCTGCGGCCGGCTGTATACGTCAATGAGTTAATAGACTTGCCGCAGGAATGGAAAATACGGTGCTTTTACTGATACAGAGCACAAACTGGAAATAATTTGGGCTACTGTGTGGTACTAGAGAGACAATTTTGCTGAACCCCCTCCCTCCCCCTCCCCTTTTGACATCTTTGTTACGGTGACAGGCTGATCTGTACCTTAGCCTGAGGTCTATCCTAGGTTAGAATGAGTCACTTTGGCTGTGAGCTGGCAACACGGACGAATGTGAACACACACTGACCTGCAACTGAACCCATTTGAAAGAAATCGTCACTGATATTACGTTATTGTCGCCATGTCGCTTAAGACGTTTGATGCGTATTTCCAATATCGCAGGTCATAGATTACCACTATAATCCGTTCATCGTAAGAATAAACCTGTTGTAAACAAACACAATCGCGGTGATTGGTCAGAAGCAGCAGCACACGTACACCAGTAGTGTTACGCTCTTTGGAGTAGGTCCTACTTATGCATTAGATATATTATTACTGAGTTACTTTAAATGGAACTTTAAGATATTCAAATGTATTAACAGCCATCAACGTTTTTCTTCATCACGTAGTAGCTAAGTAGTTTTTATTTCAAAAATCGTGTACAGTCATAGCCTCTGCAGCGTTGTGCTCAGGTTGTCGCGCTGTTAGTACGCAGTATGAAAATGGCTGAGGCTGCTTTCTGTTCCATGGTGAAGCACGCGTGTGGAATACGGTTAAAAATGCCATGAAATAGGCTGTTCTTAATGTTTTTCATAAAATTAACGGAGATAATCGGTTTTGAAGTTTCCCAGCCACTGTATGTAATACGGTTGACGTATAATCCCAAACCGTATGTATAACGCAGCCGGCAGCGCAACGGAATGTGACACGTGCAGTTAATGGTTCGTTGAATCCTATCTTCCAACTATTTTTTTCCTCGTTCAATTTGAAATAACTGTATCTCGTAACTATAAAATTTATCATTTTTTATGAATAACGCACGTCTTCTTGAATCTAATAATACAGGGTGTTACAAAAAGGTACGGCCAAACTTTCAGGAAACATTCCTCACACACAAAGAAAGAAAATATGTGGAGTGTCCGGAAACGCTTACTTTCCATGTTAGAGCTCATTTTATTACTTCTCTTCAAATCACATTAATCATGGAATGGAAACACAAAGCAACAGAACGTACCAGCGTGACTTCAAACTCTTTGTTACAGGAAATGTTCAAAATGTCCTCCGTTAGCGAGGATACATGCATCCACCCTCCGTCGCATGGGATACCTGATGCGCTGATGTAGCCCTGGAGAATGGCGTATTGTATCACAGCCGTCCACAATACGAGCACGAAGAGTCTCTACATTTGGTACCGGGGTTGCGTAGACAAGAGCTTTCAAATGAAAGTCAAGAGGGTTGAGGTCAGGAGAGCGTGGAGGCTATGGAATTGGTCCGCCTCTACCAATCCATCGGTCACCGAATCTGTTGTTGAGAACAGTACGAACAATTCGACTGAAATGTGCAGGAGCTACATCGTGCATGAAACACATGTTGTGTCGTAGTTGTAAAGGCACATGTTCTAGCAGCACAGGTAGAGTAGCCCGTATGAAATCATGATAACGTGCTCCATTGAGCGTAGGTGGAAGAATATGGGCCCCAATCAAGACATCACCAACAATGCCTGCCCAAACTTTCACAGAAAATCTGTGATGATGACGTGATTGCACAATTGCGTGCGGATTCTCGTAAGCCCACACATGTTGAGTGTGAAAATTTACAATTTGATCACGTTGGAATGAAGCCCCATCCGTAAAGAGAACATTTGCACTGAAATGAGGATTGACACATTCTCGGATGATTCGCAGAAGTGTACCCGTGGAGGCCAATCAGCTGCTGATAGTGCCTGCACACGCTGTAGATGGTACGGAAACAACTGGTTCTCCCGTAGCTCTCTCCATACAGTGACGTGGTCAACGTTACCTTGTACAGCAGCAACTTCTCTGACGCTGACATTAGGGTTATCGTCAACTGCACAAAGAATTGCCTCGTCCATTGCAGGTGTCCTCGTCGTTCTAGGTCTTCCCCAGTCGCGAGTCATAGGCTGGAATGTTCCGTGCTGCCTAAGACGCCGATCAATTGCTTCGAACGTCTTACTGTCGGGACACCTTCGTTCTGGAAATCTGTTTCGATACAAACGTACCGCGCCACGGCTATTGCCCCGTGCTAATCCATAGATCAAAAGGGCATCTGCCAACTCCGCATTTGTAAACATTTCACTGACTGTAAAACCACGTTCGTGATGAACACTAACCTGTTGATGCTACGTACTGATGTGCTTGATGCTAGTACTGTAGAGCAATGAGTCGCATGTCAACACAAGCACCGAAGTCAACATTAGCTTCCTTCAATTGGGCCAACTGGCGGTGAATCGAGGAAGTACAGTACATACTGACGAAACTAAAATGAGCTCTAACATGGAAATTAAGCGTTTCCGGACACATGTCCACATAACATCTTTTCTTTATTTGTGTGTGAGGAATGTTTCCTGAAAGTTTGGCCGTACCTTTTTGTAACACCCTGTATATTGGACGCGAAATTCCTGTTTTCATTTCAAATACAAATTTTTAATTAACGATGTTTTATGAAACTTGCTTAAATTAAGAAAACAGAAGAGTTTAATTTTTAAGGCAAAAATGGAAAACTAAATCCTCTTTATGCGGACTAGGTCCATCGTTTTATACCACAGAGGCAGATAAGTATCGTAGAAACATGAAAATCATTTTCACAACATCGAGCACATCATACAAATGCTGCGTTTTTACATTTACTACTGAACCATTACAATATGAACCCAACAGAACTTATGTAGAGCCAAGCTGCGGGATTTGGCCCGAGAAGTAACGAGAGCGTTCAGCCGCCAGACGTACTGGCAGTAACGCACGCAGCTTCTCCCCACGTCACTGCAGAACTTTGGCGGGATATACGCAGAACGGCTCGTCATAGAACTAGGGGAGAAAAGGCGGCGCCTCATTGGCTTCGTGGGTTCTGTTGTTCATAGGCTCGTTAGCAACGTAGCAGGTGACACTTTCAGCAGGGAAACGTGTTTCTCGGATTCGGTTAAGGAATGAGCTGAGACCAAACATAAAGATAGCCAAAGCCTTGCAGATAAACAAAAATTACGCGAAGCGAAATGTAGTGTGAGGAGAGCTATGCGGTAGGCGTTCAATGAATTCGAAAGTAAAGTTCTATGTACTGACTTGGCAGAAAATCCTAAGAAATTTTGGTATTATGTCAAAGCGGTAGGTGGATCAAAACAAAATGTCCAGACACTCTGTTACCAAAATGGTACTGAAACAGAGGATGGCAGACTAAAGGCCGAAATACTAAAAGTCTTTTTCCAAAGCTGTTTCACAGAGGAAGACTGCACTGTAGTTCCTTCTCTAGATTGTCGCACAGATGACAAAATGGTAGATATCGAAATAGATGACAGAGGGATAGAGAAACAACTAAAATCGCTCAAAAGAGGAAAGGCCGCTGGACCTGATGGGATACCAGTTCGATTTTACGCAGAGTACGCGAAGGAACTCGCCCCCCTTCTTGCAGCGGTGTAGCATAGGTCTCTAGAAGAGCGTAGCGTTCCAAAGGATTGGAAAAGGGCACAGGTCATCCCCGTTTTCAAGAAGGGACGTCGAACAGATGTGCAGAACTATAGACCTATATCTCTAACGTCGATCAGTTGTAGAATTTAGGAACACGTATTATGTTCGAATATAATGACTTTCCTGGAGACTAGAAATCTACTCTGTAGGAATCAGCATGGGCTTCGAAAAAGACGATCGTTAGAAACCCAGCTCGCGCTATTCGTCCACGAGACTCAAAGAGCCATAGACACGGGTTCACAGGTAGACGCCGTGTTTCTTGACTTCCGCAAGGCGTTTGATACAGTTCCCCACAGTCGTTTAATGAACAAAGTAAGAGCATATGGACTATCAGACCAATTGTGTGATTGGATTGAAGAGTTCCTAGATAACAGAACGCAGCATGTCATTCTCATTCACAATGGAGAGAAGTCTTCCGAAGTAAGAGTGATTTCAGGTGTGCCGCAGGGGAGTCTCGTAGGACCGTTGCTATTCACAATATACGTAAATGACCTTGTGGATGACATCGGAAGTTCACTGAGGCTTTTTGCGGACGATGCTGTGGTGTATCGAGAGGTTGTAACAATGGAAAATTGTACTGAAATGCAGGAGGATCTGCAGCGAATTGACGCATGGTGCAGGGAATGGCAATTGAATCTCAATGTAGACAAGTGTAATGTGCTGCGAATCCTTAGAAAGAAAGATCACTTATCATTTAGCTACAATATAGCAGGTCAGCAACTGGAAGCAGTTAATTCCACAAATTATCTGAGAGTACGCTTTAGGAGTGATTTAAAATGGAATGATCATATGAAGTTGATTGTCGGTAAAGCAGATGCCAGACAGATTCATTGGAAGAATCCTAAGGAAATGCAATCCGAAAACAAAGTGGGTTACACTACGCTTGTTCGCCAACTGCTTGAATACTGCTCAGCAGTGTGGGATCCGTACCAGGTAGGGTTGATAGAAGAGATAGAGAAGATCCAACGGAGAGCAGCGCGCTTCGGTACAGGATGATTTAGTAATCGCGAAAGCGTTGCGGAGTTGATAAACTCCAGTGGAAGACTCTGCAGGAGAGACGCTCAGTAGCTCGGTACGTGCTTTTGTTGAAGTTTCGAGAACATACCTTAATCGAGGTGTCAAGCAGTATATTGCTCCCTCCTACGTATATCTCGCGAAGAGACCATGAGGATAGAATCAGAGCGAGTAGAGCCCACACAGGGGCATACCGACAATCCTTCTTTCCACGAAGAATACGAGACTGGAATAGAAGGCAGAACCGATAGAGTTACTCAAGGCACCCTCCACCACACACCGTCAGGTGGCTTGCGGAGTATGGATGTAGGTGTAGAGAGAGTACCCGACTACTGACTGTAATTAATACCTTCAGTATTCAACAGTACGGTGAAATTCCTGCAGTATGCTTTTGCATTACACACAACTCGCTCAGAAAAATTACCAGAAAATTTCATCACTCTTTTTTGTAATTAGAATACTATGCCAGCTGAGAACGAGTGCACTTCATGCTTTCCGTCTGGTCGCCAAAGAAGCGCGCGGTGGTACTGGAATTCCTCCGAGTATTATTCCATTCTCTTTAAAAACTAAATGACATACCAAGCTATATTGTTTCTTTGCTCGTCTCGTTTTACGTCTGAACTGCAACTGCTCACGTTGCGGGTTAGTTTGCTGGCTGGCCAGTACTGTCCGAATTTAATGCGCCGGTAGAGCTGTTGTCCCGCATTATCGCTCAGTCTATACGCTTGTAATACAGCATAAAACGTATCCTTATGATCGTACTTGACTGTACTGGTCACAGCTCGGCTTCCGCTCCACGTGGGACGACATGCAATGAGATTCAAATAAACGCGGGAGAATACATGGTGTGATGTTTACATCAGGTTTATTCTTGCGATGAACGGACAATTGTATCGAATGTTCCTCTTTATGCGTCGGTGGAGAAGTCTGCCAGTATTTTGAGGCCCATTAGCCACTTATTTGGTGCGTAAAGTACGAAAAATGAAAGAGGGTTGCACTACGTACCTTTTCCGTAATTTATCTGGAAACCAACGGTACTATGAAAACGAACACCACCATACAATTTAAAATATTTAGAAGATGTGACCTTATAGCTCAGCAATTACCATTACATATTACATCAATCGTTCGTGTCGACAGCTTGTTACCTGCTGACCCACCGTCATTTAGGAATGCAAGTCACTGCAGTTGAAATTACCAGTGCGATGCCGCATGTTGGCCTCGACCAGTGGAAATTCGTGTGACGTTTGAACAACAATGATACTTTTATCTTGCAGCTTAAGAAAGACAGGTAGCTTTAACTAACAGATTTAATTGCATTGGGAAAAATAATTTGGAGCTACAACTATGATGGTTAGTCACAAATTATTAATACGAATATTTATTGGAGAGAATGCAAATCAAGTACTGGTATAAAAAAAAGGCACGCGCACGTAGGGTTAGTTCATTCATCCTGGGAATCTAGAGTCTCAACTATTTTTGCCTGATATCGATATTGCTAAGATACCGGTCCCGAGATTTCAAATACGATATCAAAATCTCTACAGTAGGTAGGTCCAAAATCAGAGCAAGGGATTTCACTTTATATAATTCAGAGAGAAGATATGATGAAACATTTTATTTACTTACTAAAACATGACTGCAACTTACATTTTATGTTTGCCTGCAGCAGTGTTCATCTGCTGTGCTTCTGACGGGCGATGAATGTAGCGTATGTTCAAACGGCGGAAGATATTTTGTGTGTGATATAATTACAGCTTAAGGAGTTTCAGATATTTTACTTTACTTGTACTGTGAAACCTTGCTTCGCAGCGAATTACACGATTCTAGGTCAACGGGAAGCACCCTATACGTTTTGATGAGTGAGTTTTCGACTACCAAATTTGTGGCATACATGGCGGTATCTTATGATTACAGTGACTTAAAAAAGGTTAGAATTTTTAAACCCCGAAGGAACCATAGGTCTTAGTATGTAACAAATTTCAGCTTGATATGTACACCCGGTCCTGAGATAAAAAGGGGTCGTAACAGTGAGACACACAGGCAACAAAGCCATCCTGTAAAGGTCCGTTTATACAGGGTCCGAAAAGTCTTTCCCTGATCACATAAATTGATAACTCAGGCTAGAAGTAAGATACAAATATGAAACTTGTGTCGAACTGTTAACAACTATCAAAGTTTTTTTTCTGGTTTAGGTTCGCAGTACGTAAGTAGTGGGCGAGGGGCAGTGCCCAAGAAGCCATGTTAACCAACCAGGAAAAGGCACAGTGTGTCCTGTGGTACCATGAGACACGATCACCAACCACAGGGCAGAGACACTTCCAGACAACATTTGGAAGGAATCCACCTGATGTCAAGAGCATTAAAGCCTGGTACGAGAAGTTCAAGAACACAGGATCGGTTGCTGACCTTCCGAGGTCTGGTCGACCACGAACCTCAGCAGACAGGGTGGAAGCTGTAAGGCAGTCTTTTCTGCGAAGTGCGAAGAAACCGGTGCGCAGGGCCTCACGTGAATTACAGATGCCAAAAAGCTCTCTCCATGACATTTTACACAAACGTTTATTGTTTCTTGCATACAAAGTGCAAATCGTTCAGGCCTTGTTGCCTAATGACAGTACACGTCGATATGACTTTACGGTCGAAATGCTATCACGTATTGAGGACGATGATGGTTATCTCAGACGAATTGCCTTTTCCGACGAAGCGACCTTTTTGTGAGTGGAGTAGTGAATCGCCAAAATGTGCGCATTTTGGGTTCACAACCCCTTGGCGAGGTCATGGAGTGCACCAGAGGCAGTCCAAAGGTGAATGTTTGGTGCACGCTATTGCACGATAGAATTATCGAGCCATTCTTCTTCGCTGAGGCTACCATCACATCTGCAGTGTATCTCGACATATTGCAACTGTATGCTGTTCCTCAGCTGCTTCAGTACCACCCCGATGTCTTGTTTCAGCAAGACGGTGCACCGCCTTATTGGGGTTTGGACGTCCGTGCCCATCTCGATATGACCTTTCCTGGGCGATGGATTGGTCGTTATGGGCCAACGGTTTGGCCTCCACACTCTCCTGACATAACCCCATTAGACTTCTTTTTATGGGGCTATGTCAAGGACGAGGTCTACCGAACAGGTGTACCAGATCTTGAAACTCTGAGGCAACGGATAACCACAGTCGTTGAATCGATCCCTCCAGTGATGTTGGCTAACGGAAATTGAATATCGCCTAGATGTGCTACGTGCTACCAAGGGTGCTCATGTGGAAGATTACTGATGTGTGAAAAAAAACTTTGATTGTTTGTAAACAATGAGACACCAGTTTCATATTTGTATATTACTTCTAGCCTGAGTTATCAATTTATGTGATCAGGGAAAGACTTTTCGGACACCCTGTACATTGATGCACGGAATCCTGGGAAAGGAAACCTGCAACTCTAGTGGATCCAAGACACACTGTACGACTGAATCTAAGCCAGTACACTTCAGCTACGTAGTGCAGACAGCGAGTGCAGGATGGCGCAAAAGTCACTGGGCACTGATTTAAACAATATATGTTTCAATACAAATACAAATAATGCTTACAGATATTTTTTTACGTTCAGACTGTTTTTCGTCATCATTAACGCATCTTTCAAGTCTCTTAAGAACACTGTTACATACTCTATGGCATAGTGTGGTGTTGTTGTTGTGGTCTTCAGTCCTGAGACTGGTTTGATGCAGCTCTCCATGCTACTCTATCCTGTGCAAGCTTCTTCATCTCCCAGTACCTACTGCAACCTACATCCTTCTGAATCTGCTTAGTGTAATGATCTCTTGGTCTCCCTCTACGATTTTTACCCTCCACACTGCCCTCCAATGCTAAATTTGTGATCCCTTGATGCCTCAAAACATGTCCTACCAACCGATCCCTTCTTCTAGTCAAGTTGTGCCACAAACTTCTCTTCTCCCCAATCCTGTTCAATACCTCCTCATTAGTTACGTGATCTACCCACCCTATCTTCAGCATTCTTCTGTAGCACCACAATTCGAAAGCTTCTATTCTCTTCTTGTCCAATCTGGTTATCGTCCATGTTTCACTTCCATACATGGCTACACTCCATACAAATACTTTCAGAAACGACTTCCTGACACTTAAATCTATACTCAATGTTAACAAATTTCTCTTCTTCAGAAACGATTTCCTTGCCATTGCCAGTCTACATTTTATATCCTCTCTACTTCGACCATCATCAGTTATTTTACTCCCTAAATAGCAAAACTCCTTTACTACTTTAAGTGTCTCATTTCCTAATCTAATCCCCTCAGCATCACCCGATTTAATTTGACTACATTCCATTATCCTCGTTTTGCTTTTGTTGATGTTCATCTTATATCCTCCTTTCAAGACACTGTCCATTCCGTTCAACTGCTCTTCCAAGTCCTTTGCTGTCTCTGACAGAATTACAATGTCATCAGCGAACCTCAAAGTTTTTACTTCTTCTCCATGAATTTTAATACCTACTCCGAATTTTTCTTTTGTTTCCTTTACTGCTTGCTCAATATACAGATTGAATAACATCGGGGAGAGGCTACAACCCTGTCTCACTCCCTTCCCAACCACTGCTTCCCTTTCATGCCCCTCGACTCTTTGCCATCTGGTTTCTGTACAAATTGTAAATAGCCTTTCGCTCCCTGTATTTTACCCCTGCCACCTTCAGAATTTGAAAGAGAGTATTCCAGTTAACGTTGTCAAAAGCTTTCTCTAAGTCTACAAATGCTAGAAACGTAGGTTTGCCTTTTCTTAATCTCTCTTCTAAGATAAGTCGTAAGGTTAGTATTGCCTCACGTGTTCCAACATTTCTACGGAATCCAAACTGATCTTCCCCGAGGTCCGCTTCTACCAGTTTTTCCGTTCGTCTGTAAAGAATTCGCGTTAGTATTTTGCAGCTGTGACTTATTAAACTGAAAGTTCGGTAATTTTCACATCTGTAACACCTGCTTTCTTTGGGATTGGAATTATTATATTCTTCTTGAAGTCTGTGGGTATTTCGCCTGTCTCATACATCTTGCTCACCAGATGGTAGAGTTTTGTCACGACTGACTCTCCCAAGGCCATCAGTAGTTCTAATGGAATGTTTTCTACTCCCGGGGCCTTGTTTCGACTCAGGTCTTTCAGTGCTCTGTCAAACTCTTCACGCAGTATCTTATCTCCCATTTCATCTTCATCTACATCCTCTTCCATTTCCATAATACTGTCCTCAAGTACATCGCCCTTGTATAAATCCTCTATATACTCCTTCCACCTTTCTGCTTTCCCTTCTTTGCTTTGAACTGGGTTGCTATCTGAGCTCTTGATATTCATACAAGTGGTTCTCTTCTCTCCAAAGGTCTCTTTAATTTTCCTGTAGGCAGTATCTATCTTACCCCTAGTGAGACAGCCTCTACATCCTTACATTTGTCCTCTAGCCATCCCTGCTTAGCCATTTTGCACTTCCTGTCGATCTCATTTTTGAGACGTTTGTATTCCCTTTTGCCTGCTTCATTTACTGCATTTTTATATTTTCTCCTTTCATCAATTATATTCAATATTTCCACTGTTACCCAAGGATTGCTATTAGCCCTCGTCTTTTTACCTACTTGATCCTCTGCTGCCTTCACTACTTCATCCCTCAGAGCTACCCATTCTTCTTCTTCTGTATTTCTTTCCCCCATTCCTGTCAATTGTTCCCTTATGCTCTCCCTGAAACACTCTACAACCTCTGGTTCTTTCAGTTTATCCAGGTCCCATCTCCTTAAATTCCCACCTTTTTGCAGTTTCTTCAGTTTCAATCTGCAGTCCATAACCAATAGATTGTGGTCAGAATCCCCATCTGCCCCTGGAAAAGTCCTACAATTTAAAACCTGGTTCCTAAATCTCTGTCTTACCATTATATAATCTATCTGATACCTATTAGTATCTCCAGGATTCTTCCAGGTATACAACCTTCTTTTATGATTCTTGAACCAAGTGTTAGCTATGATTAAGTTATGCTCTGTGCAAAATTCTACAAGGCGGCTTCCTCTTTCATTTCTTCCCCCAAATCCATATTCACCTACTATGTTTCCTTCTCTCCCTTTTCCTACTGACGAATTCCAGTCACCCATGACTATTAAATTTTCGTCTCCCTTCACTACCTGAATAATTTCTTTTATCTCGTCATACATTTCATCAATTTCTTCATCATCTGCAGAGGTAGTTGGCATATAAACTTGTACTACTGTAGTAGGCATGGGCTTTGTGTCTATCTTGGCCACAATAATGCGTTTGTAGTAGCTAACCCGCACTCCTATTTTTTTATTCATTATTAAACCTACTCCTGCATTACACCTATTTGATTTTGTATTTATAACCCTGTAACCACCTGACCAAAAGTCTAGCTCCTCCTGCCACCGAACTTCACTAATTCCCACTATATCTAACTTTAACCTATCCATTTCCCTTTTTAAATTTTCTAACCTACCTGCCCGATTAAGGGATCTGACATTCCACGCTCCGATCCGTAGAACGCCAGTTTTCTTTCTCCTGATAACGACGTCCTCTTGAGTAGTCCCCGCCCGGAGATCCGAATGGGGGACTATTTTACCTCCGGAATATTTTACCCAAGAGGACGCCATCATCATTTAATCATACAGTAAAGCTGCATGTCCTCGTGAAAAATTACGGCTATAGTTTCACCTTGCTTTCAGCCGTTCGCAGTACCAGCACAGCAAGGCCGTTTTGGTTAATGTTACAAGGCCAGATCAGTCAATCATCCAGACTGTTGCCCCTGCAACTACTGAAAAGGCTGCTGCCCCTCTTCAGGAACCACATGTTTGTCTGGCCTCTCAACAGATACCCCTCCGTTGTGGTTGCACCTACAGTACGGCCATCTGTATCGCTGAGGCACGCAAGCCTCCCCACCAACGGCAAGGTCCATGGTTCATGGGGGAAGCATAGTGTGGTGCCACTGTCAAAATCATGAAATGCGTTGTGTACAAATCATTTAGTTTATAAATTGGTGCGAGGCTCTTGAGAATAAACGGAGTCCTTGACGGAGCTCCATAGGGGAAAATCCGTGGGCGTGATACATGGGGAACGTGGAGGCATGCCAGTATCTGCCCTCCGACCAATCGCTTTTCCTTGGAAAGTTTCGTTTAAATAATCGCGCTCGGCAGTGCCATAATCTGGTGGAGCACCAACGTGCTGAAAATAAATTTCAAGTTTTCAGCACACGTCGTAAGTCCTGGAACCACGTAATTCTGAAGCAAATGCAAATACTTAACTCCTATCACTGTTCCTTAAAAAAAAAATATGGACCAAGTAGTCCAAATGATGACCTTGCCCCCCACTCCCCAACACTCACACCAGGTTGATTTTGTGATTGATCTAACAAAAGATTTTGACTGTCGGTATACCGGTAAGTGCAGGTATTTCTGTTACCTTGTCCGTTTAACTTAAAATTGGCCTCGTCAGACCACACGATTTCAGTGAATATGTTAGGATAATCTTTCTCCTGGTCAAGAGTCAATTCACAAAACTGAAGGAGTCGATCTGGACCATCTTTAGGTAACCGGTGTAAAGGTGGAATGTAGACTTTAATCTTCTGTTTGTGTGACATTCTTTA
Organism: Schistocerca serialis cubense; assembly: GCF_023864345.2. Lineage (NCBI taxonomy): Eukaryota > Metazoa > Arthropoda > Insecta > Orthoptera > Acrididae > Schistocerca > Schistocerca serialis. The sequence goes on from NC_064649.1 coordinate 16,168,911, forward strand.
CATTCTGGGTCACAGCTAAGCATAACCGCCTTTCATTTTTCTCAGTTGTAACTGTTGTTGGGCGGCCAGCTCTTGGTTCATCCACAACAATCCGTGTTCCTCAAACCTATATCAATAGAATGGTTTTTGCGCGAAAATCCTTTTTTTTTCTTTCGATAACATCGTGGCAATTCGGAAAACTACAGCTGTAGACACGTCTCATAGATCACGCTTTGAACAATTCACTGGTTTGATTATTGTGTTTTGTTTGTCATTACATTGTATACCAACTTGACAAGGTAGAATTATCACCATTTAGTAATAACTTAACGGGTTAAAACTTCCTACTGTACTACGTGTGCCGGCAGAGTGGCCAAGCGGTTCTAGGCGCTACAGTCTGGAACCGCGCGACCGCTACGGCCGCAAGTTCGAATCCTGCCTCGGGCATGGATGTGTGTGATGTCCTTAGGTTAGTTAGGTTTAAGTAGTTCTAAGTTCTAGGGGAATGATGACCTTAGAAGTTGAGTCCCATAGTGCTCAGAGCCATTTTTTGTACTACGTGTTTTGTTTCTTTTAACCAACTGTCTAGTGTCTTCTGGACCACCTTGTAAGCTATTGCCTTCAGTCCGAAGACCAGTCTAACGCAGCAATCACGCACTACGCTTTTCACATACGTGAAACTCATAAAACCTACAGCCATTTGTACCTGTTTACGTTTTGATCCCCATCTACCTTCTTTTTGCCCCTGATACTTCCTTCTTTATCAAACTGACGATGCAATTATAGCCCAGGATGTGTCCTAACCACCGATCGCGGGAACAGAGTAAGGTCCGATTCCATCGGTCTACTTTGAACACTGACGTCGTATCAGAAGAAAAACGATCTTTGAACTTAGTTACTTAGACAATCACTGAAAACGTTTAATAACAGGCCGATTACATTCTTCAAGATGGCGACCACAAGGTACACCACTATGCTGAAAAATAAAAGTAAAACTCATAAAGTATTTCAGTCAGCAAATAAATTGAAATTAATGGTACAACCATGGGATGAGGGGGTTTCAGCCAGGGAAAGATTAAAAAAAATTATTAATGGTTGTTAGATCATTGAGCACCAAAAAATTTGAAAAATGGGACATGCGAATTCATAAAGAATAAAGGGAATGGAAATATACAGGAAATACAAAACCTGAATCTAATAACTCGGTTGACCTATATAGCTTAAAGGCAGGGATACCAGACACTCCCCTCACGAAAACAAGTTAATCGAGGAATTACAGACATGAATTCGTGTCGAACTAACCAAACATAAAAATATAGAAATCGCACAACTGAAATTGAATGACTGACAGACTGTTACATAAGATTAGACAACATTACTACAAACGAAATCAAACAAAGAAAGAGTACGTCCCCACTTACTTGGAAATGAAAATTTCAAATGCACGGAGCATACACGAACGACTTTACACAACACAACGTATTTACGTCGCGAGTCAAAGCCAAGAAGTGGAATTGCAGTTTACACTAGACCTCCATAGCTCAAAAGAAGACGGTGATACTAGCTACAGAGCCATAAAAGAACAAATCAATCGACAAAAACAAATTCCTCCACACTAAATCACCTCTAAAATAAACCGAAAAAACTCTTAGCTTGATCTAGAACTCAAACGCAAACAGCGATACCTATACACACCCCTCCGAAAGCCAACAAATGGAATCGCAGCTTTCCTAGAAGACAGGCCCCGTGCCTCTCCCCTCCCAAAGAGAACCCACACATAGCACATATGAATGCTAATTAATTAATACAGCCAGAAAATTAAAAAAAATGCACAGTTTGAACTGAAATCTTCGCTTGACCTATATAGCTCAAACGAAGACAACGGTATCACACACACCCACATAAAATGATACATTCAGTAATTAACGCGAAGTAATTCCTCCATAATAAAACCGCAGAATATAAAAGAAAAGTACCAGTCGCGGTGTATCCTGGGCCTATATAGCCCAACGAAAACAACAATATCAAAAATCCCCACCATAAAAAATCACAAACAGAAAATAACATACACAAATTGATCCAGAATAAACCTAAAAGAAGAATGCAACAAACACCCAACAGGAATCGAATATTTCGCTTGACCTACATACGTCAAACGAAGGAAAAAAAGAAACGGATAAACTGAATAGTGACACAAATTCTTGACTCTGAGCACTATTGGACTTAACATCTTAGGTCATCAGTTGACTGAAGCGCCTAGAACCGCTCGGCCACAAATTTTTCAAAAATAAAGCGAACGAGAACATAATAGAATCACACAACGATAATCGCATTAACTCAGTGGAGGACAGCGATGATAGGCACTTCCCCCAAAACCAAAAAAACCACGTCAACAGACACTTGCACAAACGAATATCTGCAAAATAAATCAAAGAACAGCATAACTGCAAACGAATAGTTCGTTTGCCATATATACCTCGAAAGGAAACAGGGATGCCATATACGCTTCCAGAAAACAACGAATTAATCGGAAAAAAGCCCTCGCAAATTACTATGTCCTTTGGGTCGTCAGGAGCATTTCCTCTTGTGTTCCGGCAGATATTTGGAATTTCGTTTTTGCAATGTGTAGGTAGAATCGGGTCAAACAAATGCTGCTCATCACGTGGAAATTCGACAACCAATGGCAACAGGAAGAGTCCGTTTGTTTTACGTTACAAGCAAAATGATTTCTGAAGTGGAATTTAACGTGCCCCACTCTGTAGAGTGGTGCCAGATTAGTCTACTGCGGTATTCGTTTTATCTGTATGTATTAACAGAGACAGCAAAACACGAAGAGTAAACAGTCAGTCTATATCTCTCTATCTATCTCTCTATCTCTCTATCTCTCTATCTCTCTCTCTCTCTCTCTCTCTCTCTCTCTCTCTCTCACACACACACACACACACACACACACACACACACGTATCACGACTAATAACAACACAACGTGTAAAAGAACAGTCTATTTCACATATGCAGCGCTTCAACGACGTCACATTCGAAAAAAAAGGTAGGTATTTGTAAGACCCAAAATTAAAAATAATGTTACTAGTTGTTACACTGACGACTTAGTATCTACATCTACATTTATACTCCGCAAGCTACCAAACGGTGTGTGGCGGAGGGCACTTTACGTGCCACTGTCATTACCTCCCTTTCCGGTTCCAGTTGCGTATGGTTCGCGGGAAGAACGACTGCCTGAAAGCCTCCGTGCGCGCTCGAATCTCTCTAATTTTACATTCGTGATCTCCTCGGGAGGTATAAGTAGGAGGAAGCAATATATTCGATACCTCATCCAGAAGCGCACCCTCTCGAAACCTGGACAGCAAGCTACACCGCGATGCTGAGCGCCTCTCTTGTAGAGTCTGCCACTTGAGTTTGCTAAACATCTCCGTAACGCTATCACGCTTACCAAATAACCCTGTGACGAAACGCGCCACTCTTCTTTGGATTTTCTCTATCTCCTCTGTGAACCCGACCTGGTAAGGATCCCACACTGATGAGCAATACTTAAGTATAGGTCGAACGAGTGTTTTGTAAATCACCTCCTTTGTTGATGGATTACATTTTCTAAGGACTCTCCCAATGAATCTCAACCTGGTACCCGCCTTACCAACAATTAATTTCATATGATCATTCCACTTCAAATCGTTCCGCACGCATACTACCAGATATTTTACAGAAGTAACTGCTACCAGTGTTTGTTCCGCTATCATATAATCATACAATAAAGAGTCCTTCTTCCTATGTATTCGCAATACATTACATTTGTCTATGTTAAGGGTCAGTTGCCACTCCCTGCACCAAGTGCCCATTCGCTGCAGATCTTCCTTGCATTTCGCAACAATTTTCTTTCCTGACTAACCTCAATGTCAACATACTTGCAACATTGTAAAAGTTGCCAAATTATTGTAAAAAAAATAAAATGACAATTATAATCACTATACGTTTCACTCGCAACAATTTAAATTGTGCTGAGTTTTTCCTAACCTAACTAACGGAAATCGTGCCAAAGTAAAAGAAAAAAAAGGCAAAAATGTGTAGGGTAAGAAAGATAAAAATATAATCGCTACTCGTTTCTTTAACGGCAATTTATGCTGTGCTCTTAGGTTCCTCCCAAAATCACACCACTGTTCATCACGATATATTTGGAAAAAATTGTAGCGAACATTGTAGACTGCACCAGAAACGAAGACAATCACAGGTAACGTTTAAAAAGGCCACTAACATCCTTTGAAACGCAAACTGATGACCACCATGTAGAACGTCATGCCCCAAAGCGGACGGGTGGAATTGGAATATGCACTTTATACCAGATCGCTTCTTTCTGTCAATCTCTTTTCTCCCTCTCTGATTTCGTACCTCCCCATCAGTTATTCGATCTAAGCCTTTTAGCATTCTTCTACACCAACACATTACAGAAATTTCTAGTCGTCTCCTGTTTTGGGAACCAGGATATTAACTAATGATTCGCAATATATTTATTCCAAAGGGCGGAAGGTACCTCGAAAACGATGAAAATATAAATTTTTTATTGGTAATTGTGACAGTTTGATTTATACTTTCTGCGAATATAAAAATCATTTTAGTCCAAATCCTTATCTGAAGGTCCTAAGTGTCGGTTTATATGGCAGCTTGCTATGTAAGACATGCCCATTTGTTTCTCTTCTTTGTGCTAATAAGCCTAGGGACACGTTTTCCCGTTGCTTTGAGCTTTCACCTATTGGCTACACTGTTTCACGTCTCGTAGTCATTTGTTTCCTACAGTAATAACGTATCAGGTGTATTTTGTTCCTGCACAAAAAGAAAGCCAAAATCGACCCACAAAATTATCAAGACAACTTGCGGAGGACTTGCAAGAAATACAATAGGGAATATCATTACAAAATGTTAACTTCTTGTATGGCATGCGTACTATGTGAAGAGAAAGAAAAGCTTTACGTGCCATTATGAACTTAATGATTCAACTTTCAAAATTAAAAAAAAAATCATCTTCATTGTGCGCTTTTTGCAAACAAATGGAACAGAAATCTGACAGATGCAGTGAAAGAAATTATGTATTTAAATAGTGCACAGACATCATAAAGTGCAATAAATTTTAAATTCAATTTTCCGTAATTTTTCTAACTAAATGTACCTTTTCTCTTAAACCATTTAGCTCAGAACAATGGAATTCTAACGGGCAATTGTCTGCACGTGAATGAAGTGACATTTTTAATGCTTTCTAGCTATTTTATAAAGAACCCTGTGTCGTTTCTATTTTTGAAATTTGCCCGCAAAATGTGTCTTTCTAAAGTATTCCATAATTACACTTGTAATGTATCATTCATGGAAAAAGTCAGCTTGTTAGAAAATAGTGTAAATGCACGTGAGAAATGTTTCGTGTTCTACCTTTAATATTATACATCTTGAGAGAAGGGACATTGAAATAGGTCAATTTAACATGGCGGAGATAGAAGATATCTTCTCCCTGTAAAATTTGTCATTAAAAAAAATGAATTCTCAAACCAACAGCCCAGTTCATGCAAGTAGTAGTAGAAACACGAATAATCTTCACAAAAATTTGGAAGTTAATTGCTTTGGTGCAAGAAAGTTTCCATCATTGAGGGAAACGCATTTTCAATAACTTACCAGCAACCATAAAAAGCACAACTACTGATAAATTTCAGTTTAAGAGGAGCGTAAGGGATTTACTGCTAGCCAACTGTTCCTACTCCATTAATGAACTGAATTTTTTTTAGTAGAACAAGCGCGAGCGAGCGAGAGATAGAGAGAGAGAGGGAGAGAGAGAGAGAGAGAGAGAGGTGGGGGGTTAAATAATGCGAGTACAATCGAAAGTATGTCTGAACTTTCATTCCTCATTCCACTTGGGATCTGTTGAAGGTAGATTAGCACATTTGTTTCCCATTTTAAATGTTTTTTGTGTTCTCTTTTCTGACATGTACTACCTCCTGGAGAATCTCCTCACTATGGCTCAATTGGAACGGAAAGCACATATAATCTAATCATCTAATTCAATCGTCTTGTCTGTTTCACTTCCACTGAAGGCTACAGATCAGACAAATACCTTCATATTAGCCTTTCGAATGCTCAGTTCTATATTCGATGTTGACAACTACGCCGATGGTCAGACGCCACCATGCAGAAAGCGTAGATTAGATCATCAGGAAATAACTGACCGTCGAGATACGATAACCGGTAAAAAAGTGGAACCTTCACATGAAAAGGTTTTCCGCCCAAAACGCGGAAAACTGAAATCATGCAAATAAAAAAGTAAAAAATATATATTGACTGACATAAAGATAGTGTAAGTGCACAATATACACCAAAATACACTGTGATTTTATCTTGCAGCTTTAGTTATTTTTAATTAAAAGAGATTTAAATAGGTACCGAAGGAAGGTTCTAGACTACGCTACAGATCGTTCTGTTAGCACAATCTTTACTTCGTAATGACTCTCGTTCACTTCAACTCTCAACCAAAATCGTCACCTTCCAACATAGCAGAGAAAACGCGCTACGCTACAGATGAGTTCTTCAGAACAGAATGGGCTACAACATTACACTCTAACGAAATAACTTTGTATAGATAATTTTCTCCATTAGATCTATATACGTCTAATACAAAAATCGTTCAAACCGCTCTCCTCAAATGGATCGCTATCTACACTTGACCTTTAACTGTTACTATTTCAGAATTAAAAACTGAACTGAAAGAAAATTTGGCTACCAGTCACAAAACTAGAAAAATAATGAAAATGAGAACGTGAAACAGGTTAGCAAAAAGCACAAACAGGAGATTCTACAGACAATAACAAAAGTGAGAAAGGAAATTGTTAATATTACCGACCGTTTAGGTACACATGTTAAGAACTCTAGGCTACAAAAGGGATAAAACCACCAATCGAATAATTGGAGGAATAGTTTTAAGATCAAATCTAAAAACGAATTAGAGAAAAATATATCGAAGCTACATTATGAAAAATTGTTAAGTGTGGAGGTAAATTGTGTTCTTCAGTACTACATGAAGAGTTTGTGCCCCTAGTACGGTTAAAGAGAATCTGCAGCATCTAACGTAATTTCGGATGTGTATTTAATATTTCATCCAACCCTTCAGTCTCTAAATACTCGAATAAAATACCACTATAGGGAAATTACCTACGAAGAAGTTCTTGGTAAAGAAACACAGGATACAAATACGCATGTGGGTGTAATATGCACTACAAATGTGTTTAAAAATAAAGATAGTTTGCCTTTGACTAACGACGAGCGTGGTGAAGAATTCAAACTTCCTGGCAGATTAAAACTGTGTGCCGGACCGAGACTCGAACTCGGGACCTTTGCCTTTCGCGGGCAAGTGCTCTACCAACTGAGCTACCCAAGCACGACTCACGACCCGTCATCACAGCTTTACTTCTGCCAGTATTTCGTCTCCTACCTTCCAAACTTTACAGAAGCTCTCCTGCGAACCATGCAGAACTAGTACTCCTAAAAGAAAGGATACTGCGGAAACATGGCTTAGCCACAGCCTGGGGGATGTTTCCAGAATGAGATTTTCACTCTGCAGCGGAGTGTGCGCTGATATGAAACTTCCTGGCACATTAAAACTGTGTGCCGGACCGAGACTCGAACTCGGGACCTTTGCCTTTCGCAGGCAAGTGCTCTACCAACCGAGCTACCCAAGCACGAGAGCTTCTGTAAAGTTTGGAAGGTGGGAGACGAAATAGTGGCATAATTAAAGCTGTGGGGACGGGTCGTGAGTAGTACTTGGGTAGCTCAGTTAGCAGGCCACTTGCCCGCGAAAGGCAAAGGTCCCGAGTTCGAGTCTCGGTCCGGCACACAGTTTTAATGTGCCAGGAAGTTTCATAGCAGCGCACACTCCGCTGCAGAGTGAAAATCTTATTCAAGAAGTCAATATAACCTATATAGCCTGCACGCTTTCCAAAGCCGTAATCGATAGAAGAACTAAACGACGTATAGTGAACAAAATACAATTTGAGACCGAACGAATTAATGACATTAGCTGCCAATGGGCACTGATTTACGTCAATGGACACTCTTGAAAATTTTGTGACAGACCAGAACTCGAAACCGAGTATCCTGCTTACAACGGAGAGGCAATGATCACTGTGTCCAAATTGCACGGTGGTCAGCGCAATTTCACGAGCATGCCGTCCGTCAGATCCAAGTTGTCAACTTCTCCACAGACTACTAATGTAGTGCCTTTTGAACATTATCTTCCCCGTCTCATTTACATATGTCCAAAAGGACCCCGCATATGTAATACAAACTTAACCTTACAAACATAGAAGCCGTCTATGTAACATGTCACACTTCAAAAAATATACCAATAGATTGAATTGTTTACTATCGACCACGAATCAAGTACCGTAAAAAATCTCTGCATCTATTATGTGATCACGATTCGCAGTTAAGAAAAACACTAATAAGTCGACAAAATATTATAATTGCTGCCGAAAGACGAGAACCACTATTTTTCCATACACGGAAATATGGTTAAAATTATGCTTCGATTTCGGCTAGTTTCGGCGGTTATTGAAAACTAGTGAAAATTACATAGTGGACTCTTCCCCCCCCCCCACCACAGAAGTATTTTTCGTAGCTTTTATATGACTTTTGTACATAGCTACAAAAAGTCTGTTAAATATGATGCGGACGGAAACATTAGGTTACGTTACAGAGCTGTCTGCTAGCACAATCTTTACGCCGCATTCGTAATCGTTGGCTACGCCAACTCTCAACCAGATTGCCCCTTCCAACCTAACTTAGATATCTGGCTACACCACACATCAGCCTGCCATTACAACCAAAATTTGATTTAGGCGAAGGGGGGGGGGGGGGGGACGACGACTGATTTCCCGTATCACGCTCTAGGCAAAACTGTTAGTTATTGCAGATTGATTGGCAGTCTCAACGACAAGAGTTACTAATGTGACACTTTTGTGAACAACCCATAATTTTAGAACAGTTCTCTTCGTCTTACCTGGCATCAATAGCCCTATGGGGTCCCAACAGCTAGCTCCATCAATGTCCGCTTCTGCCATCGAATCTCGCCAGACTGTTGTCCTATCAGACCGACCGCACCGCACATTCGACACCTTCAGAGTCACTCACTAGCCAGTTAGCAACTGAGCCGGGCACTGTTTACATTGTGAAAGGAAAACTATGCAAAGATATACACTCAAGAACCACCAGTGATTTGCACGCGCGCAGTAATAATATCTATGGAGTGTCCATCGACATGCGCAGAACGAAATTTTTCTCGCGAACGTACGTCGCCTCCGAAAAAATCCGGCGTTCTCGTTCAAATGACCATAACATGAGCACAGTTTGGATTTATTAATTTTTTTTTTTGAGGCAATGAAAAGCCATTATAAGGATATGTTTGGGAATTACTTTACTTCAGATTTTCAGTACACAAACAAAAACAAAATGGTGCCCGTAATTATGACTGGATCAAGGACATGCGAGTCTGAAGTACGCAGTGCGGCCCCTCAGGAGTTATCTGAAATCAAAAATGGATAACCTCAGTCGATATGACATTAAATTTATCGGAGCTCATACCTAACCACAATGAAACAACGTTAAATTTAACGATACAGTGCTAACTCGAACTCTGAGGTCGATTTTTGGAGGTTTGTTTCACTCTTTTTGGCTTTATAATAATTAGCTGGTTAGTGATAACGCTCCTGCCTTTCTTTCGGGCCCCTTTAAGGCCTTCTGCTTTCAGAATGGAGTTAAGAATGTCACCACCACCCCGTATTATCCCCTGGGGTCCTTTGCAGAAAGGGCTAATAGGAATCTTAAGTCCTTTTGATTATTTATTGTCAGAAAACACCCAGGAAATGGGACTCCAGTCTTCCCTGGCTCAGTTTTGCCTTTAATAGCGCCATTCATGAAGCCTTGCTAGTTACGCTTGCATCCTTGATCTTTTCCTGCCCGGTTAATTCCCCTCTTTCCAACTTGTGGGGAATTCAGGATCTTATTCCACCTGACGTTAATCCGCGGGTCATCAAGGAAAACTGGAACCGGGGCAGGCGTAATATACTCAGAGTTCATAATAAGCAAGCCGAGCGTTATAATCGTAATCGGGAAACCTTAAGGGTAAGCCGGGAGACCAAGTTTATGTCCGCAATTTCCAAGGGAGGCAGGTGCGCGGCGGTAACCTTAGTAAATTTACTCCTACTTTTCTGGGGCATTGCACTATTATGCGTATATTAGGCCTGCTAAATCTCTTGGTTAAGGTGAATAGCTCAGGCAAGCAATATCGGTTCGCCTTAGTCAAGTTAAGTTCACGTAGTTCGGGATTTGAATTAACCCATTCCTGGGTTAAGTTTGCGGCGGGAGGGGGGGGGGGGGGGGAGGTTGAGCCGCGCTCACTCGCAACTATGCTTTTTCGAGAACTTGGCTGTCTATCTATGTTTGGTTTCCCGCCCTTGTTGTGGTTACGCCGTTCTTCTTCTTCCTTCCAAGCGTGTGTGCCGCGCGGGATTAGCCGAGCGGTCTCAGGCGCTGCAGTCATGGACTGTGCGGCTGGTCCCGGCGGAGGTTCGAGTCCTCACTCGGGCATGGGAGCGTGTGTTTATCCTTGGATAATTTTGGTTAAGTAGTGTGTAAGCTTAGGGACTGATGACCTTAGCAGTTAAGTCCCATAAGATTTCACACACATTTGAACATTTGAACCTTCTACGTGTGGCAGCAGCGATCTGTATCGATATTTGCACCGTGTACCATCCTTGGTTTTGTGCATATAGTTCTGGCTAGGGGGTCTGCAGGCAGTCGGTCAGTTGCTGCGTACCAGGGAAGTTATCTCCGCACAGTCCAGTCAGCTGGGTCCGCTGGTAGTCCATGCACAGTGTCGGAGCGTGTGAGTATTGGGACACGGCCGGCGCCATTCCAAAATACCGTCACCAACCCCCCCCACCCCCCTCCCCCCACCTACGTATACGCGCTAGACATTTCAGTATTGGGACACGGCCGGCGCCATTCCAAAATACCGAATGTATCCGGTACGTGTTGCCTCTCTAGTCGTTATTACCGTAGCGGTTTGTGACATAGAGAGAGTCCTTTCCTAAGCATCGTTAGTAGACAGCAACAAGGTCGCACGCAGTGTATCCGGCAAGTGTTGACTCTCTAGTCGTTATTACCGGCGCGGGGTTGTGACATAGAGAGAGAGAGTTAGCGCCATCTCTCTCTATGTCACAACCCCCGTTAGTAGACAGCAACAAGGTCGCACGCAGTGTATCCGGCAAGTGTTGACTCTCTAGTCGTTATTACCGGCGCGGGGTTGTGACGCGCTAGGCAGGACCTATATAAATCAATGCCCGACCTACCTCACTCTCACACTGCTCGTATACTTCATTCATCCAATACTTGTCACGTCTTCGTAATTAAACGTGTAAAAATGAAACGAACCGGCAGTGACAGCAGCAGCAGCAGCAGCAGCAAACGTGCTCATGTGGACGAAGTTCCATTCCCTGGTAAGTACATTTTCAGAATTCTGATATCTACACCCTTTAACTCTGTGTATGAGTGCTACATATCTTTATAATGCTCTCTATAAAGATCGCTCCTCCACTTGGTCTCTGTGTGTTCCTGCTTACGTTTTTTACCCTTTTGAATCTCTCTCTCTATAAAAATTGTTTATCCACGCCTTTTTTACCTCTAACTTAGGTGTATGAATCTTTTATTTTAACTGTTACATTTGTTTTGTACTGCTCTCTATAAATATTGTTCATCCATGTGTTGTATGTAACATATGTTATACCCGTTTTCGATCTCTCTCTGTAAAGTTTACTAAGTCTTTTAACGGATTCTATGTTTGTGCATGTGTTAAGTCTTATAACCGTTTTGGACATCTCAATGTAAAGAATGACTTTCCACATGTTGTATGTGTTATAATTAATTTACCGTATCCGCTATAAAGATAGAGCTTCCACGTGTTGTGTATCTGTTATATTCGTTGTGCAGTGCTCTTTGTAAATATTTCATTTCGTTCCTTTTTTTAAATTTGCTGGTCCGCTTATTTCTCTATCACTTAACTGAAAGCACACTTCCCTTTCCATATGCGATATTATATTCAGTCTTCTCCATCTTTCTAGATTTCTTCCAGCAAATCTTGGTTAATCTAGACAACCAGATCGAGATGGAAAGAGCTCAAGCGCAGCTCGAATGTAAGTACATTTATAATACAATCACACTTCTTAAACTTAAATAATTTCATCTAATATATACCCGTTTCCTGATTGTATACATTTAGTCCTCATAAGCCGGTCTTTTCTTTGTAGATGCGCCTAATTCAGAATTCGGTTCAACCACCCAAAACGTTCAAGGAGGCGGCGGTAGCGTTCAAACGGCGCCCGCCACACAGGACACTCAGTCTTTAGAGGAGGAGGAGGAGACCAACCTGCCTGACCCGTTTGAGGAGGAGATCAACCTACCTGAGTGGTTTGAGGATCTACTTGATTTTGGCAATGAGTTGCTCAAACCATGGAGTCAGAGCGGAGAAGGTGAATAATTTTGAACATTAACATCCCTTCACATAACCACCATTATCTACTCTTATTGTTATTATGTATCGCTCTTTTAAATATAAATCACTAAATTAATTTTTTTCCTTATTTATCTTACAGGTATATCACACGGCGTAGGCCGTGTTCCTAGAGCGGTGGTTGCGGGGGCGGGACTCGGGCGCACCGAACCGCAAAGACACGCCGCGCCTTGCGTAGCCCCTATAAGGGCTTCGCGGGAAGCGGATGCAGAACACGCACCAGCTCCTCCCCCAGCGCTGTCGCCACCGTTTGGCTGCGCAGCCCGTCCGCCATCGCCACAGCCTGGCCCTTCAAACCGGCTGTCACCCCCTCCTCCTCTAGAAGCAGCAGCTCACCGCCGCCGCCCACGCAAGGTACGCGTTACGAGACGTATACCTCTCCCCGCAAATGATGATGATTACGATCACCCATCACCAACCCATTCATCTATCGGGTGGACTCCTAGTTGTAGCAACAGTAATAATAGTAATTTCCTTATGGCTAGCGGTAGTTCTCTCACCCGTCCTATCGATAACGAAGTCGATCAGAATAACGGCGTAATGACTCCCTTAGAATACTCAGCAGTTGCTAGAGCGTTTGAGGGGCGAATCTCTTTCACCAGAATTGAGAATCCAGGCGGGAGGTATCGCGATCCTGTAAGGTTTTTGGAGGCGTGCCTCCCCGTCTTGGAGACCGAGCTCCTCAAACTCTTAGAAGATCCTGAATTTAAAGCCTTTAAATGCAGTGCTGTGTTATGCTGTGAACTGAGTCACCCCCCTAAACATCAAGGTGGCGCGGAGACGGCTACTCTGCATTATATATGGGGTGACAATGGCGTTATTTCTCGGAGCACATCGATTGCTGAGTGGTATAGAGAATCCACCTTGAGCGCTATTATGGCCCGATTTTCCGAGATGGAAGTACGTGGATCCGCTAAAGCGCTCAGCAGTATACCACACCTCGACATCCATATACATGTCTATGATCCAATGAATGGAGGGTCTAGTTATATTAAACTCCCTATAGATATTGAGAAAAAGCAGGCGTGCATTAATGTTCAAAATAACTATGATAATGCGTGTTTTGCATGGTCAGTCCTGGCTTGCGAGAGAAATTACAATTACAAACATCATCCCGAGCGTCCCAGCAGTTACAAAGTCAAAGATATTAAGAGACTGTATAACTTTGACGGAATAGAGTTCCCTTTAAGAATCCAGGACATACCTAAGTTTGAGGCTCAGAATACCGCAATATCGGTCCACGTTTATGGCCTGGAGAAGAAAAGCAAGTCAGATGAGCAGAACAAGCATACAGTAGTAGGCCCCCTCCATTTCTCAAAATTTGCAGGTGAACGAGAGTTGCATGTCAACATGCTGCTCTTCTCCGAACGTGATAATTATCACTACGTCTGGATCAAAGACATGTCCCGACTCATTTCCTCCCAGTTAAGTAAAAATGATCATAAACGACATATTTGTATAAGGTGTTTGAATTATTTTTCATCTCAAGAGTTATTAGCGACACATCTATTAGATTGTGCATGCAAGGACCCGGTACGTGTTGTTATGCCCACTGAGGAAAATAAATTCATTAAATTTAAAAATGCTCACCACCAGCAGCGTTGTCCTTTTGTTGTGTACGCCGATTTTGAATGCTTGCTGGCTCCTATTACTCGTTGTGAAGGGAATCCCTTAGCCTCACACACAACCTTCACACAAAAACACGTACCTTATGCGGCTGCGTTCCAAGTTGTATGCGCATATGATTGTAAACTTAATAGCTATCAGTCTTATGTAGGGGACGATCCGGCGGTTTGGCTTCTCACTGAGCTTGAAAAACTTTCATGGCAAATTCACAAGCTCTACAGCATCAATATTCCCATGACCAAATCAAAGGAAAATGATGACTTGTATGAAAAGGCTGTTAATTGTCATATTTGCGGGCTGGCCTTAGATAGAAAAGCGGAGACTCCTCGTAGAGACCATTGTCATCTTACGGGTAAGTTCCGCGGTGCAGCCCACAAAGCATGCAACTTGAAGTATCAGTTACCTACACACATACCCGTCTTTTTTCATAATCTGAGCGGGTATGACGCTCATTTTCTCGTTGAGCACTTGGCTAAGTTCGGTATGAAGAAGGATCAGGTCAATATCCTGCCTGAAAGTGTTGAAAAGTACATTTCTTTTTCAAAACGAATGACGCCGAAAATTACGCTCCGCTTCCTTGACTCTCTACGATTTATGCAAACTTCGCTCCAGAAACTTGTTGAGACTTTACCTCGGAATGATATGCATATCACTCGATCTGCATTTACCGATGAGGAAAAGTTTCAACTTGCGACGAGGAAAGGAGTTTTCCCGTACGAGTATCTTGATAGTATGGCAAAACTAAATGAAACCAGGCTTCCCGACATAACTTCTTTTACCAGTACTCTCACTGGCGATACCATAACTAACACAGATTATGAGCATGCCGTTAATGTATGGCAGGAATTCAACATCCCCAATTTGGGAGAATATGCAAGGTTATACATGGACACGGACGTTCGTTTGCTTGCAGATGTTTTCGAAAAGTTCCGGAGTGTATGTATGACCACGTACTCTCTGGACCCTGCCTTTTATTACACGGCACCTGGGTTGTCCTGGGACGCTATGCTCAAAAAAACGGATTGCAACATTGAACTTTTGACTGATGCTTCAATGCTTCTATTTTTTGAGCGAGGGATCCGCGGCGGACTTTGTCAATGTGTTCACAGACACGCCAAGGCAAATAATCCGCGGATGGGTGTCGAGTACAACGCATCCCTTGATTCTAGTTACATTTTGTACTTAGATGTTAACAATTTATATGGGCATGCTATGAAGCAACCGCTGCCGGTTGCCGGGTTCCAATGGGTGCCTGAAGACGAATTGAAGGGATTAGGTGGACAGATAATGGGTCTTGCGGCCGATTCTGATGTAGGATATGTGCTTGAGGCAGACATCGCGTACCCTAATAATTTGCATGGAGAGACAAGCGACTTGCCGTTATGTCCAGAGCAACAAATTCCACGAGGAAGCACCATCCCTAAACTGATGGCCACTGTTGGGGATAAGCAGAGGTATATTATTCATTATCGTAACCTCCAGCAGTGTCTCAGATTAGGAATGGAGCTCATTAAAATCACCCGGGCAATCTCCTTCAAGCAATCCCCCTGGTTGAAGGAGTATATTGAACTAAACACCGAAAAGAGGGCGGTCGCGAGTAATGATTTTGAAAAAGACTTTTATAAATTAATGAATAATTCCATTTTCGGGAAAACTATGCAAAATGTAAGAAATGAACGCGATATTGTTATTAGAACCGCATGGGAAGGGCGTTACGGCGTGAGAAAATGTATAGCCAGGCCAAATTTTAAGCGTGCCACCATCTTCAATGAAAACTTTGTTGCTGTGGAGATGTCGAAGACTGCTGTAGAGTTTATGAAACCCATCTATTTGGGGATGTGTATACTCGATATCTCCAAATTCTACATGTACCGATTCCACTATGAGTTTGCGAAACCTCATTTCATAGATCCAAAATTACTTTATATGGATACAGACAGCTTTATCTACTGGATCAAGAACTGCGATCCATATGAAGTAATTAGGTGCAATGGTAAAGAATTTGACACCTCTTCTTATGAGATCAATAATCCTTATGGTATTGTTCCACAGAACAAGAAGGTTATCGGTCTCATGAAAGACGAGTCGAATGGTTTACCAATTGTAGAGTTTGCGGGACTGAGATCGAAAATGTATGCATATCGCACAGTAGACGGGAACACTCTGAGGCGGGCAAAGGGTGTTAGACGGATCGCGTCTCGTGCGCTTACGGTCGAGGACTATTTGCAGTGCCTGTACGGTCGTAGCGTTGAAGGCGCTCATCCACACATGGTTCAACAAACTAGTATTCGATCACGAGCTCACGAGGTGTACACTGTGCTGCAGTCTAAAGTCGGACTGTCTCCTCATGACGATAAAAGAGTCATTTGTGAGGATGGGGTGGGAACCCTCCCATACTCACACTATTTACTTGAAACGAAAGTAGGGGTGGGGGACTCTGGTTGAGTGATAGAGAGGGAATGAGTGTGTGAATGTTATGAATGTGAGCTATGCGTGGAAATAGTATGGCTCTTTTATCATAGTGTAAATAGTTGATGAGAGTGTTTTGTTGCGTGTATCAGTTTGCGTGCTTCCAAGCATGTCTGAGTGTGCGAATGAGCGCGAACTTGTGTTAAGTGTGTGTGTGTGTATGTAAATATAATCATTATTTTTTCAAAGAAAATCATAATAAATAAAGTAGTCTTTATATCTACATATTGCTGACCATTATTAATATATATATATGAAAAGGCTATAAATTTAGCCAATTAACTTCTGTATGAACAAAAAAAAAAATAATAAAATTTTCTCACTTAATATATCCATCACTTCTAGTCATTATAGAGCTTAGATTTTAGTTTGTAAGTTTCACCTACCGCTAGCCATCCAGTCAGAACTAGTTTTTAAGTGTATGAATTCCCCTAATTAAATTCTTTCTATGTGTTCAATTGCTTGTTCTAGCGGAAAATGTTTCTAGACGTCCACTTTAAAGAAAAATATATATGTTCACCTTGTTCTTGTAGTTGAAAATCTTTAAATCGACTTACTTGGAAAAAAATATATATTCAATTTGTTGTTGTTCTTTTCGAAAATGTTTAGAGTCATTGACTTGGAACAAATAGGTTTGGTATTAATTAAAAGTGCTTTGTTTTTCTGGTGGAACTTCATTAGCGGTATTAGATACTTTGTAAGATAGGGTAGTACCTCTGCATTAGCTTTAAAATTATATATAATTTATCTGAAGAGAATGCTTATATATATTTCTTAATTATCTAAAATTGTTAAAAAATTGTCTAAAAAGATGTCGAATTTCAGATTTTTGGTTAAAAACCAATCTTATATCTGTAAACTCATATTTATATATAATGTGAAAAATGTTAAATTCTGATTTCAATAATAAACTCAGTTATTTCCTTCTAAAAAAATGTTGTTATTATTTGATACCCTAATAATGATTATTCTTTTTATTAAAAATATTATAAATTTATTTATGTGTGTATGCAGAATACGTACATACAGCCACATCGCAATGCATAAAGTTATAAGGTTTCCTGCTTTTAATCACAAGTGCAGGACTTCTGCTAGTTGTCACGAACACACACAGCCCAATGCATCGCTATCTCTTACAGTCCTACGTCAACAGATGCTTTAGAGAGCGTAATCTGACGCATCGCTTTCCACAGCGGCCGCGAGGTCGGCAACTGGTGCAACCCCCTACCAAGCGTCAGCGGCTGCGCGTGTCTGTCGATTTCGACGGAGACCGCGAGATCGGCATCCGCACCTAACTATGACAGTAGGCTCATTCCACGTCAAAGGCCGGGGTATGTGTCTCTCTCGGACAGTTCCCTTCATATACAATATAAAAAGGATAAACTTACAATACTAGGGACGTTGGATGTCATAGAAAGAAAAAAACACTCAATCTTATAAATTATTATTTATTTCTAATAAAAGTGAAAAGTAATTTTACATTCTCATATGCAGATACAAATGCATTTTTTTGGTAATCGTTCTTCAGTCGATGGATGGATGGACATCCGTACCATTCAAGGTCTTGAATAGATGCAAATTTAAATATTTGACGCATCCAGGAGGTTTTGTCCTTTCCCTTCACGTAAACGATGGTGTCCTTGTGATCGAATAATTTAAGTGCGATCACCACATCTTTATAGGGTATGCCGGGATCATCCCAGTGAATTCCATGATAAAAATTAGTTAACCACAATGCACTGGTCCGTGTTTTACAAGATTTCACTTGCGTGAACGGTCTTGGTGATCGAATATTTGCGGAGAAGGTTTCAATTATTCCTGCGTCTTGTGTGTAGACCACAAAAGCAACTTGTTTAAATACGAACTGTCTTCGCTCTCCATCATGGAATCCTTGAACATCTGCAATGATCTTCACAGGCTGAGTTGCCATCGTCAAATGATCAATGCATAGGACAGCATATTTTCATTTATACAGCTCGTTGCACAACACCTGTGAGCGGTGAGTAATTGATTATTCTGTCGTGTAGGACTAATGCATATGCAGCGGTGTGTTCTGGGAAATTTGTCGATGATTCAAATTCAATTCGAACGTCTATAGGTCCAGACTTAATTATCTCATTCTGTTTAGAGCAGTCTATTACAATGATCGGTGAAAGCTCTTTGAACTTACGAGGACTCAGTAGACACCCCCCTCCCTCTCCTTCAGCAATTTCATAGTAAGAAGGACGAAACCTTGCATACATGTCATACGCGAGGCTGTATACATTTTCATTCCATTGCAGATGTAGATTGTCATATGGGTAGAATTCTGAATTGAGGTAGACTTTGGCGTTAGTTAACTTGCAGTTATCGAACACGGTGGAATCGTTTGATGTATTTGCTCTTCTATCAGTCTGAAACGCAAGTATAATGAATCTGGGTGTCTCGATATGACTGGAGGTCTTAATAGCCCATGTTTGTCTGCTCGCGGTCGGTAACACTGGATACTCAAAGATCTCCCATGAGCGGAAGGTCAGTGACAGAAATGTACCTGAATTCAACACTTTCAAAAGCTTCAATCGTTCCTCGTCGGATACACTGATGTGAGGCATTTTCCATATTAATTTGTTGATTGTGATCCTATTCTCTTCTTGAGCTCCTTGAATGTACGAGTTATTGTCTGTCGCACTCCGCACGAGAATAAGTTCCTGTTTAGCGTTCATAATAATCTGTCTCATATCCTCAAAATATCCCATAAGTATTTTTAGAGGTATGCATGCAGTAAATCGCTTGTACTCCTGGGGTGTTCTACCCTCCGCATCGTCTATGAACCATCCAGCATTTTCTAAACTGTGCAGATCTGCTGGTGATGCCGAGACGTATGTTTTAAGGGTCGATGTTAGACCAACATTGCGTGTACGATCAATCTCAGAACCATTCAGTTCATAGCGAATCTCTTGGAAGAGGAATGCCAATGCGTTGCGTGTCAGCTTGGACCCCACTGTATCGGTGCCATCAGTTTTCTTGAATGACCCTTCGAGATATATGAAACTCTTGCACGGAAGAGTGAGTGTGTCCTGGTGTTGTATGACAATCCTGATTTCATCATTCTTGTTAAACGTGGTTGAAGCGTAAGATTTATGAGAGAAGTATTCTTGACGTATAATTCTGTCATCATACTCTACTGGATTGGTTATATTGAGTGATGACGTCATTGCAGGGTTTGAGACCAACTGATTTAAGAAATTCGTAGTTCACAGGTGTTATCAGTTTGCTATTCAGTAGCGAAGTGGCGCGCTGTGTATTGCGTGCACTTGTTTTATACCGCAAGCCCATCTTGTTTTAGATGTAATCGTATAATGATTTCCTCACCGCGAAAGTCGACAAGTTTATTATTCTGATCCACAATACGCAGCTCCAAATAGCCCAATGTCTGAGCAGTCACTGGAAGGTATATTGCATTGGCAGGTGTCTCAACAATCTTATACCCCGCTGCAACTGAGGGGAAGAATCCGTAAATAGTGTGAATGAGAGTATCGTTGAGATAGGAATTCGTAGCAATGTTACACTCGACACGTATTGTGCTGACTGGGAGTATATCCACAGACTGATTGGACTTGTAAAATTTAGTTGGATCTTTCTTCAAAATCTGCCCTTTTGTGAATCCAAGCAGGGGTCCTATTGAATGTTTCTGGCTAAAGTCCCTCTCTCTCGAAGCTCAGAGATTATGGAGATAACTTCATTCGAATGAGCTGTATTACCTGCAGCAGCTGATGCCATGAGCAGACGTAGTCGATCTATTAGTTCGTTGGGGTCGTCATAATATATATACTGAGGGACTCGATTGTTCACTGCCTTAAGACCAATGTCAATACCATCTCCGCTGCTGGCACCGTTGTTGTTGTTTTGGTCTTCAAGTATTGGTTTTATAATGGTTTTATACTTCCTGTTGGTTAGGCTTTTGGTGATCTTGTGTACACCAGTCATGTGTAGTATTTGACGGTACGTGTCCTTATCACTAACTGAATAATTTATAGGTTTTTTAGTTGGTCTTAGGAAAATAAGATTCATTAAGCCAGGTGTTCGGTCAAACTGTCTATCAGCTATTTGTATTTTGTCTTCTGTTACAGTTATGGGATGCGTGCCCAACATGTATGGTCTTCCTGGGCTAACGCCGAATGTTCTATCTATCTGGCCTGGTGCGTGACTAATAATGAATTCATCAATGGCTTGACTGTCGTTTTGGGTCGTTTTTGTTTTTGGTGAGAGCTGTCGGAGAGACTCAGTAACGGGCTTAAAGGTCTCTCTTAGTGTTTGCTGACGATCAATATACCCTAACCTAAGCAACCGTAATTTCTCTCGGACTGCTTTACGGGCTTGAATGACTTTCTGTTTGGTCGTCGACATCTCAACGTATACTAATCAGACGTCTCTGCGACATGAGGCTTTATATATGCATTCATTTTCTTCAGCTTCTTAGTATGATCACGATCACCCTTATCGACAACAATGAGGTCTACATCTATTTTTCTCTGAATATGATCGACCTTTTCAGTTAAGTCGGTTACTTTCTTACTGACTTGATTAACTAGCTCATTTAACTGATTCACCATTCTCAGAAGGGTTTGGTAATAGGTCTCTAGTTCCCTGCGCATAGTTGCAACTTTAAGAGCCATAGCTTGAATTTTCGCATCCATGTACAAGCGAATGTTCTGTCTGTGTACACCAATCATCTCAGGTTGAGAGGTGGACATACGCGCGAATTTGTCCATGGTATGACGTAGACTGATGTGTTAACGTCTATTACCTTGTTATATATGCAAAAATTCTTGAAAGTTTCGTCTGTATCTACCCTCATACAGTTTTCTTGTTTTATCAATAACGAGAAACCCATATTGTGAATGGTTCCAACAGTCTGCACATATCTTTAAGAAATCATTGAACGACATATCCGTCCCCACATGTGCTTGGTAAATGTGTCTTAAATTAAGATTGTCTTGCTTGAAGGCTATAATGAGATTTGCGTTATCCCTAACAAGTTGTTTGGGGATTCTGGAATATGTCTGACTTAGATAAAATACATCAGCACCCATATGGCGACCGAAAGAGAAATATTTGCGAATTTGGTCTTGGTTTTCTACTGCAACATCGTCAAATATGAATACTGTGTTTGGTTTTGTTTCTTCAGGTGGGGGGATATCAGAGCTTTCACTGAATGTTGTGTATGTAACGCCATCTACACCTCGAAATATCTCATGCAATAGCTGATACTTTGGTTGAAAGAGTGTTTTTGAGAATAGACAGACATGTTCAAATCGGACACCTTGCACATGAGTTAGCAGAGTCATGAGGACATTAGTCTTGCCGCAGTTGGATGGGCCTACAATAATTGCTCTTATATTATCGGGAAGGAGAATTCCGTTTTTCTTGTTCTTCTTCTGCTCTTCACTTGAATCTTCACATGACCAGTCACCGACAACAAAGTCCTTGTGGCGAGGGTGCTTCACCCAGCCAGCCATGATAGTAAATGAGCCATGTACAAACAAGTACTTGACATATATAGAAAATATAACTGAGAGGATAATAATAATATTTGTGTGTAGCCAGTATAGTTCGATCAATTAACCGATTGAGCTATACTGTCTACACGAGGAACACATGTATGAAGAGTAAGATGGTCATAATTTGAGTAGAATTAAAAAATTATTGGATCAATTTGATTATAATAGGAGTGATGGTCTGAAATAAAAGAGAAACAGGAGATAAGATTAAATATAAATTATTTATTTAAAAATCATACATTGGATGTACTATTTCTGAGGTGTTATCATAATCTGCACGTTTCTTCTTAGAACCTGTACAATATATACCAAATAATTCTCTTTGGTTGGCAATAAATTCTGCACGTATCTCACGCAATCCGATAGGTGACTCTGAGTACTCTGGTTTTTGACACACGCATTTCAATTGGATGTCTGTAGTTTTAATGGCCATATGCGAACGAAGATGCTGCTCAAAATCGTCAATATGTATATTATTAACACGTAGAGAGTTTTTAACATCACTATATGCTGCCTCTATGCTAGGAACCCAACGATTCAGTCTCTTGAGAGCAAACCGTATAGAGGAGTCTAGGTTGAATAATTTGATAACTGACGGATGCCTTAGATAGACGCTGTCGACACCTGATTTAATGCATAAGGCGCAGTCATCATATACAGTAGTAATGGAAAGTGTGACATCGGCAAGACGAATTTCTGGTGGGGGATGAGTTGGGTCATATTCGGTGGTCATTTGTTGATTGATGTAGCGCTCTGCATGACAGATCCCGGCCCAGTCGAACTCGGAAATCGGGACTTTAACACTTTTGGAAATATTTTCAATCTCCATTATAGCTTGGATCTCCCAGACATGATGGACGTCTATAGCAATGTTCACACGTTTGGAACCACTGGAGGTTAAATTATATGTCGTGGTTAATAGCGTAGCCGCACTAGACGTATTCTTTTTATTTACAGTATCTAAACTCGGTGGTTGCACTATCACGGGAGTGTTCGATTGTGATGAGTTATATGTAGGCATCCAGTACTGACCACCATTTAGTTGATCTTTAACACCACCAGTGGTTGAATTCGTTGTGTGGTGAGCAGATCGAGCGTCTTCATCACACAAGTTGCTGAGTGGGACGGAGAGCAGCAACTCCTTGTCCTGATCCAACATGTGAGCTACAGGATCCCACGTGGTCGCTACTGGATCAAATGAGTCGGCTGTCGCTGGTGTAGGTCCGGATGAGATGGTTAACGAAGCTAATGATGATGCAGGTTCGGACGCGTCTGCGGAGCTAAGCATGGTTGCGTTTGACTCTGTTGAAAAAAGAAGATGAATGATTAGATATTAGCGAATAAGTGAAAACATTGAATAATAAGGATAATGAACGAGATAGAATAATGTGAAATATGATACTTACTTTTCCGTTTGATCCTGTTCTGAGTGACTCCACTGGAGGTCGACTGGTGCTTCATGATTGTTCTTCTTAGTCTCCCGCTGACTGAGTGACCAAGACTGAGGTCCCGGAACTTAACCTATATATGTTCTACAATGAGGTCATAGGATAGTTGAATCCTATTGGTAGAAGTCGAACATGTGACTCAATTAAGGGATCGTATTGGATACAGCCATTTCCACCACCCCACCGGATACATTGCGTGCGTAGAGAGAGATGGCGCTAACTCTCTCTCTCTATGTCACAACCCGCTACGGTAATAACGACTAGAGAGGCAACACATGCCGGATACATTGCGTGCGACCTTGTCGACTAACGATGTTTTGGAAAAACATGTTATGAAAACATTTCATGTCTAGCGCGTATACGTAGGGGGGGGGGAGGGGGGGGGGGGGTTGGTGACGGTATTTTGGAATGGCGCCGGCCGTGTCCCAATACTCGTGTGTGGAGCTGTCCGATCGCTACGAGCTTCGTGGTTCACCGACCCAGGACGTCAAAGTTGAGTAGTGGTTTCAACTACCCAAGACACGTCCATTCATGTTGTGGTGGTTCGTTTCGGTGGTTCGCTGTTGGGTAGGTTTTCCTGTGAGCAACATCGAGTGTTTGTATTGCTGAAATTTAGCCGCCATGCGGTGGAATTAACTATAGTGGTTGACTACAACTCAATTGCACCAGCGCAAGTTTCTGCCTTGTGGCCGTTAGAGTTCCGGTTACCTGCCCTGGTCACTAACGTAATTTCAGGCAGTGACCTTTCCTCAGCTGTTGTCTGTCGCAGTCCAACACGGTGTGTAGTTTTGACAGCTTAGTACATATAAATATTTGATTGTGGATAATCACGCCCGTAACATTTTGTGTTTGAATTCTCATGTACCGATTGGTGGCAAGCAAGTCGTTAGTCGGTCAGTCCGTGGCTGTCCCTTGGTTGGGTTCCGACGGATCAAGTGTAGTTGGGCTCACCACCTGTCTCAACTAAGTGAACGAGGGCAGACCAACCCCCTGGATGCTTCTGAGTGCTGTTGTCTTTACTGTATTTCTCTATTTTTTTTTGGTCATCAGTCTACTGACTGGTTTGATGCGGCCCGCCAAAGGAATTCGTATTCCTTTCCTGTGCTAACCTCTTCATCTCAGAGTAGCACTTGCAACCTACGTCCTCAATTATTTGCTTGACGTATTCCAATCTCTGTCTTCCTCTACAGTTTTTGCCCTCTACAGCTCCCTCTAGTACCATGGAAGTCATTCCCTCATGTCTTAGCAGATGTCCTATCATCCTGTCACTTCTCCTTATCAGTGTTTTCCACATATTCCTTTCCTCTCCGATTCTGCGTAGAACCTCCTCATTCCTTACCTTATCAGTCCACCTAATTTTCAACATTCGTCTATAGCACCACATCTCAAATGCTTCGATTCTCTTCTGTTCCGGTTTTCCCACAGTCCATGTTTCACTACCATACAATGCTGTTCTCCAGACGTACATCCTCAGAAATTTCTTCCTCAAATTAAGGCCGATATTTGATATTAGTAGACTTCTCTTGGCCAGAAATGCCTTTTTTGCCATAGCGAGTCTGCTTTTGATGTCCTCCTTGCTCCGTCCGTCATCGGTTATTTTACTGCCTAGGTAGCAGAATTCCTTAACTTCATTGACTTCATGACCATCAATCCTGATGTTAAGTTTCTCGCTGTTCTCATTTCTACTACTTCTCATTACCTTCGTCTTTCTCCGATTTACTCTCAAACCATACTGTGTACTCATTAGACTATTGATTCCGTTCAGTAGATCATTTAATTCTTCTTCACTTTCACTCAGGATAGCAATGTCATCAGCGAATCGTATCATTGATATCCTTCCACCTTTTATTTTAATTCCACTCCTGAACCTTTCTTTTATTTCCATCATTGCTTCTTCGATGTACAGATTGAAGAGTAGGGGTGAAAGGCTACAGCCTTGTCTTACACCCTTCTTAATACGAGCACTTCGTTCTTGATCGTTCACTCTTATTATTCCCTCTTGGTTGTTGTACATATTGTATATGACCCGTCTCTCCCTATAACTTACCCCTACTTTTTTCAGAATCTCGAACAGCTTGCACCATTTTATATTGTCGAACGCTTTTTCCAGGTCGACAAATCCTATGAAAGTGTCTTGATTTTTCTTTAGCCTTGCTTCCATTATTAGCCGTAACGTCAGAATTGCCTCTCTCGTCCCTTTACTTTTCCTAAAGCCAAACTGATCGTCACCTAGCGCATTCTCAATTTTCTGTTCCATTCTTCTGTATATTATTCTTGTAAGCAGCTTCGATGCATGAGCTGTTAAGCTGATTGTGCGATAATTCTAGCACTTGTCAGCTCTTGCCGTCTTCGGAATTGTGTGGATGATGCTTTTCCGAAAGTCAGATGGTATATCGCCAGACTCATATATTCTACACACCAACGTGAATAGTCGTTTTGTTGCCACTTTCCCCAATGATTTTGGAAATTCTGATGGAATGTTATCTATCCCTTCTGCCTTATTTGACCTAAGTCCTCCAAAGCTCTTTTAAATTCCGATTCTAATACTGGATCCCCTATCTCTTCTAAATCGACTCCTCTTTCTTCTTCTATCACATCAGACAAATCTTCACCCTCATAGAGGCTTTCAATGTATTCTTTCCACCTATCTGCTCTCTCCTCTGCATTTAACAGTGGAATTTCCGTTGCACTATTAATGTTACCACCGATGCTTTTAATGTCACCAAAGGTTGTTTTGATTTTCCTGTATGCTGAGTCTGTCCTTCCGACAATCATATCTTTTTCGATGTCTTCACATTTTTCCTGCACCCATTTCGTCTTAGCTTCCCTGCAGTTCCTATTTATTTCATTCCTCAGCGACTTATATTTCTGTATTCCTGATTTTCCCGAAACATGTTTGTACTTCCTCCTTTCATCAATCAACTGAAGTATTTCTTCTGTTGCCCATGGTTTCTTCGCAGCTACCTTCTTTGTACCTATGTTTTCCTTCCCAACTTCTTTGATGGCCCTTTTCAGAGATGTCCATTCCTCTTCAACTGTACTGCCTACTGCGCTATTCCTTATTGCTGTATCTATAGCGTTAGAGAACTTCAAATGTATCTCGTCATTCCTTAGTACTTCCGTATCCCACTTCTTTGCGTATTGATTCTTCCTGACTAATGTCTTGAACTTCAGCCTACTCTTCATCACTACTATATTGTGATCTGAGTCTATATCTGCTCCTGGGTACGCCTAACAGTCCAGTATCTGATTTCGGAATCTCTGTCTAACCATGATGTAATCTAATTGAAATCTTCCCGTATCTCCCGGCCTTTTCCAAGTATACCTCCTCCTCTTGTGATTCTTGAACAGGGTATTCGCTATTACTAGCTGAAACTTGTTACAGAACTCAATTAGTCTTTCTCCTCTTTCATTCCTTGTCCCAAGCCCATATTCTCCTGTAACCTTTTCTTGTACTCCTTCCCCTACAACTGCATTCCAGTCGCCCATGACTATTAGATTTTCGTCCCCCTTTACATATTGCATTACCCTTTCAATATCCTCATACACTTTCTCTATCTGTTCATCTTCAGCTTGCGACGTCGGCATGTATACCTGAACTATCGTTGTCGGTGTTGGTCCGCTGCCGATTCTGATTAGAACAACCCGGTCACTGAACTGTTCACAGTAACACACCCTCTGCCCTACCTTCCTATTCATAACGAATCCTACACCTGTTATACCATTTTCTGCTGCTGTTGATATTACCCGATACTCATCTGACCAGAAATCCTTGTCTTCCTTCCACTTCACTTCACTGACCCCTACTATATCTAGATTGAGCCTTTGCATTTCCCTTTTCAGATTTTCTAGTTTCCCTACCAAGTTCAAGCTTCTGACATTCCACGCCCCGACTCGTAGAACGTTATCCTTTCGTTGATTATTCAATCTTTTTCTCATGGTAACCTCCCCTTTGGCAGTCCCCTCCTGGAGACCCGAATGGGGGACTATTCTGGAATATTTTGCCAATGGAGAGATCATCATGACACTTCTTCAATTACAGGTCACATGTCCTGTGGATACACGTTACGTGTCTTTAATGCAGTCGTTTCCATTGCCTTCTGCATCTTCATGTCGTTGATCATTGCTGATTCTTCCGCCTTTAGAGGCAATTTCCCACCCCTAGCACAAGAGAGTGCCCTGAACCTCTATCCGCTCCTCCGCCCTCTTTGACAAGGCCGTTGGCAGAATGAGGCTGACTTCTTATGCCGGAAGTCTTCCGCCGCCAATGCTGATTATTTATCAAAATTTAGGCAGTGGCGGGGATCGAAACCGGGACCGAAGTCGTTTTGATTATGAATCAAAGACGCTACCCCTAGACCACGGGTCTCCTTGGTCTTTCTCACCGGTGTTTAACTGTATGTTTATAATCTATCACAACGAATGATAAAAAAAGGTCTTGGTTTTACTGTGTTTTATGTAAGTAAGTTTGAATTCCGGCAAGTGGATATTTACTGAAAGGTTATTGACATTGTGTTGTCTTTTCTTTAGTCCAGTTTCAGCTACTTTAAACTTAAAGCTTATGATTATATTTTTCTTAAATTTTGGAAAATTAATTGTGGGCCTTCAGCCTTGGAACCATCTCTCGAGAGACAAGTTTTTCCTAAAACATGTCACTACAGGCACAATACACAAGGCAATTATGAGAATCTCTTCCGAGGCAGTAAGAAATGATGGACTGAGCATTGGCATGATTAACGACGTTTTAGACACTGTTATTCCAGTTATCACAGACATCTTAAACCTGTCTCTTGTCAGTAGTACATATCCTACGGAGTGGAAGCAAAGTTTAATTCAACCTATACCCAAGACTGACAACCCAAAGTCGCCAGGTGTCACAGGCCAATCAGCATACTACCTGCAATATCTAAAGCCCTAGAATATATCGTCCATGAACAGCTGACGGACTACCTCAAAACTCATAACACCCATGATAAATATCAGTCAAGCTTCCGAAAGCACCATAGTACAGAAACTGCATTAATGAAAGTGACTGATGACATTGAACATGTTATGGACAGACGTGAAGCTACCATCCTAACACTGCTTGACTTTAGCAAGGCTTATGATACAGCTGACTTTGATATATTACTAATTAAAATGAAACAGCTGAATTTCTCAAACAGCGCAATACACTGGTTCGACAGCTACCTCATAAACAGAAGTCAACAAATTTGTGGATCGGAGAAGTCACCATGGAAAAACGTGCGCTCTGGAGTTCCCCAAGGCTCCGTCCTTGGTCCATTACTCTTCTCACTGTACATTAATGATATTTCTTCATTGATTCACTCCTGCAACTGCCATCTATATGCCGACGACATCCAACTGTACATAAGTGCAAGCCCCAAGAACATTGCTGACGCAGTAGCGAGTATGAACGCAGATCTTTGCTCTGTTTATCGATGGGCACAGAACCTAGGTCTGAAACGAAACCCCAAGAAATCCCAGGTCATTCTTATATGTCATCCAAAGTTAATCAGCCGCTACTTTCGCGAAACAGTCCCTCAAATGCTCCTCAATGGTACCCAACCATCATATCAAAAAACAGTAAAAGACCTTGGAATAATATTGGATGAACACCTAAACTGGGAAGAACAAACAGTCACAGCTTGCCGGAAATCGCTCTCCTCCCTACATGCAATCCAAAAATTTAGAAAAATATTTCCAGCCCACGTTAAACAAAAATTAGTCCAAACACTAGTCTTGCCTAATCTTTACTACTGTGATGTAGTTCAACACGGCACAAATAATGAAAATTCGAGATGCCTCGAGCTAGTGATGAATGCTTGCGTTAGATACGTGTGCAATATACGATTGTATGATCATATCAGTCCTTCATACTCCCAGCTAGGTTGGATACGCCCACATAAGATACGCGATCTCCACACGATGTGCTTACTTCATCGATTTCTTAGTCACTGGTGCCCCCAATACTTATCTTCTCACATTAAACACCTATCATCATTCCACAACCGCAATACCAGATCGGATACGTCTAGCATCTTGGCTGTACCTTTACATAACACAAAATCTTTCTCCGTGTCATTCTCCATCTCTGCCATACGACTACGGAACGCGCTCCCCTATGATCTTCTTATCCAGAACCTCTCAACATTCAAGAGGGAACTCAAAACTTACATATTAGGGACGGTATTGCCACCACTGTTGTGCCCCTCTCATCTCTTTCTTTCTCCTCTTCATCATAGCTTCGAATTTTGCCATTCTATTTCTCTTCCTCTAACCTAGCTACCTCTTCTATATCTCTTTCACCCTATTTCATCGTCTTATGTCTCTGCTCGATGTGAATAACTCACAAGCTGCAAGAACATAACGAGAAAATTCCCAACTAGCAATAGGTGTGGCATTCATAAAAGAAAAATATGTTTACTGTCATATACATAGTCATTACAATTATTATTATTATTCTTGATTGTTATAAATTTTTTTTGATTGTTATAATTATCTTTGTACTACTGTTATAATCTCCATTTTTTTCTTTACATTAATACTGTATAACACGTGGTATGTCCATAATGTTCTGTACAAACTGAAATTCGTTCAATCTGAGTATGCCTGGTTAGGTGTAAGAGAGGGCCTGAAGGCCCTGATCTTGCCAGGTAAAATAAATGCATAAATAAATAAATAAATATTCTTTAAATTACCTTTCAGGCTTAAACATTGCGGCCTTCTGCCTTTGAAAGATTTTGGTAATTTATTTTAAAATCTTGAAAATTGTATTGTGGGCATTCAGCCGTTTGTACTGCATGTTGTTTATGTTTGTCTATCCACCCTTGCCTTGAGGCTTTCAACCTAGCTGGGATATGCATTTTAATTACTTCTAATTGTAACTGCGTGGCTTCAGTCACTTGAAATTTATTTTGTTGCCTTTTAAGGTTTCTTGTTTGGAGGCCTTCAGTCGTGAAAGAGCTGGATTTTGAAACTCGTAGTTGTTTAAGTTCGGCTATGTGCCGCTTCGGTTGTAAATGTGTTATTGCATTACAATAAATTACAATTTTAAGGTAAAACTTACCCCAACCTTATTTGGCCCTTTCCTCAATCCTAATCATCTGTTCTGCCCAGTGGGTTTAGCGGGCGTTTCAACAGCCATTCTCAACACTATGAAAATGACCTTTTGCTGTCTCTCATTAAAGTAGGGGATGAACCAATTGTGAGCTACTCCCTGTATTCCGTAATGGTCCAACTCCTGGAGCAATATTTTGTGACCAACACAATCAAACGCCTTAGTTAAATCGAAAAAGATGCCTAACGTTCGAAACCTTTTGTTTAATCCATCCAGAATCTTACAGAGAAAAGAGAGTATAGCATTTTCAGTTGTTAAACAACTTCTAATGCCGAGCTGTATATTTGATAACAACTTATGTGAAATAAAATGATCAATCATCCTTACATACACAGCCTTTTCAGTAACTTAAGCAAACACTGATGTCACAGAAATAGGTTTAAAATTGTCTACATTGTCCCTATATCGCTTTTTACAAAGCAGCTTTACCTCTGAGTACTTTAATCGTTCTGGAAATTGACCATTCTTAAAAGAAAAACTACAAATATGGCTGCGTACAGGGCTAACATGTGCAGCACAGTACTTTAATATTCTGCTAGGCACTCCATCATATCAATGAGAGTCCTTAGTCTTCAGTGATTTAATTATTGACTCAATCTGCTCTTTGTCAGTATCACAGCCGGCCGGAGTGGCCGTGCGGTTCTAGGCGCTGCAGTCTGGAACCGCGCCACCGCTACGGTCGCAGGTTCGAATCCTGCCTCGGGCATGGATGTGTGTGATGTCCTTAGGTTAGTTAGGTTTAAGTAGTTCTAAGTTAGGCGACTGATGACCTCAGAAGTTAAGTCCCATAGTGCTCAGAGCCATTTGAACCATCAGTATCACAGAAGAGTATTTCAGACATCAATCTCGGAAAGGCATTATCCAAGAGAGTGATATGATTCCCTGTAGAAACTAAGTTTTTATTTAATTCACTATCAGTGCTCAGAAAAGGTTGTTAAATACTGTACATATAGCTGATTCATCAGTAACGGAAATATTTTTAATACAAACTGACTTTATATTGTCGACCTTGTGTTGCTTATCAGACACTTTCTTTACAACTGACCGTATGGTTTAATTTTATCCTGTGAATTAGCTATTCTATTTGGCTACCACATACCCTTTGCCTTCCCTAGAACATTTTTAAGCGCCTTACAATACCGTTTGTAATGGGCTACTGTAGCTTGACTGTCGCTATACAATATTTTGATATAATTCCCGCTTTCTTCTACATCATATCCTTATCCCATTAGTCAGCCACCCAGGCTGCCTTTTACTGCTAGAAGCTTGTGTAGAACGTTCTAGTGGAAAGTAACTCTCAAAGAGCATGAGAAATGTGTTAAGGAAAGCATAATATTTGTCATCTATGTCACTGGCACTTTAAACATCCTGCCAATCTAGTTCCTTAACCAGGTTTAAAAAACTCTGTTGCGGTTGGATTAGCTTTTCAACGTGATTTGTAATTATATATAACATCTGTATGAGTAGAAAACTTTGTAGTGTTAAAATTTGTTCATGGTGGTCTGAAAGGCCATTCACCCTCTTACTAACAGAATGCCCAACTAGTAATGAAGAATGAATAAAAATATTGTCTATGGCCAGCCGGAGTGGCTGTGCGGTTCTGGGCGCTACAGTCTGGAACCGCGTGACCGCTGCGGACGCAGGTTCGAATCCTGCCTCGGGCATGGATGTGTGTGATGTCCTTAGGTTAGGTAGGTTTCATTAGTTCTAAGTTCTAGGCGACTGATGACCTCAGAAGTTAAGTCGCATAGTGCTCAGAGCCATTTCATTGTCTATGACTGTGCTGCTGTTCTCTTGCACCCTGGTTGGAGAAAAGAAAGTCTGCATCAGATCGTATGAGTTTTGCAAAAACACATACAAAATTCATACTGAAGTCACCACACACAACTAACTTACATCCTCTGGTCTCGGCTCTTGAGGCAGAATGAGTTGTCAATCCTCTGCAGACATTCAGAGACGTTACTGAAATTGTCCCCAGCAGAGTTCGAACTGTGACAAAGGTGAAGGGTGGACACGCCCCATGTTAATGTCCACTGAAAGGATGTCCGGCTGTTCCATTTATAGTCAGCCGCTGTTCGTCGGTGTAGATGTTGCAGAGAAGTTGAGCTGCAAAACTTCCATCGGGCAGGTCTCCCTAATGACGACGCTATGCGTGGAACTCAAAACTACAATTTTCGATTAGAAATGGGAACGAGAGAAACGAAGCAAGTCACGATGGTGGCAGAAAACTACACTACTGGCCATTAAAATTGCTACACCAAGAAAAACTGCAAATGATATACGGGTATTCATTGGACAAATATATTATACTAGAAGACATGTGATTACATTTTCACGCAATTTGGGTGCATAGATCCTGAGAAATCAGTACCCAGAACAATCACCTCTGGCCGTAATAAAGGCCTTCATACGCCTGGGCATTGAGTCAAACAGAGCTTGGACGGTGTGTACAGGTACAGCTGCCCATGCAGCTTCAACACGATAATACAGTTCATCAAGAGTAGTGACTGGCGTATTGTGACGAGCCAGTTGCTCGGCCACCATTGGCCAGACGTTTTCAATTGGTGAGAGATCTGGAGAATGTGCTGGCCAAGGCAGCAGTCGAACATTTTCTGTATCCAGAAAGGCTCCTATAGGACCTGCTGAAATCGAGGGTTCCACAGGGATCGAATGAAGGGTAGAGCCACGGGTCGTAACACATCTTAAATGTAACATCCACTGTTCAAAGTGCCGTCAATGCGAACAAGAGGTGACCGAGACGTGTAACCAATGGCACCCCATACCATCACCCCGGGTGATACCCCAGCATGACGATGACGAATAAACGCTTCCATTGTGCATTCACCGCGATGTCGCCAAACACGGATGCGATCATCGTGATGCTGTAAACAGAACCTGGATTCATCCGAAAAAATGACGTTTTGCCATTCGTGCACCCAGGTTCGTCGTCGAGTACACCATCGGAAGCGCTCCTGTCTGTGATGCAGCGTCAGGGGTAACCGCAGCCACGGTCTCCGAGCTGATAGTCCATGCTGCTGCAAACGTCGTCGAACTGTTCGTGCAGGTGGTTGTCGTCTAACAAACGTCCCCATATGTTGACTCAGGGATCGAGACGTGGCTGCACGATCCGTTACAGCCATGCGGATAAGATGCCTGTCATCTCGACTGCTAGTGATACGAGGCCGTTGGGATCCAGCACGGTGTTCCGTATTACCCTCCTGAACCCACCGATTCCATATTCTGCTAACACTCATTGGATCTCGACCAACGCGAGCAGCAATGTCGCAATACGGTAAACCGCAATCGCGATAGGCTACAATCCGTCCTGTATCAAAGTCGGAAACGTGATGGTAGACATTTCTCCTCCTTACACGAGGCATCACAACAACGTTTCACCAGGCAACGCCGGTGAACTGCTGTTTGTGTATGAGAAATCGGTTGGAAACTTTCCTCATGTCAGCACGTTGTAGGTGTCGCCACCGCCGCCAATCTTGTGTGAATGCTCTGAAAAGCTAATCATTTGCATATCACAGCATGTTCTTCCTGTCGGTTAAATTTCGCATCTGTAGCACGTCATCTTCGTGGTGTAGCAATTTTAATGGCCAGTAGTGTATTTCGAGCAGTTCAAATGGAGTGTGAGGTCAGGTTGGAGACACGTCTGCTTTCTTTTAAGTCGTTAGGAGGGCGGAGTGTGAACCACGTAACGAGCCACGGCCCGACAGCTGTCGCCTGGCATCGGTGGGTACGTGTAACGAAGCTTGCGTTAAGTGGCGCCACTTAGTGATGCCGGCTTAATGAGCCAGGCCGATCGATATTCTCTTAGGCGTGCGCGTCACTGCACTAAGTGTGTAACACGCCTCACACAGCCGTGGACAGTTCGATGAGAAGCAGTGAAGGTCACTCCAGCCGTGAAAAGGGTGAAAGAGTGGATGCGCAGAATTACAAAACTAACGTCGATGCATCCGTTGACTCTTCAGCATAGGTGGCCTGTGCAACATTTTTACCTATACAGGGTGGTCCATTGATCGTGACCGGGCCAAATATCTCACGAAATAAGCGTCAAACGAAAAAACTACAAAGAACGAAACATGTCTAGCTTGAAGGGGGAAATCAGATGGCGCTATGGTTGGCCCGCCAGTTGGCGCTGCCATAGGTCAAACGGATATCAACCGCGTTTTTTAGAGTAGGAATCCCCATTTTTATTGCATATTCCTGTAGTACGTAGAGAAATATGAATATTTTAGTTGGACCACTTTTTCCGCTTTTTGATAGTTGGCGCTGTAATAGTCACAAACATATGGCTCACAATTTTAGATTATTGGTAACAGGTAGGTTTTCTAAATTAAAATTCAGAAAGGAGGTACGTTTGAACATTTTATTTCGGTTGTTCTAATGTGATACACGTACCTTTGTGAACTTATCATTTCTGAGAACGCATGCTGTTACAGCATTATTACCTTTAAATACCACATTAATGCAATAAATGCTCAAAATGATGTCCGTCAACCTCAGTGCATTTGGCAATACGTGTAACGACCTTCCTCTCAACAGCGAGTAATTCGCGTTCCGTAATGTTCGCACATGCATTGACAATGCGCTGAGGCATGTTGTCAGGCGTTGCCGGTGATCACGACAGCAAATATCCTTCAACTTTCCCCACAGAAAGAAATCCGGGGACGTCAGATCCGGTGAACTTGTGGGCCATGGTATGGTGCTTCGACACCAATCCACCTGTCATGAAATATGCTATTCAATACCGCTTCAACCGCACGCGAGCTATATGCCGGACATCCATCATGTTGGAAGCACATCGCCATTCTGTCATGCAGTGAAACATCTTGTAGTAACATCGGTAGAACATTACGTAGGAAATCAGCATACATTGCACCATTTAGATTGCCATCGATAAAATGGGGCCAATTATCCTTCCTCCCATAATGCCGCACCACACATTAACCCGCCAAGGTCGCTGATGTTCCACTTGTCGCAGCCATCGTGGACTTTCCGTTGTCCGATAGTGAATATTACGCCGGTTTACGTTACCGCTGTTGGTGAATGACACATCGTCGCTAAATAGAATGCATGCAAAAAATCTGTTATCGTCCCGTAATTTTTCTTGTGCCCAGTGGTAGAACTGTACACGACGTTCAAAGTCGTCGCCATGCAATTCCTGTTCCATAAAATATGGTACGGGTGCAATCGGTGTTGAAGTAGCATTCTCAACACCGACGTTTTTCAGATTCCCGATTCACGCGCAATTTGTCTGCTACTGATGTGCGGATTAGCCGCGACAGCAGCTAAAACACCTACTTGGGCATCATCATTTGTTGCAGGTCGTGGTTGACGTTTCACATGTGGCTGAACACTTCTTTTTTCCTTAAATAACGTAACTATCCGGCGAACGGTCCGGACACTTGGATGATGTCGTCCAGGATACCGAGCAGCAGACATAGCACACGCCCGTTGGGCATTTTGATCACAATAGCCATACATCAACACGATACCGACCTTTTCCGCAATTGGTAAACGGTCCATTTTAACACGGGTAATGTATCACGAAGCAAATACCGTCCGCACTGGCGGGATGTTACGTGATACCACGTGCTTATACGTTTGTGACTATTACAGCGCCATCTATCACAAAGCGAAAAAAGTGGTCCAACTAAAACATTCATATTTCTTTACGTATTACACGAATATGTAATAAAAATGGGGGTTCCTATTTAACAAAACGCAGTTGATATCCGTTTGACCTATGGCAGCGCCATCTAGTGGGCCAACCATAGCGCCATCTGGTTTCCCCCTTCAAGCTAGACGTGTTTCGTTCTTCGTAGTTTTTTCGTTTCATGCTTATTTCGTGAGATATTTGGCCCGGTCACTGTCAATGGACCACCCTGTATAAGACAGGGCGCAGTTGTTAGATCGCTTACTGCTGGATTTAACGCGGCGAGGATGTGTGCAAAAAGGGTACATCAAGGATGTGGAGGGTCATATTGACCCTGTTCTTCATTTATATTTTTGTGTATTTATTGACACTTTTTAACAAAAGATGGGAATTAAATTTATGAGTTATTTATTAATTAAAGGATTTAATAGAAACAAACACCATTAAGCGTACAAATGCTTTATTATACAAATGCTTTATTACCTAATTTTTACGTAAAGTCTACAAAATCCTCATTTTAACAGCCCTTAACGTTACATATTTTTTTAAATCTACAAAACCATACATTCTTCTCAGTAATTCGGATAATTTGCTAAGTAATTACTACATAAATCTTTTTCGAACACAAAATGAACAATTAACTTTTGACATAAACTGTTAATCATCTATTGACATAGCACATTGTTGGCAGAATGGAACGATGTGTTCTTGACAAATGTACCTACGACAACCTACACAAACAAGAGGTGTCTTAAGATGTCTAGCGTAGGGACGCTCTTGACATCTTTAGCGCACACCCTGGACTCGGGCAGTCGATTCTTGTGAAGATTCTCCACTAAATTCTCTGCTTCTCTTTCGCAAAGTGCTTGGCAGTTGAGGTATTTCTTGTTGGGCGCTCAAGTGTTCGCTGACGAGCATACGGCCTAGTGGTTTTATGAAACTGCGACGCTTTTGGTTTTTATTGTTATTTGATCGCTGAACAATAGCAGCATTTATGCTGGCCGTATTCAGTATGGCGTAGAAGACAGCTTGAGGCGATTTTTTTGAGTTGCGGCTTGCATCATAAGTCGCTGACAGCTCATTTCAAACGTCAACTCCACCTTTCGTAGAATTATGAAATATGTTTATCCCTCGTTCTTTTTATCTCCTGTCGATTCATCAATTTCAGCATTGTGGTGAAGACTAGACATGAACAAAACAACTTTTTTTTTTTTTTTTTTTTTTGGTATATGAAAAAAGTGTAATACCCTTTCGGAAACCGAACTTAAATACGTAGACTTCTCTACCAAGAGTTTTGCAAAATTCAGGAGGGATTTGCCTCTTGTTCTTACGCACTGTTGCCACAGAAGTTAGTTTGTGTCCTTTCAGTAACTGTTAGTTCATAGCTCGCAAACCAATTATCAAAAGCCACATTACGGCTTGGTTTTGAAATGGGCTGCACCAGCCAACCCATTACTCAGTGAAAACGGCCCAACTGGCTGGTTTCCAGCATATATTTCGAGATTGAAGATATAGAAATTATCTTCGTCGACCAATTCAAATATTTTAATGTCATATTTGGCCGGTTTTGATGGAATGTATTGTCTAAATTTGCATCTGCCTCTGAATGCAAGCATCATTTCATCTACGGTTGTATATTCTCCTAGTACATAGGCTTTCTTGCAGTTTTCAACGAATATTTCAAATATCTGACGTATGGGTGCTAAGTTAGTTGTTTTCTTTCTTCAAGTGTGGAATTATCTTCAAAACGAAGACAGCTCCGAATAAAATGAAATCGTTTCCGTGTCACTGTCAGTCGAAATACACTCCTGGAAATTGAAATAAGAACACCGTGAATTCATTGTCCCAGGAAGGGGAAACTTTATTGACACATTCCTGGGGTCAGATACATCACATGATCACACTGACAGAACCACAGGCACATAGACACAGGCAACAGAGCATGCACAATGTCGGCACTAGTACAGTGTATATCCACCTTTCGCAGCAATGCAGGCTGCTATTCTCCCATGGAGACGATCGTAGAGATGCTGGATGTAGTCCTGTGGAACGGCTTGCCATGCCATTTCCACCTGGCGCCTCAGTTGGACCAGCGTTCGTGCTGGACGTGCAGACCGCGTGAGACGACGCTTCATCCAGTCCCAAACATGCTCAATGGGGGACAGATCCGGAGATCTTGCTGGCCAGGGTAGTTGACTTACACCTTCTAGAGCACGTTGGGTGGCACGGGATACATGCGGACGTGCATTGTCCTGTTGGAACAGCAAGTTCCCTTGCCGGTCTAGGAATGGTAGAACGATGGGTTCGATGACGGTTTGGATGTACCGTGCACTATTCAGTGTCCCCTCGACGATCACCAGTGGTGTACGGCCAGTGTAGGAGATCGCTCCCCACACCATGATGCTGGGTGTTGGCCATGTGTGCCTCGGTCGTATGCAGTCCTGATTGTGGCGCTCACCTGCACGGCGCCAAACACGCATACGACCATCATTAGCACCAAGGCAGAAGCGACTCTCATCGCTGAAGACGACACGTCTCCATTCGTCCCTCCATTCACGCCTGTCGCGACACCACTGGAGGCGGGCTGCACGATGTTGGGGCGTGAGCGGAAGACGGCCTAACGGTGTGCGGGACCGTAGCCCAGCTTCATGGAGACGGTTGCGAATGGTCCTCGCCGATACCCCAGGAGCAACAGTGTCCCTAATTTGCTGGGAAGTGGCGGTGCGGTCCCCTACGGCACTGCGTAGGATCCTACGGTCTTGGTGTGCATCCGTGCGTCGCTGCGGTCCGGTCCCAGGTCGACGGGCACGTGCACCTTCCGCCGACCACTGGCGACAACATCGATGTACTGTGGAGACCTCACGCCCCACGTGTTGAGCAATTCGGCGGTACGTCCACCCGGCCTCCCGCATGCCCACTATACGCCCTCGCTCAAAGTCCGTCAACTGCACATACGGTTCACGTCCACGCTGTCGCGGCATGCTACCAGTGTTAAAGACTGCGATGGAGCTCCGTATGCCACGGCAAACTGGCTGACACTGACGGCGGCGGTGTACAAATGCTGCGCAGCTAGCGCCATTCGACGGCCAACACCGCGGTTCCTGGTGTGTCCGCTGTGCCGTGCGTGTGATCATTGCTTGTACAGCCCTCTCGCAGTGTCCGGAGCAAGTATGGTGGGTCTGACACACCGGTGTCAATGTGTTCTTTTTTCCATTTCCAGGAGTGTATTTCAACGCCTGTTCCGTCTGAAGCCCAAAGGTCAACGGTGTTCTGCCTCCCAGACTGGTAAAATCCAGCAGTATACAACAAGCCTATACAAGCCTTCAGATCGGTCATGGTCAGTTCCTTCATAAAATAATGATTTGCAACTACTTGACAAGTTGCTTTCCTTTCCACAATTTGCAAGTTTGTGTATTTCAAGATAATACTAAGCATATTTCCAATGCAAAACAGACTAATTGCAGAGAGACTAATTCTGGTAACACAGCATCGTGGACAATACTTTGTAGCTCATTTTGTGGTATATTATCTCCTTTGTCACTGCTTTCACTTGCATCTTGCGCAGTACCACTACTCCCATTGCTCTCACTTACATAATCTTCATTTTCGCTGTCATCTGTCGTAAAGTCGTTTTCACTGTCTGATAATTCATCCAGCCAACGACGTATACGCTCAGCCTCCATTTCCTCGTTGTCCAATTTGACTAAAAACACCAAAAATACTAAACATTAATGAAAAGAGATAAACTGAAAAATGGCACAGAAACAGGACTTCACGGTTTTGGAAGGGTCAAATATACCCTCTTTCTTCTTTCACTCGTTCATCTCCTCTCACGGACTGCATCCGGCTGAGTGCGTGCACGCATTACGGAGAGTGTAAGTAGGCTGTTTAGGTTTTTTTATTGGTAACGCCACCTCTGTATGAAAATCACTGGCTGTGCTGTGGGCAGTCTGTGTCTGCTTTGCATTGTTGTAATACTCGCCATTGTAGTGTTGGGCAGCGGCAGCTGGATGTGAACAGCGCGTAGCGTTGCGCAGTTGGAGGTGAGCCGCCAGCAGTGGTGGATGTGGGGAGAGAGATGGCGGAGGTTTGTAATTTGTCATGAACTGCTATATTTATATATGATGATATCAAGGTAAATACATTGTTCGTTCTCTATTAATATCTTTCATTTGCTAACTATCCCTATCAGTAGTTAGTGCCTTCAGTAGTTTGAATCTTTTATTTAGCTGGCAGTAGTGGCGCTCGCTGTATTGCAGTAGCTTGAGCAGCGAAGATTTTTGTGAGGTAAGTGATTTGTGAAAGGTATAGTTTAATGTTAGTCAGGCCCATTCTTTCGTAGGGATTTTTTGAAAGTCAGATTGCGTTGCGCTAAAAAATATTGTGTGTCAGGTTAAGCACAGTCTTGTATAAATTGTTCAAAGGGGACGTTTCATATGTCGACCCTTAGCCGAGGATACCTCACTGGAATCTTCTGATTTTTCTTGTAGTTTGTGTAATTAGTGTAGCTTTAGTTTATTGCTAGCGTGTAATTGTAGAGAGAATCCCCTTTGTAGTTGTAGCCTTTCATTGTTGTACAGTAAAACAGTTGTGGCATGCATATAGATTTGCACCAAGTATTTCGCAGCTACGCTTGCAATTAACTAGATATTATTTTCAGTGCAATGTTAATGTGTTCTCCTATTTTTGCACTTCAAATTGTGCTTTTCTGTGTTATCGTGTGAAATATTGTGACAATTATGGCGTGTGAAAAACGTAACACTAGGCTCCAAAGTAAACTGAGAAATGATAGTGACGACGAGCGTAGCTTGCCAGCACCACTGGGTAATGAATTAACTAATGTTCAAAGTAGTAATTTGGTAATTGTGCATAGGGAAATGGAGCGGGCGGCAAACAATGGTGTAGACAGTGAAACAGGTAGTGAACAGGGAAGCGTTATCGATCGATTGGTCGGCAACAGCTCGCCTCAGGAATTGGGAATGACAGAACACAATATTGCAAATACTACAGACTCAGGTTTTGGGTTCTCACCGTTTTCTCAAATGAGTCAAGACACATTTTCTGCTTGTCAAAATGTGAATGTTGCCAGTGCAAATTCACTGCTGAAAAGCACTGAGGAACATGTTTCAGACACCAGTGCATTGTTATTACAATTAATGCAACAAATGGGACAAAAGCTTGAAAAGTTAGACACAATGGAACAAAATCAGAGACAAGCACAGCAAAAGTTAGACACAGTGGAACAAAATCTTCAAAAGTTAGAC
The DNA here is from genome assembly GCF_023864345.2 of Schistocerca serialis cubense. Lineage (NCBI taxonomy): Eukaryota > Metazoa > Arthropoda > Insecta > Orthoptera > Acrididae > Schistocerca > Schistocerca serialis. The sequence continues at coordinate 16,210,632 of NC_064649.1, forward strand.
ACAATGGAACAACACCAGAGACAAACACAGCAACAGTTAGACGCAATGGGACAAAATCTTCAAAAGTTAGACACCACACTTAAACAAACACGTGAAGATTTAACTAGTGAGTTACATAACATTGAATCGAAATGTCAAAAAGTCTGTAATGACATAAAAACACAAATTTGTGAGCATTTTCAACCCATTTTTTCGCGGCATGAAAATGTATTACAGAATCACGAAGCAGCCATAAAAGAACTGCAAACCATTGTTCATGAAAATCACATCACCTTGCAAGCTAAAATTGACTCAGTTGCATCTACCGATTCGGTTACGCAACTTGCAAAAACTCAAGAAAACTTAAAGGACACAGTAGATACGATTTCAACACAAATGGACACTCTGAAACTTGGTTCAGAAAAACACGCTGAGGAAATGTGTTCACTATCGGAGAAAGTAGCCGAACTTTCGGATAAGGTCACTAACTTATCTACAAAGGTAGATGATGATCTGAATGACACAAGACCTGTAGCCTTCACTGACACAGAAGAGTATGAACAAATTAGAAAATTCAAACAGAATCAAAATCAAATCAATACACAGTACAAAAGAGAAATCCGAGAAGTACAAGATCAGCTGACACAGGTAATACAAGAATTACGTATTTCAGAGGATACTCGCGCCCCAATACGGGAAGAGGGACACAGAAATACGGAACAGCCACAAAATAATAACACAGGGCATTTCGGAAGTTATGAAAGAAATTGGCAATGTGCACCGAATTTTGAGATGGAACGGCCGACACGACCTAACAGTGACCGATATGCGACTCACCGACATGATGATTTTGACTATAAGCTGTTCATTACTACACCTAAATTCAAAACATTTAAGAATTCTGGCAACGACATTCATCCACAAGCATGGCTTCATCAATTCTCGCATTGTTTTCCTCCCAACTGGTCATTAGAGCACAGATTAGAATTTATGTGTGGCTACTTGGAGAATGAACCAGCTGTAAGAATGCGATCGGTAATTCACGATTGCCACAGTGAAGGAGAGTTTTACCATGCCTTCCTCTCAGCATATTGGTCTCAAGCCACACAAGATCGAGTAAAACATGGTATCATAATGATAAACATTTCGAACAATCTGAATTCTCCAGTCTTGTGAAATATTTTGAAGACATGTTGCACAAGAATCAGTACCTGTCAAACCCATACAGCCCCTCAGAACTCATCCGCATTTGCTTAATCAAACTGCCTGAACATTTGCGACACATTATTTTAGCAGGACGTTGCAAAGACGACATTGAAGCTTTTCAGGGACTGTTACAAGAATTAGAAATTGACACAGACAGTCGCGGGATGCGAAAACAGGAAAACAATCACTACAGGTCACATCCGTCACAATTCCGTGACGACAGAAACAATAACTGGACACGACAGGTCTATTCTTACAACGCAAATCGTGACCAAAACAGACACCACCCATATGACAACCGCTGGCAGAGTAATAATAGTTACAGAGAAAGATCGCATTTCCGTAGTAATGACTATGACAGAGATAACCATAGAAACAGACAATATGGAAACCAAAACAATTATTGTCAAGGGAGACAAAATAACTTCAGACGCAACAGTTCAGCGCGCAGTTACGATTCCGGGAGAAATTCTCCACCACATGACCGACAAGAAAGAAACTACAGGAACTACCGACATGACGACAGACGATATGATCGTAACGACAGATCTGAATTGCATCAGAACTGGCGGGATTCGAACAGAGCTGGGCCCTCTCGGCAAGGCGAATTTGTAGAAGTTAGGTCTCCTAATCCCAATAACGACGCGCGCCAACAAAGAGACAGACAATGACTCGCACAGCAGGCAGCTGCGTGCGGCCGCTGGCTCAGGGAAAAATAACAAAGACGCTAGCCTTGAGAAAAGATTTAGCATTCTTTACCGATGTAAACAACATGATAATTGCTTTGAAGTTGAAAGTCTGCGTACTAGGAAGAGTAAAGGATTGCACCACACTTCACATGTAAAACCGCTTACTGAGAGATAATCTGCTTTTTAACTTAGTCTTTGTCATAAAATTTTTCGCTTCACATTACTAATATGCTTTGTCAGACTTAGAATCTGTTAACATACAACAATGTTTGAAGTTAAATGTCCAATCAAGAACCAAGAGAACTTATTTAAACAGAAATGACGAATGCATTGTTATAGTGAACAGACGTACAGTGTTATTGTGTGTGTACATTCTTGCTTGTTAGTTGCACGATTACATAACGACTATCAGGCTTACATACTTAGGACACATACTGGTACTGCTAATGAGATTTTGGTTTATTTGAAAATACATTCTGGGCTTAAAGTACTTTCTGTGAGATACCAGACGACACAGTGGTTAGTTTATGTGACAGCTACACGATTTTATCACGACGCTACTAATGAGTGACAATTTACAATGTTGCTTTTGTAGTGTTTCTGTTTTATATCTGCACAGTTTTTCTGTTTTATTCTGCAAAGTAAAACATGTTTTAGTAGTAACTTTTGTGGTATAGCAACAATGAGACAGCCTTTTTCGTGGCATAACAATACGTTACTGTACAGTACTTTCTTCATCATGCCAATAAGCATAATAACTACGATATCTATACGCAAAGCATTTCACTTTTGTTTATCATGAGGTAAGTACATTGGCTTCTGCAGAACTTAGCTTTCGGAGGAAAATAACTACGACACTTCCACAGAGATTATCTTACAACAAGATGCACATTTAGCACTACAGGACACGCATTTCAGTGATCAATTTTATACTTAAAACATTTATTTTTAAAGATTTTTGAATTACAAAGAAAGTTTTCCGTGATATATTTCATTCCATTGGTGTAATCTGTAACACCTGAGGGTATAATTACATTAATCCTCAGGGGGGTACACGCCTACTTTGTGTACCATGTGTGTGGCAACCACAAGGAACCCTAGCTAATATGGTATTTGCTTATACAACTTTACACATCGGTACCATATTTCTCTAACACACAAATTACACAGCTATCTGATCATGTAACTGAGAGATAAACTTTTTTAATTACATCAGTGACACATGTTTACGCAATTACAGAGTTGGATTACTTCACACTTACGAAATTGTATTTTGTCTGTACTGTGTGATCTGTTCATATTTTTTCGGAACAATTGTGATACTATGAGAGCTTTGAATGATATATTTGGTAAGGGAGCATGATTTTAAAGTACGTTTGAGGTAGATGACACTATTGAAATGAGCAGAGAATTTTTTTAGGGTTTGAAATTATTGCAGAAAGCTACGACGTTTTTGAGATTTGACTGAGGTGTTATGATGTTATTATTACGACGACGATGTGTATTATGTTGTTGAGGAATGTTTATTATGCTACGTATTTCTCATGATGAAATATTGAAGAAGTGTCGACGAATATGTATATGTAATAAGGTAAGGAATAATGAGTAGTGGTGACTCTGATTTGTGGAAAAGGTTGTTGGAAACCAAGAATCGTACTTTAAGAGTTATGAAATGTGCGTAAATGCGTGACTGTATCACAATGCTGACGAATATTTTATTTGGACACTTATATTTATAGGGTTTTTTTTCTACACATTTGTAACGCAAATTTTCGACCTGTGAAATTTTTATATGAGACTGTCACTGTAGCGAAAACTGCTGTCATCGTAAATATTTCCGTAAGAAAGTTAAGTGACCACCTGCACGTAATGCGTCGTGGGCACGCAGCTGTGTCAGACGCCGGAAGAACAAGTCATTAGTGAGTGCCTCATCAGAAGCACAGGTAGAAAAAAAAAGAAAGGGAAGGCCATTGTCCGCGCTACTGACATTTCCTTGTTGAAAGCATACTGTGGAGCTCGTAATTTATGATATTTACTGAAATGCCTACTAAAGTGACAAGAAATATTTTTACATCTGCACACCTGATTATGACAAGCGTCTTTCTACGAGAGTTGAGAGAGTTTCTACTAACTTATGAAATGTCACATGACTACTGAATGATATTTTTATACTTTGCTTTTCATAGTTGCTTATTTCATTTGATATCTGGTTTCCAGCTGTGTTGCAGCATTGCTTTTATAAAATGAAATGCATTTGCTAATGTGAACACTTTCTGTCAACAGATCTATTAAATAATTATTTTATGGTCCACATTCTTTAAAAAAGGAGCACTTGGAAAGGAAAGAACAATAAGAAGGAACTAGTAACAGTAACACATAATTTTCTTTTCAAGTACATGGTAATATTTTTTTTACAATAAGTTGTTGTGGTGCACCACTTTAATTACATAGACATTAAGATGTGAATATACATTTCCCTTATCTGCATTGTTGTTTTTACTGTAATATTTTTTCTGCTTGAGCTATGTCTTGTTTATGTATAAGTTACTGCTGTTTGCCAGGCATAGTGTTACTGAATTTGACTTTGTGTTACTCTGCTAAGCCAGTTTTACTACTCATTTATTTTTATTGTTGCTGCACATTGGCTCATATTAGTTGTAATTTTGCATTTTATCTGTTAATTTAGATTTGCTGCTGCTTGCTTTGCAAATTGGCATTTTTTTTGTCATTGTTGTTTGTGTTACTTATTTTGTGCTGCTGCATTGCCTCGTTCCTTAGTTTAGCATCTGAGCTCAGTAGATTTAAGTTAGCTTAAGAGGGGGTAGCCTCTAAGAGAATGAGTTTCGATGAATTGGAAGAATTGCATAGAGAAGTTATACGAAAAAAAAGTACAGAAAACAGGTTTAGGTAGGATTTTCTTGGAAATAAATGTTGAGGTAAGAAATATGTGAAATAAATACAGAAAGCATGCTTGGATAGGATTTTTTTGGTGGAAACAAAGGATGAAATAAGAGGAAAGATATATGAAGTTTTGAGTTGGACTGCAGTACAACAATCCCTGTCCTTTCCTTTTGTGTTATCCCACTATATGTTTGTGTACCCTTGTGTATTTGTTTTCTTCCTGTCTCCGTGTAGTTTCATAGAATTTTTTCTTCTTTTAATATTAAGCTACATTCACTATGATGAGGAATACTGTTATCCTCAAATATAATTTGCATTAATAATATGTTATTTACCTTGTAAATATGCTTAGACATTATTTATTCTGGTTTGTTGCTCACATGTGAAGGTGATGTTTCAAAAGTTCTTGTGATCTTTATGTATTTACTTATGTCATAATTCCTGTAACACTGATGTATATGTCTATTTCTATTCTTTTGTAAAGCCTGTTTTACTGCAAATGTTATCTGTATTTTGTACCTTTGTAATTGTATTCTTATGTTATCAAATTGTAATTAACGCCATGTCATCAAATTATTAACTTGTAAGTTACATTTCACTGCACACGTTTCTGTTGGTCATAGTATATGGACAATATGTGAGAAGTAGGGACTGTTAGTGTTTGCACGTGTGTTAGTAATTCAGCAAGGGACTGGATAACAGCATTGCTGGTTCTAAGGACAATTCCAAAAACTTTGTGAGTGCACAAGTGGTGGTTATGGACTTGCTTTATTATCCGCAAGACTCTTCAATGGTGATTGTGCACCTGCACAGTCGCAACAGATGGCTGCTGGCCATCTCTACAAGGACTACAGTGGGTCTGCACCTCTGGTGGCCCACCAATACCGTAATCTCTACCAGGACTACAGTGGGTCTGCTCTGTGATGACCTACCTACCAATATTCTTCCAAACTACGACTGACTCTGCTGTGGATTTGCTCTGTTGTGGCCCATTATCTGTCAGCATGTCAAGAGTCAGCACTGTCTTTCCGTTGGAAGGACAACGCTACTTCTTCAAGACTGCATGGAAATCCATTACTTCCGTGTGCATTTTCTTTTACTGCTCAGACTTTGAGAAAAACACTGCTATTCTACTGTTATGTACGATTAGGACTGTCTTTATGGACTGTGAGAAAATTTGAGCTTTTGACCAACGTTGTATCAATAAGTGTGTGCATTTGATTTCTTTGTTATTTTAATTATGAAAAATTTTTTTCAAATCTGTATTGGCCACTGCCCAATCCAATTTGTAAAAATTTTTTGTGGGGAGCATGGGGGCTATGTAAGTAGGCTGTTTAGGTTTTTTTATTGGTAACGCCACCTCTGTATGAAAATCACTGGCTGTGCTGTGGGCAGTCTGTGTCTGCTTTGCATTGTTGTAATACTCGCCATTGTAGTGTTGGGCAGCAGCAGCTGGATGTGAACAGCGCGTAGCGTTGCGCAGTTGGAGGTGAGCCGCCAGCAGCGGTGGATATGGGGAGAGAGATGGCGGAGGTTTGTAATTTGTCATGAACTGCTATATTTATATATGATGATATCAAGGTAAATACATTGTTCGTTCTCTATTAATATCTTTCATTTGCTAACTATCCCTATCAGTAGTTAGTGCCTTCAGTAGTTTGAATCTTTTATTTAGCTGGCAGTAGTGGCGCTCGCTGTATTGCAGTAGCTTGAGCAGCGAAGATTTTTGTGAGGTAAGTGATTTGTGAAAGGTATAGTTTAATGTTAGTCAGGCCCATTCTTTCGTAGGGATTTTTTGAAAGTCAGATTGCGTTGCGCTAAAAAATATTGTGTGTCAGGTTAAGCACAGTCTTGTATAAATTGTTCAAAGGGGACGTTTCAAGAGGAGCTCAGTAATTATAGCTAATGGGAACTTGGAAAATGTGCAACTGCGCAGCAAAGAACGACCAACAAGATAGAATGAGCACGGTCAAATTGACCCTACCACATCCTCGCTGGGTTAAGTGGGTTTCAATGTGGTGTTATAGTCGGCGCACGAACGATGGGACATATCTCCGACATAGTGATGAAGTGGGGATTTTCCTGTATGACCATTTCAAAAGTGTACCGTGAATATTAGGAATCCGGTGAAACATCAAATCTCCGACATCGCTGCGGCCAGGAAAAGATCCTGCAAGAATGGGAGCAAACGACTGAAGACAATCGTTCATCGATACAGAAGTGCAACCCTTCCGCTAATTGCTGCAGATTTCAGTGCCGGGCCACCAACAAGTGTCAGCGTGCGAACCATTCAACGAAACATCATTGATATGGGCTTTCGGAGCCGAATGCCCACACGTGTGCCCTTGATGACCGCACGACACAAAGCTTTATGCCTCTATTGGGCCCATCAGCACCAACATTGGACTGTTGATGACTGGAAACATGTTGCCTGGACGGACGAGTCTCGTTTAAAATTGTATCGAGCAGATGGTCGTGTACGGGTATGGAGATAACCTCACGAATCCATGGACCATGCATCTCAGCAGGGGGCTGTTCAAGCTGGTAGAGGGCTTTTAATGGCGTGGGGTGCATGGGACCCCCAATACGTTTAGATATCACTCTGACACGTGACACGTACGTAAGCATCCTGTCTGATCTCCGGCATCCATTCGTGTCCATTGTGCATTCTAACGGACTTGGGCAATTCCAGCAGGACAATGCCACAACCCACACGTTCAGAATTCCCACCCAGACATTATCGAGCATATCTGGGATGCCTTGCAACGTGCTGTTCAGAAGAGATCTCCACCCCCTCGTACTCTTACGAATTTATGGACAGTCCTGCAGGATTCATGGTCACAGTTCCCTCCAGCACTACTTCAGACAGTAGTCGATCTCATGCTACGTCATGTTGCGGCACTTCTGCGTGCTCGCGGGGGCCCTACACGATATTAGGCAGGTGTGCCAGTTTGTTTGGCTCTTCAGTGTATACTGAAGCTTTATAATTAATTGTTTAAAGTTGTGGGTAAAAAATAAAATGAAAAGAAAAAGGAAAATGTTGGTAGCAGTGGGAACCAAACCTGAGCCGACGATTTGCTCGACCACTGGGCTATGGCACTTATATGTGAACTACTGATTCAGCTCCTTCATACACTAAGCATAAATCTTTAGAGAGCATTTTGCCTTTTACTACAGCCCACTCAGGCGAAATATTCTAGGAACCTTGAAAGGGACATCTACCACATAATTTGAGTTAAATTGGTGATCTTTCTCCCAGGTCCTCCTGCTCTTGGTCTTAAATTTGGTGAGGTCTGACTCTTCTTTCTCCCCCAAAGCTCTACTGGAGTAAAGGGCCTCTCTAGCAGGTCATCTACAGAAAATACTTTCATACTAAATTTCTTCATATACCCGCTCTCTTACCACCATCTAAAAAACGGCTCTGAGCACTATGGGACTTAACATCTGTGGCCATCAGTCCCCTAGAACTTAGAACTACTTAAACCTAACTAACCTAAGGACATCACACAAATCCATGCCCGAGGCAGGATTCGAACCTGCGACCGTAGCGGTCGCGCGGGTCCAGACTGAAGAGCCTAGAACCGCACAGCCACAACGGCCGGCTACCACCATCTACCGGGTGATCAAAAAGTCAGTATAAATTTGAAAACTGTAGATAGAATAATGTAGATAGAGAGGTACAAATTGACACACATGCTTGGAATGACATGCGGTTTCATTAGAACAAAAAAAAAAAAAAAAAAAAAAATACAAAATTTCAAAAAATGTCCGACAGATGGCGCTTCATCTGATCAGAATAGCAATAATTAGCATAACAAAGTAAGACAAAGCAAAGATGATGTTCTTTACAGGAAATGCTCAATACATCCACCATCATTCCTCAACAATAGTTGTAGTCGAGGAATAATGTTTTGAACAGCACTTTAAAGCATGTCGGGCGTTATGGTGAGGCATTGGCGTCGGATGTTGTTTTCAGCATCCCTAGAGATGTCGGTCGATCACGATACACTTGCGACTTCAGGTAACCCCCAAAGCCAATAATCGCACGGACTGAGGTCTGTAAACCTGGGAGGCCAAGCACGACGAGAGTGGAGGCTGAGCACACGATCATCACCAAACGACGCGCGCAAGAGATCTTTCACGAGTCTATCAATATGGGGTGGAGCGCCATCCTGCATAAACATCGTACGTTCCAGCAGGTGTTTATCAGCCAGGCTGGGGATGATGCGATTCTGTAACATATCGGCTTACCTTTCACCCGTCACGGTACCAGTTACAAAACCAGAATTACGGATTTCCTCGAAGAAAAAAGGCCCGATAACGGTAGATGTGGTAAATCCAACCCATACCGTGACTTTCTCGTCGTGCAATGGAGTTTCCACGACAGTTCTGCAGTTGTGGGCGTTGACAGTCCCTCGGAGCGTGAAATGAGTTTCGTCGGTCCACAACACGTTACTCAACCAATCGTCATCTTCCGCCATCTTTTGAAACGCCCACACCGCATATGTCCTCCGCTTCACTAAATCGCCAGGTAACAGTTCATGATGCCGATGGATTTTGTACGGATAGCATCGGAGGATATGGCTCAGTGCCAACCAAACAGTACTGTATGGAATGCCGGTGCGACGTGCGACTGCACGAGCGCTGACTTCCCCGTGCATAAACGAACCCGCTACAGTCTCCATTCCTTCCTGAACTGTCTCAGCAGCATTACGCCTTGTGCTCGGTCGGCCACTACGAGGTCTATCGTCTAAATAACCTGTGGCTTCGAACTTCGAAATCATTCTCGCCACAGCTGCATTTGTCAACGGACCTTTACCCGTTCGAATCCCCTTCCTATGGAGATAGGATCGTAACGCTGAACTAGCACATTCCCCATTCTGATAATACAACTTCACTAAAACCGCCTTTTCAGGTAACGTCAACATGCTGCGACTGCTGGCGCATCTGATTCCCTCTCTCATTACAGCTGCTTTTAGCTGGCCACGGCGGCCGAGCGGTTCTAGGCGCTCAGTCCGGAACCGCGTGACTGCTACGGCCGCAGGTTCGAATCCTGCCTCGGGCATGGATGCGTGTGATGTCCTTAGGTTAGTTGGGTTTAAATAGTTCTAAGTTCTATGGGACTCATGACCTCAGAGGTTAAGTGCCATAGTGCTCAGAGCCATTTTGAACAGCTGCTTTTATACACTATTGTCATGCGCAGTCACTGACGTTTTGCTGTCCAGCGCCATCTGTCGGACATTTTGTGAACCTTGTATTTGTTTGGTTCTAATAAAACCCCATGTCATTCCAAGCATGTTTGTCAATTTTTACCTCACTATCTACATTATTCAGTGGTTTATTAAGTTTTCAAATTTATATTGACTTTTTGATCACCCGGTATATACGGCCTTTTGACTTACAAGGATAGTAATTATAACTAAATCAAATATATTAATTTTACATGCATTATTGAACTGATTAAATATTTTTAAAATTTATACTAGTAAATAGTTTAACACTACGAGAAATAGAATAAAATTAAGAAATATGCTGTTAGCAGAGGGAGTCAACGAATTGTGAGTCAGTGTGCTTGCCTCCTAGGCCACAACACCGCTGCATCAGCTGCTCCTCAGGAATCTCTGTCACTGTTCACACGCACTACACGCTTCACGTACTTTTACTACCATTTTTGCAGTATGCTGTAGCGGTAAAATATTTATTATTGTATGATCTTCAGTTCTAACCTCATTGTTAGGTACAAAGACAGTGACATTTTTGTGGGAATGAAAGATTTAAAACTTGAGCATCTACACATTATCTCAGTTGGTTCCCAAAGATGACAATTATTGGAGTTTGCTCTAGGACTAAAACGAGAGGAATTGTTGTTGTTCTTGTGCTGTTCAGTCCGCAGACTGACTTGATGCAGCTTTCTTCGCTATTCTATCCTGTGCCAGCCTCTTCATCCTCAAATAACTACTGCAGTCTACATCATTCCGAATCTGCGTAGCTGGCAGCGGTGGCCGAGTGGTTCTAGGCGCTTCAGTCCGAAACCGCGCGACTGCTACGGTCGCAGTTCATGATGCGCCATTGATATGTGTGATGTCTTTAGGTTAGTTAGGTTTAAGTAGTTCTAAGTTCTAGGGAACTGATGACCTCAGATGTTAAGTCCCATAGTGCTCAGAGCCATTTGAATCTGCTTACCGTATTCATCTCTTGTTCCCCCTCTACGATTATGACCCCCCACACTTCCCTTTGATACTAAACCAGTTAACCCTTTGATGTATCACAATGTGTCCTATCAACCGAGCCCTTTTTTTGGTCATGTTGTGCCACAAATTTCTTGTCTTCCCAATTCTGTTCAGTACCTCCTCATTAGTTACGTGATCTACCCATCTAATCTTCAGAATTCTTCTGTAGCACCACATTTCGAAAGCTTCTGTCCTCTCTACACCTAAACTATTTACCGTCCATGTTTCACTTCCATACTTGCCAACACTCCAGACAAATACCTTGAGAAAAGACTTCCTAACACTTAAATTTATATTCGATATTAACAAATTTCTCTTCTTCGGAAATGTTTTTCTTGCCACTGCCAGTCTACATTTTATGTCCTCTTTACTTCGGACATTGTCAGTTATATTGCTGCCCAATAACAAAACACATCTATTACTTAAAGTGTATAATTTCCTAATCTAATTCCCTGAGCATCAACTGACTTAATTCATCTACATTCCATTATCCCTGTTTTGCTTTTGTTGATGTTCATCAAGACACTATCCATTCCGCTCTGCTGCCAAGTCTGTCTCTGACAGAATTGCAATGTCATCGGCAAACCTCAAAGATTTTATTTCTTTCATCTTCATCTACATCCACTTCCCGTTTCATAATATTGTTTACTATTTCATCCCCCTTGTATAGATCCTCTGTATACTTTCCACGTTTCAAGTTTCCCTGGTTTACCATCTGAGCTCTTGACATCCATACAGCTGCTCCTCTTTTCTCCAAAGACTTCTTCAATTTTCCTGTAGGCGATATCTATCTTTCCTCTAGTGAAATATGGTTCCAAAACCCTACATTTGTCCTCTAGCCAACCCTACTTAGCAACTTTGCACTTCTTGTCACTCTCCTTTTTGAGAAGTTTGTATTCTCTTTCGCCTTCTTCATTTGCTGTAGTTTTAAATTTTCTTCTGCCAACAGTTAAATTCAATATCTCTTGTGTTATCCAAGAATTCGTACTAGGCCTCGTCTTTTTACCTATTTCACCTTCTGTTGCCTTGACTATTTCATCTCTCAAAGCTACCCATTCTTCTTCTACCGTATTCCTTTGGCCTGTTCTAGTCAACTGCTGTCTAATGCTCCCCCTGGAGCTCTGAGCAACCTCTGATTCTTTCAACATATGTAGCCCTATCCTTTGCCAGTTCCTTCAATTTTAATGTGCAGTTCATTAAATTGTGCTCAGAGTCAACATCTGCCCCTGGAAATGTCCCAATTTAAAATCTGGTTCTTAAATCTATGTCTTACCATTATATAATCAGTCTGAAGCCTTCTGGTGTCTCCAGGTGTCTTCCACGAATACGCCCTTCTTTTATGATTCTTAAACCAAGTGTTAGCGACGAATAAATTATGCTCTGTGCAAAACTCTACCAGGCAGTTTCCTCTTTCGTTGCTGTTACACAGTCCATGTTCAACTACCATTTTGCCTTCTCTTTCTTTTCGTACTATCGAATTCCAGTCCCCTATCACAATTAAATTCTCGTGTCCTTAAGCTATCTGAATAATTTCTTTTGCCTCATCAGTCATTTCTTCAATCTCCTTCTCATCTGCGGAGCTAATTGCAATGTAAACATATGCCACCGTGGTAAGCGTGTGCTGTCTTGGCTGTGATAATGCGTTCGCTATGCTGTTCATAGTAGCTTAAGCTAATTTCGATTTTCTTATTCATTATTAAACCCACTCCTGCATTACCCCTGTTTGACTTTGTATTTACAATGAAGCGCCAATGAAACTGGTATGCCGGCCGCTGTGACCGAGCGGTTCTAGGCCCTTCAGCCCGGAACCACGCAGCTGCTACGGTCGCAGGTTCGAATCCTGCCTCGGGCATGGATGTGTGTGATGTTCCTAGGTTAGTTAGGTTTAAATAGTTCTAAGTCTAGGGTACTGATGACCTCAGATGATAAGTCCCATAGTGCTTGAAACTGGTATAGGGCCACGCGGGGTAGCCGTGAGGTCCAGGGCGTCATGTCATGGTTCGCGCGGCTCCTCCCGTTGGGGGTTCAAGTCCTCCCTCAGGCATGTGTGTGTGTGTTGTCCTTAGCGTAAGTTAGTGTAAGTTAGATTAAGTAGAGCGTAAGCCCATGGAACGATGAACTAAGCAGTTTGGTCCCATAGACCTTACCACAAATTAAATAAATAATTAAACTGGTATAGGTATGGGTATTCAAACACAGGGGTATGTACACAGGCAGAATAGGGCGCAGCGGTCGGCAACGCCTATATAAAAGAAAAAGTGTGTGGCGCAGTTGTTAGATCGGTTATTGCTGCTACAATGGCAAGTTATCAAGATTTAAGTGAGTTTGAACGTGGTGTTATAGTCGGCTCACGAGCGATGGGACACAGCATCTCCGAGGTAGCGATGAAGTAGGGATTTTCCCGTACGATCATTTTACGAGTGTACCGTGAATATGAGGAATCCGGTAAAACATCAGATCTCCAACATCGCTGCGCCCGGAAAAAGATCCTGCAAGAACGAGACCGACGACGACTGAAGAGAATCGTTGAACGTGACAGAAATGCAACCCTTCCGCAAATTGCTGCAGATTTCAACGCTGGACCATCAACAAGTGTCGTCGTGAGAACCATCAGCGAAACATCATCGATATGGGCTTTCGGAGCCGAAGGCCCACTCGTGTACCCTTCGATGACCGCACGACACAAAGCTTTACGCCTCGCCTGGGACCATCAACATCGACATTGGACTGTTGATGACTGGAAACATGTTGCCTGGTCGGACGAGTCTCGTTTCAAATCATATCGAGCGGATGAACGGGTCCTGCATGTCAGCAGAGGACTGTTCAAGCTGGTGGAGGCTCTGTAATGGTGTGGGGCGTATGCAGTTGGAGTGACATGGAACCCCTGATACGTCTAGATACGACTCTGACAGGTGACACGTACGTAAGCATCCTGTCTGATCACCTGCATCCATTCATGTCCATTGTGCATTCCGACATACTTGGGCAATTCCAGCGGGACAGTGCGACACCCCACACGTCCACATCTGCTACAGAGTGGCTCCAGGAATTCCCTTCTGAGTTTAGACACTTCCGCTGGCCTCCAAACTCCACAGACATGAACATTATTGAGTATATCTGGGATGCCTTGCAACGTGCTGTTCAGAAGAGATCTCAACCCCCTCGTGCTCTTACGGATTTATTGACAACCCTGCTGCATTCATGGTGTCAGTTCCCTCCTGCACTACGTCAGAGTCCAAGCCACGTCGCGTTGCGGCACTTCTGCGTACTCGCGGGGGCCCTACATGATATTAGGCAGGTGTACCACTTTCTTTGGCTCTTCACTCTAATACCTTGTATTCACCTGACCAGAAGTTCTGTTCCACCTGCCACCAAACTTTACTAATTGCCGCCATATCTAATTTGTGCCTATCCCTTAACCTTTTTAAATTTTCTAACCTACCTACCCGATTAAGAGATCTAACTTTATACGCTCCGATCCGTAAAATGGCTCTAAGCACTATGGGACTTAACATCTGAGGTCATCAGTCCCCTAGACTTAGAACTACTTAAACCTAACTAACCTAAGGACATCACATACATCCGTGCCCGAGGCAGGATTCGAACCTGCGACCGTAGCAGCAGCGCGGTTCTGGACTGAAACGCCTAGAACCGCTCGGCCACAGCGGCCGGCCGATCCCTAAAATGCCCTTTCTTTTTCTCTTGATGTCGACATCCGCCTGAGTAGCCCCTGCCCGGAGATCTGAATGGGAGTCCGGAATAATTTATCCAAGAGGATACCATTGAAAGTCGCGAGCTCTATCTTCTTACCTCGTGTTTTCTACTGAAAATCTCGTGCTTGTACTCTTGTTAACTTTACTATTACAGAGATCGCCGAAACTTTATTATTTTTTTTATTTGGTCCTGTGCGCAACAAATAACTTACTTGGTCTTTCTGCTGCCACTGCTTGATCTGCTGCATTCCATTATTTAACAAAAACATAAAAAAACCTATAATTCATGCTGAGTGGAATGCATGTTCTGTATGGCGGCTCCTGCTGTTGCTGCCGCTTACTACAACTACATATAATTCAAGAGAAAGGGTTTGGTCAAATCTAAGCTCGATAAATGATAACCAAAACACGTAATTCCTTTTTTTTTTCAAAACTATATTCTGAAAGCGATTCTTTCTAATTCAATTAACAAAACGCTAGAAGCTCTTTGAACAATCGCTTTGTTTGTAAATCTGCCTCCAGTGGCATTAAAGCAATATTACAAATTAATCAAACTCTTGAGACAGACTGAAATACTTCTCAATTGAATGCATAGTGAAACAATTCCCTGACAATTACAAAAGAAATCAATGACAAAAATCAATACTTAATCTAACAATGGTTTCCCCTTACGAATTCAACTCCTATCATTATCAAAATTACCGTCTGCTGCTACGCACATACACAAACCCTTTTCTTTTAATTAATAAGCGCGCTGCAAATTATAAAAAAATATCAACTCAATACCAAATCCTGTGTCGCTGCTGGCGGACACAGCAGTACGGCAGCTCGGCGACGACCCCTCACCCAACACACGTGGACACCACAGCAAGTGCACTCCTACACTGGCCTCCAAACTGCCACTAGTTAATCCGTGCGCTGCGAGGCGCGACAACAATATCTTAGATTCCAGAGCTTGTGTATGCGCGCTGTAGCCAACCTTTAAATCCCAAGAGAGTATTGCCAACTGTCACCATCATCGTTCAAGCATACAGTAGACCTGCAGGTCCTCATGGAGTATAACGGCCGTAGTTTCCCCTTGCTTTCAGCGGTTCGCAGTACCAGCACAGCAAGGCCGTTTTGGTTGATGTCACAAGGCCAGATGTGTCAGTCATCCAGACTGTTGCCCCTGCAACTGCTGAAAAGGCTGCTGCCCCTCTTCAGGAACCACACGTCTGCCTAGCCTCTCAGCGGATACCCCTCCGTTGTGGTTGTTCCTACGATTCGGCTACCCGTATCGCTGGACCATGGTAGCCCGCTGGCAGTAAGGTCGTGGTCCATGAAGCAAGCGAGCAGCAGTAAGTGCACGCATCTTCTGCTGTCAATATCCGTTGCTATCAACTTTTTGGTTGCAGTCCAAGAAGTTTACAGTTCATTTTCTCTGTCTGTCTACGACGGACTATCTTGAAGAAACCTATTACTCATCTACCCACAAAACCTCTCAGGAGCACCAGTTGAGGAAGCCGAATAAATGCATCGGAGCGTAATAGACGCTACACTGGAGAAGTATATAAGGCTGTTTATTCAGCTAGCGAAGATTCTGAAGTAGATACGTTTGGAAGAAACTGGGCGACTGGTATTCCAAGAAAACTACAAGAATCCAGATTACTTTGTTGTACAAGTGGCCTGCTATGAAATTACGTTTACGATCATCCTGGGCGGCAAAACTCTCCAAAGAGTTACTGTTTATTTATTTATTTATTTCGTGTTCCATAGATCCATATGGAAACATATCCCTGGATATAGAACGAGTCAAAGTTTTTACAGATTATTGTTTTGTGCACAGATACATTGATCTTGTCGTTAGATTAAAGAAACTGTGAAGTTTAGCGTATACCCTTACATATTAGTTAAGATACATGACACCTGAAAGAATATACATTCATACATAAATTTGGGTATTGTTCTTAAGTTATACAGGCGTCATATACAGACATACATAAATTTGGGTCTTGTATTAAGTTACTGTAACCTCCCCCTCACTTATCGACCTTATTGACAGTGAAAAATTAAACCGCGTGTACCTAATGGAAATTTGGGAAAAGCAATCGTCACCGAAGTTAATCTGTCGGTAAAGAGGGAGGAAAGGGTTTCATCTAAATGAAGGAAAAATGCAAATGAAACTGGTGGAAATTAATTTTGAAAAGGGGTAAAGTTAATAAAGAAAGTAAATGTGCGGCCGTTACATTAACAATTAACTAGCGGTAATTAGATATTTGAGATTTGGGGGAAATTACGGTCGCCAGTCCTATGGACAATTACTATAGTAACTGAAAAAGAAAGGTTATTACACATATAATTAGCACTAGAAGCGGGGCAATTGAAGGTTGACACGTGTAGTGTGAAAACTGAAAGTTTGTCAGAAGTAATAAATTTCGCTACACTCTGACTTAATTTAGCAAAACAATTAATAAAAATGGAAAATCGAAAGTTAATTTAGTGACTGAAGTTAATAGTGAGCTTTCTTTCTGAAGCACATCGAAATTCAGTAAAATACGGTTAGTCTTGGACTACCTCAACAATAATTTAAAAGCTACTTGAATCTACGCAATTTAGAAATAAGAGATTTAACTTTAAACTTGAATTAAATGATTCTGAACAATTAACAATAGTAAAATTTAGTACGTACAAAGCTGAGCTGCAGTCACAGGTAAGCTAAAATATGCTAACAAAACTCGCACTCTTAATTTGTGCTCGTGTAATCTAAATATTGTAGCCAGCTATGAATACTTTAACTGAACTTTGAAATTAAAGCAGTGAAATAGAATAATATTGCTTTAATGCTGGCGTTTGAATTTCAACGACACTTGGGTTCATTCCGGAAAAGGAAGGGACCCTGCTTGGTAATGCAATTGGGACAATGAGCAACAAAGGCTCATGCTACGTTGCTGTAATTTTGTGATTTGAACAGTTTTAAAAGTTTGAAAAGCTGAGGTCTGCCATACAGTTCTAAAACTTTACGTGCTTCCAGTCTTCCTTGTTGGTAGATTGAAGGTTTGAAGCCGTTGATCGAGGAGGTGGCGACAGTCACTCATTGTCGGCCGTCGCTGTTGCAGAAGCTGGATGTTGGCGCGCCTTCTTCTCGACACGGTCACCAGGCGAAACGGGCTCTTGATGTGCGCCAGCTAATGCTTCCCGTCCGCGACACCGTGTCAGAAACTATCATAGCAAGTCGAGCGCAATTACATGCTGCCCAACCCCGAAAGCGCGGCAACTCGCGGGAGCGTCACACAACACACCTGCTCCACTGCACTACCCCAGCCAGACTCTCTCTGCTCAGCCCGCGCTCCACGCGGCAGAGTTAACACTACCAAAGATCCTAAACACTTTCGTTCTCCACACGACCTATCGATGTATTCGTTCGATAGTATAGTTTTCCCTAGGCCAGATCCAGCATATAAATACAAATAATATTCACAAAACAAACCAATTATCCATCGACATAAATGCATATATATACAAATAGTAAAACAATTACAACATACAAAGACACAGAAATGTTATACCTTCAGGTAACAAAATAAGGAAAAAATTTGCAGTGCAATAGATGGAAATAGGAGGATATGCATTTCCGCCGTGCCACTGTACTTACAGAGTATGATTAATCAATTGCAGAGGTCACACAATAAGGTTTAAGCACAAACAAGAGATTCTATGCATTTTTGCTAAGAAATTCATCTGTACTGTAACAAGATTCATTCAAAAGGAACTGCTTCAGATTTTCTTTAAACTTTGGCATGTTTCCAACCAGTTCTTTAATGTGCGGTGGGAGGGCATTAAAAATCTTGGTGCCACTGTATAAAACCCCCTTCTTGACCATGCTTTGCATTTTTAGCTCATAATCGATATCCAGTTTCCACTGGGTGTTATAACTGTGGTATGAGCTATTGCTTTTGAATAAGTTGCTATTTTTTTAAACAAAGCACATTAGGGAAAAATATATTGGGCAGGTGTTGTAAGGATTTGTAGAGCTCTAAAAAGATCCCTGCACGAGTGCCTAGGATGTACACCACACATAATTCTTATTGCTCGCTTCTGTGCATGGAACATTTTCTTTGCTATTGGTTGATTTCCCCAAAATATTATACCATAGGCCATAAGTTGGTGAAAATAGCCAAAATATGCAGTTTTTATTGTGCTCATTTCCCTAGTGTCTGAAATTATTCTTAAGGCTAACGTTGCTGAGCTTAGCCTTTTGCACAGATCTTGAATATGGTGGTGCCACTTCATTTTGCTATCTATATGCAGACCCAAGAATTTGGAGGAGTCAGCCTTCAAAATCTCGTGCTCACCCATTTTTATGTTCATTTCATTAACATTTGTGTTAGAAGAGAAATGAATGTAATTTGTCTTTTTTAGGTTGACTGTAAGGCCATTGGTTTCAAACCAGTTTGTCAAATCCTCAAAAGCTTTATTTGCAGCCTCATTTGACACATACCCTGAGAGATTACTAACTGATAAAGTGGTGTCGTCAGCAAACATGAGTATTTTCCCATATTCTGTACATAGTGCTAAGTCATTTATAAATATTAGAAAGAGCAGTGGGCCCAATACTGAGCCTTGGGGTACTCCTGCAGTAATGGAGTCTCGTTCTGAAGATACCCGACCACCATGCAGTCCTTCCACGATTACTTTCTGCTTTCTACCACACAGATAGGATTCAAGCCCGCACGGTGCCGTGGATCTAGTCGAAAGTATTAGCATTTTTTTTGAAGAGGGTGAAATCAGAAGAGGGCTTTGACAGTTTGATAAGGGATGTAAAAGGGCCTGGTTACAAACTTGGATAGCATTCACACTTAAAAAAAAATTAAAAAACAATTTCGTCCCCAGAGAGTGAAGAAGAAATTTACCTCTGAGTCTAATAATGAACCTACTGATGAAGATGAATCAAAAGTCTGCTTTAAGAGAAATTTTCCCTATCTAATTCTCAATAGAGCTAGCCGGTTACTAGAAGGTACATCTGAGCTTATGGGCCTGTCATAGTAAGAGCTTTTCCTGTTTTGTACGCGATTTTCATTATCTGTAGACGCAGCATTTGGATTCACGCTTAAAATCCACATAAAACGTATGGATCCAACTCCACGTACAGTATGTCAGTACACGTTTTATTGGCAGACGCTCGTTTTGTCATGTGAAGTAATTTTAATTAATGACTACGCATACCGCGTTTCAACCATTACATTTGCGATACTAGTTAATCAAAAATGGTTCAAATGGCTCTGAGCACTATGGGACTTAACAACTGAGGTCATCAGTCCCCTAGAACTTAGAACTACTTAAACCTAACTAACCTAAGGACATCACACGAATCCATGCCCGAGGCAGGATTCGAACCTGCGACCGTAGCGGTCGCGCGGTTCCAGTCTGAAGCGCCTAGAACCGCTCGGCCACACTGGCCGGCAGTTAATCATGTAGCCTAGCTGCAGTGCCCTCTGCTGGACTCTGTATAACTACCAGACGCATTCTGAGCATCACCACCACTTACTATGTACCCACACGTTTACTTTGTCATTGATACCACATCAGAATATTTTATGGTATGTATGGCTGGTATACATGGCTATTAATCATGTAAATATTTTTATATCTTTCTTATGTAGCACCAGGACTTTTATAGATTTAGCATAAGCAGACTGAATTTAGTTGGTTACACACTATTTTTGTTTGTAACAGATCTGAAGACGGCAGTAGCTTAAACCTGTAATAGACAAGTGCAAAGGTTTGTGTGATCAAGGCGAACCTGTGAAATAAAGTACCATATCAACAAAAATGACTTTGTTGAAATAAGCCCTTCAAATAATACCAATAACGAATTCTTCTCGAGAAATTCAACGTGCTGGTGCTTAGGAAACAACATGTACCAGGCCTGTTCAGAAAATTCCGGAACATTGCCCACAAATTTTTTCTACGCTTACCTTTCTTTTATTGTGCATGATCTTCTTCGAAATGCTCTTCTCCACAATGGATACACCGCTCCAAACACCGGTTCCACTTCCAGAAGCTTGGTACGGCTCTTGCTCGATCGCGCAAACTTACGTCTGCGAAGTGTCTTTCATCTCGTCGGTCGCTGCAAATCTTCGTCCTTTCAACGGGGGTTTTCAACTCTGGAAATAAAAACAAGTCAGCAGGGGCCAGGTCTGGAGAGTAAGGAGCATGTGGCAGCACAGTGATTTCATTTTTTGTGCCGTAGCCACGAACGAACCTCTCAGGGACTGGGTGTTGTCCTCGTCATCATTTCATCCCCATCTCTGAAGCGCAGGTCGCCCAATGTGGCGTCGAATGCAGTAACTACTTGCGCTTATAGAGCCTGTATACAGAGGGAGTGGCCATGGGTGAAGTTGCCCGTGATTGGTTGATTAGGTTTGGCGCCATTTTTCTGCCAAACGTCTCTCGCGCTTCCAATGTTCGCCTTGCTTTTGAGTTGAATTGAAGTTCAGAGGACTTTTGGAAACGGTTAAAAGGTATTTGAATTATTGAGAGACTTGTTATACGTTGTGCATGCATGTTCGATTTAGTTGTAAATCGCTTTTAATACGTAATTAGCGTTTGCGAGCATACTGGTAGCACCACAAGCTTTTCTGGAGCCAACACCTGACAGTCGTTGCTGGAAACGGAAAGTTCCTGCAATTGTTGTGCCATGCTCATTCGACTTTACAGCGTCAAACATTGTTTCGTTCCGAAACAGAACACTAGGCATTATTTTGGTTTCAGTATTATTGGCTGACTGTTGACGCAGGCAAGTTGTAAGCACGTTTTCCGCAGTTTTCGTGGTTGCTGAAACATTATTCGTAGTAAATAATTGTAGGTACTCTTGAAGACAGTTTTTAATAGGCCTACTTACTGTGGGGTAGAAGGGATACGGTAGTTTTCTTGCTATATTTAGTCGTTATTACAGTAGCCTACATTTAACATTACCTGATATATATATCTCATCTCTGAACACAAAGTATGGCACGATTTACAAAACAGCAAACTTCAAATACCTCGGTGAAACACTACAAATGAGTGGACATAACAGAGACTCAAATGAAGAAAGAAAGACTAAACTGGACAAGGCATACAAAGTAGTGTGGAATCATTACAACAAGAAGTCTATCTCACAAAAAGCCAAATTACGCCACTACGACACGGTGGTGCTCCCCGAGGCACTATATGCAGCAGAGACCACACTAATCCTAGGGCATACACGTATCAGACAATTAGAAAAAGTAGAACGGAAAATACTTAGGAAAATATTTGGCGCAACTAACAACAATGGAATATGGATCAAGAAACCTACAGAGGAACTGTACAAACATACGGAGACAATCACAGAAAAGATTAGAAAACGGAGACTACAATTCTATGGACACCTATACAGAATGCCATCACACAGGCTGACCAAACAGATCTTTGACTGGGTAACCACTAGAAACAACAAATGGGTGGCAGAGGTAGAAAACGACCTGAACCAGCTCAGCATAACAGCAGACACAATAAACGACAGAATAAAGTTCAGAAACATCATTAAGAAAAGTAAACTACATGAGATACAATGCGACAAACGAACAGGCATAAAATGGACCGAAGAACGCAAGCAAGATCACAGCCAGAAGATGAAAGAAATATGGGCAACCAAAAAGGCAATCAAGATGAAGCCGAAGACACGAAGCCGACAAGAAGCATGGACAGAGGACCGGAAACAGAAACACAGCGAGCGAATGAGGGAAGTTTGGGCAGCAAGGAAGGCAGCAAAAGGAACTGGCCATGTAGTTTAGTCCAAATGCGCTCTTTAAGGGCAAAACACCAATAATAATAATTATATATATATATAAGAAGGCGTGACAAGAAGTACTAATACGCCTCACACTTTTTGCATGTCACAAGTAAACAACTGCTTACGACTTTCATTCATCTGACGTAATACAGGTACGTTAAATCTTTAGCGTTATGCAGTTCCGATACAAAACAAATGCTATACAGCATTTTTTTTTTATTTACGTTACTTTCATTGCCTTATGTGTAGTAGACGAACTTTAAAGGAAATAAATGCAAGTAACGAATAATTTTTACAGCCACTGTATCAAATTTTCCTGTGCTGTACGTAGCAGGCTACTATGAGTATATTATAGCTGTAAAGAAAGGCATTTAACGAATGATTTCGCCCTATTGTCTTGTGCTTTTGATTCGGTGAGTGTGTACTCCACTACTCCACTACTGGCCATTCAAAAATCCCGCCCGGAGTTTGGCAGAAAAATGGCCGCCGTATAGTCCGGTTGGTCACTCTCTCCCTATACAGGCTCTCTACTTGCGCTCGGCGGCCGAACTTCCCCGAATGGGGGACTCCCGGCTCACAGTGCCGTAAGCTCACTTCCAGGGATGAATGTGCGGGTGCGTTATCGTGATGCAAAGAGCCACAAATTGTCTCACCAAATTTCAGGCCGTTTCCTTCTCACAGTTTCTCGCAGGCGTCGCAACACCTCCCGATAGTACCGTCGATTAACAGTTTGCCCCTGTGGCACGAATTCATGGTGAATCAATCCTTCAAAGTCAAAGAATATCAGCATAGCTTTGACGTTTGACCTCACCTGACAAGATTTTTTTCGGTCTTGGAGAACCTTCCCCGACCCATTGGTATCAACATCATAAGCGTAGACCCACGTCTCGTCACCAGTTACGATTTTCTCAACGAACATCTCGTTCTCAGTTGCGCGATCCAAAAGCTCTTCACAGATCGCGAGGCGAAGGTCTTCCTGGTCTTGACTCATGAGCAGTGGAACGAACTTGGCTGCTACACGATGCATTCCAAGAAGCTGTGTCAGGATTTCATGGCATGATCTAACTGAAATTTTACATTTGGAAGGGGGTTTCTTTCAATGATTGATGATAAGGGGCCCTATGCGGGTCCGCCAAACGCCGAGGGGTTTTAACAAGAATGCTTTTACTTGTTCACTTTCCCTACTGGATCGGGTCATTGGCCCTGGCTGAAGGCCTGTTATGAGACCCAACCTGTTAATTAAAACTGCCCCTTCACTAATTTTGATTAATATTTAATAATTAAATAGTGTTCAGGGAACTGATCGCTACTAAACAAACAAGGATAGCATTGAACACATTTATTTAACAATAATCTTCCTAACATCTAAGTGAACAAAGACATACATTTATAAGTGATAAAATCAAGCTAGTAGTGGCAATGGTCCTTAAATTCCAAAACTAACTCTTAAGGTCGGGTAACGCATCTGTACTTGTTATTTTCTACTCTCTCAGCTTGTCAGACGGCATAAAATACGTCAGACAAACCTACTTCAATTACAAAATTTTCAATAAGAGCGTGGCTGGAAAACTGAGCTCCGGTAATCACAGGCGTCCGTAATATCGGATTAAATGCCGAAGCTGAGCATCACGTTACCAAATGCAGCGTCGTGGACAGGTCAGCGAGCTGCCGGTGCGTCTGCGTCGTCGAGGAGCCTCAATTGCAACAAAATGAATTTGTTTTCGTGAACAGGCTTCCTGTTCGTAAACTCCTATTCAAAAGCGAATTCTGCTTTCTTTCCAATCGTCTCGCACTCGTTAAGACGGGACTCACCAGCCCAAAGGCGGAATCCAGTAACGTCTTTAATAAAGTGTGGCTCGAGGAAATTGCTCTGCTCCTGTCTGCTTCCTGTGAGACAGTATTCCCAAACGTAATTAGCGGAATCAGCCTGTCTCTAACAGTAAAACATGACAGTTCCCCTATGTGAATACTAGTTTCAGTTGCAGCTGGCAGACTTATTCAAAGTCCTCCACAGAACACTGAAAAGAATTTACTCTCCTACAGCAGAGCCGAAAACACGACGTCCGCTCGCTACAGGACTTAAGACGCTTCTCCCTATATTAATTTCAATAGGCTGATTGCCTGATAAGTAACATAATAACCGATATCTAACTCATCTTTGTAACAATTATTATGTTACAGTAAGTTGCAAAATACTGCTACCTTACACATTCTTCTGCAATCTCCCGGTGAGTCAGTCTCCGACTAGCAAGCACAGTTTCGTTGAAGTTACCGGTAGACGTCGAAGACCGTCTTGGAAATGAAAGCAGTTGTCAGAAGGACAATGAGAGACTCTTTTAACGAATTTGAAAGGAATATTTTATATGCAGATTCTAAAAATAACCCCAAAAAATTTTGGTCGTACGTAAAAATCTATGAACGCTACAAGGAATTCAATAACTTCTCTTGCTGACAGTACGGGTAATGTAACTGATGATGATAAACAGAAGGCCGAAATTCTAAACCTAGCTTTCAAAAACTCGTTTACGATAGAGGACTACAGCACCAATTCCCCCTTTCAATTATCGAACAAACGAAAGGATGGCTGACATAGTGGTTAGTGTGTCTGGGATTGTAAAACAGTTAAGATCCTTAGACGCCAGAAAGGCATCTGGCCCAGACGGTATCCCCGTAAGATTTTATGTTGACTATGCTACAAATATAGCACCATTCTTATCCGTCATCTACCAGAGATCATTGGAACGGCGGAAGTTCCACGGGACTGGAAGAAGGCCCAGGTCATAGCAATCTATAAAAAGTGTAGAAAATCGGATGCACATAATTACCGGCCAATTTCACTGACATCGATTTGTTGTGGAATCATGGAAGATATTTCGTGTTCAGACATAAAGACCTTTCTACACTCTGAGAAGCTCATCTGCAGAAACCAGTACGGTTTTAGGAAACAGCTGTCATGCGAGACACAGCTGGCCTTTTGTGCATGTTACACAACAGGCTCTAGATACCAGCTCCCAGGTTGACGCCATATTTCTCGACTTTCGAAAGGCGTTCGACTCAGTTCCGCACTGTCGCTTGCTACAAAACGTGCGCGCTTACGGTCTGTCCAATGACATATGCGGTTGAAAAGAAAGTTTTCTAACAGACAGGGAGCAGTATGTCGTCCCGAATGGGGTAACTTCGACAGAAACAAGAGTAACTTCACGTGTGCCTCGGGGCAGCGTAATAGGTCCGCTGCTTTTTACGCTTTACATAAACGATCTGGTTGATGGTATTGACAGCGGCCTTGCCGATGATGCTGTAGTCTACAGGAAAGTAGTATCACACGAAAGATGTGAACAAACCAATGAGGATTTGCAGAAAATAAATGCGTGGTCTAATGACTGGCAGTTATCTCTCAATATTAGTAAGTGTAACCTATTGCATATGTTGTTGTTGTTGTTGTGGTCTTCAGTCCTGAGACTGGTTTGATGCAGCTCTCCATGCTACCCTATCCTGTGCAAGCTTCTTCATCTCCCAGTACTTACTGCAACCCACATCCTTCTGAATCTCCTTAGTGTATTCATCTCTTGGTCTCCCTCTACGATTTTTACCCTCCACACTGCCCTCCAATGCTAAGTTTGTGATCCCTTGATGCCTCAAAACATGTCCTACTAACCGGTCCCTTCTTCTTGTCAAGTTGTGCCACATACTCCTCCCCAATTCTATTCAATACTTCATCATTAGTTATGTGATCCACCAATCTAATCTTCAGCATTCTTCTGTAGCACCACATTTCGAAAGCTTCAATTCTCTTCTTGTCCAAACTATTTATCGTCCATGTTTCACTTCCATACTTGCCTACAGTCTATACAAATACTTTCAGAAACGACTTCCTGACACTTAAATCTATACTCGATGTTAACATATTTCTCTTCTTCAGAAGCGCTTTCCTTGCCATTGCCAGTGTACATTTTATATCCTCTCTACTTCGACCATCATCAGTCATTTTGCTCCCAAATAGGAAAACTCCTTTACTACTTTAAGCGTCTCATTTCCTAATCTAATTCCCTCAGCATCATCCGACTTAATACGACTACATTCCATTATCCTCGTTTTGCTTTTGTTGATTTTCATCTTATATCCTCCTGTCAAGACACTGTCCATTCCGTTCAATTGCTCTTCCAAGTCCTTTGCTGTCTCTGATAGAATTACAATGTCATCGGCGAACCTCAAAGTTTTTGTTTCTTCTCCATGGATTTTAATACCTACTCCGAATTTTTCTTTTGTTTCCTTTATTGCTTGCTCAATATACAGATTGAATAACATCGGGGAGAGGCTACAGCCCTGTCTCACTCCCTTCCCAACCACTGCTTCCCTTTCATACCCCTCGACTCTTATAACTGCCATATGGTTTCTGTACAAATTGTAAATAGCCTTTCGCTCCCTGTATTTTACCCCTGCCGCCTTCAGAATTTCAAAGAGAGTATTCCAGTCAACATTGTCAAAAGCTTTCTCTAAGTCTACAAATGCTAGAAACGTAGGTTTGCCTTTCCTTAATCTTTCTTCTAAGATAAGTCGTAAGGTTAGTATTGCCTCAGGTATTCCAGTATTTCTACGGAATCCAAACTGATCTTCGCCGAGGTCGGCTTCTACCAGTTTTTCCATTCGTCTGTAAAGAATTCGCGTTAGTATTTTGCAGCTGTGACTTATTAAACTGATAGTTCGGTAATTCTCACATCTGTCAACACCTGCTTTCTTTAGGATTGGAATTATTATATTCTTCTTGAAGTCTGAGGGTATTTCGCCTGTCTCATATATCTTGCTCACCAGATGGTAGAGTTTTGTCAGGACTGGCTCTCCCAAGGCTGTCAGTAGTTCTAATGGAATGTTGTCTACTCCCGGGGCCTTGTTTCGACTCGGGTCTTTCAGTGCTCTGTCAAACTCTTCACGCAGTATCGTATCTCCCATTTCATCTTCATCTACATCCTCTTCCATTGCCATAATATTGTCCTCAAGTACATCGCCCTTGTATAGACCCTCTATATACTCCTTCCACCTTTCTGCTTTCCCTTCTTTGCTTAGAACTGGGTTTCCATCTGAGCTCTTGATATTCATACAAGTTGTTCTCTTTTCTCCAAAGGTCTCTTTAATTTTCCTGTAGACAGTATCTATCTTACCCCTAGTGAGATAAGCCTCTACATCCTTACATTTGTCCTCTAGCCATCCCTGCTTAGCCATTTTGCACGTCCTGTCGATCTCATTTTTGAGACGTCTGTATTCCTTTTTGCCTGCTTCATTTACTTCATTTTTGTATTTTCTCCTTTCGTCAATTAAATTCAATATTTTTTCTGTTACCCAAGGATTTCTACTAGCCCTCGTCTTTTTACCTACTTGATCCTCTGCTGCCTTCACTACATCATCCCTCAGAGCTACCCATTCTTCTTCTACTGTACTTCTTTCCGCCATTCCTGTCAATTGTTCCCTTATGCTCTCCCTGAAACTGTGTACAACCTCTGGTTCTTTCAGTTTATCCAGGTCCCATCTCCTTAAATTCCCACTTTTTGCAGTTTCTTCAGTTTAATCTACAGTTCATAACCAATAGATTGTGGTCAGAGTCCACATCTGCCCCAGGAAATGACTTACAATTTAAAACCTGGTTCCTAAATCTTTGTCTTACCATTATATAATCCATCTGATATCTTCTAGTATCTCCAGGTTTCTTCCATGTATACAACCTTCTTTCATGATTCTTGAACCAAGTGTTAGCTATGATTAAGTTATGCTCTGCACAAAATTCTACCAGGCGGCTTCCTCTTTCATTTCTTAACCCCAATCCATATTCACCTATTATGTTTCCTTCTCTCCCTTTTCCTACTCTCGACTTCCAGTCACCCATGACTACTAAATTTTCGTCTCCCTTCACTACCTGAATAATTTCTTTTATCTCATCATACATTTCTTCAATTTCTTCATCATCTGCAGAGCTAGTTGGCATATAAACTTGTACTACTGTGGTAGGCGTGGGCTTCGTGTCTATCTTGCGTTCACTATGCTGTTTGCAGTAGCTTACCCGCACTCCTATTTTTTTATTCATTATTAAACCTACTCCTGCATTACCCCTATTTGATTTTGTGTTTATAACCCTGTATTCACCTGACCAAAAGTCTTGTTCCTCCTGCACCGAACTTCACTAATTCTCACTATATCTAACTTTAACCTATCCATTTCCCTTTTTAAATTTTCTAATCTACCTGCCCGGTTAAGGGATCTGATATTCCACGCTCCGATCCGTAGAACGCCAGTTTTCTTTTTCCTGATAACGTCGTCCTCCTGAGTAGTCCCCGCCCGGATAGTCAAGATGGTCAAGTGGCCTGTGAGCCTTAACTATATATATACCAAGATGGCATCTGTTCTTTCGGACTATCTTATTCTTCTGTACGAATGCACAAACAGTGCCCGAACTCTTAGGGGAATCGGCAACGCGTCCCGAGTAATGAGTATAATGGGCGGGGGCACTACGACTGTAGTGCGGGACAACACGTTGAGAATGTGGGTTTCGCGGGAGGCGTGCCAAGGATAAATCCCTGCAGTCGCGCTATCCACTGTGACCTCGGTGGCTCAGATGGATAGAGCGTCTGCCATGTAAGCAGGAGATCCCGGGTTCGAGTCCCGGTCGGGGCACACATATTCATCCGTCCCCGTTGACATATATCAACGCCTTTAAGCAGCTAAGGGTGTTCATTTCATTGTAACTGCACATTAAACATAAACGTGTGTATGGTTGCCAACAGGTTTTCGCTCGAACACAGAATTAGCGCGAAATTACGAATATTGCACAGTTTTTTGAACTGACCTCGTATTCATTGGGTATAAGGTATAATATAAAATCCATCGAACATGAGCTTCTAACGAACACTGCAATTACAACATGTCGTCTTGATTTCTGCAGACCTCCAGCTTTTTGAAACTTCCTGGCAGATTAAAATTGTGTGCCGGACTGAGACTCGAACTCGGGACGTTTGCCTTTCGCGGGCAAGTGCTCTACCATCTGAGCTACCCAAGCACGACTCACGCCCCGTCCTCACAGCTTCACTTCTGCCAGTACCTCGTCTCCTACCTTACAAACTTTACAGAAGCTCTCCTGCTAGTTCTGCAAGGTTTGCAGGAGAGCTTCTGTGAAGTTTGGAAGGTAGGAGACGAGGTACTGGCAGAAGTGAAGCTGTGAGGACGGGGCGTGAGTCGTGCTTGGGTAGCTCAGTTGGACGCCGGCATGGTAGCTCAGCGTGTTCGGTCAGAGGACTGCGTGCTCTCTGTAACAAAAAAAAATGAGTCACAGAATCAACGATCCACTTGAACGGATGTCTTGTGACGTCCGCCCAGACCAAACGCAGCGAACTACATCGGAAAAAAAAGTTGGTAGAGCACTTGCCCGCGAAAGGAAAATGTCCTGAGTTCGAGTCTCAGTCCGGCACACAGTTTTAATCTGCCAGGAAGTTTCATATCAGCACACACTCCGCTGCAGAGTGAAAATCTCATTCTGGCTCCAGCTTTTTGCTTGTGATGTAGGAAGCGTTCTTGCTTCCTATTGGTTCTACCTTGCGCGACACGTCGCCGATAAATCGCACAACTTAATTTCTGTTTCACGTGACGAAATAGTTCCTCAGCGAGAAGTAAGAGAAAGTGACGTCGCAAAACACACAGAGCGCCACGTCAACGTCAGCTAATTCGTCCCGTTTGCCGGCGGCTTCTGGCTCGGCTCGAAGTTTTCCCGATTTTCATCTACATCTACATTTATACTCCGCAAGCCACCCAATGGTGTGTCATTACCTCCCCTTCCTGTTCCAGTCGCGTATCGTTCGCGGGAAGAACGACCGCCGGAAAGCCTCTGTGCGCGCTCGAATCTCTCTAATTTTACATTAGTGATCTCCTCGGGAGGTATAAGTAGGGGGAAGCAATATATTCGATACCTCATCCAGAAACGCACCCTCTCGAAACCTGGACAGCAAGCTACACCGCGATGCAGAGCGCCTCTCTTGCAGAGTCTGCCACTCGAGTTTGCTAAACATCTCCGTAACGCTATCAAGCTTACTAAATAACCCTGTGACGAAACGCGCCGCTCTTGTTTGCATCTTCTCTATCTCCTCTGTCAACCCGACCTGGTACGGATCCCACACTGATGAGCAATACTCAAGTACAGGTCGGACGAGTGTTTTGTAAGCCACTTCCTTTGTTGATGGACTACATTTCCTAAGGACTCTCCCAATGAATCTCAACTTGGCACCCGCCTTACCAACAATTAATTTTTATATGATCATTCCACTTCGTTCCGTACGCACACTCCCAGATATTTTACAGAAGTAACTGCTACCAGTGTTTGTTCCGCTATCATATAATCATACAACAAAGGATCCTTCTTTCTATGTATTCGCAATACGTTACATTTGTCTATGTTAAGGGTCAGTTGTCACTCCCTGCACCAGGTGCCTATCCGCTGCAGATCTTCCTGCATTTCGCTGCAATTTTCTAATGCCGCAACTTCTCTGTATGCTACAGCATCATCCGCGAAAAGCCGCACGGAACTTCCGACACTATCTACTAGGTCATTTATATATATTGTGAAAAGCAATGGTCCCATAACACTTCCCTGTGGCACGCCAGAGGTTACTTTAACGTGTGTAGACGTCTCTCCATTGATAACAACATGCTGTGTTCTGTTTGCCAAAAACTCTTCAATCCAGCCACACAGCTGGTCTGATATTCCGTAGGCTCTTACTTTGTTTATGAGGCGACAGTGCGGAACTATGTCGAACGCCTTCCGGAAGTCAAGCAAAATGGCATCTTCCTGGCAGCCTGTAATATTTTCTGGATCTCGTGAACAAATAAAGCGAGTTGGGTCTCACACGATCGCTGTTTCCGTAATCCATGTTGATTCCTACAGAGTAGATTCTGGGTTTCCAGAAATGACATGATACGCGAGCAAAAAACATGTTCTAAATTCTACAACGGATCGACGTCAGAGATATAGGTCTATAGTTTTGCGCATCTGCTCGACGACCCTTCTTGAAGACTGGGGGACTACCTGTGCTCTTTTCCAGTCATTTGGAACCTTCCGTTCCTCTAGATCAGGGCTTCCCAACGTGTGGTCCGCGGACCCCTTAGGAGTCCGCCGGCTCTTTCTAGGTGGTCCGCGGCCACCTTTCACCAAATCGTGTAAAATAATGAGTAAAATTATTGAATAAAAATGTGAAAATCAAATTCATCACTATTTTTTTTTCGTGTGAAAAACGTGTACTTTTACTGCAGGTCGTATCCCCAAGCAACCTTTGCGGTTCCTAAGTGAGAACGTATACACATTTTAGTGCCAGATAATGCGGCTTCTCTGATCAAGTGTTTCGCAACAATACGGGGGTCGTTTGTGCCCCGGCTCACGGCGCTAGATGCGCTGAAACCTTTTACGCATGCGCGGAGCGAGCTTTGTCGACCAATCACAGCGCTCGCTGGCACGTATGCGGTACTAGGCATCATTAAATGTTAAACTTGCTTTGTCAGTACACTACCTGTTTCATAAGTCGATTTTTGACCAGTTTATTACTTCTTACTTTATTACTTCATACTTTATTACTTCTAATTATTAATACTTATTCATGGATCGGTGGCTGAAGTCAGAATCATTGAAGAAGGGTGCAGTTTCTGCATCGCCTTCACAACAAGGGAAGTTTCTAGTTGAAATGAATGAGGAGGGAGGACGAGCAAAGGAAGACTTTACACACATTTGAACATTTTTCTTCAGATTTCACGAAAAACCACACACACACACACACACACACACACACACACACACACACACACACACGACTGTTAGAAATAAGCATGCTCCTTACATAACAGTAGCCAAAGAGTGGAAGTGAACAGACCATAAGCAGCAGCTTGTCCACAGCGAACAGTTTGCACACGACGTTGATTGCTCTTAGAGGAAGACAGCTCCATCGTGTGAAATTTCAATTACCAAGTAATTTTAATCAGGCTATAATGTGTTGAACAAAGGGAGTAAATCCACTAGCAAGTGTCTGGATACAGTGGTAATTCAAATTGGATCGTTAATTTCAAGTTGTTTTCATTCACCTCTAGACCGAAGTCTATTGATACTTCGGGGGGGAGGGGGGAGGGGAAGGGGGGTCATTGGGAACATGGCACTTGCATTAAGAAGCTTTCAGTTCCATGGGTTTCGCTCTGAAATTTAAAGTTACTGTGCTCTTGACTGACTAGGGGTCCGCCATGTATTTTCGACTGAAGAAGGGGTCCGCCAGCTGAAAAGGTTGGGAAGCCCTGCTCTAGAGACTTGCGGTACACGGCTGTTAGAAGGGGGACAAGTTCTTTCGCGTACTCTGTGTAGAATCGAATCGGTATCCCGTCAGGTCGAGTGGAGTGTTTTCGGAGAACGTGTGCGGCTGCTGGCCTTACCTGCGTTGCCGATCTATCGAGTTCAGGGCGAGTCCCCACCGGCTGGAGCGCGGGGCAGCGGCAGCGGCAGCGACGGCCCGGGAAACGGGTGCAGGTTCAGGTTCTGCGCCCAGATCTCAGATCTGATGGGGTCGGCCGGACCGCTGATTTACAGCTTTTCGCAAGGTTGGCAGGCCTGCAGCGAGACCGCACAGTGAGCGGCTGGCGGCCGCGGTCAGTGGGCCATTGTCGGGCGCCGGGCAGCGTGCCCATGTTTGTGCGGCAGACTAGCCGGAGTCGTGGACGGTGGCTGACAAGTTTAGGCTCGTTCCACGCCTACGTCACGCATTCTTCGGTAACCAGTGGATGTTCAGCAGTGTCCTGAGCGCTCTGCTGTGGATGTCGTAGCCAATGCCAGCATGGTAGAGAGTTCATTTAGAGAATTGTTATTGAACACTGGTGTAATATTCTACAGTGTTTGTTATTTGTTGCACGAACCGGTTTTTGGCTGTTACACCATCGCCAGGTACTAAAGTCCGCCCGCTTAGCTAGCCGGCACGGTAGCTCAGCGTGTTCGGTCAGAGGGTTAGCTGCCCTCTGTAATTAAAAAAACTGAGTTAATCGATCAACAACGAACGTAAACGGATGTCTTACGACGTCCGCCCCGAGCAGATGGAACGAACGAAAGCGAACAAAACGAGATGAAAAAAAAAGAAGCTAGGTGGTAACGTGCTTGCCTCCCATGCAAGTGGGCCTCGGTTCGATTCCCAGCCAGGTTGGAGATTTTCTCCGCTCGTGAACTGTGCATGGGGGCTTAATTATGAGAACTAATGAATAAATGCAATAATTTTAGTAGCTGTGTGACCGGTTACGAAGTCTCGTAACCGGTTGGCCCTGACTAGTATTAGCACGCAATCTGACTGCGTAAAATAAAAATAAAGAATGACAAGGAATTTCCATTAACATAATTGATTATTTAAGTCCCCTGCAGCTATAAAAGCTACGAAACAACAAAGCACAAGTGTAACTGTTGTGTGTGTGCGGTAGTGTGACTCAACGTACATGTATCTGGCTCGGTTCTTTCTCAATATCACAAATATTTTAAACACCATGTACAGTGAACTAATTGAAAAACCAGAAATACTATAGTTGCACATAGAAACCAGAATCACAAGTCTAATAAATGAACACGATCCAGATGCCTTGTTGACTGTACCTGTGAGCAAGAGGCATTGTCATTAAAGAAAACTGTAATACCTTCGTTGTGTACATAGTTCCACGTAGTCAGCGCGAACACAACTTTCCCACTAGAGCGCGCCCCGCTAAGCACAACAGCGCAGGCGCAGCGCTCGTCCGCCTCCGCACTACGAGATGGCGCTGCCTTAGAGATGGACCAAATTCTTCTTCCGCCGATCTGCGTATTAATATGTAACGCAGCCAGTGAGATTGCTGGTAAAGTAGAACCTTTTCTCCTCGCGGATCACACTCGCGCAGTGATACTTGAACGCACGATGTATTATAACGAGTGTACAGACCTCTGATTAGTCAGTCTGCATTTGTCTGCACCAGTCTGCATTTGTCTGTACCAGTCTATGGTCAAGTTTCAATCTGCACCTAATAAGATTACCATATTCCTGTACTTAGCCATGAAGATAAATGTATAGACACTTTGTCAAGTATCAGAGATATGTGAGAATAAGATTAACGTACCAAGACCAAAGGAACTTCAGATTGTCAGTTGTAAATAGCAACCAGAATCATGTTAAGTAAGGTTTATGATTGTTATTATTTTAATAAATGTGTGTGAAAATTAATCAAGTTCTGTTTAAAGTTGGTCACCGTCAATCTGCTACTCTAAGCGTGCAAGTGTCCTTTGTATAATCTGACCTAACGGCAGAAGATAAACACGCCACGATAAGACCACGAGACATATTGCTGACACTCGCCTACTTCGTTAGAGCGGCAAGTCAAATAATCTGATGGTGTGTGTACTGAAGGTCTTACAGGACGCACCCCACAACCTTTTTAACCTGATAATATATTGACAAAAATTTTCCATCTCCTCAGATACACTCTCACATTTGCAACTTCTTCCATCTATACACTACACCAACCGAACAGCATCTACTCTCTCGCCCAACAGAACAACAACTCCCCTCGACATCCTCTGAACTACTACTGCACCAGTGGAGGCGGCGGAATAATAATATTTGGCGCAATCCCTGGCGCTGTGACTCAGTGTAGCCACCTGTCAACTGGCTGTTGTGTTGTCCTCATTACCGGCACGCAAGTCGCCCAATGTGGCGTCGACTGCAATAAGGCTTGCAACTCGGCGACCGAACTTCCCCGGATGGGGCCTCCCGGCCAACAATGCCATACGCTCCTATCATTTTTATCAGGTACTAAGAAAAGTCTGTGGTACAGTGGAGTTTCGTTGGATCAGATACTTCAGGCTAGTGAATGTACAGAGTAAGTCCATATCCAAAAATGAAAAGGTTAATGTTACAATAGGAGTAAAACAAGAGAGGTTATTTCCGTGTAAAGAGATGTAAGATCGTCCCTAGATAACAGAACGCACCATGTCATTCTGAATGGAGAGAAGTCTTCCGAAGTAACAGTGATTTCAGGTGTGCCGCAGGGGAGTGTCGTAGCACCGTTGCTATTCACAATATATATAAATGACCTTGTGGATAACGTCGGAAGTTCACTGAGGATTTTTGCGGATGATGCTGTAGTATATCGCGAGGCTGTAAAAATGGAAAATTGTACCGAAATGCAGGAGGATCTGCAACGAATTGACGCATGGTGCAGGGAATGACAATTGAATCTCAATGTAGACAAGTGTAATGTGCTGCGAATACATAGAAAGAATGATCCTTTATCATTGAGCTACAATATAGCCGATCAGCAACTGGAAGCAGTTAATTCCATAAATTATCTGGGAGTACGCATTAGGAGTGATCTAAAATGGAATGACCATATAAAATTAATCGTCGGTAAAGCAGATGCCAGACTGAGGTTCATTGGAAGAATCCTAAGGAAATGCCGTCCGAAAACAAAGGAAGCAGGTTACAGTACACTTGTTCGCCCACTGCTTGAATACTGCTCAGCAGTGTGGGATCCGTACCAGAAAGGGTTGATAGAATAGATAGAGAAGATCCAACGGAGAGCAGCGCGCTTCGTTACAGGATCATTTAGTAATCGCGAAAGCGTTACGGAGATGATAGATAAACTCCAGTGGAAGACTCTGCACGAGAGACGCTCAATAGCTCGGTACGGGCTTTTCTTGAAGTTTCGAGAACATACCTTCACCGAGGAGTCAAGCAGTATATTGCTCCCTCCTGCGTATATCTCGCGAAGAGACCATGATGATAAAATCAGGGAAATTAGAGCCCACACAGAAGCATACCGACAATCCTCCTTTCCACGAACAGTACGGCACTGGAATAGAAGCGAGAACCGATAGAGGTACTCAAGGAACCCTCCGCCACACACCGTCAGGCGGCTTGCGGAGTATAGATGTAGATGTAGATTTAACTAATATAAAATATGTGACACATTAACTAATGAACTACAGACAAATTGCAACAGTTGTATGTAAAAGAAAAATAATTGAACAATAAGCTTTGGTGACATGTTCCAAAGCTGTACCTGAACAAATTAATCTTGTCGTTAACAGCTCATAAATTACGAACACATAAGGTGCAATACTGATATTATGTAGGTGAGTGATTACACAAAATAAAAATTTTTCAGACAACAAGAGAAATTACAGTAACTGAAGTAGAGGAAATGGAGCATGTGAGAAAGAGGGGTAATTTATAGCATGGCCTGGATGGGGTTACGAGTAGTACCTGCTGTTAGAAGTGGTGATGAAAGGAACTGTGTCTGGTCATTCTGTGTCAAGCTCGAGTTGACAGACATCACTCGCTCGCTTAAAGTCACTATTGTATCATATCTGTTTGTAATTTATGATCTATTAAAGACAAGATTATTTTATTCAGCCACATCTTTGGAATATCTCAGCAAAGCTTATTGTTCAGTTAAGTTGTTCTCTGTACAACTGTTGCAGTTTTTCTGTAGTTCATTAGTTAATGTGTCACATACTTTATCTTAGTTAAATAATATCACATCGCATTTACACTGAAATAACCTCGCTTGTTTTATTCCTATTCTAGCATTAACGTTTTCATCTCTGTTTATGGAGAGTCTCTGTACATGCTCTAGTTATAAATATTTGATCCAACAAAATTCCACTGCACCACACACTTATCTTTGTACCTGATGATGGCGTAACAGCCGAAAACCGGTTCATGTAACAAATAATAAATATAGTAGCCAATGGCCTTGCCGCAGTGGCAACACCGGTTCCCGTCAGATCACCGAAGTTAAGCACTGTCGGGCTGGGCTTGCAGTTAGATGGGTGACCATCCGGTCTGCCGAGCGCTGTTGGCAAGCGGGGTGCACTCAGCCCTTGTGAGGCAAACTGAGGAGCTACTTGACTGAGAAGTAGCGGCTCCGGTCTAGTAAACTGACCTACGGCCGGGAGAGCGGTGTGCTGACCACATGCATCTCCATTTCCGCATCCAGTGACGCCTGTGGGCTGACGATGACACGGTGGCAGGTCGGTACCAATGGGTCTTGATGGCCTGTTAGGGAAGAGTTAAGTTTAGTTTTTAGTTGTTTATTACACCCGTGTTGTGTGTTTCATTCATAATACAGGGTGAAAAGTATTTAAACCGACAAACTCTGGGAGGTTGTAGGGGACATCAAAACAAATATTTTTCCCTAGTGCCATTTTTTCCTATGAGGAGTATTTAAACCGGTAGAGGAAGATTTCTCTGGCGGAAAATTAATTAAACCAACAAACACTTTTCCATTTTTTATGGTTCAAATGGCTCTGAGCACTATGGGACTTAACTACTGAGGTCATCAGTCCCCTAGAACTTAGAACTACTTAAACCTAACTAACCTAAGGACATCACACACATCCATGCCCGAGGCAGGATTCGAACCTGCGACCGTAGCGGTCACGCGGTTCCAAACTGACGCGCTTAGAACCGCACGGCCACTTCGGCCGGCCCATTTTTTATGGCCAAGAGACAGCACATTAACACAACCTAATTTCAGTGACAGTAGATTTTCAAAAATGCCTCCATTGACACGTAAACAAAGGCTACACCGTCGGATCATGTTCTGTCTGACACGGGCAAAAACTCCAGGAGTATCCTGAATTGTTCCTGCTGCTGCTACTATCCGGGAAACCAGATCCTCTTCTGATGCAACAGGAGTTGAGCAAACAAGGTTGCCCATCTCTCCCCACACAAAAAAAGTCCAGAGGGGACATAACTGGGGATCGAGCAGGCCACGGTACAGGACCACCTCTGCCAGTCCACGTTTCTGGGAACCGTCGGTCAAGGAATCGACGCACACGACGACTGAAATGTGCCGGCGCCCCGTCGTGTTGGAACCACATGCGTTGTCTTGTGGGGAGACGAGAAAATTGTGATAGTGCCTGCCATTTAATGGCCTAGGTAGCAGATACGAGCCAATTAAACAGTTCCCAAGAACACCGACCCACACATTAACGAAGAACCGCACTTGATCAGCGCTAGTAACTGTGGTATGTGGGTTATCCTCACTCCAAACATGCGAATTGTGAATGTTGAAGACTCCATCACGCCCAAACGTTGCTTCATCGGTAAACAACACAGAGGATGGAAATGTTGGATGCATTTCACACTGTTCAAGTTACCACTGCGAAAACTGTGCTCTGGTTGGATAATCAACTGGTTCCAGGTTGTGGATACGCTGTAAGTGAAATGGACGTAACAATTGCTCTCGAAGGACTGTTCTTACATTCGTCTGATTCGTCCCCAAGTTACGTGCAATTGCACGAGTGCTGATTGAACGATACCGCTCCACATGCTGCAAGACAGCTTCCTCAAATTGCAGCGTTCTTACCGTGTGACGGCGTCCCTGTCCAGGTAATCTACTAAATGACCCGGTCTCACGTAGACGTTGGTACACAGCAGCAAAGGTCGTATGATGCGGGATACGGCGATTAGGATATTGTTTTTGAAAAACCCGCTGCGCAGCTCGTCCGCTGTGGTGCGCTACGTAGTACGCACCAACCATATCAGTGTACTCACTCCAGGTGTATCGCTCCATTAGTGAACAGAGACAATGCGCTACTACACTGGTGCACAGCAGCTGCCTACAACTGAAGAGCGTAATGCGCCCTCTAACAACTGAAGATCGTAATACGGCCTCCACCGGTTTAAATAATCCTCATAAGAAAAAATGGCATTAGGGAAAAATATTTGCTTTGATGTCCACTACGACCTCCTAGAGTTTGTCGGTTTAAATACTTTTCACCCTGTATACAATATATTCTACCAAGAACCGACAGAACAGTCAGCCAATGGAAATTTTATTCGATTTTTTGCGAGTTGCTGATGGTGGTGGTAAGCGACAAATTCTACTAAGCAAGCGAGAGAACAAAGTTTCAGGATACATGCTTTCTTCAAGAGCACAGCACGTATACACACGTTGTCACTTGCTACGGGCAACAATGCAGCCCCTGTCCGTCCCTCCACCTGCGCAGACAGCAGTCGTTCGTTGATCGGACTGTAGCAAATGCCTAAATTTGTGTGTACACTCCCCTGGACGGCCGCAGTGGCCGAGCGGTTCTAGGCGTTACAGTCTGGAACCGCGTAACCGCTACGGTCGCAAGTTCGAATCCTGCCTCGGGCATGGATGTGTGTGGTGTCCTTCGGCTAGTTAGGTTTAAGTAGTTCTATGTTCTAGGCGACTGCTGACCTCAGATTTTAAGCCCCATAGTGCTGAGAGCCATTTGAACCATTTTTGATTAACTAGTATCGCAAATGTAATGGTTGAATTGCGGTATGCGTAGTCATTAATTAAAATTACTTCATATGGCAAAAGGAGCCTCTGACAATAAAACATGTACTGACATACTATACGTGGAGTTCCATCCATACTTTTTGTGTGGATTTTAAGTGTGAATCCAAGTCCTGCGTCTACAAAAAATGAAAATCACGCCGGCCGCTGTGGCCGAGCGGTTCTAGGCGCTTCAGTGCGGAACCGCGTGACCGCTACAGTCGCTGGTTCGAATCCTGCCTCGGGCATGGATGTGTGTGGTGTCCTTAGGCTAGTTAGGTTTAAGTAGTTCTAAGTTCTAGGGGACTGATGACCACAGATGTTAAGTCCCATAGTGCTGAGAGCCATTTGAACCATTTTCTTGTGAGATTACACCAAATTTTAACGATAAGTATGGTGGATAACCTGTTGAATTTAAACTCTTTTACAGTAAATCAAATTTTGTCCGAAGATTTGCAAAACAGGTGGATGCTGCATCGTCACAACACCGCATGTCACAAAGCCACTCTTCTGTCACGGAATTCTTTACCTCAAAAGGGATTTCTGTACTTCCACAAGCCTTCACCTCATCTCAGTCCTTGTAATTTTTACTTTT
Organism: Schistocerca serialis cubense; assembly: GCF_023864345.2. Classification (NCBI taxonomy): domain Eukaryota; kingdom Metazoa; phylum Arthropoda; class Insecta; order Orthoptera; family Acrididae; genus Schistocerca; species Schistocerca serialis. The sequence continues at coordinate 16,251,062 of NC_064649.1, forward strand.
CCCACAGCCGAAAAATGTTTGAAGAGCACGTAATTCTGGTATTCTGGAGAACATTCAAAAGAACGTGACTGACGTACTAAAGGCCCTACCGGCTTTCAGCACTGCTACCAAAACTGTGAACGACGACTCCGCTGGTGTTTAGCTGCCGGAGGGAACTACTTTGAGCCGGCCGCGGTGGTCTAGCGGTTCTAGGCGCGCAGTCCGGAACCGCGCGATTGCTACGGTCGCTGGTTCGAATCCTGCCTCGGGTATAGATGCGTGTGATGTCCTTAGGTTAGTTAGGTTTAATTAGTTCTAAGTTCTAGGCGACTGATGACCTCAGAAGTTAAGTCACATATTGCTCAGAGCCATTTCAACTACTTTGAAGGAGACAATATTGGTTCAAATGGCTCTGAGCACTATGGGACTTAACATCTATGGTCATCAGTTCCCTAGAACTTAGAACTACTTAAACCTAACTAACCTGTGGACATCACACAACAGCCAGTCATCACGAGGCAGAGAAAATCCCTGACCCCGCCGGGAATTGAACCCGAGCACCCGGGCGCGGGAAGTGAGAACGCTACCGCAGGAGACAATATTGTTGTTTAAAAAAAATATTGAAAGATAAAAAAAATCAAGATCATTAGTTTTGTCACGCATGTCGTAAGCTTAGGCATTTTTAAACAAGCTATCAAAATACTAGCCATTTGTGGTTGCATCATAAGCTTATTGTGGATTGAATATATCCACTTACGAGCACAGTTCTCATCATTCACGGCGAGTTTTAATTTTATGCTTTAATATGAAGAAATTTGCAGCTGACGCTCATATAGTGCTGTGTAAGACCCATGGTGAGGCAGCTGTTAGTGAGAGAAAGCTTAGAGAATGATTCCAACGCTACAAGAACTTTGATTGAATTTTCTCATTTTGAGATAACTGAAGTGCGATTTGTTTGGTTGTTAAAAACTATATTCAATAGCCAAGATCGTATAAAATATTTTTTTATTTTATTTTGAGAATATGTCCAGCATATGTAAACAGTTGTGCTGTTGGTGATTAAAATTCTTCGGGGTATTATGCCGCATCATTGCTAAAAACTAACAAGAAAAGTGAACTAAAACCGGTGAATTGTAACGGCCTTTCTCAGGGCACGACTGGATTTGCATGGGGTGTTTTTTTTTCTTTCTTTATTGTGATTTTAAACACCTTATACAAAGGCGGGCTGTCAGCAGCACAATACGCCGCTCTTCAGCCTTGAGTTTGACAACAAGTAGTACATAAGGTGGCACAGAGTAGACAGTAAAAACGATGGGCAAAAAATGTAGACACTAAAAATCGAAAAAACATGGAGCCGGTCACGCTGGACGAGAAACATCACTAACACGAGGCGACACGGTGCACATAACATGGATGATGGCGACGGCACGTGAACGGTGGGGGCGTGACGGCGAACAACACTGCACACAAACGAAGGCACACACACGAAACACTGACGGCGATGATCTCCAGCGCGCGAATGTCCACTGAGCGTGTACGAGTCCGGGGACCTGCCAAGAGAGGAGATGGAGGAGGAGGAAGGGGAAGGGGAATGGGAGAGGGGAGAGCAGAGATGCCATGGGCAAAGGAGAGAGGGGGAGGGAGGAAGGGGGAGGGGAAGCCCGGGGGAGAGGGGAGGAGGGAGGGGGGAAAGGAAAGAGAAGGGAAGGGAAGGGAGGGAGGATGGGTGCCTAAAGGAAAGGACACAGGAGTTGGGGGGGAGGATCAAAGTTGATAGGAGGGGTAGATGCAGGGGAGGAGGACATCATCAGGGAGGGGGAGCTGGCGGAAGCCACCTTGGGAGAGGGTAAGGAGGGTGGAGAGATGGAGACCGGGTGGGACGTGGGAATACAGGCGCGGCAGCCGGCGGGGGTGGGAGAGGATCGGGGAGACGAGCGGGTGAGGAGGCTCGAGTTTGCGGGAGGTGTACAGGATCCGTATCCTTTCAAGGAAAAGGTGGGGGAAGGGGATGAGATTGTACAGGATCCGCGTGGGGGAGGGGAGACGGATGCGATAGGCGAGGCGGAGAGCATGACGTTCAAGGATTTGGAGGGATTTATAAAAGGTAGGGGGGGCGGAGATCCAAGCCGGATGGGCATAACAAAGGATAGGGCGGATGAGGGACTTATAGGTGTGGAGGATGGTGGAGGGTTCCAGACCCCACGTACGGCCAGAGAGGAGCTTGAGGAGACTGAGTCGGGAGCGTGCCTTGGCTTGGATTGTCCGGAGGTGGGGAGTCCAGGAGAGGCGACGGTCGAGGGTGACGCCAAGGTACTTAAGGATGGGAGTGAGGGCGATAGGACGGCCATAGATGGTGAGATAGAAATCAAGGAGGCGGAAGGAAGGGGTGGTTTTGCCTACAATGATCGCCTGGGTTTTGGTTTGCATGGGGATGGGTGCTTCTATTTATTACAGACTACAGATGTCTGACGTCACTGTTGTAAAACTTTGAATTGGCCCTCTAATATGATTGGCTAGTCATGACGTAAGGGAAGACGGAAGGAAAGAGGCTATTCGTGGATGTCCATGTCGTCAACGATTGGTAGCTGTCCGCCAATCAGCGTTCGGCTTCTGGTCGGCAAGTTTTCCTCCTGGTGTGCTCGGAAGTGGACTGACAGTTGCTCTACAGCTGTTTGTGCAGATACGTCCGTGTCCCGTGTAGCTTCTGCCCCGCGACCGCTCGCGGCCCGTTGGACTGGGATGGCCGGCAGCCAGGACGCAGGGAGTTTGTAGCCATCTTCTCTGTTAATGTTGTCAAGCTGCTTAATAATTTCGATCGCCTCGCGTATTTTGCGTTCTCGCATCCACGATTCTTTCGCCAGTACTCGGGCTTCCTGGAACCCGATAGGTTGTCCACAGTCACGGTGGTGTGCCGCTATCGCCGTTTTATTGTTGTAGCCGACCATAGCGTTCGTGTTCTGCTAATCGTAAGCTGTCAGGTCTCCCTGTTTCTCCTATGTAGGCAGCTCCGCACTCACACCGCAGTTCGTAAACACCTGAAGTGTTACGATTGTTCACTACATCCTTGGTGTAACCTGTCATTTCGTAGATCCTGTGACTGCTTCGAAAAATCGGTTTGAAAGCTCGTCGGCGGAGGACGTTGCCTAGCCGTTCACCGACATCAGTTGTGCTGTTGTGTATCGTGGTTGTATGACATAATATGGGACTGTGAGGAATAAGTGTATGGACACAGTCCGTTGCACAAGGGTGCTTTATATGTTAAAAATACTTTAACGATGACAAACCTTTTATAATGTGCTATTTTTAACCACTTGACATGTTGTGCGTGAGTTCAGCGTAAAATGAACATGTCTTACAACAAAAGCTTTTAATCATTTTAATTGAATCAGCTGTAGGTTCTTGGTGAAACATTGTAAATTAACTAAGCAAACACTATTTCTTGTGATTTGCCGAAAATATTCCTTCACTGACGCTTTCATCCCGGCTTCCTCACAATATCCTACAACCTACGAACATGCAGCATTCCACCACATGATCCACCGTCTCTTTTCTGTCCCTATGTTCCAAGAAGACTTTGACCAGGAACTTAACACAATAAAAACAACAGCCGCAATTAAGCATGAATTTAACCACAACATCATTGATGAAATTTTAGGTAAAGAGATGAAGAAACAAGCCAGGTCCCTGCTGTCCCCAATGAGAAACAGAGACAAACGGTAAAAGAAATTGTGCAGATTACCTTTTATAGGGAAAACATCAAACAGCATAAGTAACATCTGTGTTTTTGTATGTCCCTCAGGCAATAGGTAGTTTCTTGTTCAATACAAAAGACAAACAACCAACCATCACAAAAAGTGGGGTTTATTAAATCACACGCAACGGCCTTGCCGCAGTGGATACACCAGTTCCCGTGAGATCACCGAAGTTAAGCGCTATCGAGCATGGCCGGCACTTGGATGGGTGACCATCCAGCCGCCATGCGCTGTTGCGACTTTTCGGGGTGCACTCAGCCTCGTGATACCAATTGAGGAGCTACTCGACCGAATAGTAGCGGCTCCGGTCAAAGAAAGCCATCATCACGACCGGGAGAGCGGTGTGCTGACCACATGCCCCTCCTATCCGCATCATCAACTGAGGATGACACGGTGGTCGGATGGTCCCGATGGGACACTTGTGGCCTAAAGATGGACTGTTTGTTTATTATTATTATTAAATCACACGCCGCGAGTGTCAGTTATGCTACACTGGACAGGCGGCGAAGTCAATCTGTACCAGGCTTAAGGAGCACCACGGAAGCTGGAGATTGAAGAATCCTGATTCAGCCTTTGCAGAACATTGCCTGAATAATAACCACAAATACACAATAGATGTACAAGTCTTTCACACAGAGGAAAAGTGGGCCAAACTCAACCAATTAGAAATTTTTTAAATTAAAAGACTGATGTGTATATCCCCACACCTAATATTAAAAGAGTAAACCCAATTCAATTATTCACCTCTTTTAGGTGAGATCACGAGCCCAGGATAGAAGCAAAACTTTGGGCCCCTGTCCATCGTGCTTAAAAAGTTTTTGGTTGATGCATAACTTTAGTCCTGTAGTTGTAGTGTAATTGCTAAATTGCATAATTGTATGTAATTTGTTAAAAATGGACATTGACGTAATTGTACATTAAGCTATGGATCGATACCTTCAGAAACAGAGATGATTGTCTTTGCCTTGTCATCATGTTTATTTGTGCATTTTCATCTTTGCGAATCAGTAATGTACTTGAAAATGGTATTATAACCTGAAACCCATGTTGCGTAATAACATTACATTAATCGTAAAATTGTGAAACAGGGCAAAAAACAATGTTTATTTAGTTTAAAGATTTTAACACCTGAAGATGAAAGCATAGGCTGTTGAAACCGGTTGTTTTAAACAACAACAACATTTTTGCGATCTTGGCTGTTGAATATAGTTTTTAACTCCAAGAACGGTGATTTTGACGTCGAAGACCAACATGGCGACGGAAGAGAGTAAGTTTTCGAAGCTAATGAAACGGACGGAAACTATCCCAGCAGATCGTTAACGGAAGCAGTTGACGCTTTTATGCTGAGCACTGAAAGACAAACGGCTACGATACAGAGATAGACATGAAAAGGTGATTTTGCAGCGTGGCAGTTCTCGACCCCCCTGTCAATATAGACCCGAAAACGTTGAAATCGGAAGTCCTAAACCATCCGCCGTATTTTCCGTACATTGCTCCCTCTGACTGCCACTTTTTTCGATGAACCCGCACGGCTGAGGTACCAGTGTAAGTAGGCTGTTTAGGTTTCTATGTTGGTAACGCCATGTAGCGCACTATATGAAAATCACTGACTGTGCTGTGTGCAGTCTGTGGCTGGTTTGGATTGTTGGAATTTGTTATAGTAGTGTTGGGCAGTTCGCTGTTAACAGCGCGTAACGTTGCGCAGTTGGAGGTGAGCCGCCAGCAGTGGTGGATGTGGGGAGAGAAATGGCGGAGTTTTGAGAGCGGATGATCTGGACGTGTGTCCATCAGAGACAGTAAATTTGTAAGACTGGATGTCATGAACTGCTATATATGTTATGACTTTTGAACACTATTAAGGTAAATACATTGTTTGTACTCTATCAAACTCTTTCATTTGCTAACTATGCCTATCAGTAGTTAGTGCCTTCCGTAGTTTGAATCTTTTATTTAGCTGGCAGTAGTGGCGCTCGCTGTATTGCAGTAGTTCAAGTAATGTAGATTTTTGTGAGGTAAGTGATTTGTGAAAGGTATAGGTTAATGTTAGTCAGGGCCATTCTTTTGTAGGGATTATTGAAAGTCAGATTGTGTTGCGCTAAAAATATTGTGTGTCAGTTTAGTGTTGATCAGAATAAATAAAGAGAGTAATGTCGCTTTACTAAGCGAGAAACGTCTGAGTACGTTCAGTTCTGCTCAGCTGTTTGAAAATCAAATGACGTAAGAGGTTTATCAGCACAGTCATTCATAAATTTTTCTAAGGGGACTTTTCATATTTCGACCCTTAGCCGAGGATATCTCACTGGAATCTTCTGATTTTTTCTTGTAGTTTGTGTAGTTAGTGTAGCTATTGTTTACTGCTAGCGCAATTTCTAAGGGGACGTTTCACCAGCCCTTCCAGTCATGTGAACAAGGGCAAAAATGGGTTCGATTCATGTACCTCCTCAAAAGTCGCCCAGTTCTTCCACCGAGGGATTCGTATCGTGCCGAAAGATGGGGAGAAAGAAGAATTTACGAAAACTGCCTGAGTTTTGGCCATCAGCCTACCACGTGCCTTTCAGCTCAGATCTATTTCCTGGCGTTCATGCTTAATGAACAGATCTTTTCTACGAATTATTTCTTGGTTTCTGAATTTACGTGGATTGACTGATTTTTAGTCACCAGCCCACGATGTTCTCATCAGTTTAAAGTTACCTTCTGACGGTCCCGTTTGGTGAGTAGATCTCTTTCTCCTGAGCTCGAACCGAGCGAGGTGGCGCAGTGGTTAGCTCACTGGACTCGCATTCGGGAGGCCGACGGTTCAATCCCGCGTCCGGCCATCCTGATTTAGGTCTTCCGTGATTTCCCTAAATCGCTTCAGGCAAATGCCATGATGGTTCCTTTGAAAGGACAGGACTAACTTCCTTCCCCATCCTTCCCTAATCCGATGAGACCGATGACCTCGCTGCTTAGTCTCCTCCCCTAAACAACCCAACTCAACCCAGAGCTCAATGAATACCCGTATGCATTATACATTTATGATTATGAATTGCGTTTTTTGGTTTTCTGAAAAGGGATTTAGTTTTGGTTCAAATGGTTTTGAGCACAGTGGGACTTAACATCTGAGGTCACCATATAACGATATGTTTATGTAATGTGTATACATAAACATGCAGTTATAAATGTCCCCGTTCGTAGTCGCTAATTATAACAATATGTTTACTTTTATACTGTAACATATAGCTATAATCAGCGGTGGAAATATATTTGCGAACGCCGACCGTGTGCGGCTGTCTCTTGTTGGATCGTCTGATCAGTCGGAAGTTGCATTGCACAGGAGAGTAAATGCCTATTCAAAATATAATTATTTTTGGATAGCTCAACATGAATTTCCTAAGGGACCGTAGTTTATCATGCATTTACCAGTAGAGAGAATATTTCGCCGCATGCAACTTCCGTCCGATCTCGACGAAAGAAATCGTAACTGTGAACTCTCTATTTGGCAGAAACATAAAGAAAATTAAATAACTTCATGAAAGAGTGAGACATGGATTCTATAATAAATAAATAGTCCATACACCAGTTCCATTTAACTCTGAATTTATGGCAATTAATAGATGAACTTACACTGCAATGAAGGATTTAACATGGATGCCGTTTTGACTGGCACTTCTCGTAATGAAAATAATTCCTTTGACGTTTTCACATACACGTCGCACAATAAATCTATTGCTGTGCAGTATTGCACTTTTACTTTACACTAAAATAATATTAGTTTTAACAACAATAATACGGCGGCAAGACATGCGCGTCCGACACAAGTTACAAGAGACAAGAGAAAAAATTAGTAACTGAGTAAGTGTTCATCGAGAATACCTCGTACATCCAAAGAATGTGTAAAAGTGTTCTTCTTCTGTCCGTTTTTCACGCCGCGGTTTTCAAAGTCAGTAACTCAGTGCATCTCTGACGGCGCTTCGACAATAAACACGTTGCGTCACAGGTCGTTCGCCTATTACATTCTCAAAACATTATTTGCTAACTGTAGCTGTTGCCGAGCGACTCGATTAGTGAATGATTTAAAATGATAAGGCAATCACATAATGTTACAAGCAGTCCCCTAGAACTTAGAACTACTTAAACCTAACTAACCTAAGGACATCACTCACATCCATGCCCGAGGCAGGATTCGGACATGCGACCGTAGCAGTCGCGCGGTTCCAGACTGAAGCGCCTAGAACCGCTCGGTCACACCGGCCGGCTTAGTTTTGGTGATTGGGCAGTAACATGTTATGAGTATTTATGTTACTGAAATGCTACCCAAACATCCACGTGAACTCCTTCTTATGTTAGTAAGATGGTTATGCATATTTATGGGAAACTTCTGCATGTAAACGATTTTTATATTTTTGTGCCGTCGTATGCGTTGGTGGTTCATTCTGGCAGCCCCATTGCTCTCTGGGTTTCTACCAAGCATTTAGCCACTTTGCTTAGAACAGCTGAACGCTCGCGCACACCGTTAATGAATGATTCGTGTGTACTCTCCCTCTCTAGTACCTGTCGTGATCCTCAGAGCGTCCTAAGGTCGGCTGTGCCTAATTATTTTTTACCCATTTCATTTCGTTGTTCTGTTGTCCGCCCCGATAGCTGAGTGGTAGCCGACACGGTAGCTCAGCGTGTTCGCTCAGAGGGTTAGCTGCCCTCTGTAATAAACTGAATTTGAACGGGTATCATTGGACATCCGCACCGAACAAATGCAACGAACAAAATCGAACAAAATGAAAACAATAAAAAAAAGTGGTCAGCGTGACGGATTGCCGTCCAACGGTCCCAGGTTCGATTCTCGGCTGGGTCGGGGATTTTTTCCGCTCAGGGACTGGGTGTTGTACTGTCTTCATCATCATTTCATCCCCATCCGGCGCGTAGGTCGCCCAATGTGGCGTCGAATGTAATAAGACCGGCACCAAGGCGGCCGGAACCGCACGACCGCTGCGGCAGCAGGTTCGAATCCTGCCTCGGGCATGGATGTGTGTGATGTCCTTAGGTTAGTTAGGTTTACGTAGTTCTAAGTTCTAGGGGACTTATGACCACAGGAGTTGAGTCCCATAGTGCTCAGAGCCATTTGAACCAAGGCGGCCGGACCTGTCCCGTAAGCCCACCCCCCCCCCCCCCGCCCCCCCATTCCCGGCCAATGAAGCCAAACGCTCATTTCCATTTTATTCCATTGTTCTGTCGGAAAGTTTACTAATTCTGGAGTCAATTTTATTGTGTGAAATCTCAGATCGTTTTTTAATTGTATTTTGTGCGACTGTAGGAAAGGTTTCATTTACAATGTTAATTAATAAATCAGTTACCTGATCTTTGGAATGAATAAGCACCTCTCCAGTCGAATCCCCCAGAAAGAGAAAGAGTTGAGCATGAACACTGGGTATCTAGAGTATCGTCGTTTTTATCTGTTTTCCGTCTGTCCATTAGTTGCTCTAAATTCGTGGAGATATGTGCCATCTATGCAACTAATTGAAGGCGGTGTGTTTATTGCCGTATGCGTTTCGCTTCTTTTATTTGGGAAGCATCATCAGTGGCGATTTCAAGCGGTGTTAACACATGTGTTTTAATACACATATGTTGATCACCAAGTGAAAGTAAAACATGCAATGTGATAAATGTGGATGAAAGAACGCCAGAGATTGGCCAGCCGGGGTATGAAAATTAGCAAATACATCTCCAGGACCACACACATGTGTTAACTGCGCTGGAAATCGCCACTGATGATGCTTCCCAAATAAAAGAAGTGAAACGCGTATGGCAATAAACAAACCGCCTTCATTTAGTTGCATAGACGGTACATTCCTCTACAAATATTGAGTATTATTAACCCCTGCTACGCCAAGGACGGGAATGCTTTATACCCACCTTTTGGAAATGTATTAATCCAGTCACTTACTATGTATCCAGTATGATATTTTCACTCTGCAGCGTAGTGTGCGCTGATATGAAACTTCCTGGCAGATTAAAACTGTGCGCCGGACCGAGACTCGAACTCGGGACCTTTGCCTTTCACGTGCAAGTGCTCTACCAACTGAGCTACCCAAGCACGACTCACGCCCCGTCCTGGCAGAAGTAAAGCTGTGAGGACGGGACGGAGCTGCAGAGCACTTGCCCGCGAAAGGCAAAGGTCCCGAGTTCGAGTCTTGGTCCGGCACACAGTTTTAATCTGCCAGGAAGTTTCAGTTACTATGTACTTTAAAATTTTGAAAAATGTTGTTTTTAATGAGTTCTTTTACCAGATTCCATAATTGTTTTAAATTTTGCAGTTGAACTGAACCAAAATATATAAGTGTAAGTAGTGGATGTCACTTTCCACAATGATTCAACATTTTCTGGTTAGGGACCTTACTTACACATTAAAATGTCTTTAAAATGTATGTTGTAACTAAAGGTCAACAAATATGAACTAAATTTAATTAAAAATTTTTTGTGATGATAAAGAACCCCCACCTTTGTAGTACACGTTATCGCCTAGGGTGTGATAAAATGTGTTTTCCAACTGTGGATCCTACTTACACATCAGTACTTCTTTAAAAAGTATGTATCTGAGTTAACTACAACTAAGAAATTTTCTTAACTTTTATTTAGTATGGCCGTATAGTACCTTCTTGGTAACGCGCGTTTCGGAAAATGTGTTAGTACCGCTAGGGTTAGAAGAAGGCTAGGCGTTCTGCGAATTAGAATCACTTATTGCAGTGGTCACATTACTTTCGCCTACTGCCATTTTGGCAATACAGTACTTTGTTAATTTATATTGTCATTATCCGTCGCGCATCGGAAATAGATCTCTTAATAACCATTGTACTGGGCCGTTAATGCCGTATATCTTACGTAATTCCTCCGATTGACGTACAAGGTGGCAAAAATCACGTTCCTGAGCGAGACCTAGTTACGGGAGCAGGGCGTAGAAGGTCTAAGTCATATCCGAGGCCACACGAGACAGGCTTTTATCGAGCGATCCAGTTTAGGAGGAACAAGGCGGCTTTCAATATTAATACCAGTTTCATAATATTACTTCTTATCTTTAACAATACAAACTGATGCTGAAAGGTACTCTGTTCACATGTTTTCGACATGCAATCACCATCATCAGTGTTCTGCCTAAAGGCAGGTTTTCACATGGTAGTTCTCCAGGCTGTCCGGTCTTCTTCCATCCTCTTCAGGTCTGCATAATTTCCTCTTCCCTTTATGTCGTCCACCATCTTGTATCTCCTTCTTCCTCTCAGTCTTCTCCCACAAACCAATCCTTCCAAAGCATCTACTAGCAGGCACTCCCTTCTCAATGAATGTCCCAACCAGTTCTTTTTCCTTTCTCTTACAACCTTCAGCAGACATCTTCTCTCACCAACCCTTTCCAATACTCTTTCATTACTCACTCTTTCCATCCAGCTTATTCTCTCCATTGTCCTCCACATCCACATCTCAAATGCTTCTAACCTTTTTTCATCCTCTCGTCTCGGTGTCCATGTTTCTGCCCCATATAGTGCCACACTCCAGACAAAACATTTGCGAAGCCTTTTCCTTAGTCCTTTTTTTAGTCCTTAGAACGAAGCGAAAAAGAGCGTAAAGAGAGCAATGAGAGAAGCATTCAACGAATTCGAACATAAAACATTGGCAAACAATCTAAACAAGAACCCTAAAAAGTTTTGGTCATATGTAAAATCGGTAAGCGGATCTAAATCCCCTATTCAGTCACTCGTTGACCACGATGGAACCGAAACAGAGGACGACCGAAGAAAGGCAGAAATACTGAATTCAGTGTTCCGAAACTGTTTCACTGCGGAAAATCGTAACACGGTCCCTGACTTCAGCCGTCGCACGGACGCCAAAATGGAAAATATTGAAATAAACGATATCGGAATTGAAAAACAACTGCTATCACTTAGTAGCGGAAAAGCATCCGGACCAGACGAGATACCCTTAAGATTCTACAGTGATTATGCTAAAGAACTTGCCCCCTTTCTATCAGCAATTTATCGTAGATCGCTGGAAGAACGTAAAGTACCTAGCGACTGGAAGAAAGCGCAGGTCGTTCCCATTTTCAAGAAGGGTCATAAATCAGATGCGAATAATTATAGGCCTATTTCGCTTACGTCAATCTGTTGTAGAATAATGGAACATGTTTTGTGTTCTCGTATTATGACGTTCTTAGATAATACAAATCTCCTTCATCATAACCAACATGGATTTCGCAAACAGAGATCATGTGAAACTCAGCTCGCCCTATTTGCCCAAGAAATTCACAGTGCCGTAGACACTGGCGAGCAGATTGATGCCGTATTCCTGGACTTCAGGAAGGCATTTGATACGGTTCCGCACTTACGTTTAGTGAAAAAAATACGAGCTTACGGAATATCGGACCAGGTTTGTGATTGGATTCAGGATTTCCTAGAAGAAAGAACACAACATGTCATTCTTAACGGTTCAAAATCTGCAGATGTAGAGGTAATTTCGGGAGTACCGCAGGGAAGCGTGATAGGACCTTTATTGTTTACAATATACATAAATGACTTAGTTGACAACATCGGTAGCTCCGTGAGGCTATTTGCACATGACACGGTTGTCTACAAGAAAGTAGCAACATCAGAAGACTCGTACGTACTCCAGGAGGACCTGCAGAGGATTAATGCATGGTGCGACAGCTGGCAGCTTTCCCTAAACGTAGATAAATGTAATATAATGCGCATACATAGGGGCAGAAATCCATTCCAGTACGATTATGCCATAGGTGGTAAATCATTGGAAGCGGTAACGACCGTAAAATACTTAGGAGTTACTATCCGGAGCGATCTGAAGTGGAATGATCACGTAAAACAAATAGTGGGAAAAGCAGGCGCCAGGTTGAGATTCATAGGAAGAATTCTAAGAAAATGTGACTCATCGACGAAAGAAGTAGCTTACAAAACGCTTGTTCGTCCGATTCTTGAGTATTGCTCATCAGTATGGGACCCTTACCAGGTTGGATTAATAGAAGAGATAGACATGATCCAGCGAAAAGCAGCGCGATTCGTCATGGGGACATTTAGTCAGCGCGAGAGCGTTACGGAGATGCTGAACAAGCTCCAGTGGCGGACACTTCAAGAAAGGCGTTACGCAATACGGAGAGGTTTATTATCGAAATTACGAGAGAGCACATTCCGGGAAGAGATGGGCAACATATTACTACCGCCCACATATATCTCGCGTAATGATCACAACGAAAAGATCCGAGAAATTAGAGCAAATACGGAGACTTACAAGCAGTCGTTCTTTCCACGCACAATTCGTGAATGGAACAGGGAAGGGGGGATCAGATAGTGGTACAATAAGTACCCTCCGCCACACACCGTAAGGTGGCTCGCGGAGTATAGATGTAGATGTAGATGTAGATGCATCTAATTTGCCACATAAGAGCCTCCTCTTTCTGTTGAATGGCTCCTTTGCTATGGCAATTCGAGTTTTCACCTTCTGGTGACATCTCAAGTCTTCAGTTATTGTGCTTCCAAGATATTTAAATTCACTTACGTGGCTAATGGTAGATTGTCCTATTTTAATATTGGACAGTCTGCGTCTTGTACTGATGACCATACTCTTTGTTTTTGCTGTGTTTATTTGCATCCCATATTCCACACAAGCTTCATTCAGATCTCTGAGCATGTTATTCACTGTCCGCTCACTTTCTGCCACTAATACCATGTCATCAGCAAATCTTACACATTCTATTCTCTATCCACCAATACATATTCCTCTTTTCCCATCTAAGCTTTTCGCAACAATCTCTTCGAGGTATACGTTAAACAACAGTGGGGAAAGGCAACAACCTTGTCCAACACCTCGTCCAATGCTCGACATGTAAAAACAGATAAAATTTATTTGCAACACAAACTCGAACAGCAACATCACCAAGGTTCTTGCAAATGGCGGCGTGACGTGTGCACTTTATACAAAGCACTGGATGCGTTCATTGTCTCACTGCAACCTCTAGGAACAGCAATAAACGCCCCCCCCCCCTTCCTGCGGCGTCTGATCTGTCTTTTCGATATAGGCTGCACCGGTCGCTAAATATTTCGGAGCTTTCTGCTTCAGGTTTAAGCCAGCTCTAGTTCCGAAGAATAATTTGAGCGCGCCAACTTGGACAACTTGCTATAAAAATATTGACACTCGAAATGTCTCTACTCTGTACACAGTCTGATTTCGTTCTCTACATCTACATCTACATACATACTCCGCAATCCACCATACGGTGCGTTGCGGAGGGTACCTCATACCACAACTAGCATCTTCTCTCCCTGTTCCATTCCCAAACAGAATGAGGGAAAAATGTCTGCCTATATGCCTCTGTATGAGTCCTAATCCCTCTTATCTTATCTTTGTGGTCTTTCCGCGAAATGTAAGTTGGCGGCAATAAAATTGTACTGCAGTCAGCCTCAAATGCTGGTTCTCTAAATTTCCTCAGTAGCGACTGACGAAATGAACGCCTCCTTTCCTCCAGAGACTCCCACCCGAGTTCCTGAAGTATTTCTGTAACACTCGCGTGATGATCAAACCTACCAGTAACAAATCTAGCAGCCCGCCTCTGAATTTCTTCTATGTCCTCCCACAATCCGATCTGATAGGGATCCCAAACGCTGGAGCAGTACTCAAGAATAGGTCGTATTAGTGTTTTATAAGCGGTCTCCTTTACAGATGAACCACATCTTCCCAAAATTCTACCAATGAACCGAAGACGACTATCCGCCTTCCCCCCAACTGCCATTACATGCTTGTCCCACTTCATATCGCTCTGCGATGTTACGCCCAAATATTTAATCGACGTGACTGTGTTAAGCGCTACACTACTAATGGAGTATTCAAACATTACGGGATTCTTTTTTCTATTCATCTCCATTAATTTACATTTATCTATATTTAGAGTTAGCTGAATTGACTGGTGAACTTTCGATATTTTGTCAGTTGATTTTATGTATTGCAGTTGCTTTGATGATATCTTTCTCTTATGTTAGTGCTTTCGGTTCTAAAGTTAACGTCAGTACCCAGTTCTTCATGGATCTAAGTGCATCGTAATTGTGTGTGTTTGTTCGGCGTGATGATTCATGTTTTGTTGATGTCAGTATAGGCTGGGTTCCTGTAAATGTTAAAACTATGCTCTTGCTGTTTACTAACAATTGTGAGTTATAAGAACTATACGGTCCGTCTCATTTTCTATTTTCACCCATTACTTTGTTATGGAGTGAAATAATGCAAGAAGTTCATCTTTCCTGCCATCAAATAGAAGTAAAATCTCATGCTGTTGTAAACAATTTTTTCAGCTAGTTTGTTTTTCCATACAAAAACTTTATTTTCTAAATGGTTCACCAATATGTCCGCCAGGAGGCATGGCATGTTGTTGCACATGACTAGACCTTCTTTCTTTTGTTAGTGGTTCCGACACAGTACTAGTTCAACTAAAGCGGCCAACTCTTGTATCTCCAGTACAAATAGTTTTCTGTCTTTGAAAGGTTTCTATCTAATAATTTCACTTGTCTCTAAGATACGTACCTTTTTGAATAAGTTGACTTCTCTCGGGATCTTTATATCTCTGATGAGAGTTTTAGCCCATTGTGTCATTCTCTTGCAGACATTATTTTAAAAAAAAGTAATACACCGTCGGAAGAAAATAGTACACCCTTTCAGACGTTTCCAATTCACTCAAGATTTATTATTGCAACGGAGCATATACAGGTCAATAGCGCAAGCGGTTTTGAGGTACCAGGTATCAACCCAGGCTGAAACACCCATCCTGGTGAATGATGTGGCCTCCACGGGCAGCAATGCAAGCGCTGACTCTGGAATCTAGCAGATCGCACAGATGGCGAATACTGTCCTGGGATACGTTGAGCGGTTCTAGGCGCTTCAGTCTGGAACTGTGCGACCGCTACGGTCGAAGGTTCGAATCCTGCCTCGGGCATGGATGTGTGTGATGTCCTTAGGTTAGTTAGGTTTAAGTAGTTCTAAGTTCTAGGGGACTGATGACCTCAGATGTTAAGTCCCATAGTGCTCAGAGCCATTTGAACCATTTCGGACACGTTATTCACGGCTGCTCGATCTGTTCACGTAGTTCTGTAAGAAGTGTTGGTTGACGAGTAGCATACCCGACATCAGCCCGACTGGTGACAGGTCTGGAGATAGCGTTGGCCAGGGATGTTGCTGCGGGTCTTGCATAGCTCGTTGAGTTTCACGGTCGGCGTGTGGACGAGCGTTATCCTGTTGGAACAACACGTCACCTTCCTGTCTCAAGAAGGGCAAAAGAACGGTTCTAATAACATTCTGCACGTATTGAGCACAGGTTAGCGCCCCCTCCACAAACACCAAAGGTGAACGAGAGTCGTAGCTTGTCACACCCCAGGCCTGGGGTGCGGCCAAGTGTCTCTAGGAGAGACCGCTCGCCAGATTTACCTCATACTCGCAAACGGTCATCACTTTCGCACAGACAGGATCTGCTTTCATTACTGAAGAGCACGTCACGCCATTACAACTTGCAACTGATCCTCTGACGGCAACACATCGATGTTGTGGTGTGAGTGGAAGACGGGCTACACGTGTGCGTGCCCGTTGTTGTTGTTGTGGTCTTCAGTCCTGAGACTGGTTTGATGCAGCTCTTCATGCTACTCTATCCTGTGCAAGCTTCTTCGTCTCCCAGTACCTACTGCAGCCTACATCCTTCTCAATCTGCTTAGTGTATTCATCTATTGGTCTCCCTCTACGACTTTTACCCTCCACGCTGCTCTCCAGTACTAAATTGGTGATCCCTTGATGCCTCAGAACATGTCCTACCAACCGATCCCTTCTTCTAGTCAAGTTGTGCCACAAACTCCTCTTCTCCCCAATTCTATTCAATACCTCCTCATTAGTTACAAGATCTATCCATCTAATCTTCAGCATTCTTCTGTAGCACCACATTTCGAAATCTTCTATTCTCTTCTTGTCTAAACTATTTATCGTCCATGTTTCACTTCCACACATGGCTACACTCCATACAAATCATAAACGACTTCCTGGCACTTAAATCAATACTCGATGTTAACAAATTTCTCTTCTTCAGAAACGCTTTCTTTCCATTGCCAGTCTACATTTAATATCCTCTCTACTTCGACCATCATCAGTTATTTTGCTCCCCAAACATCAAAACTCCTTCGCTACTTTAAGTGTCTCATTCCCTAATCTAATTCCCGCAGAATCACCCGACTTAATTCGACTACATTCCATTATCCTCGTTTTGCTTTTGTTGATGTTCATCTTATATCCTCCTTTCAAGACACTGTCCATTCCGTTCAGCTGCTCTTCCAAGTCCTTTGCTGTCTCTGACAGAATTACAATGTCATCGGCGAACCTCAAAGTTTTTATTTCTTCTCCCTGGATTTTAATACCTACTCCGAACTTTTCTTTCTTTTCCTTTACTGCTTGCTCAATATACAGATTGAATAGCAACGGGGAGAGGCTACAACCCTGTCTCACTCCCTTCCCAACCACTGCCTCCCTTTCATGCCCCTCGACTCTTATAACTGCCATCTGGTTTCTGTACAAATTGTAAATAGCTTTCGCTCCCTGTATTTTACCGTTGCCACCTTTAGAATTTGAAAGAGAGTATTCCGAATTTCACATGAAGAAGAAAAAACTAATCGCCAAGCTATCGTGGTGGGTTCCTCCTTCTGTAAATAGTGAATATTATTGTGTACTTAAGGACTGTTGCAGTTGCTCGTGCTAGTGGCCAGCAAAACATCCACTGCAGTGGTGGCGAGGCGAGTTATGTTCTGGAACGGCCATGAAATTATGTTACTAAAGTCGCTAGAAATAGCGCCTCGCATTTGTAAGTTTGGATTCGGTGCTTAGTGGCACGCTGAAGATAGCTGGTTCACTTGAATGTCATTCCTTAATTTAGTGATAGATTTAGAATTTTCTGGTTTTACGAATTAGCGGTAGTTGATGTTCCTTAATAATTTCTTGTGTGTTTGGAAGGCAAATGGCCATGATAAATATAGGTCACATTGTGTTTTATGGTCGGATAGAGGCCATGTATATTTTGGTCTGTGCGCAAAGGGGCCGTGCTTATTGTATTAGCGACCTATTGAAGTGACGTTAGTGTTCTATCGCAAGTTCAAATGCCTATCTGAAGGTTGATTATCACGTTAGGTACTGCACGTTTGATTTATGTGGTGTCAGCCATTCAGCAAAGACGGATTATCTTGTAAGGTGGACCTTAAGTCATTGGGTGTGGACTGACACATCTTTTCACGTAGTACCTAGATATTGTTTTTTTGGATCAAAGGAAACTAAGCTCCTTAATTCTGTTCATTGGTTAACTTGTAATATGTTTTTACTAAGGTATTGCTTTTATATACAGGATGAAAAGTATTTAAACCGACAAACTCTGGGAGGTTGTAGGGGACATCAAAACAAATATTTTTCCCTAATGTCATTTTTTCCTATGAGGAGTATTTAAGCCGGTAGAGGAAGATTTCTCTGGCTGTAAATTAATTAAACCAACAAACACTTTTCCTTTTTTTTATGACCAAGAGACAACTCATTGACACAACCCAATTTCAATTACAGTAGATTTTGAAAAATGCCTTCATTGACACGTAAACAAAGGTTACACCGTTGGATCATGTTCTGTCTAACACGGGCAAAAACCCCAGGTGTATCCTGAATTGTTCCTGCTGCTGCAACCATCCGGGCAACCAGATCCTCTTCTGATGCAACAGCAGTTGCGTAAACAAGGTTGCGCATCTCTCCCCACACAAAAAAGTCCAAAGAGGACATATCTGGGGATCGAGCAAGCAACAGTACAGGACCACCTCTGCCAATTCACGTTTCTGGGAACCGTCGGTCCAGGAATCGACGCAGACTGAAATGTGTCGGCGCCCCGTCGTGTTGGAACCACATGCGTTGTCTTGTGGGGAGACGAGAAAATTGTGATAGTGCCTGCCATTTAATGGCCTAGGTAGCAGATACGGCCCAATTAAACAGTCCCCAACAACACCGACCCACACATTAACGAAGAACCGCACTTGATGAGCGCTAGTAACTGTGGCATGTGGGTTATCCTCATTCCAAACATGCGAATTGTGCATGTTGAAGACTCCATCAAGCCCAAACGTTGCTTCGTCGGTAAAAAACACAGAGGATGGAAATGTAGGATACATTTCACACTGTTCCAGGTACCACTGCGAAAACTGTGCTTTGGGTGGATAATCAACTGGTTCCAGGTTGTGGATACGCTGTAAGTGAAATGGACGTAACAATTGCTCTCGAAGGACTGTTCTTACATTCGTCTGATTCGTCCCCAAGTTACGTGCAATTGCACGAGTGCTGATTGAACGATACCGCTCCACATGCTGCAAGACAGCTTCCTCAAATTGCAGCGTTCTTACCGTGCGACGGCGTCCCTGTCCAGCTAATCTGCTAAATGACCCGGTCTCACGCAGACGTTGGTACACAGCAGCAAAGGTCGTATGATGCGGGATACGGCGATTAGGATATTGTTGTTGATAAACCCGCTGTGCAGCTCGTCCGTTGTGGTGCGCTACGTAGTACGCACCAACCATATCAGTGTACTCACTCCAGGTGTACCGCTCCATTAGTAAACAGAGACAATGCACTACTACACTGGTGGACAGCAGTTGCCTACAACTGAAGAGCGTAATACGCCCTCTAACAACTGAAGAGCGTAATACGGCCTCCACCGATTTAAATAATACTCATAGGGAAAAATGACATTAGGGAAAAATATTTGTTTTGATGTCCCCTACAACCTCCCAGAGCTTGTCGGTTTAAATTCTTTTCACCCTGTATATACTTGTGTAACTTGTATGTACTACAGTGTGTCTGCCGCTCATGTTTTCCTGTTTTGAGAAACGTGTATAGTGGTCGGTCGACGCGAGCAAACCTCGCCCCATGAGCTTTGCAGTGTGACGGAAATCTCGGGATTTGAACTCAGGGCCGTCAGGACCCCGTTAGCGCGCGATTTCTCTATTCCATTCAACGAGAAGCTTGTTTTAGGCAGAAGATTCCCTACTGCCCAAAGTTGAGTATAGGTTCACCCTTTGAATCGTGTGTTTGCAAGATCGCAATAGATTAAAATTTGCTCGCGTCCATCACATGTTCATCAAATTGATGTTCTGCCTTAAGGTTGCATAAAGTCTGTAACCTTCCGGATGTTGAGTGTAGTAAATGCTAAGTGTAAACAGAACAATTAATAGTACCCTTGAGGTCAGACAGCAACAAATTAATTTTACCTTTTCAGTAAGTGTAAAACTGAGTGAGAAACGCGATAGCCGACATTGTAATTATTTGATTGTCTGTTTCATCTATCATTTTGGTTGTTGTTGTCGGCATGTAATGCGGCCGTTGGCACAAGTGTAACGGTTAATATTGTAAATACTACACTACTGGCCATTAAAATTGCTACAGCTAGAAGAAATGCAGATTATAAACGAGTATTCATCGGACAAATATATTATACTAGAACTGACGTGTGATTACATTTTCACGCAATTTGGGTGCATAGATCCTCAGAAATCAGTACCCAGAACAACCACCTCTGGCCGTAATAACGGCCTTGATACTCCTGGGCATTGAGTCAAACAGACCTTGGATGGCGCGTACAGGTACAGCTGCCATGCAGCTTCAACACGATACCACAGTTCATCAAGAGTAGTGACTGGCGTATTGTGACGAGACAGTTGCTCGGCCTCCATTGACCAGACGCTTTCAGTTGGTGAGAGATCAGGAGAATGTGCTGGCCAGGGCAGCAGTCGAACATTTTCTGTATCCAGAAACGCCCGTACAGGACCTGCAACATGCGGTCGTGCATTATCCTGCTGAAATGTAGGCTTTGGCAGGGATCGAATGAAGGGTAGAGCCACGGATCGTAAGACATCTGAAATGTAACATCGACTGTTCAGAGTGCCGTCAATGGGAGCAAGAGGTGACCGAGACGTGTAACCAATGGCACCCCATACCATCACTCTGGGTGATACGCCAGTATGGCGATGACGAATGCATGCTTCCAATGTAAGTTCACCGCGATGCCGCCAAACATGGATGCGACCATCATGATGCTGTAAACAGAACCTGGATTCATCCGAAAAAATGACGTTTTGCCATTAATGCACCCAGGTTCGTCGTCGAGTACATCATCACAGGCGCTCCTGTCTGTGATACAGCGTCAAGGGTAACCGCAGCCACGGTCTCCGAGCTGATTGTCCATGCTGCTGCAAACGTCGTCGAACTGTTCGTGCAGATGGTTGTTGTCTTGCAAACGTCCCCGTCTGTTGACTCAGGGATCGAGACATTGGTGCACGATCCGTTACAGCCATGCGGATAAGATACCTGTCATCTCGACTGCTAGTGATACGAGGCCGTTGGGATCCAGGACGGCGTTCCGTATTACCCTCTTGAACCCCCCGATTCCATATTCTGCTAACAGTCATTGGATCTCGAGCAACGCGAGCAGCAATGTCGCGATACGATAAACCGCAATCGCTATAGGCTACAATCCGACGTTTATCAAAGTCGGAAACTTGATGGTATGCATTTCTCCTCCTTACACGAGGCATCACAACAACATTTCACCAGGCAACGGCGGTCAACTGCTGTTTGTGTATGAGAAATCGGTTGGAAACTTTCCTCATGTCAGCACGTTGTAGGTGTCGCCACCGGCGCCAACCTAAAGTTAATCATTTTCATATCACAGCATCTTCTTCCTGTCGGTTAAATTTCGAGTCTGTAGCACGTCATCTTCGTGGTGTTGCAGTTTTAATGGCCAGTAGTGTAATAATGAAATGGTGTGCTGATGTGGCCCTCAACTACGTACGCTCCGACTCAGAGTTGAAATATTAAAAGGTTTTGGCTGGTTTCGTTGTCAAGGGTTCAAATGGCTCTGAGCACTATGGGACTCAACTTCTGAGGTCATCAGTCCCCTAGAACTTAGAACTACTTAAACCTAACTAACCTAAGGATATCACACACATCCATGCCCGAGGCAGGATTCGAGTTGCGACCGTAGCCGTCGCGCGGTTCCAGACTGAAGCGCCTAGGACCGCTCGGTCACTGCGGCCTGCCCGTTGTCTAGGGGCTGGGATACGTAGTTGCCGCATTACGAGTCAAATACTGCTGAGTCTACGATATATAATATGAATACACACATGAATCGAATGGTCGAAGATTCCTATCACTCGGCAATCGCGAATGTAACGTAGAAATTTATAAATAAAAGATTGCAATAAATAAAACCTGCAGGTACTAACTTAACGACTTTAAATGATGAGTACGATAGTAGAAGTACTTTTCAGACTGTGGTATATTTCTGCAAAACACTTATTGGTGTCGATGATCCAGCAATTAAATAAAATATAAGTTGAATAACGGGGAAACAATAGATTACTACTTCACGTAATTAATTATGAACAACAACACAGCTCGCGAGATATTCACTTCTGAACGCATACTACGTGTTCACTGGACAAGGCACGGATATCACACAAGAGCACAGGTGGGCACTCTGAAATATTTCTATCCTCCGCGACCACACTCTACTAGCCGCTGTCGCGACCGTGCGTCCGTCGCGCCGTCGCGCCCAGCGCTTCCCGTGCCCTGTGCCATCCTCTCTCGCGCCGCACTCGACGAGTACAGAACTGACGAGCGCTGTGATTGGCTAGAGCGCTCGCGCCATCTCTTCAAGCCAACGCACCCACACAAACATAATGAAACACATTCGAAATGCTGGATTCATAACTAAATAACTTGACATTACATAAATATTCCTATGGTTGGTGAACCGTGAATTTACTTTCAAAACCATTTCTTCAGAATTTACTTTATTTACTAGCAATTCATCAAGAACATTAACTCATTGAATCACACTATATGAGTATGGAAGTAGTTGCCAGTGGGTAACTGATGAAACCAAATTAAATTTCTTTCAACAAATAGAAATGTTATTCCTAAAAGCCTTTTTTTAAAAACAGATTTAAAATTATAATCAGAAAGCACCCTCAAAATATCAAGTTACAATTTTATTCAGAGGCAGAAAGAACAAATGTTGTCAGTATGAGCTTTCGGGCTGAGAACCTTGCCGCTGCCTTTTGACACGGCCGTAATCACGGCCGCTCACAACAACCTCTGAAAGACTACACTGGTGCAAATCTGCAACACACCAGATTACTTTACACTAAAAATTTTTAACAACTCACACAAGCACATGAACTATGTACCCCGTAGGAGGGATGGAAATCATACAAAACACTAACAATTAAAATATTAACTTTGCCACCGAAGGTGCAACTTGATTTTAACTTCTAAGAAAAGTCTTACGGTGGAAGGGTGGCAACTTTATATACTAAAATGACCATTTAAATAAAACCCATGAAATGCAGTCTTACATCAAATATATAAACATGCTCTACATTACACATATACCGCCTCTCAAGATGATAGCCAAGATAAAAACATTTCAGGAATTCGGCCGTTACACTTCAAGCAATAAATTCCATAACACCGAATCTGACAAACATGACAGAGGCAGCTATTAATTACGGCAGACCGACAGACAGACAGACAGACACTAACTGCTTAACAAATGCGGACGAGAAACAGAGGAGCAAGCTGGGGACGAGAGACTGACCAAGAAAACAAGTAGAATTTAACAAGTAAATGAAACAACATATCACGAATGTCTTAGCTTCTAATAAACTGCGATGTCTGGCGAAGACCTGGCGCAGCACCCCCAAATCGCTCTCCCGAACCGTCCGCTGCCAGCCGCTTCAACGGACGCAGGAAGGCGCGCCGATCTCCCGTCTCACGGCGTCGCAGCTCGCACCGGCCAGACCGATGTCGTGAGTTGACTCCTGTTGCTCTCGTCTCGACCGCGAAGCCACTACCCCTCGCTATACGGCGCGGCCCACTGGACTCACGTGGCGACCTCACATACACCGACGCTCAAGACGGACAAGTCATCTCGTGTCTCAGTGAGCGACCGACCAACCGATCGATCCAGCCGCCAATGCCCATTGCCTGAAAAACTCGAGCAGACTGGCGGCCTAACACATACTAGCACTCCGGACGACAGACAGACACTGAGTACACCACACTGAGCCAGCTGACCATATCACCAAACTCGCCACCCAGCGAGCTCATAGCGCCCCTTAAAAGCACGTGAACAGGCAACCTTTCCCCTTTCCCACCAGAGGGAGACACCAAAGCTGCGATTGCCACAGCGGCGCCACCGCCAGAAACGGAGGGCGACTGCTTCACACCACGCGCTGCGGCGCGCTCTTCAAAACAGCAATTTTTACCACGGCTCAGCTGGGCGATAAACACGCTCTAACACACAGTAAAGTACATATACAGCCGGCCGAAGTGGCCGTGCGGTTAAAGGCGCTGCAGTCTGGAACCGCAAGACCGCTACGGTCGCAGGTTCGAATCCTGCCTTGGGCATGGATGTTTGTGATGTCCTTAGGTTAGTTAGGTTTAACTAGTTCTAAGTTCTAGGGGACTAATGACCTCAGCAGTTGAGTCCCATAATGCTCAGAGACATTTGAACCATTTTTGAAAGTATATATTCAAATTAAATATACATATATCAAAGGAATAGCAAGCAAAAGTAGGCCAGTAGCCTAATGTCTCTGTGCTTTCTAAAACACAGTAAATAATTGACCAATTTCTTCATGAATAGCGTATATCAGATACAAACACATAGATGAATTAATATATTTATAAGTATGCTGCTACCGTTTTTTCGTGTAACTGTGGAGTACTGACGCAATCGATAGTAATCGGCCACTTTGACCTCCAATAACTCATGTACTATTTCAGTTACATACCTGTAATTCATGCCAATTTAGGTTTACACTAATAGCTTTATAAAAACACGTCGATCGACGAAATGGGATGAGCCGTTTGGATTTTGGAAATTCGTTGTTGAGTGTTACATGTTTAATTTACAGTCAGATACCAAACTTTAAACTAATAAAGATATTGAAAATCTGATTACACCATCAGAATCATCGTGCAAATAACAGTAATGAACATGTTTCTTTTTGAGGTATCATGATTCATCTGGCTACTATTAATTTCTATACAAACTGTGAAATTTCTGCCATTAAGGTTTCAGAAAGTCCGCCATCTTTGGCTCTCCCGGCATACAAGTCTCTTTCATGAATCCAGCGTCACCAAGGAATTCCCAGCCACTTAGATTATTTCCAGGGCGCCACAACTCGCCCGTTACCTCACAACCAGCTATCAATTTGGATGCATACCAGGCATATAAAAGCATATCTCAAAAGATAGGTGTGAACAAGTGGGTATGGACCAACGCACGAATTCTGATAGGATCCCCCCTATTTCGCAGTTCTTTGCTCTGGCTGTGATGCCGCGTGATTCTGAGCCAGAAAACGTTACACGGTTTGCAAAGATGGCACAAGTTTCATGGTGCACGTCGGCTGAGCGTCTCTTTTCACGAAAGTGCTATCTAGTGTGTTATGCATCACGATAAAAATAGCTGTCAATACATTATATGTTCTTACTGGTAAATGATTATTAATCATGTGGTTATTGTTGCTGTGGTCTTCAGTACTGAGACTGGTTTGATGCAGTTCTCCATGCTACTACATCCTGTGCAAGCTTCTTCATCTCCCAGTACCTACTGCAGCCTACATCCTTCTGAATCTGCTTAGTGTATTCATCTCTTGGTCTCCCTCTACGATTTTTACCCTCCACGCTGCCCTCCATTACTAAATTAGTGATCCCTTGATGCCTCAGAACATGTCCTACCAATCGATCCCATCCTCTAGTCAAGTTGTGCCAGAAACTTCTCCCCAATTCTATTCAATACCTCCTCATTGGTTATGTGATCTACCCATCTAATCTTCAGCATTCTTCTGTAGCACCACATTTCGAAAGCTTCTATTCTCTTCTTGTCTAAACTATTTATAGTCCATGTTTCACTTCCATACATGGCTACACTCCATACAAATACTTGCAGAAACGACTTCCTGAAACTTAAATCAATACTCGATGTTAACAAATTTCTCTTCTTCAGAAACGCTTTCCTTGCCATTGGCAGTCTACATTTTATATCCTCTCTACTTCGACCATCATCAGTTATTTTGCTCCCCAAATAGCAAAACTCCTTTACTACTTTAAGTGTCTCATTTCCTAATGTCATTCCCTCAGCGTCACCCGACTTAATGCGACTACATTCCATTATCCTCGTTTTTATTTTGTTGATGTTCATCTTATACCCTCCTTTCAAGACACTGTTCATTCCGTTCAACTGCTCTTCCAAGCCCTTTGATGTCTCTGACAGAATTACAATGTCATTTTTATTTCTTCTCCATGGATTTTAATACCTACTCCGAACTTTTCACTTGTTTCCTTTACTGCTTGCTCAGTATACAGATTGAATAACATCGGGGAGAGGCTACAACCCTGTCTTACTCCCTTCCCAACCGCTGCTTCCCTTTCATGCCCCTCGACTCTTATAGCTGCCATCTGGTTTCTGTACAAATTGTAAATAGCCTTTCGCTCCCTGTATTTCACCCCTGCCACCTTCAGAATTTGAAAGAGAATATTCCAGTCAACATTCTCAAAAGCTTTCTCTAAGTCTACAAATGCTAGAAACGTAGGTATGCCTTTCCTTAATCATACCTCACGATATTACACTTAAAAACAAAAAGAAAAATGGTGTTCCCATTATCACTACATTTCATATACACTGAAAAAGAAATATCGAATGAGAAAATAAAGCCATGACCTAGAATCCAACACGGACCACCAGTTTGGTAGCGCAGTGGCTTGACCGCTTTTTTTTTTACACGCAAGCCCCTTTCTTTGAAAATTATTTTTTTTTATGCTACCCATTTCACTTTAATTATAAAAAAATAATGGAGAGTAGAGTTGTCAGTTATGAGCTGGTGGAGACAGGGTGGGCAGGGGTCGAAACCCGAGGCCTGGCCACTGTGCCTCCCCCTTCCTATTCCTGAATCACTCCCCTCTATTTTTTTTATCGGGAACAGGGTAAGTAAACAAAATATCTTTATTCGTACTTGCATACATACAACAGACATGCAATCCTTCCGGCGTAATCAACACGAGACATTACACTCGAACAAGGCGAGCAAAAGTCTTTATTAAGAAGGTTTCCTAAAAGAATAACGATAAAACTGAAGCAAGGTAAGAGGTGTGAGGCAATAGACAAAAAGGGAAGAAGCTGCAGGGGTGTGATAAGACTTGCAGGCAACTGCCTGATTGACCACCGACTTCGTTGTGCTAGACGGGATCAATTAAGCGTACCCGAGGTACAGCATCAAAACAGGAAAACATTAATAGCCATAACATCTTTAACTCCCCGTATTATAGTAATAAAAATATTTGTTTTGCAAATAAAAACCATCTTTTCTTGTTGCACTGTATTTTATTTCTCTCAGACCCGTTTCGCATTATTCACTTTAAGACATCTTCTGTGGGGATAGTTCTCGTTTTTGTTTGCCATCTGCTTTTCCTCTCGGCTGGTCGCATGCTGTATGTCGCACTACAGCTCTGTGTACGAAATACAATCGAGGACACGCAGATGACAATCAAAAACGCGAAGAATTATCCCCACTGACGATGCCTTAAAGTGAAAAAGGCACAACGACTCTGGGGGAGATAAAATACAGTGCACCAAGAAAAGTTGGTTTTTATTTACAAAACAAATATTTCGTTGCTTGCTGCGGAGGATAACCACGCAAATATACTCCTCATATTAATAATAATGTATGTTTTTAAACGATCTTTCGAAGTATAGCACTGAAAATACTATTTTTCGTCATCAATTTTGACCTCGATTGTTGATGTTGTTACTGCGGCCTTCAGTCGAGAGACTGGTTTGATGCAAAAAATGGTTCAAATGGCTCTGAGCACTATGGGACTTAACTTCTGAGGTCATCAGTCCCCTAGAACTTAGAACTACTTAAACCTAATTAACCTAAGGACATCACACACATCCATGCCTGAGGCAGGATTCGAACAGCGCCTAGAACCGCTCTACCACCCGGGCCGGTTGATTTGATGCAGTTCTCCTTGCTACTCTATCCTCTGCAAGCTTCTTCATCTCCGAGTAACTAATGCAACCTACATCCTTCTGAATCTGTTTAGTGTATTCATGCCTTGGCCTTCCTCTACGATTTTTACCCTCTGCTCTTCCCTGCAATACTAAATTCGTGATCCCTTGATGCCTCAGAACGTGTGCTGGCAACCGATCCCTTCTTCTAGTCAAATTGAATCTCAAATTCCTCTTCTCCCCAATTATGTTCAGTACCTCCTCATTAGTTACTTGATCTACCCATCGAATCAAATGGTTCAAATGGCTCTGAGCACTATGGGACTTAACGTCTGAGGTCATCAGTCCGTTAGAACATAAAACTACTTAAACCTAACTAACCTAAGGACACCACACACATCCATGCCTGAGGCAGGATTCGAACCTGCGACCGTAGCAGTCACGCGGTTCCGGACTGAAGCGCCTAGAACCGCTCGTCCACCGCGGCCGGCCCCATCTAATCTTCAGCATTATTCTGTAGCACGACATTTCGAAAGCTTATATTCTCTTCTTGCCTAAACTATTTATCGTCCATGTTTCACTTCCATACATGGCTACACTCCATACAAATACTTTCAGAAGACCTCCTGACAGTTAAATCTATACTAGATGTTAACAGATTTCTCTTCTTCATAAACCCTTTTGTTGCCATCTCCACTCTACACTTTATATCCTCCCTACTTCGACCATAGGATGTACCCGTGGTCTAGAGGAAGCGACTTTGATTCCTAATCAAAACGTCTTCGGTTCCGGGTTCAAACCCTGACACTGCCTAAATTTTGATAAATAATCAGCATTGGCGGCCGAAGACTTCCGGCATAAGAAGTCAGCCTCATTCTGCCAACGGCCTTGTCAAAGAGGGCGGAGGAGCGGATGATCAACGCCATGAGGATGCAGAAGGCAATGGAAACCACTGCATTAAATACACGTAACGTGTATCCACAGGACATGTGGCCTGTAATTGAAGAAGTGTCATGATGATCTCTCCATTGGCAAAAGATTCCGGAATAGTCCCCCATTCGGATATCCGGGAGGGGGCTGCCAAGGGGGAGGTTACCATGAGAAAAGATTGAATAATCTACGAAAGGATAACGTTCTGCGAGTCGGGGCGTGGAATTTCAGAAGCTTGAACGTGATAGGGAAACTAGAAAATCTTTAAAGGGAAATGCAAAGGCTCAATCTAGATATAGTAAGGGTCAGTGAAGTGAAGTGGAAGGAAGACAAGAATTTCTGGTCAGATGAGTATTGGGTAATATCAACAGCAGCATGTTATGAATAGGAAGGTAGGGCAGAGGGTGTGTTACTGTGAACAGTTCAGTGACCAGGTTGTTCTAATCAGAATCGACAGCAGACCAACACCGACAACGATAGTTCAGGTATACATGCCGACGTCGCAAGCTGAAGATGAACAGATAGAGAAAGTGTATGAGGATATTGAAAGGGTAATGCAATATGTAAAGGGGGACGAAAATCTAATAGTCATGAGCGACTGGAATGCAGTTGTAGGGGAAGGAGTAGAAGAAAAGGTTACATATGAATATGGGCTTGGGACAAGGAATGAAAGAGGAGAAAGACTAATTGAGTTCTGTAACAAGTTTCAGCTAGTAATAGCGAATACCCTGTTCAAGAATCACAAGAGGAGGAGGTATACTTGGAAAAGGCCGGGAGATACGGGAAGATTTCAATTAGATTACATCATGGTCAGACAGAGATTCCGAAATCAGATACTGGATTGTAAGGCGTACCCAGGAGCAGATATAGACTCAGATCACAATATAGTAGTGAGTGCAGTTCAAGACATTAGTCAGGAAGAATCAATACGCAAAGGAGTGGGATACGGAAGTACTAAGGAATGACGAGATACGTTTGAAGTTCTCTAACGCTATAGATACAGCAATAAGGAATAGCGCAGTAGGCAGTACAGTTGAAGAGGAATGGACATCTCAAAAAAGGGCCATCAAAGAAGTTGGGAAGGAAAACATAGGTACAAAGAAGGTAGCTGCGAAGAAACCATGGGTAACAGAAGAAATACTTCAGTTGATTGATGAAAGGAGGAAGTACAAACATCTTCCGGGAAAATCAGGAATACAGAAATAAAAGTCGCTGAGGAATGAAATAAATAGGAAGTGCAGGGAAGCTAAGACGAAATGGCTGCAGGAAAAATGTGAAGACATCGAAAAAGATATGATTGTCGGAAGGACAGACTCAGCATACAGGAAAGTCAAAACAACCTTTGGTGACATTAAAAGCAACGGTGGTAACATTAATAGTGCAACGGAAATTCCACTGTTAAATGCAGAGGAGAGAGCAGATAGGTGGAAAGAATACATTGAAAGCCTCTATGAGGGTGAAGATTTGTCTGATGTGATAGAAGAAGAAACAGGAGTCTATTTAGAAGAGATAGGGGATCCAGTATTAGAATCGGAATTTAAAAGAGCTTTGGAGGACTTACGGTCAAATAAGGCAGAAGGGATAGATAACATTCCATCAGAATTTCTAAAATCATTGGGGGAAGTGGCAACAAAACGACTATTCACGTTGGTGTGTAGAATATATGAGTCTGGCGATTACCATCTGACTTTCAGAAAAGCATCATCCACACAATTCCGAAGACGGCAAGAGCTGACAAGTGCGAGAATTATCGCACAATCAGCTTAACAGCTCATGCATCGAAGCTGCTTACAAGAATAATATACAGAAGAATGGAAAAGAAAATTGAGACTGCGCTAGGTGACGATCAGTTTGGCTTTAGGAAAAGTAAAGGGACGAGAGAGGCAATTCTGACGTTACGGCTAATAATGGAAGCAAGGCTAAAGAAAAATAAAGACACTTTCATAGGATTTGTCGACCTGGAAGAAGCGTTCGACAATATAAAATGGTGCAAGCTGTTCGATATTCTGAAAAAAGTAGGGGTAAGCTATAGGGAGAGACGGGTCATATACAATATGTACAACAACCAAGAGGGAATAATAAGAGTGGACGATCAAGAACGAAGTGCTCGTATTAAGAAGGGTGTAAGACAAGGCTGTAGCCTTTCGCCCCTACTCTTCAATCTGTACATCGAGGAAGCAATGATGGAAATAAAAGAAAGGTTCAGGAGTGGAATTAAAATACAAGGTGAAAGGATATCAATGATACGATTCGCTGATGACATTGCTATCCTGAGTGAAAGTGAAGGAGAATTAAATGACCTGCTGAACGGAATGAACAGTCTAATGAGTATACAGTATGGTTTGAGAGTAAATCGGAGAAAGACGAAGGTAATGAGAAGTAGTAGAAATGAGAACAGTGAGAAACTTAACATCAGGATTGACGGTCACGAAGTCAATGAAGTTAAGGAATTCTGCTACCTAGGCAGTAAAATAACCAATGACGGATGGAGCAAGGAGGACGTCAAAAGCAGACTCGCTATGGCAAAAAAGGCATTTCTGGCCGATAGAAGTCTATTAATATCAAATACCGGCCTTAATTTGAGGAAGAAATTTCTGAGGATGTACGAGGGCAGTTCAATAAGTAATGCAACACATTTTTTTTCTGAAACAGGGGTTGTTTTATTCAGCATTGAAATACACCAGGTTATTCCCCAATCTTTTAGCTACACAACACTATTTTTCAACGTAATCTCCATTCATGCTACGGCCTTACGCCACCTTGAAATGAGGGCCTGTATGCCTGCACGGTATCATTCCCCTGGTCGATGTCGGAGCCAACGTCGTACTGCATCAATAACTTCTTCATCATCCGCGTAGTGCCTCCCACGGATTGCGTCCTTCATTGGGCCAAACATATGGAAGTCCGACGGTGCAAGATCGGGGCTGTAGGGTGCATGAGGAAGAACAGTCCACTGAAGTTTTGTGAGCTCCTCTCGGGTGCGAAGACTTGTGTGAGGTGTTGCGTTGTCATGAAGAAGGAGAAGTTCGTTCAGATTTTTGTGCCTACGAACACGCTGAAGTCGTTTCTTCAATTTCTGAAGAGTAGCACAATACACTTCAGAGTTGATCGTTTGACCATGGGGAAGGACATCGAACAGAATAACCCCTTCAGCGTCCCAGAAGAGTGTAACCATGACTTTACCGGCTGAGGGTATGGCTTTAAACTTTTTCTTGGTAGGGGAGTGGGTGTGGCGCCACTGCATTGATTGCCGTTTTGTTTCAGGTTCGAAGTGATGAACCCATGTTTCATCGCCTGTAACAATCTTTGACAAGATATTGTCACCCTCAGCCACATGACGAGCAAGCAATTCCGCACAGATGGTTCTCCTTTGCTCTTTATGGTGTTCGGTTAGACAACGAGGGACCCAGCGGGAACAAACCTTTGAATATCCCAACTGGTGAACAATTGTGACAGCACTACCAACAGAGATGTCAAGTTGAGCACTGAGTTGTTTGATGGTGATCCGTCGATCATCTCTAACGAGTGTGTTCGCACGCTCCGCCATTGCAGGAGTCAAAGCTGTGCACGGCCGGCCCGCACGCGGGAGATCAGACAGTCTTGCTTGACCTTGCGGCGATGATGACACACGCTTTGCCCAACGACTCACCGTGCTTTTGTCCACTGCCAGATCACCGTAGACATTCTGCAAGCGCCTATGAATATCTGAGATGCCCTGGTTTTCCGCCAAAAGAAACTCGATCACTGCCCGTTGTTTGCAACGCACATCCGTTACAGACGCCATTTTAACAGCTCCGTACAGCGCTGCCACCTGTCGGAAGTCAATGAAACTATACGAGACGAAGCGGGAATGTTTGAAAATATTCCACAAGAAATTTCCGGTTTTTTCAACCAAAATTGGCCGAGAAAAAAAATGTGTTGCATTACTTATTGAACTGCCCTCGTACGTCTGGAGTACAGCATTGTATGGTAGTGAAACATGGACTGTGGGAAAACCGGAACAGAAGACAATCGAAGCATTTGAGATGTGGTGCTATAGACGAATGTTGAAAATTAGGTGGACTAATAAGGTAAGGAATGAGGAGGTTCTACGCAGAATCGGAGAGGAAAGGAATATGTGGAAAACACTGATAAGGAGAAGGGACAGGACGATGGGACATCTGCTAAGACAAGAGGGAATGACTTCCATGGTACTAGAGGGAGCTGTAGAGGGCAAAAACTGTAGAGGAAGACAGAGATTGGAATACGTCAAGCAAATAATTGAAGACGTAGGTTGCAAGTGCTACTCTGAGATGAAGAGGTTGGCACAGGAAAGGAATTCTTGGCGGGCCGTATCAAACCAGTCAGTAGACGACCAAAAAAAAAAAAAAAAAAGACTTCGACCATCATCAGCTATTATGCTTCGCAAATAGCAAACTCATTTACTTCTTTAAGTGTCTCATTTCCTAATGTAATTCCCTCAGCATCAACTGATTTAATTCAACTACATTCGATTACCCACGATTTGATTTTGTTGAAAGAAGGATATAAGACACTCTCCATTCCGTTCATCTGCTCTTCCAGGTCCTTTGCTGTCTCTGACAGAGCTGCAATGTCGTCGCCGGCCGGGGTGGCCGAGCGGTTCTAGGCGCTACAGTCTGTAACCGCACGACCGCTACGGCCGCAGGTTCGAATCCTGCCTCGGGCATGGGTGTGTGTGATGTCCTTAGGTTAGTTAGGTTTAAGTAGTCCTAAGTTCTAGGGAGCTGATGATCTCAGAAGTTAAGTCCCATAGTGCTCAGAGCCATTTGAACCATTTTTTTGCAATGTCGTCGCAAACCTCAAAGTTTTTATTTCTACTCCATGGATTCTAATTCCTACTGCAAATTTTTTCTTTTGTCTCCTTTATCGCTTGCTCAATACACAGATTGAATAACATCGGGGATAGGCTACAACTCTGTCTCACTCCCTTCCCATCCACTGCTTGCCTTTCACGACCCTCGACTCTTATAACTGCCATCTGATTTCTGTAGAATTTGTAAATAGCTTTTCGCTACCTGTACTTTACCCCTGCCATCTTCAGAATTTGAAAGAGAGTATTCCAGTCAACATTGTCAAAAACTTTCTCTAAGTCTACAAATGCTAGAAACGTAGGTTTGTCTTTTCTTAACCTATCTTCTCAGATGTCGTGGGGTCAGTATTGCCTCACGTGTTCCAACAATTCTACGGAATCCAGACTGATCTTCCCCGAGGTCGTCTTCCACCAGTTTTTCCATTCGCCTGTAAAGAATTCGTGTTAGTATTTTGCAACCTTTACTTATTGAACTGACAGTTCGGTAATTTTCACACCTGTCAATACTTGCTTTCTTTGGGATTGTAGTTATTATAGTCTTTTTTAAGTCTAAGGGTATTTCGCGTGTCCTTACATCTTGCACACCAGATGGTAGAGTTTTGCCAGGGCTGGCTCTACCAAGGCCATCAGTAGTTCTAATGGAATGTTGTCCACTCCAGGGGCCTTGTTTCGACTTGGGTCTTCCAGTGCTCTGTCAAATTCTTCACGCAGTTCGATTATTTTTCAAAAACTAGGGAGTGAGCCGTGGTAAAATTTGCTGTTTCGAAGAGCGCGCCGCAGCGCGTAGTGTGAAGCAGTCGCCCTCCGTTTCTGGCGGCGGCGCCGCTGTGGCAATCGCAGCTTTGGTGTCTCCCTTTGGTGGAAAAGGTTGCCTGTTCACGTGCATTTAAGGGGCGCTATCAGCTCGGCAGGGGGTCAGTCGGAGTGAGGTTAGGTCAGTCTCGCGTCACCAGTTGCTGGTCTGTCTCTCGTTTGCATTTGTGCGGCAGTTAGTGTCTGTCTGTCGTAGGAGTCCTAGTATGTCTGTCCTTTGGATCAACTTTAAGGCCAGAAAATGACAGTCTTGCCACTCCGCCAGTAACAGCTAGTGGTCGCCCGGTCGGAGCTGAGTTCCTGCATACGAGTCTGCGCGTTATGCTGCCAGTCTGCTCGAGTTGCTCGGGCAACGGTCACTGGCGGTTGGATTGGTCGGTCGCGCACTGAGACACGAGATGATGTGTCCGCCTTGAGCGTCGGCGCATGTGAGGTCCCCACGTGAGTCCATTGGGTAGCGCCGTATAGAAAGGGGTAGTGGCTTCGCGGTTCATTCGAGAGCAACAGGAGTCATCCCACGACATCGGGCTGGCCGGGGCGAGCTGCGACGCCGGGAGACGGGAGATCGGCGCGCCTTCCTGCGTCCTTTGAAGCGGCTGGCAGCGGACGGTTCGGGAGATCGTCGGGGGTGCTGCGCCAGGTCTTCGCCAGAAATCGCAGTTTATTAGAAGTGACTGGAGATGTGTTGTTTCATTTACTTGTTAAATTCTACTTGTTTTCTTGGTGAGGTCACCAGCCGCTTTGTTTTGGGGTCGTCCCACCATTCTTCTCCGTTTGCCCACCCGCTGGAAGGTGGTTATTTGTGAATTGTGGTGAATTGGGTGGTCCGTTTTTCCCTTGTTGAATTAGGGAGGTTTAGAGCAATCTGCGGTTCGGGTTGTTTAGTAAACTCCCCCCCCGGTCAATCTGCTGTACGTTAATAGCTGCCTCTGTCATGTTTGTCGGATTCGGTGTTAACGAATTTGTAGAATTAAGGTAAAGGCCGAATTCCTGAAGTATGTTTTTATCTCGCCTATCATTTTGCGAGGCGATATATGTGTAATGCAGAGCACGTTGTACACTTTATGCAAGTCTGAATTTCATGGGTTTTATTTAAATAGTCATTTTTATAAAGTTGCCACCCTTCCACCGTAAGAGCCCTTTTAAAAACAAATTGCACTTTGGTGGCAAATAATTTCTTAGTGTGAGTGTTTGTACCATTTCCATCCCGCTTACGGGGTGCATTTTTCAGAGGTCGGTGTGAGAGGTCGAGACTACGGCCGTGTTGAAAGGGGGCGGAAGCTTCTCAGCCCGAAGGCTCCTACAGAAAAAAAAAAAAAAAAAAAAAAAAAAAAAAAAAAAAAAACTGTTGTTATTCTGCTTCTGAATAATTGTAACTTGATATTTAAAGGGCGCTATCTGATTGTAATTTTAAATCTGTTTTTGAAAAGGCTTTTAGGAATAAAATTCACATTTGTTAAAGATAATTTTATTTTCCATCAGAGAATTCTTCAGCTTATGTTAACATCGGCGAATCAACTCAAGAATTCCGCATGATGAGGGGTGCCAAGCAAGGCGATCCCATCTCCCCAAAACTGTTCTCTGCTGTAATGGAAATGGCTATGTCAAAGCTGAGCTGGGAAGGTAAGAGAATTAGAATTACTGGAAGAAGGCTTACCAACTTGAGATTTGCTGATGATATTGCCTTACTGGCCAAAGACTTCGCAGAGCTCCAAAACTTAGTTACAGATCTTGCATCGGAATGTCAGGTGGTTGGCTTGAACATGAACCGTTCCAAAACAAAAGTAATGTCCAACAAATGGGTCCCAGATGGAGATGTGAAAGCCAAGGACAGTCTACTAGAAGAGGTTAGTGAATATGTCTACCTTGGCCAGATTATTAATATGAAGGGAGACAAAAGGCCAGAAATCTATCGACGCATCAAGCTTGGCTGGTAAGCATTTCGGAAGAATCCAAAAGTATTCAGATCAAAAATGCCAGTAAATCTGAAGAAAACAGTATTTGATCAATGCATTCTTCCTGTGATGACGTATGGCTGCGAGACATGGACACTGAACTCATTTACAAAAGGGAAACTTAGGACAGCACAGAGGGCTATGGAGAGATCAATGCTGGGCTATACAAGAAACGATAGGAAAAGGGCAGATGACATCCGGTCTGTGACGAAGGTTAAGGACATCTTAGAGACAGTAGGGTCCTTGAAATGGCAGTGGGCTGGCCACGTCGCAAGAAGAAAAGACAACAGATGGACGAAGCTAGTACTGGAGTGGAGTCCGAGAGAGCACCGGAGGCCTAGAGGAAGACAACCAGACAGATGGGACAAAGACATCAAGAAGATCGCTGGTGACACCTGGCAGAGAACTACCCAAGACCGTCCCACTTGGAGAAGACTGCTGAAAGCCTGCCTGAATCCACGACTCGAAGAGGCCACATCATTTAATGATCGAATTGGCTGATGATGATGATGACTTCCTGGCAACTACTTCCACGCTCACCTAGTGTGATTAAATGTGTTAAAGTTCTTGGTGAATCGCTAGTAAATAAAGTAAATTCTTTAAGAAAATATTTTGAAAGTAAAATTACGGTTCAGGGACTGTCTATCAAAAAGCCGAATCACGGGTCTCTTTATTTTGGATACAGAACGTGCTTGAAAAACTTGGTCAAAACTGGTGACCCCCGTATCAGACGCTCCCCTTGTGATAGAGGATCGCTCATCGTGTCGAGACGACGAGCGGTGCTGACTGATGAAAAGGTTGCGGAGAGTGACGCAAGACCGGGAGGCGCGGACAGGTAGCCGAAGAGCGACAGAGCGGAGAGGGGGTACCGCTACACACGCGTGGGTGTCAGCTGAGCCCCCGCCCCCACCCCCTCCGCCGCCCCTGGGTAACCCGAGCAGGCGGCGCGCGGTCCACGTCACTCGCCCACCGAGGACACGGGCGGCCCCCCGTCACCTGCCGGGAGCCGGCGAGCACCAGTCGCCCGCAGACCGCCCGCGCCGCCGGAAGCACGCTCCGCCACTTACCGCAGCGCGCAGGTACTGTACCGTAGCCTACACACGGAGATAGAATTAGGGGAGACGGCGCTACAGACTTACGCTCTAAGCCAGTTGGAGGGGCCTGCCGCCATCTTCGATCCCCCAAAACATTAGCAGACGAGTGTGTACAATTGCTTCTCGTTTGTTATTTCTGTCTTGTGCACGCGATATTTGCAGGGTGTTACAAAAAGGTACCGCCAAACTTTCAGGAAACATTCCTCACACACAAATAAAGAAAAGATGTTATGTGGACATGTGTCCGGAAACGCTTATTTCCATGTTACAGCTCATTTTAGTTTCGTCAGTATGTACTGTACTTCCTCGATTCACCGCCAGTTGGCCCAATTGAAGGAAGGTAATGTTGACTTTGCTCTACAGTACTAGCATCAAGCACATCAGTACGTAGCATCGACAGGTTAGTGTTCATCACGAACGTGGTTTTGCAGTCACTGCAATGTTTTCAAATGCGGAGTTGCAGATGCCCATTTGATGTATGGATTAGCACGGGGCAATAGCCGTGGCGCGGTACGTTTGTATCGAGACAGATTTCCAGAACGAAGGTGTCCCGACAGGAAGACGTTCGAAGCAATTGATTGGCGTCTTAGGGAGCACGGAACTTTCCAGCCTATGACTCGCGACTGAGGAAGACCTAGAACGACGAGGACACCTGCAATGGACGAGGCAATTCTTTGTGCAGTTGACGATAACCCTAATGTCAGCGTCAGAGAAGTTGCTGCAGTACAAGGTAACGATGACCACGTCACTGTATGGAGAGTGCTACGGGAGAACCAGTTGTTTCCGTACCATGTACAGAGTGTGCAGGCACTATCAGCAGCTGATTGGCCTCCACGGGTACACTTCAGCGAATGGTTCATCCAACAATGTGTTAATCCTCATTTCAGTGCAAATGCTCTCTTTACGGATGAGGCTTCATTCCAACGTGATCAAATTGTAAATTTTCACAATCAACATGTGTGGGCTGACGAGAATCCGCACGCAATTGTGCAATCACATCATCAACACAGATTTTCTGTGAACGTTTGGGCAGGCATTGTTGGTGATGTCTTGATTGGGCCCCATGTTCTTCCACCTACGCTCAATGGAGCACGTTATCATGATTTCATACGGGATACTCTACCTGTACTGCTAGAACATGCGCCTTTACAAGTACGACACAACATGTGGTTCATTCACGATGGAGCTTCTGTACATTTCAGTCGAAGTGTTCGTACGCTTCTCAACAACAGATTCGGTGACCGATGGATTGGTAGAGGTGGACCAATTCCATGGCCTCCACGCTCTCCTGACCTCAACCCTCTTGACTTTCATTTATGGGGGCATTTGAAAGCTCTTGTCTACGCAACCCCGGTACCAAATGTAGAGACTCTTCGTGCTCGTATTGTGGACGGCTGTGATACAATACGCCATTCTCCAGGGCTGCATCAGCGCATCAGGGATTCCATGCGACAGAGGGTGGATCCATGTATCCCCGCTAACGGAGGACATTTTGAACATTTCCTGTAACAAAGTGTTTGAAGACACGCTGGTACGTTCTGTTGCTGTGTGTTTCCATTCCATGATTAATGTGATTTGAAGAGAAGTAATAAAATGAGCTCTAACATGGAAAGTAAGCGTTTCCGGACACATGTCCACATAACATATTTTCTTTCTTTGTGTGTGAGGAATGTTTCCTGAAAGTTTGGCCGTACCTTTTCGTAACACCCTGTATTTTATATAGTAAATGTCACACTGTTTTAGTGAACAACAGCATAAGGAACGCAACTTCAACCGTTTTTTTCTGGTCTTAAATGCGTATTCGATACAGTAATACGACACGAAAGTATGACGCTTGTGGCCCCAGTATTGGAATTCCTCTTTGTTTATACACTTCGAATAACCGAGAAGTATGTGCTACGAAAAGCGTGCTTTCGTAATCCATTTCTGTTCGCTTTCATTGTGTGTCGATAATTGATAAAGCCACACACTCCGTTTTCAGGCCACGAGTGGCCTATTGGGACCATCCGACCGCCGTGTCATCCTCAGTGGAGGATGCGGATAGGAGGGGCGTGGGGTGAACACCCGGTCTTTATGATGGTTTTCTTTGACTAGAGCCGCTACTATTCACTCGAGTAGCTCCTCAATTGGCATCACGAGGCTGAGTGCACCCCGAAAAATGGCAACAGCGCATGGCGGCCTTGATGGTCACCCATCCAAGTGCCGACCACGCCCCACAGCGCTTAACTTCGGTGATCTCACGGGAACCGGTGTATCCACTGCGGCAAGGCCGTTGCCTAATTGATAAAGCCAGAACCCCAAAATCAGTTATTGATAGTTTAGAGCCACCGATTTGTATTCGTTGCATTTTCAAGTCAAATGAAAATTTTAAATGTTCAAGTTTGCAAGAAACTTTCCTTATTTCCTCTGGTGTCCCATAGATGTATGCAGAGATGATATAAGCAAGCCAGCTGTCATGTGAACAAAGATTCGTTAAATCACGAAGGAAAAGATTGTCAGGCACATTGTAGTTTACACATCTGCTTCGTTCTTAAATTGTACCTACCAAGTGACATTCAGTGTGGCAAATAACAGCAATTTACAGGGTAACATGACAACACAGTGGTTAATGTAATGATCTAAATAGCCTGGACTTACATAGGGAACTGTGCTGTAACAAATATGTATCCTTTAAGTGCTTATAATTTAACCACTGTAACAGGTGTTCCACGCATTTTACTGAAGACTTAATTAACTATTTGTAGTTATATTACTTTTATATTAAATTATCGCATTGTAAAACAGTAGTCCCCATTTTCAGGATATTTCTTGCCAGGACTTTCCAGTTACTTGGGAATAAGCAAACACTGAAAACCAAGTGCATTGCTCACCTCCAGAGAGCTCTTCGCGTTGGACTGATAGGAAATCTAAAGTCAAATCACAGAAATAAAACCATACTCTAAAACTTAACAGTTCATCAGAAGTATGTATAAGAAAATAGCGGTTAAATAAGTCCACTTACGAATGAAATGTGATTTGTTTAGACTACAATCAGAACGATTAGTACACCCGTAAGTGACGCAAGCCGGCATTTTTTATCAAAACAGTTCGCGACTACACGGAATAAAATCACCAAAAGCGAATGTTTTGGGGTAGATAACATGGCGGATCTTGACTTGGGTCGGCTTCAAGTTTGTGACGTCGTGACAACTCCTCTTATTTTTACCTCCATGAGCCTACAGGATACCACTGACAGATAGCCTGCGTGACGTCACGAAGTGGGTGCCGAGCCGCGGGGATCCCTCAGGCTTCCAGTGCGCTCTTCGTGCGTCATCTAAAGGCCTCTGATCGACATGTAGGAAGATTCCTGCTTGGTTCTGGCAGACATAGGGTCCAGCACCCAGTTACTGGTATCTTTAGATTTCTGCTTGCTATAGCGATCACTATAGCAAGCAGAAATCTAAAGATACCAGTAACTGAGTGCTGGACCCTATTTTTACCACAACCGAGGGACCTGAAGATGGCGTAGTAGATGGTCGAAACTGGTAGCCAAATAAAATAAGTTTGGAGATTAGAGGGCTGATAGGTGTTTGATTTGACACCCTGTAGCGAACAGCCGAGTCCCGCAATCATTTCTGAAAAGATGGACATGCAGAGACTTCTCTCGATTGGGTTTAAACTCCGGGGAATTTGGTGGCTAGTAGGGTACGGTAAACACACCCTGACGCTCTTCGAACGAGGCATGTACATTGCGAGGTGTGCGCCACGATGCATTGTCCTGCTGGTAGATGCCATCGTGCTGAGGAAAAAGCTAACTGCATGTAGGGTGGACATGGCTCCCAATGATAACTGCATACTTGCTCTGATCCATTGCGCCTCTCAGAATGACGAGATCACCCATCGTGTTGGATGGCACCATTTTGTCATGCACGTTATACTATAGCCGTGGTGTCACGTAAGCAGTTTACAGACTTAGCCGTTTCGGAAATGCTGTCACCCTTCCGAAAGCCAATAATCATGCCCTTTTTGGACGTCAGATGAATCGCTCCGTTTACGCTTTACGACGAGTGCAATGTTTTACACGTCCCTCCAACATGCTGTGTGTATCCTCCAGTGCTAGTGCTGCCAGCTGCCGTCTGTGGGTGACTATTGCACTTTGACGTCGAATGTAGCCGATGATCACATTTATGGAAAATTTGGAAATTCCTATGGAACCAAACTGCTGATGTCATCGGTCCCTAAGCTCACACGATTCCTAATCTAACGTAACTAACTTACACTAAGCACAACACAGACATCCATGCCCGAGGGAGAACTCGAACCTCAGACGGGGGCAGCCACTCGATCCGTGACAAGGCGCCTTGGACCGCGTGGCTACTCCACGCGGCCGCATTAATGTGACTGGACTTGGGGTAACAAATGAAATTAAAACATGACAGTATTGAAGAACAGCTAGAGGACGTATTACACATGCATTATTTTCTATGTGTTCCTTCCAATTTAAATTGCTCGTAATTGTAATTCCTTGGCATTTAGTTGAATTTATTGTTTTTAGATTAGACTGATTTATCGTGTAACCGAAGTTTAACGAATTCCTTTGACCATTCTTGTGGATAACCTCACTCTTTTCGTTATTTACAGTCAACTGCCAATTTTTTCACCATACAGATATCTTTTCTAAATCGTTCTGCGATTTGTTTCGATCTTTTGATGACTTTACTAGTCGATAAACAACAGCATCATCTGCAAACAACCTAAGACGGCTGCTCAGATTTTCTCCTAAATTTTTAATACAGATAAAGAACAGCAGAGAGCCTATAACACTACCTTGGGGAATGCCAGAAATAACTTCTATTTTACTCGATGACTTTCCGCCGAGTACTACGAACTGTGACCTCTCTGACAGGAAGTCATGAACCCTGTCACATAACTGAGACGATATCCCATAAGCACGCAGTTTCACTACAATCCGCTTGTGTGGTACAGAGTAAAAAGACTTGTGGAAATCTAAAATTACGGAATAAATTTGATATCCATTATCAATATCATTCAACACTTCGTGTGACTAAAGAGCTAGCTGTGTTTCACAGGAACGATGTTTTCTAAATCCGTATTGACTGTGTGTCAATAGATAGTTCTCTTCGAGGTAATTCATAATGTTCGAACGCAATATATGTTCCAAAATTCTGCTGCATATCGACGTTAATGATATAGGCCAGTAATTTAGTGGATTATTCCTACTACCTTTCTTGAATATTGGTGTGACCTGTGTGTGCAACTTTCCAATTTTTGGGTAAGGATCTTTCGTCGAGCGAACGGTTGTATATGCTTACCAGATAGGATTAACGCAGTACATCGAAAAAGTTCAGAGAAGAGCCGCACGTTTTGTATTATCGAGAAATAGTGGAGAAGGTGTTACGCACATGATATAGCATTTGGGGTGGATATCATTAAACCATTGCGGCTGAATCTTCTCACGAAATTTCAGTCACCAACTTTCTCCTCCGAATGCGAAAATATTTTGTTGACGCCGACGTACATAGGGCGAAACGATCATCCTAATGAAATAAGGGAAATCAGAGCTCGCACGGAAAGACACAGGTGT
Source organism: Schistocerca serialis cubense (assembly GCF_023864345.2). Lineage (NCBI taxonomy): Eukaryota > Metazoa > Arthropoda > Insecta > Orthoptera > Acrididae > Schistocerca > Schistocerca serialis. The sequence goes on from NC_064649.1 coordinate 16,294,079, forward strand.
TCGATTTTTTCGCACGCCGTACGAGACCGGAATAATAGAGAATTATTGTGAAGGTGGTTCGATGAACTCTCTGCCAGGCACTTAAATGTGATTTGCAGAGTGTCCATGTAGATGTAGATGTAGATCCCACACCGCGCAGCAGTACTCTAAAAGAGGACGGACAAGCGTAGTGTAGGCAGTCTCTTTAGTAGACCAGTTGCGTTTTGTAAGTGGTCTCCTAATATATCATCTATTATACTGCGACGCCAACTAAAGTAAGGTTTTGGAAGTCTAGTTTCTGTAACCATAGTGTTTCAGCCAAATATGAACCCAGTTATAACAATTTTAATTATTTTAATTACTTTTTTTCCAGATTTTGTATTGCGGGATCGCTGAATTCATTCTAAGTGGTCAAAATAGTTCATTCTCAATTCCCCAAATGCATTTTTACCAAACACGAAGTTCGTTTTTCATGTTACGATAATTTAAAAGTACATGTCTGAAAGAAGAAGCTATTCTTTCATACCAAGTTTTTTCGCACTACGCTGCCTACCACCAGAATGTGGTTTTTAATATCCTCTGAGACATATATTTCTCCTATTTCAATCAATGTTTGCCCTAAATCTAGAAAGCCTATATACTGCTAAATGGCCTCAAGTCCAAACAAACATTTCCACACACTTGTCAGCCACTACGTCTTTGTCCTCTTTAAAAAAAATTATGAGGTGACGAAACTGCTGATCAAACTTACAAACATTCCGTAATATACTCGCGGTTCCCGAATGAGTGTTTAGTAACTTTTTACGCAATTTGCATTGCGAGACACATACCGATTTTTTTTAAGCTGTCTCATAGACACACGAAAACTTTTCCCATGGGCTCTGTTTCGTGACTCGTATATATCCCGTCAATTCTTAATTTCTCTTCACTCTCCTTTAAGTTTGGCAACGGCCTTGCCGCAGTGGATACACCGGTTCCCGTGAGATCACCGAAGTTAAGCGCTGTTGGGCGTGGCCGGCGGTTGGATGGGTGACCATCCAACCGCCATGCGCTGTTGCCATTTTTCGGGGTACACTCAGCGTCGTGATGCCAATTGAGGAGCTACTCGACCGAATAGTAGCGGCTTCGGTCAAGAACACCGTCATAACGACCGGGATAGGGGTGTGCTGACCCCACGCCCCTCCGCTTCCTCCACGGAGGATGACACGGCGGTCGGATGGTCCCGATATGCCACTCGTGGCCTGAAGACGGAGTGAGTGCTCCTTTAAGTTTGGTTTGTTAATTTTGCTGCTCTCACCCGTAAGATAGCTTAACTGTAGGGAAACTCCACACGCAAGCATGTACGTTGCTATTCTGCAATCGCTCTGGACTGACAACGCAAACTGTTGTCAGGTGCAGGAGGTCATGTGAAGCTTGCCAAGCTTGCGGAAACCCAAGCTGACCTGCTTTGACTATTGCGCTTCAGTAACTTGTTCTCTTTGTGTCTCCGATGCGGCAGGTTGAGCTGCTTTAACGGTTGCAGCCCTGATAGGGGCAGGCAGGCTGGAAGGAGGATTCGTGCACCTCTGGCTTCAACGAGCATGTTATCTCTGCATCTGTAATCTGCAAGCCTCTGTGAAGTGGTAGCGGCTCGGGGCTGGGAAGTTATGTGAAGAGATAGCGGCAAAGAAAAATATACCATTATTTACGCACGCTTATCTTAGTAATTCAAATTATCAATTTATAAGTGAAGAGGTAACAGGTAAGGACAATATACCATTATTTACACACGCTTATCTTAGCAATTAAAATTATCAATTTCATATACACCAAACCAGTCCTTCGGTCCGTTAAGATTGCGAACTGTAAATCGCCTCTCTATCTCTCTCTTCTTTGGTATTAAAGTGTTTTGATTTTAATGCAAGATGTGGTCGGAATTGTTTGGAAAAAGGAAAATGATATTTAGTACACTGTTGGAGTGTCGTATATTCTGCACGCTTTTAAATGTGGCCTACATTTACGCCGACGATAATCAAAGTTGCTACGCAGGCAAAAATTTTAGTAAAAATTGGTACACTTTTCCTTCCAATGGTTTAATTATGTTATCCAAACTCTCGGCTAGATCAAAAATAATCAGAAGTAGGATGTAACTTTACTGTTATTGCACGATAAATCAATTGCTGCGAAGAAAGAGCCTGTATAACCATCTACATAGCGTAAGGATTTTGTACTCAAGATAAATAATTTCATTTATATCACAGTGGTTTCAGTTTGCTGAAGTATTTACTTGACAGAAATAAATTTGATTGCAAACTCAAAGATATCGTGAAGCAAACCTAACTGCAGTTAAATGGTTCAAATGGCTCTGAGCACTATGGGACTTAACATCTGAGGTCATGAGTCCCCAAGACTTAAAACTACTTAAACCTAACTAACCTAAGGGCATCACAGACATCCATGCCCGAGGCAAGATTTGAACCTGCGATCGTAGCAGCTGCACCGTTCCGGAGAGAAGCGCCTAGAACCGCTCGGCCACTGCGGCCGGCTAACTGCAGTTAAATTTATCTGTGCAATTCCGTACAGATTCTGATAAAACGAACTTTGAAAATATCAATGCTTGATAATTATTATCAATATTCAAAGTAATTATTACGTTAACTTGAGGGTGAAGCCCAATATTTAATATTTTAATTTGATTCCACATGATGGCCGCCTGTGCGCTATTATGTCAACAACAAAAAGCCAGATGAGCAGTCTTCTACAAAACTTACTCTAAATAATTATTTTCGCTTAAATATTTCCACAGCGAGGGAAGGGTTTTCAATAAGAACAAGAGAAATTGACTTTTTAACATATACTGTAACAGAAAATAAGTACATTAAATACTTAGTGCGTCACAACAGCTACGTAACTTAAACAACTAGAGAGACGAAATTTGGATTAGACCTTTGAACCAATTCTTTTTTACATTAATGAGACGGGATTTACATGGTTACAAAGAATGTCTTTATATTGTACAGTTATTCTTTGATACTAAAATACATATTTTATTAATGTTTTGAACACAAAAAATATCATAATAACGCTGTAAGTTGTATAATTACCTGTCGTGTTAGCTACGGTTTTTATTGACAGAAATACACTCACTTTTGTTCTTTCTTTACACTTGACATTTACACGTCTGCTATAGGTTAGGTTTAATTTTTATTGGGCTTTTCCAGGAGATGTCACAACTTGTCGGTAATTTCTTCAATGAATGGTTGTGTTTTTATTAACTGGTCTAGAAGTTTCCTCTGAACTGAATGTTTCACTAAAGAAGGAAGTCTCTCTTCTGAAATTGCATTCCTTGGTTTTGGTTTTATAGGTCATATGCTCCAGGCAAGAAAAGCTTCGTTCCATCGCTACTGTAGTAGAAGAGATGGACAGAATAAGTCACAATAGTTTATAAGTACCTGTAAAAAATGTCATTATTTTGCGAAGGATGTTAAATACATTCAGTTCTTCCCGAATTTCCAAATGCGTTAGCTCTCGTTCACCTTCTTCTCGCTCTTAGAAACCTCATCTGTGTTGCTAGTGTGAGACTTTCTTGGCGTTTACTTATAAACCGGGATTAATTTCCGTTAAAATTTCAATCTTCTCCTATCCTCGTTTTATTTTTTAGAGGTGGTTGTTCTGGGTACTGATTTCTCAGGATCTATGCACCCAAATTGCGCGAAAATGTAATCACATGTCAGTTCTAGTATAATATATTTGTCCAATGAATATCCGTTTATCATCTGCATTTCTACTTGGTGTATCAATTTTAATGGCCAGTAATATATATAGGCGACTAAATGTGCAGCTGTTGAGCAGCTGGCCACGCAGATGACCCAAGGGGCTGCAACGGGCTCCAGTAGCAGGCGCCTGGTTCGTGCACCCATGCTGAGTGCTGTTCATTGGCGAGGAAGGCAGGAATTTGCTTGCCAGTACCGGAACCGGACGACCACCGAGTGGCAAAAGGTCGACTTTTGAGATGAATCAAGTGTTCTTGCTGCATTGGCGTTAAACCTCTGCCACAATCGTCAGGAGTGTCCACACTACAGGTGGGAGGCTTTGGGTTTGGGGAATGTTTTTGTGGCATTCCCTGATTGATATCGTCGGTCTGGAAGGCACAGTGGACCAACACAAGTATACATCTATCCTTGGGGACCACGTCCACAACTACATGCAGTTTACTTTTCCTCTGCATAATGGCATCTACCAGCAGGACAACGCAACGTGCCACACACCTCATGCGTGGTTCGAAGAGCACCAGGGTGAGTTTACCGTACTCTCCTGAGCACCAAACTCCACGAATTTAAACCCAGTGGAGAATCTCTGGGACCACCTCGACTGGCCTGTGAAACCTTCCCGTCTCCACTATATCCCTTTTGTTACACAACCTTCCCTTCTACAGTAACCTATGAAACCTTTCCTTAGGATTTCTGTTGTTGTTGTTGTCGTCTTCAGTCCTGAGACTGGTTTGGTGCAGCTCTCCATGGTACTCTATCCTATGCAAGTTTTTTCATCTCCCAGTACGTACTGCAGCCTACATCCCTCTGAATCTGCTTAGTGTATTCATCTCTTGGTCTCCCTCTACGATTTTTACCCTCCACGCTGCCCTCCAATACTAAATTGGTGATCCCTTGATGCCTCAGAACATGTCCTACCAACCGATCCCTTCTTCTAGTCAAGTTGTGCCACAAACTCCTCTTCTCCCCAATTCTATTTAGTACCTCTTAGGATTTCTATCTCTTGCTTAATAACAACAAATGAAATCTCCCCTTTGAAATTTATTCTCTTTCTCTATCTTGCCATACAAATTTAATTGCTGCTTATTAAAAGTGATTTTCTGATTATTTCGACGAAACATAGAATGTGTCGTCGTCGTGTGGCCCTCAGTCGTTATCTGCAATAACCCAAAACTGTTCCCTACCGTTTTTGCTGTTACTGGATCGCCATCTGACTGCTACATCGAACTGCAACATGAATATACTTACTCTGTTTTACTATACTCTATTAACTGCTGGTGGGCTGTCATAATAAGTAGTTGTATTTATTACCAAAGCTGACGTTATTCTTTAATAGCAAAGCTGACGTTATTCTTTAATTAATTTGACTCAATTTACGTAATTCATTGTTACACTTTTTCTTGACAACAATAAAATTTTTGCAAACTTTTAGGTTGATGGTTTCTCGGATGGATTATAATCAGTAATGAAACATTGCTGGCAAAAATTAATTATATTCTGAAAACGTTTCTTCAAATATTTACTGCTGGTAATGAAATGATTTTTAAAAAATGGTTCAAATGGCCCTGAGCACTATGGGACTTAACTTCTGAGGTCATCAGTCCCCTAGCACTTAGAACTACTTAAACCTAACTAACCTAAGAACATCACACACATCCATGCCCGAGGTAGGATTCGAACCTGCGACCATAGGGGTCGCGCGGTTCCAGTCTGTAGCGCCTAGAACCGCTCGGCCACTTCGGCCGGCCTCGGATTAGGGAACGATGGGGAAGGATAATGGCCGTGCCCTTTCAAAGGAACCATCCCAGCATTTGCTTGGAGCGATTTAGGGAAATCACGGAAAACATAAATCAGGATGACCGGACGCGGGATTGAACCGTCGTCCTCCCGAATGCGGCGCCAGTGTGCTAACCACTGCGCCACCTCGCTCAGTTTTTTCACAAGTGGTCACGTTAATGTTACTCGACCATAAGCCGTCCTTTGCTTTCTGGAGTCGAGGTGTGCGGGAGAAACTTTGCACGCAATTTTCTGTTCTTCAAAACATCTTGGAGAATCTCTCGAATACCTGATGTGAAAGTGTTGGTCCACTGTGGTTTGTAACGCAGCAACTTTGACACAGTATGAGCGTACGTCCATTGCCTAACCCCACGTCTGTTGTTTGCAGTTGTTAGCTTAAGTTGCACAGTAGTTCAGTGCGCTGCCGTCGCTTACAGGCGAGGAATAAACTTAGTGTCGGAACTATTCGGACGAACGGTGTAGATGTGTGTTTCAGTTCGCGCCAGTTTTCTGTCCCCCCTGTCGGTTCCTTATCGTAGAATGTTTTCCGTTGTGGGACGAGATCCAGTCCTGGATGCAAGTAACAGAAACCTCTGGCGATGCAGTGCGATAGCTCCTTATCTCGGCAGTTCTGCAGACTACTTTTAAGCTTCAACACACATTTTTAACGCAGCTGTGTGAACTGGCTGCAAACACTAAGCGATATCCACCCTCTCTGCCAAAATCGTGGTATATTTTGTAATTGTCCTAGTTGTTAACCAATGCGCCCGTCCATCACAGCTGGGGAGAAAAGTCTTGAAATACACTCCTGGAAATGGAAAAAAGAACACATTGACACCGGTGTGTCAGACCCACCATACTTGCTCCGGACACTGCGAGAGGGTTGTACAAGCAATGATCACACGCACGGCACAGCGGACACACCAGGAACCGCGGTGTTGGCCGTCGAATGGCGCTAGCTGCGCAGCATTTGTGCACCGCCGCCGTCAGTGTCAGCCAGTTTGCCGTGGCATACGGAGCTCCATCGCAGTCTCTAACACTGGTAGCATGCCGCGACAGCGTGGACGTGAACCGTATGTGCAGTTGACGGACTTTGAGCGAGGGCGTATAGTGGGCATGCGGGAGGCCGGGTGGACGTACCGCCGAATTGCTCAACACGTGGGGCGTGAGGTCTCCACAGTACATCGATGTTGTCGCCAGTGGTCGGCGGAAGGTGCACGTGCCCGTCGACCTGGGACCGCACCGCAGCGACGCACGGATGCACGCCAAGACCGTAGGATCCTACGCAGTGCCGTAGGGGACCGCACCGCCACTTCCCAGCAAATTAGGGACACTGTTGCTCCTGGGGTATCGGCGAGGACCATTCGCAACCGTCTCCATGAAGCTGGGCTACGGTCCCGCACACCGTTAGGCCGTCTTCCGCTCACGCCACAACATCGTGCAGCCCGCCTCCAGTAGTGTCGCGACAGGCGTGAATGGAGGGACGAATGGAGACGTGTCGTCTTCAGCGATGAGAGTCGCTTCTGCCTTGGTGCCAATGATGGTCGTATGCGTGTTTGGCGCCGTGCAGGTGAGCGCCACAATCAGGACTGCATACGACCGAGGCACACAGGGCCAACACCCGGCATCATGGTGTGGGGAGCGATCTCCTACACTGGCCGTACACCACTGGTGATCGTCGAGGGGACACTGAATAGTGCACGGTACATCCAAACCGTCATCGAACCAATCGTTCTACCATTCCTAGACCGGCAAGGGAACTTGCTGTTCCAACAGGACAATGCACGTCCGCATGTATCCCGTGACACCCAACGTGCTCTAGAAGGTGTAAGTCAACTACCCTGGCCAGCAAGATCTCCGGATCTGTCCCCCATTGAGCATGTTTGGGACTGGATGAAGCGTCGTCTCACGTGGTCTGCACGTCCAGCACGAACGCTGGTCCAACTGAGGCGCCAGGTGGAAATGGCATGGCAAGCCGTTCCACAGGACTACATCCAGCATCTCTACGATCGTCTCCATGGGAGAACAGCAGCCTGCATTGCTGCGAAAGGTGGATATACACTGTACTAGTGCCGACATTGTGCATGCTCTGTTGCCTGTGTCTATGTGCCTGTGGTTCTGTCAGTGTGATCATGTGATGTATCTGACCCCAGGAATGTGTCAATAAAGTTTCCCCTTCCTGGGACAATGAATTCACGGTGTTCTTGTTTCAATTTCCAGGAGTGTAACTTGGCTACGCTACTACTTAGTTACTAAAGACTCTGACGGTTAGAGGGAAACACTAGACTAACACTGCCTCTATTTACGAATTGCACATACGATGTATGAACTGCCGGCCGGGGTGGCCGAGCGGTTCTAGGCGCTACAGTCTGGAACCGCACGACCGCTACTGTCGCAGGTTCGAATCCTGCCTCGGGCATGGATATGTGTGATGTCCTTAGGTTAGCTAGATTTAAGTAGTTCTAAGTTCTAGAGGACTGATGACCTCAGATGTTAAGTCCCATAGTGCTCAGAGCCATTTTCACAACATATTACCAGGAATCTAACTGTTTCCATTCGAAGATTTTTCAGTCTGTTTTAGGATAATTATTTTTCTGAACTAAATAAAAATACAAACATATCTTCTGTGTAAAAATTTCTAGAGTCCCTAGTTGAAACACATAAAATGGAAAAATCCGTTTACAAGATCAATAGTTTCCGGTTCCGTTACTGCTCTCTGCTGGCAGTATTATTTTTATTACACGAATGGATCATAGGAGTGCTGAATGCTTACTTTAAAGTGTGCGACCTATTCTTAAAGTAATTTTATCGTGACCGTCCGTACGTGAGCAATTCATACTAATATTATAAACACGAAAGCAACTCGGTCTGTTACGCTTTCACGAGTAAGCCACTGAACCGATTTTGACGAAATTTGGTGGGGAGGTAGCTTGAACGGTTGAGGAAGAACTTAGGCTACTGCAGATAATGCATAGCACAAGATATTTTTTGATTTGAAGAATATAACGTGAAGTATGGATCAATAATTAGTCTTTGAAAAGGCTATGTACTATTTGACTTTTGAACTTTATCATATTTGTGAAAATCTACATCTACATCTGCATCCATACTCCGCGAGTCACTTGACGGTGTGTGGCGGAGGTACCTTGAGTATCTCTATCGGTTCTCCCTTCTATTCCAGTCCCGTATTGTTCGTGGAAAGAAAGATTGTCGGTATGCCTCTGTGTGGGCTCTAATCTCTCTGATTTTATCCTCATGGTCTCTTCGCGAGATATACGTAGGAGGGAGCAATATACTGCTTGACTCTTCGGTGAAGGTATTTTCTCGAAACTTCAACAAAAGCCCGTACCGAACTACTGAGCGTCTCTCCTGCAGAGTCTTCCACTGGAGTTTATCTATCATCTCCGTAACGCTTTCGCGATTACCAAATGATCCTGTAACGAAGCGCGCTGCTCTCCGTTGGATCTTCTCTATTCTTCTATCAACCCTATCTGGTACGGATCCCGTACCGGTGAGTAGTATTCAAGCAGAGAGCGAACAAGTGTACTGTAACCTACTTTCTTTGTTTTCCGAGTGCATTTCCTTAGGATTCTTCCAATGAATCTCAGTCTGGTGTCTGCTTTACCGACGATTAATTTTATATGGTCATTCCATTTTAAATCACTCCTAATGCCTACTCCCAGATAATTTATGGAATTAACTGCTTCCAGTTGCTGACCTGCTACATTGTAGCTAAATGTTTTTATTATTGGTATGTTCTTCATAAAACAATTCAAGGTAATGAACGCAATGCTTATACAGACATCTACGTGTTTAACCTATACTTCCATACAAATAACAGTTACAAAGCCGTCGCATTTTAGACGCTGAACGTAATGTATCTCTTGCAGCTTTCAAGTCGCTCTGAGACTCACAAAGACGGCGTCATTTAAAGGCTGTACGACAAACAGAAAGTCGTAGCTTTACATGTGGAACGTGCGAGGTTTTTGGTGAGGATGAATTTGTTTATTATTCATCAACTGGCTATGTTAATCATAAGTTAGTTATCTTAGGGGATGGCTAAACAATGTAGGCGTCACAGTGCATTGAGACGAAAGGATGAAACTGTTACTCTGTGTTGCTCTGGTGGTAAAATCTCACATACAGTACTAGGTGAGCACGTGTACTAGTTTACTGAGACGAGGTATTTGTTAAGTATAATTAGAAAATATAATGCTTGCTTTCAATTTAGACACGCAGAAAAATAAGAGAAAAACATTTATTATGTACGTACGTACTGCCACTGAATACATTTCTATACTTCTCTACGCCACTATATATACACACATTTATAAATATTAGTAGCCTGATTACCCGCCATCACTTATCATAACAAAACTACTGATATGCGAACGCAGTTGCAGGTAACAGCTATTAAGGAATATTCGTACATTCCAACTGGAAAGCAGGAAATTTCTGGACAGATTTTAGCTGCATAGTACACACCGCATTCTACGAGGGTGTCGAATGAAAACCTTAAATTTTTTTTTTAAATATTACTTACTGTGCAGAAGTGGTACAAAGCTGTATCACTTTTCAACAGAATCTCCCCCACGCTCAATGCAAGTCCTCCAGCGCCTACAAAGTGCATAAATTCCTTTAGAAAAAAATTCTTTTGGTAATCCGCGCAACCACTCATGCACCGCGTGGCGTACCTCTTCATCAGAACACAACTTCTTTCCTCCCATTGCGTCTCTCAGTGGTTCAAACATATGAAAATCACTTGGGGCAAGGTCTGGTGAGTATGGTGGATGAGGAAGACACTCAAAATGCAGGTCTGTGATTGTTGCAACTGTTGTACGGGCAGTGTGGGGCCTTGCATTGTCATGTTGCACCTGCTGACAGCAATCCATGTCGCTTTGATTTGATTGCAGGCCGCAGATGATTTTTTTAGGGGATCTGTGTATGATACATTGGTGACAGCGGTCCCTCTAGGCATGTAATGCTCCAAAATGACGCCCTTTTCGTCCCAAAAGAGAGTCAGCATAACCTTCCCTGCTCACGGTTCTGTTCGAAACTTCTTTGGTTTTGGTGACGAGGAATGGCGCCATTCCTTGCTCGCTCTCTTCGTTTCCGGTTGGTGGAAGTGAACCCAGGTTTTGTCCCCGGTAACGATTGTTGCAAGCAAGCCATGACCTCGTTCAAAGCGCCGTAGAAGTTCTTCACAAGCATCAACACGTCGTTCTCTCATTTCAGGAGGTAGATGCCGCGGCACTCATCTTGCAGACATTTTGTAAAACTGTAGCACATCATGCACAATGTGGTGTGCTGACCCGTGACTAATCTGTAAACGTTCTGCAATGTCATTCAGTGTCACTCGGCGGTTTTCCTTCACTATGGCTTCAACTGCTACAATTTTCTGTGGAGTCACAACTCGTTGAGCCTCACCTGGACGAGGACCATCTTCCACTCAAGTCACACCATCTGCGAACTTCCTACTCCATTCGTAGACTTGCTGCTGTGACAACCATGCATCACCGCGCGGAAACTTCATTCGTCGATGAATTTCAATAGGTTTCACACTTTCACTAGGCAAAAACCGATTAACAGAACGCTGTTCTTCCCTGGTGCAAGTCGCGGCCATCTTTATACTGATACTGCGACAGAATGTGTGCATCTGCACTATGCTGCCCCTACAGGCCATTCTGCACGCTTTTTGTAGCACGCTTACCAACTTACAGGATAACGGCACGAAATTTCGATTTGTTATTACAAATTTGAGGTTTCCATTTGACTCATCCTCGTCGTATAGTGACTGGTTCAAAAAATATTCAAATGTGTGAATCCTTATGGGACTTAACTGCTAAGGTCATCAGTCCCCAAAGCTTACACACTACTTAACCTAAATTATCCTAAGGACAAACACACACACACACCCATACCCGCGGGAGGACTCGAACCTAGTCGAACCTCCGCCGGGATCATATAATGACTGGTACCCTTTAAGAAAGCGAGAAAGGTTACAGGAAACGTTCGGTGGAACGAATAGTCTCATGACCACACAATACGGACCGAGAGTAAACGAGTGTCGTTAGGACACGCTTAAGGGAAAATTGCGGACCGTGTGGTAGATGAAGTGAAAGAATTCTGCTTTCGTAGAGCAAAGTTACAATACGACGGGCAATGCAATGTGGATCTAAATGTAAATGTCGTGTGCCTAGGGCCGCCCGTCGGGTAGACCATTCGCCGGGTGCAAGTCTTTCGATTGCGCGTCGATGGGTATGAGATGATGATGATTAGGACAACACAACACGACACCCTGAGCGGAAAACATCTGCGACCCAGCCGGGAATCGAACCCTGGCCCTTAGGATTGACATTCTTTTTTTTTCATTTTGTTCGCTTTAGTTCGTTGCATCTGCTCGGGGCGGACGTCGTAAGACATCCTTTTAAGTTCGTTGTTGATCTCTAAACTCAGTTTTTTTATTACAGAGGGCATGTTACCCACTGACCGAACACGCTGAGCTACCGTGCCGGCGAACATTCTGTCGCGCGGACCGCAGCTACCGGGGGCGGACGATGCAAGGTGGATATAACCGGCAGACTGACACAGGGAAAGAGGGCGTTCCTCGCGGAAGGAAGTCTACAATATTAGTATCGAATGTGTTCCCACGCAGGCCACAAGGCTCGTAAGGACTTCTTGTAGCAGGTCGTTACATAACTGCTCCAGCTACGGCAAGAAAGGAAGAATGAATTGGTGGTTGGTGTTAATAACGACCATCTTCCTTTACCTCCCCTGCATTACGGCAGACGACGTGTCACTGAGCACATCTGTTCTGTGCATGCAGTACACGTGAGGCGCCTAGTTGTTTCCACTGCACTGTGTGGAATACGAAGGTTCTGTTATAGTTCACTAACCTGCTGTCTTCAAGTTGATGTCCACAGCGCAGAAAACAGAACGCAGGTCGTAGGATCTGTATCTTGAGGCTGAAACTGACTTTTAGCGAGGTGCTGTTCTGAAATCATGTTATCACTTCTTTGGGATGCCACTCGCGTATTTTAATATAGCCACACGAGAAGACTACACGATCTTAATACAACACCTTCTGATACAGCAAAGTACATGATCAAACAGAATGTTTACGAAAATGTATCTATACACTAAAGTATTTTTATGGAGTGTAGCCACGTATGGAAGTGAAAAAAAATGGTTCAAATGGCTCTGAGCACTATGGGACTCAACTGCTGTGGTCATAAGTCCCCTAGAACTTAGAACTACTTAAACCTAACTAACCTAAGGACATCACACACATCCATGCCCGAGGCAGGATTCGAACCTGCGACCGTAGCGGTCGTGCGGTTCCAGACTGTAGCGCCTTTAACCGCTCGGCCACTTTGGCCGGCTATGGAAGTGAAACATGGACGATAAATAGTTTAGGCAAGAAGAGAATAGAAGCTTTCGAAATGTGGTGCTAGAGAAAAATGCTGAAGATTAGATGGGTAGATCACATAACTAATGAGAAGGTATTGAATAGAATTGGGGAGAAGAGGAGTTTGTGGCACAACTTGACTAGAAGAAGGGATAGGTTGGTAGGATCAAGGGATCACCAATTTAATACTGGAGGGCAGCGTGGAGGGTAAAAATCGTAGAGGGAGACCAAGAGATGAATACACTAAGCAGATTCAGAAGGATGTAGGTTGCAGTAGGTACTGGGAGATGAAGAAGCTTGCACAGGATAGAGTAGCATGGAGAGCTGCATCAAACCAGTCTCAGGACTGAAGGCCACAACAACAATAACATCTTTACACTATTCGTGGCACGTGTCTGTGCCTCATGACTACCGGAGTGAGTCTTTTAATGCTGAATACTGGCAAGCACATCCTACGATAGACAACATGAGTGTACACCTCGACTCCAGAGCGACGAACTTAAATAAAAATTGGACCCCGGCGGGGTCAGGGATTTTCTCTGCCTCGTGATGACTGGGTGTTGTGTGCTGTCCTTAGGATAGTTAGGTTTAAGTAGTTCTGAGTTCTAGGGGACTGATGACCATAGATGACCATAGTGCTCAGAGCCATTTGAGCCAGCCAAAAATTGGAAACACATCCTACGACAGACAACATGTCTGTTCTTCTCGACTGCCAAATCCAGAGTGACGAACAGCCCGAAACACTTCGCGCGCCATACCAGAAAAGGTGTGACCCGAAAGCTTCCGAAGTGCTTCGTCTGCAATTTCGACAGTCTTTTGCTTTGAATATAAATTGTTTTTAATAATTCTAAAATGACTGACTGATAGTCATCTGTTGAGAGATATTTATGTTAAAAAGTGAAGTCATTCCAATGAGTAGTTTGACTAATAATAACAACTATACTTTAACGTTTTGGCGCCCTAGTTCCGAGCACAGCAGCCAATCACAGAGCAGTAGCATTCTGCAGGCGGTCTTTCTCACGGGAATGGTACCGAATCTAACATCTGTCGCAGGTACCTCACACCACATTTCGTCATCTATGTACTTCTTGCATCTCCACTGCTCTGGGAACAGCTTCTTGGACCCTAATATGATGGCTGACTAAGCTAGAAATATTACACAGTGCAGTTGACAGCTGTTTGCATGTTCGTTGGTGCGTGTGGAAGTGCCGTTAATACGTCCACCCAATGCATACCACACACGCTCGATGGAATTTAAGTTAGGGAAACGGGGAGGCCAGTCCATTCGCAGAATATCCTCTGCTTCCAAGACATCCTCCGCCTGCACTCTTTGATGAGGTCGAGCGCTGTCGTCCATAAAAATGAAGTCACGCCCGAATGCACCCCTGGCAAGACGTTCATGGCGAAGGAGCTGACCGGGAGTGTGCACTGTGTTCACAGATTTGGAGGTTAAATGAAATGTGATTAAATGGGCACCCTAGCTGCATGTCAATGGGGACATTTTGAAAATGTGTGCCTCGACCGGGACTCGAATTCGGGATATCCTGGTTACATGGCAGACGCTCTATCCATCTCAGCCACCGAGGGCACAGAGGATAGTGCGCCTGCAGGGACTTATCCCTTGCACGCTCCCCGTGAGACCCACATTCCCAACATGTCCACACCACTACATTAGTAGTACGCCTAATAGATATTTGCCCATCACGAAATACCCTCAGACGTCACGAAGAATATAATAATTCCAATCCCAAAGAAAGCAGGTGTTGACAGATGTGAAAATTACCGAACTTTCAGTTTAATAAGTCACGGCTGCAAAATACTAACGCGAATTCTTTACAGACGAATGGAAAAACTGGTAGAAGCCGACCTCGGGGAAGATCAGTTTGGATTTTGTAGAAATATCGGAACACGTGAGGCAATACTGACCCTACGACTTATCATAGAAGCTAGATTAAGCAAGGGCAAACCTACGTTTCTAGCATTTGTAGACTTAGAGAAAGCTTTTGACAATGTTGACTGGAATACTCTCTTTCAAATTCTGAAGGTGGCAGGGGTAAAATACAGGGAACGAAAGGCTATTTACAATTTGTACAGAAACCAGATGGCAGTAATAAGAGTCGAGGGACATGAAAGGGAGGCAGTGGTTGGGAACGGAGAGAGACAGGGTTGTAGCCTCTCCCTGATGTTATTCAATCTGTATATTGAGCAAGCAGTGAAGGAAACAAAGGAAAAATTCGGAGTAGGTATTAAAATCCATGGAGACAAAATAAAAACTTTGAGGTTCGCCGATGACATTCTAATTCTGTCAGAGACAGCAAAGGACTTGGAAGAGCAGTTGAACGGAATGGATAGTGTCTTGAAAGGAGGATACAAGATGAACATCAACCAAAGCAAAACGAGGATAATGGAATGTAGTCGAATTAAGTCGGGTGATGCTGAGGGAATTAGATTAGGAAGTGAGACACTTATAGTAGTAAAGAAGTTTTGCTATTTGGGGAGCAAAATAACCGAAGATGGTAGAAGTAGAGAGGATATAAAATGTAGACTGGCAATGGCAAGGAAAGCATTTCTGAAGAAGCGAAATTTGTTAACAGCGAGTATAGATTTAAGCGTCAGGAAGTCGTTTCCGGAAGTATTTGTATGGAGTGTAGCCATGTATGGAAGTGAAACATGAACGACAAATAGTTTGGACAAGAAGAGGATAGAAGCTTTCGAAATGTGGTGCTATGGAAGAATGCTGAAGATTAGATTGGTAGATCACATAACTAATAAGGAAATATTGAATAGGATTGGGAATAAGAGAAGTTTGTGGCACAACTTGACTAGAAGACGGGATCGGTTCGTAGGACATGTGTTGAGGCATCAAGGGATCACCAATTTAGTATTGGAGGGCAGCTTGGAGGGTAAAAATCGTGGAGGGAGACCAAGAGATGAATAGACTAAGCGGATTCAGAAGAATGTAGGTTGCAGTAGGTACTGGGAGATGAAGACGCTTGCACAGGATAGAGTAGCATGGAGAGCAGCATCAAACCAGTCTCAGGACTGAAGACCACAACAACAACAACTCATTACTCGTGGCAGATTAATCTACCAAGTCCCGTAAGAGTTTGGGCATTGCGTGTGCGTTCGCACAAGAAGGTGAATGGCCGGGAAGCCATATTTCAATTATACATGAAGGTAGTATCTGTTCCCGAGAGAACAGTTGCCGTTGATGACCATGCAGCTTTCGTTAGAATGAAATGATAATTAAATGGACACCCTAGCTGCAAACAGGCGTTCATATACTTCATTGGGGACACGGGGAGCGTGCAAGGGATAAGTCCCTGCAGGCGCGCTATTCTCTGTGCTCTTGGTCGCTCAGATGGATAGAGCGTCTGCCATGTAAGCAGGAGATCCCGAGTTCTAGTCTCGATCGGGGCACACATTCAACATGTCCCCAATGAAGTATATCAACGCCTGTTTGCAGCTAGGGTGTCCATTTAATTATCATTTCATTCTAACGAAAGCTGCATGGTCATCAACAGTAACTGTTCTCTCGGGAACAGATACTACCTTGACATATATTTGGAGTTTACTACGTCCATGCAATATTCTGCCTTCCCACACCATAACAATGTAATGCCTGGTAGGGGATGTGAAAAAAATTTATTCCAGACTTACAAAGTCGGCCGTGGTGGTCGAGCGGTTCTGGGAGCTTCAGTCCGGAACCGCGCGACTGCTACGGTCGCAGCTTCGAATCCTGCCCTGGGCGTGGATGTGTGTGATGTCCTTAGGTTAGTTAGGTTTAAGTAGTTCTAAGTTCTAGGGGACTAATGACCTATGTTAAGTCCTATAGTGCTCAGAGCCATTTGAACGATTTTGAACTTACAAAACAGAACTGTATCGCAAATATCCGACCTCTGTAGCCATTAGACATCGTGAGAGAGCAGAATGGGGCGCTCCGCGGAACTCACGGACTTCGAACGTGGTCAGGTGACTGGGTGTCACTTGTGTCATACGTCTGGACGCGAGACTTCCACACTCTTAAACATCCCTAGGTCCACTACTTCTGTGTGTGATAGTAAAGTGGAAACGTGAAGGGACACGTACAGCAAAAAAGCGTAGAGGCCGTCTGTTGATTGACAGAGACCGCAGACAGTTGAAGACGGTCGTACTGTGTAATAGGCAGACATCTATCCAGACCATCGCACAGGAATTCCAAACTGCAAAAGGGTTCCACTGCAAGTACTGTGACAGTTAGGCGGGAGGTGAGAAAACTTGGATTTCATGGTCGAGAGGCTGCTAGAAAGCCACACATCACGCCGGTAAATGCCAAACGACGCCTCGCTTGGTGTGAGGTGCGTAAACGTTCGACGATTGAACAGTGGAAAAACGTTTTGTGGAGTGACGAATCACGGTACACAATGTGGCGATCAGATGTCAGGGTGTGGGTATGGCGAATGCCCGCGTGTGTAGTGTGCCGGCGTGTGTAGTGCCAAAAGTAAAATTCGGAGGCGGTGGTTCAAATGGTTCAAATGGCTCTGAGCACTATGGGACTTAACATCTTAGGTCATGAGTCCCCTAGAACATAGAACTACTTAAACCTAACTAAGCTAAGGACATCACACACATCCATGCCCGAGGCAGGATTCGAACCTGCGACCGTAGCAGTCCCGCGGTTCCGGACTGAAGCGCCTAGAACCGCACGGCCACCGCGGCCGGCGGAGGCGGTGGTGTTATGGTGCGGTCGTGTTTTTCTTGGAGAGGGCTTGCAGCCCTTGTTGTTTGGCGTGGCACTATCACAGCACAGGCCTACAGTGATGTTTTAAGGACCTTCTTGCTTTCCACTGTTGGAGTGCAATTAGGGGATGACGATTACATCTTTTAACACGATCAAGCACCTGTTCATAATGCACGGCCTGTGGCGGAGTCGTTACACGACAATAACATCCTGTAATGGACTGGCCTGCACAGAGTCCTGACCTGAATGCTATAGAACACGTTTGAGGTATTTTGGAAAGCCGACTTCGTGACAGGCCTCACCGATCGAAATAGCGGCGCAACAACACCTACTCGTAAGATGTGCCTGAGGCTCTCGTTGTCGCCATAAACCGAAGGTAATGGATCAGTATGGGTTGAGCGGACGTGCGGGATGCCTCGCGGATGTATGCCTGAACAGTACCGTCAAATCAGTGTATTTGAAAGAGGGCGTATCATTGGTATGAGATAATGTGACGCATCCATCTTGGAAACTGGTGCTCGTGTGGGACGAAATGTTTCGTCAGTGCAACGGGTGTGTGCTGAATGCTTCACGTAATGCCGTAGAACACGGCAAGACCAGCATCTCATGCGACTGGCATTGCAGGACAGATCTGCGTCCTCCTCGGCTCTGGCGCAATAGTGGAACAGTGGAACACATTGTACAATCTCAAGGGTGACAGTCCTACCCAGTTTATTACGGCACGGGTTACGTGTGCGTCGTCCACTTCTCTGCCTACCTTTGAGGAATCTACAGAAACACGACGTCAGTGGTGATAGGAATGGCATCTGATGGAGTTTTCGAACCCAGGTTCTGTTTGTTTGAAAATGATGACCGCACTCTGGTTCGCCACAGACAAGGACGTTCGATAAGTAATGCAATATATATTTTTTTTTTTTCTGGGCCACTTTCGGTTGAAAAAGTAGAATCGAGTAAAACGATAAACTGGTAGCCAAAATAGCAGGAAATTCTTTTTATTCCATATTACCGGTTTCGGCGAAACTAAAGCCGCCATCATCGGATCTAGGGAGGACAGAAAACACTATAAAAGTGGGCTTATATTCCACTTACATAACATATACCTCGTATACATATAAATTTGGGTACATGCCTTAGGACATATACAGGTTACAACATCATGGCAGACAATGGTGATATTAATAGTTGTCGGACATCGTGGAATATTCCTGTTTCAGCTCCTATAGATTCACGATGTTCGACAGGTGGAGGTGTTATACGAGCGCTCAAAGTTCCGTCTGTAATGGATTTGCGCTCCAAAGAGAGAGCTGTCACTGAGTTTCTGTCGGCGAAAACCAGAAACTCGCAGATATTCACAGGCGCTTGCAGAACGTCTGCGGAGACCTGCCAGTGAACAAAAGCACGGTGAGTCGTTGGGCAAAGCGTCTGTCATCGTCGGAACAAGGTCGCACAAAAGTGTCCGATCTCCCGCATGCCGGACGTCCGCACGCAGCTGTGGCTCCTGCAATGCCGGAACGAGCGTACACTCTCACTGGAGGTGATCGATGGATCAGAATCAAACTCCTCGCTGCACAACTGGACATTTCTTTTGGTAGTGCTAACACACTCACTCATCCACCGCTTGGTGTACTCAAATCATGTGCCTGCTGGGTTCCTTGCCACGTAAAAGATGACCGTAGGGAGCAACGAAGGGCCATTTGTCCAGAACTGCTTGTGCCTTACGAAGCTGATTGAGACAATTTTTGTCGAACATCGTCACAGGCGATGAAACATGGGTTCATCATTAGTAACCGGGAACAAAACGACAAAACATGTATTTCAAAGCCACACTGTCGGCAAATAATCTCATGGTGACGGTCTGCTGGGACTCTGATATCCTCTGTCATGGTTCATGTTGAGAGGTGGCATGAGCCCCCTCTCATATTTCTATCTTACTCTGAGTCATTCTATTTCCCTCTCTAATTGCATGCGGTGAAAAGACGCTATTCCTTCACACGCGACTTCCCACGCAGCGTCTCTCGTCACCCGGGTGGTCCGGTGACAGGAGTGCCCTGCTGATCTTGAAAGGGTTAAGCCGACGGGTGTGAGGGAGTCGAGTGGATGCTTTCCAGACGCCGACATTGTCATAAGAGCGGCGGTGACACGCCTGATGGATCGGCTGGGCTAGAGATTCCGTTACTTCGTAGAAACTTACTGAAAACCGTTTCTGGCGGGCTACCAGCGAGGCGTGGGAATGACTTGTGTTCCCAGGCACTCTTGGCGGGCAAATTCCCGCGTTTTCTGCAAAATCATAACTGTGATTGGCTGGCTCAGGGGATAGCTCTGTGACGCAGCAAAATCGGCCTAGAAATTTGCGCAAAGTATCTCCACTGGTGGAATAGTAGTGCATCGGCAATAGAGTGGAATTTTCCGCCGGTTTTCGAGTTGCTGATTGGAACGTTTAACGACTGCCACTGTCGTGGGGGCGGGAATGTTCTGTGTTTGGTTTGTACAGGTGCCCTTGAGAGGGTCGGCTCTCGCCTTTCGGTCGGAGTAGGTTACAAGACTGAGCTCTTGCTGCTCTGGAAGGCCTGCCTACGTCGGCTGTCTGATATACTTTTATTTGATTGTAACTGTTTGATGAAGTTGCTGAAGTTTCGACTTCAATGTAACTTTCCGAGTACAGTTGGCAATTGAGCGTTCTGCGCACAAGCGGCCTATGTTGTCTGTCTTGAGCAGTTTTGGCTAAAGTTGGCTGTATCGGAGTTACTGTGTGACTTCGCTTGTTAAAATCAATCGCTGTACCGTCAGCGATTGTGTGGCGAGCCTTCTTCGTCGCCCTCAGAGGCGCATTTGTATTGATAGGAAGTCTTTAGTCTGGAACAACCACACCAGGATAACTTGTTTCGGGCTATACTCGCGCAGTTATGATCACCACGAAGGGACGTCGAAGCAACCAGCCATCGCTTCCGGTACGCCAGATCGTGTCCTTGCAGTTAAGAAGACAGCTTGGTAATGTATGTCCGCAGCTCCGGCAGATTAGGGAATTTGCTCTGTGATAATCAGAGCTCAGCAGAGCGCACCTGTTCCCGTCTTTTCTTACGTGGTTCTGTCTTGGATGTTCATTGTCTGAGTTGTCACTACCGTAGCAGCAATTAATGTTTGGTTGGCTGGGTGTTTCTCTCAAGATTTGAGTTGCAAGGAAGTCCACATACCACTTGGTCATAAATGTCACAATCTAGTTTATGGACCTCACCTTCACAGCATTTATTTGAGTATCCAATTTGATGTATTGTAAATGTTTCATGTGTTTTGTTTACTATTTTGGGTTTAGTCATAATAAATCAAATTGTTATTTTGGACAGAACTTTCATTCTGCTAATCGGTAGAGCAACCCTTTCATTTCTCACTACGTTAATGAAACTTTCCTTAGTTTCTATCCAGTTAAATTATTGCAGGTGCCAAACTCTTTTCTACTCCACTTGCAGGGTCGATTGCAGTCAGTTCGCGTTTCTTCTTAATCCATGTGCAACAGCAAAAGTCGGAGTTAGAAAAGGGATGGCTTAGAGCATCATTTCCATATGAAGATTCGAGAAGAATTTAGTGTTAAATACTGCTAGCCCCGGCACCTCGCAATGTGTATTGTGCTACTCTCAGAAAACAGAAGAAACGATTTCAGAGTGTTCAACACCGCAAAAATGCTAGTCATCTTCTCCTTCTGCACGACAACGCAGGGCATCACACAAATCTGCCCGCCTTTGAGGAGCTCACAAAACTTCACTGGACTGTTCTTCCTCATGCGCTCTACAGCCCGGATCTCGCACCTTGCAATTTCTATCTGCTCGGCCCAATGAAGGATGCGCTCCACGGGAAACGGTAGGTGGATGACGGGGAGGTTACTGAGGCAGCGAGAGGTTGGCGTCAACTGTAGAGTGGTACGGTGTGGCCATACAGGCCCTGCCAGTAAGATGCCCTGAGGCCGTCGCATTGAGCGGAGATTTGCTGAAAAACAGGGTTCTGTAACCAGAAAAGTGGGGAATAATATGGTATATTAGAATCCTGAATAAAACCAACCAACTTTCAGAAAAATAATGTGTCCCATTACTTACTGAACGTCCCTCATACTTTACTTGCGCTCTCTATTGTCCACAAGGCACAACGGGCTGCCTTAGAGGCACGCGACTCGCTCATGAAACTCGCCTATGTGAACGTTAGTTCATACGAACGAAAAACTGTTATTGAAATAAGACGTGACTTGCTTGTTCCTTAACCTGCTGAGGAGAGTGTCGAGTTGTCTGTCCAGATTCTGTTAAAAGGAGCTAATTGGAAGCGTGATTGCAGTTGTCTCTGGTCTGTCCACAATGAAATAACTGTTGCAAACCAGTCTTAATCGACTTTAAATCATAACCGGCAGACGTCTCGGTCAAAGTGCAAGTAGTGAGATACACACCAGCGTTAATCTCCGTCTTTGTCTTATGTTGTCACACTGGATTTTCGTATTAGTTGGATTAGCAAGGAAATGTGTGTCGGGGAAAGGGGGGGGGGGGTGGATTATTATTTATCAGACACTCAAAGCTAAAGGAAGCAAAGGCACACTTCTTCCCGGGAGGTTTGTTACATCCACAAATATTAGGCAAGTGGCGAAAGCCAATAAACACTTCAGAAAAGTAAAAAAGGAGGGATCTGATAGCTTTCTCCCACACTCATTGATAAAGGAAATAAGCCTATCTAGATCACTGCACTTTTTGAATTTTAATCCCGCGTGCAGTATAATCACTTTGTAGGAAATGCACTTGGGTCACTCTATACCTCTCAAATGCTGTCTCGTGACTATTGATTCTAAATTCTAAAACTCAGTGCCAGTTTTACCGAGTCATAGTTTTAGACGGCCAGAAGTAGTAGTCTACCAATTCTTGAGCGTCGTAATTAGTTATTATTTTGACACTACATGCTTTACGAATATTAAGAATGTTTTGGTACACTACTGGCCATTAAAATTGCTACACCAAGAAGAAATGCAGATGGTAAACGGGTATTCATTGGACAAATATATTATACTAGAAGTGACATGTGATTACATCCTGAGAAATCAGTACCCAGAACAACCACCTCTGGCCATAATAACGGCCTTGATACGCCTGGGCATTGAGTCAAACACAGCTTGGATGGCGTGTACACGTACAGCTGCCCATGCAGCTTCATCGCGATACCACAGTTCATCAAGAGTAGCGACTGGCGTGCTGTGACGAGCCAGTTGCTCGGCCACCATTGACCAGACGTTTTCAATTGATGAGAGATCTGGAGAATGTGCTGGCCAGGGCAGCAGTCGAACATTTTCTGTATCCAGAAAGGCCCGTACGGGACCTACAACATGCGGTCGTGCATTATCCTGCTGAAACGTAGGGTTTCGCAGGGATCGAATGAAGGTTAGAGCCACGGGTCGTAACACATCTGAAATGTAACGTCCACTGTTCAAAGTGCCGTCAATGCCAACAAGAGGTGACCGAGACGTGTAATCAATGGCACCCCATACCATCACGCCGGGTGATAAGCCAGTGTGGCGGTGACGAATACACGCTTCCAATGTGCGTTCACCGCGATGTCGACAAACGCGGATGCGACCATCATAATGCTCTAAACAGAACCTGGATTCATCCGAAAAAATGACGTTTTGCCATTCGTGCACCCATGTTTGTCGTTGAGTATACCATTGCAGGCGCTCCTGTCTGTGATGCAGCGTCAAGGGTAACCGCAGCCATGGTCTCCGAGCTGATAGTCCATGCTGCTGCAAACGTCGTCGAACTGTTCGTTCAGATGGTGGTCGTCTTGCAAACGTCCCCATCTGTTGAGTCAGGGATCGAGACGTGGCTGCACGATCCGTTACAGCTATGCGGATAAGATGTCTGTCATCTCGACTGGTGGTGATACGAGGCCGTTTGGATCCAGCACGGCGTTCCGTATTACCCTCCTGAACCCACCATATTCTGCTAACAGTCATTGGATCTCGACCAACGCGAGCAGCAATGTCGCGATACGATAAACCGCAATCGCGATAGGCTACAATCCGACCTTCATCAAAGTCGGAAACGTGATGGTACGCATTTCTCCTCCTTACACGAGGCATCACAACATCGTTTCAGCAGACAACGCCGGTCAACTGCTGTTTGTGTATGAGAAATCGGTTGGAAACTTTCCTCATGTCAGCACGTTGTAAGTGTCGCCACCGGCAGCAACCTTGTGTGAATGCTTTGAAAAGCTTATCATTTGCATATGACAGCATCTTCTTCCTGTCGGTTAAATTTCGCGTCTGTAGCACGTCATCTTAGTGGTGTAGCATTTTTAATGACCAGTAGTTTAGCTAGAGAAAATTGAATCTAATATTCACGATCTTTAGAGACAGTTCCACACGATCCAACTCGATTATCACCAGGCTTGTCACCTGTGAGTGCTACGGAAGCGTTAATTCCTGTCCGTAGCTCTGTAGCCATCCGGCATTAGCAACTGATGTTTGCTGCATCTGTCATAGGAGAGCACAGCTGAAGTTCCTACGGAAAAAGAGACACGCGAATTTGACGCTTCGTAAGCGGTCGGAGAGCAGAATCAGCGCTAATGCTCGCTAAGTGTTCTCGCATACCTGGTACAGTAGTCTGCTAATGGAGGATCCTTGCGTGGGATTTGCACGTCGCATTGGCACGTGTTCAGTCCAGACGTGTGGTCTGTGGCCAGTTAGAAGGCTCGTATCACTTCGTCAGGCTATAAGTCTTAGCCATATACACTATCCTATCAGACGCATCCGGACCCCCGTATGTAAGGCGGAATTTATCACTAGATGTCACGAGAGGCTGAATCAACACCAGGAAAGGACGCCGGGAGAATTGTGTTGTCGGTAACAGCAGCTACTGGTCGGACAGGACAGTTCAGTGGCTTCGAACGTGGGCTAGCCGCTGGATGTCTGAGTAACATATCCGTCAGGGACGCTTCAGGCCTCCCGGGGTGGCCGAGCCGTTCTAGGCGCTACAGTCTGGAACCGAGCGACCGCTACGGTCGCAGGTTCGAACCCTGCCTCGGGAATGGATGTGTGTGATGTCCTTAGGTTAGTTAGGTTTAAGTAGTTCTAAGTTCTAGGGGAGTGATGACGTCAGAAGTTAAGTCCCATAGTGCTCAGAGCCAAGGGACACTTCAACCCTTCTAAAGCTGTCCTGAGCGAAAGTGAAGAAGAATTACAGGACCTCCTGAATGGAATGAACACTAACGAGTACAGAAAATGGATTGAGAATAAATCGAAGAAAGACGAAGTAGCAGAGAAGTATCAGAAATGTGAACACCGAGAAACTTAACATCAGGATTGATGGTCACGAAGTAGATCAAGTAAAGGAATTCTACTACCTACGCAGCAAAATGACAGACGGGACAATGAGGACATCAAAAGCGGACTAGCACTGGCAAAAGAGGGCATCCCTGGCCAAGAGAAGTTTGCTACTATCAAACATAGGCCTTAATTTGAGGAAGAAATTTCTGAGAGCAGAGGACGTCAAATTAAACACCTTTCAGCCGTCAGTTGTCAACCTTAGTTTATTGGGCACCCACTTTCAGCGTTTTACTACGCCATCTTCAGGCCCCGTGTACGGACAACAATGGTACCAGCATGAAATAGATAACCAAAAAAGGTGGAGGGCGTGGTGCACGTCTTATATACAGCGGTAATACGTAATAAGATAACAATATCAATATCAACCAGAACAGGAAGTTACATATAGTTACAGATAAATTAAGGAATAAAATAAGAGAATGGTGCACACCACATTAACTTAAACTAGTGAGCGACGTATATACAGGGTGGTCCATTGGTAGTGAACGGGCTAAGTATATCACGAAATAAGCGTCAAACGAAAAAACTACAAAGAACGAAACTCGTCTAGCTTGAAGGGGGAAACCAGATGGCGCTATGGTTGGCCCGCTAGATGGCGCTGCCATAGGTCGAACGGATATCAACTGCGGTTTTTTAAATAGCAACCCCTGTTTTTACTACATATTCGTGTAGTACGTAAAGATATATGAATGTTTTAGTTGGACCACTTTTTTCGCTTTGTGATAGATGGCGCTGTAATAGTTACAAACGTATAAGTACGTGGTATCACGTAACATTCCGCCAGTGCGGACGGAATTTGCTTCGTGATACATTACCCATGTTAAAATGGACCGTTTACCAACTGCGGAAAAGGTCGATATCGTGTTGATGTATGACTATTGTGACCTAAACGGCCAACGGGCGTGTGCTATGTATGCTGCTCGGTATCCTGGACGACATCATACAAGTTTCCGGACCGTTCGCCGGATAGTTACGTTATTTAAGGAAACAGGAAGTGTTCAGCCACATGTGAAACGTCAACCACGACCTGCAACAAATGATGATGTCCAAGTAGGTGTTTTAGCTGCTGTCGCCGCTAATCCTCACATTAGTAGCAGACAAATTGCGCGAGAATCGAGAATCTCAAAAACGTCGGTGTTGAGAATGCTGCATCAAACCGTACCATATTTCTATGCACCAGGAATTGCATGGCGCCGATTTTGAACGTCGTGTACAGTTCTGCCACTGGGCACGAGAGAAATTACGGGACGATGACAGAGTTTTTGCACGCGTTCTATTTAGAGACGAAGCGTCATTCACCAACAGCGTAAACGTAAACCGACATAATATGCACTATTGGGCAACGGAAAATCCACGATGGCTGCGACAAGTGGAACATCAGCCACCTTGGCGGGTTAATGTATGGTGCGGCATTATGTGAGGAAGGATAATTGGCCCCCATTTTATCGATGGCAATCTAAATGGTGAAATGTATGCTGATTTCCTACGTAATGTTCTACCGATGTTACTACAAGATGTTTCACTGCATGACAGAATGGTGATGTACTTCCAACATGATGGATGTCCGGCACATATATCGCGTGCGGTTGAAGCGGTATTGAATAGCATATTTCATGAAAGGTGGCCCATACCATGGCCCGCACATTCACCGGATCTGTACGAGCTGTATCCTGTGACAATTCGATGGAAGCGTTTGGGTTTGACGAATGCCTGGTGATACATTTTACAGCCTTATGTACTGTGTACAGTAGCAAAACAATGCAGAGACTATAATTGATTGTTTCAGCATGTCAATGCACCTTGTCAGAAAGCAACATCTGTCAGGCAATTGTTTGTGGACAATAACGTTCCTGAAAAGTACTGGCTTGCCCAGAGTCACAATCTGAACTCAATGTAACACCTTCATGATGAGTGAGAACATGGACTTCGCTGCAGACCTCAGTGTCCATCACTACATTCCCTGGTTTCGGCTCACTGAAAGTATTCCCAATAGAGTTCAAGACGTCATAAGCGGGAAGAGTGCACATTCCCTCTTACATTCTGACGAAACAACAACTGTTCGGTCATAACTGTGGGTTCTGTGATTGTTCTGAGAGATGGTTGGTCGGAACGACAACGTATGAAATATTCCAGCATGAGATATTCACTCTGCAGCGGAGTGCGCGCTGATATGAAACTTCCTGGTAGATCAAAAATGTGTGCCGGACCGAGACTCGAACTCGGGACCTTTGCCTTCCGTGGGCAAGTGCTCTACAATCTGAGCTACCCAAGCACGACTCACGCCCCGTCCTCACAGCTTTACTTCTGCCATTACCTCCTACTTGCCCGCGGAAGCCAAATGTACCGAGTTCGAGTCCCGGTGCAGCACACAGTTTTAATCTGCCAGGAAGTTTCACATCAGCGCACACTCTGTTGCAGAGTGAAAAAAATCCTCCAGGCTGTGTCTAAGCCATGTCTCCAGTATCCTTTCTTTCAAGAGTGCTAGTTCTGCAAAGTTCGCAGGAGAGCTTCTTTAAAGTTTGAAAAGTAGGAGACGAGGTACTGGCACACTTTTATTCGTAACGACCAAGGAAAATGAGCTGTCTGCTTACGTACCACAGAAATAGAAATCAACTTGACACCACACGTCCCTCCCAATCTGCAGAGGAACGTCTTCTAGCATCCGTGGAAGATGGTCTTTTAGGAGGCTGCTGTGGTATCGATAGCTACGATACCACTGCGTAGGTGCAAGTCCTTAAGTTGGCACTACGAGACACCGACGGACGACAGCGCCCTCTAGCCGGTGCTGTGGAGCTCTACGAGCGTCGCTCCGGATTCAGCCCATTTGATCAAGAGCAGACGGCTGGGACACTTCGCTTCCTATAGAGACTTGCACTACTTACGACGGGTCTAAGGCTTCGCACCCATGTGCTCATCTGTACAAAGTTATGTATGCCTCTGTATATATTCATGCAGCAGTAAACCACTTTTACTTACTTGCAGTACCGACGTGTTTTACCTCACGTGCTCCTAGTCGCTTTCTTCATTCGGCCAACCTTTCAGTTTTCAGGACCAGACCCATGCGCCGCCTTCCAGGCGGGAAACAAAAGCTGCGATACTTGTATGCGCTCAGTGTTCTATCTATGACAAACGGGCCTATGAACTGATGGTTCACATCCCACACCACACTTTTACACTTCGTGGACACTGCCGTCCCACCTAAGGAAGCAAACGGTGATTGACAACAGACCAATAATTCATGTTTTGGCCGTTTACCTGGCCATCATTGGTAAATGTGGCTTCATCTCTAAACAAGATATATGATACATCTAGACTATCCTGTCTTAATCCCCATGTACAGAAGTTACCACGATTCTCTTAATTAATTTTCCCCTCTTCTGTCGTCACTTGTTTCCTTTTATTTTGTTGTCTAGGTGTCATGCTATCTCTTTCACTTAAATGGTTGAAGAGGTTGATATATAACTGCCGAGATGGTTGACGTCTATTGGGATATCTTGCTGCTTACGCCATACAAGAATGAACTGCATTCTTCCTACTCTCTCCATGCACCAACAGCGTGTCGGCTTTTTCTGCGGCGATGAATCCCATCGAACGCTCACGGCCTGTTACTTGGCCTGTCACAAACTAACTGACTAGCAAGTCGCAATGCACTCAAGAAACACACAAACAAACTCAAAGCAAACGTAACACCGTACCTAGCAACTTCAGGCCGAAAAACTTTGGAAATTTGTGGTAAGCTCCTATGGGACCAAACTGCTGAGGTCATCGGTCCCTACTTAATCTAACTTAAACTAACTTGCACTAAGAACAACACACACACCCATGCCCTAGGGAGGACTCGAATCTCCTACGGGGGGAGCCGCGCGGTCCGTGACATGGCCCCCGAGACAGCGCGGATACCCAGCGCGGTTCGCAGATTGAATGGCACAAACAACTGTCGGTGTGGAAACTTTTCAAAATACGATATCTCGCAAACGACTCGCACTATAATTCTGTAACAAACAGCACTGTCAATATAATTTACCCTACTTTAGTTTCTTAGTGTCAATAGACATTGTGCCATTTACAAAACTGTATGTTTGCAGAAAAAGTACATTTTCAAAGTATAGTTACAATTTGGAGTAGTCATTAAAACCCATGGACGAAAAATAAAAACTTTGAGGTGGTAATTTTGTCAGAGACAGCAACGGACCTGGAAGAGAAACTGAACGGAATGGACATGGTCTTGAAAAGAGGATATAAGATTAACACCAACAAAAGCAAAACAAGGACAATGGAATGTAGGGGAATTAAGTCGGGTGATGCTGAGGTAATTAGCTTAGGTAATGAGGCACTTAAAGTAGTAAAAGAGTTTTGCTATTTGGGAAGCAAAATAACTGATGATGGTCGAATTAGAGATGATATAAAATGTTGACTAGCTATGGCAAAGAAAGCGTTCCTAAAGAAGAGAAATTTGTTACCATCGAGTAAAGATTTAAGTGTCAGGAAGTCGTTTCTGAAAGTATTCGTATGGAGAGTAGCCATGTATGGAAGTGTACATGGACGAAAAATACACTCCTGGAAATGGAAAAAAGAACACATTGACACCGGTGTGTCAGACCCACCATACTTGCTCTGGACACTGCGAGAGGGCTGTACAAGCAATGATCACACGCACGGCACAGCGGACACACCAGGAACCGCGGTGTTGGCCGTCGAATGGCGCTAGCTGCGCAGCATTTGTGCACCGCCGCCGTCAGTGTCAGCCAGTTTGCCGTGGCATACCGAGCTCCATCGCAGTCTTTAACACTGGTAGCATGCCGCGACAGCGTGGACGTGAACCGTATGTGCAGTTGACGGACTTTGAGCGAGGGCGTATAGTGGGCATGCGGGAGGCCGGGTGGACGTACCGCCGAATTGCTCAACACGTGGGGCGTGAGGTCTCCACTGTACATCGATGTTGTCGCCAGCGGTCGGCGGAAGGTGCACGTGCCCGTCGACCTGGGACCGGACCGCAGCGACGCACGGATGCACGCCAAGACCGTAGGATCCTACGCAGTGCCGTAGGGGACCGCACCGCCACTTCCCAGCAAATTAGGGACACTGTTGCTCCTGGGGTATCGGCGAGGACCATTCGCAACCGTCTCCATGAAGCTGGGCTACGGTCCCGCACACCGTTAGGCCGTCTTCCGCTCACGCCGCAACATCGTGCAGCCCGCCTCCAGTGGTGTCGCGACAGGCGTGAATGGAGGGACGAATGGAAACGTGTCGTCTTCAGCGATGAGAGTAGCTTCTGCCTTGGTGCCAATGATGGTCTTATGCGTGTTTGGCGCCGTGCAGGTGAGCGCCACAATCAGGACTGCATACGACCGAGGCACACAGGGCCAACACCCGGCATCATGGTGTGGGGAGCGATCTCCTACACTGGCCGTACACCACTGGTGATCGTCGAGAGGACACTGAATAGTGCACGGTACATCCAAACCGTCATCGGACCCATCGTTCTACCATTCCTAGACCGGCAAGGGAACTTGCTGTTCCAACAGGACAATGCACGTCCGCATGTATCCCGTGCCACCCAACGTGCTCTAGAAGGTGTAAGTCAACTACCCTGGCCAGCAAGATCTCCGGATCTGTCCCCCATTGAGCATGTTTGGGACTGGATGAAGCGTCGTCTCACGCGGTCTGCACGTCCAGCACGAACGCTGGTCCAACTGAGGCGCCAGGTGGAAATGGCATGGCAAGCCGTTCCACAGGACTACATCCAGCATCTCTACGATCGTCTCCATGGGAGAATAGCAGCCTGCATTGCTGCGAAAGGTGGATATACACTGTACTAGTGCCGACATTGTGCATGCTCTGTTGCCTGTGTCTATGTGCCTGTGGTTCTGTCAGTGTGATCATGTGATGTATCTGACCCCAGGAATGTGTCAATAAAGTTTCCCCTTCCTGGGACAATGAATTCACGGTGTTCTTATTTCAATTTCCAGGAGTGTAGTTTAGACAAGAAGAGAATAGAAGCTCTCGAAGTATGGTGCTACAGAAGAATGCTGAAGATTAGATGGGTCGATCTCGTAACTAATGAGGAGGTACTGAACAGAACTGGGGAGAAGAGGAATTTATGGCACAACTTGACTAGAAGAAGGGATCGGTTGGTAGGACATGTTCTGAGGCATCAAGGAGGGCAGCGTGGAGGGTAATAATCGTAGAGGGAGACCAAGAGATGAATACACTAAGCAGATTCAGAAGGATGTAGGTTGCTGTAGGTACTGGGAGATGAAGAAACTCGCACAGGATAGAGTAGGGTGGAGAGCTGCATCAAACCAGTCTCTGGACTGAAGACCACAACAACAATTACAATCTCTCGTCTCTGTCGGTCCATTATCGCCAGGGGACATCGGCTGGTACGTATTTTTCGATTCAAAAATCTTCACCAACAGCCGTTTTTATTTTATATCTCAAATGCTACCAGTTTCGGCAACTCAATATTGCCATCTTCAGGGCCGATACGCTATTTTTGTATTAACACGCTTATCGAATGGTACCATAAAACTGGAACCATAAATCCAACCATCATGGAAGAGATGCAGTCAGTGTCATCCTACGGCTGTTGGTGAAGTTTTTTGAATCGTTAAAAACAATTACAATGTGTTGATTGGCTAATAATACGCGCCTGTAACTACCTGTCCATTCTGTAAAAGCCGGAAATCAATAGCATGTGCCGTTTTCGCAATATCTCCGGTGCAAGTTTTAGCTGGCTCACCTTGTATACATAAATAATCTGGCGTACAGGATGGACAGTAATCTACAGTTGTTTGCTAATGATGCTGTGTTGTATGGGAAGATGCCGAAGTTCGGGTAAGTGTAGGGTGATACGACTGAGACAAAATTTCTGGTTGGTCTAATGAATGGCAGCCAGCTCTAAATGAAGAAAAATGTAATTTAATGAGAATGAGTAGGAAAAACGAACTCGTAATGTTCGGGTACAGCGTTAGTAGTGTGCTGCTCGATACAGTCAAATCGTTTAAATATCTCTTTGCAAAGCGGTTTGAAATGGATCTGTATCTGAGAATTGTGGTAGGGAAGGCGAACGGTCGACTTTGGTTGATTGGGAGAATTTTAGGAAAGCGGGATTCAACTTGACAACGGTCCCTGACCACATACCCCTCCCTATTCGCATCCAGTGACGGCTATAGGCTAAGGGTGCCACGGCGGTCGGTCAGTACCACTGGCCCTTCCGAGGCAGGTTCGGACGCAATTTAGTTTACTTTAGTGGTTCAGTATTACAGAAGATCGCATATAGGACGCTAGTGAGACCTGTTCTTGACTACTGCTCCAGTGTTTGGCTTCCGAATCCGGTCGTGTTAAAGGAAGAGGCGGGCTGTAAGATTTGCTACCAGTAAGTACGAGCAGTACGGTAGTATTGCAGAGATGCTTTGGGAACTTAAATGGGAATCCCCGGGCAGAATGCGACGTTCATTTTGAGGAACACTATTGAGAAAATGTAGGGAAACGATGTTTGAAGCGGACTGCAGAATGATACTACTGCCACCAACATACTTTCCACGTAAGGGGCACGAAGATAAGGCACGAGAAATTATGGCTCATATGGACGCATATGCACTCATGCTCATAAATTAAGGATAATGCTGATACATGGTGAAACAACCCTCTGGTGGGCGGTTTGCGGGTTTGAATCACCTCGCGGTATGACCATGCGGTGCATTTGACCTGCGTTCGTCGCACTGTGGCACTGACAGCATTCCACATACGTAGAGGTGTGTTGGTGCTTGTCAGAGTACGGCGCAGCGAGTAAATGTGCAGACGTTTTCAGACGTGCTAATGGTGACTGTGTGTTGAAAATGGCTCAAAGAACACAGATGACGTTATGAATGGCAGAATACTAGGGCGACTGGAGGCTGGTCAAACACAGAAGGTCGTAGCACGGGCCCTCCGTGTGCTACAAAGTGTGATCTCAAGATTATGGACACGATTCCAGCAGACAGGAAACGTGTCCAGGCACTACAGTACGGGACGTCCGCAGTGTACAACACCACAAGAAGACCGATATCTCACCATCAGTGCCCGCTCACGGCCACGGAGTACTGCTGGTAGCCTTGCTCGGGACCTTATCGCAGCCACTGGAACAGTTGTCTCCAGACACACAGTCTACAGATGGCTCAGCAGGAATGGTTTATTCGTCCGGAAACCCGCAAGGTGCATTCCACTGAACCCTGGTCACCGTACATGATCATTGGAACAGTGGTCCCGGACAAGTCCAGGTGTAGTCTGAACAGTGATTCTCGCCGGGATTTCATCTGGCGTGAACCAGGAACCAGGTACCAACCCCTTAAAGTCCGTGAAAGGAACCTGTATGGAGGTCGTGGTTTGATGATGTGGGGTGCGATTATGATTGGTGCACATATACCCCTGCATGTCTTTGACAGAGGAACTGTAACAGGTTAGATGTATCGGGACGTCATTTTGCACCAGCAGGTCCGCGTTTTCAGGGGTGCAGTGGATTCCACCTTCCTCCTGATGGATGATAACGCACGGCCCCATAGAGCTGCCATCGTGGAGGAGTGTCTTGCAACAGAAGATACCAGGCGAATGGAGTGGGCTGCCTGTTCTCCAGACCTAAACCCCATCGAGAACGTCTGGGATGCTCTCCGTTGACGTATCCTGCACGTCTTCAAACCCCTACGACACTTCAGGAGCTCCGACAGGCACTGGTGCAAGAATGGGAGGCTATACCCCAGCAGCTGCTCGACCACCTGATCCAGAGTATGCCAACCCGTTGTGCGGCCTGTGTACGTGTGCATGGTGATCATATCCCATACTGATGTCTGGGTACATGCACAGGAAACAGTGGCGTTTTGTAGCACATGTGTTTCGGGACGGTTTTCCCAACTTATCACCAATAGCGTGGACTTACAGATCTGTGTCGTGTGTGTTTCCTATGTGCCTATGCGATAAGCGCCAGTTTTGTGTAGTGCCACGTTGTGTGGCACCACATTCTGCAATTACCCTTAATTTATGAGCAGGAGTGTAGATAGTCGTTTTTCACTCGCTTTATCTGCGAGAGGAACAGGAAAGGAAATAACTTGTAGTGGTACAGGGTACCCCACGCCAGGTACCATAAGGTGTGGCGGAGCCTGCCTTCATATAAATGGTGGCCATACACACACTTCTTGTAATGCGTTTGTTTTCAGTGCATATTTGCGGTTTGGAGCCTGGGAGACTGTTACAAGCTGTTCATAATACATACAGCTGGTAAGACCATTGCATTCTGTGTCTAGGTTTATTAGTATTTTTCTCTTCATTCATCGTTCGCTAGTCGCCCCTTTCATTTGTACCTATAATAATCACACTCCCTCTACAGTGAAGTGACAAATGTCATCGGATAGCGATATGCAATATACAGGGTGGTCCATTGATCGTGACCGGGCCAAATATCTCACGAAATAAGCGTCAAACGAAAAAACTACAAAGAACGAAACTCGTCTAGCTTGAAGGGGGAAACCAGATGGCGCTATGGTTGGCCCGCTAGATGGCGCTGTCGTAGTCCAAACGGATATCTACTTGGTTTTCTAAATAGGAACCGCCATTTTTATTACATATTCGTGTAACACGTAAAGATATATGAATGTTTTAGTTGGACCACTTTTTTCGCTTTGTGATAGATGGCACTGTAATAGTCACTTAACATACGGCTCACAATTTTAGACGAACAGTTGGTAATAGGTAGGTTTTTTAAATTAAAATACAGAACGTAGGTACGTTTGAACATTTTATTTCGGTTGTTCCAATGCGATACATGTACCTTTGTGAACTTATCGTTGCTGATAACGCATGCTGTTACAGCGTGATTACCTGTGAATAACACATTAATGCAATAAATGCTCAAAATGATGTCCGTCAACCTCAATGCATTTGGCAATGCGTGTAACGACATTCCTCTCAACAGCGAGTAGTTCGCCTTCCATAATGTTCGCACATGCATTGACAGTGCGCTGACGCATGTCAGGCGTTGTCGGTGGATCACGATGGCAAATATCCTTCAACTTTCCCCTCAGAAAGAAATCCGGGGACGTCAGATCTGGTGAACGTGCGGGCCATGGTATGGTGCTTTGACGACCAATCCACCTCTCATGAAATATGCTATTCAATACCGCTTGAACCGCACGCGAGCAGCACACATAGCACACGCCCGTTGGGCATTTTGATCACAATAGCCATACATCAACACGATATCGAACTTTTCCGCAACTGGTAAATGGTCCATTTTAACACGCGTAATGTATCACGAAGCAAATAACGTCGGCACTGGCGGAATGTTACTTGATACCACGTACTACACGAATATGTAATAAAAAATGGGGGTTCCTATTTAAAAAAAAAACGCAGTTGATATCCGTTTGAACTATTACAGCGCCAACCATAGCGCCAGCTGGTTTCCCCCTTCAAGGTAGACAAGCTTCTTTCTTTGTAGTTTTTTCGTTTGACACTTATTTCGTGAGATATTTGGCCCGGTCACGATCAATGGACCACCCTGTATGTCGGTAGTATCGCGTATACTCAGGTGATTATAAGAAGGGACTTTGAATGTTAGTTGGTGCTAGACGCATGAGACATTCCGTTTCTGAAATCGTTAGGGAATTCAATATGCCGAGATCCTCAGTGTGCCGAGAATAACACATTTCAGACGTTACCTTTCACCAGGGACAACGCAGCGGCCGACAGGCTTCACTTAACGAGCGAGAGAAGGGGAGTTTGCGTAGAGTTGTCAGCGCTAACAGACAAGCAACACTGCGTATAATAACAGCAGAAATCAATGTGGAATCTACGACGAACGTATGCGATTGTCCAGTGCGGTAAAATCAGCATTAATGGGCTATGGCAGCAGACCACCAATGCGAGTGCCTTTGCTAACAGCACGGCACCACTTGCAGCGTCTCTCCTGGGCTCGTGACCGTGTCGGTTGGACCCCAACGATTGGAAATCCTTGGCCTGGTCAGATGGTACGACTTGATGGTACGGTTCGAGTGTGGCGCAGTTGTCAACAAGGCGCTGTGCAAGCTGGTGGTGGCTCCGCAATGGTATGGGCTGTAATTATATGGAATGGACTGGCTCTACTGGTCCAACTGAACCGATCATTGAATGTAAATGGTCATGTTCGGCTACTTCACTTCCAGCCATTCATGAACTTCTTGTTCTCATATGTCCGGCTTCTTACAGACCACTTGCAGCCATCCATGAACTTCTTTTTCCCAAATAACGATGCAACATTTCACTGTGCCACGGTTGTACATGAATGGTTTGAAGAACATTCTGGGCAATTAGAATGAACGATTTGGCCAACTAGATCGCCCGACTTGAATCCCATTGAACGTTTATGGGACATAATGGAGAGGCCAGTTCGTTCACAACATCCCGCATCGACAACACTTTCGCAGTTATGGACGGCTACGGAGGCAACATGGCTCAGTATTTGTGCAGGGGACTTCTAACGACATGTTGAGTCCGTGCCACTTCGAGTTGCTGTACTATGCTGAGTTTTAGGAGGTCCAACACGATATTAGGAGGTATCCGACGACTTTATCACCTCAGTGTCTACTGCAGAAGTCTGAATAGCTTCGCGAGCAACTTGACCGATTGCTACAACAGCAGAGCACCGACGAATAGGCTTCAAGCATATTTGTAAACTCAATGTCTTCACATAGATTATTGTTTCTTGATTTATTTCAGAGTAAACTTACTGTGTAGTTTCACAACGCTCTTTCTTTCCTTCCCAGTTCTCCTTGAATATTAACCCAGGCACATCCGCAGGTGTACAGGTGGTACTTAGCTCTTTCTTGAACGTTAATGGTCAGCCACAAACAGGTCCCATTCAGTTGCGGCACCAAGCAGCACCTATATCGTTGACGTCAATCTGCTGTAGAATTATGGAACATGTTTTATTCTCAAGAATTATGACATTTTTTGGAAAATGAGGATCTCCTATATAAAAATCAACATGGCTTCCGCCGACAGAGACCCCGCTAAACTCAGCTGGCTCTGTTCCTCCATGAGATCCACAGCGCAGTGGACAACGGCGCTCAGGTTGATGCCGTGTTCCTTGATTACAGTAAGGCATTTGACACCGTCCCGCATTGCCGTTTAATGAAAAAAATACGAGCTTACTGAGTATTGTAGCAGAAATACGACTGGATTCAAGACTTTCTTGAAAATAGAACTCACCACGTCGCTCTTAACGGAACTATATCGACAGATGTAAAAATAATATCCGGACTACCACAGGGAAGTGTTTACAATATACACACATCAAAGTTTGGACTCACCTCGGATCCGTGAGTTCCACAACCTGTGCAGAATATTGGAATAGCGATCAACGTAAACATCATTTTCGCCCTTTTTATTGCTTATGAAAACCACACATTGCATGTTGTACCACCATACAGAGAGACCTTCAGAGGCGGTGGTCCAGTTTGCTGTACACACCGGTACCTCTAATACCCAGCAACGTTGATGCATGCATGTATTGGTCGTGGCATACTATCCACAAGTCCATCAAGCCACTGTTGGTCCAAATTGTCCCACTCCTCAACGGCGATTCGGCGTAGATCCCTCAGAGCGGTTGGTGGGTCACGTCGTCCATAAACAGCCCTTTTCAATCTATCCCAGGCATGTTCGATAGGGTTCATCTCTGGAGAACATGCTGGACACTCTAGTCGAGCGATGTCTTTATCCTGAAGGAAGTCATTCACAAGATGTGCACGATGGGGACGCGGATTGTCGTCCATGAAGACGAATGCCTCGCTAGTATGCGGCCGATATAGTTGCACTGTCGGTTGGAGGATGGTTGAAATGGCTCTAAGCACTACGGGACTTAACATCTGAGGTCATCAATCCCCTAGACCTAGAACTACTTTAACCTAACTAACCTAAGGACATCACACACATCCTTGCCCGAGGCTGGATGCGAACCTACGACCGTAGCAGCTGCGTGGTTCCGGACTGAAGGGCCTATAACCACTCGGCCACAGCGGCCGGTCGGTCGGAGGATGGCATTCACTTATCGTACAGCCGTTATGGTGGCTTCCATGACCACCAGTGGCCTACGGCAGCCGCACGTAATGCCACCCCAAAACAGCGGGGAACCTCCACCTTGCTGCACTCGCTGGACAGTGTGTCTAAGGCGTTCAGCCTGACCGGGTTGCCCCAAACACGTCTTCAGCAATTGTCTGGTTCAAGGCATATGCGACACTCATCGGTGAAGAGGACGTGATGCCAATCCTGAGCGGCCAATTCGGCATGATGTTGGGTCTATCTGTACCGCGCTGCATGGTGTCGTGGTTGCAAAGATGAACCTCGCCATGGACATCGGGAGTGAAGTTGCGCATCATGCATCCTATTGCGCACAGTCTGGGTCGTAACACGACCTCCTGTGGCTGCACGAAAAGCATTGCTCAACATTGGCGTTGCTGTCGGGGTTCCGTAGGTAGCGGTCATCCACTGCAGTAGCAGCCCTTGGGCGGCCTGAGCGAGGCATGTTGTCGACAGTTCCTATCTCTCTATCTCCTCCATGTCCGAACAACATTGCTTTGGTTTACTCAGAGATGCCTGGACACTTCCCTTGTTGAGAGCCCTTCCTGGCACAAAGAAACTATGCGGACGCGATCGAACCGCGATATTGAACGTCTAGGCATGGTTGAACTACAGACAACTAGCGGTGTACCTCCTTCCTGGTGGAATGACTGGAACTGATCGGCTGTCGGACCCCCTCCGCCTAACAGGCGCTGCTCATGCATGGTTGTTTATATCTTTGGTCGTGGTTAGCGACATCTCTGAACAATCAAAGTGACTAATACAATATCCGCAGTCAACGTCCATCTTCAGGAGTCCTGGGAGCCAGGGTGATGCAAAACTTTTTTTATGTGTGTATATAAATGATCTAGCAGAAAGCGTCGGATGCTCTTTAAGGCTATTGGCAGATGATGCAGTTTCTATACCAAAGCAGCAACGCCAGAAGAAAGTAAGAATTTGCAGAACGACCTGCAAGAGAATTGATGAATGGTGCAGGCTCTGGCAGTTGACCATGAACGTAAATAAATGAAAGATATGCGCATACACAGGAAAAGAAATCCACTACTGTACAGCTACACTGTTGATGACAAACAGCTGGAGACAGCGTCTGCCGTAAAATATCCAGGTGTAACTATCCAGAGCGACCTTAAGTGGAATGACGACACAGAACAGACAGTGGGAAAAGCAGACACCAGACTCGGATTCATCGGAAGAATATTAAGGAAATATAACCCATCCACGGAAGAAGTGGCTTGTAAGGCGCTTGTTCACACGATTCTTGAGTATTGTTCATCTATCTGGGATCCCTATCAGGTAGGACCTATAGAGTAGAGACTGACAGAGTGCGAAGAGCGGGGCGTTTCGTCACGGGATCGCTTAGCTGGCGGGAGAGCGTTACGGACATGCTGAACAATCTCCACTGCAAACGTTGGAAGTGAGACGTTGTGCATCACGGAGAGCTTTACTATTAAAATTAAAATTTAAAACACTCTTGATCGCAATCTTGTTAAAATATTTTTTTACTGCAGTGAGTGACCGGTTTCGACTATAAAAGAGTCATCTTCAGACTCCAGTGCCGTGGATGGACACTGCTAGATGAGTTCCGTCGAACCTCGACGCTCGTGTAACTGCTCATCTAGCTGTGTCCATCCACTGCTCTGGAGTCTGAAGATGACTCTTTTATAGTCGAAACCGGCCACTCACTGCAGTAAAAAAATATTTTAACAAGATTGCGATCAAGAGTGTTTTAAATTTTAATTTTAACGATTTCAAAAATTTCAAAAATTTCAAACACTTTACAAACTTTACGAACTTTGAGGTTCGCCGATGACATTGTAATTCTGTCAGAGACAGCAAAGGACTTGGAACAGCAGTTGAACGGAATGTACAGTGTCTTGAAAGGAGGGTATAAGATGAACATCAACAAAAGCAAAACGATTATAATGGAATGTAGTCGAATTAAGTCGGGTGATGCTGAGGGAATTAGATTAGGAAATGAGACACTTAAAGTAGTAAAGGAGTTTTGCTATTTGGGGAGCAAAGTAACTGATGATGGTCGAAGTAGAGAGGATATAAAATGTAGACTGGCAATGGCAAGGAAAGCGTTTCTGAAGAAGAAAAATTTGTTAACATCGAGTATAGATTTAAATGTCAGGAAGTCGTTTCTGAAAGTATTTGTATGGCGTGTAGCCATGTATGGAAGTGAAACATGGACGATAAATGGTTTAGACAAGAAGAGAATAGAAGCTTTCGAAATGTGGTGCTACAGAAGAATGCCGAAGATTAGATGGGTAGATCACATAACTAATGAGGAGTTATTGAATAGAATTGGGGAGAAGAGAAATTTGTGGCACAACTTGACTAGAAGAAGGGATCGGTTGGTAGGACATGTTCTGAGACATCGAGGGATCACCAATTTAGTATTGGAGGGTAGCGTGGAGGCTAAAAATCGTATAGGGAGACCAAGAGATGAATACACTAAGTAGATTCAGAAGGATGTAGGCTGTAGTAGGTACTGGGAGATGAAGAAGCTTGCACAGGATAGAGTAGCATGGAGAGCTGCATCAAACCAGTCTCAGGACTGAAGACCACAACAACAACAACATACTATTGGGACAGCACTTTTCAGGAGGAGTCAGGTAACATATTACTTCCCGCCACATACATCGCACGTATTGACCACGAGGAGAAAATTTGAGAAATTAGAGCCAATACAGAGGCTTACCGACCATCATTCTTCCCACGCACTTTTCGCGAGTGAAACATTGTTGGAGGGATCAGATAGTGGTACCGAAAGTACCACACACCATTAGGTGGCTTGCGGAGTACGATGTACATGTGGATAAGTAAGCACGGGTGTGATACACAGCTGGCTGACGCGTGCCAGGACTGGGCAGACGCTTAACCCACACATCGCCAAACGGAGAGCCAGAGATCGCGAGGATAAGAGACGGGCAGCTCGCGTAATCGCTGTGGGAG
The DNA here is from genome assembly GCF_023864345.2 of Schistocerca serialis cubense. Classification (NCBI taxonomy): domain Eukaryota; kingdom Metazoa; phylum Arthropoda; class Insecta; order Orthoptera; family Acrididae; genus Schistocerca; species Schistocerca serialis. The sequence continues at coordinate 16,335,100 of NC_064649.1, forward strand.
CCGCCTTATCTCCACCGCGAGACGTTGCGTAATGGCGTCACTGGGGAAGATGCGCCGGCGGGAGACAAGCCTTAATCCAATCTCAGCCCAGACTTACTCACAAACTCGTCACCTCGTCTCAGCTTGTGGCTTCGAGGCAGTACAGTGGTTAACGTCTAAGCTGTCACATCAGAAAGTCTACCTGTGGCCAACAAACTGAGCTATGAACTGTCAAACCAAACACTTTTCAGCCGTCTGTTATTTTATTGTGCTATCAGTTTCGGCGATTTATTACGCCATCTTCAGGTTCCCTGGCCGACATATAGGAAGATTCCAGCCTCGGTTGCGGTCATAACAGGGGCCAGCATTCAAAGACTGGTATCCGTAGATTTCTGATCTTTGAAGTGATCGTTGTATCAAGCAGAAATCTACAGAGATGTGGATCCTCCTACATGTCGGTCAGGGGCCTGAAGATGGCGTAATAAATCGCCGAAAGTGGAGGCCCAATAAAATAACAGTTTGAAAATTAGACGGCTGAAACGTGCTTCATATCACATTCTTTATTGAACAGCCGAGTCTCGCAATTATCTCTGAAAAGATGGACGTACAGAAACGGTGTTATGGTTTTCAGCAACACCCCCACCCCGGATTCTATACAGAATCGCCCTCCATGTATAAATCAGCTTCGGTCGTCTCATTACTTTACAAATGAGTTAATGACTTAAGTAGTTGACGTTAAACACGTAAATCGTTAATAGTCGAAACCCCCAATTATGTTACTCATATTAGTTTCGAGCTATATACCCACACACTAATGACAAAGTCTCTCGAAGCGGGTGCCGTTTATTTTCGTAATAGCTGAAATCTGACAGAGATCTTACTTATGGCTCGCTACCGGTCATAGGAAGGTCGAAGTAACTGGAAATATTAGGTTGGTGCACAAGTTCGTAGCGTCTTTCATTTGCATTTTGGTATTCCGGTTGCTAAGGGCTTCCTTATCAAGTTGTAGTTTTTTATGTGTAGTTCACTATGTCAGTTAAATATTGTCATTTTGTCATTTGGAGATAGTGAGTGGAACTGTGTACGCTAGAAAATGGAGTGCCAACTGGAGAAATCGGAAAACTTCCGACGTATTCTTCTGTTTGACTTCAGTAGAGGGGTGACAGCTGGGGACGCAGCCAGAAACATTTGCGCCTCGTGTATGGATAATGCCATTGGACAGAGAGCGACTAGAAAATTGTTTTCTTGTTTTAAGAAGGGTCGTTTTGACATTAGTGGGTCTGCACGTTCAGGAAGACCTTCGGGGTTTGTGAAGATCGTTTAAACGCATTAATCCACTATGATCAACACCATTGTACTCCAGAACTGGCAAATGTTATGATCTGTCATCATTCCACCATCGTGCGACATTTGTATGCAACAGGGAAGGTTCCAAAGTCGGGTGTACGGGTACGGCATGCTCTAAGCCAAATTCACAAATATCGGTGGGTGGTCATATGTGCAACTCTGCTCGCTCGTCATTAATTGGCCCGTGAACAACACCGACCATTTCTATCTTACACTGTTACTAGTGTCGAGAGATGGTGTGTTTCTGCTCACATAAGGAAAACAAGAAATGTTTGAATCCTAATACAGGAGCAACTCCCGGCACAGAGAACAACTCCTATCCACAAAAGACAATGTTATGCATCTGGTAGAACAGCGACGATTTGGTGTACTGCGAATTGCTTCTGCGGTATGTAACCGTCACTGCTGATATTTGTTGTCAACAACTGAGACGTGTTACAGACGCAATCCAAGAATAACGACCAGGAAGACTGCGTGAATTAACACTAGTACACGATAACGCCCGCCCGCATTCTGCTAAACTGACAAAAAACCTGATATAGGGTTGGGAAGTCATTCCGTACCCACCTTATTCACCTGATCTTGGACAATCAGATTTTCACCTTTTCCGCTTTCTATCGAAAAACCTTCAGAGAACGTCCTTTCCGGATGAAAATGCGCTCCAAGCATGGTTCGACGAGTTCTTCGCTTCGAAACGATGTGATTTCTACAGTCCCAGAATCGAGAAGTTATCCCAGCGTTGGCAGACTGTTGTATATAGTGAAGGAGAATATATTATTGATGACTAAAATTATGTTACATCTATATGCGGTGTAAATTAAACTTACGGAAAATCGCTACGAACTTATACACCAACCCAACAGTAACAACAATCCGTAAAATGATCGAATGAATACGGTGGACGCTAAATTATTCGGAAATTCTAACAACAATTCGATTAAAAACTGTAAAATATGTAAACTTTCCACTAGATGCATCAGTAGTATCTCACATTTCTCTACGAAGCAGAAGATTTGAGACATGGGGTTGTGTCCTGTGCAGGGTTACTAAATATTGCGAGCCCTACATAATTTATGTAAGTGCTGTGTAATCTATTAAAGCTGTTAGGAAGCTATTGTTAGTTGATCAGTTACCGAAATTTATCATGAGTAAAAAGCCGCATATTTTTACACTCAAGAGCCAAAGAAACTGGTACAGCTGCCTAATATCGCGCACGGCCCCCGCGAGCATGCAGAAGTGCTGCAACAGGACGTGGCACGGACTCGACTAATGTCTGAAGGCAATTGACACAACGAATCCTGCAGAGCTGTCCATAAACCCGTAAGGGTAACACGCGGTGGAGATCTTTTCTGAACAGCACGTTGGAAGGCATCCCAGATATGCTCAATAACGTTCATGTTTGGGAAGTCTGGTGGGCAGAGGAAGTGTTTAAACCCAGAAGAGAGTTCCTGGAGCACCTCTGTACCAAATCTGGACGTGCGGTGTGTCGCATTGTCCTGCTGGATTTCCCCAAATCCGTCGGAATGCACAGTTGACATGAGTGGATGCAGGCGATCAGACGGGATGCTTACGTACGTGTCACAAGTCAGAGCCGAATCTAGACGTACCATGGGTCCATATCACTCTGAAACGTACCCTTTGAACAATTATACAGGACTGTGCTTAACCTGGCACACAATATTTTTAGCGCAACGCAATCTGACTTTCAAAATTCCCTACTAAAGAATGGCCCTGACAAACATTAAACTATACCTTTCACAAATCACTTACCTCACAAAAATCTTCGCTGCTCAAGCTACTGCAATACAGCGAGCGCCACTACTGCCAGCTAAATAAAAGATTCAAACTACTGAAGGCACTAACTACTGATAGGGGTAGTTAGCAAATGAAAGATATTAATAGAGAGCAAACAATGTATTTACCTTAATATCATCACAAATCATAATATATATATCAGTTCATGACAAATTACAAACCTCCGCCATCTCTCTCCCCACATCCACCACTGCTGGCGGCTCACCTCCAACTGCGCAACGCTACGCGCTGTTCACAGCCAGCTGCCGCTGCCCAACACTACAATGGCAGACAACAATGCAAACTAGCCACAGACTGCACACAGCACAGCCAGTGATTTTCATATTGAGCGCTACGTAACGTTGCCAATAAGAAAACATAAACAGCCTACTTACATAGCCCCCATGCTCCCCACAAAAAATTTTACAAAATTTTTTTTGGGCAGTGGCCAATAATGATTTGATAAAATTTTTCATAATTACAATAACAAAGAAATCAAATGCACACACTTATTGATACAATGTTGGTCAAAAGCTAAAAATTTCTCACAGTCCATAAAGACAGTCCTGATCATTCATTACGGTAATCACAGGTTTTTTTTTTCACAAAGTCTCATTAGTAAAAGAAATTGCACACAGAAGTAGTGGATTTCCATGCAGTCTTGAAGAAGTAGTGTTGTCCTTCCAATGGAAAGACAGTGCTGACTCTTGATATGCATACAGGTAATGGGCCACAACAGAGCAAACCCACAGCAGAGTCATTCGAAGTTTTGAAGAGTATTGGTAGGTAAGTCATCACAGAGCGGACCCACGGTAGTCCTGGTAGAGAGTATGGTATTGGTGGGCCACCAGAGGTGCAGACCCACTGCAGTCCTTGTAGAAATAATGGTATTGATGGATCATCAAAGATGTAGACCCACTGTAGTCCTTGAAGAGATGGCCAGCAGCCATCTGTTGTGACTGTGCAGGTGCACAATCACCACTGAAGAGTCTTGCGGACAATATAGCAAGTCCATAAACCACCACTTGTGCACTCACAAAGTTAGTTTCTAATTGTCCTTAGAACCAGCAATGCTGTTATCCAGTCCCTTGCTGAATTATTAACACACATGCAAACACTATCAGTCCCTACTTCTCACATATTGTCCATATACTATGACCAACAGAAACGTGTGCAGTGAAATGTAACTTAATTTGAAGAACTGGTGTCTATACAATTTTATAACATAAGAATACAATAACAAAGGTACAAAATACATCATTAAAGAACATAATAGTACAGATAACATTTGTAGTAATATGGGCTTTACAAAAGAATCGAAATAAACATATACATCAGTGGAATTATGACATGAGTACATACATAAAGGATCACAATAACTTTTGAAACATCAACTTCACACATGAGCATTGAACAGAATAAATAATGTGTAAGCATATTTATAAGGTAAATAACATATTATTAATGCCAATTATATTTGAGGATAACAGTATTCCTCATCATAGTGAATGTAGCTTAATATTAAAAGAAGAAAAAATTCTATGAAACTACACAGAGACAGGAAGAAAACAAATACACAAGGGTACACAAACACATAGTGGGATAACACAAAAGGAAACGACAGGGTTTGTTTTCAGTGTAACATTTGGTACTGCAGTCCAACCCAAAACTTCATATATCTTTCCTTTTATTTCATCCTTTGTTTCCACCAAAAAAAATTCTAACTAAGCATGCTTTCTGTGTTTATATGTTCACACATTTCTTACCTCATTTTTATTTTCCATTATCTTACCTCATCATTTATTTCCGAGAAAATCCTACCTATACCTGCTTTCTGTACGTTTTTCGTATAGATTCTCAATGCATTTCTTCCAATTCATCGCAACTCATTCTCTTCTATAGTCTACCCCCTCTTAAGCTAACTTAAATCTACTGAGCTCAGATGCTAAACTAAGGGACGAGGCAATGCAGCAGCACAAAACAATTAACACAAACATCAATGACGAAAAAAATGCCAATTTGCAAAGCAAGCAGCAGCAAATCTAAATTAACAGATAAAATGCAAAATTACAACTAATATGAGCCAATGTGCAGCAACATGAAAAATCAATGAGTAGTAAAATTGGCTTAGCAGAGTAACACAAATTAAAGTTCAGTAGCACTATGCCTGGCAAACAGCAGTAACTTATACATAAACATGACATAGCTCAAGCAGAAAAAATATTACAGTAAAGATAACAATGCAGATAAGGGAAATGTATAATCACATCTTAATGTCTAAGTAATTAAAGTGGTGCACCACAACAACTGATTGTAAAAAGAAATATTACCATGTACTTGAAAAGAAAATTATGTGTTACTGTTACTAGTTCCTTCTTATTGTTCTTTCCTTTCCAAGTGCTCCGTTTTTAAAGAATGTGGATCATAAAATAATTATTTAATAGATCTGTTGACAGAAAGTGTTCACATTAGCAAATGCATTTCATTTTATAAAAGCAATGCTGCAACACAGCTGGAAACCAGATATCAAATGAAATAAGCAACTATGAAAAGCAAAGCATAAAAATATCATTCAGTAGTCATGTGACATTTCATAAGTTAGTAGAAATTCTCTCAACTCTCATAGAAAGACGCTTGTCATAATCAGGTGTGCAGATGTAAAAATATTTCCGAGGATAATGGCCTCCCCTTTTTTTTTGTTCTACCTGTGCCGCTGACAAGGGCTCGCAATAATGGCTTTTTCTCCAGGCGTCTGACACAGCTGGGTGCCCGCGACGCATTACGTGCAGGTGGTCACTTAACTTTCGTACGGAAATATTTACGACACCAGTTTCTCCTACCGTGGCAGTCTCATATAAAAATATTTCACAGGTCAAGAATTAGCGTTGCAAATCTGTAGAAACAAAATCCTATAAATATAAGTGTCCAAAAAAAAATATTGGTCAGCATTGTGATACAGTCACACATTTCATAACTCTTAAAGTACGTTTCTTGGTTTCCAACATCCTTTTTCACAAGTCAAGAGTCCCTACCCACTATTCATTACTCCTTACCTTATTACACATATACGTATCCATCGACACTCGTCAATATTTCGTCATTATAAATATGAAGCATAATCAAATAACTCATATAGTAGCCTCAGCCTATTAATCGTAAACATACCTCAGCAGCATAATACACATCGTCGTCGTAAAAATAACATCATAACACCTCAGTCAAATCTCAAAATCGTCGTAGCTTCCTCCAATAATTAAAAAAAATTCTCTGCTCATGTCAAAAGTGTCATCTGCCTCAAACGTACTTTAAAAATCATAATCCCTTTACCAAATACATCATTCAAAGCTCTCATAGTATCACAATGGTTCCAAAAAAATATGAACAGTTTACAATGCACAGACAAAATACAGTTTCATAAGTGTGAAGTTATCCAGCTGTGTAATTACGTAAACATCTGTCACTGACGTAGTAAAAAAATGTTTATCTCTCAGTTAAAAGATCAGATAGCTCTGTAATTTGTGTGTTAGAGAAATATGGTACCGATGTGTAAAGTTGTATAAGCAAATACCATATTAGCTAGGGTTCCTTGTGGTTGCCACCCACATGGTACACAAAGTAAGCGTGTACCCCCCTGAGGATAAATGTAATTATGCCCTCAGGTGTTATAAATTACAGCAATGGAATGAAATGTATCACGGAAAACTTTCTTTGTAATTAAAAAATCTTTAAAAATAAATGTTTCAAGTACAAAATTAATCACTCAAATACGTGTACTGTAGCGCTAAATGTGCGTCTTGTTGCAACATAATCGGTGTGGAAGTGTCGTAGTTATCGTCCTCCGAAAGCTAAGTTCTGCAGAAGCCAATGTACTTACCTCATGATAAACAAAAGCGAAATGCTTTGCATATAGATATCATACTTATTACGCTTATTGCCGTGATGAAGAAAGTACTGTGCTGTAACGTATTGTTGTGCTACAGAAAAGGCTGTCTCCTTGTAGCTATACCATAAAAGTTACTACTAAACCATGTTTTACTTTCCAGAATAATACAGAAAAACTGTGCAGATATAAAACAGAAACACCGCAAAATCAACATTGTACATTGTCACTCATTAGTAGCGTCGTGATAAAAATCGTGTAGCTGTCACATAAACTAACCTCTGTGTCATCTGGTATCTCTCAGAAAGCACATTAAATTCAGAATGTATTTTCAAATAAACCAAAATGTTGCATTAAAATCTCATTAGCAGTACCAGTATGTGTACTAAGTACGTAAGCCTGATAGTCGTTACGTAATCGTGCAACTAACAAGCAAGAATGTACAAATACAACACTGTGTCGTCTGTTCACTATAACAATGCATTCGTAATTTCTGTTTTAAAAATGTTCCCTAGGTTCTTGACTGGGTATTTCACTTCAAACATTGTTACATGTTAACAGATTCTAAATCTGACAAAGCATACTAGAAATATGAAGTGAAAAGTTTCATGGCAAAGACAAAGTTAAAAAGCAGATTATCTTTCAATAAACGGTTTTACATGTGAAATGTGGTGTAAACCTTTACTCTTCCTAGTACGCAGAGTTTCAACTTCAACGCAATTATCATGCGGTATTCGTCGGTAAAGAATACTGGAATTTTGCTTAAGGTTAGCGTCTATGTTATTTTTCCCTGAGCCAGCCGGCGCACGCGGGTGCCTGCGGTGCGAGTCATTGTCTGCTACCTCTTTGTTGGCGCGCGCCGTTATTGGGATTTGGAGACCTAACTTCTACAAATTCATCGTGACGAGAGTGCTCTGCTCTGTTTAAATCTCGCCAGTTCTGATGCAATTCAGGTCTGTCGTTTTGTCGGTAGTTTACACAGTTTCTTTCGTGTCGGTCACGTGGTGGAGAATTTCTTCCTGAATCGTAACTGTGCGCCGAACTGTTGCGTCTGAAGTTATTTTGTCTCCCTTGATAATAATTGTTTTGGTTTCCATATTGTCTGTTTCTATGGTTATCTCTGTCATATTCATAATTACGGAAGTGCGATATTTCTCTGTAACTATTACTCTGCCAGTGGTTGTCGTACGGGTGGTGTCTGTTTTGGTCACGATTTACGTTGTAAGAATAGCCTTTTCGTGTCCAGTTATTGTTTCTGTCATCACGGAATTGTGACAGATGTGACCTGTAATTGTTGTGTCCTTGTTTTCGCGTTCCGCGATTATCAGTGTCAATTTCTAGTTCTTGTAACAGTCCCTGAAAAGCTTCAATGTCGTCTTTGCAACGTCCTGCTAAAATAATATGTCGTAAATGTTTAGGCAGTTTGATTAAGCAAATGCGGATGAGTTCTGAGGGGCTGTATGGGTTTGACAGGTATTGATTCTTGTGCAACATGTCTTCAAAATATTTCACAAGACTGGAAAATTCAGATTGTTCGAAGTGTTTCATCATTATGATGTTATGTTTTACACGGTCTTGTGTAGCTTGAGACCAATACGCTGAGAGGAAGGCATGATAAAAATCTCCTTCACTGTGACAATCGTGAATGACCGATCGCATTCTTACACCTGGTTCATTCTCTAAGTAGCCACACATAAATTCTAATCTGTGCTCCAATGACCAGTTGGGAGGGAAACAATGAGAGAATTGATGGAGCCACGCTTGTGGATGAATGTCGTTGGCAGAATTCTTAAACGTTTTGAATTTACGTGTAGTAATGAACAGCTTATAGTCAAAATCATCGTGTCGGCGAGTAGCATCTCGGTCATAGTTACGTCGTGTCGGCGGTTCCATCTCAAAATTCGGTGCACATTCCCAATTTCTTTCATTACTTCCGAAATGCCCTGTGTTATTATTTTGCAGCTTTTCCGTGTTTCTAAGTCCCTCTTCCCGTGTTGGAGCGCGAGTGTCCTCTGAAATACGTAATTCTTGTATTACCTGTGTCAGCTGATCTTGTACTTCCCGGATTTCTCTTTGGTGTTGTGTATTAATTCGATTCTGATTTTGTTTGAATTTCCTAATTTGTTCATACTCTTCTGTGTCAGTGAAGGCTACAGGTGTTGCGTCATTCAGATTATCATCTACCTTTGTAGATAAGTTAGTGAACTGATCTGAAAGTTCGGCTACTTTATCCGATAGTGTACTTATTTCCTCAGTGTGTTTTTCTGAACCAAGTTTCAGAGTGTCCATTTGTGTTGAAATCGTATCTACTGTGTCTTTTAAGTTTTCTTGACTTTTTGCAAGTTGCGTAACCGAATCGGTAGATTCAACTGCGTCAATTTTAGGTTGCAAGGTGTTGTGATTTTCATGAACAATAGTTTGCAGTTCTTTTATGGCTGCTTCGTGATTCTGTAATGCATTTTCATGACGCGAAAAAATAGGTTGAAAATGCTCACAAATTTGAGTTTTTACGTCATTACAGACTTTTTGACATTTCGATTCAATGTTATGTAACTCAGCAGTTAAATCCTCACGTGTTTGTTCGAGAGTTTGTTCCAATGAGTCTAACTTTTTGAGATTTTGTTCCACTGTGTCTAACTGTTGCTGTGTTTGTCTCTGGTGTTGTTCCATTGTGTCTAACTTTTTAAGATTTTGTTCCACTGTGTCTAACTTTTGAAGCTTTTGCTGTGTCTGTCCCATTTGTTGTATTAATTGTAATAACAATGCATTGGTGTCTGAAACATGTTCCTCAGTGCTTTTCGGCAGTGAATTTACACCGGAAACATTCACATTTTGACAAGCAGAAAATGTGTCTTGACTTATTCGAGAAAACGGTGAGGATCCAAAACCTGAATCTACAGTATTTGCGAGATCGTGTCGTGTCATTTCGGCTTCCTGAGGCGAGCTATTGCCGACCGGTCGATCGATAATGCTTCCCTCTTCACTAATTGTTTCACTGTCCACGCCATTGTTTGACGCCCGCTCCATTTCCCTGTGCACAGTTACCAAATTACTACTTTGAACATTAGTAAATTCATTACTCGGCGGCGCTGATAAGCTACGCTCGTCATCACTATTATTTCTCAGTTTAGTTTGGAGCCTAGTGTTACGTTTTTCACACGCCATTATTGTCACAGTATTTCACACGACAACACAGAAAAACACAATTTGAAGATCAAAAATAAGAGAACACATTAACATAGCACTGAAAATAATATCTAGTTAATTGCAAGCGCAGCTGCGAAATACTTGGTGCAAATCTACATGCATGCCACAACTGTTTTACTATACAACAATGAAAGACTGCAACTACAAAGGAAATTCTCTCTACAATTACGCGCTAGGAATAAACAAAAGCTACACTAAATACACAAACTACAAGAAAAAATCAGAAGATTCCAGTGAGGTATCCTAGGCTAAGGGTCGACATATGAAACGTCCCCTTTGAACAATTATACAGGACTGTGCTTAACCTGACACACAATATTTTTAGCGCAACGCAATCTGACTTTCAAAATTCCCTACTAAAGAATGGCCCTGACAAACATTAAACTATACCTTTCACAAATCACTTACCTCACAAAAATCTTCGCTGCTCAAGCTACTGCAATACAGCGAGCGCCACTACTGCCAGCTAAATAAAAGATTCAAACTACTGAAGGCACTAACTACTGATAGGGGTAGTTAGCAAATGAAAGATATTAATAGAGAGCAAACAATGTATTTACCTTAATATCATCACAAATCATAATATATATATCAGTTCATGACAAATTACAAACCTCCGCCATCTCTCTCCCCACATCCACCACTGCTGGCGGCTCACCTCCAACTGCGCAACGCTACGCGCTGTTCACAGCCAGCTGCCGCTGCCCAACACTACAATGGCAGACAACAATGCAAACTAGCCACAGACTGCACACAGCACAGCCAGTGATTTTCATATTGAGCGCTACGTAACGTTGCCAATAAGAAAACATAAACAGCCTACTTACAACTCCAACTGCACACGCCCCACACCATTACAGAGCCTCCACCAGCTTGAACAGTCCCCTGCTGACATGCTGGGCCCATGGATTCATGAGGTTGTCTCCATACCCGTACACGTCCAACCGCTTGATACAATCTGAAACGAGACTCGTCCGACCAGGCAACATGTTTCCAGTCATTCAATGTCGCTTTTGACCGGTCCAGGCGAGGCGTAAAGCTTTGTGTCGTGCAGTCATCTAGGGTACACGATAGGGCCTTTGGCTCCGAAAGCCCATATCGATGATGTTTCGTTGAATGTTTCGAACGCTGACATTTGTTGCTTGCCCAGTATTGAAATCAGCAGAAATTTGCGGAAGGGTTGCACTTCTTTCACGTTGAAAGATTCTCTTCCGTCATCGTTGGTCCCGTTCTTGCAAAATCTTTTTCCGGCTGCAGCAATGTCGTAGATGTGATGTTTTACCGGATTCCCGATATTCACGGTACTTTCGTGAAATGATCGTGTGGGAAGATCCCTACATCATCGCTACCTCGGAGATGCTGTGTCCCAACCCTTCGTGCGCCGACTATAATACGATGTTCAAACTCACTTAAATCTTGATAACCTGCCATTTTAGCAGCAGTAACCGATCTAACAACTGCGTCAGACCCTTGTCTTTTATAGGCGATGCAGGCCGCAGTGCCGTCTTCTACCTGTTTCCATATCTCTGTATTTGAATACGTATACCTACACAAGTTTCTTTGGCGCTTTCGTGTGCTCAGTTAAGCAATATTTCGCTGATCGCGCATCATCTAGTACCTTGGAGCAGAAATCTTTTAGCACGAAAAACATCGTAGTTGCAAATGAACTGTTTCTCTTATGTCTCAATACTTTTTCCCTGTCTCGAAAACGGAAATTTGTGTCAGTTGCCGCCGGCCGCGGTGGTCTCGCGGTTCTAGGCGCGCAGTCCGGAACCGTGCGACTGCTACGGTCGCAGGTTCGAATCCTGCCACGGGCATGGATGTGTGTGATGTCCTTAGGTTAGTTAGGTTTAAGTAGTTCTAAGTTCTAGGGGACTGATGACCACAGCAGTTGAGTCCCATAGTGCTCAGAGCCATTTGAACCATTTTGTCAGTTGCCAATAACTTGTAAATCGAAATATTTTTGATTACTAACTGGTGTTTGATAATACTTCGTCTTAATTTCATTTCACTTACTGAGTGTTAGTGCGTATTAGAATAATAGTGGAACACATAGATGACTAAATACAGTGCTTAAGAGATTTGTTTGGAATACATTTCAGTTACAACAGAATAATACATGTAAGTTATTATCCAGGGAGCCAAAAATAAGACTATATCAAGCATCATCAAACCAATAGTGTGCTACGCAAGTGAGACATGGACCCCGACACAAGAAACGAGAAAAAACTCATCACTTTTGAAAATAAAGTACTGAGAAAACTATATGGACCAGTGAAAGAAAATGAACAGTGGAGAATAAGAAAAAACAGAGAACTCAGAGAAGTATACGTACTACCTGACACCGTAGAGAGTGTCAAAACTGAAAGACTCAGCTGGTACGGACACTTGAGGAAGGGAGGGATGGAGACGAGAAAGGAAGTAAACCACTAGGACGGCCCAGAACGAGATGGAAGAATAATAATACCTTGGGAGACACGCAGACACTGGCTCTGGGAGATGAAGGTGCAGCTGACGGGAAGGTGTGGAAGGCTGGAATGAGTAAGGCCAAGGATCGGCTGCGATTTTTCTGACCGGTGTAAGTACACTACTGGCCATTAAAATTGCTACACCACGAAAAATAACGTACTACAGACGCGAAATTTACCGACAGGAAGAAGATACTGTGATATGCAAATGATTACCTTTTCAGAGCATTCACACGAGGTTGGCACCGGTGGCGACACTTACAACGTGCTGACATGAGGAAAGTTTCCAACCGATTTCTCATACACAAACAGCAGTTGACCGGCGTTGCCTGGTGAAACGTTGTTGTGATGCTTCGAGTAAGGAGGAGAAATGCGTACCATCACGTTTCCGGCTTTGATAAAGTTTGGATTGTAGCCTACCGCGGATGCAGTTTATCGTATCGCGACATTGCTGCTCGTGTTGGTCGAGATCCAACGACTGTTAGCAGAATATGGAATCGGTGGGTTCAGGAGGGTAATACGGAACGCCGTGCTGGATTCCAACGGCCTCGTATCACTAGCTGTCGAGATGACAGGCATCTTATCCGCATGGCTGTAACGGATCGTGCAGCCACGTCTCGATCCCCTGAGTCAACAGATGGGGACGTTTGCAAGACAACAACCATCTGCACGAACAGTTCGACGACGTTTGCAGCAGCATAGACTATCAGCTCGAAGATCGTGGCTGCGGTTAACCTTGACGCTGCATCACAGACAGGAGCGCCTGTGATGGTGTACTCAACCACGAACCTGGGTGCAAGAACGGTAAAACGTCATTTTTTCGTATGAATCCAGGTTCTGTTTACAGCATCATGATGGTTGCATCCGTGTTTGGCGACATCGCGTTGAACGCACATTGGAAGCGTGTATTCGTCATCGCCATACTAGCGTATCACCCGGCGCGATGGTATGGGGTTCCATTACTTACATGTCTCGGTCACCTCTTGTTTGCATTGATGTCACTTTGAACAGTGGACGTTTCATTTCAGATGTGTTACGACCCGTGGCTCTACCCTTCATTCGATCCCTGCAGAACCCTACATTTCAGCAGAATAATGCACGACTACATGTTGAAGGTCCTGTACACGCCTTTCTGGATACAGAAAATGTTCGACTGCTGCCCTGGCCAGTACATTCTCCAGATCTCTCACCAATTGAAAACGTCTGGTCATTGGTGGCCGAGCAACTGGCTCGTCACAATACGCCAGTCACTACTCTTGATGAACTGTGGTATCGTGTTGAAGCTGTATGGGCAGCTGTACCTGTACACGCCATCCAAGCTGTGTTTGACTAAATGCCCTGGCGTATCAATGGCGTTATTACGGCCAGAGGTGGTTGTTCTGGATACTGATTTCTCAGGATCTATGCACCCAAATTGCGTGAAAATGTAATCACCTGTCAGTTCTAGTATAATATATTTGTCCAATGAGTACCCGTTTATCAGCTGCATATCTTCTTGGTGTACCAATTTTAATGGCCAGTAGTGTAAGTAAGTGATTGTTCCTAGGTACTTGACCCTGTCGTACCATGCACTATGTTTTCACATTTGTGAATAAACTTAATTTTCCAAACTAATTTTTTGTAATTCCAAAGAAACACGGCGGTTTAAAGCTTTTCAGTGAAGTTAGCTGATAAGGGTGCCGGACCGCGACTCGAACCCGGACTTCCCACTTAACACGAGTGGTTGCCGTAACTGCCTCGGTCATCCGAGCACGCTTTCCAGGCGACCAAAATTCCCAGCCTGCTGGTTTGGAGTCCCGTAAGAGATGGCGCTTGGTGTGCACTCGAACTGAAAGAATGGATCTTTGGTCGCCTCAGGTAATTGATATGTGTCGGTTAGTTCGGAAACCGGTTATTTCAGAAACTGGTTATTTTGGGCGGTTTTAAGAGTCAGATAAAACTGGAAACAAAAAAAAACAGTATAACAGAAAAATCGGTTGTTTTATCCGTAAGCGCCTTCCCTGCGCCGGCGCAGCAGTCTCCCAATCGCAGGCGGAAAGACACGTGCAACAATTGTTTGCCCGTCAGCGGATATCTGCGTTTGGTGCTTCGTTTCTCTCTGTCCCGCTGTGAAGAGATTCAGTTTTTTTGCGCGCTTTCAAGTTTGTCTTGACGTCAGCAATTTAGTCGACTAGTCTAACGAGAAACACGTGGAATTTGAACAGTATTATCTTGCATTTCCTTTTTTTTCTGGCTGGTCAATTCCGTGGATTATGGAGACAGGGTGAAAGCAAACAACTGTCTACATTTCCTCACGAATAAGAACAACCTAGAAACAATACTGGTAGACCTGAACAAAATAAAAAGCCTTCGTTCGTAGTTCCAGTGAACAAGTGTCGAAGGAGAGAAGTGATTCCGGGCTCTCGATATTCCGAAGCCATCCGGGTTCCTTTACGGTCTAACCTGATCAGTAAATATACTGACAGAAACAATCGCAATAGCAAAAATAATTAACGTAGAATAATAAAATTTCGCGAATACTTTTGACAAGGTAACATATTTAAGTGAATAACATGGTAAGATCACACGGTAATATACACTACTGGCCATTAAAATTGCTACACCAAGAAGAAGTGCAGATGATAAACGGGTACTCATTGGACAAATGTATTATACTAGAAGTGACATGTGATTACATTTTCACGCAATCTGGGTGCATAGATCCTGAGAAATCAGTACCCAGAACAACCACCTCTGGCCATAATAAGGGCCTTGATACGCCTCGGCATTGAGTCAAACAGAGCTTGGATGGCGTGTACAGGTACAGCTGCCCATGCACCTTCAACACGATACCACAGTTCATCAAGAGTAGTGACTGGCGTATTGTGACGAGCCAGTTGCTCGGCCACCATTACCAGACGGTTTTACTTGGTGAGAGATCTGGAGAATGCGCTGGCCAGGGCAGCAGTCGAACATTTTCTGTATCCAGAAAGACCCGTACAGGATCTGCAACATGTAGTCGTCCATTATCCTGCTGAAATGTAGGGTTTCTCTGGGATCGAATGAAGGGTAGAGCCACGGGTCGTAACACATCTGAAATGTAACGTCCACTGTTCAAAGTGCCGTCAATGCGAATAAGATGTGACCGACACGTGTAACCAATGGCACCCCATACCATCACGCCGGGTGAGACGCCAGTATGGCGATGACGAATACACGCTTCCAATGTGCGTTCACTGGGATGTCGCCAAACACGGATGCTACCATCATGATGCTGTAAACGGAACCTGGATTCGTTCGAAAAAATGACGTTTTGCCATTCGTGCTCCCAGGTTCGTCGTCGAGTACATCATCGCAGGCGCTCCTGTCTGTGATGCAGCGTGAAGGGTAACGGCCGCGCCATGGTCTCCGAGCTGATAGTCCATGCTGCTGCAAACGTCGTCGAACTGTTCGTGCACATGGTTGTTGTCTTGCAAACGTCCCCATCTGTTGACTCAGGGATCGAGACGTGGCTGCACGATCCGTTACAGCCATGCGGATAAGATGCCTCTCATCTCGACTGCTAGTGATACGAGGCCGTTGGGATCCAGCACGGCGTTCCGTATTACCCTCCTGAACCCACCGATTCCATATTCTGCTAACAGTCATTGGATGTCGACCAACGCGAGCAGCAATGTCGCGATACGATAAACCGCAATCGCGATAGGCTACAATCCGACCTATCGAAGTCGGAAACGTGATGGTATGCATTTCTCCTCCTTACACGAGGCATCACAACAACGTTTCACCAGGCAACGCCGGTCAACTGCTGTTTG
Organism: Schistocerca serialis cubense; assembly: GCF_023864345.2. Lineage (NCBI taxonomy): Eukaryota > Metazoa > Arthropoda > Insecta > Orthoptera > Acrididae > Schistocerca > Schistocerca serialis. The sequence continues at coordinate 16,351,569 of NC_064649.1, forward strand.
TGTATGAGAAATCGGTTGGAAACTTTCCTCATGTCAGCACGTTGTCGCTACCGGCGCCAACCTTGTGCGAATGCTCTGAAAAGCTAATCATTTGCATATGACAGCATCTTCTTCCTGTCGGTTAAATTTCGCGTCTGTAGCACGTCATCTTTGTGGTGTAGCAATTTTAATGGCCAGTAGAGTACAGTGTGTTTTGCAGGTGCCGGATGTCAGTTTGTGGGGCGGAATTGCAGAATTCCGAGCCTGTTGCACTTGGTCTGTCAATACAGGGACAGTAAATGCTGTTTGTGGATGACGCTGGAGGTGACGTCCAATGATGTGTCACATATGTGCTTGACTGGAGACAGATCTGGCCATCGAGCAGACGAGGGCAACACGTCGACATCCTGTAGACTTGTTGGGTTACGACGGCGGTATGTGGGCGAGCGTTATCCTGCTGGAAAACGCCCTCTGGAGTGCCGTTCACTAATGGCAGCACGACAGGTCGAATCATAAGATTGACGTATAATTCTGCAGTCAGAGTGCGTGGTATGACCGCGAGCGTATTCCCGCTGACATACGAAATCGTTCCCCTGACCGTAACTCCGGGTATAGGTGCAGTGTGTCTAGCACGAAGACAGGTTGGTTGCAGGGCCTCAATTGGCCTCATACTATCCAAGACACGGCCATCACTGGCACCGAGGTGAAATGAACTTTCATCAGAAAACACAACGGATCCCCACCCTCCCTTCCAACGAGCTCTCGCTTGACACCACTGAAGTCACAAATGGCGGTGGTTTGCAGTCAGTGCAGTGCACGCTACAGGCTGTCTGGCTCGGCGCTGTCCTTGAAGTAGCCGATCTGTAACGGTTTGTTGTGCAACTGTGGCTGGCAACTGCTGCTCAGATTGCCGCTGCAAACGCAGTACGCTGCCTCAGAGCTGTACGCCGAACACGGTGGTCTTCACCGCCGGTAGTGTCACGTGACAGTCCTGAGCCCGGTGTTCTTGGGACCGTATATTCTGGTCACCACCGCTGCCAGGAATCAGCAATCGTCTACAGTGCTACATTCCTGACAAGTCCTTCCGCAATATTGCAGAAGGAACATCGAGCTACTCGCAGCCCTTTTACACGACCTCGTTCGAACTCACTGAGTTGTTGGTAACGGTGTCTTTGTCGCCTTTGTAAGTAAGCTATTTACGTTTTTATGTTGGTAACTCCACGTAGCGCTCTGTATGAAAATCACTGGCTGTTGTGTGCAATCTGTGGCTGGTTTGCATTGTTGGAATATTCGCTATTGTAGTGTAGGGCAGTTGTATATGAACAGCGCGTAGCGTTGTGCAGTTGGAGGTGAGCCGCCAGCAGTGGTGGATGTGGGAGAGAAATGGCGGAGTTTTGAGTGCAGACGATTTAAAAAAAAAAAGAAAAAAAACATACCTTTCATGAATCACTTACCTCACAAATATGTTCGTTACTCGAACTACTGCAATACAGCGAGCGCCAATACTGCCAACTAAATAAAAGATTCTAACTATTGGAGGCACTAACTACTGATAGACATAGTTAGCAAATGAAAGATTTTGATGAAGAACAAACAATGTATTTACCTTAATGAAAAGTCATAATATATATATCAGTGCATGACATCCAGTCTTACAAATTTCCTTTTTCTGACGGACACACGTCCAGATCGTCCGCTTTCAATCTCTGCCATTTCTCTCGACACATCCACTACTGCTTGTGGCTCACCTCCAACTGCACAACGCTACGCGCTGTTCACATCCAACTGCCCAACACTACAATAGCGAATATTCCAACAATGCAAACCAGCCACAGACTGCACACAGCACAGCCAGTGATTTTCATATAGAGCGCTACATGGCGTTGTTGTTGTTGTGATCCTCAGTCCTGATACTGGTTTGATGCAGCTATCCATGATACTCTATCCTGTGCAAGCTTCTTCATCTCCCAGTACCTACTGCAGCCTACATCCTTCTGAATCTGCTTAGTGTATTCATCTCTTGGTCTCCCTCTACGATTGTTACCCTCCACGCTACCCTCCAATACTAAATTGATGATCCCTTGATGCCTCAGCACATGTCCTACCAACCGATCCCTTCTTCTAGTCAAGTTGTGCCACAAACTTCTCTTCTCCCCAATCCTATTCAATACTTCCTCATTAGTTATGTGATCTACCCATCTAATCTTCAGCATTCTTCTGTAGCATCACATTTCAAAAGCTTCTATCCTCTTCTTGTGCAAACTATTTATCGTCCATGTTTCACTTCCATACATGGCTACACTCCATACAAATACTTTCAAAAATGACTTCCTGACACTTAAATCTATACTCGATGTTAACAAATTTCTCTTGTTCAGAAACGCTTTCCTTGCCATTGCCAGTCTACATTTTATATCCTCTCTACTTCGACATGGCGTTACCAACATAAAAACGTAAATAACCTACTTACACCTTAAATACATTCTTGACGAACCTCACCTCACCTCACCTCACCTCAACGCGTCCAGTCTCAAAGGTAACTAACGCTCACGGGCGTTACAGCGTGTATTTAATGAAAACCTGAGTTGCGTCTTTGTAGTGACGCCACTCTTATGGGAGTGGCGTGAAACAGGACAGACATCATGTTTCTGATGTATAAACACGCACACCAACTTTCGTTTATGTCGTGCAACTCCATCTTAGTGTTGCGATGCCTTTTTTTTACGTCAGCGTTGTTTGCGTTCAAGAGACCAACTAAAAGATCAATTAGGTCTCTAGCAGCAGTGCTCGTCCACAAAGTAGTTCCTTGCTTTGCATGTGCAGTCGGGAACGCGACATCTGATGCCGCAGCTGTCTCTGTTGTGATGTTCACGGCAGCCTACGCATGGGCCGCTGCTGGCATGCAAACAATGTTGCGGGTTCACACAGTGTGCTGCAGGAAGTCCTCTACTTGTTCTCGGATGGCAACCGCAGATGTGAAGGGGTTGCGATGTGGTTTGTGCGCACTACGGCGATCCTACATTATGGTGGGTAGACGTAGTCAACCGGAGCTATGTCTGCCTGTGTTGTCCAAGATGCGGCCTCTGTCAGATCTGAATGCACAGTAAATCTGGATATTGGACGATTCGACCAGCCAGTCAGATAGAGACTGTGGCCCATTTCAGTCAGCTGCTGATAACGCTGTCTCACACGGATACTTGGCATCTCCGTGTTGTTCACAGTGAGCACTCAACATCTGACGCTGTTCACACTTCTCCCAGGCCTGGTAACAACACTGAACACGAACAATAGTAATGCTCTCTGGATTGGGTGTGGGGGAAGGGGAGCCTTCAACCAATCACAGAGGATTGCATCTCAAAGTCATTTGGGTGAAAGCCGACGGTGCGTTCGGGTACAAGTAACACTGATATCCGACCATGTCTTCTGTGAGCTTCACTTTTTTATATGAGAGTAGTTCACCTTAAAAAATGGGCGTAATAGTTCGCCAATGTGGACTGGAATTCTGTCTTTGAGTTTCTGATGGTAGCAGAGTTAAATACAGGGCTCAAAAAGGTATTTACAATTTGTACAAACCAGACACGTGAGGCAATACTGACCTTACGACTTATCTTAGAAGAAAGATTAAGGAAAGGCAAACCTACGTTTCTAGCATTTGTAGACTTAGAGAAAGCTTTTGACAATGTTGACTGGAATACTCTCTTTCAAATTCTGAAGGTGGCAGGGGTAAAATACAGGGAGCGAAAGGCTATTTACAATTTGTGCAGAAACCAGATGGCAGTTATAAGAGTCGAGGGACATGAAAGGGAAGCAGTGGTTGGGAAGGGAGTAAGACAGGGTTGTAGCCTCTCCCCGATGTTGTTCAATCTGTATATTGAGCAAGCAGTAAAGGAAACAAAAGAAAAATTCGGAGTAGGTATTAAAATTCATGGAGAAGAAATAAAAACTTTGAGGTTCGCCGATGACATTGTAATTCTGTCAGAGACAGCAAAGGACTTGGAAGAGCAGTTGAATGGAATGGACAGTGTCTTGAAAGGAGGATATAAGATGAACATCAACAAAAGCAAAACAAGGATAATGGAATGTAGTCTAATTAAGTCAGGTGATGCTGAGGGAATTACATTAGGAAATGAGGCGCTTAAAGTAGTAAAGGAGTTTTGCTATTTGGGGAGCAAAATAACTGATGATGGTCGAAGTAGAGAGGATATAAAATGTAGGCTGGGAATGGCAAGGGAAGCGTTTCTGAAGAAGAGAAATTTGTTAACATCCAGTATTGATTTAAGTGTCAGGAAGTCATTTCTGAAAGTATTCGTATGGAGTGTAGCCATGTATGGAAGTGAAACATGGACGATAAATAGTTTGGACAAGAAGAGAATAAAAGCTTTCGAAATGTGGTGCTACAGAAGAATGCTGAAGATTAGATGGGTAGATCACATAACTAATGAGGAAGTATTGAATAGGATTGGGGAGAAGAGAAGTTTGTGGCACAACTTGACCAGAAGAAGGGATCGGTTGGTAGGACATGTTTTGAGGCATCAAGGGATCACCAATTTAGTATTGGAGGGCAGCGTGGAGGGTAAAAATCGTAGAGGGAGACCAAGAGATGAATACACTAAGCAGATTCAGAAGGATGTAGGTTGCAGTAGGTACTGGGAGATGAAAAAGCTTGCACAGGATAGAGTAGCATGGAGAGCTGCATCAAACCAGTCTCAGGACTGAAGACCACAACAAACAACAACAAACCAGACGGGAGGTATAAGAGGCGAGGGGCATGAAAGGGAAGCAGTGTTTGAGAACAGAGACACGGTTGTAGCCTATGGAGCATGAATTAATGTCAAGGGAGAAGAAATAAAAACTTTGAGGTTTGCCGATGACATTGTAATTCTGTCAGAGACAGCAAAGGACTTGGGAGAGCAGTTGAACGGAATGGTTAGTGCTTTGAAAAGAGGATGTAAGATGAACTTCAACAAAAGCACAATACGCATAATGGAATGTTGTCGAATTACTTCAGGCGATACTGAGGGAATTAGATTAGTATTTTATTTATTTAGCGTATGGTTCAAATGTCTCTGAGCACTATGCGACTTAACTTCTGAAGTCATCAGTCGCCTAGAACTTAGAACTAATTAAACCTAACGAACCTAAGGACATCACACACATCCATGCCCGAAGGAGGATTCGAACCTGCGACTGTATCGGTCACTCGGTTCCAGACTGTAGCGCCTAGAACAGCACGGCCACTTCGGCCGGCTATTTAGCATATGGCTAATACAGACATGTCATAAAATTAAATTACATATACATATGTACATATTGACACACAAGAAATTTAAGTTTGTCTTTACCACTGAATATCCAGTCCTCCAATCCAGCGCACTGCATCTGGAGTTACTAGCAGGAAGTCCTCTTCAGCACCGTGATAGGCTCGAATCCTGCATTCACTGACAATGTGGTGACTTTTTGTTCTTCACGACAGCGTTTGAATGTTGGGATGAAGTCGCTCTGATGTAACTTCATTACGCGTGGAGGTCGTGACTGGCAACCAGTCTTGTCACAGAGTGAGAATGCTGACGCGGTCTACGCTCAAAACAACGCTTCATGCCATCCTGATCGACTGAACAGCGTACGCAAGACGTGTTTTCCTGTTCACCACTTCAGACGCAGGTGAAAGTGGAGGTAGCGATTTGGAGTGGTTCAAAAATGTTCAAATGTGTGTGAATTCCTAAAGGACCAAACTGCTGAAGTCATCGGTCCCTAGACTTACACACTACTTAACAGTTGAAAACAACACACACACACACACACACACACACACACACACACACACACACACACACATACATACACACCCATGCGAGAGGGGGTCTCGAACCTCTACATCTACATCTACATCCATACTCCGCAAGCCACCTGACGGTGTGTGGCGGAGGGTACCTTGAGTACCTCTATCAGTTCTCCCTTCTCTTCCAGTCTCGTATTGTTCATGGAAAGAAGGATTGTCGTTATGCATCTGTGTGGGCTCTAATCTCTCTGATTTTATCCTCATGGTCTCTTCGCGAGATATACGTAGGGGGGGAGCAATATATTGCTTGACTCTTCGGTGAAGGTATGTTCTCGAAACTTCAACAAAAGCCCGTACCGAACCACTGAGCGTCTCTCCTGCAGAGTCTTCCACTGGAGTTTATCTATCATCTCCGTAACGCTTTCGCGATTACTAAATGATCCTGTAACGAAGCGCGCTGCTCTCCGTTGGATCTTCTCTATCTCTTCTATCAACCCTATCTGGTACGGATCCCATACTGATGAGCAGTATTCAAGCAGCGGGCGAACAAGCGTACTGTAACCAACTTCCTTTGTTTTAGGATTGCATTTCCTTAAGATTCTTCCAATGAATCTCAGTCTGGCATCTGCTTTACCGACGATCAACTTTATGTGATCATTCCATTTTAAATCGCTCCTAATGCGTACTCCCAGATAATTTATGGCATTAACTGCTTCCAGTTGCTGACCTGCTATTTTGTAGCTAAATGATAAGGGATCTTTCTTTCTATGTATTCGCAGCACATTACACTTGTCTACATTTAGATTCAATTGTCATTCCCTGCACCATGCGTCAATTCGCTGCAGATCCTCCTGCATTTTAGTACAATTTTCCATTGTTACAAGCCGTCGATATACCACAGCATCATCCGCAAATAGCCTCAGTGAAATTCCGATGTGATCCACAAGGTCATTTACGTATATAAAGAGCAAGAGGGGCCGGTCAATCCGTGACATGGCGCCTCAAACCGCGCTGCCACTGCGCGGGGCGATTTGGAGTGGTCAAAGTAACGACTGAGAAAACGCCGAGAGTGACGCAAAAGGTTTACTAAGCATTTTCTGTATCTTCAAGTAATGATGAAGCTGTGACACATTGGCCATTGGGGAATTATCTGTGTGTAGACTGCTATCTGGACTTCACACACGCGCCCGTCGCATGTCACTCGAGCGTCGTAAATCCCGGTGTCAGCTCTCCACTGATTCCTGTGTTGAAACAACACTTTGGAAAAAAAGCCTTCATAATCCACACTTAATCCCCCACTTCTCGCTAAGCCTACAATCACCGGCTCAAGGGCAGTCTGCCGCTAATCCCGAGGAAACTGTCAGTCACAATAACACATACCACGGGACCTGTGCAAAACTTTCGCACTTTTATATTTTTCAGTAATGACAATATCTGGAGTAAGTGCGGTTGTTGAAGTAAGGGTACTTATGGAAACGAAGAGAAAAATGAGGAGAGAAAAATGAACCGAACGAAGTGAAATACATTGAAGCGCCAAAGAAACTGGCAGAGGCATGCGTTTTGAAATACAGAGATACGTAAACATGCAGAATACGGCTCTGCGGTCGGCAACGACTGTAAATCGTGCTCTGAAGAAGTATGGATTAAAGACGAAAAGACGCAATGTGATTTAACAACGAAATTTGAAAAACGCTTAGGAAGGAAAGGCTATTGCACTCTCGGTTCAAAAGAGAACGCGCGGATGGTGATAGGCAAAGCTGTCTACATAAAGACCGATACGCGAAGCATACAACTACTATCGTCATACCTTAGCATAAGATCTGCTCAAGAACCCAAGAAAAGTCTGGTCCTACGCAATACCGCTTGGCGGTTCTACGGCATCTACCCAGTCACTCGTCGACCAGTCTGGTGTGGCAGTAGAAGACAGCAAAAGGGAAGTCGGGGTTTTAAATTTCGCGTTTAAGAAACCGTTCATACCGGATAATCGTACAAACATACCGTCATTTGACCGACCATCGCACGGACTCCCATATGGAGTCATCACTGGCATAGAGAAATAGCTGAAAGATGAGAATTACACATGTGAGGCGTCTACATCGTCCTATGACGAATCGAGTGTAAATTAAGCTCGGATCCCCGCTACTACAAGAAACTTGCAATTAAAGGTGTAACGTGCGCGATATTTAAAACTATAACGTTAATGCATATCCGAAACGTGAAGTATGGATCTGCAACAAATGCAGTTGGGATCATATAGATCGAAAACTAAACGAGGGATGTTGTTCAAGCAAAATTATTGCAGTGTTACTAGAAGAGCTACAGGTTTTAAAACACGAATGTAACAAATTCACACAAGAGAACACCAGAACACGAAGATCGTAAGTGAATCACACAGTAAACTGGGCCCAGATACTAGAACTTTTACCATAAAAAAGTCAAGTTCAGCGTGCGCAAAAAAAAAAAAAAAAAAAAAAAAAAAAAACTGAGAGTAAGCAGAAATGGCGACATATGCACTGTATGCGGAACTAAGTTTCATTTTCGGTGTAGTGGAGTTAATCCATCGCCGAAAACGGACAAAAATACAATAACAAAGTGAACATGTCATTACTGCAGAGACTAACTAAATACCGGGAGATCAAAAAGTCATTATAAATTTGAAAAATTAATAAACCACAGAGTAATGTAGATAGAGAGGTTAGATCGGTTACTGCTGCTACAATGGCAGGTTATCGAGATTTAAGTGAGTCTGAACGTCGTGTTATAGTCGGCGCACGAGCGATGGGACAAACCATCTCCGAGGTAGCGATGAAGTGGGGATTTTCCCGTACGACCATTTCACGAGTGTACCTCGAATATCAGGAATCCGATAAAACATCACATCTGCAACATCGCTACGGCCAGAAAAGACCATGCAAGAATGGGACCGACGACGACTGAAGAGAATCGTTCAACGTGACAGAAGTGCAACCCTTCCACAATTTGCTGCAGATTTCAGTGCTGAGCCATCAATAAGTGTCAGTGTGCGAACCATTCAACGAAACATCATCGATATGGGCTTTCGGAGCCGGAGGCCCACTCGTGTGCCCTTGATGACTGCACGACACCAAGCTTTACGCCTCGCCTGGGGCCGTCAACACCGACATTGGACTGTTGATAGTGGAAACATGTTGCCTGGTCGGAAGAGTCTCGTTTCAGATTGTGTCGAGCGGATGGACGTGTACGGGTATGGAGACAACCTCATGAATCCGTATACCCTGCAGTGGACTGTTCAAGCTGGTGGACGCTCTGTAATGGTATGGGGCGTGTGCAGTTGGAGTGATATGGGATCCTTAATGCACTTCCGTTGGGCACCAAACTCTCCGACCATGGACCTTACTGAGCATATCTGGGACGCCTTGCAATGTGCTGTTCACAAGAGATCTCCACCGCGTCGTACTCTTACGGATTTATGGACAGCCCTGCAGGATTTGTGATGTCATTTCCCTCCAGCACTACGTCAGACAGTAGTCGAGTCCATGCCACGTCGTGTTGCGGCACTTCTGCGTTCTCGCGGGTTTCCTACAGGGTATTAGGGAGATGTAATAGTTTCTTTGGCTCTTCAGTGTAATAATCATGAATTTATCGAACTTGCTTGTATATAGATTTCTATGCACATAATTTTGAACAGCATTCGACATTTGACTTAAGAATGTTATCTTTGTTTACTGTTTGTTTTTCATTTTCTTTAAGGGTTACCTTTGAAAAGGCTATCTACAATTCCCCGTGAGTAAAGACAGAAGTTGCGAAATATAGTCCTGTTGTTTGAACAGTTTATCCCTGCGAAAGAATGTAGTGTTTGCTTTTTACCTGGTATATCAAGAAGGCTGCAATAACCTTATCATTCTAGAAACATCCCCCAGGCTGTGGCTAAGCCATGTCTCCGCAATATCCTTTCTTCCAGGAGTGCTAGTTCTGCAAGGTTCGCAGGAGAGCTTCTGTGAAGTTTGGAAGGTAGGAGACGAGTTACTGGCAGAAGTAAAGCTGTGAGGACGGGGCGTGAGTCGTGCTTGGGTAGCTCAGTCGGTAGAGCACTTGCCCGCGAAAGGCTAAGGTCCCGAGTTCGAGTCTCGGTCCGGCACACAGTTTTAATCTGCCAGGAAGTTTCATATCAGCGCACACTCCGCTGTAGAGTGAAAATTTCATTCTTAAAACCTTAGCTGTGTTTTGAGATTTTGATTGTTCGTCGTACTTTAGGCTGTAGAAGCAATACGTGAGTGCGCGATAGAAGCAGATACGAATATATATTTGTATCTCAAACTGTGTCCAAAAATGTGTTTTGCATTCGGAATGTTTGTCGTGGCTTGTTAGACAGGCAGAGATTAGGGACTGTCAGTAGGGTCGCATAAGCTATAAGTTTAGCTCGACAAACATTTTCAACTACAGTAGGCGCGTTAATCCGTAGTAGCGATAGGTAAATCACAATTCAAGGCGATAATGCCGAATGTTTCTCGTTTAAGAAAGTATATTCGTTTAGAAAAGTCAACTTGTACGACTGGTGGAGACAATGGACTACCCCAGTGTTCACGGTTATTATGTGTGACAAAGCTGTATACAAATTATTCACTTAATAATTACTTTAAAACAAATAAATGATATCTGTAATAAGCTAATACGAAAAGGCAGCCTCTTATTCGTGATTAAGAAGTTAGCTCAAATGGTTCAAATGCCTCTCAGCACTATGGGACTTAACATCTGAGGTCATCAGTCCCCTAAAACTTAGAACTACTTAAACCTAACTAACCTAAGGACATCACAGACATTCATGCCTGAGGCAGGATTCGAACCTCCGACCGTAGCGGTCGCGCGGTTCCAGACTGTAGCGCCTAGAACCGCTCGTTCACACCGGCCGGCAATATGTTAGCTTAGTAAAATTACGTATGAAGCTGGGAATCCGTGACGCACTTCTGTCTGTGACAGTTAAAAGTCTCGATTGTTATAATTTTCCACATACAGTAGGTTTTAGCGCAAAATCGGTATGCAATGTGAGAAGCCGGTTAAAATACCTTTCCAACGATGCCCCATTCGATCCTGTACAACTAGTACGTGTTAAGAAACAGAGATGTTGACTTTAAAATAATGTTTATGATCGGTGCCGTCAATGCGAACAAGAGTTGACCGAGACGTGTAACCAATGGCACCCCATACCATCACGCCGGGTGATACGCCAGTACGGCGATGACGAATACACGCTTCCAATATGCGTTCACCGCGATGTCGCCAAACACGGCTTCGACCATCATGATGCTGTAAACAGAACCTGGATTCATCCGAAAAAATGACGTTTTGCCATTCGTGCATCCAGGTTCGTCATTGAGTACACCATCGCAGGCGTTCCTGTCAGTGATGCAGCGTCAAGGGTAACCGCAGTCATGGTCTCCGATCTGATAGTCCATGCTGCTGCAAACATCGTCGAACTGTTCGTGCACATGGTTGTTGTCTTGCAAACGTTCCCATCTGATGACTCAGGGATCGAGACGTGGCTGCACGATCCGTTACAGCCACGCGGATAAGATACCTGTCATCTCGACTGTTAGTGATACGAGGCCGTTGGGATCCAGCACGGCGTTCCATGTTACCCTCCTGAACCCACCGATTCCATATTCTGCTAACAGTCGTTGGATCTCGACCAACGCGAGCAGCAATGTCGCGATACGATAAACCACAATCTCGATAGGCTCCAATCCGACCTTTATCAAAGTCGGAATCGTGATGGTACGCATTTCTCCTCCTTACACGAGGCATCACAACACCGTTTCTTCAGGCAAAGCCGGTCAACTGCTGTTTGTGTATGAGAAATCGGTTGGAAACTTTCCTCGTGTCAGCACGTCGTAGGTGTCGCCACCGGCGCCAACCTCGTATGAATGCTCTGAAAAGCTAATCATTTACATATCACAGCATCTTCTTCCTGTCGGTTAAATTTCGCGTCTGTAGCACGTCATCTTCGTGGTGTAGCAATTTTAATGGCCAGTAGTGTATTATCACTCTTAGGAAACAAGTTGATATTTGCCCATTTAGCGTCAGAAAGAAGGGATTCCCGATATTTTGGGCTGGTGAGCCTAGAATGACCAGTCAGTACCGCTTGGGTTTTGGATGGGTTGAGTTTTATCCCTGTATTCCGTTCCCATTTGGATAGTGCGTGCAGATAGCTGTTGAAATTCTCGATACCTGTTTTCAAGTGTATTGGTTCTGAACTCACAGTGGATAGGCAAAATAATGTGAACAGTGGTAGTAATGGGATGGCTGCGTTTGACTTTCAACAATGCAGGTAAGGATGTGTCGCGGTGGACTGTGCGAGTTCAGTACCGACCAGGCATCAGCGCAGGTTGTTTACGAGTAGTGCAAACTTCGTATTCAGAGACCGAGGTCGGCGTCCGATGAAAGTTCCAGAGAGGGCAGATTGTGGGGGCCCGATTAGCTGGGGCATCAGTAACCAAGGCAGCCAACCTACCGAATGTTTCAGGGGCAACTGTTTCAACAGTCATGACGGCTCATACAAAACATGGAAAGACATCATCGTGTAAAAGTAATAGTTGGCGCAAATCGTAACTAAATGGCAGAAATCGTCGTACGCTAACACGATTTGTGTCAAAACAACACAAAACTACGGTGGCTAATGTGACTGCAGAGTTCCATAGCCACCTTCGAGACCCTTTATATATCGACACGGTCCGCCGAAAACTTTATAAAGCGAATATTCATGGACGAGCTGCTATACCAAAACCATTAGTGACGACAAACAACGCAAAGACGCGTAAAACATGGTGTCAGGAGCATAAATCCTGGACGGCTTATCAGTGGAAACACGCCATATGGTCTGACATGGGGCGTGTTTACGTCTGGTGATGCCAACGTTTAAACGTGGAGGTGGAAATTTGATGGTGTGGACAGCTGTATCATGGTATTCTGCTGGTCCCATCATTACTCTCAAAGGCCGTGTTACATCCAACGATTATGTGCATATTATAGATGGTAAGGTGTACCCCATTATTCAAATGTTGTTCCCAACAATGATGCCATATTTCACGACTATAACGGACCCATTCACACAACAAGGACAGTGCAATCGTGGTATGAGGAGCATGCATCTGAACTGCAGCGTCTTCCCTGGCCAGCTCAGTCCCTGGATTTGCACATCATCAAACCCTTGTGGACGGTATTGGAGCGCAGACTCTGGAACAGATTTGCGCCTCCCTCGCCACTACAGGAGTTAGAAGAGGTTCTGGTCGGAGAGTGGCATAACATTCCACTAGAGATTATATAATCACTATATGCCAGTATTCCAAGAAGAATCACAGCTGTATTACGGGCTAATGGGGGTTTAACTCCTTATTAATAAACCACTCCCAAATCATTACAGGTTTCACATTATTTTCCCTATCCCCTGTAGATTCAACTGGAGGTCATCAGCATGCGTGTGCTATTTCCAGTAGGATGAAACTGATGACACATCATTGACATACAATGAAAATAGTATTGGACCTAAAACCGAACCCTGTGGGACACCTGGTACGCCACGACGCATCGCTGGTGAGACGACAGGTATCAGCGAAACCGTTTCGTGGCACTTTGCGAGAAACTTAATCTCGAAGTCGACAGTGTCAAAGGCGTTGCTTAAATCTAAGAACCACATGCTAGTCGCCACTTTTGCATCCATGGAAAACTTCAGGTCATCTGTTACCTTCATTAAGGCAGATCTTGTGCTGTGATGTTTACGTAAATCTGATTGGTATTCGTCTAGTAGGTTGTTTGTAGTAAAGTAGTTTGTTATCTGGTCGTCCACTTTATGAAGAGCGTATTTCAGTAGTGGTACAAGTCCATTTTTGTTCATTTTGAGATACAGAGTCCTAAAGTTAAATGAGTGCTGAAAAATCTGCAGATGAGATACCAGAAATATTCAAGCAAATGGCTTCTTGCTAAAGATGAACCTTTCTTTCTGTTTGTTTGGATCATTAATTGCAGAAGCATTATAGGCAGAAAAGTGGAGATAATGGACTTGTACCACTATTGAAATAAGCCCTTCATATATTCTGGCGCATTGGACAGTGCAAGAAGAACACAAATAAGTGCTTAATCAGAGGTGCTGTGGCAACGTCATTTTGATAGCGTATTGATCCACCTTTGGAACGTAACACATCAGCCATTCTTCAGGGTTTGAGTGCGAGGAATCCTTGGTAGATTTTTCTGAGGTATTTGTTACCAAATGTCTACGCCCACCGGACGTAATTCCTGTAAATATGGCGAATCTGGTGGCCAAGACATCAATATGCTTTCACTGTCACACTCCTCAAATACTGCCACGTACAATCTCACTAAACGCTAAAGTCAGGTTTAATGACATGAATGCGAGTTCATAGTTACTGAAATAAACACTATAGACTCAGCGGAAAGCAATGCTGGTTAGCCAGTAGAAGAACGTAACGCGGTATGCGTCGCATGGCGTCACTCACTGTAATTGTAAGTAGGCTGTTTATGTTTTCTCTATGTAAGTAGGCTGTTTAGGTTTTTTATTGGTAACGCCACCTCTGTATGACAATCACTGGCTGTGCTGTGGGCAGTCTGTGTCTGCTTTGCATTGTTGTAATACTCGCCATTGTAGTGTTAGGCAGCTGGCTGTGAACAGCGCATAGAGTTGCGCAGTTGGAGGTGAGCCGCCAGCAGTGGTGGATGTGGGGAGAGAGATGGTGGAGGTTTCTAATTTGTCATGAACTGATATATATATTATGACTTGTGATGATATTAAGGTAAATACATTGTTTGTTCTCTATTAATATCTTTCATTTTGCTAACTATCCCTATCAGTAGTTAGTGCCTTCAGTAGTTTGAATCTTTTATTTAGCTGGCAGTAGTGGCGCTTGCTGTATTGCAGTAATGGGAGAAACGAAGATTATTGTGAGGTAAGTGATTTAGTGATTTGTGAAAGGTATAGTTTAATGTTAGTGAGGGCCATTCTTTTGTAGGGATCTTTGATAGTCAGATTGCGTTGCGCTAAAAATATTTTATGTCAGTTTAAGCACAGTCGTGTATAATTGTTCAAAGGGGACGTTTCATATGGCGACCCTGCCAGGATACATTAATACACTTTCAGAATGACCACAATGAGCCGATTACTTACAGGATACATTAATGCGCTTTCAGAATTAACCACATACGTACAGGGTACATTAATACACTGTCAGAATTACCACAATGAGCCAAGTACTTACAGGATACATTAATGCGCTTTCAGAGTTAACCGTATATGTACAGGGTACATTAATACACTTTCAGAATTACCACAATTAGCCAAGTACTTACAGGATACATTAATGCACTTTCATAATTAGCCAAATACATACAGAATACATTAATGCACTTTCAGAATTAGCCAAATACATACAGGATACATTAATGCACTTTCAGAATTACCACAATGAGACAAGTACTTATAGGATACATTAATACCCTTTCAGAATTACCACAATTAGGCAAACACTTGCAGGGTACATCAATGCACTTTCTGAATTAGCCAAGTATGTAAAAGACACATTAATACACTTTCAGAGTTACCACAATGAGCCAAGTACTTAATAATAAATGACAAAAAATCATAACATACATAGGAACAAGTAAAGTTTATCTGTATATATTACTTTATATAAAGACAGACATTTCACATTAATAATATATGATCACTACATACATTTAATACTGAAAATTCTCTCTGAACTGTGACCTCTAACTTCAGTACAGAATGTCTTCCAACAAATCACACTTTAAAAGATATTTATGGAGCTTTACACTTTCCACAGATATAGTCACATCAAGATATGATTAACCTTAAAAAGACAAAAGACGTGGACAGGCAAACAACTCGCACACGTCAGCAGGATTGATCAGACACAAGCGAATTAAGTTTCATTAACAGATATAAGCATAAGATTGTGCAGATACAAAAGATCATCTTAAAACAAATGACACCCAACTACAACTGACACATTCGACAAGTCTACTACTGGTTAACAATTAAACTGCTTACTTCTCAGCAATGGTCATACACTTTAATAATAGATTTTACAGCATAGTCTGCTTTAATAAGTTCTTATCTTTATGAGAATTTAGAAAGGTTCCAAATGAGCTCTCATTAATGAGAGGAATACAGGAGAACTCTACAAACTTCCTATTACTCCAAATAATTTCTCAACTTCTGATACTACCTCTGGTGGCCCACCAATACCATTATCTCTGCAAGGACTACAGTGGGTCTACATCTTTGATGATCCATCAATACCATTATTTCTACAAGGACTGCAGTGGGTCTGCACCTCTGGTGGCCCACCAATATCGTAATCTCTACCAGGACTACAGTGGGTCTGCTCTGTGATGACCTACGTACCAATATTCATCAAAACTTCGACTGACTCTGCAGTGGGTTTGCTCTGTTGTGGCCCATTACCTGTCTGCATGTCGAGAGTCAGCACTGTCTTTCCGTTGGAAGGTCAACACTACTTCTTCAAGACTGCATGGAAATCCACTACTTCTATGTGCATTTTCTTTTACTGCTCGGACTTTGAGAAAAACTCTGCATTTTTACTCTGTCTAATATAAGTTAATTTTTATTCTTTCTTTTCATTTTTTTACGTAAATATTGCTTCGTTATTTCTATATGTACCATAAGTACTCTATTTAAAATCAGTCAATTGTTTCACATAAATATTGCTTCTTTAGTTGCCTATCATAAGTGCTCATTTATATTCATATTGTCAGTCAAACGGGAATTAACATTCTCCATTAACAGGAATCTCCTTAAAACCGCCTTTCTATATCTGTTATTTTCATCCTCGTCACTACCACTACTACTACTACTATCTTTTTCGTAACCACTACTGCTACTTTCCATCTTTCTTTTCGCTCCCTTCTCCGATACCTCCAGCTTGTCTTTCACCTTTAGCCCACAGACGCTTGAGTCAGTCACGACCTTGGACACACCTGTAAATATGTCTTCCCCCGCGAAATCCAGCTTTTGTCCCTCTTCCGGCCAGCAGGTAGACGGAGCGCGCTCGGTCCTACAGGCGGCCACAATGGGACGGACCGGTTCCGGCGGCGAGCTCTTTGTGGCCCACGCGAACGCTCAGTCGCTAACGGCTCACTTCGACGAGTTCTGTGACCTGTTCTGCCAATCGCTGTTCCATATTATCCTCGTCTCTGAAACTTGGTTGAAACCAAACATTTCTTCCGACGCTATCCGAATCACTGATTACTCTCTCCTAAGGGCAGATCGTGAAACACGACGCGGGGGTGGTGTGGGTGCCTATATTCGCTCTGATCTGAGACCTACTATACTATGCACATCGGATGCAAAGGGCGAGGGAGAAGCAGAGTTCTTGTTTTTCGAAATAAATACATCAAATCAGAAACTGCTAATTGGAGTAATCTATAAACCTCCAAACGTCGGTGCTATGTCCTCCTTTCAGTCTGCCCTGTCCTCGCTCGTGACACTGTATGAACACATAATCATTATGGGCGACACAAACATCGACTTACAGTTAAAATCTCCCTCTGCAGAAAAACTTAGGAGACTGTTCCACTCCAATGATATGAGTTTAACACCGCTGGACCCAACTCATCACACGCCACACAGCCATACACTCATAGATATAATAGCAACAAAGCGACCAGATAAAATAATTCGCGCCAATCAGACATCCGCTCCAGGACTCTCTGCTCATGACGTGATTTTCTTAAATTACTCAGTACATACTACCAAAGAAAAATCTCACCTGGTAACCTACAGAAACCTAAAAAATGTTAACCATGACGCTCTTCAAAAGGATTGCTCAGACATCCCTTGGCATGATATAAGCAATGAACCGACTTTAGACGGAAAAATTCGGGAATTATGTCGCAAAATTATTGCACTGTATGATAAACATGCTCCTCAACGCACTGTCAAGGTAAAGAGAGCTCCCGCTCCGTGGCTCACCACTGCATTACGCCAGTTAATGAATGAACGTGATGCTGCACATAGGGCCTTCAAGCGTAACCCAACTCCCGAGGCGTACGAAGCCTATAGGAAACTCCGAAATAGAACCAAGCAAAGCGTGAGGAATGCCAAAATCAGACATGCCCGCTCTGTCGTATGCGGCATATCAAAACCTGCTGCACTGTGGAAAAAGCTGCGCAGTTTCGGTATAGGGAAGCGAAGATCTGACGCTGTTTATCAAGCGTCTGCAGAAGAATTAAACAATTTCTTCTCAACAGCCGTAAACTGCCACGCAGCGACAAATTACCAGCCCCAAGATATCAATCTCTCGAGAGACAAGTTTTTCCTAAAACATGTCACTACCGGCACAGTACACAAGGCAATTATGAGAATCTCTTCCGAGGCAGTAGGAAATGATGGAGTGAGCATTGGCATGATTAAGAACGTCGTAAACACTATTACTCCAGTTATCACAGACATCTTCAACCTGTCTCTTGTCAGTAGCACATATCCTACTGAGTGGAAGCAAAGCTTAATTCAACCTGTACCCAAGACTGACAACCCTAAGTCGCCAGGTGACTACAGGCCGATCAGCATACTTCCTGCAATATCTAAAGCCCTAGAACACATCGTCCATGAACAGCTGACGGATTACCTCAAAACTCATAACATCCACGACAAATATCAGTCAGGCTTTCGAAAGCACCATAGTACAGCAACTGCATTAATCAAAGTAACTGATGACATTAAACATGCTATGGACAGACGTGAAGCTACCATCCTAACACTGCTTGACTTTAGCAAGGCTTTTGATACTGTTGACTTTGATATATTACTAATTAAAATGAAGCAGCTGAATTTCTCAAACAGCGCAATACACTGGTTCGACAGCTACCTCAAAAACAGAAGTCAACAAGTCATTTGTGGGTCGGAAAAGTCATCATGGAAAAACGTGCGCTCTGGAGTTCCCCAAGGCTCCGTCCTTGGTCCATTACTCTTCTCACTGTACATTAATGATATTTCTTCAGTGATTCACTCCTGCAACTACCATCTATATGCCGACGACATCCAACTGTACATAAGTGCAAGCCCCAAGAACATTGCTGACGCAGTAGCGAGTATGAACGCAGATCTTTGCTCTGTTTCTCGATGGGCACAGAACCTAGGTCTGAAACTAAACCCCAAGAAATCCCAGGTCATACTTATATCTCATCCAAAGTTAATCAGTCGGTACTTTCGCGAAACAGTCCCTCAAATACTCCTCAATGGTACCCAACTACCATACCAAAAAACAGTAAAAGACCTTGGAATAATCTTGGATGAACACCTAAACTGGGAAGAACAAACAGTCACAGCTTGCCGGAAATCGCTCTCCTCCCTACATGCAATTCAAAAATTTAGAAAAATATTTCCAACCCATGTTAAACAAAAATTAGTCCAAACACTAGTCTTGCCTAATCTTTACTACTGTGATGTAGTTCAACATGGCACAAATAATGAAAATTCGAGATGCCTCGAGCTAGTGATGAATGCTTGTGTTAGATACGTATGCAACATACGGTTGTATGATCATATCAGTCCTTCATACTCCCAGCTAGGTTGGATACGCCCACATAAGGCACGCGATCTCCACACGATGTGCTTACTTCATCGATTTCTTAGCCACTGGTGCCCCCAATACTTATCTTCTCACATTAAACACCTATCATCATTCCACAACCGCAATACCAGATCGGATACGTCTAGCATCTTGGCTGTACCTTTACATAACACAAAATCTTTCTCCGTGTCATTCTCCATCTCAGCCATACAACTATGGAACGCGCTCCCCTGTGATCTGCGTCTTATCCAAAACCACTCAACATTCAAGAGGGAACTTAAGACTTACATATTAGGGACGGTATAGCCACCATTGTTGTGCCCCCCCTCATCTTTTTCTTTCTCCTCTCCATCATAGCTTCGAATTCTTCCATTCTATTTCTCTTCCTCTAACCTATCTACCTCTTCTATATCTCTTTCACCCCATTCCATCGTCTTATGTCTCTGCTTGATGAGAATAACTCACAAGCTGCAAGAACATAACGAGAAAATTCCCAACTAGCAATAGGACTGACACTCATAAAAGAAAAATATGTTTACTTTCATATACATAGTCATTATTATTATTATTATTATTATCATTATTATTATTATTTTTATTATTCTTGATTGTTATAATTATTTTTTGATTGTTATAATTATCATTGTACTACTTTTATAATCTCTATTTTTTTCTTTAACATTAATACTGTATAACATGTTATATGTCCTAATTTTCTGTAGACACTGAAATTTGTTGAATCTGAGTATGCCTGGTTAGGTGTAAGAGAGGGCCTGAAGGCCCTAATCTTGCCAGGTAAAATAAATGCATAAATAAATAAATAAATAAATAAACAATGTGGACTGTCTTTATGGACTGTGAGAAATTTTGATCTTTTGACCAACATAATATTAATAAGTGTGTGCATTTTATATCTTTGTTACTGTAATTGTGAAAAATTTTTGTCAAATCTGTATTGGCCAGTGCCCAACACCATTTGTAAAAATTTTTGTGGGGAGCATGGGGGCTATGTAAGTAGGCTGTTTATGTTTTCTCTATGTAAGTAGGCTGTTTAGGTTTTTTATTGGTAACGCCACCTCTGTATGACAATCACTGGCTGTGCTGTGGGCAGTCTGTGTCTGCTTTGCATTGTTGTAATACTCGCCATTGTGGTGTTAGGCAGCTGGCTGTGAACAGCGCATAGAGTTGCGCAGTTGGAGGTGAGCCGCCAGCAGTGGTGGATGTGGGGAGAGAGATGGCGGAGGTTTCTAATTTGTCATGAACTGATATATATATTATGACTTGTGATGATATTAAGGTAAATACATTGTTTGTTCTCTATTAATATCTTTCATTTTGCTAACTATCCCTATCAGTAGTTAGTGCCTTCAGTAGTTTGAATCTTTTATTTAGCTGGCAGTAGTGGCGCTTGCTGTATTGCAGTAGTGGGAGAAACGAAGATTATTGTGAGGTAAGTGATTTAGTGATTTGTGAAAGGTATAGTTTAATGTTAGTCAGGGCCATTCTTTTGTAGGGATCTTTGATAGTCAGATTGCGTTGCGCTAAAAATATTTTATGTCAGTTTAAGCACAGTCGTGTATAATTGTTCAAAGGGGACGTTTCATACTGTTATCTGTCAGTTTTGTGAAGCAATACTTACGACTAAGTAATGTTCTATAATACATTTAGTTTTCAGAATGAAAACATGGTCCAAGTAGGCTGTATTCCTTTTATTATCCGTGCAATTTGCCAATTTCAACCGAGGGTCATTTTCAAGCGCACATTTTAACCTTCGAGTATACTTTAATTATCAAAACACGTTGAGGCTGTGGACCTCCGCAAAAACAAAATTTTAAATATATTTTGTATCGGTTACTGCTCAGTATACGAGAGTAGTTTGGTAAGTTTGGTAAAAAAGCAAGAACAAATGTTTCTGTAAACATCTCACCCTTCTTATCGGTATAGTATCCTGTGAGGGATTTACACTTGGTCCAGACGTTTTCAGCGTTTTCATTGCGTCGGAAAAATAATCTCTGTCAAACACTACAAAGTACTCGTTGACTGTAACCATCACTTCCTCATTTGATGAAAATTTCTTCGCAGCAGCCAGAGTTTCAAATTAGGGAACAGGGGCTAACTCTCGTGAATAGAGTGGGTGAGCAACCATTGTTATCGCTGTTGTGTGAGGTGAGAGCACTTTTTTGTGTGCGAACCATGGTATTTTTTTCAGGCAACAGAGTTTCGAACGATCCATCAACGAAGCATAATAAGGTACAGTTTTGGTTCTGCCTTTTCCCAACTAATCTATGAGGTGTACTCCGTGGGAATCCCAAAAAAGTGACCACCACCTATTAGCTGGCAAAATGCCGTCTTTTGTGCATTTCCACTAGCCTTTGTCCATTGCTTGACTGCTGTTTTGACTCTGCTGCGAACTGATAGTTCCAGGTATCATCGACAGTCACAAATCGGTGCAATAGTCTTGCGGAATGGATTAAACATCTTCAGACATTGTGCTGAAATGTGGTCCCGGATGCGCTTCCGGCCAACTGTGAGCAATTGCGGCACATTCCTCGCACTGTTTCTTCATGGTGAATTTTCCGTGCTGGATATTATGCACTTGCTCAACTGAGATGCCTACGGTCTGAGCAATCTCACGAATTTTTGTTCGGCGGTCTTGCATTAGCATATCACGGATTTTGTCGATGATTTCCGGTCTGGGGATATCTATTGGATGGCCGAAGTGTGCTTCGACTTGACTGCTTGTCCGATCTCGTTTAAATTCATTAATCCAAACGTGAATGGTGCAGGGTCCGCGTGAACTTCATCCAGTTCTGTTTCGATTTGTGCGGGACTCCAACGAGTCAAGTGAAAATGGCTGATAACAGTTCGAAAATCTGTTTTCTCCATTTTCAATCGCAGTGGACACACTGTCCAATTCAGAAGGCAGTCAACAATGAACTGTACACTGTACATCGTTAAAATGCTATAAGATCCTTGGAATAACCAAGCTTACCAACCATGACGTTGAAACAAAAATGTTCCATTCTTTCATGGATATTTACCAGACTTATCAAATCACCCTCGTAGTTTACAAATCGGATCAAGAACAATAAACAACGCGGAAATCGTGAAAGCTATGATTACATAAAACCTAAATGGAACACATAAAATATAATCACTTTTCTTAAATGCTAAAGTTAATTGCACCCTGTCCGTAATTAGAAGTCAATTTCTTATTACATTATCTGATTATCATAGAATACAATTAAATATGTTACAATGCCACATTCATTTTAGTTATCATTATTAATCCTCGTTTTTCAATCAGTTAACTTTACGTCTTAAGTGGCAAGTGTACTTTTCTTTCAAATGAAAGAATATTTTTCTTGTTAAAGCGACGTTAGGTTGTAATAATGATAATGGAAAAGGATCCTACTGATGGTTGATGATTTCAGAAAATCAGTACCACTGAAGCTAGTTACCATTTAATGAAGTAACTATAATGTTCACTTTAGCTGAATCTACGACACTGCTAAGTCTTATAGAAAATTATTTCATTCGTAGCTGTTATTTCCTCAGCAACTGTAGAATTTATTCCGGGATAAAATGTAGTTGTCAACTGCACGGATATTTTTAACAACAAATTAATTTGTCATAGACAGATGCTTCGTATTGCTTCAGCAGATGTCTTATCTCCTATTCAGAAGCATAATGCCATGAATATTGAAAAATGTACGTAATGTATGTGGTTTTTCCAAATACATGTTGACAGATCGATAATTTACAGTAAATGAATCGCATCTATGTACGTGTCAAGCTTTCGTATCAGCGTGGGTTGGAAAAACAAATCCACAGTTACACGAAGAGATTTTTCAACCTGAAGACGGATCACCATCATGCAATATTAAAATGATTGTCAGATAAATGTTTTCATCAAAAAGGTTCAGAGCACATCTCGTCGAGATAGGAAAAAAAAGTCATATCCCAAGAAGAATACATCAGTATACATTCTGTTGTACACCATACGCTATTCTCTCGAATAGTAGGCGAAATGATGCGTTACGCGTTGCTTTATACGAAAGTATGTGATGAGAGAGGGCCTTTCATGAATGTAAACCAAGTTAGTTTTTGTCTAGAAATTTCAAACAATCATATAATTGCAAAAAATGTGTGATGTTTATAATGTATGCCATATTTCGAGAAAATTACTACTTCCCCTAGTTTTATGATGAATATTACCACAGCACGTGTAAATCATCAATTATGAAATAGCAGAAGTATCTAATTTTATACACAAAGTTCTCGTGTAACCCTTATAATCCCTTCCTCGAAATTTATTTGCAATCCCATATTTTTCTCTGCCTTTTCTTTTTACGCATTTTATGAAAATATTAATAAATACAGTGTACTGAGTAATATCTCGGTTTATTCATAATGTAATTAAGGTAAAAATTTGAAACTTACAAAAAAGTTTCCACTCTGTGATTCGAACTCGCGACCCTCGCATTTCCGTCACGGTTTTTTTTTCCCCGTTGCACAACCGCTGCCCTTTTTCTTCCGTTATTGATCGTTGTGTTTGGTCGTTGCGGACGTCACATGACATCCGTCCAAGTTTGTTTGTTGGTCCTTCCATTCAGTTTTTTTTTTTTATTACAGAGGCCAACCATCTCTCTGACCGTGCACGCTGAGCTACCGTGTCGGCTGCCTCGAAGCTATGCTAACATAGATGACTGGTGTCTCTCTCGACCCGAGCAAAAAAAAAAAAAAGGTATTTTTTAGGATTCGCTCCTCAGTCGCTAAAAACGGATCCCTAAACGATTACTTTGTTGTCCGTGTGTCCGCTGTCTATCTGTCTGTCTGTCAGACTGTTAAAAACCCATTTCCTCAGGAATAGGCAGACGTATCAAGTTGAGCTTATGTCACGTATTAATGTCCTTAGTCCCTTGACAATGTAAAAATTTATACTGTACTTCTAAATCAAAGCAATCAACAGACACGGCCATTTATGTAACATATTTTGATACTCGCAGGTTCACTCATCAGACCTGTAATGTTGACCTAGGATCATGAAATTTGGCGTGAAGCAAGGTTTAGCAGTACAACTAAAGGAAAAATTCCGAAAATTGTTAATTTTTTAATTATATTACCGGAAAATAATATTTTTGCAATTTGTTGTCTATCTGTCAGTCCGTCTGACAGTTAAGACCCCTTTTTCTTATGAAATGGTAGACATATCAAGTTGACATTTATATCACATATTGAGGTCTATGGTCCTCAAGTTTCTACATCAATGCAGTCAAAAGATCTGGACAGTTATGTCACGTATTTTGGTAGCTACTCGCAACCTCATTAAAACGTATAAGGTACTTCACGTTGACCCAGACTGACGACATTTGGCAGGAAGCCAGCTTCCACAGTACAAATAAAGCAAAAAAAAAAGAAAATTGTTAATTTTTAATTATATCAAATGCAAAAATGCTAAGAAATGAAAGAGGAAGCCGCCTGTTAGAATTTTGCACAGAGCATAACTTATTCAATCTGTATATTGAGCAAGCAGTAAAGGAAACAAAAGAAAAATTCGGAGTAGGTATTAAAATCCATGGAGAAGAAATAAAAACTTTGAGGTTCGCCGATGACATTGTAATTCTGTCAGAGACAGCAAAGGACTTGGAAGAGCAGTTGAACGGAATGGACAGTGTCTTGAAAGAAGGGTATAAGATGAACATCAACAAAAGCAAAACGAGGATAATGGAATGTAGTCGAATTAAGACGGGAAATGAGACACTTAAATTTGTAAAGGAGTTTTGCTATTTGTGGAGCAAAATAACTGATGATGGTCAAAGTAGAGAGGATATAAAATGTAGACTAGCAATAGTAAGGAAAGCGTTTCTGAAGAAGAGAAGTTTGTTAACATCGAGTATTGATTTAAGTGTCAGGAAGTCGTTTCTGAAAGTATTTGTATGGAGTGTAGCAATGTATGGAAGTAAAACATGGACGATAAATAGTTTAGACAAGAAGAGAATAGAAGCTTTAGAAATGTGGTGCTACAGAAGAATGCTGAAGATTAGATGGGTAGATCACATAACTAATGAGGAGGTATTGAATAGAATTGGGGAGAAGAGGATTTTGTGGCACAACTTGACTAGAATAAGGGATCAGTTGGTAGGACATGTTCTGAGGCATCAAGGGATCACTAATTTAGTACTGGAGGGCAGCGTGGAGGGTAAAAATAGTAGAGGGAGACCAAGAGATGAGTACACTGAGCAGATTCAGAAGAATGTAGGCTGCAGTACGTACTGGAAGATGAAGACGCTTGCACAGGATAGAGTAGCATGGAGAGGTGCATCAAACCAGTCTCAGGACTGAAGACCACAACAACAACAACAACAACAACAACAATGCAAAAAAAATATTTCTTTTGTGTTTAGTTATGCGACTCGAACTTAAAATTATTACGTTCTCGAAAGTCTTGAAATTCCCAGGACCGATATCTCACCAGTTTCAGTGTACAAACATAACTGTTTACAAACATAACTAGCTTAGAGACCGCTGCTTCGCTCGCATAGACCGTATGGTCTTCACAGGTCATTTTTGTTTCTCTTTAATCGTATTTTTACGTTGTTCACAAACTACAACATCTTCTAAACTTTTTACTTCAGTTAAGGTCTTTTATGAATTTACTGCTGACCATAAATCGGTTCTGGTAGCTGGAGTCCAAAGCTTTTGTTAATCATGCCTTCTGAATTCTTGTGGTGATACTTCCGTTGCAACTTCCACCCACTCACACATGTTTCTTTACATCGAATCGAGAACTGAAATACCAATTTCCATAACTCTAGCTTTAAAAATTTTTAATATAACTAAATATTTTCTTAAAATTTTTCATCCCCTATTGCACCCCCTTAGGGGCTGAATTTCCAGAAACTGTGAAAGAGGTATTTTTTTTATTTCTAGCAGAGAAGCCAATTACAAATTTTCGCTAATTTGTCTTCGAGAACACTTTCATAACGAAATACTTTCATAAAACTTTTCATCCCCTATTTCACTCCGTTAGGATATTCAATGCCAACAACACAGAGACACGTATTTTTTTAAAACAAAATTTCAGCTGAGAAGTCAAATATCAATTTTATAAATACTCCAGTAATTGATAAATAATAAATTTTTTGATGAAAACATTCACCCCTATTTTACCCCCTTAGTGGTTGAATTTCCAAGAATGCTTAAATGTTTAATTTCTGATCGAGAAACCAAACACTAATTTTCATAGTTGTAGCTTCAATATTTCCTTAATAGCGATATTTTTCAAAAAGCCTTTCATCCCTTATTTCACCTCCTTACGAGTAGAATTTTTAACAAGATCGTCTTAAAGAATGCCTACAGTACGAGACCCAGTCCTTCTCCAAATCCCAAGTTTCTATCCGTAGCGGTATGGGCTGCAAGATGATGAGTCATTAAATCAATCCTTTTTCATCCCCTTGGGCGCTAAATTTCCAAGAAGAGTGAAACGTGTATTTTTTTTATCTGTAACCGAGAAACCAAGTACCAGTTGCTTTCAAATATTTAGCTGTATAAATGATTTCACAACACAATGAGATATTTTCATAAAACATTTCACCCCCTATTTCAAGCCCTTAAGGTTTGAATTTCCAAAAACAGTTAAATATGTAATTTTTTAAATTGTAACAGAGAGGCCAAATAAAACTTTCATGGATTTAGCGTTAAAAACGCTTTCGTAATGAAATAATTTCATCCCCTATTTCACTCCCTTAGGATGTTCAATGCTAGCAGCACAGAAACGCATATTTTTTAAAAACAAATTCTAACAAAAAAGTCGAATACCAGTTTTCGTTGATATAGCTTCAAAAATACTCCAGCAATCGTTGAATAGTGAAATATTTTCAAAAAAACTTTGACCCATTATGTCACCCCTTAGTAGTTGAATTTCGAAAAATGGCGAAACACATATGTTTTTTATTTGCAATCGAGAAGTCAAATACCAGTTTTCATAGATCTAGCTTTAAAAATCCTGTAGTAGTTCTTTAATAATGATTTGGTTTCAAAAGAAATTTCGCCACTATCTGATCCCCATAGGGGACACGGTTCCAAAAATGCTGAAAGAAATATTTCTTTATTTCTGATCGAGCAACCAGATACCAATTTTTGTAGGTCTAGCTTCAAAATTGCCTTAATAGCGACATATTTTCAAAATCTTCCGCGGTCCCATTTCACCCTCTTAGGTGCAGAATTTCGAAAAATTTGTACTTAACCGACGTCTACAATATAAGATCAACACCCTCTCCAGACTTCAAGTTTAAGCAGTTTTGGCTGGGCAATGATGAATCACTCAGACAGTTAGACCACTGACTTTTATATTCATAATTAAGTTTGTACAGAACCCTCGGAACGCGTGTGCTATTCGTACCTGGCTAATTTTTTCTAATGCTTGGTCATCTGGAGCTCCCAAGTTGTTGTTGTTGTTGTGGTCTTCAGTCCTGAGACTGGTTTGATGCACCTCTCCATGCTACTCTATCCTGTGCAAGCTGCTTCATCTCGCAGTAACTACTGCAACCTAAATCCTTCTGAATCTGCTTAGTGTATTCATCTCTTGGTCTCCCTCTACGATTTTTACCCTCCACGCTGCCCTCCAATACTAAATTGGTGATCCCTTGATGCCTCAGAACATGTCCTACCAACCGATCTCTTCTACTAGGCAAGTTGTGCCACAAATTTCTCTTCTCCCCAATCCTATTCAATACCTCCTCATTAGTTATGTGATCTACCCATCTAATCTTCAGCATTCTTCTGTAGCACCACATTTCAAAAGCTTCTATTCTCTTCTTGTGCAAACTATTTATCGTCCATGTTTCACT
Source organism: Schistocerca serialis cubense (assembly GCF_023864345.2). NCBI lineage: Eukaryota > Metazoa > Arthropoda > Insecta > Orthoptera > Acrididae > Schistocerca > Schistocerca serialis. Next base: position 16,379,777 of record NC_064649.1, read on the forward strand.
TCCATACATGGCTACACTCCATACAAATACTTTCAGAAACGACTTCCTGACATTTAAATCTATACTCGACGTTAAGAAATTTCTCTTCTTCAGAAACGCTTTCCTTGCCATTGGCAGTCTACATTTTATATCCTCTCTACTTCGACCATCATCAGTTATTTTGCTCCCCAAATAGCAAAACTCCTTTACTACTTTAAGGGTCTCATTTCCTAATCTAATTCCCTCAGCATCACCCGACTTTATTCGACTACATTCCATTATCCTCGTTTTACTTTTGTTGATGTTCATCTTATATCCTCCTTTCAAGACACTGTCCATTCCGTTCAACTGCTCTTTCAAGTCCTTTGCAGTCTCTGACAGAATTACAATGTCATCGGCGAACCTCAATGTTTTTATTTCTTCTCCATGGATTTTAATACCTACTCCGAATTTTTCTTTTGTTTCCTTTACTATTTGCTCAATCTACAGATTGAATAACATCGGGGACAGACTACAACCCTGTCTCACTCCCTTCTCAACCACTGCTTCCCTTTCATGCCCCTCGACTCTTGTATGCCATCTGGTTTCTGTACAAGTTGTAAATAGCCTTTCGATCCCTGTATTTTACCCCTGCCACCTTGAGAATTTGAAAGAGAGTATTCCAGTCAACATTGTCAAAAGCTTTCTCTAAGTCTACAAATGCTAGAAACGTAGGTTTACCTTTCCTTAATCTAGCTTCTAAGATAAGTCGTAGGGTCAATATTGCCTCACGTGTTCCTATATTTCTACGGAAGCCAAACTGATCTTCCCCGAGGTCGGCTTTACTAGTTTTTCCATTCGTCTGTAAAGAATTCGTGTTAGTATTTTGCAGCCGTTACTTATTAAACTGACAGTTAGATAATTTTCACATCTGTCAATACCTGCTTTCTTTGGGATTGGAATTATTATAGTCACTTTCATTTCTGGCCAAGCCAGTAAATACCATACATTTTGACGAAATCGATGATGAGGAACAGGCGCGGTCCCCTTGTCAGTGCTCTTGACGCTCTTTTGATTGCATAAACAACATGGGTGACGGTAACTCTACCTGCAAGACTTTGGAACTCGCGCCGTGTGTCTCGTGGTGGGATGACCTTGAACACGCGTGGACACGCCTCCGGAGGAACCGCATGATCGCTGCGTGGTCAGATAAACAATGGTAAACACTGGCAGCTGCGAAAACTTAATCTGTCTGCCTTATCCGTCCTCTGGCGTTGCCGCGAACCATCTGCAGGGGAACAGGCCCGAGCAGCAAAGCCCTCAGCACAGGTGAGTTACTCTTGTTATACGTGCCTACATCTACATCTACGTGATTACTCTGCTATTCACAATAAAGAGCCTGGCAGAGGGTTCAATGAACCACCTTCAAGCTGTCTCTCTACCGTTCCACTCTCGAACGGCACGCGGGAATAACGAGCACTTATATTTTTCTGTGCGAGCCCTGATTTTTATTATTTTATCGTGATGATGATTTCTCCCTATGTAGGTGGGTGACAACAGAATGTTTTCGCAATCGGAGGAGAAAGCTGGTGATTGAAATTTCATCAGAAGATCCCGTGGCAACGAAAATCGCCTTTGTTTTAATGATTGCCACTTCAATTCACGTATCATGTCTGTGACACTCTCTCCCCTATTTCGCCATAATACAAAACGAGCTGCCCTTCTTTGTACTTTTTCGATGTCATCCGTCAGTCCCACCTGATGCGGATCCCACACCGCACAGCAATACTCCAGAATAGGGCGGACAAGCGTGGTGTAAGCAGTCTCTTTAGTAGACCTGTTGCACCTTCTGAGTGTTCTGCCAATGAATCGCAGTCTTTGGTTTACTCTACCCACAATATCATCTATGTGACCGTTCCAATTTAGGTTATTTGTAAGTGTAATCCCTAAGTATTTAGCCCTCAGATTTGTGTGACTTATCGTGTAATCGAAATTTAGCTGGTTTCTTTTAGTACTCATGTGAATAACTTAGCACTTTTCTTTATTCAGGATCACTTGCCACTTTTCGCACCATACAGACATATTATCTGAATCATTTTACAAGTCGTTTTGTTCATCTGATGACTTTACAAGACGGTAAATGACAGTCTCATCTGCAAACAATCTAAGATAACAGAACGCAGCATGTCATTCTCAATGGAGAGAAGTCTTCCGAAGTAAGAGTGATTTCAGGTGTGCCGAAGGGGAGTGTCATAGGACCGTTGCTATTCACAATATACATAAATGACCTTGTGGATGACCCGGCAGTTCACTGAGGCTTTTTGCGGATGATGCTTTGGTATACCGAGAGGTTGTAACAATGGAAAATTGTACTGAAATGCAGGAAGATCTGCAACGAATTGACGCATGGTGCAGGGAATGGCAATTGAATCTCAATGTAGACAAGTGTAATGTGCTGCGAATACATAGAAATCATTTAGCTACAATACAGCAGGTCAGCAACTGGAAGCAGTTAATTCCATAAATTATCTGGGAGTACGCATTAGGAGTGATTTAAAATGGAATGATCATATAAAGTTGCTCGTCGGTAAAGCAGATGCCAGACTGAGATTCATTGGAAGAATCCTAAGGAAATGCAATCCGAAAACAAAGGAAGTAGGTTACAGTACGCTTGTTCGCCCACTGCTTGAATACTGCTCAGCAGTGTGGGATCCGTACCAGGTAGGGTTGATAGAAGATATAGAGAAGATCCAACAGAGAGCAGCGCGCTTCGTTACATGATCATTTAGTAATCGCGAAAGCGTTACGGAGATGATAGATAAACTCCAGTGGAAGACTCTGCAGGAGAGACGCTCAGTAGCTCGGTACGGGCTTTTGTCAAAGTTTCGAGAACATACCTTCACCGAAGAGTCAAGCAGTATATTGCTCCCTCCTACGTATATCTCGCGAAGAGACCATGAGGATAAAATCAGAGAGATTAGAGCTCACACAGAGGCATACCGACAATCCTTCTTTCCACGAACAATACGAGAATGGAATAGAAGGGAGAACCGATAGAGGTACTCAAGGTACCCTCCGCCACACACCGTCAGGTGGCTTGCGGAGTATGGATGTAGATGTAGATGTAGAAGATGGCTACTCAGATTGTCTCCTATGTCGTTTAATATAGATCAGGAACAATAGAGGGCCTATAACACTTCCTTGGGGAACGCCGGATATTACTTCTGTTTTACTCGATGACTTTCCGTCTATTACTACGAACTGTGACCTTTCTGACGGGAAGTCACGAATCCAGTCGCACAACTGAGGCGATACTCCGTAGGACGCAGTTTTGTTAGCCTAGCCAATGTCGACCTCGCAGCTAACGATGTCTTTTACGATCTACAGCAAAAAATTGATTTTTAAAAAATAAGCTCATAAAATCCTTTGACCTATGAAGTAGTTTCGAAATTTCGTGACCAAACTCACCCTAAAAAGGTTGCGAGAAGGGGTGGCGCACTTTCGAGGGGATGAATCCTTATGCAACCTATGCAAGATTCTCTTTTTTTAGTTACTCTCAGCTTATTGTTTGATCTGCTTACATCTATACGGGTTGGACAAAAACATGGAAACACAGTGAGAAATCCGTGCTTGAACATAAATGCAGATGCTACACAAGCCTGCAGGTTGCGCTATTGTAATTGACCGACAGCGGCACCTATATAATGTCGTGGTCAGACGAGTGTTCTGTGTACTTGTGAGTAGTTTATCTCGGAGCTAACTGAATTAGAATGTGGCCAAACTGTTGGTTCACCTTCGCATTCGCGAAACCTGTCAACGCCAAAACAGTCGTCGGGAAAATAAGCAAGGAACTGCAGAACAAACTGGAATTGCAAAACCACTCATTAGCGATGCAAGTAACTTATTTCAGTGAACACAGTTGTTTAATTTTATTTAGATTTCTAGATAACCGGTTTCGTTCTTCTAAGGGATCATCCTCACGGTTTACATTCTTTGATGACCGCAGAAACTAGCGGCGCGGACAACATAAAGTCGGGAAAGCTCACGAAGGAAACCTTTCACCAGCTTTTGGACAAAGTTTTGCGATCTTACGTAGAAATACAGCCGTTTATCTACGTTATTGATCCTTGGGGTGGGCAAAGCGATCACTCTTTACACGATGGGCTGTTTGTCCATAAAACTGGAATACCGACGTTTTCATTCAAAGTGATTTCGCTCGTGTGTATGCCTTTATGTTAGCTCTGCGAGGTATACTTTTACTGACAGGTGGAGAATGGCATTCGCCGATTACAGAAGTACCATGTATCCACCGCACAGCAAAGGGAAATCAGAAGTAGAAGCAATGCAGTTAAAATACACGGATTGATCCGTAATCAACTGCAGACTCTAGTTGTCGCAAGAAATGCTTCGATGTGCGTACTTTTCGGCGAAATTATAACCAGATGGCGATGTATTTGGCAACATTAACGGTCTGTTTTCCTAATTACGTTCACACTAAAAAATGTAATTTACCATGACTCAGCGCGGGGTAGCCGCGCGGTCTGGGGGTCTGAGCCACGGTTCACGGGGCTTCCCCCGTCGGAGGTTCGAGTCCTGCCTCGGGCATGGGTGTGTATGTTGTCCTTAGCGTAAGTTAGTTTATTGTTGTTGCCGTCTTCAGTCCAGAGACTGGTTTGATGCAGCTCCCCATACTACTCTATCCTGTGCAAGCTTCTTCATCTCTCACAGTACCTACTGCAACCTACATCCTTCTGAATCTGTTTAGTGTATTCATCTCTTGGTCTCCCTCTACGATTTTTACTCTCCACGCTGCCCTCCAATACTAAATTGGCGATCCCTTGATGCCTCAAAACATGTCCTACAAACCGATCCCTTCTTCTAGTCAAGTTGTGCCACAAACTCCTCTTCTCCCCAATTCTATTCAATACCTCCTCATCAGCTATGTGATCTACCCACCTAATCTTCAGCATTCTTCTGTAGCACCACATTCCGAAACCTTCTATTCTCTGATTGTCTAAACTATTTATCATCCACGTTTCACTTCCATACATGGCTACACTCCATACAGATACTTTCAGAAACGTCTTCCTGTCACTTAAATCTATACTCGATATTAACAAATTTCTCTTCTTCAGAAACGCTTTCCCTGCCATTGCCAGTCTACATTCTATATCCTCTCTACTTCGACCATCATCAGTTATTTTGCTCCCCAAATAGCAAAACTCCTTTACTACTTTAAGCGTCTCATTTCCTAATCTAATACCCTCAACATCACCCGACTTAATTCGACTACATTCCATTACCCTCGTTTTGCTTCTGTTGATGTTCATCTTATATCCTGCTTTCAAGACACTGTCCATTCCGTTCAACTGCTCTTCCAAGTCCTTTGCTGTCTCTGATAGAACTACAATGTCATCGGCGAACCTCAAAGTTTTTATTTCTTCTCCATGGATTTTTATTCCTACTCCGAATTTTTCTTTTGTTTCCTTTACTGCTTGCTCAATATACAGATTGAATAACATCGGGGATAGGCTACAACCCTGTCTCACTCCCTTCCCAACCACTGCTTCCCTTTCGCGCCCCTCGACTCTTGTAACTGCCATCTGGTTTCTGTACAATTTGTAAATAGCTTTCACGCCTTGTATTTTACCCCTGTAACCTTCAGAATTTGAAAGAGAGTATTCCAGTCAACATTGTCAAAAGCTTTCTCTAAGTCTACAAATGCTAGAAACTTAGGTTTGCCTTTCCTTATCTTCTGAGATAAGTCGTAGGGTCAGTAGTTGCCTCACGTGTTCCAACATTTCTACGGAATCCAAACTGATCTTCCCCGAGATCAGCTTCTACCAGTTTTTCCATTTGTCTGTAAAGAATTCGTATTAGTATTTTGCAGCTGTGGCTTACTAAACTGACAGTTCGGTAATGTTCACACCTGTGAACACCTGCTTTCTTTGGGATTGGAATTATTATATTCTTCTTGAAGTCGGAGTATATTTCTCCTGTCTCATACATCTTGATCACCAGATGGCTCTCCCAAGGCTATTAGTAGCTCTAATGGAATGTTGTCTCCTCCCGGGGCCTTGTTTCGACTTAGGTCTTTCGGTGCTCTGTCAAACTCTTCACGCAGTATCACATCTCCCATTTGATCTTCATCTACATCCTCTTCCATTTCCATAATATTGTCCGCAAGTACATCGCTCTTGTATAGACCCTCTATATACTCTTTCCACCTTTCTGCTTTCCCTTCTTTGCTCAGAACTGGGTTTCCATCTGAGCTCTTGATATTCATACAAGTGGTTCTCTTTTCTCCACTTTCATTTTCCTGTAGGCAGTATCTATCTTACCCCTGGTGATATAAGCCTCTACATCCTTTAATTTGACCTGTAGCCATTCCTGCTTAGCCATTTTGCACTTCCTGTCGATCTCATTTTTGAGACGTTTGTATTCCTTTTTGTCTGCTTCATTTACTGGATTTTTATATTTTCTCCTTTCATCAATTAAATTTCTACTAGCCTTCGTCTTTTTACCTACTTGAGTCTCTGCTGCCTTCACTATTTCATCTCTCAAAGCTACCCATTCTTCTTCTACTGTATTTCTTATCATGATTCTTGTCAATCGTTCCGTAATGCTCTCTCTGAAACTCTCTATAATCTCTGGTTCTCTTAGTTTATTGAGGTCCCATCTCCTTAATTTCCCATACACCCATACACCACAATATTATCAGCTAACAACTTCAGACTGCTGCTTACAATATCCGTCAGATCATTTATGTGTATAGAGAATAACAGCAATGCTATCTCACTCCCCTGGGGAACTGCTGACGCTACCTAAGTATGTGATGAATACTGGCCGTCGAGGACAACATACTGCGGTATGTTACTTAAGAAGTCTTTGACGCACTCACATATCTGGGAACTTATCCCGTATGCTCGGACCTTCGCTAACAGTCTGCACTTAGGATCTGTGTCAAACGATTTTTAGGAATCTCGGAATATGAAACCTGCCTTTTGCCGTTCATTCATAGTTTGTAGGACATCATGTGAGAAAAGGACATGTTGAGTAATGCTCTCCAAATCCGTACTGTTTCGTGGGTGGAAGCTACTGTGTCTCAAGGAAATTTATTGTATTTGAACTGAGAGTATGTTCAAGAATTCTGCAGCAAAGGATATCGGTCTGTAATTTTGCGAGGTCTGTTCTTTTGCCCTTCTTATATACAGAAATCACCTGTGCTTTTTTCCGTCGCTTTGGACTTTGCGCTGGGTGAGAGATACGCGATAAAAGCAAGTTAAGGGGCCAGTGGCGTAGAGCACGCTCTGTAAAACTGAATTGGAGTTCCGTCCGGACCTGTCGACTTTTTTTTCAGCTCGTGCAGTTGCTTCCCTACGCCAGGGATGCCTGTTATTACAAGGGTGAGTCAAATGAAAACCTTAAATATTTTTTTAAATATTATTTATCGTGCAGAAGTGGTACAAAGCTGTATCACTTTTCAACATAATCTCCCCCACGCTCAATGCAAGTCCTCCAGCGCCTACAAAGTGCATAAATTCCTTTATGAAAAATTCTTTTGGTAGTCCGCGCAACCACTCATGCACCGCGTGGCGTACCTCTTCATCAGAACGGAACTTCTTTCCTCTCATTCCGTCTTTGAGTGGTCCAGACATATCGAAATCACTTGGGGCAACGTCTGGTGAGTATGGTGGATGAGGAAGACACTCAAAATGCAGGTCTGTGATTGTTGCAACTGTTGTACGGGCAGTGTGGGGCCTTGCATTGTCATGTTGCACCTGCTGACAGCAATCCATGTCGCTTTGATTTGATTGCAGGCCGCAGATGATTTTTTTAGGGGATCTGTGTATGATACATTGGTGACAGCGGTCCCTCTAGGCATGTAATGCTCCAAAATGACGCCCTTTTCGTCCCAAAAGAGAGTCAGCATAACCTTCCCTGCTCACGGTTCTGTTCGAAACTTCTTTGGTTTTGGTGACGAGGAATGGCGCCATTCCTTGCTCGCTCTCTTCGTTTCCGGTTGGTGGAAGTGAACCCAGGTTTTGTCCCCGGTAACGATTGTTGCAAGCAAGCCATGACCTCGTTCAAAGCGCCGTAGAAGTTCTTCACAAGCATCAACACGTCGTTCTCTCATTTCAGGAGGTAGATGCCGCGGCACTCATCTTGCAGACATTTTGTAAAACTGTAGCACATCATGCACAATGTGGTGTGCTGACCCGTGACTAATCTGTAAACGTTCTGCAATGTCATTCAGTGTCACTCGGCGGTTTCCCTTCACTATGGCTTCAACTGCTACAATTTTCTGTGGAGTCACAACTCGTTGTGCCTGACCTGGACGAGGAGCATCTTCCACTCAAGTCACACCATTTGCGAACTTCCTACTCCATTCGTAGATTTGCTGCTGTGACAAACATGCGTCACCGTACTGAACCTTCATTCGTTGATGGATTTCAGTAGGTTTCACACCTTTACTACGCAAAAACCGATTAACCGAACGCTGTTCTTCCCTGGTGCATGTCGCAAGTGGGGCGGCCATGTTTATACTGATACTGCGACGGTATATGTGCATCTGCACTATGCTGCCCCCTACAGGCCATTCTGCACGCTGTTTGTAGCACACTTAGCAACTTACAGGATACCGGTGCGAAATTTCGATTTGTTATTACAAATTTAACGTTTTCATTTGACTCACCCTCGTACGTCCTCTGTGCGACTACATATACCACTTTATCCGCATGTCTTCAAGCATTGTTTCAAAGTACAGAATGCCAAAATAAACAAATTTTGAAAAATTATATGCCATAACATACATGGCGGAATAATTTATGGAAACGATCCGTAAACTGAGGTAAGATTTTCTTGGCTGTATCCTTTCTTCCAAGAGCGCTAGTCCTGATAGGCCTGGAAGATGGGAGACGAGGTCCTGGCGGAAGTGAAGCTGTGAGGGCGGGTCGTCAGGGAATGGCACCTCAACTTTGGTGGTGACTGTGTTCTCATTCCCCTGAGGTAGATAAACTTTCACAACAAACTGAGTAATGTGAAAGAGGAAGTTTGAAAAGTATAGCTGAGAACCAATTAAGCAGAAACTGAAATAATGTGCAATCATCATACCGAAAAGAAAATTATACAAATTATGGGAGCTGCAGTTGGTATGGGCCATCGGTTAGTAACGGGCCACATGGTGTTTCTCAGGTTTGTCGCTAGACGGCGGACGCCGGCAGTGTTTGGAATAAAGCGCAGACATCACTCCGTCATTTGTTAGAACTTTAGAGTGATGTAGCTGTTTATTCTGTGTCACAAGTAAATTTTATTTGTGAGTCGCATAGGCCAAATACCATCATTTGCAATTGTCATGAAAGTTTTACTATGACCAGACGTGTTTCGCTTTATTCTGAAGCATCTTCAGTGCTCAGATTTTGTTGTAGTTTACGTCATTCTTGCTGTTTTTCCACGGTGTTTAACCAATACAATGAGTATATTTGCAACTGCGGAAGAAGAGGCCGAAACCACAGAAGACAACATGTATACATTGTGTTTCTTTCTCAGTATCGAAGCTTGTGGATGGCGTAACTTTCATCATCGGTTTATACTTTTAAAGGTAAGAAGTAACATTATTATACAACAGGGTATCCATAAATTATCTTTACACCGTAAGATTAATAACTTTAAAACTATAGTAGGATTAACAAATGATTTACAACAAGTGATAAGATAACGCATAAAGTTTTGATCACCTTCAAGGTGACGCAAAATTGAACTTAGGAACCTGATAAAATGTGGACGTCACAGTAGAAAACACAGTGTGTGGCCTGGTTAATGCAGACGACATCCGATACGCAAGTGCAACGAAACTCTCGAACACGGTATGGAAGGCAACAACTGTGCCGACCGACGATTCGGGCTTGACGCACGTCATTCATGGAAACAAGCAGTGTCCTCCATAAGAAGGGAGGCGGGTCGCCCATCTACTTCAGACGCCAAGGTGGAAAAGGTCCAACAGGCGTTTGCAAGGAGTCCGACAGAATCGATGTGTACGGCTTACAGAGAGATGGAAATTAAATCATCAACAATGCACGGTGTCTTTTCGTAAGAGGTTTCTGCTGTATCCCTACAATGAGTAGCCGCTTTAGGCATTTAAACCTACGGACAGACCTCAGCGCCAACAGATTGCAGTGGGTGTGCTACACGAGACTGACACTAACAGCGACATTTGGGAAAAGCTTTGTTTCTCCGATGAGGCAACGTTTCATGTATCTGGTAAACTGAATCTTCATAACGGTCGTATATGGGGTTCAAAGCAACCTCATGTTACACGTTAAATGGAAAGAGTCACCAGACCAGTGTCTGGTCAAGACTGATGCACAACTGCACCACTAGTTCATTCTTTTTCATCGTGTCTGCCATCAATGGTGGTGTTTACGTGGACATGTTACAAGAGTTTGCTGTTCCACGATTAGAACATTTGCCACCCGATGTCATACTCCAGGAGGGTGGGGCACCACCCCACTGGCTCCAAAATGTCAATTAATTTCCAGATGAGAAATTTCCAGATAGGTTGATTTGACGAGATAGTCGAATTCAATGGCTGCCACGACCCCCTGAGCTCATTCCGCTAGACGTCTTCCTGAAGTGTTTTGTACACTAATGGCCATTAAAATTGCTACACCAAGAAGAAATGCACATGATAAACGGCTATTCATAGGACAAATCCACTAGAAATGACATGTGATTACATTTTCACGCAATCTGCGTGCATAGATCCTGAGAAATCAGTACCCTGAACAGCCACCTCTGGCCGTAATAACGGCCTGATACGCCTGGGCATTGAGTCAAACACAGCTTGGATGGTGTGTACAGGCACAGCTGCCCATGCAGCTTCAACACGATACCACAGTTCATCAAGAATAGTGACTGGCGTATTGTGACGAGCCAGTTACTAGGCCACCATTGACCAGATCTTTTCAGTTGGTGAGAGATCTGGAGAATGTGCTGCCAAGGGCAGCAGTGGAACATTTTCTGTATCCAGAAAGGCCCGTACAGGACCTACTACATCCGGTCGTGCATTATCCTGCTGAAATGTAAGGTTTCGCAGGGATCGAAAGGAGGGTAGAGCCACGGGTCGTAACACATCTGAAATGTAACGTCCACTGTTCAAAGTGCCGTCAATGCCAACAAGAGGTGACCGAGACGTGTAACCAATGGCACCCCATACCATCACGCCGGGTGATACGCCAGTATGGCGCTGACGAATACACGCTTCCAATGTGCGTTCACCGCGATGTCGCCAAACACGGATGCGACCATCATGATGCTGTAAACAGAACCTAGATTCATCCGAAAAAAATGATGTTTTGCCATTCGTGCACCCAGGTTCGTCGTTGAGTACACCATCGCAAGCGCTCCTGTCTGTGATGCAGCGTTAAGGGTAATTGCAGCCATGGTCTCCGAGCTGATAGTCCACGCTGATGCAAACGTCGTCCAACTGTTGTCTTGCGAACGTACCCATCCGTAGCCTCAGGAATCGAGACGTGGCTGCACGATCCGTTACAGCCATGCGTATAAGATGCCTGTCATCTCGACTGCTAGTGATACGAGGCCGCTGGGATCCAGCACGTCGTTCCGTATTTTGCTCCTGAACCCGCCGCTTCCATATTCTGCTAACAGTCATTGGATCTCGACCAACGCCAGCAGCAATGTCGGGATACGATAATCCGCAATCGCGATAGGCTATAATCCGACCTTTATCAAAGTCGGAAACGTGAAGGCACGCGTTTCTCCTCCTTACACGAGGCATCACAACAACGTTTCACCAGGCAACGCCGGTCAACTGATGTTTGTGTATGAGGAATCGGTTGGAAACTTTCCTCATGTGTGCACGTTGTGGGTGTCCCCACCGGCGCCAACCTTGCGTGAATGCTCTGAAAAGCTAATCATTTGCATATCACAGCATTTTCTTCCTGTCGTTTAAATTTCGTGGCTGTAGCACGTCATATTCGTGGTGTAGCAATTTTAATGGCCAGTAGTGTACAATACATTTCATCGTGTCACCGTGGAGATGTTGAATTCTACGTGGCTAGAAATGAAATTACCACATTATCCGTGGCACCAACAGCGGACACATTGATGTGTATGAATGAGAAAACAAAACTTTACGAGTTATCATAAGCTGAAAACCATTTGCTAGTCACTAGTATAGTTTTAAAGGTATTAAATTCTTAAATTGTAAAGATAATTTACAGACAACAAGTTTGTTTGCGTGGACATCCTCCGCAGCAAGCACGGACTTACTTTGTGAACAGTGTGGAAGAAAAAGCTCGGAATACAAAATTGTGCTTACATTTCGGAAATGAAGTAATAGTGCGGCCTCCAGACCAGATGAGGGGACACACAGATGCCAACAAATTGTAACTAATCGCTTATTTAGATAACAGTACGCAACATGAACTGTTAAACAATCTAAAAATAACGAAACAGTATCGTTCTAGATCCCACTGAATATGCCTTAGAGCAAGGAAAAGGCGAAACGCGTCTGGGAAAATTAAATTAAGTTGCAGCAAGAAAAGGTGGTTTTATTTAAAAACAAGTGTACAGTTTACGGATACCATGTAGTATTAAGGGGAACACACCCTACCTATCTAACCCACGTTAATTTAGGCAAGTATTTGACCCATTTCTGAAAAAACTATTTTGTGCAGGACCTTAATATTTTTACCGTATGTTACATGATGCTAATAGAGTCAACTGTACTAAAATCTACTTTATCCATGTTATAGTTTTCAAGAAATACTTTTTTAAATGTATTAACAAAAAATATTAAGTTTTTTCTGCAGAAAATATTTTTTGTGAACTTCCTAATGGGAGAATATTAATGAATGTAGTACCAGAGGTGGCTTTTTATGTTGTACAGAGTCTCTGAAAATTTCATTCACTTATCTATGATGCTTTCTTATATAATGGGAAATATGTACTGAAAATTTTAGTTTGCGGGAAATTGACTTTAAAGAAAAATTTTTTGAAATTTGTTACTTACAGTAAATTAAAACTATCCTGCTGCATATGATGGCTCTTCTTTGGCCTCTAGCAGGCCTTCCAGCTTCTTTTTCACCTTCCTGGATATTTGTCTTGCTTTCTTGGCCATATTAGATGCAGACCTATCTGCATCGGCTATCCTCATTTTATCGCAATGTTGCAGCCCAGTGATCATATTTTCACCAGGATTAATTCTGAGCTTTTTCAGTACCCAACAGTTTCCAATATTACCACAACTGGATGTAATAACAGTATCATGAACCTCTAGTTTCATTGTATGCATGCCTTTAAATACAGTTTTAGGAAGGCGGTTCCAAATTATACTGTTGAAACATTCATTTGGGTTCTGTGTCTGCCCATGCAGACATTTCCTTAGAAGGTCAGCATGAGCCAAGTCTCTGAAAATAGGTTTAATTGCTGTAATAACAGCAGCAGGGTGTTGTGTGCTGTCCTTAGGTTAGTTAGGTTTAAGTAGTTCTAAGTTCTAGGGGTCTGATGACCATAGCTGTTAAGTCCCATAGTGCTCAGAGCCATTTGAACCATTTGAACAGCAGCAGGAAGCGAGTGCTGGTGAGAATAAGATTCTCCAGTTGCCTCAGCCCTATTGTATTTGCATCACGAATTTTCTCCTGATGGACACAATCCATGACATAGCTTATCATCAGTAGAGGACTTATGGAAGAATATGGAACAAATAGTGGAATGTAGTCGAATTAAGTCGGGTGATGCTGAGGGAATTAGATTAGGAAATGAGACACTTAAAGTAGTATAGGAGTTTTGCTATTTGGGGAGCAAAATAACTGATGATGGTCGAAGTAGAGAGGATATAAAATGTAGAATGGCAATGGCAAGGAAAGCGTTTCTGAACAAGAGAAATTTGTTAACATCCAGTATTGATTCAAGTATCAGTAAGCCGTTTCTGAAAGTATTTGTATGGAGTGTAGCCATGTATGGAAGTGAAACATGGACGATAAATAGTTTAGGCAAGAAGAGAATAGAAGCTTTCGAAATGTGGTGCTACAGAAGAATGCTGAAGATTAGATGGGTAGATCACATAACTAATGAGGAGGTACTGAATAGGGTTGGGGAGAAGAGGAGTTTGTGGCACAATTTGACTAGAAGAAGGGATCGGTTGGTAGGACATGTTCTGAGGCATCAAGGGATCACCAATTTAGTACTGGAGGGCAGCGTGGAGGGTAAAAATGGTAGAGGGAGACCAAGAGATGAATACACTAAGCAGATTCAGAAGAATGTAGGCTGCAGTAGGTACTGGGAGATGAAGAAACTTGCACACGATAGAGTAGCATGGAGAGCTGCATCAAACCAGTCTCAGGACTGAAGACCACAACAACAACAACATGGAACAAAAATCATTGCCTCGAGATTTTCGTTATTTCTCCTACTTGCCTGCCCATAGTGTACCTGCAAGTTTTGTATAACAACTACTCGCAATCACACTTGAACAAAATTAACCACGTGTTTGAAAGCGTGTTGTTTACAAACAGCAGAAACAAAAGAATACCTACCGTTGCATTCCAAGGATGGCCAACACACTGGGGAGTAAAAAAAAATCCCTAACGTGCAATGTAGGGGATATAATGATGTAAAATATATGCAGATAAGTAGGTGACAGAAAAGTGGGCGTGGCACATAAACACAGGTGGTAGGAATATGCTCTCTAAATACTCGAAAAAATATTTTGCACCAAAATGCTTTTCAGAGTACTTAAATAAAACCTTAATCTATCGAAATATGATGAAAACAAAAAATCGATTTTTTTGACTTGAACCACGGTGTGGGCCTCTTAACATACAAGTAGTCTAATGTAAACTGTATCGTAGTAATGAAATTCCACTCCCTGAAGCCGGTTTCTGTTTCTGCCTTGTTTTAATGTGTAATGTCAGACGGTGAGTATGGACCATATCGTCTTAGGGTTGTATGGGCCATACCAGAACTTTTTTGTTTTGTCTTTAGGGCTCGGTGCTGAGGTTTAAGAAGAAACCCGCCGGTGAGAAAGGTCG
The DNA here is from genome assembly GCF_023864345.2 of Schistocerca serialis cubense. NCBI lineage: Eukaryota > Metazoa > Arthropoda > Insecta > Orthoptera > Acrididae > Schistocerca > Schistocerca serialis. The sequence continues at coordinate 16,394,788 of NC_064649.1, forward strand.
AGGGGAGGGGTTCGACAGAGCAGTGAAGTGAGCGGTTTAAAGCGTTTTGGAAGGCGAAATGAACGAAAGAGCGGCTGCCCATCGTCTTAGTACTGCAAAAGAGATTAAACTCATTGTATTTACTCGGCAGACGTTTATGACATGTCAAATGGGGTTTTTCAAATCAACATTTGAATAAAATTTCGCAGAAAAGCTTGTAGCACACATGACAGGTTTAGATTTTGCCAGCAAAGATTGAGTTTCAGTCTCTGTCTTACGATTTGGCAGAAAATTTTAAAATGCTTCAAGGATTTAAGAGAGAAAAGAAATTAGCTGGTAAAGGTTTGTATCAAACCTTTATGAAGAAGCACCCAGTCCAGAAGTTTAGTGCTTTGTCGATCATAATTTGAAACGTTTTTTAACCAACTCTTTCTTGTTATCCTGTGCTTTTGATTTATAAACAAATTGATTTGTTTGTGAACCACAAAAACACCGTATTTGTTTCAAAACCTGTATTTTGTTGTATGCCCCCACCATTTCGAACAGGAAATCGTACAAGATTTTTTCTTCGTATGTGTCATTTTGGTTACAAATCTTGGGCAGTTACACCCTGTTTCAAAACAACAGCAAAAGTTTTGGTGTTTAGAAGAATTCCGCTGACAGCCGGTGAAATTGTTGTCTTGTTGCTACACAACCGGTTTCGCGGCGTTAAGACGCCATCGTGAGGTGCAAGAATGTTTGCGGAATTCTTCTTAACATCATGCTTTTCAAAAGCCGTGGATGCCCACGATATAAAACACACACATTAAAAAAAGTTTTGCATCAACCCGGTTTCCAGAACTCCTGAAGATAGACGTTGACTGTGCATTTTGTATCACAGACACAGTCCCTTTGACTGTTCAGAGATGTCACTAAACCCTCCCAAAGATGTAAACAGCCATACATGAGAAGCGCCTATTAGACGGAGGGGGTCCGACAGCCGATCAGTTCCAGTCACTCCACCAGGAAGGAGGTACACGGCTCGTGTTGTCTGTAGTTCAAACATGCCTAGACGGTCAATACTGCGGTTCGATCGCGTCCGCATTGTTACTTTGTGTCAGGAAGGGCTCTCGACAAGGGAAGTGTCCAGGCGTCTCGGGGTGAACCAAAGCGACGTTGTTCAGACATGGAGGAGATACAGAGAGACAGGAAGTGTCGATGACATGCCTCGCTCAGGCCACCCAAGGGCTGCTACTGCAGTGGATGACAACAGCCTACGGATTATGGCTCGGAGGAAACCCGACAGCAACGCCACCATGTTGAGTAACTCTTTTCGTGCAACCACAGGACGTCATGTTACGACTCAAACTGTGCGCAGTAGGCTGCATCATGCGCAACTTCACTCCCGACGTCCATGGTGAGGTCCATCTTTGCGACCACGACACTATGCAGCGCGGTACAGATGGGCCCAACAGCATGCCGAATGGACCGCTCAGGATTGGCATCATGTTCTCCTCACCGATGAGTGTCGCATATGCCTATGTTGGAGGCTACCCGGTCAGACCTAACGTAGGCACACTGTCCAGCGAGTGCAGCAAGGTGGAGGTTCCCCACTGTTTTGGGGTGGCATTATGTGGGGCCGACGTACGCCGCTGGTGGTCATAGAAGGCGCCATAACGGCTGTACAATACGTGAATGCCATCCTCCGACCGATAGTGCAACCATATCGGCAGCATATTCGTCTTCATGGACGACAATTCGCGCCATCGTGTACGTCTTGTGAGTGATTTCCTTCAGGATAACGACATCGCTCGACTAGAGTGACCACCATGTTCTCCAGACATGAGCCCTATCGAATACGCCGGGATGGATTTGAAAGGGCTGTTTATAGACGACGTGACCTACCAACCACTCTGAGAGATCTGCTCCGAATCGCCGTTGAGGAGAGGGACAATCTGGCCCAACAGTGCCTTGATGAACTTGTAGATACCAAGGCACGACGAATACAAGCATGTATCAATGCAAGAGGACGTGCTACAGGGTATTGGATGTAACGGTGTGTACAGCAATCTGGACCACCACCTCTGAAGGTATGGTGGTACATTATACGATGTTTGGTTTTCATGAGCAATAAAAAGGGCGGAAATGGTGTTTATGTTGATCTCTATTCCAATTTTTCTGCACTGATTCGGGAACTCTCGGAACAGAGGTGATGCGAAACTTCTTTTTATGTCTGTGCTTTGTAACAAAAGTCTGACGCCCGTTCTGGCTTAGCTGGACAAAACATTTCCACCGTTCCCGTAATAATGAACTCTTAGAACAACCAACTCACGAATTTTCGTTTCTTTTTTTTTTTTTTGTTTTTTTTTTAGAAACTAACATTTCCTGCTGCTGGTCTCTGTTTCAGTTTGTCATCCACCCACATAAGATAAGATGCTTCTGTAAATAATTTCCATTATCAAGTTGTAAGTAGGCTGCTGTTTAGGTTTTTATATTGGTAACGCCACGTAGCGCTCTGTATGAAAATCACTGGCTGTGCTGTGTGCAGTCTGTGGCTGGTTGGCATTGTTGAAATACTCTCTATTGTAGTGTTGGGCTGTTGGATGTGAACAGCGCGTAGCGTTGCGCAGTTGGAGGTGAGCCGCCAGCAGTGGTGGATGTGGGGAGAGAGATGGCGGAGTTTTGAGAGCGGATGATCTGGACGTGTGTCCATCAGAGAGTGAATTTGTAGTACTGGATATCATGAACTGATATATATACTATGACTTTTGAATGTTATTAAGGTAAATACATTGTTTGTTCTCTATCAAAATCTTTCATTTGCTAACTATGCCTATCAGTAGTTAGTGGCTTCAGTAGTTAGAATATTTTATTCAGCTGGCAGTATTGGCGCACTCTGTATTGCAGTAGTTTGGGTAACGAAGATTTTTGTGAGGTTAGTGATTCCTGAAAGGTATAGGTTATTGTTAGTCAGGGCCATTCTTTTGTAGGGGTTATTGAAAGTCAGATTGCGTTGCGCTAAAAATATTGTATGTCAGTTTAGTGACGATCAGAATAAGTAAAGAGAGGAATGTCTGAGTACGTTCAGTTTTGCTCAGCTGTTTGAAAATCAAATAACGTAAGATGTTTATCAGCACAGTAATTCACTAAGTTTTCTAAGCGGACGTTTCAAAGTGCGTTTTTCGTCTTTTATGACATTTTTAAGTATGGTGCTTGAGAGGGTTGTCCTGTTGCCTTAACCTTGGGACTTCAGTGTAATGTAAACACATACCAGTGGTTACAAAACGCCACGTGTTTGCATTGCAGTATTACGCAACACCCTCCTGCCCTAGTAATGAGTGCTGTGGACAACAAGTGCTTATCGCAAGGATGTCTGATGCATCTGCGCAAGTCACTCCGTGCAGAGATAACACGGGTAGGCTCACGACGTGGAAATGTCCCACTGATACCCCTTATCTATGCAGCTGTCGGAAGATTGCGTGGACGTGGTGACTGCATCCCGAGCAAGAGACGGACTGCAGTTATTTGCCGAGAGGTACTGCTTACTTCTGCACTTAATATAGCAATCATATACAATCACTCGCTCGACGAGAAACCTGTCCGGCAAAGACTGGAAAGTTGCACAGCTCACAACATATACTTTCAAAAGAAACAGAAGTAATCCGATAAATTATAAACCCATATCACGGAAGTCGATGTGCAGTAGAATTTTGGAACATACACCGATCTACTATCGATATAAACCTGTCCAGGTGATAGTAGCGTCACCTGGCGAGGATTGGCTGCTAGTCAGACACACGCACTGTTCATGTAGTATCTGCACCTACATCTGCATCTACATCTACATGGATACTCTGCAAATCACATTTAAGTGCCTGGCAGAGGGTTCATCGAATCACCTTCACAATTCTCTATTATTCCAATCTCGTATAGCGCGCGGAAAGAATGAACACTTGTATACTTCCGTACGAGCTCTGATTTCCCATATTTTATCGTTCCTGCCTATGTAGGTCGCTGTCAAAAAAATATTTTCACATTCGGAGGAGAAAGTTAGTGATTGGAATTTCGCGAGAAGATTCTGTCGGAACGAAAAACGCCTTTCTTTTAATGATGTCCAGCCCTAATCCTGTATCATTTCTGTGACACACTCTCCCATATTTCGCGATAATACAAAACGTGCTGCCTTTCTTTGAACTTCTTCGATGTACTCCGTCAGTCCTCTCTGGTAAGCATCCCACACCGCGCAGCAGTATTCTAAAAGAGGACGGACGAGTCTAGTGTAGGTCTGTTACATTTTCTAAGTGTGCTGCCAATAAAACGCAGTCTTTGGTTAGCCTTCCACACAACATTTTCTATGTGTTCCTTCGAATTTAATTGTTCGTTATTGTAATACCTAGGTATTTAGATGAATTTACGGCTTTTAGATTAGACTGATTTATCGTGTAACCGAAGTTTAACGAGTTCCTTTTAGCACTCATGTGGATGACCTCACACTTTTCGTTATTTAGGGTCAACTGCCAGTTTTCGCACCATTCAGATATCTTTTCTAAATCGTTTTGCAGTCTTCTGATGAGTTTATTAGTCGATAAACGACAGCGTCATCTGCAAACAACCGGAGACGGCTGTTCAGATTGTCTCCAAAATCGTTTATATAGATAAGGAACAGCAAAGGGCCTATAACACTACCTTGGGAACGCCAGAAATCACTTCTGTTTTACTCGATGACTACGAACTGTGACCTCTCTGACAGGAAATCACGAATCCAGTCACGTAACTGAGACGATATTCCATAAGCACGCAATTTCACTACGAGCCGCTTGTGTGGTACGGTGTCAAAAGCCTTCCGTAAATCCAGAAATACGGAATCGATCTGAAATCTCTTGTCAATAGCACTCAACACTTCATGTGAATAAAGAGATAGTAGTGTCTCACAGGAACGATGTTTTCTAAACCTATGTTGACTATGTGTCAACAGACCGTTTTCTTCGAGGTAATTCATAATGCTCGAACACGATATATGTTCTAAAATCCTGCTGCATATCGGCGTTAACGATATGGGCCTGTAATTTTGGTGGATTACTCCTACTACCTTTCTTGAATATTGGTGTGACCTGTGCAACTTTCCAGTCTTTGGGTACGGATCTTTCGTCGAGGGAACGGTTGTATATGATATGCATCAGCATACCTAATTGGTATACAGTCTGGACCAGAAGACTTGCTTTTATTAAGTGTTTTAAGTTGCTTCACTACTCCGAGGATATTTACTTCTGCGTTACTCATGTTGGCAGCTGTTCTCGATTCGAATTCTGGAATATTTACTTCGTCAGTGAGCGTGCTCTCAGCTTGTATAATGCGGAAGGCGCGCGATCTATCTGAGATTGACCGAAGGCAGATTATGATGACCCGGAGGCTCGGCACGAGCAGTTCGGAACCTGCACGACTTGTCGGGTGTTCGAAGAGTGCTGTGGAGAGTATCTTCAACACGGGGCGAAACCAAGGAGAAACCACGTCCAGACTGACCCGTAGTTGTGTCCGGCTCTTCGAAAAGCGCGCCAGGCGGAGTGCTTTCGCTTCGCGTCCAGTGTTTGCGGTGGCGCTTTCAGTTTGGCGCGCTGTTTGGATCGCTACCGCCCTTTGGCGGGAAATGGAGCAAGTGTAGGGTCGCGTGACGATCGAGGGGTACGTATTGGGCTGTGACCGAGAGAGGTGGTGGCGCGAGCGGGGCCCTGCTGTTGGGGGTCGTCAGCTGCTCGCCACGTGCTTTGGCCGACCTCTCGCCTGTCAGGGGCTGAGTCTGCCTCACCCGCATGTACGTGGCTGGCTCATGAAGCTTAGAAGCCGTGGTGCAGGAGATCAGCGCGTGGGACCGTATGTCTCCTTATCAGGCGTTGAAACCACTGGCAGCGGTTGGCTCTGACGTGCATAAGGAAGTGCAACGTGTTCCCGGCGCTGTGGTGGAGTATGAGTACTGTTTTTATATAACAGAGTTATATACAGGGTGTTACAAAAAGGTACGGCCAAACTTTAAGGAAACATTCCTCACACACAAATAAAGGAAAGATGTTATGTCGACATGTATCCGGAAACGCTTAATTTCCATGTTAGAGCTCATTTTAGTTTCGTCAGTATGTACTGTACTTCCTCGATTCACCGCCAGTTGGCCCAATTGAAGGAAGGTAATGTTGACTTCGATGCTTGTGTTGACATGCGACTCATTGCTCTACAGTACTAGCATCAAGCACATCAGTACGTAGCATCAACATGTTAGTGTTCATCACGAACGTTGTTTTGCAGTCAGTGCAATGTTTACAAATGCGGAGTTGGCAGATGCCCATTTGATGTATGGATTAGCACGGGGCAATAGCCGTGGCGCGGCACGTTTGTATCGACACAGATTTCCAGAACGAAGGTGTCCCGACAGGAAGACGTTCGAAGCAATTGATCGGCGCCTTAGGGAGCACGGAACATTCAAGACTATGACTCGCGACTGGGGAAGACCTAGGACGACGACGACACCTGCAATGGACGAGGCAATTCTTCGTGCAGTTAACGATAACCCTAATGTCAGCGTCAGAGAAGTTGCTGCTGTACAAGGTAACGTTGACCACGTCACTGTATGGAGAGTGCTACGGGAGAACCAGTTGTTTCCGTAGCATGTACAGCGTGCGCAGGCGCTATCAACAGCTGATTGGCCTCCACGGGTACACTTCTGCGAATGGTTCATCCAACAATGTGTCAATCCTCATTTCAGTGCAAATGTTCTCTTTACGGATGAGGCTTCATTCTAACGTAATCAAATTGTAAATTTTCACAATCAACATGTGTGGGCTGACGAGAATCCGCACGCAATTGTGCAATCTGTGAACGTTTGGGCAGGCATTGTTGGTGATGTCTCGATTGGGCTCCATGTTCTTCCACCTACGCTCAATGGAGCACGTTATCATGATTTCATACGGGATACTCTACCTGTGCTGCTAGAACATGTGCCTTTACAAGTACGACACAACATGTGGTTCATGCACGATGGAGCTCCTGCACATTTCAGTCCAAGTGTTCGTACGCTTCTCAACAACAGATTCGGTGACCGATGGATTGGCAGAGGCGGACCAATTCCATGGCCTCCACGCTCTCCTGACCTCAACCCTCTTGACTTTCATTTATGGGGGCATTTGAAAGCTCTTGTCTACGCAACCCCGGTACCAAACGTAGAGACTCTTCGTGCTGGTGTTGTGGACGGCTGTGATACAATACGCCATTCTCCAGGGCTGCATCAGTGCATCAGGGATTCCATGCGACGGAGGGTGGATGCATGTATCCTCGCTAACGGAGGACATTTTGAACATTTCCTGTAACAAAGTGTTTGAAGTCACGCTGGTACGTTCTGTTGCTGTGTGTTTCCATTCCATGATTAATGTGATTGGAAGAGAAGTAATAATATGAGCTCTAACATGGAAAGTAAGCGTTTCCGGACACATGTCCACATAACATATTTTCTTTCTTTGTGTGTGAGGAATGTTTCCTGAAAGTTTGGCCGTACCTTTTTGTAACACCCTGTATATATAGCTTTTCATGTTCTAGTGAAGTGTATGAGTTTCTTCACCAATAGTTTTGCAGCGGTCTTCCCACCGCAGTTTTCGTTTGCCAGTCCGCTGGGATGTGGTAATTGCTTCTTGGTCGGGCCGTTTCATTCACACCTCGATTGGGCTATTTAGGGTCGGTGTCGCGGGTCTCTGTGGTTCGGAGTCTGTGCGGGCACCGCCCTCGCTACTTCTTCTAGTTTTGGGTAACTCGGGGAGGTGGCGGCTTGTAATGGAAGTTTTGGGGCTGATATGCTGTGCCCCTGTAGACCACCAGCAACTATTCTCCCTATTGAGATTTGGGCCCCTTTAGAGGTGTCACTCCCTCACCGAGCTAAGGAAATTTTTTTGGGAACTGCCTTTAATGTGAAGGTTTGTGTGATGGCTTATTCACGTTTATCTTGTAACAAATGACAGGTGTACTATAAGTTATTTAACTGGCGAGAGACAACGATTTTAGCTTTAGTACCAATTAGCTACTTAAAGGTGTTTGTTTTTAAGGAATTGTTCTCTTATAGATATAACAAGTTTAAAATCTTATTATTGGGAAGTTGTTAACGTCATACCTTGCAATATCCTTTACATAGAGAAAATTTTCCAGCTATTTAAAGGAGTTTTTTTATTGTCAAAAATCAGTATAAATTTGAAACCTGAATAAATCATGGAATAATGTAGATAGAGATGTACAAATTGACACACATGCTAGGAATGACATGGGGTTTTATTAGAACCAAAAAAATACAAAAGTTAAAAAATGTCGGATAGATGGCGCTTCATCTGATCAGAATAGCAATAGTTAGCATAACAAAGTAAGACAAAGCAAAGATGATGTTCTTTACAGGAAATGCTCAATATGTCCACCATCATTCCTCAACGATAGCTGTAATGGAGGAATAATATTTTGAACAGCACTGTAAAGCATGTCGGGAGTTATGGTGAGGCATTGGCGTCGGATGTTGCCTTTCAGCATCCCTAGAGATGTCGGTCGATCACGATACACTTGCGACTTCAGGTAACCCCAAAGCTAATAATCGCACGGACTGAAGGTCTGGGGGCCTGGGAGGCCAAGCATGACGCTTCTCATGCGCAGTCACTGACATTTTGCTGTCCAGCGCCATCTGTCGGACATTTTGTGAACTTTTTTTTTTTTTTTTGTTCTAACAAAACCCATGTCATTCGAAGCATGTGTGTCAATTTTTACCTCTCTATCTACATTATTCCGTGATTTATACAGTTTTGAAATTTATACTGACTTTTTGATCAGCCGGTATATATATATATATATATATATATATATATATAAAGTTAAAATCTTGCTATTGGGAAGTTGTTAATGTCATACCTTGCAATATCCTTTAGATAGAGAAAATTTGCCAGCTATTTAAGAGTTTCTTTAAATTGTTGTCTTATTATTATTGGTGCTTTGCCCTTAAAGAGCGCATTTGGACTAAATTACATGGGCAGTTCCTTTTGCTGCCTTCCTTGCTGCCCAAACTTCCCTCATTCGCTCGCTGTGTTTCTGTTTCCGGTCCTCTGTCCATGCTTCTTGTCGGTTTTGTGTCTTCAGCTTCATCTTGATTGCCTTTTTGGTTGCCCATATTTCTTTCATCTTCCGGCTGTGATCTTGCTTGCGTTCTTCGGTCCATTTTACGCCTGTTCGTTTGTCACTTTGTATCTCATGTAGTTTACTTTTCTTAATGATTTTTCTGAATTTTATTTTGTCGTTTATTGTGTCTGCTGTTATACTGAGTTGGTTCAGGTCGTTTTTTACCTCTGCCACCCATTTGTTGTTTCTAGTGGTTACCCAGTCAAAGATCTGTTTGGTCAGTCTGTGTGATGGCATTCTGTATAGGTGTCCACATAATTGTAGTTGCGTTTTTTAATCTTTTCTGTGATTGTCTCCGTATGTTTGTATAGTTCCTCTGTAGGTTTCTTGATCCATATTCCATTGTTAGTTGCGCCAAATATTTTCCTAAGTATTTTCCGTTCTACTTTTTCTAGTTAAAATCTTGCTATTGGCAAGTTGTTAACGTCGTACCTGGCAATCTCCTTTTCATAAAGAAAATTTGTCAGCTAGGTATTTGTAATTGTTTTTGAAATTGCTTTTTTTTTAATGCCAGCCTTAAAAATTTATTATTGAGAAAACGTTTTAAAATAAAAAGATAACCTTAGCAGTGTGTGTTATTTCACCAGCACCTCCTGGCCCCTACTTCCATGATAACGTTTTTGAATAACATGTGTACTTGAGTTGTTGTTTGTTTGTGAACCGCCCTAATTGGCGGTTCACAGACGTATTGTGTTGGGCGGCTGGCCCTCATTACAGATGTCTGTCGCCGTAGGCTGGGCAGAGAGGAAAAACTGGACAGACGGCTGACTGTGGCGGAACTAACGTCAGGTTCTAACGCTGGGCAGAGTGCAAGTGTGTCTGAACACACAGAGCGCCGAGCTCTCCTAACGATGGGCGTCCGCAGCCGACGACGCTTGCATGTGCCAGTGTTAACACCGCAGTATCCAGAATTTGAAACACGAACAGCTGCTAGCATGAGTTTCTTAGAAGTAGATACCTTAGTGGTTGCGAAGCAACTCAAATCGCTTGATACGGGCAAGTCTTCAGGTCCAGACTGTATACCGATTAGGTTCCTTTCAGATTAGGCTGATACAGTAGCTCCCTACTTAGCAATCATATACAACCGCTCGCTCGCCGATAGATCTGTACCTGCAGATTGGAAAATTGCGCAGGTCGCACCAGTGTTTAAGAAGGGTAGTAGGAGTAATCCATCGAACTACAGACCTATATCATTGACGTCGGTTTGCAGTAGGGTTTTGGAGCATATACTGTATTCAAACATTATGAATCACCTCGAAGGGAACGATCTTTTGATACGTAATCAGCATGGTTTCAGAAAACATCGTTCTTGTGCAACGCAGCTAGCTCTTTATTCGCACGAAGTAATGGCCGCTATCGACAGGTTGATTCCGTATTTCTGGATTTTCGGAAAGCTTTTGACGCCGTTCCTCACAAGCGACTTCTAATCAAGCTGCGGGCCTATGGGGTATCGTCTCAGTTGTGCGACTGGATTCGTGATTTCCTGTCAGGAAGGTCGCAGTTCGTAGTAATAGACGGCAAATCATCGAGTAAAACTGAAGTGATATCAGGTGTTCCCCAGGGAAGCGTCCTGGGACCTCTGCTATTCCTGATCTATATACATGACCTGGGTGACAATCTGAGCAGTTCTCTTAGGTTGTTCGCAGATGATGCTGTAATTTACCGTCTAGTAAGGTCATCCGAAGACCAGTATCAGTTGCAAAGCGATTTAGAAAAGATTGCTGTATGCTGTGGCAGGTGGCAGTTGACGCTAAATAACGAAAAGTGTGAGGTGATCCACATGAGTTCCAAAAGAAATCCGTTGGAATTCGATTACTCGATAAATAGTACAATTCTCAAGGCTGTCAATTCAACTAAGTACCTGGGTGTAAAAATTACGAACAACTTCAGTCCGAAAGACCACATAGATAATATTGTGGGGAACGCGAGCCAAAGGTTGCGTTTCATTGGCTAGACACTTAGAAGATGCAACAAGTCCACTAAAGAGACAGCTTACACTACACTCGTTCGTCCTCTGTTAGAATATTGCTGCGCGGTGTGGGATCCTTACCAGGTGGGATTGACGGAGGACTTCGAAAGGGTGCAAAAAAGGGCAGCTCGTTTTGTATTATCACGTAATAGGGGAGAGAGTGTGGCAGATATGATACGCGAGTTGGGATGGAAGTCGTTAAAGCAAAGACGTTTTTCGTCGCGGCGAGATCTATTTACGAAATTTCAGTCACCAACTTTCTCTTCAGAATGCGAAAATATTTTGTTGAGCCCAGCCTACATAGGTAGGAATGATCATCAAAATAAAATAAGAGAAATCACAGCTCGAACAGAAAGGTTTAGGTGTTCGTTTTTCCCGCGCGATGTTCGGGAGTGGAATGGTAAGGAGATAGTATGATTGTGGTTAAATGAACCCTCTGCCAAGCACTTAAATGTGCAGAGTAATCATGTAGATGTAGATGTAGGTGCAGGGCGTCTTAACGTTGGCCACAGAAAACTCTAACTGCTGGATCGTAACTCTGCCTCTGCTCTGCCCCACATCCTCCATCTCACTAGCATCCTGTTGGGGAATGGTGAACATGAAGACATGGCCAGGCAGCACATCTACTAGCCTGGGATTGGTGCTGACAGAGTGCGTGTGGCCATTCCTGCCATGCCTGCTCCAGTAATTAGGTGTCCCCAGTGCAATACTCTTTGACATGGCTCTGGCCTGACTACCAATGGGAGAAGCCTATCACAGCATTAGATCGACCACACGACCAACACCCCCTGCTGTCTCCAGCGGGCAGGCTGAGCAGATGAGCTGAACATTCAAGATCCAGGTGCAGAAGGCTTTGCACAAGTCATCAGCTGAGGATGCTTTGCACAATTTCCTAGTGATGTATTGGTCCACTCTGTGAGCCCCAGTAGGGTCTAGTTTAGCTGGGGATACAACCCGTCGGCGTTGACCAATGACGTCAGAATTGGCCAGAGAGCATGTATTACAAAGATGAAAGAGCTGAGAAGAATGTTCAGAAACAAAGGAATGCAAGAGAGAAAAACTGTACTTCACGTATATTAGGGCCAGTAGTATTTTCACGTTAACGATATCGCGTGTTTGTATCTTAGTATTTCTCCGCAAAATACAATGGAAAGAAATGAATGAAATATATTACTAGCAAAGAATACATCGCGTTACACGTATATCAGTTGTATCTCGAAACTCTTTCGAACTGTTTTGCTTAAGTGCAGTACGGGATACAAGTTCAGCGTACGTCTATTTCTTAGTTTAAACTAGCATTGCTGTCCTGTTGTTCACTTGAACTAAGTATCCCCTGCTTAACTAAACCGTAAATGAAACACCCGATACAAATTAAAAGCCCATTCGAAGTGTGTTGCTTAAGTACAGTACGGAATACGATTTCTTCGTTTTCACTAGCATTACTGTCCTGTTCTTCACTTGAACGATGTATCCTCCGCTTCAGTAATCCGTAAGTGGAACAGCCGCGCGGGATTAGCCGAGCGGTGTAAGGCGCTGCAGTCATGGGCTGTACGGCCGGTCCCGGCGGAGGTTCGAGTCCTCCCTCGGGCATGGGTGTGTGTGTTTGTCCTTAGTATAATTTAGGTTAAGTAGTGTGTAAGCTTAGGGACTGATGACCTTAGCAGTTGAGTCCCATAAGATTTCACACACATTTGAACATTTCGTAAGTGGAACACGGGATACAAGTTGGAGATGGGTTGTTTATTTCGTCTCCGCTATTACTAACAGTCTACTGATGACAGAAGGACCTACGTATGTAATATATGTATACCAGACTTCCGTTGACCTCTATATATATACACTAGTAACGAAAAGGTGGATATAGACGTACGTTACATTTGCAACCTGTACCTGAATTGAACTGCACGGAGACAAGAAGACGACACATGTACAATTTGTATCCTGTACTTCACTATGGGGTACAGTTTTCTTGTTGCCTTGGACGCTAATAGTATCCCATTCCATACTTGAGCTATATAGCTATACGCAACATTTGTATCTTGCTCGCCAATTGACATAATATATAGTGTGAGTGTAGAAGCGAAGTGAAGGACGGGATACAAATTTTAGTTGTGTCGTCAGTGTAAAGGTAAAGTGAAGGACCAAACTTTAGTTGTGTCGGGGGTTTCGCCTGTAATATAGCAAGTACACATTCGAAAATGTCATACTCATACTAGTGCTGGGAAACGAAAGAAGATCGACAGCTGAGAAATTTCTGTTACGCACTTCAAAACACATTTTGGTGGAATAAAACAGTGAAATATGTCAAAATAGTGAAATACAGTGAAAGAAGCAAATGGAAAAGTCAAATATCGAGGAATAACCGAAGCTCGCCTAGACAGTAACGAAAATTACATACCCACAAACAGACAAATCCATTCCTATAATGAAAATAAGTCACTAAACATTGTTCTACAATAACAAACTAATACTCCAAATTACCTCAATGTAATTACGAATAATTATTTTAATGTACAATGATAGCGCTTATTCGGACCACAGAACTGTATTATTATCGGTGCCTCGACGTGAAGACATTACTATCTATGACTAATGTATGACGTCATTGGTCAAAGCCGACAGATTGTATCCCCTGCTTCACTAGACCCCCCCAGTGTGTGGTCCAGCGACCGCGTGGCTGGGAATTCCATGGTGACGCTGTTTCGATAAAGGAGACATGCCAGAAGTGCCAAATATGGCAGACTTTGTGAAACCTTAATGGCAGACATTTCACAGTTCATATAGAAATTAATAGTAGCCAGAGGAATCATGATACCTCAAAACGAAACAGTACATTATCATTATTTGCACGACGATTCTGATGGTGTGATCAGATATTCAATATATTTATTAGTTTAAAGTTTAGTATCCGATGATAAATTATACAAGTAACACCCAGCAACGAATTTCCAAAATCTAAACGGTTCATCCGATTTTGTCGATCGACATGTCTTTAGAAAGCTATTAGTGTAAACCTAAATTGGTATATATTACAGGCATGTAACTTGAATACTACGTGAGTTATTGGCGGTCAAAGTGGCCGATTACTATTAATCGTATCAGGCTGTACGTACGCCACAGTTACACGAAAAAACGGTAGCAACATGCTTATAAATATATTTATTCATCTATGTCTTTGTTTATTTTCGATATACCGGGTGATCAAAAAGTCAGTATAAATTTGAAAACTTAATAAACCACGGAGTAATGTAGATAGAGATGTAAAAATTGACACACATGCTTGGAATGACATGGGGTTTTATTAGAACCATCCCATATTGCTAGACGCGTGAAAGATCTCTTGCGCGCGTCGTTTGGTGATGATCGTGTGCTCAGCCGCCACTTTCGTCGTGCTTGGCCTCCCAGGTCCCCAGACCTCAGTCCGTGCGATTATTGGCTTTGGGGTTACCTGAAGTCGCAAGTGTATCGTGATCGACCGACATCTCTAGGGATGCTGAAAGACTACATACGACGCCAATGTCTGACCACAACTCCGGACATGCTTTACAGTGCTGTTCACAACATTATTCCTCGACTACAGCTATTGTTGAGGAATGATGGTGGACATATCGAGCATTTCCTGTAAAGAACATCTTCTTTGCTTTGTCTTACTTTGTTATGCTAGTTATTGCTATTCTGATCAGATGAAGCGCCATCTGTCGGACATTTTGTGAACTTTTGTATTTTTTTGGTTCTAATAAAACCCCATGTCATTCCAAGCATGTGTGTCAATTTGTACCTCTCTATCTACATTATTCCGTGATTTATTCAGTTTTCAAATTTATACTCACCCAGTATATTTATTCATCTATGTCTTTGTTTATATCCGGTATATACTATTCAAGAAGAAATTGGTTAAATATTTACTGTGTTTTAGAAAGCACAGAGACATTAGGCTGCTGGCCTACCTTCTGTTTCTATTCCTTTGACATATGTTTATTTTATTTGTTTATGTAAATAATAATGGGTGTTTGAGCATGTTTATGGTCCAGTCATAGGAATTTTTATTTAATTTCGAGTAATTTAAATTTAAATCCAGTATTTCGTATTATGAAACGTCCCCTTTGAACAATTATACAAGACTGTCCTTAAACTGACATACAATATTTTTAGCGCAACGCAATCTGACTTTCAAAATTCCCTACAAAAGAATGGCCCTGACTAACATTAAACTATACCTTTTACAAATCACTTACCTCACAAAAATCTTCGCTGCTCAAGTTACTGCAATACAGCGAGCGCCACTACTGCCAGCTAAATAAAAGATTCAAACTATGGAAGGCACTAACTACTGATAGGGATAGTTAGCAAATGAAAGATATTAATAGAGAACGAACAATGTATTTACCTTGATATCATCACAAGTCATAATATATATATCAGTTCATGACAAATTACAAACCTCCGCCATCTCTCTCCCCACATCCACCACTGCTGGCGGCTCACCTCCAACTGCGCAACGCTACGCGCTGTTCACAGCCAGCTGCCGCTGCCCAACACTACAATGGCAGACAACAATGCAAACTAGCCACAGACTGCACACAGCACAGCCAGTGATTTTCATATTGAGCGCTACGTAACGTTGCCAATAAGAAAACATAAACAGCCTACTTACATAGCCCCCTACAAAATTTTTTTTGGGCAGTGGCCAATAATGATTTGATAAAATTTTTCATAATTACAATAACAAAGAAATCAAATGCACACACTTATTGATACAATGTTGGTCAAAAGCTAAAATTTTCTCACAGTTTATAAAGACAGTCCTGATCATTCATTACGGTAATCACAGGTTTTTTTTTCACAAAGTCTCATTAGTAAAAGAAATTGCACACAGAAGTAGTGGATTTCCATGCAGTCTTGAAGAAGTAGTGTTGTCCTTCCAACGGAAAGACAGTGCTGGCTCTTGACATGCTGACAGGTAATGGGCCACAATGGAGCAAACCCACAGCAGAGTCATTCGAAGTTTTGAAGAGTATTGGTAGGTAAGTCATCACAGAGCGGACCCACTGTAGTCCTGGTAGAGAGTATGGTATTGGTGGGCCACCAGAGGTGCAGACCCACTGCAGTCCTTGTAGAAATAATGGTATTGATGGATCATCAAAGATGTAGACCCACTGTAGTCCTTGAAGAGATGGCCAGCAGCCATCTGTTGTGACTGTGCAGGTGCACAATCACCATTGAAGAGTCTTGCGGATAATATAGCAAGTCCATAAACCACCACTTGTGCACTCACAAAGTTTTTGAAATTGTCCTTAGAACCAGCAATGCTGTTATCCAGTCCCTTGCTGAGTTATTAACACGCGTGCAAACACTAACAGTCCCTACTTCTCACATATTGTCCACATACTATGACCAACAGAAACGTGTGCAGTGAAATGTAACTAACAAGTTAATAATGTCATGAACTGGTGACAGTTACAATTTTATAACATAAGAATACAATTACAAAGGTACAAAATACATCATTAAAAACATAATAATACAGATAACATTTGTAGTACAGGCTTTACAAAAGAATAGAAATAAACATATACATGAGTGTTACAAAAATAGTGACATAAGTACATACATAAAATAATGAGAATAGTTTTCGAAACATTAATTTCACACATGAACATTGAAACAGAACAGAATTGTAAACAACTTTACAAAGAAAATAACATATTATTAATGCAACTTATATTTGAGGATAACAGTATTCCTCCTCATAGTGAATATAGCTTAGTATTAGAAGAGAAAAAAATTCTATGAAACAGTACACAGAGACAGGAAGAAAACAAATACTCAAGGGTACACAAACACATAGTGGGATAACACCAATAGGAAAGGACAGGGTTCGTTTTCAGTGTAACATTTGGTACTGCAGTCCAACCCAAAACTTCATATATCTTTCCTCTTATTTCATCCTTTGTTTCCACCAAAAAAAATTCTATCTAAGCATGCTTTCTGTATTTATATGTTCACACATTTCTTACCTCAACATTTATTTCCAAGAAAATCCTACCTAAACCTGTTTTCTCAATGCATTTCTTCCAATTCATCGCAACTCATTCTCTTAGAGGCTACCCCCTCTTAAGCTAACTTAAATCTACTGAGCTCAGATGCTAAACTAAGGGACGAGGCAATGCAGCATCACATAACAAATCAACACAAACAGCAATGCAAAAAATGCAAATTGGCAAAGCTAGCAGCATAAATGAGCAAAAGTCAAATTCAATAACACTATGCCTGGCAAACAGCAGCAACTTATACCTAAACATGACATAGCTCAAGCAAAAAAAATAGTACACTAAAGATAACAATGCAGATAAGGGAAATGTATAATCACATCTTAATGTCTATGTAATTAAAGTGGTGCACCACAACAACTTATTGTAAAAAAAATATTACCATGTACTTGAAAAGAAAATTATGTGTTACTGTTACTAGTTCCTTCTTATTGTTCTTTCCTTTCCAAGTGCTCCTTTTTTAAAGAATGTGGATCATAAAATAATTATTTAATAGATCTGTTGACAGAAAGTGTTCACATTAGCAAATGCATTTTATTTTATAAAAGCAATGCTGCAACACAGCTGGAAACCAGATGTCAAATGAAATAAGCAACTATGAAAAGCAAGGCATAAAAATATCATTCAATAGTCATGTGGCATTTCGTAAGTTAGTAGAAATTCTCTCAACTCTCATAGAAAGACGCTTGTCATAATCAGGTGTGCAGATGTAAAAATATTTCTTGTCATTTTATTAGGCATTTCAGTAAATATCGTAAATTAAGAGCTAGTGTAATCATATGTTTTCAAGTTCGACCGTGTCGTTTTTGCGATGCTTTCTCTAAAGGAATGACAATGGCCAGGATAATGGCCTTCCCTTTCTTTTTTTTTTCTTCCTGTGCTCTGAAAGGCACGCGCTAATGACTTTTTCTCCAGGCGTCTGACACAGCTGAGTGCCCGCGACGCATTACGTGCAGGTGGTCACTTAACTTGCGTACGGAAATATTTACGACAGCAATTTTCGCTAAAGTGACAGTCTCACATAAAAATACTTCACAGGTCAAGAATTAGCGTTGCAAATCTGTAGAAACAAAATCCTATGAATATAACAGTGTCCAAAAAATGTTCAGTGGCATTGTGATACATTCACACATGATTCACACATGTCATAACTCTTAAAGTACGATTCTTGGTTTCCAACATCCTTTTTCACAAGTCAAGAGTCCCTACCCACTATTCATTACTCCTTACCTTATTACACATATACGTATCCATCGACACTCGTCAATATTTCGTCATTATAAATATGAAGCATAATCAAATAACTCATATAGTAGCCTCAGCCTATTAATCGTAAACATACCTCAGCAGCATAATACACATCGTCGTCGTAAAAATAACATCATAACACCTCAGTCAAATCTCAAAATCGTCGTAGCTTCCTCCAATAATTAAAAAAAATTCTCTGCTCATGTCAAAAGTGTCATCTGCCTCAAACGTACTTTAAAATCATGCTCCCTTACCAAATATATCATTCAAATCTCTCATAGTATCACAATGGTTCCGAAAAAATATGAACAGTTTACAATGCACAGACAAAATACAGTTTCATAAGTGTGAAGTTATCCAACCGTGTAATTGCGTAAACATGTGTCACTGATGCAGTAAAATAAATGTTTGTCTCTCTCAGTTAAATAATCAGATAGCTGTGTAATTTGTGTGTTAGAGAAATAAGGTACCGATGTGTAAAGTTGTATAAGCAAATACCATATTAGCTAGGGTTCCTTGTGGTTGCCACACACATGGTACACAAAGTAAGCGTGTACCCCCCTGAGGATAAATGTAATTATACCCTCAGGTGTTACAAATTACAGCAATGGAATGAAATGTATCACGGAAAACTTTCTTTGTAATTAAAAAACCTTTGAAAATAAGTGTTTTAAGTATAAGATTAATCACTCAAATGCGTGTCCTGTAGCGCTAAATGCGCGTCTTGCTGTAAGATAATTCTGTGGAACTGTCGTAGTTATCGTCCTCTGTAAGCAAAGTTCTGCTAAAGTCAATGTACTTACCTCATGATACACAAAAGTGAAATGCTTTGCGTATAGATATCTTAGTTATTACGCTTATTGCCGTGATGAGGAAAGTACTGTACAGTAACGTATTGTTATGCCACGAAAAAGGCTGTCTCATTGTTGCTATACTACAAAAGTTACTACTAAAACATGTTTTTCTTCCTAGAAGAATTCAGAAAACTGTGCAGATATAAAACAGATACACTGCAAAAGCAACATTGTAAATTGTCACTCATTAGTAGCGTCGTGATAAAAATCGTGTAGCTGTCACATAAACTAACCTCTGTGTCATCTGGTATCTCTCAGAAAGTACTTTAAATCCGGAATGTATTTTCAAGTAAACCAAAATGTTGCATTAAAATCTCATTAGCAGTACTGGTAAATGTTCTAATCGTACAACTAACAAGCAAGAATGTACACACACAATTACACTGTGTCGTCTGTTCGCAATAACAATGCATTCGTAATTTCTGTTTAAATAATTTCTCTTGGTTCTTGGCTGGATATTGAACTTCAAACATTGTTGCATGGTAACAGTTTCTAAAGCATACTAGTAACGTGAAGTGAAACGTTTTATGGCAAAGACAAAGTTAATAACAGTTTCTAAAGCATACTAGTAACGTGAAGCGAAACGTTTTATGGCAAAGACAAAGTTAAAAGGCAGATTATCTGTCAATAAATGGTTTTACATGAGAAATGTGGTGTAAACCTTTACTCTTCCTAGTACGCAGAGTTTCAACTTCAACGCAATTATCATGTGGTATACGTCGGATTCTGTAAGGTCCATTGTAAACTAGAAAGAATTTGTGACTCAAGTGTTTCTTCTTATGTGACAATGAATGAGCTTTAATGAGAACTTTCTGACCAATATACAACTTCTTTGCATTTGCTTTACCGTGTAGTTTTCTCCTTTTGTCTGCTGCAGATTTTATATTTTTAAGAGCCAAATCAATTATGTCTTTGTGTCGAAGTTTACGTGTATTCGGGAAAGGTACAAGCTCTCTGATTCTGTTCGGTGGTTCTTCATTCTTCAGTACAAGAGTAGGTGGTAAAGCAGTGGAGTCGTGAGGCATTTCATTCAGTACGTTTTGAAATAAGTGTAAATATCTGTCCCAATGCTGATGCTTTCTGTGACAATAAAGTCTACAAAGCTTATTGATTTCTTTCATAATCCGTTCGGAAGGGTTACAATGTGGTGAGTACAATGAAATAAAAACAGGTTTGATTTTATGGTTGCGAAGCATACGTGACCAAACAGCAGATCTGAATTGCGGTCCGTTGTCTGAAATGACTTTGCTAACGTGTCCAACTTCACGTAAGAAATTTTTAACAAAGGCGTTGGATACAGACCGTCCAGTGGCTTTACGTAACGGTGTGAAAGAAACAAATTTTGAAGTAAGTTCAACAGCGACTAGAACGTACGAAAATCCATTAGATGTTCTGACAAGCGGTCCCAAGAGATCAACAGCCGCAAATTCTTTTAATTTAGAAGGAGTAATAGGAAACAACGGAGCACGATGTGAGACAGTAGATGGTTTCGCCTTTTGACAAAGTTTACAAATAGACAAGACTCTTCGAATTCTTTTTTCCATATTGTTAAAATAACAAGTCGTTCGAAGAATATGATAACATTTTCGTGGGCCAAAATGTGCGTAGCTGAAATGAATGTACCAAATGAGCTTATTAACAAAATCGTCTGGAATGCAAAGTACCCATAGCTTGTCATCAACAGTGCAGCGTTTGAAGAGTATGTTGTTTCTAACCAGGTAATAATGCCGAATCTGTGTGTGTGTCTTTTCATGCCATTTGCTCTTGATGTCCTTCCAAATCGGATCTTTATCTTGTTCATGAGCAATGTCCTTTAAAGATGTGGTGATGAAGTTTTCAAAGGCGACTTTCTGAATGTAAAGAATACTGAAATTTTTCTGGAGGTTGCCTTCTGTGGTACTTTTCTCAAGCCCAGCCGGTGCGCGTGACAGTGCGTCCGCAACAATGTTCTCCTTGCCGGGAATGTAGACTATTGTGAAGCGGAATTCTTGCAGAAACAATGCCCAACGTTTTAACCTGTCATGATTTAATTTTGAAGACATAAGAAATTGTAATGCACGATGATCACTGTATACTTTTACGTGCTTACCAGAAAGAAAGAAACGGAATTTGTTAAATGCCCAAACGATAGCTAAAGCTTCTAATTCAGTAACGGAATAATTTTTTTCAGATTTTGTTAGCACTCGGCTAGCAAAAGCAATGGTTTTCTGAATGGTAGTGTCATTTTCTATGGCTTCTTGAAATAAATGGGCACCAAGACCGACTTTAGAAGAATCCGTGCTAAGGCAGAAATCTTGTGACAGATCTGGATGAGCTAAGATTGGCGCGTGAAGTAACGCTTCTTTCAAAGAATTGAATTCCAACTGTGCTTGTTCGTCCCAGTTCCAAATAGTATTTTTTCCAGTGAGAGAACAAAGTTTTGGTGTAGCTAGAATTTGCATATTCAGAAAACGACGGTAAAAATTTACGAGACCTAGAAAACTGCGGACTTGTCTTTTTGTGGATGGCACTGGAATGGCTCTGATTGCTTCTAACTTTTCAAGATCCGGCTGAATGCCTTCAGAAGAAATAATATGTCCCAAAAACCTCACCTTTGACCTACCGAATTCAGACTTTTCCAAGTTAACTGTAATTCCAGATTCTGCAAAAATATGTAACACGCTGTTGAGGATGCGATTGTGTTGTTCCCATGAGGCTTCTGCTATCAGAATATCGTCTACATATAAGGTGATGTGACGTTTTAAGAACTCAGGTAATATGGAATTTAGCCCGCGAATGAATGCTGCCGAAGAAATGTTCAAGCCAAAGGGAAGTTTCCGAAACTGATAACAAACGCCGAAACAAAGGAAAGCTGTGTATTTTCTACATTCTGGATGAAGTTCGATCTGATAAAAGCTGGATCTGAGATCAATGGAAGACAACACTTTTACACCATTAAAATTTTGAAGAAGTTCTTCTAACGTTTGCGGCCTGTCTGTTTCAGGAATAATGATCGTATTGATTTGTCTCGAATCTAAGACAAGCCTGATCGATCCATTTTTCTTCTCAACAACATGTAATGGATTGTTGTATGAGCTTACTGCAGGCTCAATAATGCCCTCATTAAGCATAGATTGTATTTCTGTTCTAACACGGTCCCTATAATGCGCCGGAATTTTGTATGGTCTAACACAAAATTTAGTATGCTCACGAACACGAAATTGGTATTGAAATCCCTTGATTGTTCCTGTTTTGTGAGTAAAAACTGTGGAATGTGCTTGTAAAATCTCAAAAAGGTCTTGCCTATCATTGTCATTACAATTCTCAATTGTTTGAATTTTATTCTGAATTAACTTATTAGTGTCAAATGCGCCGTCGATATCATCCCTGTCAGTTCTTGCAGAGTGATTGTTAGTGTCTAGTTCCGTAGAAAAGTCCGAACTGTTGTCTAACAGAAGGTAAAGCCGATTAATTTCCTCGTCATGGTTTGAGAGCCAATCTTCAAATTTCAAAGCTATTGACTTACCTTCTTTCTCTAAACTTATTTCAGCATCGTGAAAGTTTAAGATTGCTTTGTATTCATTCAAAAAGTCTACTCCCAATATAATTTCCGTCGACAATAATGGAACAATGAGAAAGTTCATAGAGAAGCTGTGGCTTTGACAAAAGAATTCTAAATTGGTTTGTTGGCGTACATCTACACTTTTTCCAAAGATTGCACCTTGTAATTTAATCTTACGTAACGGAAGTGTGGGGCAATCGTTCGATTTGTTGCATTTGCTAAAGGCTGTTTCACTGATTACTGAAATGGGACTGCCAGAGTCAAGTACTGCCGTAAATTTTACGTCATTTACTGTAATGTGAATCACAGGATATGCAATGTTGTTATGTTTTACGTCGTGTTCTTGGAGTAAAATGTCCCTAATGTCTTCCATTTTTACGTAATTACTAGCTACGGCAGCTGCGTCGTTAGTTTCATACGTGCGTTTTGTGGCTGCCTGCGGTATGAGTCATTGCCTATTGTCTCTTTGTTGGCGCGCGTCGTTATTGGGATTTGGAGACCTAACTTCTACAAATTCACCGTGACGAGAGGGCCCTGCTCTGTTTGAATCCCGCCAGTTCTGATGCAATTCAGGTCTGTCGTTACGATCATATCGTCTGTCGTCATGTCGGTAGATTCCATAGTTTCTTTCTTGTCGGTCACATGGTGGAGAATTTCTCCCTGAATCGTAACTGCGCGCTGGTCCGTTGCGTCTAAAGTTATTCTGTCTCCCTTGATAGTATTTATTTTGGTTCCCGTATTGTCTGTTTATCTTATTGTCTCTGTGATAGTCATTACCACGGAGAGGTGATCTTTCCCTGTAGTTATTACTACTCTGCCAACGGTTGTCATACGGGTGGTGTCTGTTTTGGTCACGATTTGTGTTGTGAGAATAGCCTTGTCGTGTAAAGTTATTACTTCTTTCATCGCGGAATTGCGACGGATGTGACCTGTAATTGCTGTGTTCCTGGTTTCGCGTTCCGCGATTGTCAGTGTCAATTTCTAATTCTTGTAAGAGTCCCTGAAATGCTTCAATGTCGTCTTTGCAACGTCCTGCCAAAATAATATGTCGTAAATGTTCAGGCAGTTTGATTAAGCAAATGCGGATGAGTTCTGAGGGGCTGTATGGGTTTGAAAGATACTGATTCTTATGCAACATGTCTTCGAAATATTTCATAAGACTGGAAAATTCAGATTGTTCGAAACGTTTCATCATTATGATGCTATGTTTTACACGGTCTTGTGTGGCTTGAGACCAATATGCTGAGAGGAAGGCATGGTAAAACTCTCCTTCACTGTGGCAATCGTGAATTACCGATCGCATTCTTACAGCTGGTTCATTCTCTAAGTAGCCACACATAAATTCTAATCTGTGTTCCAACGACCAGTTGGGAGGAAAACAATGAGAGAATTGATGGAGCCATGCTTGTGGATGAATGTCGTTGGCAGAATTCTTAAACGTTTTGAATTTACGTGTAGTAATAAACAGCTTATAGTCAAAATCATCGTGTCGGCGAGTAGCATCTCGGTCATATTTACGTCGTTTCGGCGGTTCCATCTCAAAATTCGGCGTACCTTGCCAACTTCTTTCACAATTTCCGAAGTGCCCTGTGTTGTTATTTTGTGTCTGTTCCGTATTTGTATGTCCCTCTTCCCGTATTGGGGCGCGAGTGTCCTCTGAAATACGTAATTCTTGTACTACTTGTGCCAACTGATCTTGCACTTCCCGGATTTCTCTTTTGTACTGTGTATTGATTTGATTTTGATTTTGTTTGAATTTTCTAATTTGTTCATACTCTTCTGTGTCAGTGAAGGCTACAGGTGTTGTGTCATTCAGATCATCATCTACCTTTGTAGATAAGTTAGTGAACTGATCTGAAAGTTCGGCTACTTTATCCGATAGTGAAATCATTTCCTCTGTATGTTTTTCTGAACCAAGTTTCAGAGTGTCCATTTGTGTTGCAATCGTGTCTACTGTGACCTTTAAGTTTTCCTGAGTTTTTGCAAGTTGCGTAACCGAATCGGTAGATGCAACTGAGTCAATTTTAGCTTGCAAGGTGTTGTGATTTTCATGAAAAATAGTTTGCAGTTCTTTTATGGCTGCTTCATGATTCTGTAATGCATTTTCATGCCGCGAAAAAATAGGTTGGAAATGCTCACAAATTTGTGATTTTACGTCATTACAGACTTTTTGACATTTCGATTCAATGTTATGTAACTCACTAGTTAAATCTTCACGTGTTTGTTCAAGTGTGGTGTCTAACTTTTTGAGATTTTGTTCCACTGTGTCTAACTTTTTTAGATTTTGTTCCACTGTGACTAACTGTTGCTGTGTTTGTCTCTGATTTTGTTCCATTTGTTGCATTAATTGCAATAATAATGTATTAGTGTCTGGAATCTGTTTCTCTACGCTTTTCGGCAGTGCATTTGCACTGACAACATTCACATTTTGACAAGCAGAAAATGTGTCTTGACTTATTTGAGAAAACGGTGATGACCCAAAACCTGAATCTACAGTATTTGCGAAATTGTGTCCTGTCATTTCGGATTCCTTAGGCGAGCTGTTGCCGACCGATCGATCGATAATGCTTCCCTCTTCACTAATTGTTTCACTGTCCACGCCATTGTTTGCCGCCCGCTCCATTTCCCTATGCACAATTACCAAATTACTACTTTGAACATCAGTTAATTCATTACTCGGTGGCGCTAACACACTGCTCTCATTTTCACTGTCATTTCTCAGTTTACTTTGGAGCCTAGTATTACGTTTTTCACACGCCATTATTGTCACAGTATTTCACACGACAACACAGAAAAACACAATTTGAAGAGCAAAAATAAGAGAACACATTAACATAACACTGAAAATAATATCTAGTTAATTACAGCTGCGAAATACTTGGTGCAAATCTATATGCATGCCACAACTGTTTTACTGTACAACAATGAAAGGCTACAACTACAAAGGAGATTCTCTCTACAATTACGCGCTAGCAATAAACAAAAGCTACACTAAATACACAAACCACAAGGAAAATCAGAAGATTCCAGTGAGGTATCCTGGCAGGGTCGCCATATGAAACGTCCCCTTTGAACAATTATACAAGACTGTCCTTAAACTGACATACAATATTTTTAG
The DNA here is from genome assembly GCF_023864345.2 of Schistocerca serialis cubense. Lineage (NCBI taxonomy): Eukaryota > Metazoa > Arthropoda > Insecta > Orthoptera > Acrididae > Schistocerca > Schistocerca serialis. The sequence goes on from NC_064649.1 coordinate 16,420,709, forward strand.
TGCAACGCAATCTGACTTTCAAAATTCCCTACAAAAGAATGGCCCTGACTAACATTAAACTATACCTTTCACAAATCACTTACCTCACAAAAATCTTCGCTGCTCAAGCTACTGCAATACAGCGAGCGCCACTACTGCCAGCTAAATAAAAGATTCAAACTATGGAAGGCACTAACTACTGATAGGGATAGTTAGCAAATGAAAGATATTAATAGAGAACGAACAATGTATTTACCTTGATATCATCACAAGTCATAATATATATATCAGTTCATGACAAATTACAAACCTCCGCCATCTCTCTCCCCACATCCACCACTGCTGGCGGCTCACCTCCAACTGCGCAACGCTACGCGCTGTTCACAGCCAGCTGCCGCTGCCCAACACTACAATGGCAGACAACAATGCAAACTAGCCACAGACTGCACACAGCACAGCCAGTGATTTTCATATTGAGCGCTACGTAACGTTGCCAATAAGAAAACATAAACAGCCTACTTACAGTATGTGTTTCAATATGTTTGTGAGTGTGCATTGGCTTGAAGACATGGCGGGAGCGCTCCAGCCAATCACAGCGCTCGTTAATGGGGAGACTGTATGGAAGTGGGGGAGCACGACAGGACAGGGGAGTGTGAGACAAGGAGGCAAGACGGATAGTCGCGGGAAAGACTTGGAGAGTGGAGCAGTTTGCGCGTGGTGGTGGGAGACAGAAATATTCCGGAGTGCCGACTTGTGCTCTTGAGTGATTTCTGTGGCTTCTGCAGTGAAGACGTAGTATGCGTTTAGAAGTGAATATCTCGCGAGCTATGTTGTTGTTCATAACTAATTACGTGAAGTAGGAATCTATTGTTTCCCTGTTATTCAACTTATATTTTATTTAATTGCTGGACCATCGACACCAATAAGTGTTTAACAGCAATAAAGGGCATTCGTAAAGGTACTGCTGCTACTGTAATCATCATTTGTTGTTGTTGTTGTGGTCTTCAGTCCTGAGACTGGTTTGATGCAGCTCTCCGTGCTACTCTATCCTGTGCAAGCTTCTTCATCTCCCAGTACCTACTGCAACCTACATCCTTCTGAATCTGCTTAGTGTATTCATCTCTTGGTCTCCCTCTACAGTTTTTACCTTCCACGCTGCCCTCCAATACTAAATTGGTGATCCCTTGATGCCTCAGAACATGTCCTACCAACCGATCCCTTCTTCTAGTCAATTTGTGCCAGAAATTTCTCTTCTCCCCAATCCTGTTCAATACCTCCTTATTAGTTATGTGATCTACCCATCTAATCTTCAGCATTCTTCTATAGCACCACATTTCAAAAGCTTCTATTCTCTTCTTGACCAAACTATTTATCGTCCATGTTTCACTTCCATACATGGCTACACTCCATACAAATACTTTCACAAACGACTTCCTGACACTTAATATATACTCGATGTTAACAAACTTCTCTTCTTCAGAAACGCTTTCGTTGCCATTGCCAGTCGACATTTTATATCTCTGTTATTTTGCTCCCCATATAGCAAAACTCATTTACTTCTTTAAGCGTCTCATTTCCTAATCTAATACCCTCAGCACCACCCGACTTAATTCGACTACATTCCATTATCCTCGTTTTGCTTTTGTTGATGTTCATCTTATATCCTCCTTTCAAGACACTGTCCATTCCGTTCAACTGCTCTTCCAAGTCCTTTGCTATCTGACAGAATTACAATGTCATCGGCGAAACTCAAAGTTTTTATTTCTTCTCCATGGATTTTAATTCCTACTCTGAATTATTCTTTTGTTTCCTTTACTGCTTGCTCAATATGCAGATTGAATAACATTGGGGATAGGCTACAACCCTGTCTCACTCGCGTCGCAACCTCTGCTCGCCTTTCGTGCCCCTTGACTCTTATAACTGCCATCTGGTTTCTGTACAAATTGTAAATAGCCTTTCGTTCCCTGTATTTTACCCCTTCCACCTTCAGACTTTGAAAGAGAGTATTCCAGTCACCATTGTCAAAAGCTTTCTCTAAGTCTACAAATGCTAGAAACGTAGGTTTGCCTTTCCTTAATCTTTCTTCTAAGATAAGTCGTAGGGACAGTATTGCCTCATGTGTTCCAACATTTCTACGGAATCCAAACTGACCTTCCCCGAGGTCGGCTTCTACCAGTTTTTCCATTCGTCTGTAAATAATTCGCGTTAGTATTTTGCAGCTGTGACTTATTAAACTGATAGTTCGGTAATTTTCACATCTGTCAACACCTGCTTTCTTTGGGACTGGAATTATTATATTCTTAAATGTTTATGCAATGTTCAAAATTCGCAACTGCCGAGTGACCATTAGATTCTTGTGTATATTCATATTGTATAATGTAGACTCAGCAGTATTTGGCTTTTAATGCGACAACTACGTATCCCAGACCCTAGACAACAAAACCTGCCAAAACTTCCAATATTTCAGCTCTGATTCTGAGGGTACATAGTTGAGGGACACCACACGATATCATTTCATTTTATTATTTGAAAGCCCGCATCTCACATCGCTAGAATCGGCACTAGCATCACACAATGTTAAAGGAAACAGTACCATGATCCTGCATCCCATGCAGCATGCTCATCCTGAGTTGATACCCTCCAACATGCGAGACACCCGTGTGTGGGCATGCACATTTGTCTTGCATTGTGAGCGAATCCTGAGGTTGATTGCAGACCACAGGGAGTATTGGGAGTCTGACGTCGCGGCTGGTCATGTCACTCTGACACATCACTGAAGCAATATCTGGCTCTGACTGCAGACACCATTGGTGCCTCCTTCTCTGCCTCTGAACCTTGGACCAGACATCATGGTCCCCACTGTCCAGGTCACTTGCCGTCTACTTGGACCTTCTGTGTCTCGATATGACCTCTGCTTCGTTTGTCCCAATAACCACAGGGATGTGAGGGGATCACAGTTTGGCAGTCTGTGGAGACAAAGCCACTCCGTCATCCAGATCTTACCTCACCCCAGTGGCAACGATGCAGTCTACTGCCGGGGGCAGGCTGCTGCCCCTTCCACACTCCCCCTCTCCCCCTCCCCACCATACTTGCCTGGGCCTCCTGTCACTGTGGACCCAAGCCCATGACGTTATATCCGCCTGCTCTCCCCTCCCCCTCTCCTCACCACACTGACACCGTCAGTGACCAAACCATTTTCAGCCCTACGGTTATGTAAAGGCATTTCTAATCACCACAAATACTATAATACACTCGCTGTCTACACAAAGGCCAAACATACACTACTGGCCATTAAAATTGCTACACCAACAAGAAATGCAGATAATAAACGGGTATTCATTCGACAAATATATTATACTAGAACTGACATGTGATTACATATTACCGCGATCTGGGTGCATAGATCCTGAGAAATCGGTACCCAGAACAACCACCTCTGGCCGTAATAACAGCATTGATGTACCTGGGCATCTAGTCGAACAGAGCTTGGATGGTGTGTACAGGTACAGCCGCCCATGCAGCTTCAACACGATACTACCGTTCATCAAGAGTAGTGACTGGCCTATTGTGACGAGCCAGTTGCTCGGCCACCATTGACCAGACGTTTTCAGTTGGTGAGAGATCTGGAGGCTGTGCTGGCCAGGGCAGCAGTGGAACATTTTCTGTATCCAGAAAGGCCCGTACAGGACCTGCAACATGCGGTCGTGCATTATCCTGCTGAAATGTAGGGTTTCGCAGGGATCGAATGAAGGGTAGAGCCACTAGTCGTAACACATCTGAAATGTAACGCCCGCTGTTCAAAGTGCCGTCAATGCGAACAAGAGATGACCGAGATGCGTAACCAATGGCACCCCATACCATCACGCAGGGTGATACGCCAGTATGGCGATGACGAATACACGTTTCCAATGTGCGTACACCGCGATGACGCCAAACACGGATGCGACCATCATGATGCTGTAAACAGAACCTGGATTCATACGAGAAAATGACGTTTTGCCATTCGTGCACCCAGGTTCTTGGTTGAGTACACCATCGCAGGCGCTCCTGCCTGTGATGCAGCGTCAAGGGTAACCGCAGCCGGTCTCCGAGCTGATAGTCCATGCTGCTGCAAACGTCGTCGAACTGTTCGTGCAGATGGTTGTTGTCTTGCAAACGTCCTGATCTGTTGATTCAGGGATCGAGACGTGGCTGCACGATCCGTTACAGCCATGCGGATAAGATGCCTGTCATCTCGACTGCTACTGAAACGAGGCCGTTGGGTTCAAATTGCTCTGAGCACTATGGGACAACATCTGAGGTCATCAGTCCCCTAGAACTTAGAACTACTTAAACCTAACTAACCTAAGGACGTCACACACACCCATGCCCGAGGCAGGATTCGAACCTGCGACCGTAGCGGTCGCGCGGTTCCAGACTGAAGCGCCTAGAACCGCTCGGCCACTCCGGCCGGCGAGGCCGTTGGGATCCTGTACGGCGTTCCGTATTACCCTCCTGAACCCACTGATTCCATATTCAGCTAACAGTCATTGGATCTCGACCAACGCGAGCAGTAATGTCGCGATACGACAAACTGTAATCGCGATAATCTACAATCCGACCTCTATCAAAGTCGGAAACGTGATGGTACGCATTTCTCCTCCTCACACGAGGCATCACAACAACGTTTCACCAGGCAACGCCGGTCAACTGCTGTTTGTGTATGAGAAATCGGTTGGAAACTTTCCTCATGTCAGCACGTTGTAGGTGTCGCCACGGGCGCCAACCTTGTGTGAATGCTCTGAAAAGCTAGTCATTTGCATATCACTGCATCTTCTTCCTGTCGGCTAAATTTCGCGTCTGTAGCACGTCATAGTCGTGGTGTAGCAATTTTAATGGCCAGTAGTGTGTAATTAACTTTGCATCATAAGCTCAGTTTGTGCAGGGCAAATGTGCTTGGCATCTGTTATGGTTACCACTTGAAAAATTGCTTAACGGTGAGCTGTGATGGATCTGAAAATGGTGCAACTACTAAAACAAGCTACATCGAAAGAACTGTCACAGTGTCATATCCTCATTGGTGAAAAATAGTACGAAAGGTGTTGGGTTTATACAATACCAAGTGAGTAGGTGTTTTGCTTTCAAATTGGACCACACAGGAAAAGGTTCCATGAGGAGTTCACTTAGTATCAATCTGGATGAGCAAAGCCACATGTAGATATAGGGTATTCTCCACTGCAATAAATATGTGGACGAAAATGTGAGAAATGAATGTTACAATGTTCAAAATAATGGTACAGAAATTGTAGTTCCAGATGGACAATACAAATAAGTATAAGCGCACACGTGGATTCGAATGAGTCACAAAGGAAAATTAAAGCCAACAATTTTCTCATAAAAACAATTCTAGTATATCCAGCCCAAAAAAATTAAAGTAAAACTCCATCGCAAAGTGATAAATACGTGACATGAGAAGCTATTCTGAATAACATTATTTGAAAATATATAGGATGTTTCAAAAAGGACTTTACAACTTTAAAAATTCATATAAATTTATTGAAAGAAGATAGAGAGCTGGATTTAGTGTTATTTTGTAAGGAAACACCTCAGGGTTTTTTACCTTAAACTAAAGATGTTGTATGTGGCTTCTGTTGGTTATCCTGCACCCATCCCATTGGAAGACAATTTCTTCCCAAACTTGCTGTAGCATTGCAGGTGTAACATTATCAGTGGCGCCGTAAATTCTTGCTCTAAATTCAGCAGGAGAAGCTGGCACAGGAGGTACAAACACGATATCCTTAATGACTCCCCATTAAAAAAATCGAGTGGTGTCGGGTCTGGGGAACGTGGGGTCTATGTAATTGGTGCATCAAGGCTAATCCATTGACCTGGAAAGCGGTCACTGAGAAAATCCCAGACGTCAGCCAGGTAGTGGGGTGGTGCACCATCTCGTATCGATCTGTGGTATCAAAAAATTTTGGAACATATCCAGGTACACTATCCCATTGACGGCTCTCTCACGGAAAAAAATGGGCTGTACACTTTGTTCTTGTCCAATGCACAAAAAGCGTTCAGTTTAGGGCTATCACGAACATGTTGCAATGTTTGATGTGGATTTTCACTGCCCCAAATCCTTTAGTTATGTGTGTTAACCTTGCCACTTAAGTGAAAAGTCGACTCGTCAGAAAAGACGATGTTCATTCTCATGGATTGGTTTAACATATGCACACAGAAGGTCTTGCGAGCAAAATTATCAGTGTCTTTTATAGCTTGTACGATCGTCAATCTGTACGGTTTCAAATGCAAACGATTTCTCAACGCACACCAAACAGTCGTTATGTGGGATTTGTAGTTCACGAGATGCACGCCGAGTCGTTTTCGTAGGGCTGTTGACAAAGCGTTGTCTCGCTCACTCAACGACGTCGTCAAGATATGGACTACCTGATGAATTCCCAAGCCTTACCGAGCACCCGTGTTTCTACAAAACATTTATGCCACCCATAAATTGTAGGCCTACTAGGATGATGTTTTGCGTACCTGGTAGGGAAATTACGTTGAACCGTTGTCGCCGACTTCGAGTCTTCAAACCAAAACACACGGCTAACACTCTCGGGTCCAGTTAAGGCAGCCATCTTTAACGCAACTGCCGCTACCGCTCCTTACAGTGCGATTCGGCACTAGCGAACTACGCGAGACAAAACACGGTGCATTTCCCCACAAATTGACGCTACACTCTCCTCTGTAGGTACTATGAATTAATCTATATAAATTTTCTAAGTTGTAAAGTCCTTTTTGAAACACCCAGTACTTGCGGTAGAAGCACCATGAATAAAACGTAAATGACGTGGACAGCTAAAGCCCACAACGGCCACTTAATGAGCCCAACTGTACCAAAAAGCACGTTGAAACACCAAAATAACACCAGCTTGCCCCAGAATGTCTAAACCGCACTAATGCAGGACCCAAATGCAAGAGTGTAGCTTTGTCTTTCAGAGCATATTGGCACAAAATTTGGCAGCCTCTCTGCACTCCCATTGGCACACGCCAGTCAAAGCTCCTGAACTGCTGGAGATATGTGAAGCAGCGTAAAGATATCTCCTGGCGGGCGGTCAAACTGGCGAGGCATGTGATATTTCAAACAAGTGACTTGTGCTGGGCGCATATGTTCAGAAAAAATGTTCAAATGTGTGTGAATTCCTAAGGAACCAAACTGCTGAGGTCTTCGGTCCATAGACTTACACACTACTTAAACTAACTTAAGGTAAAAATAACACACACACCCACACCCATGCCCGAGGGAGAACTCGAACCTCTGGCGGGAGGGGCCGCGCAATCCGTGACACGGCGCCTCAAACCACGCGGCCACTCAGCGCGGCTCGCGTGCTGAGAATATGAGAAACTACGAAACTAGGCGGAGGATACGGCACTGACATGTTTAAAAAGGTAATTGTTAATTTACATCATGAAGTGCGGTCACATGGACCTTAGGACCTTAGAATGGGACTTGTGACCTCGAGATCCAAATAAACTGAAAGGACATACAGGCTCGGTCACAGTTTGATTTATCTGGACAAGTGACTGGTTTTGGCCTGACACCTATAATCAGATCTTAAAACTTCGCTATGTATCCTATGCATCCTAAGATCTGATGACAGCTGCAAAGCCGAAACTGTTCATCTCTTCAGATAAATCAAAATTTTGCCAAGACCGTGAATTCTGCTGTGTATGCAAACTCTTTATTGTTTACACTTATACCGCTTTCAAAACTGACACCCAGAATGGATGTTAAATCCGTAAATATCGTAACTTGTTTTTTTTTTTTTTTTTTTTTTGTTTCAGATGAGTATGGACACCACAGCTGTATGCCTCATAGTTTGTCTTCTCTTTGCACGAGGTAAGAACCTAAGACGTACTTACAATTAAACGTAACATATTTTAGATATATCACACCATAGTTGCCGGCCGCTGTGGCCGAGCGGTTCTAGACACTTCAGTCCGGAACCGCGCTGCTGCTCTGGTTGCAGGTTCGAATCCTGCCTCGGGCATGGATGTGTCTGATGTCCTTAGGTTAGTTAGGTTTAAGTAGTTATAAGTCTAAGGGACTGATGACCTCAGATGTTAAGTCCCATAGTGCTTAGAGCCATTTGAACAGCATAGTTTCTAATATTAATAGCCGGCCGGTGTGGCCGTGCGGTTCTAGGCGCTTCAGTCTGGAACCGCGTGACTGCTACGGTCGCAGGTTCGAATCCTGCCTCGGGCATGGATGTGTGTGATGTCCTTAGGTTAGTTAGGTTTAAGTAGTTCTAAGTTCTAGGGGACTGATGACCTCAGATGTTAAGTCCCATAGTGCTCAGAGCCGGCCAGTATTAATAAACATCGCTCGTTGTCGTAAGAACTTAAGCACCAACGACACGCCAAAAAAATATTCTCATCATTATTGTTGCTGTTGTAGTAATAAGTCCGACATTTGGTCTAACACAGCGCCACCTGCTAATCTTCATATCTGCACAATTACGAGAGGTGTTCAGTAAACAATGCAACACAATTCTTTCTGAAGGCAGGTCGGTTTTATACAGGATTCTAATGTACCAAATTATTCCCCACTCTTTTGGCTACAAAACCCTATTTTTAAACGTTTTTCCATTCAATCCGACGGCCTTACGCCACCTTACTCGGAGAGTTTGTATGCCTACATGGCACCACGTTACTGGACGTCGTAGGAGCCAATGCCTTGCATCAGTAACCTCCCCACCATCTACACTGAAGGGCCAAAGAAACTGGTACACCTGCCTAATATGGTGTAGGGACCCTGCGAGCATGTAAAGATGCAACAACACGACGTGACATGGACTCGACTAGTGTCTGAAATAGTGCTGGAGGGAATTAACACCACGAACCCTTCAGGGCTGTCCATAAATCCATAGGAGTACAAGGGGTGAAGATCCCTTCTGAGCAGCAGGTATCCCAGATATGCTCAATAATGTTCATGTCTCAGGAGCTTGGTGGCAGGTGTTCCTGTAGCCGCTCTCTAGCAATTCTGGATGTGTGGGGTGTCGCATTGTCCTGCTGGAATTGCCCAACTCCGTCGGAATGCACACTGGACATGAATGGATGAGTGTAATCAGACAGGGATGCTTGCTTACGTGTCACCTGTCAGAGTCGTATCTAGACGTATCAGGGGTCCCATATCACTCCAACTGCACACGCCCCACACCATTACTGAGCCTCCACCAGCTTGAACAATCCCTTACTGACATGCAGGGTCCATGGATTAATGAGATTGTCTCCGTACCCGTACACATCCACGTTCTCGATACAATTTGAAACGAGACCCGTCCGACTAGGCAACATGTTTCCAGCCATCAACAGACCAATGTCGGTGTTGACGGTCCCAGACAAGCGTAAAGCTTTGTGTCGTCCAGTCATCAAGGGTAGACGAGTGGGCCTTCGGCTCCGAAAGCCCATATCCTTGATGTTTCGTTGAATGGTTCGCACGCTGACACTTGCTGATAGCCCAGCATTGAAACCTGCAGCAATTTGCGTAAGGGTTGCATTTCTGTCACGTTGAACGATTCTGTTCAATCGTCGTTGGTCCCGTTCTTGCAGCGATGTCGGAGATTTGATGTTTTACTGGATTCCTGATATTCACGGTACAGTCGTGAAATGGTCGTGTTGGAAGAGCTCCACTTCATCGTTACCTCTGAGATTATCTGTCCCATCGCTCGAGTGCCGACTATAACACCACGTTCAAACTCACTTAAATCTGCCACTGTAGCAGCAGTAACCGATCTAACAACTGCGCCAGACACTTGCTGTCTTATATAGGTGATGCCGATCACAGCGCCGTATTCTGCCTGTTTACATATCTCTTTATTTATGCGTGCCTGTACCAGTTTCTTTGGCGCATCAGTGTAGTTATTGGTTCTCGTGTGCATGCTTCACTCGACCAGTCAGATGGAAGTCGGAAGGTGCAAGATTCGGGTTGTAGGGTGGATGAGGAAGAACACTGCAGAGAAGTTTTGTGAGCTGATCACAGGTGCACGTACTTGTATGAGGCCTTATGTTGTCACGGAGAAGGAGACGTTCACTTGCATTCTTGTTACGACGAACAGTCTGAAGTCGTTGTTCAATTTCCTGAGTATAGCACAGTACTCTTCAGAGTTGATCGTTGCAGCACGAGGGAAGACGTGCAGGCCGCTGTGGCCGAGCGGTTCTAGGCCCTTCAGTTCTGAACCGCACTGCTGACGCGGGCGCAGGTTCGAACCCTGCCTCGGGCATGCATTGTGTGATGTCCTTAGGTTAGTTAGGTTTAAGTAGTTCTAAGTTCTGGGGGTCTGATGACCTAATATGTTAAGTCCCATAGTGCTTGGAGCCATTTGAACCATTTTTTGAGGGAAGACGTCAGACAGAATAACAAGAGTGCCAGAAGACCGTCACCATGACTTTACCAGCTGAGGATGCGGTTTTGAAATTTTTCTTCGGTGGAGAGGTGGTGTGGTGCAATTCCATGGATTGTCGTTCGGTTTCAAGTTTGAAGTGACATATCGATGTTTCATCGCCTGTGCCGATGTTCGACAAAAAATTGTTCAATCAATCTCGTAACGTGCAAGCAATTCTGCACAGATGGTGCTTTGTTGCTCTTTATGGTCTTGTATTAGGCGGTGGGGAACCCTGTTAAACTGGTTCAAATGGCTATAAGCACTATGGGACAACATCTGAAGTCATCAGTCCTCTAGACTTAGAACTACTTAAACCTAACTAACCTAAGGACATCACACACATCAATGCCCAAGGCAGGATTCGAACCTGCGACCGTAGCAGTAGCGCGGTTCCAGACTTAAGCTCCTAGAATCGCTCGGCCACAGCGGCCGGCCATGATCCCAGTGGGCACATAGATTTGAGTACCCCTTCTGGGGGACGAGTGTGTCAGCACTACCAACAGAGACGTCCAGATGAGCAGCCAGATGTTCGGTGATCCATCGACCACCTCGAATGAGAGTGTCCGCACGATCGAACATTAAAGGAGTGAGCTGTGTGCGGCCGGTCGGCACCTGGGAGATCAGACAGGTTTGCGCGACCTTGTTGCGATGATAACAGACGCCTCGCCCAACGACACACCGTGATTTTGTTCACTGTCATGTCTCTGCAGACATTCCGCAAGCGCCTGTGAATATCAGCGATGATCTGGCTTTCTACCGAAAGAAACTGCATGATAGGTCTCTGCTTGGAACGCGCCTGTCCGCAGCTTGTGATCTAGTGGCTAGCGTAGCTGTCTCTGGATCACGCGGTCCTGGGTTCCATTCCCGGCCGGGTTGAGAATTTTCTCTGCCCAGTGACTGGATGTTTGGGTTGTCCTCATCATTTCATCATCATTATCATTCGTGACCATGGCTAGATTTCCTGTCCGCAGCTCGTGGTCTAGTGGCTAGCGTTACTCCCTCTGGATCATGCCGTCCCAGGTTCAATTCCCGGCTGGGTTGGGGATTTTCCTCTGACTGGGGAGTGGGTGTTTGTGTTGTCCTCATCATTTCATCATCATTATCATTCGTGACCATGGCTAGATTTCCTGTCCGCAGCTCATGGTCTAGTGGCTAGCGTAGCTGTCTCTGGAGCACGCAGTCCCGGGTTCGATTCCAGCTGGGTTGGGGATTTTCTCTGCCCAGTGCCTGAATGTTTGTGTTGTCCTCATCATTTCATCATCATTATCATTCGTGACCATGGCTAGACTCGTGGTCTAGTGGCTAGCGTTGCTGCCTCTGGGTCATGCTGTCCCAGGTTCGATTCCTGGCCGGGTTGGTGATTTTCTCTGCCCAGGAACTGGGTGTTTCTGTTGTCCTCATCATTTCATCATGATTATCATTCGTGAACATGGCTAGATTTCCTGTCCGCAGCTCGTGGTCTAGTGGCTAGCGTTGCTGCCTCTGGAGCACGCAGTCCCGGGTTCGATTCCCAGCCGGGTTGGGGATTTTCTCTGCCCAGTGCCTGAATGTTTGTGTTGTCCTCAGCATTTCATCATCATAATCATTCGTGACCATGGCTAGACTCGTGGTCTAGTGGCTAGCGTTGCTGCCTCTGGATCATGCTGTCCCAGGTTCGATACCCGGCCGGGTTGGGGACTTTCTCTGCCCAGGAATTGGGTGTTTCTGTTGTCCTCGTCATTTCATCATGATTATCATTCGTGACCATGCCTAGATTTCCTGTCTGCAGCTGGTAGTCTAGTGGCTAGCGTTGCTGCCTCTGGATCATGTTGTCCCGTGTTCAATTACCGGCCGGGTTAGGCATTTTCTCTGCCCGGGGACTAGGTCTTTATGTTGTCCACATCATTTGATCATCATTATCATTCATGACCATGGTTAGATTTCCTCTCCGAAGCTCGTGTTCTAGTGGCTAGCGTTGCTGCCTCTGGCTCACGTGGTCCCGGGTTCGATTCCAGTCCGGGTTGGGGATTTTCTCTGCCCAGGCACTGGGTGTTTGTGTTGTCCTCATCATTTCATCACCGTTATCATTCGTGACCATGGCTAGATTTCCTGTCCGCACCTGGTGGTCTAGTGGCTAGCGTTACTGTCTCTGGATCACCCGGTCCCGGGTTCGATTCCCGGCCGGGTTGGGGATTTTCTCTGCCTGGGGAGTGGGTGCCTGTGTTGTCCTTATCATTTCATCATCATATCATTCGTGACCATGGCTAGATTTGCCTGTGTACAAAAATTTGGCTGTGTAAAAATTGTGGACTTTGTACGGGCGCTCCTGACCGCGTAATTGAGCGCCCCACAGACCAAACGTCATCATCATCCTTGGAACGCACCTCAGTTCTAGACGCCATTTTGAAGGCTACGTACGCGCCGCACCTATCGGAACTTCATGAAACTATGGGCGCTGAAGCTGGAATATTCCACCATGTCCCACAGGAAATTCCACATTTTTTAAACCGAAACTGGCCGGGAAAAAATATGTTGCATTACTTACTGAACGCCCCTCGTACTTCAGCCCATATCCATTTGAACCTACTTACGTACCCATGTCCTGCTCTCCCTCTGAAATTTCTAATCCCAACACTTCCGTCCCATTACCAAACATTCTTTGGTGCCTCATAACATCTCGCATCAACCAATCCCTCCTTTTAGTTGTGCGATAAATTTCTTTTTCCCTTTGTTTGATTCAGTACCTCTTAATCACTTAATGTGGCTACCCATCTAATCTTGAGTAGTCTTCTGAAGCGTCACATTTCAAAATCTTCCACTCACGTTAGCATTTTATTTCCATGCGTGGGTACACTCCACACAAATACTTTCAGAAAAGTCAATTAACACTTTATTTCATACAGTTTTCATTGTTAAGAAATTTCTCCTTTTCAGAAATGCTTTTCTTGCTATGGCATTTTCTTGCCATTGCAGTTTTTATCTCCTTCACTTCGGACATCGTCAGTTATTTTGCTCCCAAAATAGCAGAAATCGTCTACTGCTTTTACAATCTCATTTCCTTATCTAATTCGTTCAGAAACGTCTGACTCAATTCGCCTACGTTCCGTTACCTTCGCTGCACATTTGTTGATGTTCATGGTATGACCTCTTTTCAAAACTTTCCCCATGATGTCTGCACGAATATTCTGCAAATCACATTTAAGCGCCTGTCATCAGGATAAATGCAATTACTGTTACAAGCGCGTTCCTGCGCTTATTGGATGTCGATGAGTGGTTCATGTCTGCCATGTCGATGACGTCCTGGGCGAATGCAGTCGAGTGGTATCGCCAGGTTCAATATTTCCCTTTCGCATTCTGAAGTTCTCAAAAATGTTTGTGTTTCAGGAACAGGCTTTCACCAGAAATGGAGCAACAAGTTGGTAGTGTGGTAGTATAATTTCGTTAGTGTAGTAGTATATAACAAGAAAAGCCTCCCCCCTCGATTCTTGATGCGCATACCACATCTCCCAGACCACCTGTGGATAACACAAATAGTTGTATCAAGGGGACACGGCCTTGAGCGAATTTCGAATGGTTGATCGTACTAATATTGACACACATTTTTCAGAATCTATTTGTTCAAAAAAAACCAAATGTGAAACGGGCATAGATTGTCATGTTTTCTTCAAAGAATACTACTTATTCGAGAGTAGTATTGTTATCACAGCAGAAACTTATAGAAATGCCCGTGATCTAAAGAACAGGCGTTTATGGAATGCTGTCGCACGCTCAATGTTCTCAGCACCGACCACACAGGACCTAATATTGATATCGTTGTGACATGTGTGGATCAGTATCCGCCAAGAACGATTCCAACGTTTTGTAGAGTCCACGCCTGGATGTGTTGCTCTAGTTTCGAGGAGCGACTCGCTATTAACATAACAACCAGGGCCTTCGCAAGACTTTTGACCACTCTGTATAGTTTAGCTTCTTAATGGGATCGCACACTGCATATCTAACCCATGCTAATTTAGGCAAGTAATTGACCCATTTCTGAAAAAAATATTTGATGCAGGACCTTAATATTTTTACTGTATGTTACATGATGCTGAAAGAGTCAGCTGTATTAAAATCTACTTTATCCATTTTATAGTTTTCAAGAAATACTTTTTTAAATTTATTAAGAAAAAGTATTAAGTTTTTCTGCAGAAAATATTTTTTTGTGTACTTCCTAATGAGGGAATATTAATGAATGTTGTACCAGAGGAGTCTCTGGAAATTTCATTCATTTATCTATGAGTTTCTGCTATAATGGAGCATATGTACTGAAAATTTTTGTTTGCAGGAAATTGACTTTAAAGAAAAAACTTTTGAAATTTGTTACTTACAGTTAATTAAAACTGTCCTGCTGCATATGATGGCCCTTCTTTGGCCTCTAGCAGATCTTCCAGCGTCTTTTTCACCTTCCTGGATGTTTGTCTTGCTTTCTTGGCCATATTAGATGCAGACCTGTCTGCATCGGCTATCCGTATTTTAGCTCAATGTTGCAGCCCAGTGACCATATTTTCACCAGGATTAATTCCCAGCTTTTTCAGTACCCAACATTTTCCAATATTACCACAATTGAATGTAATAACAGCATCATTGTACGCAGTTTTATTGTATGCATGCCTACAAATATAGCTTTAGGAAGGCAGTTCCAAATTATGCTGCAGAAACATTCATTTGGGTTCTGTGTCTGCCCATTCAGACATTTCCTTAGAAGGCCAGGATGAGCCAAATCTCTGAAAATAGGTTTAATTGCTTTAATAACAGAAGCAGGAAGAGAATGCTGGTGAGAATAAGATTCTCCAGCTGCCTGAGACCTATTGTGTTTGCACCACGAATTTTCTCCTGATGGACACAATCCATGACATGGCTTATCATCAGTAGAGGACTTATTGAAGAATATGGCCCAAACTTCTCTCTTCATTGCCTCCAGATTTTCTTTATTTCTCCTAATTGCCTGCCCATAGTATACCTGCAAGTTTTCTATTTCAGTTTTAGTTAACTGACACTGTACGGTCAACAATTTTCCATCTTCTAATTTTTTTCCTCTCATATCAACAGTTAGTTTTCTCATCATTGTTCCCAAACATTTTTGAACATATGGCTTAGACTTCACCACATTGTTGTATGCCTTACTGTCACCATCACCCAAATATTTGTTGTACCGTACGCCTCTTGTTTCTACGGAGTGATGAAATATTTGTTGTGCTCCATGAATTTCCATACTACCACTTGTTCCTCTAAAATTAGCCACACAGTTGTGTTCTTTATGTTCATTGACTTTACAACATTTGCAATATTTAGACATTATCTCCACATCTAACACTTTACCGGTGTCTACACTCGTGGCAATCACTACTCCATTCAGAGAAGTATGTCCTCTTTTCTGCCAACTTCCATCAAGTGCAACTGCAATATCCGAACATCCATAATTTTCTTCCACTGCTTCCCTAGCACCCAGTTTCATGCTTTCCTCACTGACCTCACATACAGCTTTTTCTAACATTGCAGTCAGTTTTTCAAATTTATTTGGTGGTTGATGTAAGTTCATCACTGAAAAAAATGTTCTCGCTGCAGCCCTGTCCTTGCCAATGGATCGTAAGGCATAAATTAATCTAGAATTGATTTCATTAGGGCCACTTGCATCTGGTTTTGAAGAACTCATAAATGAAATCACAGCTGAACATTTAGTGCAAATTAAATCCAAACCAATTGGTAGGCCTTTTCTCCCACTGGCACTCTCACAAATTTACACACTCTGTGACTCACCACCACACTGTCTACATTGTACAAATTTAGAAATTACACTTGATAATATTCTCAAATGTATAATAATGTTACTGCACCCCTTGTCACTTACAGTAAATTCGTTGTAACTCTCTTGAAATGGTGAGAGCTTCTCTGATGATGCACTTGTCGAAGAATTACAGTTGGAAACATCGTTGTCAGGCAACATAACCTCTTTTACAGAAAGCTTTCTAAACTTCTTTCCTCTAGAGTGTCGTATCTTGAAAATGCCTTTACGTTTCGTCATCTTCAATAAACACAACAAAACACACGTAAACAAGCACTGCAAACGTAAGTATAACAACTACTCGCAATCACACTTGAACAAAACTAACTGCATGTTTGAAAGAGCGTTGTTTAAAAACAGCAGAAACAAAAGAATACCGACCGTTGCATTCCAAGGATAGCCAACATACTCGGGAGTAAAAAAAAATCCCTAACGTGCAACGTTGGGGATATAAGGATCTAAAATATATGCAGGAAAGTGGGTGACAGAAAAGTGGGTGTGGCACATAAACACAAATGGTAGGAAAATGCTCTTTAAATGCTTGAAAAAAAAATTTTCAACAAAATCCTTTTCAGGATACTTAAATAAGACCTTAATCTATCGAAATATGTGAAAACCTAAAATCGATTTTTTTCAACCTGAACCACAGTGTGGTCCCCTTAATAAACGTAAATCACCTGCATGAAAAATACGAGGACACAATTTTTATATTTATTCTGTTCTTTGTTGCAGTGTCTAGTCATGGGAACCTTTTCTTCGGATACACAAAAGAAGGTAAGATAAATGTTTTTTGTACAGGGCTATAATAAAGTCCGTGAAACCTTTTAAGAAAATGGAGTGGAAAATGGCTAATCACAACAAAGCAAACGATACAGTATGTGAAGGATAAACTCTTACAGTGGTTCTTTCTTTTTAACGCGTTGCTGGCAGGTTAGTTTGGAAAACAGCCAACACGGGTGCCAGAGACAGTAGTTGCTGAAAACGGCAGAAAAGCAGGCGGAGAAAGCATTGTGTGTGCTAGGACTCGCCCGTTATCAATCGGTAGAGGGTGTGCAAAGAGCATTCCGTGGCAAATTCCTCAGGACGCCACGATGCTGCAACAGCATAGTGAAGTAGTACTAGAAATTCGAATAGGATGGTTGTTACTGCGATGCGAATCATTCGGGCCAACTGCGTGTATCCGTACAGACAGTGGACAGTGTGAGGTAACTGTGGCGGCTAACGTTGAGACAACCGGTTTTCGATTTTATCCATACTGGATCAGAGGTCGTGGTTGTGAATGTCAATGTTAAAAAATATATCGGCTCAACCACTTGTTTATAGTGTAAAACACTAAGATTGATGCGTTTCGGAAGTCAAGCTTCCATCATCAGAATAATAAAAAGTAAGGAGCTTCGAGATGAAATAACTGTCTAACATTAATAACATGACAAAAAATTGCCCCAATAAAGAACCTGTTAAAACTCGCTAAAATTGAACATGCACTAGGCACAATAAAATTGACAATAAAATTAAAACATCGTGGCTACTTCCCTTTTTGCAGCCGTGTCTTCCAAGGTGCATCTCCACATAGTCGTCGAAATATAAAAAACTCTAAAATGGTGTCGCCTATGGTGTTCTACATCTAACCACATGGCTCTCTCCTCTATCGTCGTAATCCGCCCGTGCGTCTTCGTTGATACCGCACCACGTATCGGTTTTTTCTCCACGCCAGTTTAACCTGATTGTTAAAACCGCTCAGAATAAACTGACTTCTGAAATAACCGATTTTCGGTTTGTTACTCCTATTTCCTGTAATAAATGTGGAAATCGATTTAAAAAATTGAAACCTTTTGGCTGTCTCAGTTCCAAGATACATAAAATCAAAATATTGCATTAATTAGGCGGATAAAAGGAAACTTAGTCCGTCGACCATTCGCTGCTTTTCTCGAAAAATGATAAGTGGAATGCAATGCAAAAAATCACCAGTATTCTCCTGTAGATTCTATCTTTTAGAAACTCTGCTCGAAAATCATGTTGTAATCGAGAATCGTACCATTTGGGCATTACGTTAGTCACTGCTAGGGGGTGAAAACAGGTTGAAGAAACTCGAGGTAATTTTTCGTGGCAACTTTTCCGTTTTGAAGGGTTACAAGCAGATAAAGATATATTATGTTGACAGAGGCAGCGTATCGGCGGATTTATATTTTTACTGTATATTATAAATGAACTGTTAAGTTTTTAATTTATTATGAACTATATATGAAGGTAGTATCTGTTCCCGAAAGAGCAGATACCATAGATGACCGTGCAGTTTCTCATGAATGAAATGATAATTAAATCGACACCCTAGCTGCAAACAGGCGTTGATACACATCATTGGGGACATGTTGAAAATGTGTGTCCCGAGCGGGACTCGAAACCGGGATCTCCTTGAAACCTTCCCGTCTCCTCTATACCTCTTTTGTTAATGACAACCTTCCCTTTTACAATAACCTATGTAACCTTCCCTTAGGATTTCTATCTCTTGCTTAATAATAACAAATGAAATCTCCCCTTTGAAATTTATTCTCTTTCTCAATCTTCTCATACAAATTTAATTGCTGCTTATTAAAAGTTATTTTCTGATTATTTCGACGAAACATAGAATGTGTCGTCGTCGTGGCCCTCAGTCGTTATCTGCAATAACCCAAAACTGTTCCTTACCTTTTTTTTTACTGTTACTGCATCGCCATCTGACTGCTACACCGAGCTGCGACATGAATATACTTACTCTGGTTTACTATACTCTATTATCTGCTGGTCGGCTGTCATAATAAGTGGCTGTATTTATTACCAAAGCTGACGTCATTCTTTAATAGGAAAGCTGACGTTATTCTTTAATTAATTTGACTGAAGTTACGTAATTCATAGTCACACTTTTTCTTGACAACAATAAAATTTTTGCAAAGTTTTATGTTGATGGTTTTTGGGATGGATTATAATCAGTAATGCAACATTGCTGGCAAAAATTAATTATATTCTGAAAACGCTTCAAATATTTACTGTTGGTAATGAAATGATTTTACAAACGTTCAAATGGGACTTACTTCTTACAATAATCTTACGACTAGCATTGTGCAAACATACCTTCAGTAGTCTTGAGTTTCTCAAAAAAATAATTCAATAATATTAGTTCCTCTTATGATAATAGTTAGCTGATGTCTCTGTACATCCGTTTATAATCTCCTGTAAATCATAGCTAGTGGCTGGCAGGCACACCGCTCCTCTCAACCTCTCGCTTCAGACCTGCTACCGACTCGCTTCACATCTCGCATACTACTGACTTCCTACGAACGCTAAAGTGCGGTCTCTCCTGCCAACAGTGCTTTCTGGTGCAGACAATCCCTGCTACCATTACAAAATGTATCAATGCGCGGTCTTTCCCGCTCTTTTCTTAAGATGTATCCATACGCGGTCTCTCCCGCCCTTTTTAAAATTATATCAATTTGCGGTATCTCTTGTCAACAATACTTTGGTGCCGGCATTCCCTGCTACCACAATTATTTCCAAAATGGGAAATATTAATTATTCCTACTTAATCCTATTAATAAAATATAAACATCTTTCATAAATTGTGATTTGACAATAGACAATAGAAATATACACGTCTTACATCCTGCTTAACTGGCAGACGCTCTATCCATCTGAGCCACCGAGGGCACAGAGAATAGTGCAAGTCCCGGGTGGGACACACATTTTCAACATGTCCCCAATGATGTATTATCAACGCTTGTTTGCAGTTAGGGTGTCGATTTAATTGTCATTTAATTTATTATTGTTACCATAATTTCCTTCCTCCCTTATTACACTCCTGGAAATTGAAATAAGAACACCGTGAATTCATTGTCCCAGGAAGGGGAAACTTTATTGACACATTCCTGGGGTCAGATACATCACATGATCACACTGACAGAACCACAGGCACATAGACACAGGCAACAGAGCATGCACAATGTCGGCACTAGTACAGTGTATATCCACCTTTCGCAGCAATGCAGGCTGCTATTCTCCCATGGAGACGATCGTAGAGATGCTGGATGTAGTCCTGTGGAACGGCTTGCCATGCCATTTCCACCTGGCGCCTCAGTTGGACCAGCGTTCGTGCTGGATGTGCAGACCGCGTGAGACGACGCTTCACCCAGTCCAAAACATACTCAATGGGGGACAGATCCGGAGATCTTGCTGGCACGGGTAGTTGACTTACACCTTCTAGAGCACGTTGGGTGGCACGGGATACATGCGGACGTGCATTGTCCTGTTGGAACAGCAAGTTCCCTTGCCGGTCTAGGAATGGTAGAACGATGGGTTCGATGACGGTTTGGATGTACCGTGCACTATTCAGTGTCACCTCGACGATCACCAGTGGTGTACGGCCAGTGTAGGAGATCGCTCCCCACACCATGATGCCGGGTGTTGGCCCTGTGTGCCTCGGTCGTATGCAGTCCTGATTGTGGCGCTCACCTGCACGGCGCCGAACACGCATACGACCATCATTGGCACCAAGGCAGAAGCGACTCTCATCGCTGAAGACGACACGTCTCCATTCGTCCCTCCATTCACGCCTGTCGCGACACCACTGGAGGCGGGCTGCACGATGTTGGGGCGTGAGCGGAAGACGGCCTAACGGTGTGCGGGACCGTAGACCAGCTTCATGGAGACGGTTGCGAATGGTCCTCGCCGATACCCCAGGAGCAACAGTGTCCCTAATTTGCTGGGAAGTGGCGGTGCGGTCCCCTACGGCACTGCGTAGGATCCTACGGTCTTGGCGTGCATCCGTGCGTCGCTGCGGTCCGGTCCCAGGTCGACGGGCACGTGCACCTTCCGCCGACCACTGGCGACAACATCGATGTACTGTGGAGACCTCACGCCCCACGTGTTGAGCAATTCGGCGGTACGTCCACCCGGCCTCCCGCAAGCCCACTATACGCCCTCGCTCAAAGTCCGTCAACTGCACATACGGTTCACGTCCACGCTGTCGCGGCATGCTACCAGTGTTAGACTGCGATGGAGCTCCGTATGCCACGGCAAACTGGCTGACACTGACGGCGGCGGTGCACAAATGCTGCGCAGCTAGCGCCATTCGACGGCCAACACCGCGGTTCCTGGTGTGTCCGCTGCGCCGTGCGTGTGATCATTGCTTGTACAGCCCTCTCGCAGTGTCCGGAGCAAGTATGGTGGGTCTGACACACCGGTGTCAATGTGTTCTTTTTTCCATTTCCAGGAGTGTATTTCACAGAAATGGCATACAAATCTTTAATCTTTTAAAGCAAATGCAGCAGTGTACTTCATTGCTACGTCACTTCGTAGTTTCTAGCCTATCACTGGTGCCGTTCCACGGTACAACGAATGTCCAGCGACGACGGCGAGAACCTACTGTACAGATCGGGTAGTGGCGGGTTCTGCACGGTGCACGTACACGAGTCTATTACGTCACGATAGACGGCAACAGCGATATCACTGTATCGGCAGAGCTGTACCAATTGATATGGCATATGCTTGTAGCCCGTTTCTAACAGTTTGCATTGTTATTAAAATAAAACTTGTAAGTATGCCCATTATTTGTAACAACGCAATATTTCAAACCCATGTAAATCATGGGAATAAAAATTACTATTTTTTTTTAAAAAAAAAGAGGTTTAATTGCTGTGGCTAATTGATATTTCGGTTTCTTACTCGGTTATTAGTAAGAAATAAAAAAAAAACATACTATCCCGAAAAATTCACATTATGACTAAAATACTGGCTAGAATTAAAATACTGGTATCGGTTTTAACCCGTCAGTTTAAGACATCTCTAGTCTGAGAGAATCAAGAAGAATATAATAATTCCAATCCCAAAGAAAGCAGGTGTTGACAGATGTGAAAATTACCGAACTATCAGTTTAATAAGTCACAGCTGCAAAATACTAACGCGAACTCTTTACAGACGAATGGAAAAACTGGTAGAAGCCGACCTCGGGGAAGATCAGTTTGGATTCCGTAGAAATGTTGGAAAACGTGAGGCAATACTGCCCCTACGACTTATCTTAGAAGAAAGATTAAGGAAAGGCAAACCTACGTTCCTAGCATTTGTAGACTTAGAGAAAGCTTTTGACAATGTTGACTGGTATACTCTCTTTCAAAGTCTGAAGGTGGCAGGGGTAAAATACAGGGAGCGAAAGGCTATTTACAATTTGTACAGAAACGAGATGGCAGTTATGAGAGTCGAGGGGTATGAAAGGGAAGCAATGGTTGGGAAGGGAGTGAGACAGGGTTGTAGTCTCTCCCCGATGCTATTCAATCTGTATATTGAGCAAGTAGTAAAGGAAACGAAAGAAAAGTTCGGAGTAGGTATTAAAATCCATGGAAAACAATTAAAAAGTTTGAGGTTCGCCGATGACATTGTAATTCTGTCAGAGACAGCAAAGGACTTGGAAGAGCAGCTGAACGGAATGGACAGTGTCTTGAAAGGAGGATATAAGATGAACATCAACAAAAGCAAAACGAGAATAATGGAATGTAGTCGAATTAAGTCTGGTGATGCTGCAGGAATTAGATTAGGAAATGAGACACTTAAAGTAGTAAAGGAGTTTTGCTATTTTCGAGGCAAAATAACTGATGATGGTCGAAGTAGAGAGGATATAAAATGTAGACTGGCAATGGCAAGGAAAGCGTTTCTGAAGAAGAGAAATTTGTTAACATCGAGTATAGATTTAAGTGTCAGGGCGGTTAAAGGCGCTGCAGTCTGGAACCGCAAGACCGCTACGGTCGCAGGTTCGCATCCTGCCTCGGGCATGGATGTTTGTGATGTCCTAAGGTTAGTTAGGTTTAACTAGTTCTAAGTTGTAGGGGACTAATGACCTCAGCAGTTGAGTCCCATAGTGCTCAGAGCCATTTGAACCATTTTTTTAAGTGTCAGGAAGTCGTTTCTGAAAGTATTTGTATGGAGTGTAGCCATGTATGGAAGTGAAACGTGGACAATAAATAGCTTAGACAAGAAGAGAATAGAAGCTTTCGAAATGTGGTGCTACAGAAGAATGCTGAAGATTAGATGGGTAGATCACATAACTAATGAGGAGGTATTGAACAGAATTGGGGAGAAGAGGAGCTTGTGGCACAACTTGACTAGAAGAAGGGATCGGTTGGTAGGACATGTTCTGAGGCATCAAGGGATCACCAATTTAGTATTGGAGGGCAGCGTGGAGGGTAAAAATCGTAGAGGGAGACCAAGAGATGAATACACTAAGCAGATTCAGAAGGATGTAGGTTGCAGTAGGTACTGGGAGATGAACAGGCTTGCACAGAGTAGCATGGACAGCTGCATCAAACCAGTCTCAGGACTGAAGACCACAACAACAGTCTGAGAGATATGTTGTCTATGGAGCTAGCGCACCTCCGTCAAACCATAAGCCATCACGACAAATTGGGCTGCCTGCCATTCTACATTCATATACGGAACCACCTTGAAAATGATGACTTCGCAAGGAAATTAATCTTCGATGACGAAATAGCTTTTCGTCTTTCGACAACCGTCAACAGACACAGTACACGCGTATGGGTGACACTGAGTCAACAGGCAAATATCGAACACTTCTGGGATTACGAGAAAGTTCAACGTGTTCTGCGCCGTGTCCGACAAGACACTCTATGGACCCTTCGTCTTTACTGAAAGGATTGTGAGTTACTTCGCCTACGTCGACATGCTGCTGTTGTGGCACGTGTCACAACTTGGGGCTGATAGCAGGGATCCATCTTTCAACAAGACGGGGCCCTCCACACTTCCACAGCAGTGTTCTATGATAGTCACCTAGAGGGGACGTTCTCCAGCGCTGGATACGCAGGGTTTCGAGAGCTATCCTGGCGCTGCTCGAGTGGTCAACACGGGCACCGGACTTGACGACTTGCGACTTTTTTCTTGTGAGGTTAGATCAAGGATAGTGTTTACGCAACGGGCGAATTCCACATTCCTACATTTCCTCAAAGCATTTGACACGGTGCCACATTGTCGACTGTTAACGGAGGTACAAGCATACGAAATAGCGTCCCAGGTATGCGAGTGGCTCCAAGACGTATAGTATTGACTAATAGAACTCACTACGTTATCCTCGTCGGAGAGTGTTCATCAGAGACGAGGGCATCGTCAGGAGTACGCTAAGGAACTTGCCCCCCTTCTTGCAGCGGTGTACCGTAGGTCTCTAGAAGAGCGTAGCGTTCCAAAAGATTGGAAAAGAGCACAGGTTATACCCGTTTTCGAGAAGGGGCGTCGAACAGATGTGCAGGACTATAGACCTATATCTCTAACGTCTATCAGTTGTAGAATTTTGGAACACGTATTATGTTCGTGTAGAATGATTTTTCTGGAGACTAAAAATCTACTCTGTAGGAATCAGCATGGGTTTCGAAAAAGACGATCGTGTGAAACCCATCTCGGGCTACAGTTTAATACAGTTCCCCACAGTCGTTTAATGAACAAAGTAAGACATATGGACTATTAGACCAATTGTGTGATTGGATTGAAGAGTTCCTAGATAACAGAACGCAGCATGTCATTCTCAATGGAGAGAAGTCTTCCGAAGTAAGAGTGATTTCAGGTGTGCCGCAGGGGAGTGTCGTAGGACCGTTGCTATTCACCATATATATAAATGACCTTCACTGAGACTTTTTGCGGATGATGCTGCAATATATCGAGAGGTTCTAACAAAGGAAAATTGTACTGAAATGCAGGAGGATCTGCAACAAATTGACGCATGGCGCAGGGAATGGCAACTGCATCTCAATGGAGACAAGTGTAATGTGCTGCAAATACATAGAAACAAAGATCCTTTATCATTTAGCTACAATATAGCAGGTCAGCAACTGGAAGGAGTTAATTCCATAAAGTATCTAGGAGTAGGCATTAGGAGTGATTTAAAATGGAATGGCCATATAAAATTAATCGTCGGTAAAGCAGATGCCAGACTAAGATTCATTGGAATAATCCTAAGGAAATGCAGTCCGAAAACAAAGGAAGTAGGTTACAGTACACTGGTTCGCCCACTGCTTGAATACTGCTCACCAGTGTGGGATCCGTACCAGACAGGGTTGATAGAAGAGATAGATAAGGTCCAACGGAGAGCAGCGCGCTTCGTTACAGGATCATTTAGTAATCGCGAAAGCGTTACGGAGATGGTAGATAAACTCCAGTGGAAGACTCTGAAAGAGAGACGCTCAGTAGCTTGGTAAGGGCTTTTGTTGAAGTTTCGAGAACATACCTTCACCGAGGAGTCTAGCAGTATATTGCTCCCTCCTACGTATATCTGGCGAAGAGACCATGAGGATAAAATCAGATAGATTAGAGCCCACACAGAGGCATACAGCAATTTTTCTTTCCACGAACAATACGAGAATAGAATAGAAGGGAGAACTGATAGAGGTACTCACCCTCCGCCACACACCGTCATGTGGCTTGCTGAGTATGGATGTAGATGTAGAGTGCCCTAGGCAAGTGCGATAGGACCACTGTAGTTCTCCGTGTACACAAATGATCTGACGGACAGCATAAGCAGCAGTCTGTGGTTGTTTGCTGATGATGCTGTGGTGTACGGGGAGGTGTCGAAGTTCAGTGACTGTAGGAAGATACTAGATTGTACTGTATTGTATTGTATGCTAACTGGGGGCCTAGAAATGACGGAGAGGCTCCGTCCCCACCGCAGCCGCAGTGGTCCACAACCCCACGACCACGACGACTACCGCAGCCCACTTCACCCCTCCGCCGCCCCACACCGAACCACTCTTTCAGGGTTATTGTGCGGTTCGGCCCCCGGTTCGCCGAGACACATGGAAAACCGACTGAAAACTATCCACAGACTGGCCGGCTCACCGGACCTCGACACAAGTCCGTCGGGCGGATTCGTGCCGGAGACCAGGCGTTCCTTCCCAGTCCGGAAAGCCGTGCCGTAACCAGGCGGGCCAAGATACAAGATTACTTCACAACACTTTTATAAAATAAAAATATGGCATTTCAGTCTCTGATCGCTATTTTTTATTTCCAATGACCGGTTTCAGGCTAGCTGCCCATCTTCAGATCTGTTAGATAAAGTTAAAAATTAATTAACAAGAGAGATATAGTCACTGATTATCTTAGTTTACAAAAAGAAACTATGGAATGTATTAAATTCCGACATACCATAATTGCAGTTACAGAGTAATCTGTCACTACAGAATTATTGGTTCGCTGTCATAACTAAAGTAATTTTTAATCTGTTAAAACCTTATATCACAGTTTGGAGAAACCTGATTGGCAACAGTAAAAAGTGCCCTCTATCCATAAGAATTGTGCATATGTACTAAGATGTTATTTTTTCGCCGTACATATTAATGGCGAATATACTTCTTAATAATAAGACAATTTTTAAAGAAATAACATATGAATATTCACCCTGACACAAAGGGAGTGTGTCGGAAAGAATTGCTAAATGCTTTCAAAAAAACATCGCTGTGGCATTCCAGAATGAAGGGCAAATGGCACATAGACTAAGACATAAACCAGCAACGACAAAACAAAAGAAATACAACAATTCCGCAGTATACAAGATCAAATGTGCTGAATGTGACAGTTATTATGTAGGACAGATAGGGCGGGATTTTGAAATTCGGTACTGGGAACATTGCAGTCATAGCAATCGGACAGAATTTGGACCGCATGTAAAGGATAGAAAACATGAAGTGAGCAATATAAAAGAACAAATGGAGGTGCTACGTAAAGCTCCAAAAAGTCTCTATCTCAACCTGCTCGAAGAGATTGAAATATACGCTCATCAAAGGAAAAACCCGGATCTACTACTTAATGAGCAAAGTGATTTTATGCACAGGAGTTATTATGAGATTTTTAAAGACCTGTTTTGGGCTTGCTCTTGAATGCAACAGCATGCTCCAGTATCAACCAGCTGCAGCGGAACGGCCCTCAGTGTACTGGCGGCGAGGTGAATTGGGCGCGGCGGACGAGGACTTCGCGTGGCGCTGTGTGCATTCTGACGTAGGGAAATCCTCTCCACCACCAATCAATACAAAGAAGAATAAAGGCTCATTTTCGAAAGAATATCTATATGTTTTAACTACATTTTTAAGTTTCTTTATAAATTTTTAAATTAGTGTAAATTATTTCAGTTCATGGTCCACTCGAAAAAGATTATTCAGATGTTATTTCTTTAAAAATTGTCTTATTATTAAGAAGTAAATTCGCCATTAATATTTACGGTGCAAAAAATAACATCTTAGTACATATGCACAATTCTTATAGATAGAGGACACTTTTTATTATTACCAATCAGGTTTCTCCAAACTGTGATATAAGGTTTTAACAGATTAAAAATTACTTTAGTTATGACAGCAAACCAATAGTTCTGTAATGACAGGTTACCCTGTGACTGCAATTACGGTACGTTGGCATTTAACACATTCCAAAATTTCTTTTTGTAAACTAAGATAGTTCTGTCAGTAACTATATCTCTCTCGTTAATTACATTTTTAACTTTATCTAACAGATCTGAAGATGGGCAACTGGCCTGAAACCGGTCATTGAAAATGAAAGAATAGCGATCAAAGACTGAAATGCCATATTTTTATTTAAAGAACGATCGCAGCAATTCCAATAAGACAATCATGTCTAGTTTTGGCAATATTTTTAGTTTGTGTGATGAACGGCAGCTGGCTCTAAATGTAGAAAAATGTAAAGTAATGCAAATGAGTTGCAGAAACAAACACAGTGAGCTGCCTGACACAGACATGCCGGTCAAATGTATGGACGTGACGTTGCAGACCGATATGAAATGGAATCAGCATATAAGGACTGTAGTAGGGAAAGCGAATGGCTTATTGGGAATTTTAGGAAACTGCAGTTGATGTGTAAAGGAGGCCGAATGTAGAACACCAGCACGACCCATTGCTGAGTACTGTTGACGTGATTGGGATCCGCACAAGATCGGATTGAAGGAAGACATGGAAGCATTTCAGAGGAGTGCTCCTAGATTCGTTACTGGTACGTCCGGAAAACAGGCAAGTAATACGGAGGTGCTTCAGGGACTGAAATTAGAATCACTGAAGGGAAGGTGACGTTATTTCCGAGGAATACTGTTGAGCAAATTTAGAGAACCGCCATTTCAGGCTGAATGGGGAACGATTCTACTGCCGCTGATGTATATTTCGCGTAAGGACCACAAAGATAATGTTAGAGAGAATATGGCTGATCCGGAGGCATATAGACAGTCGTTTTCCCTCGCTCTATTTGTGGGTGGAACAGAAAAGGAAATTAGTAGTGGTACAGGGTACCCTTCGCCACGCACCATACGATGACTTGCGGAGTGTGTATGTAGATGTAAATGTAGATATGTGTTCCACCTCTATCACAGAACCTCGAAGGCTTGCAACACCGCATAGCAGCAGGTGTTCTTCCCGCCACATCTAACATACTGGGTGTACCTTCTTTTAGATGTGTGCCATTTGATGAATGTTGAATACAAACGTAGTAAAAACGACTTCTAGATTTAGTCTTTACATATTGTGTCGTTTACTACGTTGTTCTTGCCTTTTATCTGAACCGCTATTGTCAGATGTTTCATGGATTTCATAATTACCCTATACTTTACTGTTATTAAGACCGTAAGGAACGTAAGGAACTGCTAAGAACGTACAGTGTCTCTACTATGATTTGTTATCAGATTTACCACTGGTGCATTCAGTCTATAGAGTAGTTCAATAAATTTGTTAAAAAAGCAAAGTAAATGAATTTCCTACCAGGATATATTTCAACAGAGCAAACTTCGTGGGTTTTACTTCGTTTCTACTCCACGATTAATATCCAACCAGCTTTTCATAAGATTGGAAAGTACTATGAAGACTGATCACCAACTTTAAATGTTCATCAATACACTCGTATATTAGGTTGGTGCGTAAGTTCGTACGGTTTTTGTTTTGGATATTGGTATTCCGGTAGCTATGGGTTTACTCATCGATTGTCATTTTTTATTTGTAGTTCACTGTTGCTGTTTCAGGTTACGTACCGTCATTTTGTCATTTGGAGATAGTGAGTGGAGCTGTGGGTGCTAGAAAGTAGAGTACCGAGTGGAGGAATCTGAACATTTCCGACACATTCTTCTGTTTTGAGTTCAGTAGAGACGTGACAGCAGCAGAGGCAGCCAGAAACATTTGCGCCATGTATCGGGATAAAGACATTGGACAGAACACGGCAGGGAAATGACTTTCTCGTTTTCAGAAAGATCGTTCTCACATTACAGTTTCTCCACGTTGAAGATGTCCTTTGGGGTTTGATGAAGATCGTTTGACGCACTAACCCACAACGATCCACGTTACTGTACTCCAGAATTGACAGATGTGATGAACTGTGATCATTCCACCATCGTGCAACGTTTGCATGCAGTAGGGAAGGTTTAAATGTCGGGCGTGTGGGTACCGCATGCTCTAAGCCAAAACCGCAAATATCGGTGGGGGGTCATATGTGGATCTCTGCTCGCTCGTCATCAATTGGCTCGTAAACAACACCGGCCATTCCTATCACGTATCGTTACTGTTGACGAGAGGTAGTTCTTTTATGCTAATGTGAGGAAAAGAAATGAATGGATGAGCCTAAACAAAGCAGGAGGTCCGCGTACAAAGGCCTGCGTGCAACCGTAAAAGATAATGTTATACATCTGTTGGAACAACGACGGTGTGGTGTACCACAGATTTCTTCCCTGAGTTGTAACCATCACTGCTGACATTTATTGTCAACAGCGGAGACGTCTTGCGTACGTAATCCAAAAACAATGACCAGCAAGACTGCGTGAAGCGATGCTACTCCACGATAACGTCCGCCCGCATTCTGCTAGACTGACAAAAACACTTTCTGATTCGAATTTGATTGCAAAGTCAGTCATTCCGTACCCATCTCATTCACCTGATCTTGCACGCTCAGATTTTCACCTTTACGGCTCTCTTGTCGAGCAACCGTCAAGGAACTTCCTTTCGGCTCGACGAGTTCTTCGCCTCGAAACCACGTTATTTCTAGAGTCGCGGATCGAAAATTTACCCCAGCGCTACAGACTGTTGTAAATAGCGAAGGAGAATATATTATTGATGACTAAAGGCTCCGTCAGCCAGCGTTACAGACTGTTGTAAATAGTGAAGGAGATTATATTATTGATGACTAAAGGCTCTGTTAGGTATACCAGTTGTTTTATTAAACTTACGGAAAAACGCTAAGAACTTATGCACCAACCCAATTGTTGTTGTTGTTGTTGTTGTTGTGGTCTTCAGTCCTGAGACTGGTTTGATTCAGCTCTCCATGGTACTCTAGTCCTGTGCAAGCTTCTTCATCTCCCAGTACCTTCTGCAACCTACATCCTTCTGACTCTGTGTAGTGTATTCATCTCTTGGTCTCCCTCTATGATCTTTACCCTCCACGCTGCCCTCCAATACTAAATTGGTGATCCCTTGATGCCTCAGAATATGTCCTACCAACCGATCCCTTCTTCTAGTCAAGTTGTGTCACAAATTTCTGATCTCTCCAACTCTATTCAGTACCGCCTCATTAGTTATTTGATCTACCCATCTAAACTTCAGCATTCTTCTGTAGCACCACATTTCGAAAGCTTCTATTCTCTTCTTGTCCAAACTATATATCGTACACATTGCACTTCCATACATGGCTACACTCCATACGAATACTTTCAGAAATGACTTCCTGACACTTAACTCTATACTCGATGTTAACAAATTTCTCTTCCTCAGAAACGCTTTCCTTGCCATTTCCAGTCTACATTTTATATCCTCTCTACTTCGACCATCATTAGTTACAAAATTATTAAGGCTTTCGTGGCCACTTGTTGACAAACTGCCTATTGGCTTCTGTATCGGTTCTTCGGTGGTGAACTGGCACCGGCAGTGGAGGGTGAAGCTTTGACAATGCCAGCCACGCGTGCTGGCGAAACGTCAGTAAAATCATTAGATGAACGTCGGCAGAAGAACGCGATACAGAAGCAGTTTGTCATCATCAGTTATTTTGCTCCCCAAATAGCAAAACTCCTTTACTACTTTAAGTGTCTCATTTCCTAATCTGATTCCCTCAGCATCACCAGACTTAATTCGACTACATTCCATTATCCTCGTTTTGCTTTTGTTGATGTTCATCTTATATCGTCCTTTCAAGACACTGTCCATTCCGTTCAACTGCTCTTCCAAGTCCTTTGTTGTCTCTGATAGAATTACAATGTCATCGGCGAACTTCAAAGTTTTTATTTCTTCTCCATGGATTTTAATTCCTACTCCGAATTTTTCTTTTGCTTCCTTTACTGCTTGCTCAATATACAGATTGAATAACATCGGGGAGAGGCTACAACCCTGTCTCACTCCTTTCCCAACCACTGTTTCTCTTTCATGCCCTTCGACTCCTATAACTGCCATCTGGTTTCTGTACAAATTGTAAATAGCCTTTCGCTCCCTGTATTTTACCCCTGCCACCTTTAGAATTTGAGAGAGAGTATTCCAGTCAACATTGTCAAAAGCTTTCTCTAAGTCTACAAATGCTAGAAACGTAGGTTTGCCTTTCCTTAATCTATTTTCTAAGATAAGTCGTAGGGTCCGTATTGCCTCACGTGTTCCAACATTTCTACGGAATCCAAACTGAACTTCCCCGAGGTCGGCTTTTACCAGATTTTCCAACCCAATAGTTGTCCACATGACAACATCCAAACTGGAATGTAAATCAATCACAACTGTAATCAAACAACTCGTACTGGGTGTTAACCCTTTGTGGCGATATATCTGACACTTAGGTAATTTTATATATAACATTGTCGGAGAAAAGCGATCTTACGGTGACAAAATTATTTAAAAGCAGTCTTGGACGCAGCCGGTGTTAACTTCTGACCGGTTTCGGCATGTGTCAAGCACCAAATGAAACTGTATGGTTGCAGAGACCATTGGAAGAGTGAAACGTCTATGACGTGTATATGCTAACTGAAGGAACGAATGAAAATGTGTACCAGTGCCAGGATTTGAAACCAGGTCTCCTGCTCGCGAGGCACGAGCGCTGCGCTAACCAGTACGCCACGCTGGCACAGCGGCTTTCCACAGGCATAAGTACTAGCTCTGAATGAACAATTAAATTTTTTTAGAAATATTTGTAATTACTAATTATTTGGCACACTTAAAATTTCTATTATTAAATACATAGTCTAGTACTCTTTACTGTGTTTGTTTCTGCATTCATTTATTAAATAACAATCAAAATTAATAGAAATTCACTTGTCAAGAAAAATTGTAAACCCTTTGGAATGTGGTTATTACCGTAGAGTGAAGTAGTACTAAGCATGATCTGGTGTAATCGTATTTCTTGTATCTTGGGCAAACAACGTAATTTAGGCTTAGTTAATGTGTAAATTCAAAGACTGTATCGTGACAAAATATATTAACGTAACAACAAAAACTCTGCAACAACAATCTTCAAATTTATTTAAAGCAATTCAACCATCAGCACCCTAACTGTGGTCATCTTCAGACCAATGAGTAAGAATGGTGGTAAATTAAGAGTGATTTACCACCAGAAGGATGTTCTTACTCATTGGTCTGAAGATGACCACAGTTGTGGTCGAAACCGGTCACCAGAATAAATAACTTGTGATCAAGACTGTTTCTGATAGTAAATATTTGTAACTACATTGATCACTGTTCACTCCCACAATGTATTGAAACGTAATTAATTTAACATATTATGTATTAAATTATATGAAAGTTTTCAGAAAAGCAGCTGACATAATGAAACTTCCTGGCAGATGAAAACTGTGTGCCGGACCGTGACTCGAACTCGGGACCTTTGCCTTTCGCGGACAAATGCTCCACCAACTGAGCTATCCAAGCACGACTCACGCCCCATCCTCACAACTTTACTTCTGCCAGTACCTCGTCTCCTACATTCCGAAATTTACAGAAGCTCTCCTGCGAACCTTGCACAACTAGCACTCCTGAAAGAGTGACATGGCTTAGCCACGGCCTAGGGAATGTTTCCAGAATGAGATTTTCATATCAGCGCACACTCCGTTGCAGAGTGAAAATCTCCATCCAGCTGACATAAAACTGACCTGTCCAAAATTCGAAAAATAATACTGGTATCGACAACTACTGTTGAGGAACAGTAATGCTAGAGGAGGATGTCCCGTTACAAGCTTATGCAATGTTGTTCGAGTTTAGTGATAATACCAAGTTGGCTGAGGCGTCAACGAGAATTTGGATTGAGGAAGGAGGCGTACTCTGTGCAGTCGTCCAAAGCCACTGTGACAGGATGGCGTAGGAGGCAACACATCTGCCTAGTCAGCTAAAGACCTGGGCTCAAATCCTGGCCTCGGTGCAAATTTTAATTTCCAGAATGAGATTTTCACTCTGCAGCGGAGTGTGCGCTGATATGTAACTTCCTGGCAGATTAAAACTGTGTGCCGGACCGAGACCCGAACTCGGGACCTTTGCCTATCGCGGGCAAGTGCTCTACCATCTGATCTACCCAAGCACAACTCACTCCCCGTCCTCACAGCTTTACTTCTGCCAGTATCTCGTCTCCTACCTTCCAAACTTAAGAGAAGCTCTCCGGAGAACCTTGCAGAACTAGCTTGGAAGGTAGAAGACGAGCTCTACTTCTGCCAGTATCTCGTATCCTACCTTCCAAGCTTTACAGCAGCTCTCCTGACAAGGGAACCTCCCCATCGCACCCCCCTCACATTTAGTTATAAGTTGGCACAGTGGATAAGCCTTGAAAAACTGAACACAGATCAATCGAGATAACAGGAAGAAGTTGTGTGGAACTATGAAAAAAATAAGCAAAATATACAAACTGAGTAGTCCATGCGCAAGATATGCAACATCTAGGAGAATGTGAGCTCAGGAGCGCCGTGGTCCCGTGGTTAGTGTGAGCAGCTACGGAACGAGTGGTCCTTGGTTCAAGTCTTCCCTCGAGTGGAAAGTTTGGTTTCTTTATTTTCGCAAAGTTATGGTATGTCCGTTCGTTCATTGACGTCTCTGTTCACTGTAATAAGTTTAGTGTCTGTGTTTTGCGACCGCACCCCAAAACCGTGCGATTAGTAGACGAAAGGACGTGCCTCTCCAGTGGGAACCGAAAACATTTGATCGCAAGGTCATAGGTCAACAGATTCCTCCACAGGAAAACACGTCTCATACGTATATTCTATATGATACTGGTGACGGCATGTGCGTCACATGACAGGAATTTGTTGTCGACCGACCTAACTTGTACACTTGGCGAATGGGTGAAAAGATTCTTCTACCTTGCCCGATTTAGGTTTTCTTGTGGATGCGATAATCACTCCCAAAAAGTGATGAAAACATAAGAGTTTGTCACATAAACTGCAAAAAATGAAATTAACAGTTTCACAGTCGCACAGTTTTCACTGTGCTCTGTCAAAACATGTTTTTAACGTTTTCAAATTTTTCCGTGTGTAGACCGTCAAACGCTGCATATGTCCAAGCAAATCTGAACATGTCCTGAAATTTTGGAGATCGAAGTTGATTATGTGTGAGTGACTGAACTTTGATAATTGTCTGAAAATAAAAAAAATAAACTTTCCCCTCGAGGGAAGACTTGAACCAAGGATGTCTCGTTTCGCAGCTGCTCAGGCTAACCCCGGGACCACGGCGCTCCCGAGCTCGCACTGTGTTTGATGTTGCCTATCTTTCGCATGGACTACTCAGTTTGTATATTTCGCTTGTTTTTTTCATACTTCTACACGACTTCTTCCTGTTTTCTCGATTGATCTGTGTTCAGTTTTCCAAGGCCTATCCACTGTGCCAACTTATAACTAAATCTGAGGGGGGTGCGGTGGGGAGGTTTCCTTGTGAGAACCTTGCAGAACTAGCTTGGAAAGTAGAAGACGAGATACAGGCAGAAGTAAAGCTGTGAGGAGCGGCCGTGAGTCGTGCTTGGGTAGCGCAGATGGTAGAGCACTTGCCCGGGAGAGGCAAAGGTCCCAAGTTCGAGTTTCGGTCCAGCACACAGTTTTAATCTGCTAGGGGGAGGTTTCAAATTTTCGTTTATTTGTTTATGTGCATATGTACGCGAGTCACGCACGTTGGAAAAGGTCGCGTCTGGTTGCAGAGCAGGAGCTGTGGAGCGAACACAGCGACGCGTGTGCCGGGAAGTACCAGTCGCCTATCCGCATCATCAGCCACCGGGCGCAGAGGCTGCCCATCCCGGCGCTCGAGATGGTCGGCTTCCACAACCTGCTGCCCGGGCCCGTCGTCGCCACCAACACCGGACACTCGGGTGAGTCGTCTCTCAAAAAATGGTTCAAATGGCTCTGAGCACTATGGGACTTACCATCTGAGGTCATCAGTCCCCTAGAACTCAGAACTACTTAAACCTGACTAACCTAAGGACATCACAAACATCCATGCCCGAGGCAGGATTGGAACCTGCGACCGTAGCGGTCGCGCGGTTCCAGACTGAAGCGCCTAGAACCGCTCGGCCACTCCGGCCGGGTCGTAACGTCATCAATATGTGTTCTTTGAGCCATTTTCAACACACTGTCACCATTAGCAAGTCTGAAAACGTCTACACACTTACTCGGTGCACCATACTCTGACATACACCAACACACCTCTGCGTATGTGGACTGCTGCCAGCGCCACCGTGCGACGACCGCACGGTCATACCCCGAGGTGATTTAAACCCGCAAACCGCCCACCATGTATCAGCATCAGCCTTAATTTATGAGCATGAGTGTAGCTCTAACTACCAGTCCGAATTCAAAGTCTGTTAATTCCCGTCGTGCGGCCATAACCACGTCGGAAACCTTTTCGCATGAATCACCTGAGCACAAGTGACAGCCCTGGCAATGCACTGCCCTTTTATACCTTGTGCACGCGACACTACTACCAAGTGCATATCGCTATCCCGTGACTTTTTGTCACCTCAGTGTAGATATCCTATTACTATGCTACTGCAAATTAAATTTTAAGATATCCTGAAATATTAACAGCCATCGACGTACTGCTTAGTCATACATTGGCTATGTAGTTTTTCTTTCAAAAACCGTGTACTGTCGCCCGGGATTAGCCGAGTGGTCTAAAGGCGCTGCAGTCATGGACAGTGCGGCTGGTCCTGGCGGAGTTTCGAGTCCTCCCTCGGGCACGGGTGTGTGTGTTTGTCGTTAGGATCATTTAGGGTAAGTAGTGTGTAAACTTTGGGACTGATGACCTTAGCAGTTAAGTCCAGTAAGATTTCACACACATTTGAACACACCGTGTACTGTCGCTGTCTCAGAGAACGCCAATTGTGCTCTGATTGTCGCGCTGTTAATTCTTGCTGTGCAGAAATTAGGAAAACATTACAAATAAAATTTTTGGGACAAAAATAAAAAATGTAATACTCTTCATTTGGACTGCGTCCATTGTTGTATGCCGCAAATGAGGTCTCACACGAGCCAGAGTGGCCAGCGTGGAAAAAAAAAACATGGAAAACAGTAATTTTTCGCAGCATCGAGCACACCGTACAAACGCTGCGTTTCTTAAGCTGTTGCCGTGCCACTGCAATCTGAACCCAACATAATTTATCTGCATTCAAGATGACGAATTTGACGCGAGAAACGATAAGACGTTTAAGCTGCCGGACGTACTGCAAGTAATACAGCAAGCTTTGTTACACGTCTGTGGAGGACGGTGACACGATGCAGAACAGAATATAACAGGAGAAACTGTGGTCGTTGGGCGGCTGCGTGGATTCCGCTGTTGATAGACTCGTTATCAACGTAGCAAATGACAGGTTCGGTACTGAACTGCATCCCTCGTATTCCAATATTGAAGGGGTTCAGAGATTCCCAGACGACTGAGTGTAAGTAATACCTTCAGTGGCTTGAATATCCGGTGAAGTCCCTGCAACACGACACGTTTTTACTTCACGCACTACTCGTACAGAAAATATACCCTGTGTTTAAGTTAGGAATTTTCATCACTCTTGTTTTTAATTACATTGCTATGTTAGCTAAGAACGACAAGGTGTTATGTTCTCTGCTTGGTCCCCTAAGAAGTGTATTGCCGAGGTTTTGCGTAAATTACAGTACTGACCATTACAATTGCAACACCAAGATGACGTGCTACAGACGCGAAGTTTAACCGACAGGAAGAAGATGCTGTGATATGCAAATGATTAGCTTTTCAGAGCATTCACACAAGGTTGGCGCCGGTGGCGACACCTACAACGTGCTGACATGAGGAAAGTATCCAACCGATTTCTCGTACACAAACAGCAGTTGACCGGCGTTGCCTGGTGAAACGTTGTTGTGATGCCTCGTGTCAGGAAGAGAAATGCTTACAATCACGTTTCCGACTTTGATAAAGGTCGGATTGTAGCCTATCGCGATTGCGGTTTATCGTATCGCGACATTGCTGCTCGCGTTGGTCGACATCCAATGACTGTTAGCAGAATATGGAATCGGTGGGTTCAGGAGGGTAATACGGAACGCCGTGCTGGATACCAACGGGCTCGTATCACTAGCAGTCGAGATGACAGACATCTTATCCGCATCGCTGTAACGGATCGTGCAGCCACGTCTCGATCCCTGACTCAACAGATGGGGACATTTGCTAGACAACCATCTGCACGAACAGTTCGACGACGTTTGCAGCAGCATGGACTATTAGCTCGGAGACCATGGCTGCAATTACCCTTGACGCTGCATCACAGACAGGAGCGCCTGCAATAATGTACTCAATGACGAACCTGGGTGCAGGAATTGAAAAAAACGTCATTTTTTCGGATGAATCCAGCTTCTGTTTACAGCATCATGATGGTCGCATCCGTGTTTGGGGACATCGCGGTGAACGCACATTGGAAGCGTGTATTCGTCGTCGCCATACTGGCGTATCATACGGCGTGCTGGTACGGGGTGCCATTGGTTACACGTCTCGGTCACCTCTTGTTCGCATTGACGGCACTCTGAACAGTGCACGTTACATTTCCGATGTGTTACGACCTGTGGCTCTAACCCTCATTAGATCCCTGCGAAACCCTACATTTCAGCAGGATAATGCACGACCGCATGTTGCAAGTCCTGTACGGGCCTTTCTGGATACAGAAAATGTTCGACTGCTGCCCTGGCCAGCACATTCTCCAGATGTCTCACCAATTGAAAACGTCTGGTCAATGGTGGCCGAGCAACTGGTTCGTCACAATACGCCAGTCACTACTCTTGATGAACTGTGGTATCGTGTTGAAGCTGCATGGGCGGCTGTACCTGTACACGCCATCTAAGCTCTGTTTGACTCAATGCCCAGGCGTATCAAGGCCGTTATTACGGCCAGAGGTGGTATTTATGCACCCAAATGTAATCACATGTCAGTTCTAGTATAATATGTTTGTCCAATGAATACCCGTTTATCATCTGCATTTCTTCTTGGTGTAACAATTTTAATGGCCAGTAGTGTAGTATATTAATTACAAACAAGAGAGATGAAAATTCCCAACTTAAACACGGGGTAACTTTTCTGAGCGACCTGTGTGTGATGCAAAAGCATACTTCAGGAATTTCACCGTAACGTTGAAAACTGAACACACTGTAGGCATTAATTACAGGCAGTCGTCTGGTAATCTTTTAGCTTCTTCCTTATCCGAATCCGAGAAAAACATTTCAGTTCTGGAACTGTCATTTGCTACGTTGATAACGAGTCGATCAACAACAAAATCCACGAAGACACACAGACGCTGCAGTTTCTCCTCTTCTTTTATGACGAGCCGTTCTATAACCCGCCAGTGTTCGGCAACAGCCTGTGAAAAACCAGCGTGCGTTAGTCTGGCAGCTTAATAGTCTTGTCACTTCCGACGATAATACCCTTAACTTGGCTCCAGGTCACTTCTGTTGGGTTCATACTGTAATGGCAAATGTAAAATGCAGCGTTGGTACGGCGTACTCGATGCTGTGAAAAATGATTGTTTTTCATGTTTCTACGACACGTTTCTACATCTGCGGTATAAAACAGTGGACACAGTCGAAATAAAGAGTATTTAGTTTTTCATTTTTGCATTAGAAATTAAATTGTTATGTTTTTATAATTTAAGCAACCTTCATTAACTATGTTTCATGGAATATTGAAAATTAATAATTTATGTTTGAAATGAAAACACCAGTTTCGCTTGGAATATGTAATTAGAAACAAGAAGACGTACATTATTCATAAAAAAATTATGATGAATGTTGAAAAATATATCGGCTCAACTACTTGTTTATAGTGTAAAACAATAAGATTGGCGCGTTTCGGAAGTCAAGCTTCCATCATCAAAATTATAAAAAGTAACAGAACCTGTTAAAACTCGCTTAGTGCATGTTCCATTTTAGCGAGTTTTAACAGGTTCTTTTACTTTTTATTATTCTGATGATGGAAGCTTGACTTCCGAAACGCGTCAATCTTAGTGTTTTACCCTATAAACAAGTGGTTGAGCCGATATATTTTTAAACATCGACATTCACAACCACGACCTCTCATCCAGTATGGATAAAATCAAAATTATGATGAATTTTACAGTAAGAGATGCAGATATTTGAAACTGAACGAAAAAGATGATGGTCAAGGCGAGACTTGAACCAGTGATCCGTGAACTGCACCAGATTATCTGTCTATTACTCTACTCATTCCGCTATACATCCGAAGTTTAGTTGTATCTCAACTGTATCAAATACTGTACCTCGGAAAACTTCAGAGCCCATTTTGTCTGTAATTTTTTCAAAAACATCAGGAACCACCTGTTTTTTGCACTTTTTAACTGTGTTACATCCGCGCGTTTCATTACGGGACAGTAAGCAGCCTCAGCGGGTTTCTTACTGCGTATTAACAGAGCGACAATCAGAGCACAACAGTAAAGAGGCTGTGACTGTACACGATTTTTGAAATAAAAGGTACACAGCTAAAGTGTGATTAAGAAAAACGTCGATGTCTGTCAATAGATTAGAATATCTTACAGATTCATTTAACGTAACATAGTAACAAGGTATCTAACACATAAATAGGACCTACTTCCAAGAGCGTAACAATAGCAGTGTACGTGTGATACGGCTTCTGACCAATCATCGCATCTGTGTTTGTTTACATCAGGTTTATTCTTATGATGAACAGAGTATAATCAATAGATGTGCTCAGGTAGCCAAGGAACGATGAAACTTTTTTAACACAGCTCCTAAAGGCTTATTTGTTGGTAGAACTCATGGGCAACAGCTTCCCAAAGTTTCTATGATGAAATTGCATCCGAAGTTTCTGAAAAATAATGAAACGTGTGACATGACAGTGTTGGCACATTTACTTTTTGAACCAGCACTTCAACACTAGCCCCGTGAACAACGTGTAAGGTTCAGGCAAATCCCACACCTTCCATGAAAACCCTGACATGATAGCAAATCCGGCAATATGTCGCATAGCAGACTAACACAAGAACGCCTAAATGCATGTCATACCTTCCCACCGTGAAGCAGACGCAGCTCCGAGGGGAGAAACGAGAACAGAAGCCGAGAACAGAGCCGTGTAGGCTAGAAGGCCCTACGATAAGAAGAGTGGGACAATGGGGCACCCACATCACTGGCCGACCGCCGGGAGAACCACCCCCCAGCCCATGTTAAAAGATAGAGCCCTCCAGAAGAACAGTATAGATCTTACGGTAACACTAAAAGGGCCACACCAGCTGCAAGTTTTAGCGTGAGACTATACGCTCTGTTACGTAACAAACATTAAAA
Source organism: Schistocerca serialis cubense (assembly GCF_023864345.2). Lineage (NCBI taxonomy): Eukaryota > Metazoa > Arthropoda > Insecta > Orthoptera > Acrididae > Schistocerca > Schistocerca serialis. The sequence continues at coordinate 16,461,657 of NC_064649.1, forward strand.
ACATTGCCCCACCATGAAAAGTGTAACGTTTCTCATTGGATGGACAGAATTTTTGTAGGTGGAGCTTAAGGTTAACATTGAGATGCTGATTGGTCAGTTGAAAACACAGCCAGATACCTTTTTCTTAAACCAACTTCAGTAAACAGTAGTAAGGATAAGTTCGAGAGAGTTGCTACAGAGACGACGAGGTGAGCGGAGCTGTGCTGTCCACCACCCCCTGACGAACACCGACAAGGTAATGAACGCACGCAATGCCGCATAAGAGCGCGTAAGGCTTCACTCAGAACTGCAGAAGTCTCATCTGTTACATCCCCTTTTTACGTAATACTAGTGTCGATCGTCAATTAAACTTCGTGGTATTCACATTTGCTACTTGAAGTTAAACTCTGAAACGCGATGATTTTTCTGTTATATAATTATTGAAAAACCACATCAGCCACTGTAATTTACAACAAGTTAAATAAGTAATTAAAGATAATTGAGGCTCACTGTAGACCATTTTTGATAGTTTTCGTTTATGAAACTTAATTTAAACCTAGATTATAGATGTGATATGGCATAGGTCATCCTTTGATCCATTATAGAACTTGGAAACCCATTCAGGGAATCTTCGTTCACATTTTTGTTGAACGCACTTGGTTTTTATCACCCTGTATTAAAATATTTCCTTTTATCAATAGTATAATTTATAAACAATGTTTTTTGAGTAGAATAAAAATTCCAATGGTAAACTTAACTGTTTTTTCGACGTTATTTCACCAGGTAACTAAAAATAGGAAAGCCTTGAACCCCTTCCACTAAATTTAGTTAGTATTAAGATTCTTTTACAGGGAGTGCAGTGGAGCTGACGCTGAAATCATTAAGTATTTGGTTATATCATCGCTAGTCTCACTGAACTCTTCTGAACTCTACATGTCATGTGTGGTCTGGTGTCTCCTTACCAGCAACAGGTCCCAGGTTCAAACTAGTCAATTCCCTAAAAAACACGCTCAGAGCGTCGTTGCGCGAAAGTGGTAGGGAGACACGACTTAGAGCAGACGGACACCACGCAGAATGTTAGAAACGATTCCGTGCTTTACCTTCAAGTAAAAGTGCACAGCATACGTCTAGCAGGCTGTGACATGTACTCTTTGGTTTTATAGATCATCTGTGACTGTGTTCCGTATCTTGGAACCAATAACAAATAACTTGCCTCGTTCACAGAGAAGCACTTCTTGTTTTACGCAAGTGTTCGATCCTTTCACCATTCAATAATGCCGAGACTTATCCACTGTAAGTGACATGAAAAGAGCAGTATGGGCTACATATTTCCACATGGTGTCAACAGATGAATATCTCATTCATCTGTGCCACCTTAGCTCGTGTAAACGTGTACAGGCTCTTAGGCATAACATCCACTACATTCACAAGGCGAGGCTTCTAAATTGTATTCAGCACGTTTTCAAGCCCACTTATAGGTTTATAGCCGATCCTGAACGTCCAGAAAACGTATGTTCATGGAAAAACCCAGAATCGAAAGGAGTCTCTAAATTCAATCATTTGGGAACGATGCCCTAGAACCACATTTTCATCTGCTACAGTTTAATTCCTACTTATGATGCAGTTCTTGTATTTAATGGCGGGAAAGTGGGTAGAGTGGAAATATTAGAGAGAACAGGCTCTAAGATAGGAAATTTTCCTCACGAAATCGTGAGAAAAATAGTTTTAAAGCGCCTGTCTGAAGCTGAAAAGTCAGTTGAAGACCTGGTAACGGAAAGAAGGCTGAAAACAAGGAAATCATAACAAAAGCCTTTAATGGAAAGAGGAGCGTGAGTATAAATCTGGGACCTTCTGAAGAGCTGATAAGAAAACACGTTAGGTTGAACTTGAAATAGCATTTCCTGAAAATTGCGTTTTCTCTCAGAATCTATGAAGGCTAGAATTATGCCATTTTGTACACTTATATCTGCACTGAAGCGCCAGAGAAACTGATACAGGCATGCGTATTCAAATACAGAGGTATTTAAAGAGACAGAATTCGACGCTGCGGTCGGCAACACCTATACAACTACTCTCTGGCGCAGTTGTTAGATCGGTTACTGCTGCTACAACGGCAGGTTATCAAGGTGAGGTTGAACGAGGTGTTATACGGCGAACGAGAGATGGGACACAGCATTTCCGAGGTAGCGGTGAAGTGTGGATTTTCCCGTACGACCATTTCATGAGTGTACCGTGAATATCAGGAATCCGGTAAAATATCAAATCTCCCACATCGCAGAGGCCGGAAAATGATCCTGCAAGACGGGACCAACGACGAGTAGGGAGAATCGTTGGACGTGGCAGAACTGCAACCCTTCCGCAGATTGCTGCAGATTTCAATGCTGGGTCATCAACAAGTGTCAGCGTAGGAAACATTCAACGAAATATCGTCGATATGGGCTTTCGAAGACCCTTGATGACTGCACAAGTCAAAGCTTTACGCCTCGCCTGGGCCCGTCAACACCGACATTGGACTGTCGATGACTGCAAACATCTTGCCTGGTCGGACGAATCTGTTTTAAGTTGTACCGATCGGATGGACGTGTAAGGCTATGGAGACAATCTCATGAATCCATGGACCCTGCTTGTCATTAGGGGACTGTTCAAGCTGGTGGAGGCTCTGTAGTGGTGTGGGGCGTGTGCAGTTGGAGTGTTATGGGACCTCTAATACGTCTAGATACGGCTCTGACAGGTGAGACGTACGTGTTCCAACATTTCTACGGAATCCAAACTGATCTTCCCCGAGATCGGCTTCTACCTGTTTTTCCATTCGACTGTAAAGAATATGTGTTAGTACTTTGCAGCCGTGACTTATTAAACTGATAGTTCTGTAATTTTCACATCTGTCAACACTTGCTTTCTTTGGGATTGGAATTATTATATTCTTCTTGAATTCTGAGGGTATTTCGCCGGTCTCATACATCTTGCACACCAGGTGGTAGAGTTTTGTCAGGGCTGGCTCTCTCAAGGCTGTCAGTAGTTCTAATAGAATGTTGTCTACTCCCGGGGCCGTGTTTCGACTTAGGTCTTTCAGTGCGTAGTTATTCTATATATTATACATGATCTGGCGGACAGTGTGGGCAGAAATCTGTGGCTGTTTGCTGATGACGCTGTGGTATACGCTAAGGTGTCGAAGTTGAGTGCCTACGGGAAGATACAACATGACGTAGGCAAAATTTCTAGTTGTTGTGGTAAACGAATGGCAGCTAGTTCTAAACGTAGAAAAATGTAAATTATTGCGGATAAGTAGGGAAAATAAACCCGTAATGTGCGGGTACAATATTAGCGGTGTCCCGCTTGACACAGTCACGTGGTTTAAATATCATGGCGTAACGTTGCAATCCGATACGAAATGGAATTAGCATGCGAGGATTGCGGTAGGGAAAGCGAATGGTTGGCTTCGGTTTATTGGGAGAATTTTGGAAAGAGTGGTTCACCTGTAAAGGAGACCGCATATAGGACGCTGGTGTGACCTATTCTTGAGTGCTGCTCGAGAGTTTGGGACCGCCACCAAATCGGATTAAAGGAAGATATCGAAGCAGTTCATAGATGGGTGGCTAGATTTGTTACTGATAGGATCAGACAATACACATGTGTTACGGACATTATTTGGGAACTCAAATGGGAATCCCTGGAGGGGAGGGCGACGCTCTTTTCACTGTACACTATTGCGAAAATTTAGAGAACTGTCATTTGAAACTGACTGCAGAACGCTCCTATTGCCACCAACATACATTTCGCGTAAGGACCACAAATATGAGATACGAGAAATTAGGGCTCATACAGACGCGTGTAGATAGTCGTTTTTCCCTCGTTCTATCTGCGAGTAGAACAGGAAAGTAAATGGCTTGTAATGACACAGGGTACTCTTCGCCATTCACAGTACGATGGCTTGAGGGGTATTCACGTAGATGTAGATATCTGGCGAATGTAGCACCAGCAGGTACCAGAGAGTTTGCTGCAGGCACAATGTCCCATCGTTATGTTGCAGGCGCCTTAGAAGTGCGGCAACCCGTTGCACACTCCTGTGTGGTTAGTAGCTGGGCCGTAGGAGACACCTAGATTGCGCCAGTATTCAATCTCGACAGCCCAGATTTTGTAGTTGTCGTGGTCATATCTGAAACTGTCAGTAACATAGACTGGGTCTGGCTCCAGCCAGCCATATGCTTTCAGGCGAAGTTGCTACCACCAAAACTGGACACTCAAGCTGATTGTGTCCCATACTCCCAAATCAGCCCAGTAGCTGTGGTAAATCTGGCTATTGTAACCGCCAATAATGAAATGGTTCTCCAACATCTGTGATGTATATATGCAGACTGAAGAGACGAATGAAAATTTGTACTAAGACAGGGCTTCGAACTCGTGTCTCCTGCTCACTAGGCAGATGCACTAACCACTACGCCACCCTGGTACAGTGGCTTTGCGCAACTGTACGCACTACGCTAGTATGTCTCCTTATTCAATCCAAATTCCGTTTCGCACCTCAGCCTGCTTGGTATTCCCCATTGCAGAGGCTCTCCAACTATGCTGGAACAGGATCTCGTCATCGAACGGAACGGTGGATAAAATGAAACCATATGGCTCCAGTGATCTGTTTCACGGTAGCGTAGAGGTCAGCGCATCTGCCTAGTGAGCAGGAGACACGAGTTCGAACCCCTGCTTTAGTACAAATTTCCATTCGTCTCTGCATATATATACATCATATATGTTGGAGAATCATTTGATTATTGGCGGTTACTAAATATGTATATACACGGTGGTCCATTTGGTCCATTGATAGTGACCGGGCCAAATATCTCACTAAATATGCATCGAACGAAAAAACTACAAAGAACGAAACTCGTCTAGCTTGAAGGGGGAAACTAGATGGCGCTATGGTTGGCCCGCTAGATGGCGCTGCCTTAGGTCAAACGGATATTAACGGCGGTTTTTTAAATAGGAACCCCCATTTTTATTACATATTCGTGTAGTACGTAAAGAAATATGAATGAAACTTCATGGCAGATTAAAATTGTGTGCCGGACCGAGACTCGAACTTGGGACCTTTGCCTTTCGCGGGCAAGTGCTCTACCAACTGAGCTACCCAAGCACCACTCACGCCCCGTCCTCACAGCTTTAATTCTGCCAGTACCTCGTCTCCTACCTTCCAAAGGCACTGGCAGAAGTAAAGCTGTGAGGACGGGGCGTGAGTCGTGCTTGGGTAGCTCACTTGGTAGAGCACTTGACCGCGAAAGGCAAAGGTCCCGAGTTCGAGTCTCGGTCCGGCACACAGTTTTAATCTGCCAGGAAGTTTCATATCAGCGCACACTCCGCTGCAGAGTGAAAATCTCGTTCTAGAAATATGAATGTTTTAGTTGGGCCACATTTTTCACTTCGTGATAGATGGCGCTGTAACAGTCACAAACGCATAAGTAAGTGGTATCACGTAACATTCCTCCAGTGCGGACGGTATTTGCTTCGTGATACTTTACCAGTGTTAAAATGGACCGTTTACCAATTGCGGAAAAGGTCGATGTCGTGTTGATGTTTTTCTATTGTGATCAAAATGCCCAACGGGCGAGTGCTATGTGTGCTGCTCGGTATCCTGGACGACATCGTCCAAGTGTCCGGACCGTTCGCCGGATAGTTACGTTATTTAAGGAAACAGAAAGTGTTCAACCACATGTGAAACGTCAACCACGACGTGCAACAAATGATGATGCCCAAGTAGGTGTTTTAGCTGCTGTCGCGGCTAATCCACACATCAGTAGCAGACAAATTGCGCGAGCCATGTGGTCCAGCCGACTGCGTGCCTGGGAATTCCATGGTGACGCTGTGTCGATGAAGGAGACATGCCGAAAGTGCCAAAGATGGCGGACTTTGTGAAACCTTAATGGCAGACATTTCACAGTTCGTTAAGAAAATAATAGTACTCAGATGAATCATGATACCTCAAAAAGAAACATGTAGAAAACCATTATTTGCGCGACGATTCTGATGGTGTAATCAGATTTTCAATATCTTTATTAGCTTAAAGTTTAGTATTTGACGATAAATTATACAAGTAACACCCAGCAACGAATCTCCAAAATCTAAACGGTTCATCCGATTTTCTCGATCGAAGTGTCTCTAGAAAGCTATTAGTGTAAACCTAAATTGCTATGAATTACAGGCATGTAACTTAAATAGTACATGAGTTATTGGAGGTCAAAGTGGCCAATTACTATCGATCGCGTCAGGTCCTCCCCACTTCCATACAGTCTCTCCAGTTGTCCTTTTTGCAACGATCACTGTGATTGGCTAGAGCGCTCCCGCTCTGTCTCCAAGCCAACGCACACTCACAAACATAATCAAACAGATTTGAAATACTGTGTTTACATTTAAATAAATTGAAATTAAATAAATATTCCTAGGGCTGGACCATAAACACGCTCTAACACACTTTATTAAATACATAAACAAATTAAATAAACATATATCAAAGGAATAGAACAGAAGTAAGCCAGTACACTAATGTCTCTGTACTTTCTAAAACACAGTAAATAATTGACCAATTTCTTCATGAATAGTATATATCGGATGTAAACAAAGACACAGATGAATAACTATATTTATAAGCAACTTGACCTAGTAGATAGTGTCGGAAGTCCATGCGGCTTTTCGCGGATGATGCTGTAGTATACAGAGAAGCAGCATTAGAAAGTTGCAGCGAAATGCAGGAAGATCTGCAGCGGATAGGCACATGGTGCAGGGAGTACCAACTGAACCCTAACATAGACAAATGTAATATATTGCGAATACATAGAAAGAAGGATCCTTTATTGTATGAGTATATGATAGCGGAACAAACAATGGTAGCAGTTACTTCTATAAAATATCTGGGAGTATGCGTACGGAACGATTTGAAGTGGAATTATCATATAAAATTAATTGTTGGTAAGGCGGGTGCCAGGTTGAGATTCATTGGGAAAGTCCTTAGAAAATGTAGTCCATTAACAAAGGAGGTGGCTTACAAAACACTCGTTCGACCTGTACTTGAGTATTGCTCATCAGCGTGGGATCCGTACCAGGTCGGGTTGAGAGAGGAGATAGAGAAGATCGAAAGAAGAGCGGCGCGTTTCGTCCCAGGGTTATTTGGTAAGCGTGATAGCGTTACGGAGATGTTTAGCAAACTCAAGTGGCAGACTCTGCAAGAGAGGCGCTCTGCATCGCGGTGTAGCTTGCCGTCCAGGTTTCGAGAGGGTGCGTTTCTGGATGAGGTGTCGAATATATTGCTTCCACCTACTTATACCTCCCGAGGAGATCACGAATGTAAAATTAGAGAGATTCGAGCGCGCACGGAGGCTTTCCGGCAGTCGTTCTTCCCGCGAACCATACGCGACTGGAATAGGAAAGGGAGGTAATGACAGTGGCACTTAAAGTGCCCTCCGCCACACACCGTTGGGTGGCTTGCGGAGTATAAATGTAGATGTAGACGTAGTAACCGACCTAGCAACTGCGCCAGACACTAGTTTTCTTATGAAGGCGTTGCGGGCCGCAGTGCTGTATTCTGCCTGTTTACGTATCTCTGTATTTGAACACGAATGCCTACACTAGTGGTACTTCCGTGTATTTGTAGCACAAAAGTGTTTCCCTTTGATCATTACATAAAAACTGAAATGTGCGCCCTGCAATGCATTAGTCGTGTGCGCCTATTCCTTTATTGAACCCTTCCACCTGACACACAGTCCCCTGTGTGGAGAGCTGTTTGAACAGCAGCACGTCATTCTCAATGGAGAGAAGTCTTCCGAAGTAAGAGTGATTTCAGGTGTGCTGCAGGGGAGTGTCGTAGGACCGTTGCTATTCACAATGTACATAAATGACCTTGTGGATGACATCGGAAGTTCACTGAGGTTTTATGCAGATGATGCTGTGGTGTATCGAGAGGTTGTAAAAGTGGAGAATTGTCCTGAAATGCAGGAGGATCTGCAACGAATTGACGCATGGTGCAGGGAATGGCAATTCAATCTCAATGTAGACAAGTGTAATGTGCTGCGAATAGAGAGATAGATCCCTTATCATTTAGCTACAAAATAGCAGGTCAGCAACTGGAAGCAGTTAATTCCATAAATTATCTGGGAGTACGCGTTAGGAGTGATTTAAAATGGAATGATCATATAAAGTTGATCGTCGGTAAAGCCGATGCCAGACTGAGATTCATTGGAAGAATCCTAAGGAAATGCAATCCGAAAACACAGGAAGTAGGTTACAGTACGCTTGTTCGCCCACTGCTTGAATACTGCTCAGCAGTGTGGGATCCGTACCAGATAGGGTTGATAGAAGATATAGAGAAGATCCAACGGAGAGCAGTGCGCTTCGTTACAGGAACATTTAGTAATCGCGAAAGCGTTACGGAGATGATAGATAAACTCCAGTGGAAGACTGTGCAGGAGAGACGCTCAGTAGCTCGGTACGGGCTTTTGTTAAAGTTTCGACAACATACCTTCACCGAAGAGTCAAGCAGTATATTGCTCCCTGCTACGTATATCTCGCGAAGAGACCATGAGGATATAATCAGAGAGATTAGAGCCCACACAGAAGCATACCGACAATCCTTCTTTCCATAAACAATACGAGACTGGAAAAGAAGGGAGAACCGATAGAGGTACTCAAGGTACCCTCCGCTACACACCGTCAAGTGGCTTGCGGAGTATGGATGTAGATGTAGATGTAGACTGGATGACGGACAGCCGCCTGCCTTTGTGTGTTGGCAGTGTCCCTGCGGCCGGCGGTGACGGGGGAATCATGGCCGAAGGTGTTCGGTGCTCTGCTGCTCCACGAGTACCAGCTGGAGAGCTTCCACTTCCACTGGGGCCACCGCTTCTCCAGGGGCAGCGAGCACGTCCTCAACAGCATCAGGTAAGCGGTGCACGTGCTCAAGATCAACTAGCGTTCGTCATAAAGGCAGCTTTGTCGTTAATCGTGAACCAATAGATAGTTCCGCAGTACTCTGACCGTTTATAGTGACCGAGCGAGGTGGCGCAATGGTTAGCACACTGGACTCGCACTCGGGAGGACGACGGTTTAAACTTGCCCTGGCCATCCTGATTTAGGTTTCCGTGCTTTCCCTAAATCGCTTCAGGCAAATGCCGGGATGGTTCCTTTGAAAGAGCACGACCGATTTGCTTCCCCATTCTTCCCTGATCTCATGGGACCGAAGACCTGGCTGTTGGTCCTCTCCCACCAATCAACCAACCAGCCCTTTGTAGCGTTAATCTATCTTTCCTTCTTTCTGTTGTACACATACACACTACTGGCCATTAAAATTCCTACACCACGAAGATGACGTGCTACAGTCGTGAAATTTAACCAAAAGGAAGAAGACGCTGTCATATGCAAATGATTAGCTTTTCAGAGCATTCGCACAAGTTTGGCGCCGGTGGTGACACCTACACCGTGCTCACATGAGGAAAGTTTCCAACCGCTTTCTCATACACGAACAGCAGTTGACCGGTGTTGCCTGGTGAAACGTTGTTGTGAAGCCTCGTGTAAGGAGGAGAAATGCGTACCATCACGTTTCCGACTTTGATAAAGGTCGGATTGTAGCCTATCGCGATTGCGGTTTATCGTATCGCGACATTGCTGCTCGCCTCGGTCGAGTTCCAATGACTGATAGCAGATTATGGAATCGGTGGGTTCAGGACGGTAATCTGAACGGCCTCGTATCACTAGCAGTCGAGATGACAGGCCCTTATTCGCATGGCTGAAGCGGATCGTGCAGCTACGTCTCGATCCCTGAGCCAACAGATGGGGACGTTTGCAAGACAACAACCATTTGCACGAACAGTTCGACGATGATAGCAGCAGCCCGGACTATCAGCTCGGAGACCGTGGCTGCGGTTACCCTTGACGCTGCATCACAGACAGGAGCGCCTGCGATGGTGTACTCAACGACGAACCTGGGTGCACGAATGGCAAAACGTCATTTTTTCAGATGAATCCAGGTTCTGTTTACAGGATCATCGCGGTGAACGAACATTGGAAGTGTGTATTCGCCATTGCCATACTGGCATATCAACCGGCGTGATGGTATGGGGTGCCATTGGTTACAAGTCTCGGTCACCTCTTGTTCGCATTGACGGCACTTTGAACTGTGGACGTTACATTTCAGATGTAGCTCTACCCTTTATTCGATCCGTGCAAAACCCTGCACTTCAGCAGGATAATGCACGACTGCATGTTGCAGGCCCTGGCCAGCACATTCTCCAGATCTCTCACCAATTCAAAACGTCTGGTCAATGGTGGCCGAGCAACTGGCTCGTCACAATACGCCAGTCACTACTCTTGATGAACTGTGGTGTCGTGTTGATGCTGCATGGGCAGCTGTACCTGTACACGCCATCCACGCTCTGTTTGACTCAATGCCCAGGCGTATCAAGGCCGTTATTACGGCCTGAGGTGGTTGTTCGGGGTACTGATTTCTCAGGATCTATGCACCCAAATTGCGTGAAAATGTAATCACATGTCAGTTCCAGTATAATATATTTGTGCAACGAATACACGTTTATCATCTGCATTTCTTCTTGGTGTAGCAATTTTAATGGTCAGTAGTGTATTAAATAAAGGCAGTCAATGTGGTTCTGTCTGTATGTTTGAGCTAATCTCAGCAACTACTGTAGGGAGTTTGATAATGTTCTCTCTAGCAGGTAGATCAATTCACAAGGAAGGGCCGGCCGCAGTGGCCGAGCAGTTCTAGGTGCTTCAGTCTGGAACTGTGGGACTGCTACTGTCGCAAGTTCGAATCCTGCCTCGGGCATGGATGTGTGCGATGTCCTTAGGTTTCTAAGTTGTAGGGGACTGATGACCTCTGATGTTAAGTTCCATAGTGCTCAGAGCCATTTGAATCACAAGGAAGGTTTGTGCATATGTTCTATAAATATTTCGTGCAAACTGGTTGAACTCTGATGAATTAACCACAACCACCCTTGTGATAACCGTGGAGCATAATCTGTCGCCAGCTCACTGGTCGGCAAAGACGAAGCTCGAGGATCGATTAGTGGACGCTGGATCAAGCGCGCCTATCACGAGAAGGGCCAGAGACACACTGATAAGCAACATGCCGCCAACACCCTTTCAACACCATGTATTTAGGCCGCTGCTGCTGAGTGGAGGGCCTCAGTGACTCACTCTTCTAGTTTGACGTCTGTCAGTATCTTCACAGGGCGGGCTCAGTTCATCGCAGGCTATGACAGTACGTAGTGACCAGATTAGTGCCTGCAATGCGACTAGCAGTGAGGCTAAAATTTGTAATAGCAAGATTACCGATATTTTCTGCAAGAGGACTATTACTGATGAGCTTGTACCACGGATCTGGACTCTAGTCAAGTAGTAGCGTCAACTCAACAAAGAACCGTATTAATCCACGTGTGCATTGGTGTTGTACAAAGAAAAGAGGATGCCGACCACACGTAAGAACATCCTCTCCCTTGCTTCCTTGTGGTACAAGACTATAAAAAGAGTGCCATTTCCATCTAGTGGTGAATGCCAGAACACCTTGCAAGCACATTTCTGTGTGACACTCGTGTCCAAACTGAATAGGTGCAGTAGCTCCACTTCCTTTGATACACCGACAAGTGGCAGAATGTATTCGGCATGGTGCACTGGTGGACACACATCATCGTATTCACATGTTATTTGTTTGCATACTCTGAAATTATACAGGGTGGTCCATTGATAGTGACCGGGCCAAATATCTCACGAAATAAGCATCAAACGAAAAACACTACAAAGGACGAAATTTGTCTAGCTTGAAGGGGGAAACCAGGTGGCACTATGGTTGGACCACTAGATGGCGCTGCCATAGGTCAAACGGATATCAACTGCGTTTTTTTTTTAAATAGGTGCCCCCATTTTTTATTACATATCCGTGTAATACGTAAAGAAATAGGAATGTTTTAGTTGGACCACTTTCTTCGCTTGGTGATAGATGGCGCTGTAATAGTCACAAACCTATAAGTACGTGGTATCACGTAACATTCCGCCAGTGCGGACGGTATTTGCTTCGTGATACATTACCCGTGTTAAAATGGACCATTTACCAATTGCGGAAAAGGTCAATATCGTGTTGATGTATGGCTATTGTGATCAAAATGCCCAACGGGCGTGTGCTATGTATGCTGCTCGGTATCCTGGACGACATCATCCAAGTGTCCGGACCGTTCGCCGGATAGTTACGTTATTTAAGGAAACAGGAAGTGTTCAGCCACATGTGAAACGTCAACCACGACCTGCATCAATTGATGATGCCCAAGTAGGTGTTTTAGCTGCTGTCGCGGCTAACCCACACATCAGTAGCAGACAAATTGAGCGAGAATCGGAAATCTCAAAAACTTCGGTGTTGAGAATGCTACATCAACATTGATTGCAGCCGTACCATATTTCTATGCAGCAGGAATTGCATGGCGACGACTTTGAACGTCGTGTACAGTTCTGCCACTGGGCACACGAGAAATTACGGGACGATGACAGATTTTTTGCACGCATTCTATTTAGCGACGAAGTGTCATTCACCAACAGCGGTGACGTAAATCGGCATAATATGCACTATTTGGTAACAGAAAATCCACGATGGCTGCGACAAGTGGAACATCATTGACCTTGGCGGGTTAATGTATGGTGCGGCATTATGGGAGGAACGATAATTGGCCCCCCATTTTACCGATGGCAATCTAAATGGTGCAATGAATACTGATTTCCTACGTAATGTTCTACCAATGCTACTACAAGATGTTTCACTGCGTGACAGAATGGCGATGTGCTTCCAACATGATGGATGTCCGGCATATAGCTCGCGTACGGTTGAAGCGGTATTGAATAGCATATTTCATGACAGGTGGATTGGTCGTCGAAGCACCATACCATGGCCCGCACGTTCACCCGATCTGACGTCCGCGGATTTCTTTCTGTGGGGAAAGTTGAAGGATATTTGCTATCGTGATCCACCGACAACGCCTGACAACATGCGTCAGCGCATTGTCAATGCGTGTGCGAATATTACGGAAGGCGAACTACTCGCTGTTGAGAGGAATGTCGTTACACGTATTGCCAAATACATTGAGGTTGACGGACATCATTTTGAGTATTTATTGCATTAATGTGGTATTTAGAGGTAATTACATTGTAACAGCATGCGTTCCCAGAAATGATAAGTTCACAAAGGTACATGTATCACATTGTAACAACCTAAATAAAATGTTCAAACGTACCTGTGTTCTGTATTTTAATTTTAAAAACCTACCTGTTACCAAGAGTTTGTCTAAAATTGTGAGCCGTATGTTTGTGACTATTACAGCGCCATCTATGACAAAGCGAAAAAAGTGGTCCAACCAATACATTCATATTTCTTTACGTACTACACGAATATGTAATAAAAAAGGGGTTCCTATTTTAACAAACGCAGTTGAGATCTGTTTGACCTATGGCAGCGCCATCTAGCGGGCCAACCATAGTGCCATCTGGTTTCCCCCTTGAAGCTAGACAAGTTTCGTCCTTTGTAGTCTTTCCGTTTGACGCTTATTTCGTGAGATATTTGGCCCAGTCACGATCAATGGACCACCCTGTATAACACAAACTGGACACAATTAATAACTGGGTTCTTTATTCATAAAGAAAGAGCTACTTAAAGTTCCATGTGCTGTTATGCAAGCGCTCTTCTGTGCAGTCCACGTAGCCTCAATGCTGTCGAAGTAGATGTCCGCTATGTTCACTGTAAGGCTGCTGTGTGCTGGCTGTCTCTGCACTAGAGGCGAGGTCTGCGGCTCATCCCGGTGACACGCCGGAACCCCACGGCATACAGACTCGAACTGACTGACTAACTGGACCTCCCGTCCACGGCGGCGATCCTAAATACTGGCGGCTGAGAGGGCGTTGGCGGCGCGTTTCCAGCGAGTCTTCCCATTGGCCTCCGTCGATACTCTCTTAACCTTTATGCCACACAGTGTGATGGCGCCAGCGTACGCCAGCACACATACTAACACCCAGCTCTTCGAACACAGTACACCCACCCGTTAAAATTATTGCGACACTGTACTCCTTCCCTGTGAGCGTATTCCCAGGGGTGCATTCAGCCCTGATGTCCCTTTTATGAATGAGAACGTGCGACTGTGACTGCATCGGACAGCGCAGGTGCAGGAGCTCTCGAAACGACAGGATGTCTGACGAACGGACCGGCCTGCCCGTTACCCACACTTAAATTCTATCGATTACCAGTGGGATGCGTTGGGTAGATGTACAGCACGTCCATACACACCAGCAACCATCCAGCTGTTGTCAAACGTGCTGGTAGAGGAATGGAATGCCCTACCACAAGAACTCCTTACCGATCTTGTGGCCTGTGTGGGAGCCCACCGCAGAGTGTGCATTCATGTCCATCGTGGCGGTAAGTTCCTATGGGACTAAACTACTGAGGTCGTCGGTCCCTAGGCTTACACAGTACATAATCTAGCTTACAATACCCAATTTGTTTGGCGGTACATGTACATCACGTCTTCCGATTTCCAGCCCATTCGGACAATTCCTTCATAGTGCGTCGATTTTTTTTCCTTTCTTTTGTCTTAGAGTGTATAATTAGCATGTTCAAATAGTGTTCTGTATTTCACTGATTTCATGCGGTCTGAACTACCTGCCTTGTCTGCTCCCTGTTCACAGGTTTCCGATGGAGATGCACATCGTCCACCGCAACATGAAGTACTCGTCGCTGAATGAAGCCATGCAGAAGCCAGATGGGCTCGTCGTCCTCGCTTTCTTCTTCCAGGTGAGCTCGTTTGATCGTCGAGGTTCTAAAATCCAAACTGAAGCTCAAAGTAGATGGGTGAACAACTGATGATGATACTGATCATCGTAATCTGTTGGACTGGGCACATGACAGCAAAGTCTTCAGCACCCAAATAAAGTTTTTTATAAGATGAATGTGAATAAAAGACACAGAATAATAAAACTTCAGCATAAAAGGGAAATGAAGACATAAGCAGCCATTGGGCATTAAATACATCAATGAGGAAAGTTGAAAATTTTGACCAGACCTGGACTCAAACCAGGACTTTTCCATTTCTAGTGGTTGGTTGCCTTGAGCACCTTTTTTTCTTGTTAATCTCATTTTGTTCATAATTGATCGTTGTATTTGTTTGGGGCGTACGTCCTATGACACTTGTCGAAGTCCATCATTGATACATTAACTCAGTTTTTTTTCTTTTTTATTACAAAGGGCAGCTACCCCTCTGACCGAACACGCTGAGCTACCGTGCTGGCTCCATCTTGGTCATTCGCACACGGTCCTCGACCGACTCAAATCTTCAACCTGTCCACACATTATTGACGTAGTTTCCCTGCCCATTACCCTCAGAACTCGCAACATTTCACTGATCCCTGTAAATTTCCTGCCTGAAAGAACAGAAGCCGCGTATTTACTTTGCTGTCTGTCAGACATTTTATATCACTGGTAATTTATCAAAGAATTTTAGTTGCAGAATTTTGCACCCCGTTTCGTACTTAAAAAAAAGCAAACGTTAACGTGGGGTAATGAATGTCATTTTTCCTTCTGGTATTGTAATTATGTACATTATTGTTCATTTTGAACTGCAGTGGATTATTTAAAACAAACTTCGTGAGGGAATAAATATACTGGGAAGCAGTAGTGAGAATGCCCAACTCCTCAAACAGATGTCTCCAACATGATCGTGGGTGAGCAGTACATATTATTCGTACAGCATGTTTTTGAGCAACGAACACTTTCTTTCATAAGTAGGAGTTACCCCAGGGCATTATTCCATATGACATTACTGAATGAAAATATCCCAAATACTTCAACTTTCTGATTTCTCTCTCCTCAAGATCTACAATAATTCTAAATGCAAATGTAGCGGAGCTGTTTTAGGAGTTTCAAGGTATGCTTTCCCCTGTTCAAATTCTCATCAATATGGATGCCTAAGAATTTTGAAGCTTCCACCCTATTTATTATTTCCTCACCATGTGTTAAATTTACCAATCGTATAGTACCCCTAGATGTGCAGAACGGTATATGTTGTGTCTTTTTAAAACTGAGGGTGAAAACAGTCACAGAAAACCAATCAATGATACTTTCAAGGACATAGTTTACCATCTTTTCTGTTTCTGTATGTGTGCTTGGATTGATTACAATACTAGTGCCATCTGCAAAAAAGAATTAATTATGCTTGCTCTGTATTAGACTGGATATCATTTACATATTTGATGAACAATAGTGGCCCTTATATTGAGCCTTGGGGAACCCCATACGTGATTTCCCCTGTCTGAATTACTAAGTACAATTTCCTGCACTCTTTTGGTTAGATTTGATGTTATCCAGTTGTAGGCTATATCATCGATCAGATACAGCTTCAATTACTGTAATTCACACAGTCAAATTCCAATGTTTTATTTTTTATACTTGTAGAATTTGTTGCATGAACATGTAAATGGCAGTCCCAGTAGAGAAACTCTTCTGAAATCCAGACTGCGATTTATTGAGGATATTATTGTTGCTCAGGTGAGATACTAATACAGAACACATTACCTTCTCAACAATTTGAAAAATGGTACTAGCAGTGAAATAGGTCTGTAGTTATTGACACCTGTCCTACGACCTTTCTTAAATAAATGCTTGACAACGGCATATTTCAGTCAGTATCTTCCGTTTTCATATATCGTGTGTAATAGTAGAGATAGTAGTGCCGTTCTTATGGTGGAACGCACCTTGAACCAGTACCCTGTGAGCATCGGAGAGTCAAGGTCATGTCTTTGTTCCTCCCAGAGCCACGTGCTTTCAAACTGTCTGCTACAATCACAAGTCCCGCCGGTTGTGAGTTACATTCTCTAATAAAGTTTCTTGTCGCAAAAAACTAAAAAGCTAGTGAAATTCATGGCGAACTCTGTGGAGTTTATGGGCCAAATGTAATGAGTGAAGGTAGTGCAAAAAATTGGCCAGGTGCAACTAGCACTCACGCTGTGAGGGCTCCGTACAAACTTAATTATGTATATAGACAGTTCATCCATCCTGGGACTCGAGATTCTTGGCGATTTATTGCCTCTTATGCTGCCCTCAATACTGGCAAGATATCGCATCTCAGAATTCCGAGGCTTTCCAGAATGTTTTAATTTTAAGTTTGAAGTCGGATAAAAAATGTCAAAACATTTTTTTTTCATGAGATATGATTGCAAATTAACAATTTCCTGATTTGTTTCCCTTTACGTGTACTGTGAAACCATACTTCTTCCAAATTTCATGATTCTAGGTTAACGGAAAGTACCCTATACATTTTAATGAGTAAGTTTTCGAGTATCAAAATACGTGACGTAAAAAACTGTACCTTTTGATTGCACTACTTAGAAGTTCAGCTTTTTTACACTTGCAAAAAGCGGTAGACCATGGTATGTGACATAAATTTTAACTGTATACTTCTTCTTGTTCCTGAGAAACAGGCGTCTCAACAGACGGGTCGACAGACTTACGGTTAGTCAGATAACAAATAACAAAAGAAATATTTTTTCGTATGATATAATTACAAATTGAGAATTCTCGGGTTTTTTCCCTTTACTTCCAGTGTGAAAGCTTGCCGCCTGCCAAATTTGATGATTTTAGGTCAACGGGAAGTATCCTATATAGTTTTTGATGAGTAAATTTGCGAGTATCAACATATGAGACACAAATGGCCGTATGTTCCGACTGCAGTGACTCTGAAGGTTACATTTATTACACTGGCAAGGGACCAGACACCTTACTA
The DNA here is from genome assembly GCF_023864345.2 of Schistocerca serialis cubense. Lineage (NCBI taxonomy): Eukaryota > Metazoa > Arthropoda > Insecta > Orthoptera > Acrididae > Schistocerca > Schistocerca serialis. The sequence goes on from NC_064649.1 coordinate 16,479,428, forward strand.
TGTGGCATAAAGTTCAGCTTGATACGTCTACCCGTTCATGAGAGAAAGGGATCTTGATGGATGGACAAACAGACCAACAGTCAGACAACAAATACCAAAAAAAAATTATTTCTTGGTGTGAAATAATCACAAATTAACAGTTTTCGGATTTTTTCGTTTACTTATACAGGGTTATTACAAATGATTGAAGCGATTTCACAGCTCTACAATAACTTTATTATTTGAGATATTTTCAAAATGCTTTGCACACAAATACAAAAACTCAAAAAGTTTTTTTAGTCATTCACAAATGTTCGATATGTGCCCCTTTAGTGATTCGGCAGACATCAAGCCGATAATCAAGTTCCTCCCACACTCGGCGCAGCATGTCCCCATCAATAAGTTCGAAAGCATCGTTGATGCGAGCTCGCAGTTCTGGCACGTTTCTTGGTAGAGGAGGATTAAACACTGAATCTTTCACATAACCCCACAGAAAGAAATCGCATGGGGTTAAGTTGGGAGAGCGTGGAGGCCATGACATGAATTGCTGATCATGATCTCCACCACGACCGATCCATCGGTTTTCCAATCTCCTGTTTAAGAAATGCCGAACATCATGATGGAAGTGCGGTGGCGCACCATCCTGTTGAAAGATGAAGTCGGCGCTGTCGGTCTCCAGTTGTGGCATGAGCCAATTTTCCGCGGGCTACGCGTGAAACTTGTCCGCACGCGTTCAACCGTTTCTTCGCTCACTGCAGGCAGACCCGTTGATTTCCCCTTACAGAGGCATCCAGAAGCTTTAAACTGCGCATACCATCGCCGAATGGAGTTAGCAGTTGGTGGATCTTTGTTGAACTTCGTCCTGAAGTGTCGTTTCACTGTTATGACTGACTGATGTGAGTGCATTTCAAGCACGACATACGCTTTCTCGGCTCCTGTCGCCATTTTGTCTCACTGCGCTCTCGAGCGATCTGGCGGCAGAAACCTGAAGTGCGGCTTCAGCTGAACAAAACTTTATGAGTTTTTCTACGTATCTGTAGTGTGTCGTGACCATATGTCAATGAATGGAGCTACAGTGAATTTATGAAATCGCTTCAATCATTTGTAATAGCCCCGTAGTGTCAAAACTTGCTTCTTGCTACATTTCATGATTCTAGGCCAACTGGACATACCCTACACGTTTTGATAAGTCGGTTTACGAGTATCAAAATAAGTGACATAAATGGCCGTATGTTCGTACTGCATTGACTTGCAAGCTTACCTTCATTATACCGCCAAGGGACCATAGACCTTAGTATGTGACATCAGTTTCAACCCGCTCCTGAGAAAAATGGTTTTCGACAGTTGGACAGACAGACAGCAGACAGTTGGACAACAACGTGGCCCTATAAAGGTTCCGTTTTTATCGAGTGTGGTATGGAACCCTAAAAGGTGGTGCCGTACGTTGAAAAATAGGTGAACAAATATCCGTAATTAGGAGGAAAGCAGTCGACCGAGTACCGTGAGTGCAGATCTGATGCGTTTGGTTGACGAAAATGTTAGAGAAAACCACAGATTTACCATCTCGGAGCCTTTGGGTTAATTTTCCACTGATTAGTCGTGCTCTTCTTGTACGAAGTAATTACCGAAGATTTGGGCTACCGGAAATTTAATGCCATGTGTATGCCTAAACTCCTTTCTTAAAAACAAAAGACTGTCTTTTTTGTGCGTTATGAAAAAAAGAGGAAGATCGTGGCAGGAGAAGAAACGTGGGTGCAGTATGTGAATGCAGAAGTAAAACTTCAGCCAATGCAGTGGGGCAATATATGGTCGCCGGAAAAGCCCACAATGTGTCGTCAAACACTTTGACTCAGGGCAACTGTCTTATGGGACAGGAGAGAAATTTTGCCAGTGCGCTTCTTGGCGACGTGACGACTGTGGGCTGAGGATTACACGGCGGCCGGTCGGTCCGTTGGGCCTTCATGGTCTGTTCGGGCGGAGTTTAGTTTAGTTTTAGTTCTTGGAGACATGTGCCACAGTTAACGCTGAAAGTTATCCTAACATACTAACAAATTTGCGAAGGGCCATTCGAAACTGACATTGTGGTATGTTGACCTCTGGCGAGATTTTCGTGCATGACAATGCCTGCCTGCATGCAATGCGACGTACCGTGGAAAAAAAAAAAAAAAGCGAGAGTTCAAATGAGAAGTATTTGATCACTCTCACCCCCCCCCCCCCCCACACACACACAACCCTGATTTGGCGCCTAACGATCATCATCTCTTCATGCACACGAAGAAGCGGTTGGCCCGAAGCGCTTTGGCAATGACAAAGCGTTGAAAACCATTGACGTAGATTAGCTTCGGTATAGATGGGCTGTATTCTCCGATTGCAGAATTTCAAACTCATCAAACGCTACGAAAGATGTCTCACCGAGAGATCTCTTGATGGGGCTGGAAACTACGCGGAAAATTAAATTAAAATTAAATTTTAAGTAGTATTGTATGATAAAATCGATAACTTCATTTACATGTTTTTAAAAAATAAACAGCAGTTGCTTTATGGACAACCCTTGTACAGGCACCGACAAAAAGATCTCTTGTATTTCGAAAGGTAGTTACAAACAAACAAAAAAGGAAGATTCAGAGAAAATATTTTTATTTTTGAACAACAAATACTAAGGAATTCTACATTACATAGATTTAAAAATTATTTCCGGTAAATGGTGTCCTCCATTGTTGATACATTGACGAAGCATTTCCCACAAGTTATCCATAATTGTTAGTGTCCTTTCCAGTGGAATGGCAGCCACTTCCTGGGTGATTGTCTCCTTGTCCTTGCATTGTTGAGAGGTGAGATTTGTACACTTGAGCCTTTAAGTATCCGCAGGGCCGTCCTTAACCTATTGGAGGCCCTAGGCACATTAGGATAATGGAGCCCCTATGAGCTTGACAGAGCACTATTTTGTTGAAATAGACAAAGAAAGTAGGTAAGCGAGGTTTTAGATATATTTTTATTTCTTTACAGTCACATTAAATAAATAGATAATATAATCGACAAGAGTGACTCTTTTAGCATTCACAGGTTAGGGCTTAATAATCTATGCTGATTGAAGAGGTACCCTTCTAGATTTAAGGCGGACAAAATCGTTAATTAGTTCTTCAAAAGCTATATTTTTGAGCATATCATATTTTATGGACATCAGCGATGAACTGGTTAATCACTCTTGAAGTATTGTACTTCTTAATTCATTTTTTTATTATTTTCAGTTTGGAGAAGGAGCATTCCGCACTGCAGTTGGTTACCATCATGCTCAAAAAGATTGTCAACGCGGTTTCTTCATTTGGAAATGTGTCTTCAATTTTGTTTTCTTTGAAAACGTGATATATTTCCAATATCCCACTATTTCTTATTTTTACTATGAACAATTTTCAAGTATTCAGTTAAATGCAGACATTCCGGTTCCAACTCCTGTTCGTTAACGTCTTCATAATAAATTGCAGCAAATTCATTGTAACTTAGTCTCCACTCTTCGGAATTAAGAGTAGCGAAAAAATAAACCAAAACGTTGACTAACAGTCTCATACGAGCTTCATCGCTGTTATAGATGAACGCTCAGGGTATCAATTATGGGAAGAAAGGTTTCTATTTTGAATTTCTCTTTTTCCATTCAGTTGGACTGACGGTGCAGAGCCATAAAAAAAAAATTCTGGCGTGAACTTCTGCGTTTCGTACTTTGAGATACGTCCTTATAATCAGATTCCGGATTTTTTCCTTTGGCGGGCGATTCGAAGTCTTCAAATTTATCCCAGAGATTAATGATAAAATCATCAAGTGGAGCGAATAAATTAGTTGCAACGTGCAGTGTTGTTGTTTCTTTCTGAAGACAATAACTCGTTTTGGTTCAAAATGGTTCAAATGGCTCTGAGCACTATGGGACTCAACTGCTTTTTTTTTTTTTTTTTTTTTTTTTTTTTTTACTGCTGAGGTCATTAGTCCCCTAGAACTTAGAACTAGTTAAACCTAACTAACCTAAGGACATCACAAACATCCATGCCCGAGGCAGGATTCGAACCTGCGACCGTAGCGGTCTTGCGGTTCCAGACTGCAGCGCCTTTAACCGCACGGCCACTTCGGCCGGCTAACTCGTTTTGTCTATTCTTTCCAATAAAGAGCGCCGATTTTCCGTTAGTATAATAAATTCTAGCTTTCCCGTTTTTCTCGACAGACTAAGGGCTTCATCTCCAGTTTCTCTTGCGTGTTCTGTATCTTCTGTGACGGACATCAAAGTTTCTATAATTTGTTTATGTCGTTCATGCAAGGCGCTTACTGCATCAGCTCGGGATAACCATCTGATCTATGAAAGACTTTTAATGGCTTTTTTTGAACCTAAATGTTCTGTCAATGTATGTCATCGGTGGGTAGTCCTCGAAAAAAAGTTGTACACTTTCTGAACCACTTCAAAAAAACTTGGTTGCCTTTGATACACACCCAGTAGCTTGGACACCTACAAAGTTTAGTGAATGTCCCGCACATGAAACAAAGGTGGAAAATTCATATTTCTCCTTAATTCTTGCTTGTAGACCAGTATACTTCCCCGACATATTTGAAGCATTGTCCTCTGCAATCTTTTATGGGAATATCATGATTCCTCTAAAAATTCAAGATGGTTTCCGCTAAATACAAAGATTTATGGTCTTTAATAAGAATAAATTCCAGGAACCTTTCACCAGGGGCACGATCTTTTAAGTATCGAATTACAAACATGAGACAGATCGGGCGTACTGTCAACGCTAATGGAAAAATATTTTGCTAATTTAACTTCATTTATAATTTTTAGGGCGTTTTGCCATGACATCAATAAACTCATTACAGATATTCGTTGAAAAGTAAGAAATGTTACCTTTTCCAGTATTCCCAAATTTTGGTAAGTGATCTGCAAGAAATGGATCGAATTTACTCAATAATTCCATACGTCCTAAATAATTTACGTTGTTGGGAGATCCTAGCATTTCATTGTCGCCGCGAAATAGAGGCCCTCTGATCCCAAAAATGTTACTACAGCTACAATCCGCTTTAGTGCATTCCTCCAGTAATCCACTTCTTTTCGATGTTGAGATAATAAGTCTACAGAGAGTGCCTATCAACCGGGGAGGGGGTGGGGGTGGGGGGAGAGGGGCAGTCGCCCCCCTCCACTTCAAACTCCGGGAAGGCGAGATACGGTTTCTGCCCCCCCCCCTCCACCTCCCCCCAAATTGACTTGGAGTTTTATTTAATCTATAGGCAGAGCCAATGAATAAACTATGATGCTGTCAAGAAATATGGGATCAGTATTTTGTTGGCAGTGATTTTTGCTTTTGGCTGAAGTAGCTTGTAACACCCAGCTTCTGTCCTTTCCCTTCGTCCATTTTTCAATATGTGACTCCTAATGGGGGACAACCTCCGTATGAATATGTAAAAAAATTCTGCGTAGCGCTTTCGAAAAGTAGTTGAGACTGATCGAGCCCTCACGGCGGGCTATGTCTTATACCCTACAGTGGCCAGTGCGCCGAATCTGGGGGAGGAGCCCCAGACTTACTCCAGATATCTTTACTGTAAATATCTGATTTTGCTGTCCCTTTACGGTGTTAACAGTCATCCTCTGCACCTGCGTAATAATATATTGTTCAAAACAAATATTGCCACCACCCTCATTACTTACAATTCGGTTCCCCTGGAATCTAAGACCATACAAGTTCGCAGATCTGCAGGTGGTGCAAAACTATTTTTGATCAGTTTAGTCTCGCGGTGACGCGGGCAGAAGCCACGTGCCGGTCCATTCGAATTGACAATCACCGGCATGCGATGCCCTAACAGCAGTCGGTACTCCTAACCTGGCTCGCCGCGACGACAATGTCCGCCGCATTCTACGAACTATACAACATTTTAGAAAAACAACGTAAAAACCCATCTACATCTACATCCATACTCCGCAAGCCACCTGACGGTGTATGGCGTTGGGTACTTGGAGTACCTCTATCGGTAGCCCCTTCTATTCCAGTCTCGTATTGTTCGTGGAAAGGAAGATTTTCGTTATGCCCCTGTGTGGGCTCTAATCTCTCCGATTTTATCCTCATGGTCTCTTCGCGAGATATACGTAGGAGGGAGCAATATACTGCTTGAGTCCTCGGTGAAGGCCGGCCGAAGTGGCCGTGCGGTTAAAGGCGCTGCGGTCTGGAACCGCAAGACCGCTACGGTCGCAGGTTCGAATCCTGCCTCGGGCATGGATGTTTGTGATGTCCTTAGGTTAGTTAGGTTTAACTAGTTCTAAGTTCTAGCGGACTAATGACCTCAGCAGTTGAGTCCCATAGTGCTCAGAGCCATTTGAACCAACCTCGGTGAAGGTACGTTCTCGAAACTTCATCAAAAGCCCGTACCGAGCTACTGAGCGTCTCTCCTGCAGTCTCTTCCACTGGAGTTTATCCATCATCTCCGTAAAGCTTTCGTGATTACTAAATGATCCTGTAACGAAACGCGCTGCCCTCCGTTGGATCTCCTCTATCTCTTCTACCAACCCTATCTGGTACGGATCCCACACCAGTGAACAGTATTCAAGCAGTGGGCGAACAAGTGTACTGTAACCTACTTCCTTTGTTTTCGGACTACATTTCCTTAGGATTCTTCCAATGAATCTCTGTCTGGCATCTGCTTTACCGGCGATTAATTTTATATGGTCATGCCATTTTAAATCACTCCTAATGCCTACTCCCAGATAATTTATGGAATTAACTGCTTCCAGTTGCTGAACTGCTATATTGTAGCTAAATGATAAGGGATCTTCCTTTCTATGTATTCGCAGCACATTACACTTGTCTACATTGAGATTCAATTGCCATTTCCTGCACCATGCGTCAATTCGTTGCAGATCCTCCTGCATTTCAGTACAATTTTCCATTATTACAATCTCTCGATATACTACAGCATCATCCGCAAAAAGCCTCAGTGAACTTCCGATGTTATCCACAAGGTCATTTATGTGTATTGTGAATAGCAACGGTCCTACGACACTCCCCTGCGGCACACCTGAAATCACAGTAGATTTCTAGTCTCCAGAAAAGTCATTATACTCGAACATAACACGTGTTCCAACATTCTACAACTGATCGACGTTAGATATAGGTCTATAGTTCTGCACATCTGTTCGACGTCCCTTCTTGAAAACGGGGATGACCTGTGCCCTTTTCCCATCCTTTGGAACGCTACGCTCTTCTGGAGACCTACGGTACACCCAAATGTGAGGAGAGACAGTATTCTAACAGTCCCCCCCTTTTCCCTCCCTTCACGACCACCATGTCTTCACGCCGTAGCTACGTCGCTACGCATTGTAGCTCTGGAAACGAACGCGTAACGTGTACAGTGTAGCCAGTGGTTTTTCTCCTTTGCCATACAGAGATAAAGACACAAGCATTTGCTTTGCAGTTTCGAGGTGAATCTTTGTTGTGAAAGGTGTGTAATTATTTAATGTCATTTATTTGTCATAAATTTCCTGGCTCAATACTGATTATTCTCAGTAGTTCATTCAAGAACGTAAATGTAATTCTGTAGAGGTTCTAAAAGTAGCTCTTGCAAATCCTAGGACTATGGAAGCATTTGATATGCTGTTACAGAAATCCAAAAGGTTATTCTAAAAACCTAAATACGGAAGACCTAAATACCTCACGGCCAAGAAAATTACCAGCGAAATTGTAACACACTGTCTGTTCCCAATGAATTGTCTGAAGAACGAAAATTTAGGAAAAGTTTGTTTGAAATTCTTGAGCTCATTCTGAATGAGACTGATCAAAGGTTCAATCAAGAGGATTCAAAGCGACTATCCCATCTGCACGACATTGGGAAGAATTGCTTGGAGTACATACAACAGCCTTTAACCTGGACAGGCTTCATGCACAGCTCGAAATGCTGACAACCATTACGACTGGTATACAACCATGTAGATCCAGGGGACAAAGCCCCATATAGTGTTCTAGTGTAAGCAATACGATTAGTGTGTTGACTGCATCCCCATTTGTTGACGCAGGCCCAGGAGAAGAACAACCATGCGCTACGGCCCATCCTGGAGGTGCTGGAGCGCGTCAAGTTCCCCGGCGACAGCTCGCCACTGCACGTCAGCTTCTCACTGTCATCGCTGTTGACCGCCGACATGGACGCCTTCTACACGTACCGCGGCTCGCTCACCACGCCGCCCTGCTCCGAGTCCGTCACATGGGTCATCTTCCCGGATGCGTTGCCCATCTCCTTCAACCAGGTGAGCGGTCTACTTCCTCTCCACATAGCAGTCCAGTGCTTCTCAGAGGTCGGTCGGTCGTTTGAGTCACGGGACGGGACCAAACAGTGACGTCACCGATCCCGTCAGATTGGGGAAGGATGGGAAAGGGAGTCAGCCGTGCCCTCTCGAAGAAACCATCCCGACATTTGCCTGAAGCGATTTAGGAAAATCACGGAAAACCTAGATCAGGAACGCCGGACGCGAGTTTGAACTGTCATCCTCCTGAATACAGGTCCAGTGTGCTAACCACTGTGTCACCTCACACGGTGCTTCTCGGAGAACGTGATACCGGGAGTGATATCTACACTCCACAATACAATTAAAGGATCACATTTTCGAAAACCCGTAATTGTCTGTTATCACTGTAACACAGTAGTTTGAAACACGGCATAAAGGTGCATACAGCCATATTTCACCCTTTCTATTGACACCTTAGGTAGGGCTGTTTGAAGATCACATTTGGTTTGTGGGGCGCTCAACTGCGCAGTGGTCAGCGCCCGTACAAAGTCCCAATTTTTACACAGTCCAATTCTGACACATTCCAATCTAGCCAGTTTCACGAATGAGAATGATGATGAAATCATAAGTACAACACAAACACCCAGTCCCCAGGCAGAGAACCCAACCTGGCCAGGAATCGAACTCGGGACCCTATGATCCACAGGCAGCAACACTGACCACTAGACCACGAGCTGCGGACAGCTAGGGCTGTGTTGGAACACGGCTCAAGGTGTCTGAACAGTTTATGTCACAGTTCGGGAAATCTCGGGTCTGTTCGATCTTTTCAGTGGCCTGTGATCTAGTGCTTTTTATTGGTACTATCACAACGACCTGTCAGCGTTTTTAATGCACTACGGATTTAAGTAAAAAGAAAATAATAATAATAATAATAATAATAATAATAATAACCGTGAAATATGGACTGAAATATCTTCTAAGGTACAGGTCATGTGTAACAAAGGAAACTAATAAATAAATAAGTGTGTGCAATCATCATGATAGTACTACCTCCCAGATGGGTCTTGCCGCTGTAGTTCATTCTCACGATAAAAATTAAAATCACTTTATTATATTTTGTTACTTCGGCATTTAATTCTTGATTAAATGTCTTGATTGTTTCATCTGAATGTTGTCGTCTTGTTTTTAAAATGACTGGTAACGTTTCTCTCTGTTATTCTAATATGTGAACAGGGACTGAACTTACTATCTGTAAAGTGAAACCACCCCTTTTCTTGGGAAGTTGATTCCCACACATTTCACAGATGGAAATGACATTTCACACTGCAATGAAAAACAGAAAGACTTCCTGATAACATTTGACACTGGTGACACCCTCAGATGTTTCAGCCCTTCTCTTAGGACATTGTTGGGCTGCATTCCCATTAAATGCGATCTGACCGCTTTCGAGGGCAGCAGGACCTCAAGTTTTGCTCTTCGGTACAGATTGGAACCACCAGGTGCTGTTCAAAACCATTTGATGAAATGTAAATGCGATATTCACAGCAGGGGATGGTGGTTATGGGTTATTACCCTGCCTTTTTCGGAGCTCCTACGGCGGGGTCACGGGGAGGGTGGGGGGGGGGGGGGGAGGGGGTGTTGTAATATTGAGATGTGCTCGAGTAAATTTTATTTAAAAAAAATGTTGCCAGTAGATTTCGAATACGGAAGCCATTTGTGATCTCTTCTTCTCCATTTGGTGAAGTTCTTACTAAAAATGAGTTGAAAATTTTCCTCTGTTATCATTTAAGGGATACTCAAAATTTACAATTTTCGTAGGACCTTTCTGCACAATTTCATTTATTGTGGAGGATGTTAATGTATTAGGCCTAGTGACTGAGTCCGAATCTGTGGTTACTTCACAATTACTAGTACTAGGCCTATCAGAATATTGGATAGGAGGTGGTCCACATTCCAGAACTCGATGTTCACTTGTATCTAAAGCACCACACGATGTGAGGCTACTGCTAATGCCATCGTCCTTCAAGCACACTTCAGTCTGAGTGTCTGAAGTTGTTGGTCAAAGAAATTTTTTGAAGGCAGCTTCTCATGTCGTAGTATATTCTTAATCTTTTGAGCACCTGCATTGTATTTTCTAAATCTGCCCCTTTCACACGACATTTCCTTGCTGGCACTTTGAACTTCACAGGAAAAGCAAAAACACTGCATCTTCACACAGTGCACTCACAACACATGAAACAACGTGAACTGGAAAAGTATCGAACATTTAAACTGATGACAACGAACAAATCATTTTAGAGGAAAAACGTGCTGATGGAAGAATGTAATGCTTGATTGATAGCCATAACAATGTGCAGAAAGCGTGCAGAGAGGCGCCAAGAAACGATGAATCACGTACCTCTTAATTTACGCATGAGTAATAATTGTGTTGATCATAGATATTACTATAGCGCGTCATTACCACAGCACCCTGGTTCCCTTGAGGTTGTAACGATGGAAAATTGTACTGGAATGCAGGAGGATCTGCAACAAATTGACACAAGGTGCAGGGAATGGCAATTGAATCTCAATGTAGACAAGTGTAACGTGCTGCGAATACATAGAAAGGAAGATCCTTTATCATTTAGCTACAATATAGCAGTTCAGCAACTGGAAGCAGTTAATTCTATAAATTATCTGGGAGTAGGCATTAGGAGTGATTTAAAATGGAATGAACATATAAAATTAATTGTCGGTAAAGCAGATGCCAGACTGAGATTCATTGGAAGAATCCTAAGGAAATGTAGTCCGAAAACAAAGGAAGTAGGTTACAGTACACTTGTTCGCCCACTGCTTGAATACTGCTTACTGGTGTGGGATCCGTACCAGATAGGATTGATAGAAGAGATAGAGGAGATCCAACAGAGAGCAGTGCGCTTCGTTACAGGATCATTTAGCAATCGCGAAAGCGTTATGGAGATGATAGATAAACTCCAGTGGAAGACTCTGCAAGAGAGACGTGCAATAGCTCGGTGTGTGCTTTTGTTGAAGTTTAGAGAACATACCTTCACCGAGGAATCAAGCAGTATATTGCTCCCTCCCACATATATCTTGCAAAGATACCATGAGGATAAAATCGGAGAGATTAGAGCCCACACAGAGGCATACCGACAATCTTTCTTTCCACGAACAATACAAGACTGGAATAGAAGGGAGAACCGATAGAGGTACTCAAGGTACCCTCCGCCACACACTGTCAGGTGGCTGGCGGAGTATGGATGTAGATGTAGATGCAGGCATAATTTTCTGAGATGGATTCCAGTGGTCATAGTTGTGTCACAATGAGTATACAATTCAACTACAATACATTAAAAGTAGTTTCAGAAACATCTTACCTTTTTTTTCAGTTTATCTATACAACAAAATTACAGGTGACGGTTTTCAGATTACCTTGTAAGTTTCTACACAGGGCACCTAGAAGCGTGGGGCTGTCCGCAGTTGCACCATTTGTACACGCCCCTGTACAGAAGATATTTTTAGCTCAACAGATTAAAAGATACGAGAGTGGTTTGAAAAGTTCTCGAACGGAATAGAAAAAAAGTACTTACATCACTGAAACTTTTTTTGTTTTTCTATGTAGTCTCCTCCTAGATTAATGCACTTGTTCCAGCGATGTTCCAGTGCCTTGATCCCACATCGAAAAGTTTCCTCCACGCCTGCAAAATAGTTGTCAACTCCGGCTATCAGTTCTTCGTTTGAAGTGAATCTTCATCCACGAAGAAAAATTTTCAGTTTTGGGAAGAGATGGAAGTCTGATGAAGCCATATCAGGGGAATAAGGCATGTGTGGCAACAATTCATACCTTGGTTCATGTAATTTTACCATGGTGACAGCACGTGTGCGGGCGCTCATTGACTTGATGGAAGATGACTTTCTTCTCTGTTAAGCCTGGCCTTTTTTCCATGTATCTTTTGTTGCAATTTGTCCAGGTGGTTAGCATAGTATTCTCCAGGAATTGCTTGCCCAGTGGGGAGATAATCTACAAACAGAATCCCCTTCGCGTCCCTGAACACTGACGCCATGACCTTTCCCGCCAAAGGTATTGTCTTTGCTTTCTTTGGTGGCAGAGAATCAGCATGTTTCAACTGCTATGACCGTTATTTTGTCTCTGGAATATAGTAGTGCACCAGTTTTATCTGTGATCACAAACCGGCACAAAATATCTTGTTCGTTTCTCCTGTAACGGGCCAAACATTGTTCCAATACGTCCATTCTCATGCGTTTTTGATCCAGTGTCAAGAGTCGTGGCACCCATCTTGCAGATTTCTTCATTTCTAATTCTTCAGTCAAAATGCGATATACCCTTTCAGATGACATCTGGCAAGTGTGAGCAATTTCACGCACTTTCATTTGGCGATCCTAGATGACCATTTTGTGCACTTTTGCAGTGATTTCTGGAGTAGTGACACTCTTGGCCAACCACAGCTGGGTCATCGTCTAAGCTCTCCTGACCAAATTTAAATTCATTTGTCCACTTGGCAACAGTTGAATATGAAGGAGCAGAGTCCCCCAGTGTGCTACGGAAATCAGCATGAATGTGCTTTGCTTTCATACCTAACCAACAAGTTTGAGGTGCTGTCTTTCACTGAAACAGAGGCAGTGGGACTCACTTCACCTGTTTTGTGTGGTGTCAGGAGGAAGTAAACGCAAAAGGGTAGGGGTCCATTAATCGTCGGCAGTTCAAACGTACGGCGAATGGTTGTACTCCTTAGGGAAATGGCAATAAGTGGGGGGCAACCAACTGCAGATAGTGGTGCACATTGGAACAAATGATGCCTGTCGTCTGGACTCCAAGGTAATTCTTGGGTCATTCCAGTGATTGGCAGAGGAGGTTGAGAAGGCCAGCACTGCACGTGGAGTTTCAATGGAGCTCACAATTTGGAGCATTGTCTCTAGAACTAGTCATGACTCCTTGGTTCTGAGTCGGGTGGAAGGACTGAACCAGATACTTCGAGGTTCTGTGACAAGCTAGGCCGGTACAAGTTCCTGGACTGGCACTTTAGGGTTGAGAACTGTAGGGCCTCCCTAAATATGTAAGGTGTGCACAACACATCAGAGGCTGTTACTCAGATAGCTGACAGTGCGTAGGGTGCACACAAGGTATTTTTGATTAGGCGACTCTCCATCCAATCCAGATAACGATAGCCATAAGAAACCCAAAAGTATCAGTGTAAGATAGAAAGCACTGCCTCCGACAGGTGAGAATATTAAAATTTGAACTGTAAAGTGCCGAAGCATTCACAACAAAGTGCCAGAGCTTGAAGCGCTCATGAAAAGCAGTGAGCTCACACAATACTAGGTACAGAAAGCTGGGTGAAACCGGAAATTGATGGCAATAAGATTTTTTTTTCCTTGGGGGGGGGGGGGGGGGGGGGGCAATGAAGGTAGTGTACTTGCCACAGTAGACAAAAAACTCAAATCCACCGAGATAGAAACTGAAGCTGCATGTGAGACTGACTGGGCAAAGCTCAGTATCGGCATGAGGATATATGAAGTGCCACGTTGACACTGTATCACTTGATACTATTTATGTTTATGCTGTCTAAATGTAATCTACATTACATGGGTACCAATATTACACATTATTCTGTGACATACATAAGTTACGATTCTACATTCTACAATTACACTAATCTCTGATAAATTTTTTTTTTCTTTCAGATCAAGAAGTTCCGACGTATCTATTCATCAGGTGAAGATCGTATGGTAAACAATTTCCGTGTCTTGCAACCTCTCAACAGTCGGAATGTCTTTGTTCGCAAACTGTGGAAGATTGAGAGCTACAACCTTACTAGCCATGATTCGGTGTCATGGCTCAGTTAAGCTTGCGCCAAAAAAGTTCCACGTTCCTACAGCACTCAACTATCGAGACTAGCAAGAAAGTGCACTGCCGTTACAGTGAACATGCCTACATTTACTGTCATACTGAGGCAGCTCACAACCTGTTGTATTTATTTTCTTGAATAAGAATGTAGTGCATACAGCACTGTGTGGAAGCAATTTCTATTAGTAGTACAATGCTGTATGTGCTTCTTTTAGACAACAGGTCAAGCGGATCAGAAACCACTGCCTGCAAACTACCAATTTCACAAGGTTGTGCTCTTTAATGTACATATGAAAAGTTCTGTATAGTTTTGTAAATATCTTAAGAATTTTGTCATCTATGTTGTGTATTACACACATTTAATTGACATTTATTCATAATGAAAGAGACATTTCAATGTTTCACTTTCATTCTTAGTAAAGGATTCCTTCCAAAACACATTCTAATGTATGTACCAGTTGACAATACAAGATGTAGATTTGTTTTCTATCTTTCTTTAATGTTCATCTTAAAGGAACTGACATCATTACCTTCACTTATTTCAAGTTGTACTGTACTTTAAAAAATCTCCACTCATGACTGCTACAAAATGCTGCATTTTGTTTTGCTGTTGTGAATATTTACGCCATTGTGTGCCTGATCAGTGTGTATGTTGCATGTGAAACACTGCTGGCAGTGTTCTGGGATTTTATGAAAGTTTTGTCATCTGCAAATATGTGTTGTATTAAAATTGCATATCACACAAGCCTGCAGAATTAGAAACATCTGTTATTTATTATGTGTATATAATTTTCTGTACATATGAGTATTTTAATAAAACTTATGGTAAAAAGGCAAAATTCTATCATTACTCTTCAATAATACTGAAGAATTGCATCATACACGATAATATGTATATCTACATACAAAGAGGAAATACTTTGCTGTGATTCTCTCTCTCTCTCTGGACAAAGAAAGATCTGAGTATAATACAAGTGACATAAACGAGCTTTCTAAAAGATATCCTGAGCAAGAGAAGGGACAGGACAAGGAATGAAACGATACGAAACATCCTCCAGATACATAAATCTCCTAAAAGAAAAATGCAAACAAACAGGCTGAAATGGTCTGGCCATGTTAAAAGAATGAGACAAGAAAGCCCTCCAAGAACAGCTCTAGAATGGACAGAAACTGGAACCATATAGTCTTCGTACATCGATAGTTGAAATGGAGGACAGTGGGAAGTCAGCTGGTATAAATTTATATTAAAAATGAAGAAATTCCTCCAGCTGTATTTAAGGTGTCGATTTTATTTTGGTAACTAGTTCCAACGTTGGAACAACGTCATCTTCAGGCCCATACACTTGTTGACGTCAACTGCATGCGGCTGATACTAGAAGTCAGTGGTGAGATACGGACATGCTCCGTGTGGAACCATATAAAATCTCCAGTTGCTCAATATATAGGAGAAAAATAAACTTCAGATGGAAACCTGTCTCTGAAACCATCATTCACGGAGGCAACAGAACCTCACATTCAGAGGAGGCAAGGCCTTCCTATGCAGCAGCTAACTCCATCTTCTCTACTGGTGATTGTGACAGTCAGTCCTGATCACTGAATAACAAACAACATTGAAAGACATTCCCCCTACGGTCTGTCAGCATACAAAGTCACATTTGCTGCCGAAACAGTGGCTTAGTGGCAGGTGCTGGCACCTATAAGTTCGGCACTCAGATGACGTTCCCCGAGACATCCTCTACAACCACTGAACATTTGTCGCAACATTTCTGGGACACCCAGTACAGTTTATTAGAGGGCAGGCAGATGTCGTGATCATGGTTAAAGTCTTTTTATTAATCACCAGAAATCTCTAATGATACAGTGATACATCAGTAATGTGATTAGAGATACCGTGAGTGTGAACAACAAAAATGACCACTTCTCAACTTTTATCAGCATAATCGATACATATTCATACTTTCAAGGAAATTTATTCCACCTAATGGAAGCATCTAATGAATTCATCATCTTTCACTCACCTTCAATTATGCCATCGAGCTCTTCAGTAATTTGGTGACGAAGATTTATGCTGTGGGTCTGCTGGATCCCAGCAGCACGAATGATCCCATATTCTTTTATCAGAAACATTAAATTCACTTCTGACCACTCCACTGCCCACACAACTAACGACAACACAAGTAAACAACAGACAAAACAGCAGATGAATGCTCTCTATGCTGGTAGTGTGGAAGCAAAGATGATGTGAACTTTCTCTGACTGTTCACCAAAAGGCGACAACTAGTGGAACAAGTGTGATGCCATTCGGTTGTGTCCACCTACCTTTGACACCAGAGAGAATTCTTGTTCATTGTTGCTCATTCACTTATGTTTGCCACAGTGTAAACCAGTAGTTGCACAGCTGTTTATCAAAAGGTCACAGGAGCATATTTAAATCTCTAGCATGCCTATGAATTAAGTGCACCGACCACAAATAAAATTGTTTTGCACCATTCCATTGTTGATTCACAACTGTGAGCCCATATTTATTCCTTCATTACTGCTTCGCTAACACAGTGATAAACTGTGTTGTCATATATCCAAACAGTCACCTAACCTGAGGAAAAGATTTATGTTCCTTGAAAGAAAATGACCCAAGTTATGAGCTAGCAGCATGACCCACAATGAGACAGTTGTCTACAAGATAATTAGCAACTGAATATGCAGTTGGCTGGGATCTCATACGACTGTGCTGTTTAATGCTTAGATGGGTCATTACTGTGGGATAACACCTGTCCATGGTAACATAGTGATGAAAGTTGATTTCATTGTTGTTTAATTTAACAGTGCTTTAGCTCATATTATGTAAAATACGTTTATTGTTTTTTCATTAAACAGAGATTAAACTATGATTTTGCTCATACATACATACTTATCTTGGTAACATAAAGGCAGCAACTCTTTGCACGTGTGCAAAGTATGTCGTGTACCTACTCGTGTTATGAAAAACGGTGCACCCACTTGAGGTTTAAGTAAAAAATTCTGAATGTCTGAAAATATGTATAAAAAAATGTTTATTTTGTCTTACATAAAATATTGAGGATTTGCATTTCATGACAAAAATAAATGGTGTTTCTTTACAGTGGCAGAAGGGTTGGTCTATTTACACATTTCTAAAGTCATACTAAAAAGTGCATCTGGATATAGCACAAAATATTATAAAAATAATATTGCCCACGAGCCCAGATAGCCAAAAATCTGGTGAAACTAGTGCCACATGGAGACAAATGTGATGTTCTGCAGTTTCACATTTGTAAATGTCTACTATTTGTGTGCTTAAAAGTCCACATAAGTAACTTTCTTCCTTAAGCCTCGAGACACTGATCACATGTCGACCACGTAGTTCGGATGCACTACGAGCAGCGGGTCATCTTCCTCCGACTGCTCCTCTCCCCGAAGTCCGACACTACTCAGGGGGATGATCACCTGGTCCTGTGAAAAGGCAAGCAAAGTGGATGCGTGGATGCAGGCTCGGGCAACATATCAGTTATAACTACCCTTAAAAGATAATCAATACAACTATTAGCTTGTCATGCTGTAACACCCCCCCCCCCCCTTTCCACACTCACAAACAAACCACCTTCTGTTTCTCAGTACACTATTTCACTTATACTTTTAATGAACAACCCAATGCACTCATATATTTCAATCTTGTAAGATATCATTTGATATTGTCAATAATATACAGATTTTAAGCACACAACTAACCCTTCAGGTCAATAATTTGAGTATTTTGCCCTGATTTAAAAATATCACTATTTGCATAAGTTACAGACAATAATAATAATAATAATAATAATAATGTGGCTGACACGTACATCATTGATTTTTGCCATTAAAATCACAAATTGTCATGTGAAAATGAATTAACTGATGTAAATCAGAGTTTACTTGATTCTGCATAATGATTAATTACTGTATACATGCAATCACTTTCTTTTTAAAAAAATAGGAATATAAATAAAAGTATAGTAGATGGCAAATTGTATGAGAAAGACAAAATGCTTCTCTCACAGAAACAAATTTTCTGAAAAATTACAGGTCAACAAATTTACTGAATAACTTACCAAGAATAACTGAATGAAGTTCTGTGGTTTCAGAGACCTCTTCAAATCTCAAAAATCTATGATGTATATTTGCAGACTGAAGACCAAGGCCAAGGTGGTGTACTAAGTTGGCTGAGGCATAAGTGGGAGTTTGGATTGAGACACAAGGTGTGCTAGGGTAGTTGTGCAAATCCACTGTGTGGTGGAGGCATAGCAATTAGAGAATCTGTCTAGTGAGAAGGACACACGTATTCAAATCCAAGGCTTGGTACAAATTTCTATTTATCACTTCAGTCTGCATATATAAATCACAGATGTCCGAGATTCGAAGAACAGGTCTCTGGAACCGTACCGTTTCATTCAATTAACCATTTGACATCGGGACGTGCGAGTCCAACGATAGGTTATCAGAGAAATGCTGCATGTTACTACTATGTATCAATGTACCACAGATAAAGGGAAGCCTACTAATGGTTAGCAGAATTCTTATAATCACAGATTGTACCTGTAGGTTTTGCTGTCCTCATGTTACATTGTTAACAATCAACTGTATTTGCACATCGAATCAGTTCACACCTGCGGATACGCATCCCGATTAGCAGCTCTGCGAAATATGCAGCCTTCACGCCTTCCTGGACACATCGTGTCAACGGGTTGCACCCACACGCTTGTCACATTACAAAACGAAGACCATATTCAGCACCTGTAATGTGTCACAAACTTGGAGAAATACTTTGTCCACAACTGTGTGTGTGTTTTCAGAATGTCTTGCACTTTTTGTGCGGTCATCGTCTGAAATGCTGCAGGTACTTCTGTATGTCCTACAACCCCCCCCCCCCTCCCCCTCCCTTTGCCATACAGAAAATGAAATGGCAGGAAACATCCATTCCATATTGTTACATATGATTAAGACATTTAATTAAAACAACCACGGCTTAATGTTTTTTAAATAAAATTCGTAGTCAAAGGGTTAAAGCATCTAAGCTGTGGTTTCATTCAATGCTGAGACGCTATTTGAATTAAGGGGGAATACCAGGCGGGGCTGAGACGTGAACCGGAATTTGGATTTAGGAGGCAGTCTTGCTGGGGTAGTCTGTCCAGTTGTGAAAGCCACTGTGCCAGGGTGGCATAGTGATTAGTACACCTGCCTGCCGAGCAGGAGACCCAGGTTAGAATCCCAGTCTTCGTACAAATTTTTATTTGTTGCTTCAGTCTGCACATATGTTATCATGGATAATCTGTTAAAAATTGTTTAAGTGGAATAAATTAAATCATAAGAGTAATATTTAACAAAGCAAGAATTGTACTGTCATTTAAATGATTATAAATAGGACGGCAGCTGTGACTGCACGGCAGTGTCAGGTTCATTCACAATTCATTGCTGTTTAGGCTCTTTACTAACACAGTCTCAGCTACAGCTCTTTCACAATTTGCCTGCCACACTCTTAGTTTTGACTCAATGCTCACTCATCATAATGTGTATTATTCAGTTTTCAGGGCCATGACAAGGTTTTGGAATAAACACCACAGATTAAGAGAGGCAGAAATGCTTTTCATTTGCATCTTCACTGGTGCACTAAGATCACAGGACCGAATATCATCTCCTATATGAGCTACGTAGCTGCTAGGTTAATGCCCCCATCCTGACACAACCGCGCCAAAGCACTTGTTCGTCATATATGCCCATCACCCTCATTCACTGTTGACGATACAAAGATTTTTCATGTTGAAACAAAAAGACAGTGAGCAAAAATACTAGTTTCATACCAAGGAAATTATGTTATACACTGTCCAGTCACATTATTGTAACCATCAGTTAAAAGCCTGAATAACCAACTTTTGCAGCACATACCAACACTGAACACACAAAAATACGACTCAATGAGGTTCTGGAAGGTACAGACACACATTGTGGAGCCTCGGCAACTCCAGTTCCGTGGTCAGCTGTGCTAGGTTTCGTGTTCGAGCATCCGTGGCGCAAACGGATTTTCTCAACCGAGTTTAAATCTGAGATGTTTTGCAGCCAGGGGAGTACAGTAAATACACCCCGGTGCTCTTCGAAAGACACACATGCACCGCAGGCTGCGTGACAGGTAGCAGTGTCCTGTCAGTAGATGCCATCGCACCAAGGAAAGGCAAACTGCATGTAGGGGTGTACGTGATCCTCGAGGATAGATACAGTGAAACCTCTTTATAGCATTCCTCTATATAATGTTTTCCTCTATGTTACGTCGGTTTTTTTCGCTCGTGACAAAGCCCATACAAACAATGTTAAATTTTCCTCTTTACTGCGTTTCATCTATATTACAATTTCCTCCATGTAAGGCTCATATTTTTGGAACCCTGGTCAATTATTTACCTCTTTATAACGTTTAAGTGACTGGATGTAGACGCATCTTTTCCATTCTGTGGATTCAGTTTGCACTGGCTTGGAAATGCCGCACTCAGCGTGTTTCATATGTCAGCGGCAGAAACCGGTCACGTGACATGTGATGCACATTCTGCTTGTGATCTTTTTGGCGCCATTTCAGTCAATGCTTTGTATTCGTAGCGTGTTGTGTGAGCTGAGCAGCAAACGGTTTGTGTGTCTAGTGAGAGTGTCTTCGATATAACTTCTCTCTCTTTTTTTTTTTTTTTAAAAAAAGCTGTCATCAGTGAATATGAGTGAAAAGCAGAAGAACATTTCTCTGGAAGAGAAGGTTTCTGTTATTAAAAAAGTGGAAGCATCTCATGTTGTGAGTCGCACGGAGCTAGCGAAGCAATTTGAACTGGCCCCCTCAACACTATTTTGGAAAACAGATTGTTGATAATGAAAGGGTTTGAGAATTGTGGAAATTTGAAAGGTACGCATTTGAAACAATCGACTTCCGACAAAATGGAGTAAGTTTTATTAACTTGGTTTCAGCAAGCACGTGCTGCAAACATTCCTATAAACGGAACTATTTCGAAGGACAAGGCGCTTCAAATATCACTGCAGTTACGAATGGAAAATTTTAAGGTGTCCAATGGATGAATTGATAAATTTTGACAGTGTCATGGTGTTATATACAAAGCGGAATGTGGAGAAAGTAAAAGTGTGGATGAATCAACTGTAGTTCAGTGGATGCGGATGCTCCCTAATCTGATACAGCAACCTTTGGGCTTGGGACTAATACACACTCTTAAGGTTAAATATAGGACAGCCCTTGTAAAAAAGGCCTTGAATTTCATGGACCAAAGAAAACCGGGAAGCTAGCAGATCTCACAACTGAAGCTGAATATTTTACAGGCAATGAATTTAATTATGTATTCGTGGATGGAAGATCAGTGCTGAAACTATTAAAAACTGTTTCACAAAAGCAGGATTCTGTGAGACTGAGATGTCAGCTCCTGTGGAAAATGTTGCAAGTGATTTGCAAGAATTTCGGGAATTACTAGGCAGTGATTTTGTCACTTTTGAGGACTTTGTGGATGTGGATGACAACGTGGCAGCCACAGGAGTACAAAGTATTGAGGAGCTGACTGCAATGAGAAGCTTGGAGAATAATAGTGGTAGTGAAAGTGACAGCGACAGTGACAAGTAAGACGACACTGTGCCCTCATATACTACGGCAGCTGAAGCCTTTGAAACATTCAGGAGATATATAACGACCCATAGACTTGAGGACAGAACAGTAGTTCAACTTGCTCATTTGGAGCAAGAAATGATTGCCATAGAGTCCTGGAGAAATAGAAAAACAAACACACTTGCTTGAATATTTTAAATACTCATAGGTATGTGATTTTCAGATTGCATAGGTTCCTAGAGTTTTGTGCAAATATAAGTTCCATTTCATAATCTAATTATTAAAGTATTTTTTTTGTAACTGATTCTTTTATAATCTGTACCATTTACTGTGTTTTTCTGTAATATGATCAGTATATCGTAAACAAAATTTGGCCCATATTCTATAATTGGGTCAACTGAAGAACGGGATAACACCTGTCAGCTTTGGACAATGATGTCATATCTTAAGAATCTGTTATAACTTTTTACAGTACAAACCGATCCATTTACTTTCACCCATCCACCTACTGGGCCCCACGTTTTAATTACAAAAAACTAATTATTTGATACATTGATCAATTGCAATGAATATCATATTACAGTGTTGTGAAAATTTAAAATGTCATCTATGGCACCATCTGTCAAAGCTGATTAGTGGTATCCTGATCCTCAGTAATGCCCTATAATTATTATTTGGAAGCCTTCCTCTTTACAGTGTTTTCCTCTATACAGTGTTCAGAACCTGCGGCCCTTGAAAAACATTATATAGGGTTTTCACTGTACATACTTGTGCTCACCCGATACCCTTTCAGAAAGACGAGATCACACAGTGAATGCCACGAAAACATTTCGCTGACCGTAATGCTCCCTCCTCTGGCCTAGACCCTTCCCACAATTGTTGCAGGTTGTTTGCTTCCCGTCTGATGAAGCATAAAACTCGATTCATCTGAGAAGGCCGCCTGTCGCCACTCGACCGATGTCCGGTTGCAGTACTGGTGTCCAAACTGCAGCCTTTGTCGCTGATGAACAGTATTCGGCACGGGTGCAAGAACCGGGCACCTGCTGCACAGCCCATACAAAGCAATGCTTACTGACTGGTCCTTGAGGTAGACACTGCTGGCAGCCCTTTGCTCCATCTGGGTAGTCAATTGCTCATAAGTTGCACGCCTATTCACCCACACACGTAACATCCGTGGCCTGCTGCACACCACAGTTGCGTTGGCACTGGCTTTGGACACGTCCATTTTGTTATGCACAGTATATTTTGACCACAGCCAGATGCAAACTGCTTACAAACCTGGCTGTTTCAGAAATGCTTCCATCCTCAGTCTGAAACCCCAGTGATCGTGTCCTTTTGGATGTCAAATATATCACTCCGTTTCCACATTACAACAAGGAATACACTGTTTTTCCACGTCCCACCTAGACACTTTATATACCCTCCACTGCTAGTGCTCCAACCTGCTATCTCTGGGTGGTGATTGTACGTAGATGTCGGACCTACGTGGTGGCACATTAAAGTGACTGGACTGTGTACACTGGCCAAGTTTTCTATATCCTAATCACATAATTAGCAAATGATATTGTAAAAAAAAACAAAGATGATGTGACTTACCAAACGAAAGCGCTGGCAGGTCAAAAGACACACAAACAAACACAAAGATACACACGAAATTCAAGCTTTTGCAACAAACTGTTGCCTCATCAGGAAAGAGGGAAGGAGAGGGAAAGATGAAAGGATGTGGGTTTTAAGGGAGAGGGTAAGGAGTCATTCCAATCCCGGGAGCGGAAAGACTTACCTTAGGGGGAAAAAAGGACGGGTATACACTTGCGCGCGCGCGCACACACACACACACACACACACACACACACACACACACACACACACATCCATTCAAAGATATGTGTGGATGGATATATGTGCGCGCGCGCGCGCGAGTGTATACCCGTCCTTTTTTCCCCCTAAGGTAAGTCTTTCCGCTCCCGGGATTGGAATGACTCCTTACCCTCTCCCTTAAAACCCACATCCTTTCATCTTTCCCTCTCCTTCCCTCTTTCCTGATGAGGCAACAGTTTGTTGCAAAAGCTTGAATTTCGTGTGTATGTTTGTGTTTGTTTGTGTGTCTTTCGACCTGCCAGCACTTTCGTTCGGTACGTCACATCATCTGTGGTTTTAGATATATTTTTCCCACGTGGAATGTTTCCCTGTATTATATTCAAATTATATTGTAGGATATATATAGATCAAAATTTGAATTTGCTTATCTCTTCACACAATATGCTGAAAATCTGAGATCCGCAATCTCATTGCAAGTTCACTTCTTTTAGTCGTCACATGTGGTCAAACAATTCTGGCTCTCAAAAGCTATTTGCATCCAGCCAAGTATACCGAAGCGGAAAAGTCACCACACTTTTAAAGCAACAAAGCACGGTGTTCCAAAGCCAACTCTTTTGATGCTGATCATTGTTAACTTGAAGCATGACACTGTGAGAAATACATGAAAGCACTGCTTCATATTCAATTTAGTAAAAAGAATTGAAGCCTAAATATTAATTGCCAATCTACAAAACCGGTGTGTTCAAATAAGGATCTGTATTTACAGGGTGGAGCAGAGGAAACGCACGTTTTCTGAACCGCTAGTATCCAGCGACAAGAGGGGGTATTGACCTTGAATGAATGTTGGCAGACTGCCCAGACAATGCAGTTTCAGTCACTATGGAGCGTAGAGCATCATGTGTTTGTTGTCAAGCAGTACTTTAGGAGCAATGATTCTGTAGTCACAGTGCAATGTCTTTTCCGTCAAAATTCAGTGCAACGTCTTTTCCATCAAAATTTTAGACTTGCGCGTCGAGGTGCAGTGCCTGATCGAAATATTTTACTCCGATGGGTTGCAGTGTTTAGTAGGACTGGATCTGTGATGAAAAAGAAATCACCTGGTCTTCCCCGTTCAATTCATACTCCGGAAAATGTAGACTTGCTAGTCCGAAACGATCGGCTAGACGACAGGCTCTAGTGCTGGGTATGTCACGTCCATCGCTTTACTGCATCTTACATGATGATCTTAAGTTTCACCTGTACAAGATAATTATCGTCCAGCAGCTTAGTGAAGAGGATTTTGGGCAGCGTACAGAGTTTTGTCGCGTAATGGACGAAATTTTTACATAAGATGTAGATGCTACAGTCTTCATGAGTGATGAAGCACATTTTCATGTAGACAGTTGTGTCAATGTTCAAAATTGTCGGTATTGGGCACCAGAGAACCCACACGAATTACGTCAAAGACCTCTCCACAGTTTAAAAGTAACAGTGTGGTGCTGCGTTTCAAAGATGGGGATGTTGGACCCCACTTTTCTGCAGAGAAAGGAACTCCAGTTACTGTGACATCAGCGTGCTACATTAAAATGTTAAACAACTTTCTTCATCCAGAACTTGAAAGGTGTCAAGCGAACATGAGAGAAATATGGTTTCAGCAGGACGGTGCAACAGCTCACACGGCGAGAGCATCCATGGAAGTGGTTTGACAAATGTTTCCAGGACATCTTATTTCGAGATATGGTGATGTTTACTGGCTCCCTCGCTCACCCGATTTGTTGATATGCGACTTCGTTTTGTGGGGATATTTAAAATCAAAAGTCTACATGAACAAGCCTAGCACAGTCGATGGCCTGAAGTATTCCATTCGTCAGGAAACTGAAGCTGTGGCGAATGAAATGTTGGAGAGAGTCAAGCTGAACTTTTGAGAGAGGATCCAAATTTGTATCCAGCAAGAACGACGTCATATCAAAGACACTATTTTTCGACCCTAATTAAAGTATGTATATTTCAAAACTGCATTAAAAAATCTATCACTTAATGCTTGTTTTTATTATTTTTATCAAACTGTGTCCCAGTCATTCAATAGCAAAGAACATGCATTTCCTCTGCTCCACCCCGTATATTTTTCATGAACCTGAAAAAGCCATATTTAATTTTGTGTGGACAAAGATTCTGCAGCTAGGTAACAAATTCTCTTGGTCATATTACATTCCATCCCACTCTTGACTGTGCAATGAAACACAGACTTGGACCCCCGAGACCCACAATCAATAGTGAAGATTTAGAAGGTCAGCGAGCAACTGAGCAACAAACAACATTTCAACAGCGGCGAATTACTTGCTTCCAGAAGATGATCACCTGTCTACAATAAAGCAACTGAGCGACAAACAACATTACCACAATTCAGTGAACTACTTCACCTTTCTTTACATGGCTCCTCAACTGACTGTTTCCAAAGCAGAATCTCAGAGACCTTTGAAACAAAAAGACTGTACATTTGTTTTCACCACCAAAAAGTTCAACTCCCACTAGTCTCTCTCAGACTCTTCCCGAATCTTTCTAAAATACGTGACCTTTCCAATAAATTCAATCCCCCTGAGAATTCTCAGTTTTCCAGTCACGTCACCTCCTGCATCACCTTTGAACACCAGAAACCAATGTCCATCCCTTCAGGGTATTACAATATGACAACACGAGACCCATCCCTTGTATCACATGGAATACTATCTTGCAACAGAAATCTAATTCATTGTTTCATTAGGGGAGGGGGGGGTTGGGTTGATTGGGGGAAGAGATCGAACAGCGAGGTCATCGGTCTCATTGGATTACGGAAGGACAGCGAAGGAAGTCGGCAGTGCCCTTTCAAAGGAACCATCCTGCATTTGACTGTAGCGATTTAGGGAAATCACAGAAAACCTAAATCACGATGGCCAGACACCGTATCAAACCACTGTCCTCACGAATGCGAGTCCAATGTGCTAACCACTGAGCCACCTCGCTCGGTCAGAGATATAAGGTATTGCTTAGATGGACCAGTGGGTCAACTAAAACTACCAGTGTCAGATGTCAGCTTTGTCCCGAAATGTAATAATGGTGTGGCACATCATGCCCACCCATGTGCAAACAGAAAGAGAATGGAACAATGACAATATTTCTTTTGTACTGTCGGTTGCATGACAGACTGATCTATATCCTCGCTTGAGGTCTAGGTTAGATTGGAGGGTGACAGTTTGGACGAACTGTCAAAGTCAACGAATGTTGATAAAAATCTTGGATGTGGCAACAGACTAATCTGTAGCGCAGCCCGAAGTCTAGGGATCCTGAAAGGTAACACATTAGTTGTGAGGTGGTGATGTGGAATCAAACGGTTCATTCAGTTACTCCGGCGCTCTACTTACGTGGTGCACCAGCCGGTCCAGAACCTTCTCAACTAGCGCCTTCCTCTCGAGGAGTTCCTCTTCCGTCTGGATCTCCTCAGCAATCTGCTCCAGGTACCACGCCACTATCACACTCCTCCTGATGCCCTCTGTACTTCCACCTGCAAAAACAAGTGTCATATGTCACGAATTACTTGCTTAAACAACATACCCACTAATTTACTACACATTAATAAAGGCCGATTCACACTAGATGTCATGGAACATAATGTCCGAACATTCCACAGCAAATTTCAAAGGAAGCCATTCACACAGACCACCAACAAAATGAAGCGTCATTGCCAAATATTCTCGGGAAGATAATTCTGATTGTCATATTGACAATGGCGACTATTCACTTGTGTTACAGTATTGAGTTCTGTGTCTTCTAGACCTTTATTGGTTGCTCTGTTTTCATGACACATGCGAAAGACCTCTATATTTTTCCTGTAAGTGTTCTTGTGGAAAGATGCTAAATATATGAAAGTGAAAAATGATTCACATTTTACAACACCTGCACGAAGAAAAAAGCCTTCACTGCGTAAATAAGTACGCAAAATAGGTTACACAATCTTCATTAAACATACTTTTTTTAAACAGTGAAAATGAAAGCTCTATTTCCATTTTTGGTGCTACTTAGCAGTTGAAAGAAAAAAGACACAGAGGATAAAGTATTGCCTTCTAAATATTCTTTGATGTTATTTGTTGTATATATTTTCTTGATCACTCAAATGACGAAATGTTTTCACAACACTTTTCTTATTCTTTTAGTTCACAGTCATGTGGAAAATTTACCACACAATCTTCGTCAAGAACATTTTACAAATTTTCCTTTGGTCATTGATAAAACTTTTACTATCATTGCTGGTTCCTTAATTTTTATGCTATACTGCACCTTTTTTGTAAGACAAACTATACTTCATAATTTCACTCAGACCATCCTGCACAGGACTAGAGCCATGACATCATGTTGATGTTCCTTAGGGTGTGACACGTCTACATTTGACTGTGACGTTGCCTGTTGATTTATCCAAGTGATGTCCAATACATGATGTACTTTAACCTTATACCTACAATGTGAAATTAATTTGAACAAATAAGATGCCTATTAAATGTCAAATTCTAACAGTCATAATATGTTTACGTTGTCAGTTTGCCAGCTGACCCTGTCATGAATAAACATAACTTTGAGGTATACCTGCAGGTGTGCCGAACCTGTGACGTGCAGCCTGCCAAACATAGCACTTTATGGCAATTTTTGAATTAAGAGCCTATAACACAGCATTTGAAGTTTATCATTTAACTGTGTGAAATTTTACTACATAATTTATGATTAAAGAACTGACGAGAAATGGAAAGAACTGAACTCATTATGCTATCTGTAACAATATAAGCTGGAACTATCCACTTTTTCTGTTCCACTCCTAATAATTTTTTCTTCCTTTCTTTCATCTCGTTTTCTGAAAGATATACATAGTGATTAACTGAAACTGTCACTCGCTATGTAATTTTTTAGTTATGTTACATAATAATCACACTTTGAGATAATTTATGTGGTTATATGCACATGACTTAACACTTGAAAATGAAAATCAGAGTGAGTAACATTGACATACATTGAGTGAGTAACATTGACATACCTCCTATGGAAGCTCCTCAGTTACTCTTTGCAGTAAATTTCTTATGTTTCCAAAAACATATTTCAAAAGTTATATTTAATTAAAGTGGATGCTGTGGAGGAATGAGGATAGGGTATCTTGGCCCTGAATGTATCACCAATGAATGAATAATGAAAATTGCCAAACTGTGGCCAAGAGCAAAGTTAACCACGCAGTGGCAGAATATGCTGCTGAGCACAACATGTTCGATTTTGATGCCTGCTTCACCATCTGCATCCTTCCTCCAAGCACCACCTTCTCTGAACTGCGGAGAAGGGACTTCCCCTTGCAACACAACCTTCACTTCTGTAATCATCCTGACCCCTATTCTGCTACCCCCTGCATCTACACCCTTTACCCAAGTCTCCCCTTTCTTCTGTTCTGTAATTCCATCCCAACCCTCTTACCCACCACCACCACCACCACCACCACCACCACCATTACAATCACCATCTGTGGCACAAATGCACCAGCTCCAGTGCTGGTGTATCACATTCCTGTTCCATACGCCTGCTGACTTCCTCAGAGCCATTAGAAAACCTTCCCCAATCCTTCCACCCACACCCCCACTCTTTTCTCCCATCATCATCCCAGTGTTCCTGTCAAACTGCAGTCCCGGCATCGTGTACACTCTTTTCTCCCATCATCATCCCAGTGTTCCTGTCAAACTGCAGTCGCGGCATCGTGTACCGGCAGACCAGTGGGCGGCATATGCACATGTGCGTGTACTCGAGCTTGCAAAATTAATCGTCAAAATGCAATCCAAGCTTTGTTTAAATCACTTCTGGGCCACAATCGCTGTCCTCAGACTGTAGGAAGGCTAGCTGGGTCTCATTCCCATTTTGTTTTGTTAATTATCTCCTTAAATGACCTTTTTTCCTTTGTCTTTCTTAATTATTATTATTAGTGTCAGTGAGAGATTTGCCACAAGATAAAGCTGTCATTTCTGTAATTCTGAGTATAAGGCCAAGACCAACTTCGTTAAACTCCATTAATTAGAAGAATTTCCTAAATAATGCGAACCATTTCAAGTAACTAGTTTTGGTAAAGCTCAACTCAAATAACTAAAAGTGATTATTTCCTATTCTGGTCACATTGTTGACACAAACAGATGTAATTACTTTATTACTGATAATGTTAGGAAAATAAACCATTGAAATCCTTAAACTATTCACGTAGCTAATTTCAAAACCACGGTAGGAACATCGGCACTTAATTAGTTTCCAGCTAATTAACACTTATGTATGGTATCGCTTATTTAGCCGTTTTTGCAGTTTTGTCATCAAGAAGGCTTATTTCAGTAGAAACTCTTATTGTAATATAAAGTTCAGACCAAAAACAGTTTTTTTCCACACTGTCCAATGAATCTTAGATGTAAAATTCTAACTGTAAATCATCAAAATTACATATTTAACAATGTGAAACTTTAGTAGCCATTTTTGTAAAGCTATATAAGCACCAGGCCTGAAGCCATTTTTAAGCCAGTTGATACTGAGATTTTGAGCGTGGAACCCATGTCAGCAATGGTGCAATGATGTATGGCCATAAAAAAAGAAGAACAGTGAAGCAGGACAATTAACAATGATTGCCGATTAACTTCAATATTATAAAGTGCCAACATATTGTTCATATGTGCAAGACTGTTGTAGGTTGGTTAGGTTATACTGCACAGTGCATATTGTCATATAATTAGAAGGTGCAGTATGTGCATAACTGGGAAGTGAGACTTAACTACATAATTGAGACCACGAACTGGGCATAACTAATTCTACAAGGTGGTCTGACGTTTACAGAAGTAAAACCTGTGAAACCAAACATGTGTGTTTGTGTGTGCGTGTATGTGTACCACATTATTGGAAATAGATACTGCTGTACCCACCGATATTCACGGCCAATTTGTTGCTGTGATCACAGCAACTGAGAAGCTATAAGCTGATTTATGGCCATGTATGTAACAAGATGCTACAGGTGCAATTTTAATATTCACGATCTGTTCAGTTGAGATAGTAGCTACGTCCTGCGTGCAGTCTCCGGCTGATGAAGGGGGCTTTCTGCAACTGAGTGCTGCACAGTGCGGTCCGGGCCACATCGAGCATC
The DNA here is from genome assembly GCF_023864345.2 of Schistocerca serialis cubense. Classification (NCBI taxonomy): domain Eukaryota; kingdom Metazoa; phylum Arthropoda; class Insecta; order Orthoptera; family Acrididae; genus Schistocerca; species Schistocerca serialis. The sequence continues at coordinate 16,510,107 of NC_064649.1, forward strand.
TGCGTCTGCCTAGTTATCGTAAGCACCTGGGAGTCACAAAGCTGCCCTCATAATCCAGTTCGTGTCTTATCTTCTGAACTTACGGACAATGGTGTAAACAACTAGCAGCCCAAACTGCAGCTCCATCAGCCAGCAGAAATATGTACCACAAGAAAGGTTCCTGTGTTTTATTCTTTCACTGCAAGGCCCTTACTCCATTTAAAATATGGTTTTACTGCTTTAACAACCTATATCCTATTTTATTTTTTATAAAAACTGACTGAATGTTACTGTAAAATTCATTAAATTTTACAGTTTTCACAAGTAATGACTGTCTTTCAGAGGACATGCATAACAAGTAGATAAAGTAGGGAACGAAAAGTATTCCTATCTACATAGCTCCCAGATTTTCGGTATCATGTTTACTTTGACAGCACATGAATCTTTATCTACCAACCACCACTCATAGGTACGATCCATGTATACTTTAATAGCACTTTATGTAACTCACAAATGGGGCTAGTGAAAATACTTTAGTTGATTTAAGGTCTTGATACAAGCTTTTTATTTATTTTTTACTATGGTAGCATTTGAAGATGGCCACTGAGGGCTGGAACTGGTAACCTCTGTGTTGTTAAAAGTGACTGTGTAAAAAATAAAACTTTATAATATCTCTATCACCATCTCCTTAACCAGAATATTGTTTTTTCCAGAAGTTTTCTCATTCATGTGTGACTGTCAATGACTCAATTCCAATATTTGGCGAGTTGTTTCCATTACTCCTAAGTTATTATATTCTGCCATAATTGCCCACTATATGGAGGTCCACAGCGAAGTACTGAAATGAAGGCAAATTTTCATTAAAAATATTTTTTTTATGTAGGCATCTAGGATGCAAGCTAGCTCACCCATGTGTAAATACGGCCGTGCTGAAACTGTGTGGAGGTGGAGACGAATTGCAAGTTTCGTGCCCACACTCCAAGGAAACACTGTGTGTGGCATCCAACAGCCTGGCCTCACTCACCTTCCTCTTCGCTCTTTTCCTCCTCCTGCCTCATGTGGATTATCAGCATGTTGGAGAGTGCCTTGTACTCGGCAAACGACAGCGTCAGTTTCTTCTTCTGGGGGCTCGAAGGGGGGGCCGGACTCCTGGGGGCGCTGGCTCTCCCGAGAGCTGAACAAAAAAGCAAACACAAAGTAAAAATACAACAAATTAAATGGCGCACACAATTTAATAAGGTAAACACAAGTTATTCGGAGTTTACATTTTAATTCTGAACCAGTAAACTGTTCTAAGTAGGAGATATGAAGGGTTGTTCATGAGAGTGGAACAACTCTTCTAAAACAAGGACAGGGGGATAGACAGAAATCTGAAGTGGTACGAAATGAGAGAGAGGTAAATCCTGTGAGGCAATGTTACCAGCACGGCGATCGATCGTTTTGGAAGGCGTCAGCTTCGATATCAGTCTTAATTTACACAGGGTCCAGTCACACTAATGTGACCAACTATCAAATGCCTGAGTAACCACCTTTTGCAGCACAGACCACTGCAAGATGTGCATTGTACCTTCCAGAATGATGAAATCACCCAGGGAATGCCACGAAAACATTCCCTGTACCACAATGCTCCCTTCTCCAGCCTGGACCTTGTTGTAGGATATGCCAATCGCCATCTATCTAATGGTGCATAGAACGTGATTCATCCGAAAGACCACCTGTCACCACTCAGTGGATGTGCAGTTACGGTATTGGCATGCAAATTCCAGTCTCCATCGCTGATGAAGAGCGGTCAGCACAGTTGCACGAACCGAGCAACTGCTGCGTATGGGTATCCACTGAACAGTCACTGGGGGGACCCTGTTAGCAGCACCTTTCATCTGGGCAGTCATTTGCTCAGCAGCAGCATGTCTATTCATCCGTAGACATCTCAGGAGCTGTCCTTCACCCACAGTCTATGGCCATGTTGCACCACTGTTGCTTCGGCACCAGTTATGGATAGTGCCATTTTGCCGTGCACAGTATATTTTAACAATGGCAGGATGCCAACAGTTCACAAACTTAGCTGCTTTGGAAATGCTTCCACAGTTGACATTTTGGACATCAGATTTATTGCTCATTTCTGCATTACTATAGTGACTGCACTCTTTGCTGCATCCCCCCCCCCCCTCCACTTCTAGTACTGCCACACGTCATCTGTGAGTGGGTTATTGCATGTTGACATAAAACACACAGATAGTGGCCATATTAATGTGACTCAACCGTGTAAATGCACAGAGGGTCACGTGTGATGTATCAGACAGAATCACACAAGAAAAAAAGAATGGTTCCTTACTTCTGAGCATAGATTTATTCTTTAGTTACAGCTGATGTTTTTTCCTAGCAGGTGACATGAAAGCTGACAGTGTGTTCTTATTAGGTAATAAATAGTACCTGATGAGTATTTTGATGCCCGTTATGCACATATACTGTGTATAAATTACAATAATTCAAAAGTGCAACCTATATGTAACTTTCACTGCTTAAAACATTAGGTCTTTTACTACTTACATAAGAATTGATTATTAAGTGAAACTGAAATTATAAAATCTTGCAAGCAGCTATGATGGCAGCACCATCAAACAATATCTTCTGATAAACAAAGCAATATATAAATTTCCTGGCAGATTAAGGCTGTGTGCCAGACCAGTACTCAAACCAGAGCCTTTTGCAGGCAATGCTGTTACTGACCGAGCATAACTCATAACCCCACCCTCACAAAGCTCTACTTCAGCCAGTACCTCATCTCCTACCTTCCGAACTTCACAAAAGCTCTCGCAGATACCTGGCGTGACAAACTGCTTCGTGAAAGGATATTATCGATAAATGGCTTAGCTGTAGCTTAGGGGGTTCCCCATGCAAAGAAAAATAGATACTCACCTGGGGAACGGGGTGACTGGTGGCGTTGCCGGCTAGGCGGACGTGCGTCGTCTCCGACGTCCATCCTTTCGACACCACTGAGGTTGTCCCGGTCCAGATCCATCGGTTCGTCCGCATTCCCGAGTCCCTCATCATCCTCGGCGAGGTAGATGTCCGGCTGTTCGACTCTAATTATCGACTTGTTCAGCAACCTGTACGCCTCACGGACGTGCTTCTCCTGCACCTGGAGTAGTGTGTAATTAAAGACGTATAAAAATTTGTTCCAACAATAAACTGGCGAATTACACATCAGAGGTACTTTTAGTGACTTAATTTCCCCTGTTCACGAGTGAAAATGTTGAGAATCTGAAAGTGACAGTAGGCAAACAAGTTTTCTTGGGTAACAGGCTCACTCTCACCTCTGAAGGAGACCAGTGACATTTGTTTGTTATGTATAGTGTTTGTATGAATGTCCAGGATCTCCTCCCAAACCCTACATAGATTTCAACAAAAAACAGCACAGAAACATCAGGCTTTACAGGTATCAGCACGGTAGGATTTATAACTTTCTAGCTCCAACAGGGGCAGAAGTACAGGCAAAAACATGTTTTTCCCAGTCTGCGGCATATAGGCAGCCCTGCACGAGACGCATGTTGTACCTGAGCATTATCATCCTGTTTTGCAAGGCAGTCTTACACTCAGGGACAAGAAACAGTTTTCCAGGCACCAAAAGGTAGGATAACCTACATGACTCGTGTGTTGTTGTGTTATAGTACTGCCCTGCTTATCAACCTGCTTTGGATGACAGCCTATAAGTCAGGGGCAAATAAATGCTTTTCAATCCCATGATGCATAGCCTGAACTGTAGAGGCATTTTGTGGCACCAAAATCAGGCTGATTTACTGAACTGTACTGCAGAAGCTACACGGGCAAATGAGCATGGCTGGAGACAAGCTGAGAGAGATAGAGGAGGGGACAGACCAATTGTGAGGGAGGAGGAAATGGAACAGAGGGGGGAGGAGGGCGAGATCCATGAGGCAGGTCAGAGGTGTAGAGGGCTGGTGGAAAAGGAAGAGGGGGACATGGAGATGCAAAAAGAGAAGGGGGAGGAGTATACTGTTAGAGGGAGAGGGAGAAAGATATGGTCAAAGAGGGGGTGGAGGAGATAGAAAGAATAGGGAGGAGGGGATAGGCATATATAGGTGGGAGGATGAAGTGGACACAAGAATGAAGAGGGTGTGGAACGTGTATGTGGGCAAAGCCTTAGAGAAGAGGCTAGTATATACATAAACTGTAGAATTTACAATACTTGCCACTTTTTCGTTAACACATAACTGGTTTCAGATATACAGATGTCATCAGATATTAAAATAGCAGCAGGGCAGAGGAAGTGTCCTCAGTGGCTTAAAGTGGGAATCAGTTATCTGTTCAAATAATTTCATATGGGACTAAGACTGAATTATATAGTTCACAAGCTCTATACTGCCTGTTGTGGCAATTACTGCTTCTAATGATGTGCCATAAAATGTGTCAAATTTATCCAGTGTCACAAGTATGGTCGCAAGATAGCTCAATAAGAAAACACCAAAATTTGTGACAATAAGTGACAAAAAAACTACTGGAAAATAGCTTATCAGGCATCAGCAGTTCTGGACCAAACCATTTCATTTAGAAAATCAAACTCAAGACATCTAACGAAAAAGGCAGTGACAGAAAACTGCACAGTGAAACAAAGTGCAAGAGGGAGAGACAGCAAAACAAATTTTCGCAGATTATTTATGCTTCAATGTATGACTGAATTCAGTCAGCAGACAGTAGAGATTAAGGGTGAAGACAGAAAACACAAAGAGGGTAAATATTAGTAGAAAGGAGCACGATGTCGAGTGTAAGATCAAAAATGGCTGAGACGTGGTAGGAGAAAAACTGATACAACTATTGTAGCTGGGAGGTGATACTATAGAGAATGGTAGAAGAAAAGAAGCTCTAACAAATAGTTCGCTGCAGATGATGAAAACTTTCTCCAACAAAAAGAGCTCTTGAAATGCAAACATTTTATGTTAGACTTGAATGTGATGATTGAGAATATAGATTGTAGTGTAACAAGGTACTGGAGCTTTCACGCTGCTGCACATTCCACCTCAGCAGTTACAGGTGAGAAGACTTTGCAGTAATATAATGCATGTTAAAATGATTTTTTTTTATTTATTCAAATTATTTTTGCTGTATATTACAACACTGAATGAAACAGACGTTTCATAAATGTGTGTTTTTTTCTATTTCACATCAAGTGTACGAGAAACACACCATGCCAACGGCAGACTGTTCATTGCTGCAAACACCGAAGCTGAGCCAGCCACCCTAACACCCATATCCACAAGTTACGGTGCAGTGACAGTCATATACATTTTTGCAACATAGAAAATCCTAGGTGGGTATGCCACATTAATAGACAAAGTGAGGTGTTCCATTAACGTGTGGTGTGGAATCCTTATTTCAAAGGTGCTCCGGCATGTGAGATGTACTGACAATGTATTGAAAATGCCAATATAGACACAGGAGACATACGTGGATGGTGCAGGTTGGTCACATGCCCATTCTGTGTGTGATGACATGCAGACTTCCTAGAAGGTGGTTAGAATCCAGTGGTCATCAGGAATGCTCTGCACAGTTGCAAGGTTTAGAACTGGTAGATTTCTCTTTGTGGGGATGTCTGAAGTATCGTGCTTATTTCACAACACTAGATGACTTCGAACAGTACATCAAGGACATCTGGCACTCTGCAACATCGGCAACTTTCCGCACATCATTGTGAAGTTGCACCGAGCTGTGCAGTCGGGAAAACACATCACTTCAGTGAATACTGCGCAACCAGAACATCCATCTGAACAAAGCTAATAACGTACAGCATGTTATATCTGCCCGTACAACTTGGGTAGAAACTCATTTACTTTAATTTGTAAATAGTTGGTTTAAATACATCAGCTACAAGATTGGGGGTGGAATGGGAGGACCGAAACGACGACACCATACACAACTCGAGGTTGTAACTCTCTGGAAAATAACTACATAAACTATTTGAATAAGAAATAATCACAACAGCTGCCGTGAGAAGATTTATTGATCTTCTATTGGTTCACGCCTTCTTTCGCAACTAAAAAGTCACACCTTCAGGTGCCAAACAATCTAAATAAAGAAGGTGGGAAAAAACCTTTTTGTCAACCAACATAGGCGAATCTGTATGACACAATTTTAGTTACGTTGTAAATAACAAATGAAAGACCATGGACCTTTTTAGACATGGAAACTGCCCCTCATAAAAATCACAGATGGCCCCATCATGCTGATCGTAGCATAAAAATGCAACGGTCAAAAACTTGTGGGATGTAACCTAGAGCAAAAATTGGTACTAAGAATCCAATTAAATTATAAAAGAACCCCCTGTCACAGAGTGATGTACTTCTCGCAAGTGAGAGACTGTTTGTTTACTCTTAGGACAATGTATCTTTGACTTGTTATATTGTATGTTCTGTGACTATGTAATAAAGTGTCGTTGGACTGCTAATCGCTGCCCTACTGTGATTCACGACATAAGAATTTGGTGCCGAAACCCGGGATAGACTTTGCTGGCCCACTATTCATCAAAGTGGGGAAGGAAACGCACAAGTCATATATCACTCTTTTCACATGTGCTACCACACGAGCTGTACACCTCGAACTCTGTACAGACTTGTCAACGGACAAGTTTCTTACGGCACTTCAGCGAATCGCCAGAAGACGCGGACTATCCCACACGATATATACAGATAACGCGAAAACATTCCACGCCATGAATATGGAACTAGCCCAACTTTGGAAGGCATTAACCACCACAAAATCTTATCAGTTCCTCGCCCACCACGGTATTACTTGGAAATTCATTGTCGCCCGTGCGGCTTGGTGGGGAGGATGGTGGGAAAGAATGGTGGGCACTATAAAGCGTTGCCTACGGAAGGTACTGGGACTCGCAAAGCTCACTGAGGAACAACTGAACACCAGGCCCATCACACCAGGAGATGATTGTGATGCACTCACACCATCCCATTTTCTGACGGGAGAAAAACTTAGGACTATTCCGACGGGACCAGAGCCTTCAGCGAGCACGAATTTAACAAAGGAATTCCGACTGAGACAGCAACTCCGTGACAGTTTTTGGAACCGTTGGGTTAAAGAATACCTATTGGAGCTCCGGAACTACCATGAAGTTAAACGCCCATCGGGACGAGTCATCCCCTTTTGCCCTGGCGACACTGTGCTGATCCAAGAGGACCTTCGTCCGCGACATATGTGGAAGAAGGCCAGGATAGAAAAGGTACTACCAGGAAGAGACGGCAGGGTAAGGACGATAATACTCCGGACACCAGAAGGTCACATCATTAGTCGTCCTGTGCAGCTGGCCATACCTTTGGAGGTCGACCAGGGTGGGGAGGATGTCACAGAGTGATGTACTTCTCGCAAGTGAGAGACTGTTTGTTTACTCTTAGGACAATGTATCTTTGACTTGTTATATTGTATGTTCTGTGACTATGTAATAAAGTGTTGTTGGACTGCTAATCGCTGCTCTACTGTGATTCACGACACCCCCCCCCCCCCCCCAATAATAAATGGTGCGTACACAAGCAGCATTGAGAGGCCGTGCCAGGAATGGCACAGCCCTAAGCACAGTGTATACAGAAAACTCAGCTGTTACCACGCATGCGCAACAGCGCAGTATTTCTGTGCATTACTCCCGTGTTTTCACTACACGTATGCTTTGGGCAAGGCCACTCTGGGCACATCCTCTCCCCACTGCCTGTGTACGCACCATTAGTATAGGGGATTTTTAAAATGAGTTCTCAACTTCCCTTAAGCAACCATTATTTATCACTGGGATACTTTTATAGTTTGATTGGGCTCTTAGTTACGTCTCGCATGTAGTCCACTGTCAAGTTTTTGACTGTTCAGATTTTAGATTACAAACAGCATGAGGGTAAATGACAATGTTTTGTTGAGGGCCAGCTTCCACATCTGAAAAGGCCCATGGTCTTTCCTTTGTTATTTATGAATAATTAAAAGTAGTCAAGAGTAGAGCCCATGTGGTTAAAAAAGGTTGCTTGGCATCTGAGGATGTGACTTTGCAGGCAAAAAACTAGGTGTGAACCGGCGGGAGATCAATAAATTTTCTCACGGCAACTGTTCCAGTTTTTTATTATTAATACTGATTTCAACAGCTGTGGCTGTCCCCACACACCAAGCGATCTATCTCTAAATAAATTACGTTGATAACTCTGCAGACAAGAGTAACATTGCTTAGGTTTACCTATCTAAATAAATATTCCTTTCCTTTCACTTATTATTTTGCCATGTACAGGAAAAAGTAGAAGCCGACCTCAGGTAAGATCAGTTTGGATTCTGTAGAAATGTTGGGACACGTGAGGCAATACTGACCCTACGACTTATCTTAAAAGCTAGATTAAGGAAAGGCAAACCTACGTTTCTAGCATTTGTAGACTTAGAGAAAGCTTTTGACAATGTTGACTGGAATACGCTCTTTCAAATTCTGAAGGTGGAAGGGTAAAATACAGGGAGCGAAAGGCTATTTACAATTTGCACAGAAACCAGATGGCAGTTATAAGAGTCGAGGGACATGAAAGGGAAGCAGTGGTTGGGAAGGGAGTGAGACAGGGTTGTAGTCTCTCCCCGATGTTATTCAATCTGTATATTGAGCAAGCAGTGAAGGAAACAAAAGAAAAATTCGGAGTAGGTATTAAAATCCATGGAGAAGAAATAAAAACTTCGAGGTTCGCCAATGACATTGTAATTCTGTCAGAGACAGCAAAGGACCTGGAAGAGCAGCTGAAAGGAATGGACAGTGTCCTGAAAGGACGATATAAGATGAACATCAACAAAAGCAAAACAAGGATAATGAAATGTAGTCGAATTAAGTCGGATGATGCTGAGGGAATTAGATTAGGAAATGAGACACTTAAAGTGGTAAAGGAGTTTTGCTATTTGGGGAGCAAAATAACTGATGATGGTCGAAGTAGAGAGGATATAAAATGTAGACTGGCAATGGCAAGGAAAGCGTTTCTGAAGAAGAGAAATTTGTTAACATCGAGTATAGATTTAAGTGCCAGGAAGTCGTTTCTGAAAGTATTTGTATCGAGTGTAGCCATGTATGGAAGTGAAACATGGATGATAAATAGTTTGGACAAGAAGAGAATAGAAGCTTTTGAAATGTGGTGCTACAGAAGAATGCTGAAGATTAGATGGGTAGAACACATAACTAATGAGGAAGTATTGAATAGGATTCGGGAGAAGAGAAGTTTGTGGCACAAATTGACTAGAAGAAGGGATCGGTTGGTAGGACATGTGTTGAGGCATCAAGGGATCACCAATTTAGTACTGGAGGGCAGCGTGGAGGGTAAAAATCGTAGAGGGAGACCAAGAGATGAATACACTAAGCAGATTCAGAAGGATGTAGGTTGCAGCAGGTACTGGGAGATGAAGAAGCTTGCACAGGATAGAGTAGCATGGAGAGCTGCACCAAACCAGTCTCAGGACTGAAGACCACAACAACAACAACAACAACAACAGGGGGGGGGGGGGGTACAGCTTGCCCAAAAGAACTGCTATAAAGGAGTGTCAAATGCATCAAGTGGAGGGAAAGATGGAATACCAAATCACTCAAAAGGGTGACAAATGATGCGCTGTAAAATGAACAGACAGAAACCACCTGTTTTAGCTCCACTCAGAAATTGATTGCTCACGACTAATATATTAAGCACCACGTCTGCACTCCCTACCTCATCCGCACACTCCATCTTGGCCATTGCCTCCGACAAGCGCACCATGCTCTCCAGTTGCCGCACGGTGATGCGCCACGTAGACTTGCTGCCTCCCGAGCCATCCCGTTGCCGCAGCTTCACATAATTTTCCACCATCAGCTCACCGGCCACCTGCAATGACCATCTCGCTAACTTTGACAAATTCGAGGAGGAGGAAGAAGAGGAGGAGGAGGAGGTGGTTGTTATCATCATAATCATCATGGACATATCTGGGTGCACATCATCAACATACTTAAGTCTGCAGAGGTGAACATGCTTAAAAAATGTGTGTTAAACAACTTTAGAATAAAATATTTCCTAATAAGTGTAATAAAATGTGTGTTAAATGATTTTAGAATACATTAATAAAATATTGCCTAAAACTTCTCTTATGAAACACACAAAAACAAACAAAATACAAAACCTTGTCATGTGTCCATTCTTAATATGTGGATGAAAGGAAAGCTCAAGAAGAAGGTATTACAAGACATTTCACTAGCTTATCACTGTGTTGTAATTAAGTGGAACTACTTATATAAGGTGTCCCAGGAGGTATGGTCAATATTCGGAGATAAAGCAGGAACGATTATTTGTAGCAAGGAAGTCTAGTAAACGCTGCTTCTAAAATGCATACCTTACATGCGTACCTTATGAGTTAGAAGCACTGGTTCATTTTTGTTACTGAATAAATGCTCATGATTATTAGTGTATGCATTTTAGAGTCCATGTTTACCTCATAACTTTCCTTTGAATGATCGTTCCTGTCCTATTCCTAGATTTTGGCCTTTCCTCCTGGGACACCCTGCGTGTACCTAACAATACAGCTGGCTACCGGCAACAGCATTAGAGAAGTGTGATACTTTACCTGGGCATACCGATATCATTCGGCAATTGGCAACTACAGTAGAAAAATTTTAAAAAATATATGGAAATTAACTTTCAAGTTATGTGCATATGAGCTTTCTGCATTCATTTGTTATGGATAAAGTAATTTTGGTAACAAGTTAATTTGGAAATTTAAGCATGTAAAATTAGTTTGTTCACACCATGCTTGACGTAATTGTAGTTCATGTTATCAGCTCAAGTTAGCACTTCATAATAGTCACTTGGGTGTTTATTTTCTGCAGTGTCATTCTTGTGAAGAAAAAATGTACTGTCATTTAGAAGATTATTTTGAAGGCAAATTAAAGAAGAGAGGATGCAAAAGAAATCTGTGTTATTTAATAACAGATGCCACTTACATGATCTATTTCGATTTCTGTACATATTATAGACTGAAGTCAGTCACCGTGTTTTTCTGTCTGTCTAACTCATGGATAGCAAGTCATCCAGCATATGTGAATACTTAGTAACATTCATGTGAAAAAGGGTGGGTTGCTAGTTATAGATAATTGCACCTTCTTTGTGATGCAAAATGTGAACCAACATACGAGGGCTATCCACAAAGTACATTACGTTTTGGAATTAAAAATAAATAAAGTATTGGAAATTTTTTTTATTACATACAGATGAAAGCCACACTTAAATACTACTTTTCTATGTAGTTGCCATTTAAATTAAGGCACTTATCGTAGCGATGGACGAGCTTGGAAATTCCTTCGTCGTAAAATTCGACCGCCTGCGCCTTCAACCACGTGGTTACCTCTTCTTGAAGCTGTGCGTCGTCATCAAAACGCTGCATAGCCAACCACTTCTTCATTGCTGGGAATAAGTGGAAGCCGCTTGGTGCCAGGTTGGGACTGTATGGTGGATGAGGAAACAACTCCCACTTAAAAGATTCGAGAACTTCAAGAGTGGCATTTGCCATGTGAGCCCAGGCGTTGTCGTGAATCAGCAAGATCTTTGAGCCCAACTTTCCCCTGCACTTGTTTTGTATTGCTCTTCTGAGGCTGTGCAGAGTTTGGCAATACCTTTGAGAGTTTATTGTAGTGTCTCTTTCCAGGAAATCCACAAAAATCACACCTTTTCTGTCCCAAAAGACAGTCGCCATCACCTTCCTTGCCGACATTGTCTGCATGCATTTCTTGGGTTTTTGGGGGAATTTGTGTGCCCCACTGCATTGACTGCAATTTTGTCTCGCAGTTCAAATGCTTAACCCATGTTTCGTCACCAGTACCAATGCGATCGAGTAATGAGTCGCCATCTTTCTCGTAAGCGTCCAAAAACGTTAACGCTTCAGCCATTCGCTGATTTTTGCGAATCTCTGTCAAGATTTTTTGTATCCATCTTGCACAAAACTTGTGGTAACCACGCTTTGCGGTAATGATTTCGTGCAACAAACTTTGTGAAATTTGTGGAAAACTCATAGAGAGTTCCGTTATTGTGAAATTACGGTTTTCACGGACCGCGGCATCGACTTTTTCGACAAGTTCAGCAGTCACTATGCTGGGTCTTCCACTTTGTTCATCGTCGTGAACATTAGTGCGGCCATTTTTAAATTTTATGACCCATTGACGCACTCCACCTTCAGTGATTATGTTGTCCCCATACACTTCACAAAGTTGCCGATAGATTTCTATCGGTGTACAGTTTTTTGCAGTCAGAAACCTTATTACAGTACACACTTCACACTTTGCGGCATTTTCAATTAACGCTGACATTTGAAACTGTCACAGTAACTCAACGGAGTACAGCACGAACCTCTCTCTAGCACGGCAGGATGCCGTCTGAGCGGCGAAATGCCATGAACCCAAGATGGCCGTGCTAGCCCCGCCCCTAATGGACACAAACTAAAACATAATGTACTTTGTGGATAGCCCTCGTATATCATCCCTAAGAAGACCTTGCCATCATAAGTAAGAACTGTTTTAAAATAAAAATGAAAAAAAAGCAAACTTTTTATTTGCAATTATTTTTTACATGAAAACACACACTTTAATCTACTTTTCTACACAGTTCCCACCAGTAATTGGTGTGTTTATGTCTTTTGTGGGAATCTGAAATGCGTCGTCTTTTGTGAGAATCTGAAATGCCTCCTCCAATTGAAAATACCATTGATTGTGCAATACATGCAGTGATTCATTTTCTTAGTGCTAAAGGAGTGAATGCAGCTGAAATTCATCATCAGATCTCCAAAGAGTATGAAGAAAACATTATGAGCAATGGTACGGTACGGAAATGGGTGAGAGCTTTTAAACGTGGTTGTACAAACGTGCATGACAAGGAATGAAATGGGCAACCTTCAATCACTAATGATTTGGTGCAGAAAGTTGATGAAAAAGAGAGAGAACAGACACTTTAAGATTTCAATGTCGTGTGATGAGTGTCCTCAAGCATCAAAAATTGTTTTATGCAATTCTTGCCTAATCAGGCACCAGGTTTTTATGAGGATGGCATTCAAAAGCCAGTTGTACAATACAATAAGTGTGTTAATATTGATGGGAATTATGTAAAAGCATATATTAAAGTACGCGCTTTCAAGTAAAATTAAAATTGTTACGAAAAGTCTGTTTGTTTTATTTTTATTTCACAATGATACTTACTTTTTAAAAAAAAAAACACGCCTTGTATACCGAGGCAAGTGTTAGATTAGAATTTTTTTAAAAGTGAGCATGTTTTCTGACAGTATGAATTTGAATGACACAATCTGCATATGAAAGACACATCACTGAAATTTGATCTTTGGTAAGAGGGGTGTTATATCTCATTTAATGAAAACAAAAAGTTAACCACGAAAAATCAGAACTAACAAGTGTAGAGACAAACTGAGAAAGAAAGAAACTAGGCTAAAGAAGCATACAAAATGTTTGACTCACATCACTGATGAATGGCTTGAACTGCCTCGCAAACAGAATGTATCTTATGACATCCTCCTGCGAGTACACCCTCTCCACCGACTCCTCGACATTGCTGTGCAAGTCAACGATTTTCCTGGCTATGGCATAGTCCACCACCTGCAGAAAATCACAATGCCAGAAAAAATGAACCAATTTGTAAAATTTAAGAAATTGTATAATCTTACATTATGTCACTATCTTGACTGGAAACCAAAGAAAAGAAACAACCCCCCCCCCCTTCACACACACACACACACACACACACACACACACACACACACACACAGAGAGAGAGAGAGAGAGAGAGAGAGAGAGAGAGAGAGAGAGAGAGAGATACCATTCACAAGTTTTTGTTGATTTACTTAAATCATTTTATAAAGCAACTTATTTTGAAGCATAAGCTTAATCTTAAGGCTAAAATGGCAGCACAAAAAACCATTTAACAGAAGTACATAGTAAAGTTGTTCTATTCAGTCTTTGCATGTGCTGTGGCCATCCTGGGGAGAAAGAGAAGTATGATCTAATATGAGGGAATATTTACCCTGCTTTACATAAAAAATCACGCACTTTGTTCATGTAACATGTCTTCTTGGGGTGTGTACAGTTACATCTATTGCTATTGCTACTTGGATTTTGTTTACTACTATTTATAAACTTGCAAAGGACACTCAAAAACATGTCATCACAATTATCTCTGCTGTGCAATAGACAGAAGATGGTGATCAAAACAACACTCGTTTTGATTTAACTGCTGATGTGTGTATTCTGGTGGCCTCTTGTCATTCGCAACGTTATCTGCACATCTCGCTGGTGCATCTCTGATATTAGTTCACAAAATATATTAAATAAGAGAGAGGGTGACAACTTTATAATGTATATAAATAAAAATGAAAGTTAGTTTGTTCAAAATCTTAAATCTCTTGAAAGATCTTCACCTATTCCTCTGGAATTTTGACACAATGCTGCATTTGAATCAAATACAAAACAAATCCGGGTTACAGCTATGGGCACCCGCATGGCACCATCCCACACCAACCTATTCATGAGCCATCTAGAGGAATGCTTCCTCAACACCCAGAATCCCTATACCCTCTCCTGGTTCAGATTAACTGATGACACCTTCATAATCTGGATCGAGGTTGAAGACACCCTATCCAAATCCCTCCAGAAACTCAACACCTTTTCTCCCGTTCGCTTCACCTGGTCCTACTCAACCCAACAAGCCATCTTCCTCGACAATGACCTCCACCTCAGTACCTCTGTCCATATCAAACCCATCAACCACCACCAATACCTCTCCTGCGACAGCTGCCACCCATTCCATACCGAGAAGTCCCTTCCATACAGCCTCACTATCCGTGGCTGTCGCATTTGCAGTAACGAGCAGTACATCTCCAAATATACCGAGGGTCTCACTGAGGCCTTTACAGACTGCAATTACACTCCCAACCTTGTACAAAAACAAATCTCCAGTGCCTTATCATTCCAGTCATCCACCACCTTCCAAAGTCCTACCATCCAGCCACAGAGGAGCATCCCCCTGTGAGTCAGTACCACCCAGGAATGGAGCAACTGAATTACATTCTCCGCCAGCGTTTCAATTACCTCTCGTCGTGGCCTGAAATGAGAAATGTCCTTCCCACTATCCTCCCCACCTCTCCCACAGCGGTACTCTGCCGCACACCGAACCTACACAATATTCTCGTCCATCCCTGCAGAAGCCTACTCCCAACCCCTTGCCTCATATCCCTGTAACAGACCTATATGCAAGACCTGTCCCATACGTCCTACCACATTCAGGGAGAGCTGAAAGGAGGAGCTGGACAAAGGAAGGGGGAAGAAGAAGGAGATGGCCAAAGGAAAAGGAGGAGGAAATAGAAACAGGAGGGAGAAGGCGATTAGGACGTGTATCCAATTCCCATATATACAAAGGGGTCCAAAAAAATGTATCCACTGTTTAAAAGTCCATAACTGGCAAACTAACTGACGGAGTTGTCTCATCTTTGGTAGTGTAATAGTTTGTAGTTCCAGCAATCACCACACAAGCTTTGTATTGCGTTGTTTTGTTTTGTCAGATGACAGTCGCCAGATAGTCAGTGTTTTTGTTCTTAGTTGCACCTAGTTATTCGAGTAAACATGGCTGGCACAAGGCTTACATTCAATGAAAGAAAGTTAGTTTTGAAGTGGTATTTTAAGTACGAAAACATTAATGAGGTTCAACGGCAATGGCGAAATGAGTGTCAAACAGAGCCACCAACACGTTTAACGATTCGTCGCATTCAAGACAAATTTGAAGACCAAGGCTGTGTTAAAGATGTACACAAACAACGATCTGGATGACCTGTAACAGCTAACTGCCATTGTGTGTTACAACAATTCACTCGCTCACCACAGAAGTCTGTGAGACAGTGCGCCCGTGAAACTGGAGTGAGTCGCTGAAATGTTTTCCGAATTTTGAAGACAGCAAAGTGGAAGTGCTACATCCCACGATTGCTACACGCAATGAACGAGGACGACCCAGATCGTAGAATGGAGTACTGCGAGTGGTTTACTAACATGGGTGGCAGCGATGAAGAGTTTGCAGAGATGATTGTGTGGTCAGATGAGGCACAGTTCAAACTCAGTGGTACAGTAAATCGCCACAATTGCATCTACTGGGCCGCTGAAAATCCGAACATCCATGTAGACAAAGCTGTGAATTTGCCAGGAGTAAATGTGTGGTGTGGGTTGTCTTACCAGGGCTTGATTGGGCCATTCTTCTTTGACGGCACGGTTACTGGTGAGGTGTACCTTCAGAAGCTTCAGACATCCATTTTACCTGAATTCCAAGACTTGTATGGAGACGGAAGAGTTTACTTTCAAACAGGATGGTGCCCCGGTCCACTACCAAAATCGTGTTAGGGCGTATCTCGACTAAAATCTACTGGGAAGATGGATAGGCCGTAGAGGTGCTGTGGAGTATCCACCAAGTTCCCTAGACCTAACTCCTCTGGATTTTTACCTGTGGGGAACACTACAGGACGTCATTTATCGACAAATGCCACACACATTGGATGAACTTCGAGAATCCATCATACATTCATGTGCAAATATCCAACTGAACACGTTGCAGTCAGTAGTTCCTGATGCAGTTCGGCGGCATCGTTTGTGTGTTGATGTTAATGGTGACCATTTCAAACACCTAAAGTGATATCTTTAAGTTGGACTTTAAGCTACACTTTCGCCAAAAATGAGACAACTCTGTCAATTAGTTTGCAAGTTATGGACTTTTAAACAGTGGATACATTTTTGTGGACCCTCTGTGTTATAAGCACGTGCATTCTCTTTTCTTTCTTTTCATTTTAACCAGAGTGAGCCACAGCAGTGTGTGGCAGGGAGCAGCTAGTGACAGCATAAAATTTACTTTACAGAATTACAAAGATATTGCGGCTGGAACACAGATTCATGCATATTCTTAGTCATCACGTATTTCCTAATTTTAAACTACTGAAAAGAATTTGGTGAATAAATTTGAGTTCTTGAAATCTGCGATTTGATTCTGGATCTTGTTATTCCACTTGTTGGCACAGATGGACATTTCCTTCAAGATATCCATTTTATGGCTCTTCTCTAAAGTGTACAGTACTTTAAGACATTTATCTATCGGAACATGGTATCCAGTTTCATCTACGTGCTTTGCTATAGCTGACTTGTTAGCTTTATCAAGTCTGAAACAGCCAATATGTTCTTCAAAGCAGGTTTTAAAATTTCTGCCCATTTGGGAAGTGTACTATTTCTTACAATGACTGCACGTCACTTTATAAGTTACCAAATTACTCATTTTCTCATCTGGCTGTGATTATTAAAAAATATTATTTTTATGGAAACGGTAGAGTAATAAACAAAGTAAATGTTCCCCCCACGCTAGGTCATCATTTGTCTACACGAGATAGCCACAGCACGTGCCAGACTGTAAAGAACAACTTTAATACATATGCAGAAGTTTTGTTAATTATTGCCATTGTGGCCTAAAGTTGAGGTCTGTGCCTCGACACATGCCGATTTACTAAATAATTTAAGCAAAAAAGGTTGTGACTGGTAGTGATCTCTGAAAAACCTTTCTATATTTCTGAAGCAGCCACAGCCAATTAACAGTGAATACGGCTTTTAACCATCACACTCACCCACTCACACTGTCTAGGCCGACTACACTGGGTTGACACTGTTGCTCTATTGGGACGAGGGGTCGTGTCAGGTGGAGGGGGTGACAGGAGAAAGGAGGCACCGAGCGAGAGGAAGGGTCGGATGAACGGTTGACAGCTGGAAGGGAGACACAGTAGGTGCACAGTTTACGGATGCGGCACCAGTGGGCTCGTTCTGGCTGCAAGCAGAGGGCCTTGTGTGCAGCGTATGGAGGTGTGGAGGAGTAGCCTGGGAAGAGGAAATTGAACAGAGGAAGAGGAAACTGTGGTAAGAGTGGAGAGTGAAGTGGGGGAAAAGGGGTACAAGGGTGGAGGTGGCCTTGGGATGGAGACTAACAGAGATTGGGTGCCTGGTTGGTTCGTCAGTTGTGGGATAAAGGGATTAAACAATGAGGCATTACTTTCTCAGTTGAGAGAGAGAGTTCAACTGGAGTTAGTGACATCAGCCATAAATTTGATCAAATTCTGGAAGTACCAGTCGAGTACCCGGTGATCTATTTATTTCAGTTCCAGTATTTCATCTCCTCATTGCACCCCACTCTTTGTGTATCTCCTCCTGCCCCCTCTCTCTGTCCATGTCCTACTCCCTCCTCTCTCTTTTCCAATCTCCTCCTCCCCACCCCCCCTCCCCCTCTGTCCATCTCCTCTTTCCTTTCTATTTCCACATCATTTTGCCCCCCTCTCCCCAGCTATCTCCTCTTCCCCTCTCTCTCTGTGTCATACACTTTTATCAGTACATTCAGTGGCATACGTGGATACAGTCTGCTAAATGTGTTTTGCAAATAGAGTTAGTAGCAAAGAATTAATAAATTTAAACATAAAGCACAATGCAGCAGTTTTTCATGCATCTCAGTGTTTACAGCTTCAAACCTCCTGAAATAAGTACAGTACCACAATGTAATTTTGTAGCTGCATTTAGCGGCAAATGTGGATTCTGTCTGCAAAATTTATTGGGAATAGAGTACCTAGCACAAAAGTAACGAAATTAATTGTCATACACGATGCAGCAGTTTGTCAAGCATTTAATTGTGTATCATGTTGTGTCTCCTGAATTAGGATAGGTTAGTGGTTTTTACCCCCACAGTGATTTCAGCTGTCTATGTTCACTGAAAACATTCTGTCATTAATTATAATCTCCCTTTCCCACCTTGGAAGATTCTACTCCTTGACTATTCCTAACATAAATACTTTATAAAAACCTTGCTCTTCCACTATCACTCACTTTTGACCATATCTTGAGCTTTGATTTTCTGTTATCATTCATATTAACACTTTTTCAATGCTCACATCTCTGCTGCATTGAAAAGAAATAAAAATCAGAGCATAACAATTTTACACAACTTTAAGAATAACTTTTTAAATCTAACACATTACAAACCCTGGTGAGCTACTTATTTACATTTTGTACTAAACTACAAAGAAAGTAAAAGTCTGGTACAGGTTTTGTTGCTCGACAACTTATCCTGACAACTAGGAAAGCTGCTCAAATACCGGGAAAGCAAAAACAACTCTGCTGTAAGCCCAAAACTTTTAAAACGTGAATTTGGCTAAGAAGGCTTGATTATAAATCCTACTTTGAAGGAAAATGTAAGGCATGGCCTTAGAAAAGCAGAGATCAAACAGGTCAATTCACCACAAACTTGGGAATCATCACCACTTTTAAGTGTCTGCGAACTATGTATTTACATTTTCTACCAAACTACATGGATACTAACCGACCACATTATTAGTGCACTCACCTCCCGTGGATGTTATTGGAAAAGCATGGTGATGTTAAAGTAAAGAAGTACAGTTGTGACTAAGAGAAAAGTATCACACTGTGAATGATTTCAAGAGAGATGTGCATGCACTATCAAATGTCCTCATGACATACCATGCTAAAAATTCGTGATAAGTTGACTGAAGAGCCATCACTCCCAGGTGCGATAATATTGTGGTCGACTAATAATTAAAAAGTACAACACAAAACAATTCGCCAAAGTTTGGTCAAAGTACATTCAGTCATCCTGGCACTTACCTCGTTGCACTCGTCAACGAGGATGAAGAAGAGATCGAAGCGAGACATGATGGGTGGGCTGAGCGAGACGTTCTGCTGCAGTGACTTGGTGCGGTCGTAGCGGCCGCCGATAGGATTTGCAGCTGCCAGGATCGAGGTGCGAGCATTCAGGGTCGCCCGCACTCCGGCCTGCGAGGACAATATGTGCGTTTCCACACTGCCGCATTAGGTGGTTCCGTGAATGTGAAACAGCTGAGCCATTATTTTCAAAATCTTTATTACACTTCCTTACACAAATCAATTTTCGCAGCTTTCACTGAGAGTGTTCTCAATGACATTAAAGGAATACTAAGACATTTTGTTTATTTAACCACAATACTGGGCAACAACTTGAGTCAAAGTGTTAGTATTGCTGATTGGCACATTTAAAGCTAAGGGCCTTGTCAGTTCCAGCTGTGGCATTGTTAAGCATGGGTCCCATGGCTACCAATACCCATGATAGTTCAAAATTAATATGCTGCATATTTTATAATTACCGAATTGGGTGGGAAAAGAAAAGTCTAGTAACACCTCAAACCGGAGACACATTCAGTTCACTGGCGGCAAAATGCTGTTGCTATTCAACAAAACAATCAATTCTGAAAGCTTACATACATCCACACACAGAAAACAAAGGTCATTTCAGAAAAAGAAACTCAACGAGGATGAAGAAGAGATCGAAGCGAGACATGATGGGTGGGCTGAGCGAGACGTTCTGCTGCAGTGACTTGGTGCGGTCGTAGCGGCCGCCGATAGGATTTGCAGCTGCCAGGATCGAGGTGCGAGCGTTCAGGGTCGCCCGCACTCCGGCCTGCGAGGACAATATGTGCGTTTCCACACTGCCGCATTAGGTGGTTCCGTGAATGTGAAACAGCTGAGCCATTATTTTCAAAATCTTTATTACACTTCCTTACACAAATCAATTTTCGCAGCTTTCACTGAGAGTGTTCTCAATGACATTAAAGGAATACTAAGACATTTTGTTTATTTAACCACAATACTGGGCAACAACTTGAGTCAAAGTGTTAGTATTGCTGATTGGCACATTTAAAGCTAAGGGCCTTGTCAGTTCCAGCTGTGGCATTGTTAAGCATGGGTCCCATGGCTACCAATACCCATGATAGTTCAAAATTAATATGCTGCATATTTTATAATTACCGAATTGGGTGGGAAAAGAAAAGTCTAGTAACACCTCAAACCGGAGACACATTCAGTTCACTGGCGGCAAAATGCTGTTGCTATTCAACAAAACAATCAATTCTGAAAGCTTACATACATCCACACACAGAAAACAAAGGTCATTTCAGAAAAAGAAACTACTGAAGTTTTTACAAAAGCAGACATTACAGTCATAAAGTTACCAACTAGCACTTTTTTTAAAACACTCAATTTCAAAGTAGTATGGCTCTGTTTGTCTTCACTCACATAGCAATGAAAACCTTTTGAATTTGTGTGGCAAATCATTTATATTTTATTAAATATATATACGTGAATTTGGCAAAAAAGATATACAGGGAGTGATTCAAAAGTTTCAAGACTTAACTCAGAACTAGAAATTTATTGGACATTTAAGTGTAGTGGACTAAAATTTTTCAAAATATGATCCTTCAGCATCAACACAGCGCTGCCAACGCATCTTCCAATGTTTGTAGCCCTTCTGGAAGGCCTCGGGCGTCACGCTGTCAAGGGCTCTCGTCAAAGCCTGCTGGATGGCAAGATGGAGTCGAATAGCTTCCCTTTTAGGCCTGTCTTGATTCAGGGGAAGAGGAAAAAGTCACTTGGAGCCAAGTCGGGGCTGTAGGGTGGCTGTGGCAGTGTTGTCACATTGAACTTGACCAAAACTTCAGCGGCGGCGCGCGACATGTGAGCGGGCACATTGTTGTGGTGGAGAATCCAATCGCCCTGGATCGCCGGGCGGACACGGCAAACTCTATCCCTCACACGGCGGAGCACACCAACGTAAAATTCACCTGTGACAGTCTGTCCACAAGCAACGAACTCCTTGTTAATCACTCCTTTACCTTTAAAATAAAAACAACAATCAGCATGCACTTCACATACTACTTGCTCATGCAAGCTTTCTTGGGCGTCGGTGCGACTCAGGATCGTACTTGTAGACCCAGGTCTCATCACCAGTAACCTCTTTCTCCTGAAGGTTCGGATCAACATTCAACCATTGGAGCATTTCCTGTAGGTCATGCGCCCTTTCTTCTGATCCACCGACAAAACTTTTGACATCAGTTTGGCCCACACTTTTCGCAACATCAAATTCTCCATCACTATCCTCCACACCATACTCAGACTGAGTCCCAGTTCATCGGCAATTAATCTAATACTAAGACGACGGTCATTGTTTAAAAGTTCCTGCACTCTCTCCACATTTTGATCCATTCGGCTTGATGGCCTCCCAGAGTGGTCGTCGTCTTCAACATTCCCGCAGCCTTCTTTGAAACATTTGTGTCACATGAAACTCATTGCACGGGACATGGCTTCTTCCTTAAAGGCCTCTTGAATCATACCGAGAGTCTCCGTGGCAGTCTGGTTCAGTCGCATGCAAAACTTAATTGCATAACACTGCTCCAAGTGCTGCTCCATTTTCGCCTCTCCCACTTTTTGACCGAGGTCAATGACATGCACCCACGCTGCAAGTGATGCGCACTCTCCAGGGTTCTGGAGGCAACTGCCGCATCTTCAGTTCCTTCCCTGAGACTCCCAACTACTTCCCCCAACCAGTCCGCACGCACTCCACTACTCAGAAATGAATCAGTCTTGAAACTTCTGAATCACACCTTGTATGTGCATTTTGCAAGAAAGATATACATTCATTTTGCAAAAAAGACTTGCATTTTTTAAAAATATATACTGGGTGATTAAAAAGCCAGTATAAATTTGAAAACTGAATAAACCACGGAATAATGTAGACAGAGGGGTACAAATTGACACACATGCTTTGAATGACATGGGGTTTTATTAGAAGCAAAAAAATACAAAAGTTCAAAAAATGTCCGACAGATGGCGCTTCATCTGATCAGAATAGCAATAATTAGCATAACAAAGTAAGACAAAGCAAAGGTGATGTTCTTTACAAGAAATGCTTAATATGCCCACCATCATTCCTCAACAATAGCTGTAGTCGAGGAATAATGTTGTGTACAGCACTGTAAAGCACGTCCGGAGTTATGGTGAGGCATTGGCGTCGGATGTTGTCTTTCAGCATCTCTAGAGATGTCTGTCGATCATGATAGACTTCAGGTAACCCCAAAGCTAATAATCGCACGGACTGAGGTCTGGGGACCTGGGAGGCCAAGCATGACGAAAGTGGCGGCTGAGCACACGATCATCACCAAACGACGCGCCCAAGAGATCTTTCACATGTCTAGCAATACTTTTTATTATTACTATTATTATTATTATTATTATTATTTATAAAACCCCATGTCATTCCAAGCATGTGTGTCAATTTTTACCTCTCTATCTACATTATTCTGTGGTTTATTAAGTTTTCAAATTTATACTGACCTTTTGCAGAAAATATATACATGAATTTTGCAAAAAAAGATATACACAAATTTTGTGAAAAAGGTAGATGCTAATTTTGAAAAGATATGTGCAGATTTTGCATAAACGATATACACTGAAGAGCCAAAGAAACTGGTACACCTGCCTAATATTGTGTAGGGGGGTGCTACATTTTCCAGTCCCTAAAGGTTATGTATAACATACATATAATTAGGGCTTGACAGAAAATGACTCCTTTGGTTCAGATGCACATCAAGCTCGAAATCTTACTGAAGTTGGCAAGAGACCCCAAGTAAAGAGGATCACGAGCAGGGGCACTATATCAGTGATGTGAGGTGTAAGTTGAGAATTTGGGTCCGATAGGAGGCATGCTGTGGTAGTGCATGCACTTGCGGTGACCACCGTGTGCGGATGGCGTAATGGTCAGCGCACTTGCCTAGTAGCTAGGAGACCTGGGTTCGAATCCCTGTCTGGCACAAATTTTCAACTTTTCCCATTAAAATAAATAAATTCCCACTGGCAACCAATGTCTTTAGTACCTTGTTTCTTTATCAGACTATTTGTAGATTATCATCACATCTTAAGATTGGAGTTAACATGTCCTTTTTTACTGTGTTAGTCGCGATCTTATTGTAATAAATTACTTCCTGGGATAATGCACTGTTTTTGAAACTTTGTGGCAGATTAAAACTGTGTGCCATACTGCGACTCAAACCTGGGATCTCGCCTTCTACAGGCAGTGTTACTACGACTGAGGTATCCACAAAGATAGGCGAGAGACCTTCTGTATAGTTTGGAAGACAGGACTCAAGGTACTGGCAGAAGTAAAGCTGTGAGGATCGGTCGTGAGTTGTGCTTGGATAGCTCAATTGGTAGAGCACTTGCTCACAAAAGGCAAAGCTCCCAGATTCAGGTCCCAGTCTGACACCCAGTTTTAATCTGCCATGAAGTTTCAAAAACAGCATACATTCTGTTGCAAAATGAAACATTCATTCAGGAAACTTCATAAAAATTATACAAAACAATGGCATCCCTTGTTGAAGTGTTCTAGGGCCTCTGCAGCTGCTAACCTACAGGGCGACAATTACTGAACTATACAAAATAAAATCGTCATAACTTTCGAACGGTTTGTGTTAGGACGTTTAAACTGCACGGTTGGCTGCGGGGCACGATGAGAATTAGTATGCGCGTGCATGGGTTCGTCAATAAGCAAAATTGGTGCATTTGGGGGACCAAGAATGTGCATTTTGTGATCAAGAAGTCTCTTCACCCTCAATTGGTGACTGTGTGGTGTGCAATGTCCAGTCACGGAATAATAGGTGTGATATTCTGCAATGGCACAGTGACTACCAAACATTATATGAAGGTTTTGGAAGATGATTTCACCCCATTATCCAAAGTGACCCTGATTTCGACAAGATATGGTCCATTCAAGATGGTGTTCGACCCCATTGAAGCGGGAGAGTGTTTGATGTCCTGGAGGAGCACTTTGGGGACCGCATCCTGGCTCTGGGGTACCCAGAGGCCGCTGGCACGGGCCTCGATTGGCCACCATATTCTCCGGATCTAAACACATGTGACTCTTTTGTGGGACTATATTAAAGACAACGTGTACAGCAATAACCCCCAAAACCATTGCTTAGCTGAAAACAGCCATTCGGGAGGTCAGCGACAGCATTGATGTTCTGACACTTCAGTGGGTCATGCAGAATTTTGCTAATAGTCTGCGCCACACCATCACCAATGATGCAGGCATATCGCACATATCATAAACTAAGTCCGAATATCTGTAGTAACATTTATATGTTGAATAAAGTGTTCGCATGTCGTAGTTTGTAACTAAATTTTATTTATTTATAATTTTTTTTTTCATATAGTCACCCTGTATACAAAACATTTTGGAGACAATCTGAGCATGCTTCTTAATATTTCTCACAGATGATGCTGTTGTTTACTGTCTTGTGACGTCATCAGAAGATCAAAACTAATTGCAAAATGATTTACCCAAGATACCTGTATAGCGCAACGAAAGTATGAATTCCTCTGTTTCAGTACTAAGAGGAAATTTCACTTAAACAGCAAATCACCCATATTTAAATGATATTGTTCACCTAAATACTTTGGGATTATAATTATAAACAACTTAAATTGGATCATCTCATAGAAATAATAGGGAGGGCAATCCACAGACTGTGTTTGTTGGCAAAGTGCGTAGAAGATGCAACAAGCATACTGAAAAGGCTACCTATACTAAGCTCGTCCATTCTGTTCTATAGCATTGCCGCATCATTTGCGATCGTTACGTGATAGGATTGATACAGCATGTTGACAAAGTTCAAAGACGGACAGCTTATCTGCATTATCATTGAGTACAAGAAAGTGTCAATGACACGATTTTGCTGGCTCTCCACCTACACAGGAAGAAATGATCATCATAAAATAAACAGAGCTCATATGGAAAGATTTTAGTATTTGTTTTTCCCACATGCTGTTTGAGACTAAAACGGTACAGAAATAGTCTGAAGGTGATTCGATGAATTGTCTGCCAAGTACTTAATTGTGAATTGCAGAGCAATCGTGCAGATGTAAATGTGCCAAGGACCGTGACAAAATCAACTCAAAGAGTACACTATTTTCATTGTACATCATAAAATTTTTCACAGAACTGGAAACCTTCCTTCCTCAGTGTGGGCCAGTAACACTGACCTTCGCTATGGATATCGTCTGCTGCTCCATTGCCTCGTGGATCGCCACCTGGTCCCTCGGGTCCATCTTGTCAAACTCGTCGATGCAGCAGATGCCATTGTCGGCCAACATCAGAGCGCCTGCCTCGATGACGAAGTCGAACGATTCTTCGTCCCTGACAACAGCTGCAGTCAGACCTGCCGCCGAGGACGCCTTGCCGGAGGTGTATATCGCTCGTGGACTCACCTCCGCGATCTGATAATTTGAGATGTCAGTAATTATTTCTCATCTGCCACTCATAAGTATTGGAGAACACAATACACACAACTTGTATATAACCCAATACAAACATATATTTCATATTCACAATATACCTTTCAATATTTCATTGTCCTTTAGTTTTTTGGTTTGATATTTCTCAATTTTGATTGTTTTTCTGGTTCAAATGGCTCTGAGCACTATGGGACTTAACATCTGAGGTCATCAGTCCCCTAGAACTTAGAACTACTTAAATGTAACTAACCTAAGGACATCACACACATCCATGCCCGAGGCAGGATTCAAACCTGCGACCGTAGCAGTCATGCGGTTCCGAACTGAAGCGCCTAGAACCACTCGGACAATTGTTTTTCTGTATACCATCTATTCTTTATAATCATATTCAGCAATATGAGAAAGTAACACTGTAAATCAAAAATAAGCATGCATAATGTATTGTACTGTTAACATCACTTAATTCAAGGAATATTCATAGAAAAGATGTCAGTTTTCTAGAAGACTTCTTTCCTTGAAGGATGAGGAGTATTCCAACTCTTGTGAGTGAACATTAAATACCTTAATAACAGAGAAAAGTGTTTACTGGAAAGAAGCAAGATGCTTAAGTCACAACATGCACAACATGCTTAAGTCGCAACAGTCACGCAAGGAGGACTGCAACCACTGTGGAAACTCAGGGTACATCTTGTATCACTGCTTTACTTGGTTGCTAAAATCAACAAATCACTAGCTGTTCAAAATTAACTTGCTGGCACATTTTGTGCATAGCCCATCATCAGAACAAGTCATATTGTCTTAATACACAGTATTGTGTCACATAATTACTTTCTCAAGATTGGTTCATCACCAATACCAAGAATGTAATTATGTAACATATTACTTTGTATTAAGGCATTTTATACTCTTATGATGTCCTGACGATGGTCTCCACACTAAACATTTCAGCAAAAAATTTTTAACAGCAAGTGATCTGTTGATTTTAGCAACCTAATAAGACAGTGATATAAGACAGGCTCAGGGTCAAGAAGCAAGAGATTAGACTGGGCAATTATGTAATTTGGCGAGACGAAAGAAATTTTGTCAAAACTTTTAGTTGTAAATTACATTAGTTAAAAATCAGAAGTAATCTGGAGAAATATCTTGTGAAATCAACTGAATTGTGAAAATCTAATTAGACTGTAACAACGCAAATGATCAGTTTTTGCAAATATGATGTAACTGGTTAAATAAAAATATTTACTCACCAAGCAGCGAAATGAGAAACAAATACAAAGGTATTAATGTCTGCAAGCTTTTAGAGTCAGTGGCTCCTTCTGGCAGCAGGGTTCAAGGGGAAGGAAGATGGGCGAAGGAAAAAGACTGGTGAGTTTTAGGAAAAAGGGTAGAGTGCAGAAAAGACAACCAGAACCCCGGGGCAGGGGAGACTTACCGGAAGGGATAAGAAGAGAAGTTCCTTCTCATCACATCCAGAGCCATTGGCTCCGAAAGATTAAAAATATTAATACTTTTGTATGTGCATTCTCCTGTTGCTGTTTGATGGGTAGATTTTTTTATCCATCCAATTACTTTTTAATTAATTGTAAGTCGTAACAAAGAAAAGTGCAAGCTGAATATCAAAGTTGTATAAAGCAGCGATCACGTGAGTCAGTTCTGAGCAGTTGTTGAATGGGAATACTAGCTGCCTTTTGTACTGTGTTATGAATGCAGATTGAACTAGAATTTCTAAGTACATATGAACTGAGGACTGTGTAATCACTGAACAGATTTGACAGTTCTGACTCAGGTCATTTATATGGGTGAAAACACTTTACCCATTTTGTTGCTGGCATGTGGTGATAAATTGGGATATGAAACCATGGATAATTATGTTAGAAATGAGAGCTCACTCGCAATTATATAATTTACGTAACCTGGCACTAAAATTGCACTTGTATTTTTGCAGTAACTCTGGTTTAAAAGGTAATGTTCATGAAAAGTTGAGCAAGCACTTATGAAGATGAAAAAATGGAGATTACATTAGAAAATACACACAAATGCTAGCTTTGTAAACTGCTCGAAAATGGCACTACGGAATTATTTGCGTCTTATTACCAACACTACAGAAAGCCAATGCACATACCTGCTTCAGTAACTGGGATTTAGCTGTACTTGGGTCACCCACAATGCATACGTTGATGTCTCCTCTCAGAGACGTACCTTCCTCAGTCTTCTTTGGAACTCCACCAAACAACATCAAGACAATACCTGCAAGAAAGGCATCAATGTAACAGCAACAAAACAACAACAAGCACCACCTCACCGCCATCACTGTCACAATGATTATCAGTGGGTAATTCTTCAATTTTAGCACCCTGGAAGTGAGTGTCTTCCAGACGAATTAAAAAAATAAAAGTAAAAACTTCCTGACATATTAAAACAGCATGCTGGACTCAGACATACTTGGAAGCTTTGCCTTTCGCGAGCAAGTGATCTACCAACTGAGCACAATTCACAACCTGTCCTTCCAGCTTTACTTGCGCCAGTACCTCGTCTCCTACCTTTCAAACTTCACGGAAGTGAGCATGCCTAAAATACATTACATTTAAAACATCAAGAATCCTCCATAAATTTCAGGCGAAGGTGATTTGTCCACCATCTAAGATTGTACAACTTTTGGGATCAGTGAAGGACAAGTTGTCACTGTGTAAGGCCAGAATTTACCAAATAGCTAATCAACAGGGTCAGACCACACGCACTGTGAAAGGATGTTGCATTGAACATCAATGTTGCACCCTCCTTTTGCAACCAATCAACTCCACTATTGCTGAACACTGTATTTTGAAGTGTTACATGCCGTTTAGACAACTGAAACTTCACACTCCTTGTGTAGTGGTAGGAAAGAGGATTGTGACAAAATAATATTAAAAAATAATATTAAGTAGAAAGTTAGTTGAACATATACTGTGAACGGGTGTTTGTTTTCATATGCAGGCATTAAATGGAACGTGTGGAATATGAGAAATGGCAAGGTATGACAACAAACAGCTTCACCTGCATTGGACAGGGCCTTTTACTTTTTTGTGTCACAGCGTGGCGGTGGCTTGACTGTCAAAGAGCAACCACACTCCAAGAATGAAAACCAATGGCAAGATGGTTTCGTGACAAATAAATATAGCGAAATCTTGAATGTCATGTTGAGCCTTCGAGGTGTGTGTTGTACGTAAAGTTGTGTTCTAATATAATTCATGAGTCACTCTAATGATCTGTACAACCACTCTAGGAAATGTGTGTTTGTAAAAGGAAAATAGTGGATGTGCCATTTCATGATGTGCGTAGAAGTTATCTTTTTTTGCTCCAATAACAGCTGCAGGACATGAAGTTAAGCCTTTCCTTGGCTACACATGGGATTTCAGAGGCATTGCTTAGCAGGATCTCTACTTCAAGAAAATCAACCGTGGCAACGGGATTAAAACAAAATGGTAAATATGCCAGACATTGCACTGGAAGACAGATCTCGTGAATTGTTCTGACTCAGCTTCTACTACAAGGAGTAAGCCAGCAGCTAAATCAAACCTTAACCAACAAGAAAAACACTTCAGCTTCCACTGGACATTCAACGGAGTAGGATAGAACTATGGTTCTGACAACAGTAACATCTTTTTGAGACTCCATCATTAAAGAATCTGTAGAAATATGCCTGGCAGAAAATCTAATGAGCCGTGATAGTGGCTACCAGTTGGACAGTGCACAGAACCTTGCCATCTCCACGATTTGTTCCAATCAAAGATTAGAGGACATACCAATGGCCACGGTGAACGGTAATGCAGAGGACAGCTGAGTTCCACGGTTCCACCAGCAATGGCATTGATGCCAGAAGGTGTGGTCTGCCCGTGAACTCGATGCGTAACAGAGCAATTCTTCAACAGTCTCCAGTTAAAATATAGTGGAATGTATTAAATGACACGCTGCATGCTCGAAATTTGTCTGAAAAGTTTCATTTTGTTTCCTCCTTACCTTCTGAGTGCTCCATATTTTTGTCAGGCAGTGTGTTACCTTTAACCATTATTCCTTTTTAAAGGAAAAATAATTGTGAGCATAGAATTGTGGTGGTGGTGGTGGTGGTTAGTGTTTAACGTCCCGTCACAACGAGGTCATTAGAGACGGAGCGCAAGCTCGGGTTAGGGAAGGAAATCGGCCGTGCCCTTTCAAAGGAACCATCTCAGCATTTGCCTGAAACGATTTAGGGAAATCACGGAAAACCTAAATCAGGATGGCCGGAGACGGGATTGAACCGTCGTCCTCCCGAATGCGAGTCCAGTGTGCTAACCACTGCGCCACCTCACTCGGTATAGAATTGTGAAGCTGAACATTTGCATTTGTAAATTTAACTAATAAAACAAGCTGGTAATGACATTTGCTTACTGATTGTCTAGAAAAACAAAGGCCACAGGAATCAGTGTCAACGGTACTTACCTGTAGATCAGCTTTCCCGAATTTTTTTTTTTCCCCTTCAACCTGGACTTCATGTATATCGATAAATATTAGATTTTGGTGTATACTATACATGAGGCAAATTTTAGAAAAATGTAAAATTATTGTGACCTGGTGTGGAAAAATCAGTCAATTGAATCCACCGATACAAGATTTGGGTATGGTCCCACGACGTAACGGTGTTAGGCATGTGACGTGTGCAAACAGAAAAAGGATGGACACTGGCAGCATTTTTCTGTCCATATTATTTTCTGGAATTTAGGTTGTGGTCTGTAGCATAGTCTGAAGTCCACTAAGGTGATGAAAGTCATGAGATTCCTCCTAATATCCTCTCAGACCTCCACCTGCCCAGTACAGCGCAGTAACTCAATGTAGTATGGACTCGACAAGTCATTGCAAGTCTCGTGCAGAAATACTGAGCCATGCTACTTGCACAGCCATACAGAACTGCAAAAGTGTTGCCTGGGTAGGACTACGTGCAAACTGACTTCTCAATTACGTCCCGTATATATTCGATGAGATTTACAGTGAAACCCCATTTTTACACTTTTCGAGGGACTTCAAAAAAATAGTGTAAAATGCGGGAAAATGTAAAATGTGGGAAATAGTGTTTTAAGCTGTTAAAGTTACATTTAGGATACCCCTCTCGCACTATGTATAATGTATGTACATAACAGGTATCAGAAGACTTGTCAGGGACTTTTTTATTATCTAATAAAGGTTAATTATCTAATAAAAACTGCTGATGTAACTGGAATTGAAAACTGTCTGGGAAGTGGAAACGTTTCACTTTATTTCAAAGTTCATAATCGATGGTTTTGAAAAGCCTGCAGCTGTCATTCATTACTTAAATAATGAAATACTTTAGTAGTTACTGCCTCTTCAGTTACGTAGAAAACCACACACACACACACACACACACACACACACACACACACACACACAAATGAGCGCGCAAACTATCACTCACATTTTTTGTTTGTGTAACACCAGAAAAAATAAATAAGTAAATACTGAACCTGACAACGAGAAAAATTCTCGAAACACATTTTGCTCAGCATGAATACAATGCGTAACCGGCAGTGTTTACACTTAAAACTTTTGGGTAACACAAAGTGAAAGATGGTGTCAACTAGCACTCCACGTGGCCATACGCTGAAACACACTACATATGGTTCGACAAAGGTGTCACGATGATCACAACAAGCACGAAACTGCATTTGCGCAGTAGAGACAATTTAGAAATGGTTGTGATTGGTCATGATATCTTCATTCGAATGAACCTAGTTACTCCCATCAGCCATCACTGACTGCAGATGAGCTACTTGGAGAGCATTTGCAACCATTCATACACTTAGTTTCCAAATAACGACGCAATGTTTGTGGATGGCAATGTGTCATGTCACTGGGTCACAATTGTTTGCGAGAGCTAGGCAGCGACGGGAGATATGGCACGAATTGTTACATCTTTTACTCGTTTACCTGTTCAAATCTGCTGAATAGTGCCCTGGTGCCAAGAAACTTAACCACTTAATATTTGTAAACACTACTGGACGGTCAACATTATGCCAGCATCATATTTTCTCCACAAACATTTTTTCATAATGCGTAAATCACGGGAAAATTATAAATACGTTGACGCAAAATCAGGTGCAAATTAACATTGCACGCATAGGAAATTTGACAGGACCGATAAAAAAATGTCGCAAACGGCGGGAAAATGTTAATTCCGGGAATGTAGAAG
Source organism: Schistocerca serialis cubense (assembly GCF_023864345.2). Classification (NCBI taxonomy): domain Eukaryota; kingdom Metazoa; phylum Arthropoda; class Insecta; order Orthoptera; family Acrididae; genus Schistocerca; species Schistocerca serialis. The sequence goes on from NC_064649.1 coordinate 16,542,509, forward strand.
AGGGGTTATACCGCATGTCAGGCAATCTGGCTAGCCAAACCATTTGCCGGAATTGTCCAGAATGTTCTTCAAAGCAATCGCAAACAATCGTGGCCTAATGACATGACACATTGTCATCCACAAACATTGCATCGTTATTTGGGAACATGAAGTCCATAGACAGTTGCAAATGCTCTCCAAGTAGCTCATCTGCAGTCAATGATTGGTTCAATTGGACCAGAGGATCCAGTCCATTCTACGTAAACACAGCCCGAACATTATGAAGCAACCACCAGCTTGCACAGTGCCTTGTTGACAACTTCGTGGGGTCTGCACCACACTTGACTCTACCACCTGCTCTTACCAACTCACTGAAATTTTGACTTATCTGACTGTGGCACGGTTTTCCATTCAACCTATGGTCCAACCGATATGGTCACGAGCCCAGGAGAGGTGCTGGAGGATGTGCTACTGTTAGCAAAGGTACCTGCATCAGTCGTCTGCTGCCATAGCATATTAACAGCAAATTTTACGGCACTGTCATAACAGATATATTCGTCCCACGTCCCACACTGCTTTCTATGGTGTGTCACACAGTACTGCTTGTCTATTAGCAGTGACAACTCTACACAAGCACCACTGCTCTCAGTCATTAAGTGAAGCCCATCGTCCACTGCATTGTCTACGGTGGGAGGCTCTTTGATGCCGTGGATCTCTGAATATAGAATTCCGCAAGGAGTTCCAAAATTAAATGTCCCTCATTTCTAGTTACAGCTATCATTTCACATCTTAATTCACATTGTGGGGCCATAATCGAGTTGGAAAACTTTTCACACAAATCACCAGAACGCAAATGACAGATCCACCAATGCACTGCTCTTTTATACCTTGTGTACGCCACCTGTATATGTCCATATCGCTATCCCATGACTTTTGTCGCCTCAGTGTGTAGGTTTGGGTGAAAGTTCCCAGATTGGTTGTGAGACTGCAAAATGGTACTGAAGGCTTCAGTTAACCTGGGAAGTTTCAGGGATAACTGCTTAATGGTGAAGTCAGGATAGTTACCACAGAATATACTCAGTATTAATCAACATCTACGTACAAGACGGCCTCTATCCATCTACAATATCTCGACGATGACACTTCCCGATCACTACAGCATCATCAGTAAACAACTGGAAGATTGTTGCTCACCCTATCCATGACCTCGTTTATGTATAGAATGAACAAGAGCAGCCCTGTCACACCTCCCTGGGATATTAATGATGAGACCCTTGCCTCTGATGAACACTCGTGTCCAGGGAATGAAACTTAGTTGTTGTACTTAACAACTACTTGATTTCTGAAATGCATTTGACTTAGCACCACATACAGGGTGTTACAAAAAGGTACGGCCAGACTTTCAGGAAACATTCCTCACACACAAATAAAGAAAAGATGTTATGGGGGACATGTGTCCGGAAACGCTTAATTTCCATGTTAGAGCTCATTTTAGTTTTGTCAGTATGTACTGTACTTCCTCGATTCACCGCCAGTTGGCCCAATTGAACGAAGGTAATGTTGACTTCGGTGCTTGTGTTGACATGCGACTCATTGCTCTACAGTACTAGCATCAAGCACATCAGTACGTAGCATAAACAGGTTACTGTTCATCACAAACGTGGTTTTGCAGTCAGTGCAATGTTCACAAACGCGGAGTTGGCAGATGCCCATTTGATGTATGGATTAGCATGGGGCAATAGCCGTGGCGCGGTACATTTGCATCAAGACAGATTTCCAGAACGAAGGTGTCCCGACAGGAAGACGTTTGAAGCAATTGATCGGCGTCTTAGGGAGCACGGAACATTCCAGCTTATGACTCGCGACTGGGGAAGACCTAGAGCAACGAGGAAACCTGCAATGGACGAGGCAATTCTTCGTGCAGTTGACGATAACCCTAATGTCAGCGTCAGAGAAGCTGCTGCTGTACAAGGTAACGTTGACCATGTCACTGTATGGAGAGTGCTACAGGAGAACCAGTTGTTTCCGCATCATGTACAGCGTGTGCAGGCACTATCAGCAGCTGCTTGGCCTCCACGGGTACACTTCTGTGAATGGTTCATCCAACAATGTGTCAATCCTCATTTCAGTGCAAATGTCCTCTTTAAGGATGAGGCTTCATTACAACGTGATCAAATTGTACATTTTCCCAATCAACATGTGTGGGCTGACGAGAATACGCACGCAATTGTGCCATCACGTCATCAACACAGATTTTCTGTGAACGTTTGGGCAGGCATTGTTGGTGATGTCTTGATTGGGCCCCATGTTCTTCCATCTACGCTCAATGGAGCACGTTATCATGATTTCGTACGGGATACTCTACCTGTGCTGTGCCTTTACAAGTGCGACACAACATGTGGTTCATGCACGATGGAGCTCCTGCACATTTCAGTAGAAGTGTTTGTACGCTTCTCAACAACAGATTCGGTGACCGATGGATTTGTAGAGGCGGACCAATTCCATGGCCTCCACGCTCTCCTGACCTCAACCCTCTTGACTTTCATTTATGGGGGCATTTGGAAGCTCTTGTCTACGCAACCACGGTACCAAATGTAGAGACTCTTCCTGCTCGTATTGTGGACGGCTGTGATACAATACGCCATTCTCCAGGGCTGCATCAGCGCATCAGGGATTCCATGCGACGGAGGGTGGATGCATGTATCCTCGCTAACGGAGGACATTTTGAACATTTGCTGTAACAAAGTGTTTGAAGTCACGCTGGTACGTTCTGTTGCTGTGCGTTTCCATTCCGTGATTAATGTGATTTGAAGAGAAGTAATAAAATGAGCTCTAACATGGAAAGTAAGCACTTCCGGACACATGTCCACATAACACATTTTCTTTCTTTGTGTGTGAGGAATGTTTCCTGAAAGTTTGGCCGCACCTTTTTGTAACACCCTGTATATTGTCTAAAGTACAGTCATATGAGGTATCAAGTAAAATTTGTGACTGGACTGAAGATTTTTGGTAGGGAGGCTGCAGCATATTTTTTTCGAGAGTCACTGACAGATGTACAAGTAACTTCAGGCGTGCTCCTGGGAAATATGTCGGGGCCCTTACTGTTCGTGTTGCATATTAATGATGTTGCGGACTATATTAATAGTAGCCCCAGACTTTTTGAGGATGCACTATCTGAAAGAAGCTGCATACATATTCAGTCAGATCTTGATAAGATTTCAAAGTGGTGCAGAGATACGCAACATGCTTTAAATGTTCAGAAATGTAGAATTATGCATTTCATTTCACAAAACAAGACAAAAAAACGTAGCATCCTGTGACTATATCAATGGGTCACAGGTCCAATCAACCAACTTACATAAATTCCTGGGTGTAACTTTTTGTAGGGATATGAAGTGGAATGGTCACACAGGTTCAGTCGTGGATAAGACAGGTGGTAGACTTTGATTTATTGGTAGAAAACTAGGGAAGGGCAATCAGTCTACAAAATAGATTGTTAACAAATTACTCACGCGACCCATCCTAGAATATTTTTTAAGTGTGGGACCTGTACCAAACAAGAGTATCAGGGGACATTGAACATGTACAGAGAAGGGCAGCACAAAGGGTTACAGGTTTGTTTGGCCTGTGGGACTGTGTCAGAGATGTGCCGAAGAAACTGAACTTGCAGACTAAGACAGACGAGAAGTATCCTGAGAAAGTGTACTTACAAAGTTTCAAGAACTGGCTATAAATTATGAATCTAGGAATATAGTACAACCTCCTATGTATCACTCAAACAGGGACAGTGAAGATAAGGTTAGATTACTTACAGCACACACAGAGGCATTTGACTGATAATTTTTACCACACTTCACACATGAATGGAATGAGAAGAACCCTAGTGACTGGTGCAGTGGGACATACCCTCTGCCATGCACCCCACAGTGGTTTGCAAAGTACAGATGAAGTCTTTGAGCCACTCACATATCTGAGAACACATTCCGTATGCTAAGACCTTTGCTGAAAACCTGCGCTGTCTGAGATTTTCTTTCCTGATCCCTGGAACTAGTACCAACTACGTGCAGTGTTTCTCACTGCACCGCTACTCACCTCTTTTGACTTCGTCGTTGCCATGTATCGTGGGGAAGAGGCTGGAAACGAGGTTCTGGTAGAGGTTTCGGTCTCGGCTCATCTCGTACACCTTGTTCCACTCGGCATCCGTCATCTGCTGCTTCATTATCTCGGCAGTCATCTCCTCCATGTGCAGTTCTGCACCCCCAAACTGAAACCACATTTCGCTATTGTACTCCGACTAGCTCACTACATGCAAATTGATGATTCAAATAAATTGACACCTGAACATTACACTCGGGCAACACTCAACGAGGATGTCACTGTAAGAAGAAGAGTATCTGAGAAGGGGAAAAAAGACAGGTGGGTGTGTTGTCAGAGATCGGTGCACAATATCAGTGAGGGAACCTGAACTGAGAGGAGGTTATAGGATAGACGGGCAGAAACTGTCGGGTGAAGGGTGTGAGAACAGTAACTTACCACAGGCAGAGGCCGGGATGACTTTGAAAGCTGAAAATGTGTTGTAAAGGTAACTGCCAACTGTACAGCTCAGAAAAACTTGTGGTGAAGTTAAGGATCCAGATGGTCCGGGTTGTAGGCAATCAGACACCACTCCACCTGTGATAGCAACCATGTCCCATATCAACTGTGCTGCAAACAATTTCACTGCTTTTTATATTGGTATGACTATGAACCAGCTGTCTGCCAGAATGAACAGCAACGCCAAACTGTGGCCGAGAGCCATATTGTGGCACAACATGCATCTGATCATAACACGGTTGATTTCAATGGTTGCTTCACAACTCAGGCCACCTGGATCATCCCATCCGCCACCAACTTTTTCAAGCTGTGCAGATGGAAGTTATTCCTACAACACATTTTCCATTCCCAAAATAATCGCCTGCAGTGCTCTTGCTTAATATTTAAGTGTGACAATTCTTACTGCCTTCTTTTGTAGAAATAGGATGCCCGTGCAGCCTGATCAATGACCCCACAGCTGCATTTCACAGTCAATACGGCTGTGGAATAGAGCACGGCACATACAGGAAGACACAGAAAAACGGGAACATTTCCACAGTCCAATAAAACTAGAAGTGATGAAGGAAAGAAATTGCATTCATAGTAATTCAAACCTCACAACTTTGCCATTTACGAAACATTGATAGCATTTATCACTTTTCAAAAAGTTACATCCTTTAGATGGCGTCGTCCTAAATGAATACATTCGTGAAACCTGCTGCTGAGATTCCTCGTTGACCACTGCAACATCTCAGCTGGGATACTGTGAACTGCATCTCGAATTCTCTGTTTTAACTCGTCCAGGGTTCTTGGCTGAATCATGTGACATTGCTCTTGAGGTAGCCCCACAAGAAAAAAAAAACACACATGGATAAATCTGGTGATCTAGGGGGCCAGGGAATGTTACCGAATCGTGAGATCACACAGTTGTCAAACAATTCCCGCACATGTGCCATTGACTGCCATGCAGTGTGTGATGTCGCTCCGTCCTGTTGGAACCAGACTTCTTCAACGTTTGGAAAGTTGTTCAGTGCAGGTGTAACGAATTTTCGTAACATCCCCACGTAACGATCGGCATTGACAGTTATTGTGTTTCCCTGTTCATTCGCGGAAAAAATACCCTCCGATAATCCTGTTGTGAAACACTACACCATACTATCACTTTACTGCGTGTAAAGCGCACTAATGAACGTCATTAGGATTTGTGTTGCCCAGTAACGGTAGTTCTGTTTATCCACATAACCTGTGAGGTGAAAATGTGCCTCATCTGACATCCACAACTTTTTTAGAAATTCATCGTCATTGTTAATTTTTGTCATCATTTGTTGACAGAATCCTAATTGAAACCAGTAATTATTGTTCTTCAATTGATGCACCATTTGTAGTTTGTACAGATGAAATTTTAAACGGAGATTAAGAATTCTGTGAACACACTCCCGGGACATTCCAACCACTGCTGCTTGCTTACGAATTGAATGCCGTGGGCTCCGTAAGACAGACTCATGTACAAGATCAATGTTCGCTGGTGAACGCACACTTCTTGGTCGTCCTGTTGGTTTCTTCTTGCGGGCAGATTCAGTCACTTCAAAGTTATTAAGCCAACATTTTATCACGTGTTTCGATGGACCGGCATGATGACGTCCTGAATTATAAACATCAAAACTCCCTCTGTACGCTATCAAACTATCATTGTTTTTATAAAACATTTTTATGGCTAATGCACGCTGTTTTCCTTTCCACTGATCCACGATTACTGAAATAGCAGACTGTTTACTCGCTAAGTGTCATGAACCCACAGTGCTGCCATTTGCCCATGGCTGCCACTACTCATTTCAAACATTCCATTATTATGTCTCCCTGTAGTTACCCGATACTGGTCTGTAATTACGTTTTCCATCAGCCTCAGAAAGTATACCATACGTGAGAGTTCCTCACATACACACTCATTGTGTCTACTTCACAAGTTTGTTACAATTACAAATTCTTCACAAGTTAGTTATAATTACAAATTCCAGCAATTTTAAAAATTCTAAAAGGTCCAGGAATGTCCTTTACCACAGCCACATTTCATACGATGAGTTTTTCCTTCATTTATTTCAATCTTATTTGACAGAATCAATTTTCCACCTTTCCAAATGACTCATCTGATTCCCTGTGCAGTATGTTACTATCTTGGCTTAGACCATTTACAAAAATGAGAAGAAAGAGGAACTGCGACACAGCCTTGGGGCACATCATGTTCTAATTTCTGCCCCAAAGATGCCACCCTTGGGACAAAGCAGAGACTACGAAGGTGATACATATACACATCAGACGATGCTGGATGACTAAGATGAGGAAATGAGATGTTGGCAATAACTGATGATCTGTGTTGTAGGGTACCAAAATACTGGCAATGGCTGAAGTAGAGAGGATATAAAAGGCCCAGTTGCTATAGCAATAAAACCGTTTCTGAAAAACATAAATTTGCGGACATCAAATATAAATTTAAGTACTAGGAAGTCTTTTCTGGAAGTATCTGTTCAGAGTGTAGCCTCGTGCACAAGTGATACATGCACGAAAAATAGGGCAGGTGAGAAGGTTAGGGGTAGGTTGGTTACTTCAACAGATCATATGCACGATGAATTGTAATTATGTGGTAAAAGTTGATTTAAAATACGATGCTGCATGAGAATGCTGGGACTATATAGGTAATTCAAAGACTTAATTAGGAGGAACTGAACAGAATGGGGGAGAAAACAGCATTACGGCAAAACTTGGGCTTTAACTGATATGACAAATCACGATTATGGAGGGTAGTATGAATGGTAAGAACTGTACAGCGAGACAAAGACTACTACATTAAGCAGGTTCAAACTGACGTAGGTTGCAGTAATTATGCAGAGGTGGAGACCACACAGAATAGACTTGTGTGTAGAGCTGTAAGTAACCAGTCTACAGGCCGAAGGCAATGACGATGACAACAAGAACAGTGTCTGTCAATGTACCTACCACTGTAAGAACACGTCCCGAGTTGTCAGTTCCATGCAATGTTTCTGTAACTGATTCACAGTTACCCGCAGACTCAATTTGGCAGCAAAGACAACACGGCACGCTTACCCTGGGATTGGTGGGCGCGACGCTGCAGGCGAGGAAGGCCATGCGGTAGTTGAGCTCTCGCACGCCGAGAGCCCTCAGACCGCGCACGCCCTCTCCCGCCATCTGCGCCGCCGCCTGGTCTCCCGCTTTGTGCCTCGAGGCCAGCTCAGCACGCTGCCCGGGCGCCGACATCACGCCCACGTCCGGCACCACTATCAGCGTGCCCGTGAAGTCGTACTGATCGCCCGCCTGCACCATGTCCACAATCTCGGCTCTCAGCACCACCTCTACACTGTGGATGGACATTTTTATGATCACAAAATGTACTTGTCAAAACCCATTACAAACATTTGTTGTCTTTGATGTACAGTGAAACCCTGCATTTAAACTTTTCAAGGGAATTTTAAAAAATGGTGTATAAAGCAGGGAAAATGTAAAATGTGGGGAATGACTCTTTAGTGGTAAAATTACGTTTGTGACCCCCATTGCATTTTTGTAGTTTCTTTATAATATATGGACATAATAGCCATGAAGATACTTGTCAGGGATTTGTTTATTATCCAATAAACGTTATCCGAATCTTGTAATATCTTTAGCCACTGATGTAACTGGAAGCGGTAACTGTCTGGGAAGCAGAAACGTTTGACTTAATGTCATTTATCATACCCTATATTTTTTGAAAGCCTGCAGTTGTGTTATTCATTATTTGACAATGACACACTGCATCTGTTACATATTTTTCATGCTTAGCACAACACTTTTCAAGAATTTATTCTCGTTGCCAAGCACAGATATCCACATAACTATTTTGTGAGATATTTGCATATGTGTTGGTCTGCAACTCAAGCACCATAATCATATTTTTGAGGTTATAAGATATTGTGCCGCCTCCACCCTGCAAAAAAATCCTCACACACATAAACCATCACTCGCATTATTTCTGTGTGAAACATCACAAAAAATACTTAGGTATATGTTATTAAAAACATATTATATAAATTTTCAAAACATTTTGCAAAGCATGAAAAAATACAAAACTTGTGCAGTGTTTCATTATCCAAACTGGAAGCATTTGAACAACTCAAAAAGCGCAAAGGTTGTCAACTAGCGCTCAAGTGGTTAACAAATGAAACACTTGAGTTATGTACTTGATATGTCATGACGATCAAAAAGTTGAACACACACAGTGGAGACTTTCAAAACTGTTGTGATCGGTCATTATTCGAGCGAACCTACAAGGAAGTTACTTCCATCAGCCACCACAAATTGTTCCAATTTTTGCCAGTTCAGATCTGTTGGATTCAAGCTGTTGAGAGGAGCACACTGGTGTCAAGAAACTTAACAGCATAATATTTGTAAACACTAACTGAAAGCCAACGCCATGCCAGAGTCATTTTATGTCAATTAAGTCAGTTTTTTCTCCACGAACGGTGTTTCGTAAAGGGTAAATTGTGGGAAAGTTATAAATATGTTAACACAAAATCAGGTGTGAATTAACATTGTTAACCGAGGAAATTTGACAGGAGTGTTAAAAAATGATGTAACGAAAAGAAAATGTTAATTCCGGGAATGTAAAAGCGGAATTTTATACTGTATTAATTCCTATGTTTTAATATTAAAAGTACATTTACCCCTTATTGGTTTTTTCATTGACAGACATCACTTTTCCTGAACTGTGATACAATCGCAATACAAGATACAAAATTCATTTTCATGTAAACCATGGCTCCTTGTCTAGGATTCAAAGTGAAGTCTGTGATGTGTGATGTGTGTTGTGTAAAAGACGGAGATTAACTTACTGTAGTATAGAACACATACAGAGTGATCGTATTACATGGTTATATAAATTTTTCACCTTACGCTAATTTTTGTTTAGTGACATTTGAGACAATATGGCAAATACTTCAACAGAATTTTGTTCATGCCTTATTGTTCATAAAGTAAAAATGCACTACTTACTATGTAAAACGTATGGCGGTGTACTAATGAAAATATACATACTGTAAAATTAATTGTTAAAAATACTCATAATGTATGAGGGAATACTGAAAAGTAATGCCTCCAATTTTGTGTGTGTAAATTCTTACAGCTTTTTAAAGAAAACATTATTAACATTCTATATCTTTATTCTTCATTTCCACATATTTATCTCTCAACAATGTAATGAAAAGGATAGTTGCTCTTCACCATACAGCAGAGATGCTGAGTCACAGACAGGCACAACAAAAAGACTGTCGGCAAGTTAGCTTTCGGTCAACAAGGCTATTGTCAGACAACATAAACCCATGACCACACTCACTCACGCACAGATGAGCAGTCTATGATAGCTGAAGCCAGATTGTGACTGTGACTGTGTGTGTGTGTTTGTGTGTGTGTGTGTGTGTGTGTGTGTTCCGACAATAGCCTTGTTGGGCAAAAGCTAAATTTCCGACAGTCTTTTTGTTGTGCGTATCTGCAACTCAGCATCTCCGCTATGTGGTGAGTAGAAACTATCCTTTTCATTCTACTGTTACATTCCATCCTGGATTTTTCATTGTTTTATTTATTTCTCATCATAATCACCCTGGTGCTGAACACATTTCTCCCAATGACAGACCAGCTTATTGATACCGTCACTGTAGAATGATTGACTTCATCGACGGCGCCACAACTTCGCCTCTACTTGCATTGCTTCATCACTATCAAAGTCAAGTCCTCAAAGATGTTCTTTAAGCTTTGGAAATAGATGAAAATCAGATGGGACCAAGTTGAGATGATGACAGTGAATCTAAGGCACCAATTGTTGCAGATGATGCAATGCTCGTGTGCGATCTGGCATTGCCCATGTGTGGATGAATTATTTGAATTCATGCTTTCAGTTTTCTGAACCATTTCTCACAACTGACAGTTACAATGCACACCACTATGTCACATGCTACAATTTGGAGTCCTCTAGTGGCAGAATGTTGCAACTTACGTCAGTGAAGTGGGAAAGTTGACCAAGTGCAAAAGATAGTGGGGGTGGTGGGATCACTCATGGGAAAATTCCGGTAGTTGTGGGTGTTAGAGCTGTACCTTTTTTAGATTGAAGTCAGCTGATAGGTATTCCTGCTTAAGGGAAGTCTCTCTAACAAAGAAACCACTTTCTACAAAGCTTGGGTATCCGATTAATGAGGGAATTAGTATATTTCTTCAAAATATACAAGGAATTAGAGATAAAGTTAGTGAACTGCTTATAGATGTTGACTCTGAAATTATTGGTGTATCTGAACACTTCTTAAATAAGGAGATAATTCAGAGGCTTCCTTTACCAGGATACAGGTTGGCTGGCAGCTTTTCTAGGAGCTCTTTGCGGTGTGGGGGAGTAGCCATGTATGTGAAAAACGGTATCCCATTTGAGTCAATTGATGTTTCAAAGTACTGCACTGAAAAGGTGTTTGAATGCTGTGCAGGTGTGGTTAAATTTAGTGGAGCTAAACTTCTTACTGTTGTTATTTATAGATCCCCAGACTCCAATTTCACAACATTTTTGCTAAAGCTAGAGGAGGTTCTTGGTTCACTTTATAGGAAATTCAAAAAGTTAGTTATATGTGGTGACTTCAATATTAATTGTATAAGTGAATGTGCAAGGAAAAGGATGCTGGTAGACCTCCTTAATTCATATAATCTTATGCAAACCGTATTCTTTCCAACGAGAGTGCAAGGGAACAGTAGAACAACCATAGACAATATTTTTGTTCATTCGTCATTATTAGAAGGGCATTCTGTTAGCAAAAAGGTGAATGGCCTTTCAGATCATGATGCACAAATTTTAAGTCTAAAAGATTTTTGTGCTGCAACACATGTTAAATATAGTTACCAACTTTTTAGGAAAGCTGATCCAGATGCTGTACAGACTTTTGTAAACCTTATCAAGGAACAATAGTGGCAAGATGTTTATAGTGCTGCTACAGTAGACGATAAATATAATGCTTTCCTCAAGACTTTTCTCGTGCTCTTTGAAAGTTGCTTTCCGTTAGAACGTTCAAAACAGGGTACTAGCACAAACAGGCAGCCTGGGTGGCTGACTAAAGGGATAAGAATATCTTGTATAACAAAGTGGCAATTATATCAAAACGTTAGAAACAGTCAAAATCTAAATGCAGCAGCCCATTACAAACAGTATTGTAAGGCGCTTAAAAAAGTTATTAGGAAGGCAAAAAGTATGTGGTATGCAGATAGAATAGCTAAGTCTCAGGATAAAATTAAAACCATATGGTCAGTCGTAAAGGAAGTGGCTGGTCTGCAGAGACAGGTCGAGAATATAGAATCAGTGCGTAGTGGGGATGTCCGTGTTACTGTTAAGTCGCATATATGTACAGTACTTAATAATCACTTTCTGAATATAGCAGGTGAACTAAATAGAAACCTAGTCCCAACAGGGAATCATATAGCGCTCTTAGAAAAAAGTGTTCCGAGACTGTTACCTGAAATGCTCCTCCATGATACTGACAAGAGGGAGATTGAGTTAATAATTAAATCACTAAAGACCAAGAACTCTCATGGATATGACGGGGTATCTAGCAGAATACTGAAGTATTGTTCCACGTATGTTAGCTCAGTACTTAGCCATATCTGTAACTTTTCCTTTAGGAGTGGTCGGTTACCTGACCGATTAAAGTACTCGGTATTGATGCCACTTTATAAAAAGGGAGACAGGGATAATGTTGACAATTATGACCTACTTCTACGCCATCGGTGTTTGCTAAAGTTATCGAGAGGGTTGTATATACAAGGTTACTGCAGCATTTAAATTCACATAATTTGCTGTCAAATGTACAGTTTGGTTTTAGAAATGGCTTAACAAATGAAAATGCTATTGTCTCTTTTCTCTGTGAGGTTTTGGACAGATTAAATAAAAGGTTGCGAACGTTAGGTGTTTTCTTTGATTTAACGAAGGCTTTTGACTGTGTTGACCACAAAATATTACTGCAGAAGTTGGAATATTATGGAGTAAGGGGAGTAGCTTACAATTGGTTCGCCTCCTACTTTAAGAACAGAAAGCAGAAGGTAATCCTCCGCAATATTGAGAGTGGTAATGATGTTCAGTCCCAATGGGGCACTGTTAAATGGGGCGTTCCCCAAGGGTCGGTGCTGGGGTCGGTGCTGTTTCTTATTTATGTAAATGATATGCCTTCTAGTATTACAGGTGATTCAAAAATATTTCTGTTTGCTGATGACACCATCTTGGTAGTGAAGGATCTTGTATGTAATATTGAAACAGTACCAAATAATGTAGTTCTTGAAATGAGTTTGTGGCTTGTGGAAAATAATTTGATGCTAAATCACAGTAAGACTCAGTTTTTACAGTTTCTAACCCACAATTCAACAAGAACTGACATTTTAATCAGACAGAATGGGCATGTTATAAGCGAGACGGAACAGTTCAAGTTTCTAGGCGTATGGATAGATAGTAAGCTGTTGTGGACAGCCCATGTTCAGGATCTTGTTCAGAAACTAAATGCCGCTTTACTTACCATTATAACAGTATCTGAAATAAGTGACATTTCAACACGAAAAGTAGTATACTTTGCATATTTTCATACGCTTACGTCATATGGTATTATTTTTTGGGGTAATTCTTCTGATTCAAAAAGGGTATTTTTGGCTCAAAAACGGGCTGTTCGAGCTATGTATGGTGTAAGTTCGAAAACCTCTTGTCGACCCCTATTCAATAGTCTGGGAATTTTGACTTTGCCCTCACAGTATGTATTTTCTTTAATGTCGTTTGTTGTTAGCAATATTAGCTTATTCCCAAGAGTTAGCAGCTTTCACTCAGTTAATACTAGGCAGAAATCAAATCTGCATGTGGAATGCACTTCCTTGACTCTTGTGCAGAAAGGAGTGCAGTATTCTGCTGCATCCATTTTCAATAAGCTACCACAAGAACTCAAAAATCTTAGCAGTAGCACAAACACTTTTAAGTCTAAACTGAAGAGTTTCCTCATGGCTCACTCCTTCTATTCTGTCGAGGAGCTCCTGGAAGAGCTAAAAAATTAAGCAAATTCCAGTGTTACATTCTTGATTTTCTTTATTTAAACTAATGACTTGTCGCCTGAATATGTTTCTTATATTTCATTTTATCTGTTTCTACAATCGTGTTATAATTTCATGTATTGACTCGTTCCATGACCATGGAGACTTCTCCTAAATGTGGTTCCACGGAACAATAAATAAATAAATAAATAAATAATAAAAATGTGTGTATGTTTCAAAAAAATTGGCTCTGAGCACTATGGGACTTAACATCTGAGGTCATCAGTCCCCTAGAACTTAGAACTACTTAAACCTAACTAACTTAAGGACATCGCACACGTCCATGCCCGAGGCAGGATTCGAACCTGCGACCGTAGCAGTCGTGCGGTTCCGGACTGAAGCGTCTAGAACCACTCGGCCACCGCGGCCGGCTGTGTATGTTTCCTGCTGAGTGTGCTGTCAAGCATAAATGATTTTTTAGAGATTATCATTAACTTTAAGTTGCTTAAAATAGCATTTCTGATAATACCCAAGACTGCTTACATTGTCAGCAAGTTATATCAGAGATTGCAGCTGCAACCACTCGGTATTATTATTATTTCTTTCTTTTCTCAGACGTTATGTCTGGTCAAAAATGGAAAGTGACGCGGACCTTGATCAAGCGTGACTTCCTTTTAACTGTACGGTATATGTTATATTGCATTTAGGAACTTTCGGGTGATTGAACATGTATCAATAATTACGGATTTCTGTAGTTGTATATATAAGTTTGGATGTAGCTGTATTGCATTGATGTACTGGTGGATATTGTGTGGTATGACTCCTGTAGTTGATAGTATAATTGGTATAATGTCAACTTTTGATAGTATAATTGGTATCATGTCAACTTTTTATTATTATTATTATTATTATTACTATTTATTGGTAGAAGTACTACTGCTGGCATTAGTAGAAGTTGTAGTAGTAGAGACTCAGTATTAAGTGCTGTTGATTTCAGTTCTGTTTATGTGAATAAATAAAGAAATATGTTATTTCAAAACTTTTCAATTAAACAAAATCCTCACAACCAGGTAAGAACACAAAAAATCCTAAATATTAACCTCAGTACTTCTGCTGTAACGGCTAACACTCTTCGACACATCGGGTTCAATTTGGTAAGAAACCAAGTAATACACAAAAACTCTGTTTATCAGGCAACACACATTAAGATGTAGATACGACACATAAAATAATATTTCTGAACTTAAATTTTGACTTCATATGTCTTAAGTTATTACAGAGACTCAAAATTTACAATACTTTGTCAAGCAGATACTTACACAACTAACAAACTACATCTATACTCTGCAAACCAGTGAAGTGCATGGTAGTGGGGACATCCCATTGTACAAGTTAACAGGCTGGGGGGAGCATTCCCACAGTCAGGGAGACTTTGTTCAGCACATACACCATGTTGTGCAATGCTGCTAGCAAGTCAGTGCTATGTGGAGTGGGACTCTGTGTGAGGATATCTTGCACACATTGTATGAATCACAGCTAACTCAGAGAATAACTCCAATCATAAATATTAACAACAATAATCCATTTTTGTATAGAAAGTGTCAGGGAAGGAAATCTAAGTCATCAGTCACAGTTGCAGCATTACTATGACGCAGTAAACTTCATGTTTTGCTAAATAAATGATGTGATGAGTCACTCGAGAATATACGAGGAAGTATAATACAGTATCACATTACAGGCAAGATTTTGAAGCATGCTACCTCGGTAAGTTGCCACTGGGACGTAATAAATGGAAGGAACAATCTAATAAGTAGACAATATCAACTGAAAGTAAACCAAAGAATAAGAAGCAGAAAAGAGATTAGTGACAAACTTAATATCACAATTGAGGACTACAATGACGAGGAAGTTAAGAAATTCTGCTACCTTGAAAGCAAAGTAACATGTCGTACATGAAGCAAAGATGACAAGAAAAGCAGACTGGTACAGACAAGGACGGTATGCCCAGCCAAGAAAAGTCTACTGGTATCAAACATAGCCTTCATATGAGGAAGAAATTTCTGAAAATGTACATTTGGAGCACAGCATTGTATGGTAATGAAACTGAGCTGGAGGGGATAAAAACTGTAGAGGATGACAGAGATTGGATTGTATAATTAAAATAAACCATGCTAGTACAGGTATCCCTGTTTTACATTCATTCCTAAGAGACGCCTCACACTATCACTTTACAGCACTCCCAAATACAAAAGACACTGTCGTACTATCTGCAACACAGAACATGATTTTCTGGATGACGTAATGTGTTTAATATATGGAAACTCGTTTCAACAGGTATTGGTAAGTTCAATTACCATTTCATTCACAAAATACAGACAAAATAATTATAGCTTTACTTTTGAAGTAGAAATATCATAAATAACAATTATATGTATGTTCCTGTCACATCCAAAAACCCCACAGCTATAATTAAATTTCTATATTTCCCTTTTCTAATTGCAATACAGAAAATTGACAAAATTACATAATTGTAAGAATTAGAATTATTACTATTTGTTCACTTAAATACATCTTTGTATCATGTTTCATAAACACAGAGAGAATGAGGAGAGTTCTGGTGGGAGATGACAACGCGACTCACTTCCATGGACGGCCAGCAGTGTCTTAATTAAAAAACACCTATACCATAGAATACATACAAAATTAAATTCCAGGAGTTTTTTTTTTTAATGGTCATGATCAAGTCAAGTGCATCATTACATAAAGACAACTATACTTAACGTTTGTGTTGCAGGTAGGTTCTTGGAGAATGTAAATACTTTTGGATTAAAGGAGAGCTCTCACCGAAACATTGAATTGTCAATAGCCACACACAAAGGAAAGAAAACTCGCTAGCTTTGGGATTACTCAGTTCGTACAGGCAGCTGGCAGAGGGGGGGGAATACTGCTGCCCTCGCGTGCGGGGTGCGAGCGGAGCTCGCAATTTGCAGAATCGTTCACAGAGTTGATCAGGGTCCTTCGGTTTGGAGCCGAGAGGAGGGTCTCAAACAAAGGCTTTGTCGACTCTGTGACGGTCTTCGCTGCATATTTCTAGACCTCCATTATTGTGTGGGTATTTGTAGGACTCCCCTTCATAGATCAAGTGTGCACTACAGCAACGGAGTACTTGTGAAGAGTAAATGAGGGTTTTTTAGGCTAGGCTGTGGTTTGAGATGCTCTGATAAACTCTCGCCAGTTGACTCACAGCAAGGGAAGACACGTGGCATTCAGAATAAAAACACTTCAACTATCACAATTTTATCAGTAAACCGTCGAAGTACTTGTAATAAAGTTCTCGCACTCAAATTATTCTTGGGACCGAGAGCTCGCTGAAACCCGAAGTGGAAAGCTCTGAGATATTTAGGAAGTCATGGAACGTATATTGGAAAGACAGATTACGGGCCTTAGGAGGGGTTAGTGTTCATTGCAGTTGACAAAAATATTGCCTCTATTGAGATCGAAGTTGAGTGCGGCAGTGAGGTCATATGAACACAATAACAGGTATAGGTGAAATTAAGTTAATTGTTGGATGTTTCTACCGGCTATCCGATTCTGCTGTGACAGTTCTAGTCATTCAGAGAGAGTCTACGGTAAATTGTCTTTAGCAACTAGCTCAGCAGCCCACATTGAATGGAAATATCTTAGATCTTGTAGCTACAAATATGATGGACCTTATTGACGATGTCAATACAGAAATGGCGATTTGCGATCATGATGTCATTATAGCAACTATGATTTCAGAAGTTAATAAATCAGTCAAGAAGGCTAGGATATTGTTTCTGTTAGTTAGAGCACGTAAGTAGTTATTAAGATCTCACTTAGGCAGTGAACTGGCATCACTTAGTTCCAGTAACATGGAAGTAGAGGAATTATGGACAAAGTTTAAGTAGACTGGGTATCATGGTCTGCCTAGTACGTGGATAAAGGATGGGAAAAACCCACAATGGTTTCATAAAGAAATTCAGCAGACGGTGAGGAAGCAGAGGTTATTGTGCTATCAGTTCAAAGGAGAATGCATAAACGAAAACAAGCTAAGGTTAACAGAGATTCATATATCTGTGAAAAGATCTATGCACGAAGCATACGACTACCACCATTACACCTTAGTAAAGGATCTACCAGAGAACCTGAGAAAATTCTGGTCATACGTAAAATCGCTAAGCAGGTATAAAGCTTCCATTCAGAACCTTGTTGACCTGTCTGGTGCGGCAGTTGAAAATAGCAAAACGAAAGCCCAAGTTTTAAATTTCACTTTCAAGAAATCTTTCACATAGGAGAATTGTATAAGTATACCATCATTTGACAACCAGACAGACTCCTGTATGGATGACATAGTAATAAGCATACCTGACACAGGAAAGTATCTCAAAGATTTGAAAGCACATAAATCACCTGGTTCGGATGGATCCCAGTTCAATTTTACAAAGAGCACTCTCGGGCATTGGCCCCTTACCTAGCTTGCATTTACCTTGAATCTCTCACCCAGCACAAAGTCCCAAGTGACTGGAAAAAAGCAAGGGTGACTCCAGTATATGAGACAGGTAAAAGAACAGACCCGCAAAATTACAGACCAATATCACTAACTTCTAACTCAGTTCGAACATAATTATCTTTCTTGAGACTGAGAAGCTTATGTCCACAAATCAGCATTGTTTTAGAAAGCATCACACATGTGAAATTCAGCTTGCCCTTTTCTCACATGAAATACTGAGAACTACGGATGAAGGGCACCAGGCAGATTCCACATTTCTAGATTTCTGGAAAGCATTTGACACGGTGCCCCATTGCAGGCTGTTAACGAAGGTATGAGCATATGGAATAAGTTGCAGACATGTGAATGGCTTGAAGACTCCTTATATAACAGAACCCAGTATGTTGTCCTGGATGGCAAGTGTTCATCAGAGACAAGGGTATCATCAGGAGTCCCCCAGGGAAGTGTGATAGGACCACTCTTATTCTATATATACATTAATGATTTGGCGGAGAGGATGGGCGGCAATATGGTGTTGCCTGCTGGTGATGCCGTGGTGTTCAGTAACGTATCAAAGTTCAGTGACTGTAGGAAGATACAAAACAACTTAGATAAAATTTCCAGTTCATGTGATGAATAGCAGCTGGCCTAAAATGTGGAAAAATGTAAGTTAACGAAGATGAATATGAATATCAAACCTGTGACGCTTGGATACAGTATTACTAGTGTCTTGCTTGACTCAGTCAAATCATTTAAATATCTGGGCATAATGTTGGAAAGTAATATGAGGTGGAATGAGCATGTGAGAACTATGGCAGGGAAGGCTAATGGTCGACTTCGATTTATTGGGAGAATTTTAGGAGAGAATGGTTCACCCGTGAAGAAGACCACATAAAGGATGCTGGTGCGACCTATTCTTGAGAACTGCCCCAGTCTTTGGGATCCATACTAGGTCAGACTACAGGGAGACATCGAAGCAATTCAGATGAGAGTTGCTAGATTTGTTACTGGTAGATTGGAGCAACACATACATGTTATGGTGATGCTCTGGGAACTCAAATGGGAATCCCTGGAGGGAAGGCAATGTTCTTCTCGGGAATCGCTATTGTGAAAATTTAGGGAATCAGCATCTGAAGCTGACTGCCTAACAATTCTACTGCCACCAAAATATATTGCGCGTAAAGACCATTAAAATAAGATACAAGAAATTAGGGCTCATACGGAGGCATACAGTCACTTTTCCCTCACTCTATTTTCGAATGGAACAGGAAGGGAAATGACAATTAGTTCTACAGAGTACACACTGCCATGCACCGTACAGTGGCTTGTGGAGTATCTATGCAGATGTAGACTGGCCAGGAGATCCCATTTGGGGTTGTTCAGCCGCCTACTGCTAAATCTTTATTTGATGCCACTTCGGCAACTGGTGTGTTGAAGATCGTGAAATGATGAGGAAAATACAACACTCAGTCCCTTTGTGAATGAAATCTCCAATCTGGCCGGGAATCGAACCTGGGCCCCCTCCATGGCAGTTAGCTGTCCTGACCTCTCAGCTACATGGGCTGCCTTCAAAAAACCAAGATATCCCATGCTGAAAAAAAAATTCAACAACCTGACAAGGCTTTTCTGTGGTGAAAATCCTTTTACCCTGGGCAGCTGGAATGTTGTGGTTATAGACATCATGATCATGAGGTAAAATCAGAACTAGTGCGGACGTACAGTGAGGAGGAAAGATAGACACTGCCTAAAGAAAACCAAAGAGACTTTTGGAGAAAAGAGAAAGAGCTGTATGAATATCAAGAGCTCAGATGGAAAACTAGTCCTAAGCAAAGGAGGGAAAGCCGAAACGTGCAAGGAGTATATAGAGGGTCTACACAATGGAAATGCACTTAAGGGTAATTTTACAGAAATGGAATAAGAAGATGATATGATACTGTGAGAAGAATTTGACAGAGCACTGAAAGACCTAAACTGAAACAAGATCCCGGGAGTAAACAACATTCTGTCAGAACTACTGAAAGTCTTGAGAGAGCCAGCCATGACAAAATTATTCAATCTGCTGTGCAAGATGTGTGGAACAGGTGAAGTGCCCTCAGATTTCGACAAGAATGTAATAATTGCAATTGCCAAGAAAGCAGGTGCTGACAGGTGTGAAAATTACCAAGGTATCAGTTTAATAAATCACGGCTGAAAATACTACCACAAATTCTTTACAGAAGAATGGAAGCTCACCTTGTGAAGATCAGTTTGGATTTCGGAGAAACGTAGGAACACACCAAGGCAATACTGGCCCTATGGCTTATCTTAGAAAGTATATTGAGGAAAGGCAAACCAAAGTTAGCAGCATTGGTAGACTTAGAGAAAGCTTTTGACAATGTTTACTGGAATACTCTCCCAGAAATTATGAAGGCCGCAGGGCTAACACACAGGGAGTGAAAGGCTATTTACAACTTGTACAGAAATCAGACGGCAGTTATAAGAGCCAAGGGACATAAAAGGAAAACAGTGGTTCAGAGGGAGTGAGACAGGATCATAGCCTATCACCCATGTTATTCAATCTGTACACTGAGCAAGCAGCAAAAGAAACAAAAGAAAAATTTGAAGAAGGAATTAAAAGTACAGGGAGAAGAAATATAAACTTTTACGTCATTCTGTCAGAGATCGCTAAGCACTTGGAAGACCAGTTGAACGGAATGGACAGTCTCTTGAAAGCAGAGTATAAGATTAACATGAACAAAAGCAAAACATGGATAATGGAATGTAGTCTAATTAAAACCTGGTGATGCTGAGGGAATTAGATTAGGAAATGAGATACTTCAAGTAGTACACGAGTTCTGCTATTTGGGCAGCAAAGCAATTGATGACTGAATCGAAAGAATATAAAATGTAGACTGGCAATGGCAAGAAAAGAATTTCTGAAAGAGAGAAATTTGTTTTTGGAAGAGAGAAATTTGTTAACGTCAATACAGTTGTAAGTGTCAGGAAGTACAGGGTGAGCACAAAGTCCTGCCCTGATTATAAAAATGTATAACAGAATAACCATTTCACTTAATAATTACATCTGATGCCATTACATAGGTTAGTGTTACCAGTTGTTGCGGCCAATAGATGGCGCTAGTGCTACACAACACCGACGCAGTCTGTTAGGTCACGTTAGTTGCTGGCAAAATGGCGATGAAGCAGGAGAAAGCGCAATGGATGCTTTGGTTTCACAAAACGAAATCGCCCATCAGTGCTCAGCGTAAATTTCGGGCATCTTATGGATGCAGCCCTCCTGACGTTAAATCAATAAAGCAATGGTATGCAAAGTTTAACGAAACAGGCAGCGTTAATGATCATCCTCGAAGTGGCGGGTCTCATGTGAGAGATGCAACTGTTGATCGTGTTCAGCAATCGTTTAAACAGAGCCTGTCTAAATCAACTCGTCAAGCATCACGTGAACTTTAAATACCACAAGCAAGTGTGGTGAAGATTCTTCATGAAACTCTAAGGTTGCATGCCTACAAAGTGCAAATCGTGCAGGCCTTGCAACCGAATGATTTACTGACACATGCTGCATTTGCAACTGAGATTCCCAACAGGATTGATGGTGCTAATGATTACTTAAATTGCATATGCTTTACCAATGAATCCACCTTTCACATCAGTGGAATGGTAAATAGGCATAATGTCTGTATATGGGGTTCAGAGTCTCCACATGCTACTGTACAGTTACAGCAAGACAGCGAAAAAGTGAATGTTAGGTGCAACCTCATGCATAACAAGCGTTTTGGACCACTCTCCTTTGCAGGAAAATCCATTACTGCTAACATTTAGTTAGATGCTTTGCAACAGTTCATTGCCCCACAGTTGTAAGAATGTCGACCATGGATACTTTTCCAGCAAGGTGGTCTACAGAGAACAGTCTCTCAACATTAATAAAACAAACAGCATGTACTTTAGAATAAACAAGAAGTACAACTTCATAAATTTAGAACTATATAACACTCCAATAACATATGTAACTAACACTAAATTCCTCGAACTGTACATTGATAGCCAACTAAAGTGGAATGAACGTATCATGATTATCTCAAAGAGAGTCTCCACAGCATGCTACATGCTTAGAGTTCTTTCATCAGTATGCAGTGACATCTGTGTAAGGTCAGCTTACTTTGGTTATGTGTATGCCATCTTTAGATAAGGAATAATCTTTTGGGGAAATAGTACCCAGAATCTGCAAACAGTTTTCAGATTACAAAAGAGAGCTATAACAATAATGACAAAATGCAATAAATGGGCTCATTGCAAAGAATTATTTAAAAACCTGAGCATTCTGAATGTTCTTTGTGAGTTTATTTTTCAGACCATAATGTATATGTGAAAAAATCTTGAAAATAATAGCTTGACTAACATTATGCAAGATCATAACACAAGGTTGGGTTATTGCCTCTATTTAGATAGAAAGAATAAGCTAAAAGCTCAGAACAGTCTCTATTATCTGATCTATATAATAAGCTACCATAGAATATAAAAGAAATTAGCAGTACGTATTTTTTTTTAAACTGTAAAACTATTTTTGCAAGAGCATTGTTTCTACACTTTCGACGAATATCTTAAATGAAAACCAAAGAATTGTTGGGAACACATAGCATAAGATATACCTGACTCCCCCCCCCCATTCGTGTATTACGTATTTATGTCTGCTAGTTCCATGTCAACACTCCTAGTACATTTCTTTGAACAATATAATGTAATATGTACGCAGGGCTTTGTATTTATCTATGTTAGTTCTACATCAAAGTACCTATGCTTATTAAACAACGCAGAACGGCACTTGTTAAAAAAATATTTAGACTTCATACCATAATTTGTACTTTCACTGTTGACATCCATACGATGTACATTGTCTAAGGATGGATAAATAAATAAAAATAATAAAAAAGTAAAAATAAAAAGGAAAGAAATCAATGGTCATATACTGGTTGAGGCCCCATATGTGAAGTTCCCAGACATGCAGACATAACAGACTGAGGTGGCACTAATGTGTGGATAAGTTTGTGAAAAGCCTCACTTTTGGCTGCTTTACACCCAGAAATCAATCTCACTTTCTTGACTTAATAGCACATGTTCACTCAATTCTACCCTAAGGCAAAATCCTCTGGGGCATTGCATCAAAGATGACGAAAGAACTCCACAGAAGTGTGCAATAATAATACTATATAAAGTTGATAATCAACATGCCAACACGAATTTCCTAATGATATTAGAGGTTGATAATTAGAATGAAATCTTGCCATCTCTGCATTTCACAACAGCTTAACTGATCCCTCAAGATACCATTTCACCAACCCTGAACTCTTAAATCTCTTCGACTTACCTTCTAGGTATACAACCACGAGGCAGTTCCGCCTGTGTTTCCTGAATTCTAACTTTCTGAAAGTCAACAAATGTTGACTTATCCACATCCAACATGAAACGACGGCGGTTGCTGCACACAGGGTTGCGGCAAATTGTAGGGTATGTGAACTAGAAACATAGAAAATTGTCCTTACCAAAAATCCTCACATGCAATTTAAAACAATGTGCGGTGGAAACACACACAAGCATATGAGACAAAAAGAGAATGCCAAGTGTGACATTCCACCGCTTCATTTAGCTACCTAAATAAAGATATTCACAACCAGCTGTCTCTTTTTGCCCCACAAATAGTTTTTACAGAAATTAATTGTGTCACCACCCTTGTTATAACAGGCTCTTTGTGGCCAGGCGACACAGACTCAAGTCTGATACAGACTCAAGTCTGCGTCGCCTGGCCACCAAGAGCTGCTGCATAGCGATTTGATTCATGGATCCAGTTATATGGCTCCTTCCGTGTATAGAGATTTTACGACTATGACGTTTGGGGCCTGAAGGTGGCATCAATGTAATGTCGAAACTCATAGCATATAAGAAGTTTATAAAATAAATTTCTGCAATACATACGGCTGTTGGTAAATTATTGCATCAAGAAATACATGCCAGCCGTTGTCCCACAGTCCATAATGGATCAACAAAGATTTGACAAACTTGGTTCAAAAACTAGTGATTTTGACTTCCCATTGCAATTATACTGCACCAAACGTCAGAAAATAACTACTATAAGAAGAAACATGTGGTTTGATGTTTCTAAACTGACAATACAGCAGAGAATCATCTCAGCTTCCTGCTAGGTTAAAGACTACAAACTACAAAACAGAGCTTCGGAAACTGGATTTTTTTTTTTTTTTACTACAGTTTCTGTCAGGAAGTATGTGATGTAATTGTGACTAATGACAGTGACAAAATAGGTAGTGTCAACAAGGTTGCAGAAAAAGACAAGTCCGACACAACTTGGAAATTTGAGGAAAGGTCACTTCTCAAGAATGAAAGTGAACAAATTTTATTATTTGGAGGTATAGAAAAATAATCTAGGAAATGTTTCATTGTTTAAGTGTATTCCTGGACTAACAAACTTAGCTGCCACTTGTTAAGAACTTCATCTTGCCTGGAACCAAAGATATAACAGATAGATGGAAATCGCACAATACTTTGAAGAAAGTAGTAGTTCACCATGAGTTTATAAACCGTTATCTCGAATTCGTGTCTTCTGAGGATCCATCTATTCACTTGCAAAACAATGAGCGATCATGGAAATCTCTGTAATCCTCTATAAAAGAGAAGGATGACAGATGACTGAGACAAGCTCTCCATTTTTCAATACCTCTACTTCCATAATTTGAACATACGTGGTATAAAATTTCCCTGTGAGACTTGGTAAATGTTCTTAAGAGCTACGGCTAGAATGTACTCCAGCTATGAGAAAACTCCTACTGGCAGCATACACATTACTTGGAAATATCCAGGACCAAGATATTGATGATGAACAAGTGAAATTACATTTAATGCCATCATTGGACAATATCCATGTATGGTTGTTCTCAGTACCAACACTATAAACAAATTCCATGTCATTCATCTTTTGTCGTCATAACTGCCATTGCTATTAACAAAATCGATATCTCACTGTGGCAGTCGCATGTTCGATATACATACCTTGCAAGCGTTCTTGGAAATTACCTATTAGACAATCACCTTTTCCATTCACTTATTTATATCACACAAAGATGAGGGCACATACTGACAAAAGAACAATGGAACAAAGTATCTTACTGGGAAAAATGCAATTAAAAAGGACACATCAATATAAATTGAAAGGGAAGGTGGTTTGTTACTGTCCATTAACTAACTCCTCCGTACTTTTCCACACTTTGAAATGAACAATTAAGTTAACCTCAGTAACACACAAAACCCTTTCATGGGCACATTTTTTGTAGCAGCTCAGTGAAGACAATTTTTTTTCTTTTGCTATCCAGTTATAATTGTGATCAACTGACTATTTAATTTTTGTTAATTTTATTTTTGTGATTTAGCATCAAAACATATATGGTGGTGCATACATCACCACAGCACATTTGTGAGGTATTAAAACTGTGGTGGTAAATGGACTTCCCACTTCTCTTTTTGAGCTGTTATGTGTTGCCATTGCATATAAAAAAATAATGAACAGTGTTTTCTGTTTTTATTTTGTTTTCTTTTACTTTAATTAAAAATAATTGTTACCAACATTAAAGTTTACTTATCAAAATGTGAAAACAATCCTTGGAACTTTATAATGCAACAAAGGTCAAAGGTATGAACCGATACAGGTCACAACAACGTAAATTCCAGAGGCGAAGCAATGTGTTCCGATAATAGAAGTGATTCCACGACAATCAGAAACTGATTGTTGTAGCAGCTTTTATATACCTTGTACAATGTACTACAAGATGTCAGGAATAGACATAGATAGCAAGATGTATTCCCAAAAGCTTTGGGATACCCCCAAGTTGGTGGTAAGTATGCTGCCAAGAACCACTAATGACAGATTAATTTTGTGGCAAGTACACTTCACTAGCCCCTTCCAGAAACTACTTTGGTGGTAACCATACTTCCCAATAACCATTATAACACCGCTGTTTGGTGGGATATACAGGGTGCTCCATTGATTGTGACCCGGCCAAATATCTCACGAAATAAGCGTCAAACAAAAACACTACAAAGAACAAAACTTGTCTAGCTTGAAGGGGAAACCAGATAGCACTATGGTTGGTCTGCTAGATGGTGCTGCCATAGGTCAAACGAATATCAACTGCATTTTTTAAAAAAAATAGGAACACTCATTTTTTTTTTTTTTTTTTACATATTCGTGTAGTACGTAAAGAAATTTGAATGTTTTGTTTGGACCACTTTTTTTCCTTTGTGATAGATGGCGCCGTAATAGTCACAAACATATGGCTCACAATTTTAGACAAACAGTTGGTAACAGGTAGGTTTTATAAATTAAAATACAGAACGTAGGTACATTTGAATATTTTATTTCGGTTGTTCCAATGGGATACATGCACCTTTGCGAACTTATCATTTCTGAGAATGCATGCTGTTACAGCGTGATTATCTGTAAATACCACATTAATGCAATAAATGCTAAAATTATTTCCGTCAACCTCTATGCATTTGGCAATACGTGTAACGACATCCCTATCAACAGCGAGCAGTTCGACTTTCATGACGTTTGCACATGCATTGACAATGCGCTAACGCATGTTGTCAGGCGTTGTCGGTGGATCATGATAGCAAACATCCTTCAACTTTCCCCACAGAAAGAAATTCGGGGACGTCAGATTCGGTGAACATGATGGCTTCGACGACCAATCTATCTGTCATGAAATATGCTATTCAATACCGCTTCAACCGCACACAAGCTATGTGCCAGACATCCATCATGTTGGAAGTACATCGCCATTCTGTCATGCAGTGAAACATTTTGTAGTAAATCGATAAAATGGGGCCCAAATATCCTTCCTCCCAAAATGCCACACCATACATTAACCCGCAAAGGTCGCTGATGTTCCACTTGTCGCAGCCATCGTGGATTTTCTGTTGTCCAATAGTGCATATTATGCCGGTTTATGTTACCGCTGTTGGTGAATGACGCTTCGTCGCTAAATAGAATGCGTGCAAAAAATCTGTCATCATCCCGTAATTTCTCTTGTGCCTGGTACATGACGTTCAAATTCGAGCCATGCAATTCCTGGTGAATAGAAATATGGTACGGGTGCAATCAATGTTGATGTAGCATTCTCGACACCGGCGTTTGAGATTCCTGATTCTCGCACAATTTGTCTGCTACTGATGTGCAGATTAGCCGCGACAGCAGCTGAAACACCTACTTGGGCATCATCATTTGTTGCAGGTCTTGGTTAACGTTTCACATGTGGCTGGATACTTCCTGTTTCCTTAAATAACATAACTATCCGGCGAACGGTCCGGACATTTGGATGATGTCATACAGGATACTGAGCAGCATACATAGCACATGCCCGTTGGGCATTTTGATCACAATAGCCATACATCAACACGATATCGACCTTTTCCACAATTGGTAAACAGTCCATTTTAACACGGGTAATGTATCACGAAGCAAATACCGTCCGAACTGGCAGAATTTTACGTGATACCACGTACTTACACGTTTGTGACTATTACAGCGCCATCTATCACAAAGCGAAAAAGTGATCCAAACAAAACATTCATATTTCTTTATGTACTACATGAATATGTAATAAAAAATGGGGGTTCCTATTTTAAAAAACGCAGTTGATATCCGTTTGACCTATGGCAGTGCCATCTAGCAGGCCAACCATAGCGCCATTTGGTTCCCCCCTTCAAGCTAGACAAATTTCGTTGTTTGTAGTTTTGTCGTTTGACGATTATTTCGTGAGATATTTGGCCCGGTCACGATCAATGGAACACAGTCGTGAAGGCTATATTTCACAACAAACAGAAACTACAGGTGGTGCAGCAGACTGCCACTAGATGCCATGAGCATACAGAAGTGATAATACTTCCCTTAAACTCTGTAAAGAATTACAGTTAGTTGGAAGTATATTCCCAAGGCCTGCGAAAGGGTTAAGACATGATTTGAGGTCACCACAGTAACATCCTTAGACACTTCAAGTTTGTCCTGAAAGGCAGTTACCTCAACAGCAAATATGTCCTGCATCCTTCTACTGAATAAAATTCCTGCTTCAATACATAAACAAACTATACTGAGATCCCATTGGCACTTTACCTTTCATTGTGACCCTTCGTACAGACAAGTTAGGAATATCACCTTTCATTGCAGTTACCATTCAATCCAGAATTGACTGCCTGCACTCCCCCATGGCCCCATACTGATACACTTTTCACCTTCCACTCCTCTAAAAAAAATAATGCTCCCTTGGCCAATTAAGTACTGTGCCACCAACTATTTCTACATAAGTCCTTCCAAGTGAATTTCCAATACAGCTGTCATCTGGAAACCACAGATATCACTTCACAAAAGGACAACAACACTTTTCAGCTGTAAGCCCAAATCTGTCTGGTATTCACAACTAGCTTCACAGTCACTGGAGCTGCTACAGTTCCACAATTACTCCACCTATCACATATTCTTTGTAGCAAACATTACCGAGGATCCTATGGATCACATACAGTCTTTGCCACAAAACCTAGCCGCTGGCCAGACACTACAGTGGTTAAGTCTGAGATGTTCAATTAAAGTGCCAATTGAACTGGCAGCCCTCAGAATCCCAAGTCCATCCATCTGCGCGATCCTACAGCACTGTGTACGATGCGGAAGTTTCTGGAGGAAGTTATCCTCTGCTCAAACTGCTACAATGGTGTATTCTGTTCAAAGTTTACTGGTAAAGACCACACAATGAAGAGACAAAGTTGCAAGTTCATTCCTTTATTTATTGAAACAAATTTTGGGTGTCTGCTAAAAGTATTAGTCTGATAAAAACTCAAAGATTACTAACTTCACTTAGTGAAACTATCCAGAAACATTTCTGAAAAAGAGCCTCTCACAGAATTACCATCAGAACAGCTTATGCTTAAGAGTTTCCCTGCCCCACAGTGGCCACCAAACACCCACCATCAGCCGGTTACTAACGTGGGCATGTTTCTGCACTCACTCTGGCCAGCATAACACTGGTTATTATTGCAGTTTGATTTTTGCCGCAAAATAACTTGATAACCCAAGTGGATAAAGTGTAATAACAATACATGAAGGTTACTGTGAGTGTATTTATAAACAGTCAAACAACAGAAAATCCAGGGGGCGCTGTCTGGATCCTTCCTACCAACTCCAGCTTTTCTTCGGGTGGGAACACTCCGTGCAGAAGATCATACATTTCCAGAACCGTTGAATGAATGTGTGTTTTCTACTCTAGAAGAAAGCCATTTGGCCGAAATCTTACACATATAACTGCCTTTTTGTTGTGCCTGTCTGCAAATCAATATCTCCTCTATATTTTGAGTAGCAATCTATACTTTTCATAAAACTTATTTATTGATTTTCATTATTTTTTAAAATTTGATGTTCATATTCATCTTGCAACTACATACTGAATTTTGCTTACCTGAATCTTATAAAAAAAAACTATGGAAAGGATAGATTGCTACTAACTGTAAAGATGACACACTGAGTAGCGGATAGCCATAACAAAAAGACTGTTACACATTAAGCTTTCAGCAAAAGCCTTCATCAGAAAAAAAGTAACAAACAAACAAACAAACACAAACAAACTTATTTCTGGCTGCTCAGGCCTCAGAAACAACAGAGGAACACAAATGAAGAGACAACATAACATTATGATTCTTCAGCTTCTCCCAGCGTATTTCATATGGAAATAGCCCAAGGCTGAACTGCTGATGTCAGTGTCCACCAGACACAAATGACCACAATGTCACTTGTAAACTATTTCAATGCAGCACTGATTGTGACTATTCACAGACACTTCAAATAAAGCACCGAATGAAGTAAGTCTATTGTGCAAGGAAACCATATGCAATACTCAAAACAGTGAGTTAAAAAAATAGTGTAGAAAATGAAATCAATGAATGTGTGCACAGATCAAATTAGATACCAACTTTCACTAACATAAAAGCAGAAGCCAGTCTTTAATAAGTAGACTTAAGTGAGATCAAAAAATAGACAAACTGCAAACAAATGAAAATAAAATATTAAACATTAAAATCTCTCTCTGGATTTAAAACAGCATGCACAAGATGTTAGAGATATAAAAAGGAGAAACAATTCAGTCCAAAGAGATTCAGATAACCAAACATATATTGGGAACTACATACTTTGAACTGCTGTTCGACATCCTTGATGACAGTCTGACAATCGAGGCATACGAAAGTTCCCAGTACCAACTCTGGATGAACAGGATGTGTACGCACAACCTGCCCAGATATACGGACCAGTGTACCAATCTTTGCTGTCGTCAGCTCTCGCACTTTGTGCCGCGTTGGTACATCTACAAAACTTGCGTAGAATTCACGATCTGCCTTAGCTTCCCAACGATCTTGAGCAAAATTGCTGATAGCCTGGTTGATATAAGATGAAATCCTAAAAAAGTCAGGTTGTGCAGTATTAGTGCAAAACAACTAAATCAAAGCCCCCCCCCCCCCCCCCACACACACACACACACACACACACAGAGAGAGAATTGTATGTAGATATATGTGAGATCAACAGTGATTCAGTATTACTTTGATATCTTTACTTTTGTAGAATACTAGTCGGTATAATAATTCCATATAATCCCTTTTATTTCAGTTCCCCGTTGTTCAACGAGAAGTTACTAAAAAAATTGTTCCCTCTTCCTGTATTTTACTATAAAATATCTAGATTACTACATTACATTTCACAAGCATTTTTGTCAATATAAACAACTTGTATACAACAGAGTAATTACGCACCTCAATTAAAGTTTCAAAATAGCTTCTGCTTACCTATAGTATTCCTCTATAATAGTTGTCGCCAAATTCTGATTATACTTTTCGACATCCTCAAAACTGACTTCCAGCACACTTCTTTCTGGCTGTTTGAAGATGCTTGCTGCGTCCACATACTTATAACGATTATCCTCTTGGAATCTGAAATGAATTGCCGTATAAACAACGGGTTTTACGGCAAATGAGAGTACAGAACATATGGACCTTTTACTCACTCCTCCAAAAAATCACGAAATAGCTTCTGACATCGAATTCCGACCTCATCTTGCACTCTTATCTGTCCAACATTACTGTCTGCTACATCCATGATAATCGAATTAAATTTAAAACTTACTTACAACACTAAAACAATGAAATTAGAAATCCTAGTAAGTATACACACAAACACCCGCCACTATTTTGGCGCGCTTTTCTACATTAGAGAAAAAAGGCCAGAGATGTTTCACAGCACCAAAGATTTATAAGTATCTAGATTTGTGATTGTCGTTGCAAATAGAGTGAGACAGTGGTAAAGATCAAGTCCGTTGTGATCGGAAGTTGGTATGGAAAAATCATTGTTCACTTATTATAAACTTTGCTGTGTTTTCATTTGATTGTCAACTACCGCAAGCTAAGCTGAACGACAGGGGGTGGACCAGTTGCACGATAGCAGGATAAAGTCAATGAATCTGACCAGTAAGCTGACCAGCTCTAGTCTACATGACTATTTTAGTGATTGTATTTATCTTGCAGCAAAGGTGAGGAAGAAAGACTAGATATGGTACCAAGACACCGGTCCATACTAGAACTAACGGAACGGTGGTCATCACCGTTAAATATCGGTGCGTTCACACAAACACGCTAGTACGCAACGGTGATGGGTTAAGACATACCATTTGTGGTACAAAAATTCGGAATTAACGCAACTAGCAATGATGAAGTTTATTAATGGTGAAAGCCAACTTCATAATCAGTGTCCTTGATAAAGGAAATAGATAAACTACTGAGAAGCGAAACAAAACCATAGACATTTATTTACCATCGAAAACAAATACATAAAAATGTTTACAAGGCAATATAGAGCCTTTTTATGTTAGTTCTGGTGTAGTACCAAATACCAGCAAACAAATATATTTTTCTTCTTCGGGAGAGCCAACCTTCTGAGTGCTGAAAAACGTTATGTAATTAAAGTTGGTTCATCAATTTATGTTCTCATTCATGCTTAATGTTGGCTTTTTCTTTGGCTAGGTATTGTAAAACCTAAATCATTTACAGCATTCAGGTATCAGCTGGTCTCCGCAAAAAAAAAAAAAAAAAAAAAAAGGGGGGGGGGGAATCCAAATCGTCATGGAACATTGCAAAGTGTCAAGAAAACAAGGCAAAATAATAAAATAAAGACGAAAGATGGGATAGCAGGAAATCCACTACTATAAGATAAGTGATGCGAAGATAATAGATTAGCAGACAACAGCACTTTTCCCTGTCCCCGACGTGAAAATAATTGGTTAAGAGACGTAGCAGACGACGGCACCTCCTCCTCCTCCCCAAGTCAACATGAAAAATTTTTTCCCGAAAAACGTTGATGTCCCGTTCAGTTCACGACCTTTGTGAATGCCGCCATTTGAGATGCATTATCGAATGTGCTGACGTTCTGTACCGTGCCAGTCTGTTCTGTTCGTCAATTCCGAAACGATATTTATATTAGAACGAATCATTTACCATCGGATGAAGATGCGGACACCAGTCCCTCTGCCAGACTTCTCGCAAATAATTTCCCGTTGTTTCCCATTTTATCTGTAGGTCAATGCAGGGATATGTTTGCCTGGCCACAGCCTTGTCCCAAAGAGGGTTGTGGTTTAGCATTTTCTCTAGGTGCCAAAAGGTTGATAACTTCCAAGTCACTGACAGCCGACAGTAAGAGAAACTGGTTTAGGTTTCGTTATGGGACGGATGCCTTCACATCAAAGTCTAATTATTAGCATTAAATTCCAGGGATTGACATCTAAAACAACTTGTTCTCCTCAAGTTGAAGAAAACAATATACATGTTATTATATCAGTAGATATAGATATGGTAACATTTCTTTTTTCTGGTGCCCAGTTTTACAAAAAATCATCGTTGTGTGAACTACCTCAATTTTGTGAATGAGAATATCAATAATGGCTTATATCTGATCAGCCAGCTGGAAAAAATACTTCCAAACCAAACATTAAAAAGTGTGTACCAGGGAACAATTTATCCATTTCCAAACTATGAGGCTGTGTGCAGACCTGAATAGAATATTAGTATTGCAGAAAAGAGTAGCTATATTAATGCATAAACTATCGGTAAGGTCAAGATAGTCCTAACGTGAATACTTTGCCCAACATAAATATTTATATTTGTGTAAAATTATAATATTTTTGGTCTAAGTCGAAACAAAATTAGAAAAATTGCAGTGATATGCATAATTATGACACCAGACAGCAAGAGTAAATACTTCAAGGGGAGGGCAATATTAAATAAAACTGACACTAGTCTATGTATTAATGGATAGATATAGTTCAACAAGCTGCCACATGCTTTAAAAACTTGTGAAGCAAATCTATTCCACAGGAACTATAAAGTTTTCCTAGTAAATATGTGTTTCTTTTCACTCTGTGAATTCTAAGCTACAGGACTTCTGCAGTGAGATTGTCGAGATGAATAAACGGGGTGACAATAATTGAACTATATCAAATAAAATCGTAATAACTTATGTACGTTTTGCGTTAGCTCGTTCAAACTGAGCGGTCGGCCGCGCGGCATGAGAGGAATTAGTATGTGCATGCGCACGCGCCGTGTTGTCGGCCATTTCATTTGGATGGGTTCGTCAAGAAGCAAATTTGGGGCACTGAGAATCCGTATTTCGCGATCAAGAAATCTCTTCACCTTCAATGGGTGATTGTGTGGTGCACAATGTCCAGTCACGATGTTCTTTGATGGTACGGTGACTACCAAACGATATGAGATGGTTTTGGAAGATGATTTAATCCCCATTATCCCAAGTGACCCTTCGACTTAAGATGTGTTTCATGCAAGACGGAGCTCGACCCAGTCGAAGCAGGAGAGTGTTTGATGTCCTGTGTGGCACTTTGGGGACCGCATTCTGGCTCTGGGCATCTATATTCTCAGGATCTGAACACATAGGACTCTATTTTGGGGGTTATTTTAAAGACAAAGTGTACAGCAATAACCCCAAAACCATTGCTGAGCTGAAAACAGCCATTCAGGAGGTCATCGACGTTCCAATACTTCAGCAGGTCAAGCACAATGTCGCAATTCCTTTACGCCACATCATCGCCACTGATGACAGGCATATCGGACATGTCACAACCTAAATCCGAATATCTGTGGTGACGTTTACAAATTGAATAAAGTGTGTGCACGCCGTAGTTTGCAACTAATTTACGTTTTTTTTTCGTATAATGCAATAACTGTCACTTGCCAAAGTCATCGGCATAATGGCCAAATGACAAAATTGTAAGTAAATAAAGAATTCTTGCTCTGTGTTGATAGAAAGTGAAAGGATACTGTTAAACATTGTCCGAAGGAATGCACTGATGGTAGTACTCTTCAATAGTTTCAATAGAAAGACGCGAGAAAAACGCAAAAGTGTTGTTCTAATGATTGGAAAAAAATCAGAAGTTGTAGATATGTTGGAGAAAGGCGAACTTGTAGTAAAACTACCTCAACGTTATGAGTCAGACATACAAACGATGAGAAATTTAATAAAAAGTGTAAAATTTTGCAAAGGATAACGAAGTTGCACTGTCTGAAGTGCATGAAAACTTGAATACACGCGAATCTAGGTGAAGTACTACAGCTGTGGTTCCGGCTGAAGAGAATGCTTTGCTTGTGATGCAAATTTGACTTGATGTACACAACGTATGTTAGTCTACGGAATCGGGAAACTTAAATAAAAAGCTCGTTCGTGGAAGAAAATTGCAATATCCTCAGCTGAATGTGTATGGTAGTTGAAACAGATTTCTAGTTGTGAACATGTGGACGACGAAAACACCTTCGAGTGATTAAATAGCGATGGCCATATTCATATTTATTCAGCAGACCCATATAATGTAGGCTTACATGATGGGTGGTGTTAAATAGCCGAAAAGTGAGAAATAGTTGGTCGCCACGGTAAATATGTTTCTCGAGACAATTTATTATTGTTAGAGTCCATGCTCTTTACAAATTGTAACAGATCCGTTTTGCTGCGCAAGCGTTGTCGATGTTGGTAAGCTGATTGTGCCATGATGTTACAGCGATTACAAAGAGCCACTTGTTAACGCCATATTCATTGGAGTAACTGGCTTGAAACGCTAAAAATGCGACAAATTCAATACAGTGCTTTGTAAACGGTTCATTGCGCCGTATTCGTTTCATTTCTTAACACGTTTGTCAATAGTCTCACGACATTGATTTACGGTTATAGTTCCATTGTTACTCAATAGATGGAAGCATTGTGCGCCAACAGAAGACGCCGGAGGCAGAGTAAATAGAGCGGGGATCAATTTTTTGTACGAAGCAACGGTTTTATAGCCATGTGGTCATGCCTGTAGCAAGCTCGAATGTAATGTACTGAAGAACTTCGCTGTGCCTTTGAAAGAGAATTGATTATTTACTTCGACGAACGCGACAGTAGTGCTTTGCGATATCCGTACCTTTTTTTTTTTCCTCCCTCGCTGGTGTTCTGTCAGCAGTAGCGCTTCGCTTGACGTAATAACATTGAGTTACCTCGTTTGACATGCTTGATGTGTCGGACGTTCATATAGATGCTTCCAGCGTTTTGGATGTAAAAAAAACATTGTCTAACAACATGATAGATGTTAGAGCTTGCAATAAACCAGTAGAGAAGGTGAGTGCACTGATAAATTTTTAAATCAATAGTTAACCCCAGTTTAAATAATTAAGTGTTGCGCTTCGTGCGGCGTTTGTGTTGGAAGGTTTAGTAGAAGTTATTTAGCATTCCACCAGATCTCCGAAGAATGTTTGCCACTTCGACGTGTCCTGGTAATTATAATCTAAACTTTGAAATTAATCTCATCTGCCAAGTAGGCCCCTATTTGCTAGAAAAAGTGTCCACAGTTTTGAAAACGAAAGTTTCATCCTCTGCAGTGTGACATTTTAGCATCTGAAGTGATAGTGTAAATAAGCGAAAGTATCCGCATAAGCGTATGTACTGTCACTGTGTATTGATTGGAATTTAATCAGGTGAACTTTTGTACACAATTGACGTTTGCGTATTTGGATAAGTCAGACTTATGAGAGTAAATTGCAAAATACCTCTGTGCGGCGTTTGAAGTGACGTTCTTTAGATTTACCAAAATTTATATTCCTTCTACCATCTCGCCTCTCCTACCCTAAACTCTGCGTCTTACACTATGTCTGTTAACCATAGCACTGTGTGAGAGGCACGTTTGTCTTTGAGGCGGCAAGTTTCGTTCACTGATTTAGAGGTAATCAGTAGGACACAACACTCCTAAAACTGTCGTCACTCAACACGAGACGAAGACGATGCCTCATACGCCAGTAAAAATCTGTTTATCTTTCACAGAATTTTGCGGCAACCTCAACTTTTATTAAATGAGTAATTTTTATGAATGCGTGTTTTATATTGGTGAAATGACATTTCGATAGTAGTTTTGTGTGTTGTAAGTTATTGACACAGTGAGCAACTGTTCATAAATTACTGTATGGTTGACATTTCATTGTACTTTGAATTATGTAATTGGAAGATGTAAGAAAAATTATTAAAATGCAACTGTCAGATGTAGAATATTGTTAGTGTCTTCCACTATATGGTTATTTAAAGATCTGTATTTCACATACAACTAATGATTCGTACATGACGGAAATTGTTTGTGTTGTCATTGACATCTTGTTTATTCCCTTGATGAAGCATCACATATGAGTATAAGTTCGTTAAATCATTAAAAACACTGAAGTAGACAGGACAAATATTTTTGAAAGTTGATTGCCCCATGAAGATTTTCCCAAAATCAAGTGGTGTATTTTTTCACTATTATTTTGTTATTATACTGGTAGCTATGATATTCATCAGTTACGAATGGTTAGTCGACTAAAACAAAATCTGACAGTTTGTTTTGGGATTGTCACAGCTCTGTGATTCGAGGTGGAGGTGATCACCTTGTGTATGCCTACTACGGTTGCTGTGTACACTTTGCACTACTCAACTCAAGTAACACTTCTGATGATAATTTAAAATTGCAATAGTAAGGTGTTTATGTTCTGCAGTTAAATGTTTTTGATGTAGAACATCAAGAAAAGTGTTTATTTTATAACTGCTATTGTATGTGTGAATTGTATAGTAATAAGATTCCATGGATTAATAAAATGACTAAAATAATCAATTCTCCTCACACCAACAAAGAATTCAGTTAACTTGGAGATGGTTTCAGGGTATTCAGTTGAATATATATTTACAGAGTAACTATTAGAAAAATACCATTTGTGTTACCTGACATCTTGGTTGTTCTGCGTTATCTTTATTATGGGTGTAGTAACCAGCAAAACTGTGGCACAAAATTGTCTTAGTCTGTAAATTATTTCATCTCTCGGTTCCTTAGTTCTGAATCAATAGAAGACAGAAGACTTTGGGCCAGAATTCTTGCCATCTAAATGATAGTGTTTTACAGTAGTAATTAAGAAGTCTTTGTTGAATGTCCTCTGTTTTGCTTTGTCACATTTATCCTAATAATGTTGAAACAGTTGCTGATTTATTGCAGGTACAGCCTGTGACTGCTTCTTGGAAAAAAATGGTTTCTCATTTATTTTTGCTTTGTCATTTAACACATTATTATAGGACATGTCAAATACGGTTTATGTATTCACACTGGTCAAGAGGAAAATTCAAAATGAGTGGTCAGCTTTGATTACTGATTTAATGTTACTAGCTCCCAAGAAGTCACTTGTTGGTGTGTATATTCAGTTGTCTTCTTAGTGGAAAAGCCAACAGACTGGGAGGGGGGGGGGGGATACCTGGTCTAGGCAGGTTGGAAGGTGACAGTTTAGTTGCGAAGTCGGGAAGAAAAAGAAAAATTCTCATTGTGGGGCAGACTTATCTGTAGTTTGTACTTTTTGAAAAAATCACCACCAATATCGTACTATAATCATGTGTTGTTTACAGCGTGTTTCATGTATCACCGGTCACAGCTGATGAGTCATACCAAATATCCTTCCTTACCTTGTTTACACATATCTACAAACATATGTAACTTGCTTGAATTGGAGAATATTGTGACGAAGATTTATTTGGCCATATCAATGGGACCAACCCCTCATTTATCTTCAGAGCTTAGGGAAACCTTGAAAAATCCAAATCCATGTAGCGAGATGGGTGTTTGACTCCTGTTCGTGCTGAATTCAGAGTCCTATGCTTCAGCAAAGCACACATTTCATTAGGTATTTTGTTTGTATAGGAAACAGTTAATAATATTGGCGTGACTTGAACTTAAATGTAATCATATAGACTTGGTCCAACGTTGGGGCATGCTTTACTGATAATGTTATTGCCCCTTCTTAAATTTGGCTCACCTGTATTGTTGATCTATTCAGAACTTAGAAAACAAAAGACAAGGAGCAGATATGTCCTTTTAAAAGCGCACACATTTTTATTGACAATTCAGATAAACAAACAATATAAAGCTTAAGTACAGTGGCTGCACTGCGTGAGGTTGATAGCCCTTCTGTTCTGTGGAGTCAACTGAATTTGCCATTACCAGATGTGGGATTCATTCTGTAATATAACGAGATGTGGTGCGTGGTGTCATACATGTGTAGACAAAGAGACCAGAACACTAACAATAATTCTTTTGGATTCATATTATTTTTTGGAGTGTAGGTTGTCCTGACAAACTGATCCCTCCTCTATCCTGGATCCCATTCAAACTCGTTCTGTCTCTTATGACCTTGATGTGAGCGGGACATTAATTCCTAATCTTCCTTCCTTTATTTTGGTGTTGGTAAACTAGCTTTTTTAGAGGATTTATTTTGTTGAATTCAGTATAGTGAGTTAAAAGTGACCTTTAACCCATTTAGTAAAATAAAGCTGTCATCAGCCTAAAGATTGGTTTGCTTTACTAGGCATGATTGAGTAAAGGGTAATGTCCAATACAAGTTGTCGGCTTTGAGCAGTAACATGGGAACATGGGCCAAACAGTGTAAACAATATAGTGACTATAATGTGATATCACTGATTTTTTTCTTTTTTTAAATAGACTAAGCTACAGATCAGTCTGTCAGCGCAAACTACATTTTCTTGCTGTCACATTTCCCGATTTTGCCAACTAACAACTAAAATGTGAGTATATGTACCAAAAGGTGATGTAATAGCAGTCATTAACATTGTCAGTGATCAAAGATAACTTGTATCGAATATTGCTCTTGATCCATAAGATCCTGTCGGAGGTGGTATGCTGTTGGTGGCTAAAGTGTGCTTACAATGTTAGTAGCTCTTGTGTTGCATGCTGATGTTGGCAATTCATTGATGTTGGTTGGTAATAGCACATGGTTGCCTGTGAGAATCACTGAATATATGATTTCTTTTGGCAGAAAATACTAATGGATTACATTTGTTTCTGTTTCGGAGAGCAGCAGAATAACATTTGAAGGTCTTGATATTAAGAATTTTAATGTTTGTTACTGATTTTCATGTTTTTTTAGTGCCAAGAAAAATATAGCTCTGCTGACAGAATGACCTGTAGCATAGCTCGAAGCCTACATTAAATTGTAAAGTGATAGTTTGCTTGTGAGTTAGCAAAGTCAGTGAATCTGATCCCCAAAACTAAGATTGCAGTAATAGATTGATATGTATCAATGAGATATATATTCACCACTTTAGTAAACTACTTGCACAGTAAGTCTTATTTCAGATTTTATGGAAAATTCCAACGGTGTAGTTAAATTCTAACCTAAATAAAAAATTCCATCCAACTTTATTTTACAAACTCTAGGAAGTTATGAACAAGCATTATAATTGGCTACAGATTAACAATTTGGCATATTCAGTTCCCAGTGATCATCACAAGAGTTGTTGCCCACATCAGCATGCTATGCAGAAGTCATTGATGCTATAAGTGCCTTTTACCCCACTGCTTCCTCCGGACTTTTAAATTGCCATATCGAATCGGTTATAGGATGATATGTACTTAAATGTGGACTCCGAACTAAGCTGCGGCTGGACATTTTTCACATTGACGAATGTTGCCAGAGGTGAAAGAAGTGATAAGTATGGATAAAAATGCTAAGAGTTACTAAGGATCAAATGCATGACCTTTGGATTTCTAGTCCGATGCATTAGCACTCAGTAAATTTTACTAATTTATTCTTTCTGGGAACAGAAGATGGTTGAAGTGTACTTTGCACAGTTTCACCCAAATACTGTCCTATGGCGTAGTCTTATGGGACAGTGCTGCTAAGACCAGAAAACTGTTTGCACAACAGAAGCTTGGAGTAAAATCATCACATAAAGTTGATGACAGAACAGCTTGCAAAAGCTTTTCAGCGACTTACGGATTGTTGCTCACATGCCAGTACATTTACTTCTTAACGATATTTGTGGTGAATGAGATGGAATTGAGGATGCGTAGTACAATTCGCATCTACAATACCTGGGGATGAAATAATTTCTATACAGGTTATGCATTCTACATCTACAGTCTGCAGACTGTCGTGAGGTACATGGCAAAAGGTACATCCCATTGTACCAGTTCTGAGAATTAAGTTCTATGTTTTTGTCCAAAATGTTGTTCTTCTGCCAATGTACTATGTGATGTTACATTAGTGTTGGGTTTGAGGTATTAGGTGAAATCGGCAACTGACTAGCACAAGAGTAGCAGCAGTGATGTTTTTTTTCCTTGGGTGTAGTTGATTTCTTCATATGAATATAAAGGGATGTAATTCATACAATTAAGCAGGACTTCTTCATACTTCTACACTCTGCAAACCATTGTGATGTGTGTGGCAGTGTGTATGTCCCATTATACCAGTTATTAGTGTTTCTTCCGAGTCATGTGTTAAAATATGCCATTGTCAGGCCTCTCTCCAAAAAGGGGGACACCATACATGTCAATAATTATTGGCCAGGGTCCTTGCTTACAGCAATTTCAAAAATCTTCGGGAAAGTAATGTACTGATGAGTGAAGAGTGGTTAGCCATCTCGACGGTAATGGGGCACGTAGTAAATCACGGTTCGGATTTCAGAAATGCTGTTCCACTGAGACAGCAATATACAATTTCACTGTCGGCATAATAGAGTCCTTAAATAGTAAAATGTTGCCAATAGGAATTTTCTGTGACTTGTCCAAAGCATTTGATTGTGTGAATGATGACATTATGTTACAGAAATTACAATTCTATGGTACAAAAAGTTTCTTTGTATGGGTTAAGTGATGTAAATAAGTTTGCCACTTCATCTTAACTGGTGTGAAATTACATTAGGTGTTCCACAGGGTTCAGTCATGGTTCCGTTTCTATTCTTGATATATTTGAACAACCTCCCTTCTTACCGGAAACAAGAAGCCGAACTGACAGTGTTTGCTGATGATACAAGCATCATTATTAATCCAGTAAAAGAAACTCAATTGAAAATGATACAAATAAGGTCTTTGGAAAAATGGTCTTGCTTCAAACTTTGAAAAAACACAGTACATCCAATTTTGTGCTGCAAAAAGTACAGTTCCTTCAATAAATATAACACATCAACAGAAGTCAGTAGGCAGGGTAGAGCATACTAAGTTTTTGGGTGTACATACAGATGAGAATCATAATTGGAAAATTCATATTTTGGATCTTGTGAAGCGACTAGGTTCAGTACCTTTTGCAATCAGAATAATAGCCAATTTTGAGGATATAGAAATTAGTGAGCTAATGTACTTTGCATACTTTCCGTCTCTAATGTCATACAGAATAATGATTTGGGGTAACTCAACACATAGGTAAAAAGTATTCACTGCTCAAAAGAAAGTGGTTAGAATAATGTGTGGGGTTCATAGTTGCGTGTCTTGTGGGCATCTTTTTAAAAGATTGGGAATTCTTACAACAGCCTCACAGTACATTTACTCACGAATGAAATTTGTTCTCAGCAACATGACCAGTTTAAAGACAACAGTAACATTCATGATTATAATACCAGAAAAAAGAAACACTTACACTATCCTTTACTCATCTAGTCTTTGGTACAGAAAGGGGTAAAATATGCTGCTATAAAAATTTTTGACAAATTACCAGATGAAATAAAATGTCTGGCAGAAAGCAGTAATAGCTTCAAAAATAAATTGAAATCATATCTCCTTGACAACTCCTACTATACCATAGATGAATTCTTGAATAGCAATAAATAAATCTATGAATATAGTATATGCATGTTGTGCAATTTAAGGGACTGGGGTAAATAATAGAAATATTAATCTTTAACACTGTACTGTAGTATATATTTCATATGTGCATTCCTTGTGCACTTGACATGTGTTTCACATCATTATGGCTACCATACTATGCGATTGATCAATGGAAGATGCAACCAACTAACTAACATGGAGTGCAGGAAGTGTTAAGATACGAGTGGGCAACTGTTATTTTCCGAGGATCCAAAGGTTATGTCTTTGTTGGTAATAACTGAGTGGAAGGTGGCCAAAGGAATCTGTCAGTGTAGGAATCTCGATAAGCAAGCAAAAGATTAGTTGACATAAATGCACTTTAAATAAATATATTTTACTCAACTTGTTGCTGAAGAACTGCTGCACTCTTGACAACTTGTGGCAGCCGTGGCTAGATATAAGCAGAGGCCCAACATGAGTGTGTACCAGTGTTCACTAAATGTTTGCCAGTAGAGCTAGTTATCTATAGCTCGGAGTAGTGTTTGGCACTAATCATTGACACAGAAATATTGTTGAACAAGAAGGTGGTGCTCAGGTGACCACTGCTTGTAACCCCGTCCTGGTGGTCTTCATCAGTTGCCAGGCTGGACGTTCTTCGTTGGTCAGGTCATCCTATTGGTGGCGATGTTCAAAGTGCCACTCACTGCGCTCCCAGGAAACTTCACCGAGGTACCACCTGTGCCAC
Source organism: Schistocerca serialis cubense (assembly GCF_023864345.2). NCBI lineage: Eukaryota > Metazoa > Arthropoda > Insecta > Orthoptera > Acrididae > Schistocerca > Schistocerca serialis. The sequence goes on from NC_064649.1 coordinate 16,585,608, forward strand.
TATCAATAAACTATGACACTACAGGAAGAATGATTGTTTAAATGCCCAATGTGTGCAGTAATTAATTTCCTTGTCAGAATTAATGAGTGGATAATCACAAGTCATCATTTGTTGTTAGTATACTTTACAAAAGTAGCCTGCCGTGGCTACCTTTGTCTATCAGTGTGCAGTTTGACTCCTTGCACCTCTCCGAAGGTTCTAATTCTTAGAATGCAGTCTGTGAATGAATGATCAGTAGAAAAATGTGTAACATAGGTAACTTGTAAACCTACAGTTCATCACATGTAGCCTTCAGATTTTTGTTGAAAATGTGTGTAGCAGGGTGCCGCACACATTCTCCTAATAGTACTTACATAGTTGTCAGAAAAAGGGCTTGAGGTAGGTCGTAAGGTGACCTTTATTATACACATGTAGGCATAGAAATGTAAGAGATGATCAAAAATGTACCATTCTCCAGAGTTGGTATGTCAAATCAGGCAGGACCACTGTGAGCATTGAGGCAGTCATCCCACTGAAGCACCAGTTTGAAAATACCAGTTTGGCAAAAACCATGTCCTGCTGTGTGATGAAGTCTGTAACTGCTTGCTGCACACCCTCATCCGACAGGAATTGTTGACTTTTCAAGCTTCTTTTTAAGGGACCATCAGTGTGATAATTGCATGGGGGGAGATTGCGGCTGTATGGCAGGTGCTAATGTGTCTTCCACTCGAACCGATTTAACTTCTGCATTACGACACATGCGATACGAGGATGTGCATTATCATAAAGCAGCAGCACAGAACTTGGCGCACTGTTCCATAACGGAAGTTTTCGACAGACGCGCTGACACACATTCTTCATTTTCTGATGGATGTCTGCCAAGAAAAGAATAACAGAATGTTGTTCCTGCTTTTACACGATTGGTAATAAAATCACCATAGTTCACAATTTTAAATTACCGCGTGCATGTTGGAAAGATGTGAATGCCCCACTGATCCTGCGTGTACATTTTGGTGCTTATATACTAGCATCAGAATAACACTAGGTTGCATATATGTTGCAGCAGAATCCTAAAATGGAACTTTTTGATGCCCCTTATATTTGTTATATAGAAATCATTTGTAATATTTTGATAATAGGCAATGAAAACCTTGTAACTCCATTTTGTTAAATTTTGCGGGTGAAGCAAAAACGGTTTCTTAAAAAATAATATAAAGTGATTAAGAAGGTTGTGACGCATGTAACTGAATAGTAGAAGCCTATTTATTGACGGATTAGAGAAATCCGTGCACTTTCAAATCTCTCTCTGATTATGGAGTTACTTGTTACTGGATTGATGAGTTTTCAGAGACATATTGAGTTACGAGGTTTTCATTGCCTAAAATCAGTTTATTATATAAAAATCTACCAAAATATACAGAAATATCAAATAGTGGCAAAGTGAAGATCAATCTTCTTTTGACATCACTGTTGAATGAACAGTAACAGGCTAATGAAGCAAATATTCCTATATTTTTGGAAAAATAACTCAGTAGTAGTGTAGGTTATAGAAGTAAGAAGAGAACTAGAAAGAAACCTCATTAAAGAATGAAAAATAATAACAGGAATCTTTTTAAGAACAAAATACTAAATTTAGAAGACTTTCAAGACAGAAGAAATGAGAAATTAGGAACAATGTGGGCAGAAGAAAAGACAACATGGAGAGCAGATGAATGAGTACTGGAAAAATAAGAAACAACAAAGAAGAGTTGAAATTGTTATCTGAACATATTTTGTCAATACAAAGATGGAAAAGAGTCATTCCTCTTTTGGGTTCAGTGAATTTAAACTGTTCATTTTGAATATACTCTTGTTTTCTGCCACAAATCCCACGGTTGAGCAGATGTAGCCCCATTGCAGTGTCGTCATAAGAATTTCTGGTGTGTTAAAAAGCTTTCAGCTAGAGAATCTACGCCTTAACTAGAGGATGATACAAATACCCTCCATAAATGTGTATTTGGTTAGTAACAAGAGTGAATTTAGGAGTAACTGCAATTTACAACCACAATACTAAAATTAATATCTGTGTAGACTACATATCCTTGCCTAGGATTTAGAACAGAATTTTATATAGTGGTACTAAAATCAGAAACCAGCTGGAAACAGAGAATCTCTTGATTAAGTGGGATAAAAATTCACTTAAGTTGTAAACAGAAAGTCTCCCTTACATTTGGATCAAAATTAGTATTGCAGTTGACTTCAGAGAGCGCCCCCCCCCCACACACACACACACACACACTAGTTGTTTCTTGATGCCTCTTCAAGATTTGTCCTACCGGTCTATCCCTTCTTTAACATTAGTTGCACCACAAAAATATGTTCAAGCCAATTTTATTCAGTACCACTTAATGAATTATCATATATACCCTTGTAAGTATCAGAATTCTACTGTAGCACCGTATTTCAATACTTTCTATTATCTGTTTTCATTTACTGCCTCCCTCTCATGCCCTTCAAATCTTTTGAAGACTTACTTTTGCTTCCTATATTTTATCCCTTAGAACTTCAGTTTCAAAGAGTTTATTCCCTTGTCAAAAGTGTTTTCTAAATCTGCAAATGTGTAAATTTCGGTTTGTATTTCTTGATCTATCTGCTAAGATGAATTGTAAAGTCAATATGACCTCTCTTGTTCCTACATTTCTCCTAAATCCAGGTTGATCTTCCCTCATATCTGCTTCAACTAGTTGTTCCAAACTTCTGTGGATAATTTGTGTTGGCATTTTTGCAAGCATGACTTATTAATCTAATTATTTGGTAATACTCACACCTGTGTTATTTGAAACTGCAGTTATTACATTCTTCTTGAACTGTCAGGGTGTTTCACACGTCATATCTCTCTTTCACCCCAGCTGTAACAGTTTCGTCATTGTTGGACTTCTCAAGAATACCTATTCCAGATGCCTAGTTTCAACTTACACATTTCGGTACTGTGTTACATTATTCTTACAGTGTCTCATCTCCTTTTAATCACTTCCTCTTCCGTTTCTATAAAACTGTCTTTAATTTCTTTGACAATTTTATGAAAAGAATAGATGGCTACTCATATGGAGCAGGCGTTTAGTCGCAGAGAGGCGCAACAAAAACATTGCTAATCATGTGAACTCTAGGCCAAAAGGCCTGCTTCTAAATTATACAAAACACGCGCACACACACACACGCGCACACGTACGCACGCGCGCGCGCGCGCGCGCGCACACACACACACACACACACACACACACACACACACACACCCCTGGCCATCTGTACCAAATTAGAACAACTATATAACAAACGTGTACATAGTGCCTCATAAAACATTTTTCATCAAGTAAACATGTCTACTGTTATGACTGTCCTTAATATCTTATGTGCAGGGCTTAGATATTGCAAACATTTTAATTGTTATATTCTAACAACATAACCATGACATCATATTGCTCTAAAATTCAAGAAACTATTGGAGGATCCAGATTTTGCGTTAATTATTCCTTTGTTAGATTCTACAATCATAATTATTCAGATTAAATTGTTGAAATACCATCTATAAAAATGTTTAAAACATAAGTGTGTATGCATTCAAATAATAAAAGTAGCTTGTACAAATACTTTGTGGGGGAAAAAAATATTGCAAGTGTAGTTGTGTTAAACAGTAGTAGGTACGACTGGAGAGGAACTCTGCCTTGTGCCAGACACTGGGCGTATATGTAGCCATATTAACTAATAAGTCATAAGAAATTATGATTGCTTGATATAGGAATTATGTCAATTCTAGTCTAAAAGTCTCCAGCATCATTTCTTCACTAAGCCTTGGTGTTACGTTTAAATAAAGGCATTGACAGCTGATTATGTTGTTATAGTAAAACTTCCTAGTCAGGTTAGATACATGAATGCACAGATTGCTCTTTGTAATTGTACTATGTTAATACTTATAAACAGAATTTATCATTAACATGTTCTGACTGTGAATTAAGATGCACATTGACACCTGATTACACACTGAGTTAATTTCATAGTAAATAACCATGCAAGGTTCCAAGTTATAATTGTTCTTCTGTGGCAGACATGGCCCAAGAATGGTCAGATTGCGCCTGAGATAGATTGTGGAAGTAAAAATAACTGCAGCTGTATGTTGGGTTGTTCAGTTCCTAACCATTAGTACGAGTATGTGCTGTGACAGTGTGTAGGAGGAAGGAGGGGTTTGAGAAACTTCCTGGTGAATGGAGTTATCTGCAGATAAAGCAGAGTGCTTTCCAGTGAGGCAGGAGGTGTGAGCTGCAGCCGGCCTTCTCTCCTGGCCACCAGAGCGTGGCAGCTCATCTGCAACGCCCCAGTGCCCGCACTTTCCCACCAATTAGCCACTGCTGGGGTGAACACCTTCACTCAGGAATGCTGTTCCAGAGCTTCTTACTTACATAACAAACACATCTGGACCTTCACTTTGTTTTAAAGTTCCTCGCTGAAATAATATGTTAAAGCTGTACGTGCAGTGAGTCTTCCATTGGTAATCTTCCTTATTCAGGTTGCTAACTTCAAAGCATGTAACCTAATATCTGTTCAGAGTAGTCATGTGCTTTCCAGTGATATGTGGGGTATGAAGAAGAGCATATTTTTAATAGTAAAGAAAATACTGTTAAATTCAAAACTGAAGATAATACAACAAGCAAAATTTTTTAACTGTATTGGATATCAAAGAAGCTATCCAGATCAAAATGTATATAAGAATATGTGTGTGGCACTATGAATAGAAAGAAACTAAAATTAAATTTAATAGAATTATAGCAGTCCCTGAACTTAAAGTGGCAGTGTGATCTGGACACTTGCCAAATGACAGAGAAAAAAGGTTCAAGCATCTGAAATTAGATTCCTAAGAGCTGTGAAAGTGTTTAAAAAGTAGATAAAAATAAAAGAATGTAGACAACAGAAGAGTACTAAAAGCTGAACTGTGAATGTGGTGGTCGTGCCTCAAATTGAGTTATTTGCTGTGTGTATTGAGAAAATGGCCATAAAAATCCTAAATCCTTTTGGATACACAAGCAGCCCTTGGACGAACTACAGATTTATTTATTAATTTTGTGTGTGTGTGTGTGTGTGTGTGTGTGTGTGTGTGTGTGTGTGTGTGTGTGTGTGTGTGTGTGTGTGTGTGTGTGTGTAGGGGGGGGGGGGTAGTGATGACAAAACTGTTGTTACGACTTCTAACAAAAATGTACGAACACAACTTTCTTCCTCTGTCTGCTGATTCTAACAACTTCTCTCTTTACATATTTCTGTTTGCTTTCTTAAATGCTTCTCATTTTCTAGAAATTTCATTGATTTATTGCAATTGTTCTTTGTGACAACTGTACCATTTTTTCTAATTAGCTTTCCTTTCATGACTTTACATTGAATGTAATCATCATACTGTAGTAAGCCACAACACAAATAGGCCAAGAGATGTCCACTGCTTATAGGTTTTTGCCTGAGGCGACCGTAATATGCCAAGGCACCCTGTTTATGGAGTCTGTAGTATTAACCATTTTATTAGCAATTGTTATGGATCTGGCTGTGCGAAAGCTGGAATTTGAAGTCACAGTAATGCCAGTTTCATGCAGTCTCAAGTTCACTTTTGCCATCTGCTCTGTTGACAGCAGTTTTATCTGGCAGTGTGGTCTGTATATTAATATTTAAGTAAATCTGTAGTATTTTTGTGTATGATTATAATTAGTTTCATCGCTATGTTTTTTAATGGTGTGTATGCACAAAGTATTGCCTTATTAGCAATTAGTAGAGTTTTTTCTGTTAAAAGTTGCACTGCAGTTGGAATACTTTTTTTAGAGAAGACAGTGGTGGCTAAAAGTAGTGGTAAAGGCTATTAAAACATTTGAAAAAGTACCAAAATTATTTTGTTACTGAAATCCTGCAAGAAATAATTTTGATTTATTACTGCTTACCTTGTTGTACATTCAAATGTCATTTATAAATGAAACACCACAGCATCAACAATCAACCTACACCCCCCCCCCCCCCCCCCCCCAACTCTGCTCTCCATCTCCTGTTTTCCCAACCCTACCCATGTTATGTGGTAGTAAAAAAATAGTGAATGGACTGCTTGTTCTGCCACTTTTGTCAATAATTCTTAACTGTCAAGGAGTTGTTATATTTTCCTGCAATCCCCTCTTGTGATTTGTTTTCCTGTCATTGCAGTGGAATGCATGGAATGCACTGCACCTGCAGCTGTTTTTTTTTTTTTTTAATTGTATGAAGGATTTTTCATTATGCAGATACCAAATTTTGTTTAAGAGTTTCAAATCAGTAGTTCAGTTTCTGATGCAGAAAATAAATTTCATTCATTTGGGGTTCTATGGGGTGGTGCACTATTACTGTGTCAAAGCTTTGTCTCATCAGCTATCGGAGTGCACTTGTCACGTACTTGACAACTCAGAAAACACATTGTCACATCGTAAGTCCTCTGCACTCAACAGGAAACCATTCAGGTATTCTCTTAAAGTCTGTTGGCACAAACCTGGGGAAATACTTGTCTTCTGTTTTGAAACTGAATGTTGTCATACATAAATAGTGCAGACCACGATACTCCCACAGGTTAAAATTGTTTGACAAGACCCGCAGCATTAGTAAGCCACTTGCACAGCATCAAATGAATTAAATTAATTGTTTGGATTGAATATGTAGCTGAGAGTACAATGCAAGTGAACAGATTTTGTAGTTATATGGTGAAAAATATCCCCATACCACCTATGCTGCTCATGGATTTAAACTTAAGACTAGTTCTCAAAATATCTTGGCATCAATGTATGTCAGTTTTAGACAAAATAGCATCTTGGCATCACTTTGGCTATTTCACATAATGGTAAGTAATCACGTGATGCAAGTATTAGGTATGTGGTTTATTTCCTGCAATTGTGATGGGGAGATGGAAGTGACATCACTTTCTTATGAGCATTCTGTGTGACCAGCAGCTGTGAAGTCAGGCCGGCCACATTCCTTGCTGCTTGCCTCGGTCCCCCACTGTGGCAGGCAGCAGGGAAAGTTTAGCCAGGCACTTCTTTCTCTCTCCACATCTGCTGTCTGTTGCTTTCAACATCAGCAGCTGGCCTGTTCAGACCATCTGGAGGTGGGTGGAGCTTACATTTGGTGGTCGCAAAGTGTGTGATGTAGGGGAAGGGGGTGCCAGCGGATTGAAATGTGCTTTTATTGTGTTCTTGGTGTCACATTGTCAGTCAGTCAGCTGGCTGTGGTGCTCATGGGTGGTTGTAGTGTTGTCTGCCTGCAGAAGCTGGTTTGTGAAGTGGCCTCAACAAGTTCTCTCACTGTGTTGCTATTTTGTTTGTGCTGTCTTATCATATTCTGGTTTAGCTTCTAGATATAAGGATAATAATTCCAAATCCATTTGCTATATTACTAAGTAGAACAGAAAGAAAGTGTGTGTGTGTGATATATATATATATATATATATATATATATATGTTGTTGTTGTTGTTGTGGTCTTCAGTCCTGAGACTGGTTTGATGCAGCTCTCCATGCTACTCTATCCTGTGCAAGCTTTTTCATCTCCCAGTACCTACTGCAACCTACATCCTTCTGAATCTGCTTAGTGTATTCATCTCATGGCCTCCCTCTACGATTTTTACCCTCCACGCTGCCCTCCAATACTAAATTGGTGATCCCTTGATGCCTCAGAACATGCCCTACCAACCGATCCCTTCTTCTGGTCAAGTTGTGCCACAAACTTCTCTTCTCCCCAATCCTATTCAATACTTCCTCATTAGTTATGTGATCTACCCATCTAATCTTCAGCATTCTTCTGTAATATATATATATATATATATATATATATATATATATATATATATATATATATGTATGTATGTATGTATATATATATATATATATATATATATGTATATATGGCTGAGAAAATCTGTGCTGCAGTATAGACTGGATTTATTTATATTAGTGACTTTTGATTAAGACTCTCTTTGTGCAACTGAATGAAGGCAATATTTGTTTTGTCAGACATGTTTTGCCTCAGTTTATTAAGGCACCATCAGTAGTCCAAAGTAAATATGCATTTAAATTTGTATGCATCACTTCAACGTACTGATGATAGCTATAAATTGAGGTGTAATTGTGTGGTGAAACGGATATTGCTTTCATTTGGTTGCATGCAAATGGCCCTACCTTAAAAATCACGAATGTAGTGTCAATAGCAACAGAGGATTGACAGATTGACTACATTAAAGTTACGACTGGACTTAGTTTCGCTTGGAGCAAATACGTGTATGCTATTTGTGTTGAGAGAGAGTATAAATACATACCTCTGTAAGGGATCACTTATTATAGTACTACAACGTAATGTAATTGATTACCAGTTTCGGCTGTTAGGTGATGACTTTCAGGGCTACAAAAGAAAATTATGTCTCTCTGATTTAGTGTGCGTATTAATGAAAACTGGACCAAAACTGAGAGTAGACCTCACATACATACAGAAAAGAGTGGTGGGGGACTTTAATTTGTAATATGTATAGAACATTAAGATGTATATAGATTCTGGCAATAATAATTTTGTGTGGCTCCAAGGTCAGGTGCAAGTCTTTGAGTTAGACACCACTTTGGTAAATTGCATGTCTGTAACATATGCCAGTTATCTAACCAGGGAAAGGGGACCTACAGTTCAGTGTGGAATCCAAACCATGGGTCATTTCTGGTGAACTTGTGGGTCACAGAGAGGTGAATGCAATGTTAAAAGGCACATCTTGTGAATGACTTCCTTCAGGATAAAGACATCGCTTAACTAGAGTGGCCAGCATGATCCGCAGACATGTCCCCTATCGTACATGCCTGGGATGGATTGAAAAGGGCTGTTTATGGATGACCTGACCCACCAACCACTCTTAGGCATCTACGGCAAGTCGCCGTTGAAGAGTGGGACAATCTGGACCAACAGTGCCTTGATGAACTTGTGAATAGTATGCCACAACGAATACAGGCATGCATCAATGCAATAAGACGTGCTGCTGGGTATCAGAGGTACCGGTGTGTGCTGGAATCTGGACTACCACCTCTGAAGGTCACTCTGTGTGCTGGTACAACATGCAATGTGCGGTTTTCGTGAACAATAAAAAGGGCGAAAATGATGTTTATGTTGATCTCTATTCCAGTTTTCTGTACAGGTTCCGGAACTCTCTGAACCGAGGTGATGTAAAACTTTTTTTGATGCGCGTATTTAGCAGTTGCAAAGCATTGCCGGGTTCATTAGTTAGTTACACACACAAAAATGTCTCATGACTCAGACTTATTTGTTAGTAAAACCCATATCAAAATCCATACAGTAGTTCCTGAGATTAAATGGCACATATAGCACACAGTTTCCTGCCTGTACAATATCTTCTGTGACATTAAGTTTTCTCAAGTACCTTCTTATCCCTTCCAGTTAACCCATGCTGTTTTTTAATTCGGAAGTGAAATTAAAAATTTTCTTCATTGGGCTATTGTCATTCATTCTGTAGATATGACCGTAAAACTTTAACCTACTCTTCTTTATTGTGTCTGTGATTGTTTCTATGTTTCTGTATAGATCGTAACTTCTTCTTTGTCCAGTGTTATCTTTGTTCTTTTGCCATACTAAAATTTTTGTATTTTCCTTTTTTTTTTTTTTTTTTTAGGCATTCACATCCGTAAAGTGCTTCCAGTTTAATTGCCTTTGTGTAGTGTTTAATTTTTTCCTGGAATGATACTGATCACTTATTATACCGGTTTTTGGTGAGTTTGTATGATAATTCTATTATGTTCGATATTTATTTACTTGTGGTACTACATAATACCATTTGATCATATCCATTCTCCCAAATTCTTAAACTTATTAGCTCTTTTAGTGATCCCGTGTTGTGTTTGTAAGTACTTTTCACTATTGCGTATATGTTCAATGTATTATGTTACCTATATTTGTAAGCCGGTTTTAGCTCCAATGTCGCAAAGTGATTCTATCGTTATCGTTGCATTTCTTTTGTCCTTAGAAATTACTGCAATATCATCAGCAAAAGCCACATTTCACCTCAAATCTTCCTCTTTCTTGTCCTATATGGATTCCTTCAATGGTTTTCTCTTGTAGTTCCTTCTCCATCTCTCTCGTGACCTCGTCTGAGATTGAAGAGAATCAGTGAGAGCCCATTGCCCTGTGGAATGCGTGGTAATTGTCTGTTGGTTTTGTTGATACCTGCTTATCAATTGTTAGAAATACTGTCGGTCTGTCTACAGAATCTAAGGCTTTTTTTGAAATCAGTGAATGTGATGACTGTGTTAAGGTTCCCTATTGTTTGGATCCTGTCAACTGTTTTAAAGCTAAAAATTTGCACAGTCTGTTTTTATGAATCCTGTTTGGTACTCACGAGTTGTTCTGGTTATTCTTCTATCTTATTCAGTAGAGCTTTGGATATAATTTTGAAGGTGACTGAAAGTAGAGATACGCATTGATAATTTTTGTAATCTGTCCTGTCACCATTCTTGTGTAGCAGGTGGATTATATCTTGTTTCTAGTTGTCTGGTGTTCTACATTTCTCCCAGCTATCTTTAATAACCTCTGAAATGAAATGGTTTCAGCTACCCACTTGGCACCAGTTTTCACATCTTTGGTGATGGCCTATCTTCACCTGTCACTCTGTTGTTTTTCATCTGGTGAATGGATTCAGTTCGTCGGTTCCAAAGGTGGATTTTCCTTTTGAGACTTTCTGGAAATTAGTTGTCCGTTCCTTCAAGTTCGAAGATTTTGCTAGTATCTCACAGTGGTCTTTGTTGTCGGTAATCAGTTTTCCGATTGAATCTGTGCAGTGTAGGGCACCGGCTTGTACCCTGTTGTTTCTTTTTTGGAAACTCTGTAGAAATCTCTAGTGTTGTTCCGTCTGAAATTTGTATCTGTTTCCTCTAATCATTTTCATCATATTTTCATTTCTCTGTTTGAATAATTTTTGATGTCTGATTTGTGATCTCAATGAAAGTGTTCCAGTCTTTCCTTTTTGCAGGAGTTCCATTTTTTTCCAAGTTGTCAGTCTATCCTGCATTCTTTTGTCATATATCTTATTCAATCACCTACGTTTCCTTTTTCTTTGTGGTTGTTCTGTCTTTCACTGTGTCTGTCGCTGCTTATCTGATTTCATCTCAATTTACTATCTTCTTTCTGTGAAGCTTTTCAACGAATTCATTCCTGCTGTCTGATGGAAATTTTGTGTCAATCGTATGGATTACTTTAATTTTTGGGTTTGGTTTTTTAGGTTGAAATTTGGCTTTGATTTCTGTTAAAAGTTGTGCGGCTCTATGCTTAGTCCTTTTCTGATCGGTACGTTCGTGGTTTCTCTACGGTTTTGTTTGGTTATTGCCAAATGATTCAGTTGGTATGAGCCTAAATGTGTATTAGGAGAAGACCAGGTCTTCTTTCTCGTTGGTAAATTTCTGAAAAATTTTGACCTTAGATTTAAGTTGAATTGTCTGTAGAAGTTGACGTACCTTTCTCCGTTCTTGTCGGCGTGTCTCTGCCGATCCGTGCATTGAAGTCCTCCTATGACTAATTTTGTGTGGTGCTTTGGCATTTTTGATATCTCATTTTCTACGTTTTCCCAGAATTGTTTGCCTTTTTCTGGATTTTTTTTTTTTTTTTTTTTTTCTGTTGTCATTGTTGGTAGGTGCTTCTGCAATTCTGATGCTATAGTCCTTGTTTGTTGATAGAAGTGAGAGAATTTAATATTCATTCCAATGGGGATGCAAAACTTGTTATGGATTCTGTTGGATTTCATTTGATGATGAAAGCCATTCCAAGCATAGTACCTTTCCGTATATTCTTTATGGCTGGTTTCTCATTATAAACTTCGTAGCACTCCCATTCAAATATGTTCTCATTTCAGTATCTGGTTCCCTGAAGTGCTAATATCACTATGTTGCATCTGTTTGATACATCCATCAATTGTCTGTTTTCTAGTCTTTACTAAAGTGTTGATGTTCAATGTGCTTAGCAGATATTTTTTCATAGGCCATATGCAGAAGTTCTAAAAAGCTCCGACTCTTCCTTACGTGATGTTCTAGGCTCTCCAGAATCCAATTGCTAGTTGCATCAATGTCTCCAGTGATGAAGGATTGTTTACCCGCTAGAGTACTTTTCCGTTCAGTGTTTCCCGTCATGTCTTGGCTGAATGTGGTATGTTACGTATGTGATCAAATCACCAGATGGGTCTTAACAGGCTGCTCAATGTGGGAACAGACACCTTTCGTAGCAGACCACTTTGGTAACAGACACTACTGATTTTTACAGCAGCTGTCAACATACAGACCGGCGCTGACCATGTTAACTGCTAGTTGCAAGTCAGACATGACGTGAACTTCAGTTCTGCTTTTTGGGTTGCTGCTTTCACTGGGTCTACCACAGTGAAGTCCACACTCTCCGCCTTTAATACCATTGAGGTATCATTGTGAGGAGAAAGACGCATCGGTCTTTTTTTGCTCCTGATATTAATATCTTCACCTGCCTCGGAAGCTGTTAATCTTCTTCACCTCATTTCCACACTGCTGACTATGTGGCTTCCCTTCTCCTCTTACCAAGCAGTTAGCTATTACAAATAGAAAGGGTCTTCCCCACACTGCTTCAGTCCTGCATACCTCAAATGTTGTTCTTTCTCTGTAATCACTCTTCCCCTCATTTGTTAATCGTGGTTTATAGAAGTGTTTGTGTCTTTGAATGTTTTGATTTTATGTGCTTTGGTTATTTTAAAAAAAAAAAAAAAAATTTGAAATTTTGGTGTACCCTTATACCTACGTTGATTTTCACAAGCCGTTTAATGCTGTTCTTCCTGTTGGATAATGTTTCTATCGCACTCGAATTTCTGTTTTCTTGTGACCAAAGAATAAAATTCTACTTTCTTACTGTGTTCATTACTGGTTCCATTTTGTAGTATTATATTTCATAAGCAGCTAGTCTCGAGTGACTTTATTTTCTTAGTATTTTTGTTTATGCTCATTTCCATCTTGAGCATTCTGTCTATTTATGCAGTTTTTTTTTTTTTTGTAGTGTTTTAATTTTGTGGCTATTGAGAGCACTTTAATGGTTATGTATTCTTAGTGATCTTTGTGTTTTTGTTAGTTTAATCTGTTGTGCCACATAAATTTCTTGTTGAGGTTATATTTATGATTTCTTCCAATTATTTAAAGTTTTCAGAGATTTTAATTTTCTGTTGTACTAGTATTATGTTATTTGAGTGGTGGGTGTCCTTTTTTAAGGAATTCAAAGACCGATTTTTGTGCTATTTCCTCTAGTGATTTAACCAATGCCATGTTTACTGAATGTTGTTGGACAAGATAGCAAGTCAGTCAGTGAACGCAAGGCAGTTTAAATTTAAATTGTTGTCTTTGGGTCTTCCAGTTTCAACATTCTTCAGCTTAATCTTTTACCATTTTCTCAGTATATATAGTTCAACACAGTTGAACAGCATTTGTGACAGCCAATCTCCCTGTGTTTCAGTGAACTGCTCACGAAATTTTGTTCTAAGCATGACTGATTTGTGTTAAGGTGAGTTCTGTAAAGTTGACTATTTTTGAGTGCAGTCTGAAGTTTCTAGAGATTTTGTATATTGAAGGTCTATGGACACAGTTCCATCCTTTCTTAAAATCTACAAATGTTCTTGCAAGGGGATTGGTTTCCTTTAATGTGCCATGAGTAATTTTAAAATAACGATTTCCTGTGCACAACTTTTCCGGGGTTTGTAGCCTCCCCATTACCCACCTGTTTCAAGCACAGTGCAACCTGTCAAGTTTGACTGATGAGTGTGTCAGTGATGCAGGTATTTGTCAGTATTGTGTTATCAGTACTATGACTATGACACCATAAAACCACTTGCTTCTCAGCTGTCAAAGTGTTAAGACATCCCTGTAGGAAAATATGGTTTTTCACTGGGGGATGTAAATATGGAATGTGCAATGCATAAAAAGAAATTGCCATTGCCCGTTTATTGGCTTTGTGGTACAGGCTAGTTTGCTGCCACAAACCTCATGTAAAGAAGTAGCACGGATGGTGTTGTCAGTAGTGGCTGCAGAATGGCAGCGTTGTGAACATCAGTATACTAAGTTTCCTCGAGTGTCCCATTCCTGGATGGAGTCTGGAAAGAATGACTGCCAGAACGCTTTGGTGTTTTAGCCTGCACTACAATCATCTACGGTCTTGTGCTCTAGTGTTTCATTGAGAATTTCTCCTCAGAGTGACTTGATCCACTACTTCCATTGGTAGTAAGCAATAAGGCACACCAGAAACAAAGTTAGGAAAATCTTAAAGTAATGTTCAGCAGAGTGAGAACTAATTGTAACTGTGTTTTAGCTTTATGGTCTCTGTGAAGCTATGTGTAGGAAGCTTATTAGCTTTTGTAGGTTCCAAACTGGAAGGTGTAAATTGAATTTTGTAGGTGTAGTTGCATTCTGATGAAATACTAGGCATTTGTCATGGTATATCTGTCGATTCTATATTACATGTTCCCACCTGACAGCCAGGCCAGAAATAGTTCACACTGCACTTTGTTTACACACACACACACACACACACACACACACACACACACACACACACGCAGTGATTTTGCTAAATGGGACAATTTGCAGGAAACAATCCCTCAGAGGATAAGGCACAAAAGCGTTCAAATGACCATAAATACACCTCAAGGAAGTTACACCTGCTTCAAGGTGGAGACAAAAAGCCTTCAGCAGTGTAGCTTTCAATGACTGAAAACATATGTAGTGCTCATCATGCAATCCCCAGTGTCAACAGAAAGTCTTGGTTTTTTTCCGTTACGAACAAAATTCTTTTTGTATATATGCAGACTGAAGTTGTGATTGAAAACTTGTACAAAGAATGGGATTCAAACCTGGGTGTGTCTCACTAGGGACATGCGCTAACTGCTTTGCCATCCTGGCACAGTGGCTTTGCACAACTATGTGGACTACCCTGGCGTGCCTCCCTCTTCATTCCAAATTCCCATTCGCATCTCAGCCCACTGAATTCTAACAGCATTGTAGAGGCTCTCGAACTGTATTGGAACAGTGCCTCAGCACTGGACGTCTGAGGAGGGAGGTGTCCTTGGGTAGTCTGTGCAGTTGTGCAAACCACTGTGCCAAGGTGATACATTGGTTCGTGCATCTGCCTAGTGAGCAGGTGACCCAGGTATGAATCCCGGCCTAAGTACAATCTTTCGTTCATTGCTTCAGTCTGCATATATGCATAGAAGCTTGAAGTTTGGAAAGGTCTCTAGAACATAAAATTTAATCTGTTTAAAAAGGTGTTTTTAAAATGGAGTTTACATACCCTTTGAATTGAGCAGTCTCAAATTAGTCTAGTGTGATATTCACTTCAAAGAATGATATGTATTAACATTGAAAGTAAAATCTTTGTTTGCCACAGCTTCATTTCCTGATGTGCGCTGTCTCATATATCGTCCAGACCCATGCTGTATGCTACTGCCGTGCAGTAGTGCTGCTCAATTGCTGCTGGAGTACTGTCCCTATTAATAACATGTCACTGAACTAGACTAAATTGGGCCTGCTCTACTAAAGGGGCATGTAAAATTCTGCTTTTTTTAAAGTGGAAACTGACAATTTCTGTTGAGAGTGAGAGTCGCAGGGAACATATGATGAAAAATATTTGTTTGGGCCGACTCATTCTACACATTACAAAAGTGAAACAGAAAAATCTTGTGAAAAACCAGGAAAAAATCTGCCTGGCGACTCTTAAAAAGGGACACTCTGTATAATGGGAAATCCGGGATGGTTAAAAAAAAAAAAAAGCGTGCGCGCGCGTGCCAACACAAACACACACACACACACACACACACACACACACACACACACACACACACACACACAGAGAGAGAGAGAGAGCTGTTAAGTTGGTGCAACTCTTCCTTATTTCAAATATCATTACTCATTGTATTTCAATGAAGATTCCTTTCATGAAGGAATCTATGGAACATGATGCATCAGTCAACTATGGAACACATTAAGCCTAAAACTATTCTCGCCACCTCTTTTGTCCAGCCCATAATATTTCTGTCTTTCTGAGTGGACTTCTTATTGCCACCACGTATTGTTCTCTGTTTGTATTGATGCATTGTGATTTCACTAATGGTTTTTCTGTTATCAGATTATCATGTACCATCAACATTTATAAACTGTTGTTTCCTTAATCCGCTATGAACTGTATTGTTAATGTTATGTGGCTGAGATTCTGATTGGCAGATTTTTAAAGAATTCCCATTTTGTGCCATAAACTCATTGTGCACAATTTTTATGTAAAACATGGAAATACATTAGCATTTATTGAAGAAATTAGGTTTTGCATCATGCTGTGAAATATCTTGTGGTGGTACAGTTCTTGTCCAAACAAGGTAGCCATATTGGAATGTTCATGTGTGGAGATACTGTTAAACAGGAGAGACTTAAGCCTCCATGCACTCATCCGGAACTGATAGTGTCTCAGTGTAATGTAAACTATTGACTGCATCAGAGTAGCAGGTGCTCGATCTTATCAGTGACGCACAATGGGAGGGTGGTGTGGGCAATACTCACATAGCAGCCTTATCTTCAGAGAAGAGACTGATAAATGCTTGACTGGCTTGTGTGTTCTTCCTCTACGGCTGGTGTTCACTTTGCCACTTCAGTGGTGGGAGTTGTGGAGGGGGAAACAAAACTCTGGTGTAATTGACGCACAGCTAGAGTAAACTTGCATCATAGATGCTGCTGTTCCTATGTACATAGGTGGAAACTGCATTGGTATGCTTTTTCAGTAGATGTTGTTTTGTTGTTTATATTGATGCTGGTTGTGATCAAAACAAAGGAGTTACTGCTGCAAAAGAATGCAGGGTTGTTTGATGGGGGTGGTATGTTTGTGATTATTTTGTAACGACACTAGAAAGAATAACTTACTTACTTTCTAATATTCAACTGCTAGTCAATCGAGATAGTTTTGATTATCATATATAAGATGTATTTAGAACTCTAGGAGCTCAATCTTTAGGGGCCTGCATGCAGTTGGACAACTTCAGTAGGTTTTACTAAACAGTTTCTGTGGTGTCCTTAGGTTTCAGTGAACAGTTTCTGTAGAAACAGCTCCATAATCAGCAGGGCTTGGTATGACACTCACACTTGATGGTGTGTAACTGCAATAACTGATTCTGGCCGTCTTGTTTCTGTTTTAGAACATTTCTCAGATGCTTCCGTGAAATGTTTCAACACCAATGTTAACAACTGCTGTGTTACTGTATATGTATTTTCAAGAGAATTCCAATGCCATTAACATTCCACTCTATTACAAAAGCTCAGTTGATGAAAGAATTAAGTGTAACAAAAATGGCATATTGTCATTTGCTGAAAATGTTCAATATTGTGAGGTGTTCAAAAAGTAAAAAAGGTTTTAGTCTTGCGCAACTGACACTGGATATGTCTCTTTATATTGGATTTGTTGTTCTGTAATGATTTCACAAATTCTGATCACGTAAATTAAATTGTGCAGATCTTTTATTAGTGCATTAAGGAAAAAGCTGGGTAAAGAAAAGCTGTAATCTTTTCATCTGACTGCGTACTTAATTTTATTATGAGCAGCACCAGTAAAGTTTGTTTTGTTATGCTTCCTTACATTTTACATGCTTTGAATCATTATATTTTTGTTTGTGTGTATAAGAGTTTGTTACAGATGAAATATTACTGTATTACATTTTGTCAAAGAAGTCACTGACAAAGGTGGGAATATGGTACTGATGCAGCATTTATAATTATCTCTTCCAATAGCTTGTATTTACCCTCTTAATTATTTGGAACTTGGTACGCTGCCCACAGTATTTGGACTTTTTAGAAGTAGCATTGAGGTACTTGTTCCTGAAAGAAACTTGTTTGAAATGCATTGTGGAACATGTAAAGAATGCTTTATTTTTCATCCCTGTAGTTTTGTTGGATTTGGTAATTTGAAATTTTGTTTTGAATTAGTGCTTATCTGTTTCTGTTCTGTATATTGTTTTGTTTGTTTTTTAGTTATGTCTGTTGTTTCCCTGTCTTGATTTCAGTTGTGAGTACTTTGCTTGCTCCCCCCAGTAGTATGTTGTTCTAACGCACTTGGCAGTCTAGCAAGAGCGTGTGGATACAATGACAAACACTCAGGTAAGTGCTGTATTATTTCTTCTCTTCTCCAGTGGCAAACTTTGAGCCACTTATTTCATTACTGTATATTAATATCAACTTAAACACAAGATGGCGTGGGTGTGGGAAATTTTCTGTTACTTTAAACTATACATGTATATACATATGGTTATCAAAATAATGGAAATATTCTAGGTTCTTCTTGCACAGCTTGACATGTTAACAACTGCACTCACTAATTAGTTAGCAGCTTACTTGGTTGTCAGGAAGCCCTTCACACAGTGTAATTACCTCTGTTTGAAATGGATGAGTCCATTTTTAGGGTTCTGTACCTCAAATGATAAAAATAGAATTTTATAGGATCACTTTATTATCCATCTGTCTGTCCAATTGTTAAAACCTCTTTTTCTCAGAAGCATGTTGATGTATCAAATTGAAAATTGACGCATACTAAGAACTATGGTCCTTTGGCAGTGTAATAAATTTAAGCTTCTAAGTCAGTGCATTTGAAAGGTACTGCCACTGATGTCACACATTTTGATACTCGCAAATCCTCTCATCAAAACTTATTGCGTACTTCTGTTTGATGTAGTATCAAGCAGATTGGAAGAAGCAAGTTTTCACAGTATAAGTAAAGGAGAAAAATCAGAAAATTGTTAATTTGTAATTATATTACATGAAAAAAAAAATTATTTGTTATCAGACTCCTAAAGTAAATTCAAAACAGTTCATGAAAGCCTTGGGTTTCGTGAAACAAACATCTTGCCAGTATCAAATGTTAGTAAAAGGCAAAAATCATAAAGATTCTAGATTCCAGGGGTGGATGAACTGCCTATATAATTAATTAAATTTTTATGGGACCGTCAGAGCACAAGTCCTATTCACTCCTGGCTAATTTGTTTCTTTACAGCCCAGGAAGAGTTATAGGTCCTTTGCTGTTCATATCTGATATAAAAGATTTACGAGACAATCTGAGCAGCCCTCTTGGATTTTTTACAGATAATGCTGCCTCTTTGCAGTCTCGTAAAGTTGTCATAAAATCAAAGTGAATTGCAAGATGATTTAGACACGACATCTGCATGGCGCTAAAAGCGGCATTTGACCGTAACCCTTCCAGTACCGAGTATTTTTTGTTACACTGAGTACCATTGGGGTCTTTAGTGACCCCAACAGAATTTATTTTTTATTAAGGATAGTTTTAATAATGGTAGAATAAAATCACATTCCTTATTTCTTCCACAATCTAAAACATGATTTCAGTGACATTACATTAAATTAAAATGCATATTTTTTTTTTAAATTATTTACTTCTGTAAAATTTACAAATGATTCTCATGAAACTACAAACATTTTTGATTAAGTTCCAAATTGACATTTATGATGCATTACACTTACAGCAATAAATTGCAGAGTGGTTTTTACACACAAAATATCCACATTCTGAACATTTATCAGTGAATTTTCTATCCTCAGACCTTTTACAGAATGGACACCTTCCTGCTTTTTTTTTTTTTGATGGAAGTATTGGGGAAATAATTTCTTCCAACGAGCTGCTTTCCTAATTCTATGAGAAATGCCCGTCTCTTGTAGTTGGTCCTTTCTGCCCAGTCTTGTGTAAGATGTAGCCATATGATGAATGCGTTCAGTGCACTGATATCAATCATGTTGTAAAATAACTCCATTGGCCACCTTCTGCTCACCCTCTTTGTAGTGTACATTCTAACAGGCCTGTCCATGGTATCTACTCCTGATTTTGTTTTATTATAATCCAGAATCATTACTGGCTTGCATTCTTCACAATCTTCCACTTCTTCCTTGAATGCACTGTACTGAGCAAAGTTACAACTTTTCCCAACAATTGAAGCATGCTCTTGGAATCCAAAAATAGATGAATATTTGACTCGACCTTTGATCTGAGTGAATGCTTGCGGTATTTCTCCTTTATTTTTTCTAATTGTTCCTAAGAGTGTGAGACTGATTTTCAGAAGTTCTCTCGCCAAACTAAGGCTAGTGAAAAAATTGTCAGTTGTTACATTTCTGCCACTGTTTTCCAAGCCTTTCACCATATCTAAAGCAACTCTCTTGCCTTGACCAACTTCACGAGATTTGTTTTCTTGTCAACCAGTGTATACTTGGAGATTGAGAATGTAAGACGTTGCACTATCACATACAGTCCATAATTTAAACCCATATTTTCCTGGTTTTGAAAGAATATATTGCCGAAATGGACATCTACCATGAAATGCCACAAGTTGTTCATCAATTGTTACATTGCTGAGAACCATATGCTTCTTGAAATGTGTGTATCCACATTTCAAATATTTCTCTAATGGGAGCCAGCTTGTCAGGAGTTGTAACGTCTCACATCTGCGTCATCAAATCGGATTCACCTTGAAATTTGCGTAAAGCGATATCTAGCCTTTGCTTCACTAAAAATGGGTCTACCATCCTCTTTGTTCCACAGATGTGTAACTGCTTCATTATGGGCCTTGTAGGATCAAGACACCGATAAAGCACTTCAGTTCAATGGCATCCACTGGTTTCCATTTACTACCGTAAACAAGACTACCATCTTTGTTAGTCCACTTTAGAATTACGTCAACAATGTTTCTTCTAAGAAACAACTGAAAAGCTGATTCTATGGGGTCTACATTTTTCACTGCGAATTTTGTTGGACCTGGCTTTACTCGCATTATGTTCCATCTCTCTTCTCTTCCACAAGCTCTTCTCAACTCGTGTTTGTGCCACAATTCTTCTTTGTTTTTAGACCTACACAAAATAAAAAATACAAAGGGTATATCTTGGCGCTAGACCATAACGCACATTTACAAAAATACAACGTGTACATACATATAATAGTCAGAAATATGTGTTACTTCCTGTTCAGGCTGGACATCTGCGCTGTCCAAATCTTCTTTTGAACTTCCGTCAGATTGAGGAATATTCTCTTCTAAGACGTCAATTTCTTCATCGCTGCGTCAGACATCAGAAACTATATCGCTGATATCACTATTTGATTCTCCAGATAGAGGATTATCCTGCAGTAATATTTCAAGTACTTCGTCTTCGGAAAGGTGACGAGACATTTTACACTAAATGCAACACACACAATAGTAGTCTCCCCTTGTATGGAACAAACAACTGTCGGCTTATAAAGTGTTGGCAACAATCACACGTTACAACAATATTTACGAGAATAAAGCAAAGGAAATACAGCAGCAGTTATGGATTGAATGCAGCATTATTGGGTAATAATACCGCAAGAGAAAAATGGGGTCGCATTTAACCCCAATGCTATTCAGTGGTTCTCTCTTGATTTTATGCAAAACTAAATATTTTCAAAAAGTTATATTAATATATTACGAACCCATTACTTAACTCAGGAAAAGTCCGAATTTTTCATAATTTTTAGGAATAGGAAGTAAGGTATATTTTACAGATAATTACAGCCTGGGGTCATTATAGACCCCACGGTATTAGAAGGGTTAAACAATAAAAAATGTTACGTCCTCCACATGAAAACAAAAAAATTAAGTTTTGGTTTCACAATAAATAACACAAATTTGTTGTAGATTCAACTAAATACCTTGGGAGTACAGTACCAGACCATTGAAATTAAAACCATCCCATAGAAAATGTTGTAGGAAAGTTAAATAAAGCAGGTGTTTTATTGGCAGAATACTAAGAAGATTCAGTAGGTTACTAAGAGAATTCTGAAACTAACTGATACATTATCTTCTGGATTATAAGTGTGTAGTATGAGATCCTTACCAGATAGGATTGATGGAAGACATTGAAAAGGGGAGCAGCCCATTCCCATTTTGTGTTATAGCAAAATAGGGAAGTGAGTGTCATGAATATAGTAAGGGAGTGGGGTTGGCAGTCATTAAAACAGGCATTTTTTGTTGCCTCAATATCTTTTTACACTATCTTAATCACCAACTTTCTTCTCTAAATGCCAAAATGCTTTGTTAATGCTTGCCTACCGAGAGAGAAGCGACCTTTGTAATTGGAGAATGCAGAGCCCTCAGAAAGATTCGTGAGTTTAAAGGCCGAGATATAGTCTGGATGTGAACCAATGAACCCCATGCAAAGCACTTGAGTGTGAATTGCAGAATAATTGTGTAGATGTAGATTACAGTGAAGGAGGTTTGTTATTTTATTACGAGGTTGGCAGTGTAACAGACTGGAAGGGATGTTTTTAAGTCCATTGGTACATAAAAAGAAACAAATTCTAAGACTGACCCTTTATCTTTTAGCGGAATATATACCTGTGCAGAGTCATTGTGCCTCCAGTGCTATTGACACATACATATTGAGCCAAGAGGAGAGGTACATGCTTTGAGGACGGACAGTATTGGTGATTCTGAAGGGAAAAAGAAGAAGAAGAAGAAGAAGAAGAAGAAGAAGAAGAAGAAGAAATTAACATTTGACATTTTCTTAATCATATTCAACATACAGCTCTTTGAAAATCACGGGCATCAGTCACATGTCCTTCACCGACACTCACTTGCGAATAAAAAAGTGACATTGGGCTCTGTAGTGTTGTCTTTACTGACCATAGGTTATTTTTCTGAAGCCACGCATTTTTCCCCACGTACACATTCACTTGGTGTGCCCACAGTGTCCAGCAGGAGGGTTCCAGTACATCTTCACAGCAGTTGATATGTACAACAGTTGGGCTGGTGCTACTCCGGTTATTTACATTTCAACGGAAACAACAAAGCGCATTGCAGATGATGGTTAATTTTTTGAATGTCTTTTGTGAAGAAATGTGCAGATTAAACAAAACTTTAGATCACAATGTTTTTTACTATCACTTGCATCTGTCCTGTTCCCTATTGTTTCCATCAGTCTCCTTGGAAACTGTTAAGAACATGACATGTTCATATGATAATTTTTTGCCCAGAATCGCTAATACTATTATCCCTCAAACCACGTACATTTCCTCCTGGCTTTGTGAATTGTTTTGTGAATTGTGTTTTATTCATCTCATGATGCACATTTACAATCTGTTTGGTTTGCGTACAGGAGACATGTCAGAAATTTATAAGACAGTTCCAATGATTTTTACATTAATAAATAATGGCACTGTAATAAATAATAACACTATAAGGATATTTCTTGAAATGTGTAACACATTGTCTCCAGCTCAAATTTCCAGTTTGCCCTGCACGAATTCATCGACTGAGTAATAACACTTCAGTGTCGGTACGTCACATAGCTTTGTTTTAAGTTAACCTAAATTCATCTGCATCAACTTGTTCCCTTTTAATTTATTACAAATTTTCATTCCCATGTATTAAGGTCCGTGGGCATACAGTCTGAGGCAGCGGCTGGGGAGCATAAATTTTTCTTTGTTTCTAGTTATCATGTGAATGGACAAAATGATTTCCCTTGAATAATTCACGTCTGGTGTACAAAAATATAATAATCTCATATATGTATAAGGATGGCAGAGTTAATATTTTAAGTTTCCTAAATAATAGTTGACATGGTACTTTGTGATTTGCAGTGCACATATTTCAAATGATTTTTTCTGCAGTTTTAGTATCCGCACTGTGTTTGTCGAGGTACACCAAGAAACAATACCATACCTAATAATGGATTCAAAGTAGCTTGTATATGCGACTTTTCATGTGTCCATGTCAGTTGCAGTTGATAATATTTACTTTGCAGATGCAAAGCTGCTCAGTTTGTTCGCCAGGTATTCAATTTGTGCCTGCCAGCTCAAATTTTTATCTACATTTAAACCTAAGAATTTGACTTAGTCAGCTTCCATACCTTGATTGTTGTGTACAATCTTAATCTGCTCACATTTTGACTGTTTGGGTTTGAACTGCATCACATGAGACTTACATATGTTTAGATTCAATCACCCCATATGTGCGACAGGAGCTGAGCGTACCAAGAGTGCTAACATTGGATGTATAAGTTTCAAGGTTTTCTTAGTAAATGCACACTGTGTTTGGAGAGTTGATACGCAAGTCCATCTTTCTCTCTCTTTCTTTGCATGAAAGAACAACAAATGCAAAAAGTACAGTTCACATGAATAGGAAAGGTGCACCAAAACTTGAAGCCAAACTACAAAGAGATGAGATAGAATTTAGGTCAACAGACACTATGATGACTTTGAAATGGCACGATGAAAGAGATGTATGTATGTATGTTGATGACCTACATACTATACAGATGCAATGAAATTGGCCGTGAAAATGGACTGAAAAACTGATACTGAAAAATGTAAAACAAAATGTGTAGTCTTACAGTGAGTCTATGGGTGCAGTGGACAAATAAGACACACTGCTTAGCTCAAAGCAGTGTGTTAGCAAACTGCTGAAATGCTACAAAAGAGTCTTTTCTTCTCTTAGATGTGTGCATGTTAAATTACCTCACTATTCACAAGATTCTTATGAGAAGGAAAACTTAAGCCACCAAAGTTAATCTCACAAGGGGACCATCAGACCTGTTAATCACAGATTTTAGTGAATCT
Source organism: Schistocerca serialis cubense (assembly GCF_023864345.2). Classification (NCBI taxonomy): domain Eukaryota; kingdom Metazoa; phylum Arthropoda; class Insecta; order Orthoptera; family Acrididae; genus Schistocerca; species Schistocerca serialis. The sequence goes on from NC_064649.1 coordinate 16,610,245, forward strand.
TAGGTATGTCGTAGAGGGACCTTTCCTGAGAACCTGGTCAGTGGCCTTTCATGTGACAGCCCCCAGTTTCCGAGATAACTGATGTTTAAGTTTTATACGTGGCCCCTGAGGATGGTCATCATTTTTCAAATTTCATGTTTCTTCACTCACACCACCTGGTTTTTCTACTTTTGTTTTAATAAGAATTTTAAGACCTGCTTTGTTGAAAATGAACATAAGGAACCCATGCTGCAGAGCCTAGGAAACAGCGTCGTGTCACTCTGTGTTGTTTATTAGTGTTTATGCGTGTGTATTTAACTACTATTTAGTGCATTGAAATTTTACATTAACTTCACTCCTCCTTCCACCGTATCCTTTGCCACATTAAGATTTTATGTAGCCTCTTTGGTATTAAGGTGGGAAATGTTTGAATGACAAGAAAAAGGAATTGTATGTAAGAACTCTAAACCTATGTCTAACTACTTCATCATGTCCAGACTCATGACTGAAGTGAACTTGTCACCTCACTGCAGAGTGAAAATTTTATTCTGGAAATATCCCCCTTGCTGTGGCTAAGCCGTGTCTCCGCAATACCTTTCTTTCAGAAGTGCTAGTCTCACAAGTTTCACAGGAGACCTTGTGTGAAGTTCGGAAGGTAGGAGACGAGGTGCTGGCAGAAGTAAAGCTGTGAAGACGGGTTGTGTATTGTGCTCGGCTAACTCAGTTAGTTGAGAACTTGCCCAAGAAAACCAGAGGTACCAAGTTCGAGTCTTGGTCCAGCACACAATTTTAATGTGGCAGGAAGTTTCATATGAGTGCACACTCTGCAGCAGAGTGAAAAATTCATTCTATTTATTTCTCAGGGTAAAGTCACACAAATCAGGTTTCTACATTTTAGCAAGTTTTCCTAAGGTTAATTCAATAAGTTAATTAGTAAATTGTCAAAGTATGACTGAACAGGTCAGGAGATGCACTCACAGTGCCTATTTAAAGGTGCGAGAGAAATCAGTGGGAACCTTGCATTGATGGCTTCTTACCAGACAGAATGAGAAGAAAGAATTAATAAGTTTGTCATCACCCCAAGTGCTGGAAGAAGTGTTGTGTTTCTATGCTTTGTCAAGTTCCATTCTGCATACAGTGACCTTGTGGTCAACTCAAACCAGTATGTTGCATCACAGCTTCAGACCATATTCCTTCAGTCTGCTAATAAATGAAGGTAATCCCACTATTTTGATAACCATATATTGTGTTTATTTTTTGTTTAGTTATATAAACAATATTTTCAGTATACAATGGTCATTGAGTTAAACACAATGTTATCTTGTGAATATCTCTTTTGTGCCATGAATAAGTACTTAATTGTAAATAGTCTTCACGGGTTTACCACCGGATCCTGCGCAAATTCCTCAATATTTCCTCAGAGCAACTGTCCAACATCTTCAGGTGGTTCAGCCTTGCCAGTGGCTAGGTATGTAATGCACTACGGCATTGTGTAGGATGATGACAGCTCGTGGCCTACCGTTGCTTCAAGGAAATAGTGTGGAATTTGCACAAGGTTATCTGGTGGCAAACCCGTGAAGACTATTTACAACATATCCATCGGGAAAGCTTGAAGACTCACAAGTACTGAATTGTTTACCAGATCTGTTTAAGACGTATTGAAGAAGCTGAAATACGTTTATATTTAAGTGCAGATAATATGAATCTTATTTATAAAAGATTAAAATGTGTATTTTCAGGTAATAAACAAGTTTCTCATTTCATAAACTTGACTTCTCCTCAGTCAAGATATGTTTTGCCTCTACTTTACATGGATGTTGCCTAGTTGTAGTCTTCTCTTTATTTTGCTTACACTACGCCATTATAAGATATAGAAGACACTAGTTGTTGTTAGGAGTTGTACGCTTTTCTGTCAGCAGCCATTAAATTAACCTAACAAATAAAGCAATGATCTTCTGTTGGTCACAAATTAGATTTTCATCCATAAAGTAATTTCCCTGGGGGAAAAAAGATTGGGGGGATGGGGGGGGGGGGGGGTTGCACTGTGTGGTGTGTGTGTGTGTGTATTTTCAGTGCTGCTGAAAATACATGTCAGTGACCTTGCATTCCTGTATTCTAGACGCATAACGTGATCCATGATAATTTTCTTGAGTGGTTTGATATACATATCAGGAACTTCTTTAAATGTGTGATTTCAGCCTTATTGCATTAAAGCTTTTGAGATTAGATACCAGTTGCAACTAATGGGAAGACACTATTGAGCACTTAAAATTGGTCAACATGAAGTAATAACTTGGAAAACTGAACAGTATTTTGCTTTTAGTGCAGAGACCGATAACAACAAATGGAGTTGCTACATTTACAAACATTTTCTAGAAACCCAATCCCCACTGCCCCAACACATCATGTTGCTGAGCAGTTGCCACTTGCTTGCTGAATACAATCTTCACACTTGCAGATGTTGATCTAATTTTCCTGATGCTAATGTGTTATCAGGCTCTTTATCTGCTGAAAGTGGACATGTAAGAGTCTGCTCTTCACATTATGATGGTCTTTCACTGTTAACTGTTATCACTAGTTGTAATTTTTCCCTGTTGTCCCCCATATCATAATGTTCCTCTTCTTAAATTAATTTACAGGGAGAAAAATCTCTCTCTCTCTCTCTCTCTCTCTCTCTCTCTCTCTCTCTCTCTCTCTCTCTCTCTCTCTCTCTCTCTCTCTCGTCAGTTCTTGTTAAGGAGCAAAGGAGCATTAATATGTGCCAACACAACTTGGCATTAGATTACTTTTTCCTTATTATGTCTTCAGAGTTACTGCAGTGACAGGTTAAAGGTGGCATAATATTATTACTGAACAAATAACTTGCCTGGTGTAAGAGAATGCCACATGCACAAATTTTGTCGTGGCAGGTGCTAACTCACTGCAAAGATAGAGATGCTAATGAACTTTGAAATCAATGTCCTACTCTCTAGATTCTCTCTTCCAAATTCATCAGTCAGTAAAGGGCATGCATGAGAATACTGGAATCCGTATCTTCTTTCATGTTGTCCCATATAAATCCATGAGACACTGTATCTCCATCTGCAGCAGGGCATAATTATGACAAGTCTGTGCAAGTGGATGAAGAGAGGAACTACAATTTGTCTTCTTTCATTACTGTTAATGTCATACTCGGAGTGATTATAGAGGCCAGATAGTACTTCTACTGTAACAAGATACCAGAAACATTAGAAACTTTTTCTTCTCTTTTTTCATTTATTTATTTTTTACTAAGCATTTGCCTTAAAGGCAGTTTTCATTAGCTAAGTCTTTTAAATAGATTTTTTAATTCTCTTTAACTTTCCATCAGACAGTTTGACTTCCCAGGAATTAATGTTTTCTAAACAGTGATGTATCATACATATGAACTGCAGGAACAAAATGTGGGGTAGCTTGGGTATTTCTCAAAGCCTTGTAAACCTCTTACGGAGTCATTGGACCCATTTTCTGAGCCCGCATCTCGTGGTCGTGCGGTAGCGTTCTCGCTTCCCACGCCCAGGTTCCCGGGTTTGATTCCCGGCGGGGTCAGGGATTTTCTCTGCCTCGTGATGGCTGGGTGTTGTGTGCAGTCCTTAGGTTAGTTAGGTTTAAGTAGTTCTAAGTTCTAGGGGACTGATGACCATAGATGTTAAGTCCCATAGTGCTCAGAGCCATTTGAACCCATTTCCTGTGATGTCTCTGATCTACATCTACATCTACATTTATACTCCGCAAGCCACCCAACGGTGTGTGGCGGAGGGCACTTTACGTGCCACTGTCATTACCTCCCTTTCCTGTTCTAGTCGCGTATGGTTCACGGGAAGAACGACTGTCTGAAAGCCTCTGTGCGCGCTCTGATCTCTCTAATTTTACATTCGTGATCTCCTCGGGAGGTATAAGTAGGGGGAACCAATATATTCGATACCTCATCCAGAAACGCACCCTCTCGAAACCTGGCGAGCAAGCTACACCGCAATGCAGAGCGCCTCTCTTGCAGAGTCTGCCACTTGAGTTTATTAAACATCTCTGTAACGCTATCACGGTTACCAAATAACCCTGTGATGAAACGCGCCTCTCTTCTTTGGATCTTCTCTACCTCCTCCGTCAAACTGATCTGATACGGATCCCACACTGATGAGCAATACTCAAGTATAGGTCGAACGAGTGTTGTAAGCCACCTCCTTTGTTGATGGACTACATTTTCTAAAGACTCTCCCAATGAATCTCAACCTGGTACCCGCCTTACCAACAATTAATTTTATATGATCATTCCACTTCAAATCGTTACGCATGCATACTCCCAGATATTTTACAGAAGTAACTGCTACCAGTGTTTGTTCCGCTATCATATAATCATACAATAAAGGATCCTTCTTTTTATGTATTCGCAATACATTACATTTGTCTATGTTAAGGGTCAGTTGCCACTCCCTGCACCAAGTGCCTATCCGCTGCAGATCTTCCTGCATTTTGCTACAATTTTCTAATGCTGCAACTTCTCTGTATACTACAGCATCATCCGCGAAAAGCCGCATGGAACTTCCGACACTATCTACTAGGTCATTTATATATATTGTGAAAAGCAATGGTCCCGTAACACTCCCCTGTGGCACGCCAGAGGTTAGTTTAACGTCTGTAGACGTCTCTCCATTGATAACAACATGCTGTGTTCTGTTTGCTAAAAACTCTTCAATCCAGCCACACAGCTGGTCTGATATTCCGTAGGCTCTTACTTTGTTTATCAGGCGACAGTGCGGAACTGTATCGAACAATTGTACAATTTCGTTTTCGCAATGTGTAGCTGGAATCATCCCAAGCAAATACTGCTCATCCAATGCCCAGTGTTGGCAGAAAGCGACAGTTTGTTTCCCACTAGAATCAATTTTTTTAAAAGTGGAATTTAATGTGATGTCCGATAGGGTGATCCCAAATTAAAAAATGTTCAAACGTGTGTGAAATCTTATGGGACTTAACTGCTAAGGTCATCAGTCCCTAAGCTTACACACTACTTAACCTAAATTATCCTAAGGACAAACACACACACCCATGCCCGAGGGAGGACTTGAACCTCCGCCAGGACCAGCCGCACAGTCCAAGACTGTAGCACCTTAGACCGCTCGGCTAATCCTGCGCGGCGATCCCAAATTAGCTTAGTGTGATTTTGTTCCCAAATTAGCTTAGTGTGATTTTGTTTTATTCATATGTATTAACAGGGAGAGTGAAACATGAAGAATAACCAATATTCCAACAGTGGCAGCACCACCTCTACTGTCTTGCAACAGTGCTGCTCAGTTGCTGCTGGAGTACTGGTTATTCTATGTGTTTTACTGTCCCTATTAGTACATATTGATAAAACAAATATCACATGAGGTGATGGCTCTATAAGTGACCATGTGAAATTCCACTTTAAAAATCTTTTTGTTTGTAGCGGTGAACAAATCGACGCTTTCTTTTGATGCTGGGTGCAGTATGAAAGATTTGATGAGTGTAATTTGTTTTGGCTCGCTTCATCTACACTTAAACAAAATAGCAAATTTCTTCCAAAATCCAAAACACCACTGAAAATACACTTGTTGGTTCTTAGGATGTGAAAAAGTCTATAAAATGTGGGCTGTAAAATACATACCTCAGGAGCTGTGAGCACTTCTTCATCTTCAGTACTGTGAAACAGATCTCATCTACTGCAAGCTCTTGGCATTCCACATATCAAGAGGTGGTAATATGGACCAAAGCAAGACAAACTGTTCATCCTTGTTATTCTGAAACAAATTTTTTTCGTAACAAATGCTCATAGCACTTAAGGTAGGCATTTTAGAGCCCTTATTTACTGGACATTTTTGTCTGTACTACCTACCACCTCTCAAAATATGGAATTGGGTGTTTTTTTAATACTTGAGCAGGAGGAGGGGGGGGGGGTGGGGGGGGGGGTTGATTTTATTGAAAATTGCTTCAGCAATCAAGACTATAAATTAAGAGCTGTGTGGTGCAACAGAAAACTGATCTGTCTGATTGTTTGAAGTTACCAAAATCCCTTACACCACATTAGCAGTTGCCAGTTAAAACCTACTTTACCAATTCATTCATTTGCATTATTAAGATACTGTAAAAGTCTCTTTCATTCGCAGGAAGAATATAAAAAGGATTACAGAAAATAACAATTTCCATTTATATATTTTTTTCTTTCTCTGACAGCTCAATGTAATTTACACTGTATCCTAGGATGAAGAGACTTTTTATTAGTTATCTGGAGCAAGTAATGGGCACCAAAATCCTAGAAATGCATGAAATAAAATATATATTATTGTGACTCCAAAGGCAATTAAACCTTTGATGTTCATTCATTTGAGGCAAAAGTAATTAGCCTTAGGGAGAACAGAGATGCAAGGAGCAAATGAAAGTTGGTTGCCCAGTATAGCAGTACGTATTGGGCTGCCTGTTGGTGGTGAGGTGCTATGCCTGCCCGGGCCATTGGCCCTGCTTCCTGTCCCTCAGTTTACTGAGTTGCTCCAATTCCCTCTCATCAAGGCTCTGCCCTGCTCTCCCCTCTCCCCTCTTACCTACAGCATTGTACTGTATTCGAGCCGTGGAACCCATTTGCTGTCTACATTTCATTCACTGAGACAAAGTACTCAAATGCTGTGAAACAATGTGTTCCTCCCTCTCCCACCTCAGCTACTGTTTTCTTTCTTTCTTTCTTTTTTTAATACATAAAATGTTGTTGTGCAAATTTTAATAAATAAGAGGACTGAGAACTTGAACTGTGGCAGATAGGCAGAGCAAATGTGTAGCAATATTCCACCCAGATTTGTTCTCAGTACATCTGCAGGAAAGTCAGCAGTAAAAGAAAATTTTAAGTCTTTTTTTATTTAGTTTTATTTATTTACATTTTCCTTGTGTGGAGCCATCAAAATGATAGCTTTCGCAACAGTCAGAAATAATAGTATTACAATTATTGCAACAATTGTTGCATCTTATATAAATTTTATACCCTTAGTACTTTACAGCTGTTATACTACCGGTTCATATAGTAAGCAGTATAATAAAATTCATCAAATGAATATAAACATTACCCTATGAGAAAAGATTTTAATTTACTTCAAAATAATTCCCCTTTCATGTTCTTGGAGAGTTTGGTAGTTTGTCCATCAATCAGGTGGATAGACTGACAAAAATTGCTTTATCCTGTTTCATATCATGGACAGTGAAACTGTGTTTGAGGACACACCTGACAAAAACTGTTTTTTTTTCCATTTTTAAACGTCTTTTCTTATGTGATATGCATTATAAATCACCATTATCATGTATATAAAAATATTTTGTGGTTAGAGAAAATTTCACTTTTGAATAAAAGTTTTAGACAGGTCTCTGTTTTAGTTTCATAGCCAAAAATATACTTTTCTGGGGGGTTCGGGAAGGGGTAAAGGAAAATAAGAACAGAGTTCCAGCCTGGAATTCTTCATTAAGAGACTAGTCCTTTCATAACCATATGAAGAAACCCTATTTAAGTGATGCTGAAAAATCTGAGGAAATTTATGAATAGATCTCATTCTTGTAGTGTCTTCCCCCTGTACCCGATGTTTTCTCCAAATAAGTATAGGTTTTTAAGATCCTACCAAGCATAATATATGCCACAAGTTTAAGAAATTTCACCTGATGATGTAGAGAGCTGCTTTTATGTCCTTTGCTAAAAAATCATTTCAACATTCCGACCAGCTGTGGTTTCGTGGTGTGCGGAGCTCCAAGTTCCGCCACGTGTACGGAGCCCCGGCGAAACGCGAGCACTGCTACGAAAACATCAAGATAACGAAAAATGCACACGATGGCCATTTCTGCGCAGTCAACCCGAAATTTGTCGCCGTCGTTACGGAGGTTGCAGGTGGGGGCACTTTTGTTGTGCTGCCAATTTCTGAGGTGAGTGGCAGTTTACACACAACATTTTTGTTACAGTCTGTTGCTTCTTTTATTGCAGCATGTAAGTTGAAAAGGAAATTTATTTTAATAATATACACAGCCTGACAAAGAAAGTGAAGCACCTAGATGGGAATGAGAAAACGAAATGAAATTTCACAAATTAAGAGGGTACGAGATGTTATTTCACCGATAACAAAATAGTCAAATTTTCAAATGACTTAGCAGTATGAGCCCACTTACCAATATGACATTGCATCCCCTCTAGCCATGAATGTGTGAATTAATTCACTTGGGAAGGGTGTCATAAAAAGATTGTAGCCTCTCCCGAGGCTAGCTGACACACAACTGTCATAACGGGTCCTCGATATCCCAGATACTGGCACTGACGGAGTCTACATCTGAACTGGTCCCATACATGTTCTATCGGGCACAGATCTGGGGATTGTGTTGGCCGTGGAAGTGCCTCACCGTCTCGCAGACAACTCGGAGAGGTCGTGCCGTGTGTAGATGGGCATAGTCCTGTTGAAAAATGATCCTACGATATTGTTCCATGAGGGGTAACGCACAAGGATGCAGGACTTGTACAACATATCACTGTGCAGTCAGAGTTCTCCGAATCACTACTGGCCCTGACCTGAATCCGTACCTGATTGTTCCCCACTCTGTGATGCCAGGACTAACACTGCAGTGCATCTCAAGACATTGCAAGAATGGAATCGTCCCAGATCGCTGCCAACAATCTTCATCTAGGTTAATTCAGAACTGTGATTCATTACTGAACACGATGCGACACCATTTGTTAGCAGTCCGTGCTTCCCAGTCGCAACACCACTCCAAACACAACCATTTGTGTTAGTGGTGGCCTACTCGTGGGATAGTAATTCCATAGTCCGGTGGCTGTTACTAGTCTGACCAATTGTATGAAATGACACAGAATGTTGCATGGAGTCCATTACTTCTTCACAGATGTGAAGAGTTTACGATGTACACGATGCACAATATGGCGGTCCTGCCTTTCTGGTGATCAGATTTGGTCAGGTGGAACACTGACAAGTATGACTACTGTCACATTCCCATGCAGTTTAACTTTGTCTTACTGTCACATCCAAGTGCCTTTAATGCTCTTTTTCCCAGACTAGGGAAGGTGAGTCAGGCCCAGGTCAAATCTGCCCCTCGGAGCAACAGTGTGGGTCGGTGAGCCGACCAGCCTGGACATAGCTTTTAGGCGGTATCCCACATTTCACTAAGTGAATACCAGACTGGTGCCCACGTCCTCCCTCTGATACACCTTATGGAAACCTTTAGAAAACGTCGTCTCACTTTCACATAGGATCAATTTCAGACACAGTCAGATAGGATATACATATTATGTCCTATGGGTTGAATAAGTGACTGATGGTCTTTGATATGTAGCTTCTTCAAATTGCCAACGGCGTTGACCCAGTGGTAACACGGATTCCCGTCAGATCACCGAAGTTAAGCGCTGTCAGGCTGAGCTAGCACTTGGATGGGTGACCATCCGGTCTGCCGAACGCTGATGGCAAGCGGGGTGCACTCAGCCCTTGTGAGGCAAACTGAGGAGCTACTTGATTGAGAAGTAGTGGCTCCCGTCTCGGAAACTGACATACGGCCGGGAGAGTGGTGTGCTGACCACATGCCCCTCCATATCCGCATCCAGTGACGCCTATGAGCTGAGGATGACTTGACGGCTGGTCAGTAGTGTTGGCCCTTCATGGCCTGTTCGGGAGGAGTTAAATTCTTAATCAGCAGTAGCAGCAGTAGTATGTCCAAATGCCCCACAAGTCTGATGAGTGCACAATTTAACCAGTTGGACAAGTGACAATCCACAGTGAGGCCTCTTTCTAACTCTGTCGGGTGCTGATAACGCTGTCTCACAAGAGTATGAGCAATCCCTGTGTTCTGTGCTGTAAGGAGTCAACATCTGACGCTGTTCACAGCCCTTGTATACCCTACGGCCCTGGTAATGGCACTAAACACGAACAGCCCTAGTGCACTCTGGTGGCCATTTTTTCCATTCCAGAGAATTGTGATTTCGATCATTTACGTACCCAAAGTTACGTGTCCAAAGTTACATTGACACTCAACTATGTCTTCTGGGTAATTCGCTTTTTTTTGTCTGGCAGTGTATAATGATAAAATAATTGAAAGTTTCTTCAAATGTTTGAAATTCTTAATAATAAAGAACTACTGCCTTCAGCCACAAATCGTGATTTTATTAAAATGGACAATGCATTTCAAGCCCTGGAGGCTTATCTTCAGATGCTTTGACAGTCTACATCAACTTTACTTTTTGTTTAAACGAAATGTGAAGTTGACGTAGACTGAAGATAAGCCACCGGGGCTCGAAATGCATCACACATTTTAATGAAATCGTGATTTGTGGCTGAAGGTGGTTGCTCTTTGTTATTACCAAAGTAATACAGTCACTGCAACACTGTAAACAATGGATAAAATTAAGTTTGAAATTCTGACAAGGCCAACAAAAAGTTTCATTAGAGTTGACTTTGTTTGACAGCTATTTTTAGGCGGCCTGCCCAAAAATTTGCCCTATCTGCTCATTTCCAGATACAGTCTAGAGGGAGCTTCTGACCGCATTAATCTGTGGTGTCAGTTTGTGATGAAGGTGGCTCCATGTGCATCCTTCCTACCCCTCATCAGTCATTCGTATCCTTTGATACCATTCTGCATTGGGCCCTGTCTTGCATTAATGCAATAAGTGAATACTCACAGTTGTCTTATAATAAGTTAACCTCAGATGTGTTATAAAAACTAATTTCCTTAAATATACCATCTGTGCTTACATTTTGACGTTAATTCTCCACATAGTTGTGACCCAAATTCAAACATCTGTCGTACTGTGACACTAGCTTCTTTATCTCATCATCAAAGAATGGTGCCACCTGGTGCTTCAGCAAATTGCTGAGAGAATCCTTATGGTAATTTTTTGGTTGCGCCTCTTTATTGGGATAAATATGAGTTGCATGGTGCCATGTCTAGACTATAGGGAGAATCTTTAAAAATCTCACAACCAAAAAGACTTTTTTCCTTCATTAATCAAATGAAGAAAAAACAAGTCTTTTTGGCTGCGAGATTTTCGCAGATCCTCCCTATAGTCTAGTATGAGGTCAACCATTATCGTGAAGGAGGGTGATTCCTTTCGTAATCATACTGCACTGTTTGTTTTGGATTGACTTTCAGAGATTTGTAAGTGTCTCAATACATCTATGATACCACAGTGTTCCCATGTGTTACACTCATTAAATCTGTTGTCAAAATTTCCCCCTCTTCATGGCAATGCTTAAGGAGCATTTAGGCCAAACTCACTCTTCCAGTTTTGCGTGAAGATCGGTTTACATTTTGGTAGCCATTATGCGCGTAACTTAAGGTAACCTAACCTTTCTATGACAGTGTTAAAGAAGGTTGTCCTTGAAATATGAGGCACGCCTTCAGAAAGATCAGAAGTTATTAGCCGATAACTAATGCATACAAATTCACAAACAGAATACTCAGGTTTATCAATTTCGTCTGAATGTCTCCCTAGACCACTTTCATTAAGCTCAACTGTGCACTCCACCTTGAATTATCTGCACCACTCCCTTGCAACACGATCACTCGTAGTCACACACCCTTATATGACACAATTGATGACAAATCTCTACAGCATTGTCTCCCGCTTACATGAAGCGATTGGCATAAATACTTCGCAGCTGGCAGGAGACACAATACACTATCCATTTCAATTGCATGCTGATTACACAGTGATGCAGTGTGACCTTCAAAGTCTCCTTTCCCAATCATGCATCTGCTACATAGCTACAAACATTTGTTTATTTTTAATAGCCCAGTGCTGCTGCGTGTATCTGCTCTTCCCATCAAACTTGAATAATCACTTCCGCACATTCTACTCTTCATCTGCACCTTCCAGTGCCTTAACAGGTGATTCAATAATCTCTCCCTTTTTTTCCATAATGCTTTGCCAAGGATGTCTTGCTAATGGCTTGCTCCACAATGAGAGAAATTCCTCTGACTGCTCTCTTTGACCTAAGTTATTGCACATATGTGGTTCCGTGACTACCATGGTCCAAACTATAACGAGGCAACACTGGTATTTTTTATTTCTTCACCACGTACTATATGGTAGCTTACAGACAACAGATTTAAGCACAGTAAAAGAAAAAAAAGTAGAACAACTCTTACTTCCTGTGGATATATTCTATTTTTAATGAGTATGTATTAAAACTGCTCTCTCTATTCTTCATCACCTGAGAATAATTTCTTTCTAGTGTTTGCTGAATGATCTTTTTGGCAGTATGTCATATCTTGCAGGAAATTCTGCAGGTTTTCCAAAGACTTTTCCCTTTCACTGTTCATAGATAGAGGGTGTAAATTCTTTAATTCAAAACACATTTCTGGAAAGAATGTGATATATTGTTTAATATTAGATCACGGTTGTTTGTTTCCTGCAATCATACCAGCAGAATTTAATCATATTAAGTGAAAGTATATGGCTGAAAGTTTTTGACTGTGTAAAATAACTGAAAAAAATTGAGGATTTGACAACTATGGTGGTAATAAGTGGTTGGTGATCAGAAGGTATTGTTGTTTCTGACTGTTCCATGTAATCAGTTTCTCATGGACTGTGTTTGCAGAAATTGAATTATTTAGATAATTTTTTTTATTGATCCATTTCATCTACAGCTGCACAATGTGCAAGAGATATTTGGATTTTTTTTGTTAATATTAACAGTTTTACATATAATATACCTTTGTACATGACACGCATTAATATATCAATTAATGATAAATCAGCACATTTCAGTTTTTAGTTATTATTTCGTTATCAAGTAAATGTACAGTGGCAAACTTCAACAGCATATTTTGTCACATTCTTGTTTGCACTTGTGTATGTTTTTGCAACAGTAACAGATTGATTGTTCAACAGTGTCTTCAGAATGACAGGATCAGTGAAAAACATTGTAATTACAACCTGAATATTTTTTCTGGCTCCATTTTTATTCAGTGTCAAATACTTATGCAGGCATCAAAAAGCAGACTGCTATCACAGTTTGCCGGCTTAACATGACGTTAATGTGCAGAAAGTTTTAATCAGTGAAATTCGTACACACTGTGATTCAGGTACAAATATGAGGAAGTGTCACTGAAAACCTTAATTTTTTTTAAGTTTTCATTTTTTGAACAAAAGTGGAACACAAATGTGTTGCCATCCTTTATTGTGACACAAATGTGTCATTTTTTGACATAGTCTCCCTGTTGTTAAACACAGATCCTGCAGCATGTAGGAACTGCATTGACTCCTCTGAAGAAGAAGAAGAAAGAAAAAAAAAATAAAAATCTTCCATTGATGTGCATGGGCACTTGTACAGAGCCTGATACACTTCTTCATTGTAATGAAATTTCTTTCCTCCCATCCCTTCTTGGAATGGTCTAAACATGTGGTAAACATTTGATGCAGTTATGGCAGAGTATCAGACTGCAGGCTGTCGATGGCTGCAAGTGTTGCATGGGTGTTATGGGGCAGAGCATTGTCATGTTGCAAAAAGTCAGAAATCCATGTCGCTTTGATCTTATCACTGTCCAAAACTGATTTTTTAACATATTGGATTATAACATGCTGGTGATGGTGCATCACCTAATGTTCAGAGACAGCACCTCATTTATCCCAAAAGAGTCAGTGATACCTTCTGTGTGGATGACTGCACCCAGAAATTTTTGGATTTTGGTGATGAGAAATAGCACCATTCCTTGCTTGCACTTTTCAATTTGGGTTTGTGGAAGTATACCAAAGTTTCATCTCCTGTAACAATTCTCATGAAGGAGATGTCACCTTCTGATTCAAAGTGTCACAAAAGTTCTTCACAGATGTCAATGTGTTGCCTTTTCACTTCCGTAGTGAGCTACTATTTCAGACCCTTTGCGAAACTTAAGTGTTTTCTGAATAATGTGATATGCTGAGCCATGACTAATGGTCAGATTTGTGGCTACTTCATCCACCATCATACAGTGATTTGCCATCACAATGGCTTCAACTGCTGCAGTAGACTCTGGTGTCACAATTTAGTGTGCCTAACCTGGCCACTGAACGTTTGTCACAGAAGTCACGCCATTTCCAAACTTTCTACTCGATTTGTACACTTGCTGCAGTGACAGATGTGCATCACCATACTGGAACTGGGCACTGATAACCGCACTATTGAGTGCCCCACAAACCAAACATCATCACACTGGACCTTCATAGTTTCATGGATACTGGATTTCAATAGATTTTGTACCTTCACTGCTCAGAAAACATATAACAGAATGCTGTTCTTCCTCGATGTATGTCACAAGTGGTGCAGTCATATTAAAATGGTGTTGCAGCCACCTTCCGCTTGTCTGTAGTATGCCGCTGCCAATAGGGCATCCCCTACATTATTGGTTACAGAACACTTACATAAAATCTTGATTTTTAAATACCATGAACCATGGACCTTGCCGTTGGTGGGGAGGCTTGCGTGCCTCAGCGATACAGATAGCCGTACCGTAGGTGCAACCACAACGGAGGGGTATCTGTTGAGAGGCCAGACAAACGTGTGGTTCCTGAAGAGGGGCAGCAGCCTTTTCAGTAGTTGCAAGGGCAACAGTCTGGATGATTGACTGATCTGGCCTGGTAACAATAACCAAAACGGCCTTGCTGTGCTGGTACTGCGAACGGCTGAAAGCAAGGGGAAACTACAGCCGTAATTATTCCCGAGGGCATGCAGCTTTACTGTATGATTACATGATGATGGCGTCCTCTTGGGTAAAATATTCCGGAGGTAAAATAGTCCCCCATTCGGATCTCCGGGCGGGGACTACTCAAGAGGATGTCGTTATCAGGAGAAAGAAAACTGGCGTTCTACGGATCGGAGTGTGGAATGTCAGATCCCTTAATCGGGCAGGTAGGTTAGAAAATTTAAAAAGGGAAATGGATAGGTTGAAGTTAGATATAGTGGGAATTAGTGAAGTTCGGTGGCAGGAGGAACAAGACTTCTGGTCAGGTGACTACAGGGTTATAAACACAAAATCAAATAGGGGTAATGCAGGAGTAGGTTTAATAATGAATAGGAAAATAGGAATGCGGGTAAGCTACTACAAACAGCATAGTGAACGCATTATTGTGGCCAAGATAGATACGAAGCCCACGCCTACTACAGTAGTACAAGTTTATATGCCAACTAGCTCTGCAGATGACGAAGAAATTGAAGAAATGTATGATGAAATAAAAGAAATTATTCAGATTGTGAAGGGAGACGAAAATTTAATAGTCATGGGTGACTGGAATTCGAGTGTAGGAAAAGGGAGAGAAGGAAACATAGTAGGTGAATATGGATTGGGGGACAGAAATGAAAGAGGAAGCCGCCTGCTCGAATTTTGCACAGAGCACAACATAATCATAACTAACACTTGGTTTAAGAATCATGAAAGAAGGTTGTATACATGGAAGAACCCTGGAGATACTAAAAGGTATCAGATAGATTATATAATGGTAAGACAGAGATTTAGGAACCAGGTTTTAAATTGTAAGACATTTCCAGGGGCAGATGTGGACTCTGACCACAATCTATTGGTTATGACCTGTAGATTAAAACTGAAGAAACTGCAAAAAGGTGGGAATTTAAGGAGATGGGACCTGGATAAACTAAAAGAACCAGAGGTTGTACAGAGATTCAGGGAGAACATAAGGGAGCAATTGACAGGAATGGGGGAAAGAAATACAGTAGAAGAAGAATGGGTAGCTTTGAGGGATGAAGTAGTGAAGGCAGCAGAGGATCAAGTAGGTAAAAAGACGAGGGCTAGTAGAAATCCTTGGGTAACAGAAGAAATATTGAATTTAATTGATGAAAGGAGAAAATATAAAAATGCAGTAAGTGAAACAGGCAAAAAGGAATACAAACGTCTCAAAAATGAGATCGACAGGAAGTGCAAAATGGCTAAGCAGGGATGGCTAGAGGACAAATGTAAGGATGTAGAGGCCTATCTCACTAGGGGTAAGATAGATACCGCCTACAGGAAAATTAAAGAGACCTTTGGAGATAAGAGAACGACTTGTATAAATATCAAGAGCTCAGATGGAAACCCAGTTCTAAGCAAAGAAGGGAAAGCAGAAAGGTGGAAGGAGTATATAGAGGGTCTATACAAGGGCGATGTACTTGAGGACAATATTATGGAAATGGAAGAGGATGTAGATGAAGATTAAATGGGAGATATGATACTGCGCGAAGAGTTTGACAGAGCACTGAAAGACCTGAGTCGAAAGAAGGCCCCCGGAGTAGACAATATTCCATTGGAACTACTGACAGCCGTGGGAGAGCCAGTCCTGACAAAACTCTACCATCTGGTGAGCAAGATGTATGAAACAGGCGAAATACCCTCAGACTTCAAGAAGAATATAATAATTCCAATCCCAAAGAAAGCAGGTGTTGACAGATGTGAAAATTACCGAACTATCAGCTTAATAAGTCACAGCTGCAAAATACTAACACGAATTCTTTACAGACGAATGGAAAAACTAGTAGAAGCCAACCTCGGGGAAGATCAGTTTGGATTCCGTAGAAACACTGGAACACGTGAGGCAATACTGACCTTACGACTTATCTTAGAAGAAAGATTAAGGAAAGGCAAACCTACGTTTCTAGCATTTGTAGACTTAGAGAAAGCTTTTGACAATGTTGACTGGAATACTCTCTTTCAAATTCTAAAGGTGGCAGGGGTAAAATACAGGGAGCGAAAGGCTATTTACAATTTGTACAGAAACCAGATGGCAGTTATAAGAGTCGAGGGACATGAAAGGGAAACAGTGGTTGGGAAGGGAGTAAGACAGGGTTGTAGCCTCTCCCCGATGTTGTTCAATCTGTATATTGAGCAAGCAGTAAAGGAAACAAAAGAAAAATTCGGAGTAGGTATTAAAATTCATGGAGAAGAAATAAAAACTTTGAGGTTTGCCGATGACATTGTAATTCTGTCAGAGACAGCAAAGGACTTGGAAGAGCAGTTGAATGGAATGGACAGTGTCTTGAAAGGAGGATATAAGATGAACATCAACAAAAGCAAAACAAGGATAATGGAATGTAGTCGAATTAAGTCGGGTGATGCTGAGGGAATTAGATTAGGAAATGAGGCACTTAAAGTAGTAAAGGAGTTTTGCTATTTGGGGAGCAAAATAACTGATGATGGTCGAAGTAGAGAGGATATAAAATGTAGGCTGGCAATGGCAAGGAAAGCGTTTCTGAAGAAGAGAAATTTGTTAACATCCAGTATTGATTTAAGTGTCAGGAAGTCATTTCTGAAAGTATTCGTATGGAGTGTAGCCATGTATGGAAGTGAAACATGGACGATAAATAGTTTGGACAAGAAGAGAATAGAAGCTTTTGAAATGTGGTGCTACAGAAGAATGCTGAAGATTAGATGGGTAGATCACATAACTAATGAGGAAGTATTGAATAGGATTGGGGAGAAGAGAAGTTTGTGGCACAACTTGACCAGAAGAAGGGATCGGTTGGTAGGACATGTTCTGAGGCATCAAGGGATCACCAATTTAGTATTGGAGGGCAGCGTGGAGGGTAAAAATCGTAGAGGGAGACCAAGAGATGAATACACTAAGCAGATTCAGAAGGATGTAGGTTGCAGTAGGTACTGGGAGATGAAAAAGCTTGCACAGGATAGAGTAGCATGGAGAGCTGCATCAAACCAGTCTCAGGACTGAAGACCACAACAACAACAACAACATTCAAGGCTTTCATCTGACTCCCGTTCGTACGTTTGCATTGAAATGTTGCATATAGTATGGGTGATTCTGAAGAGGACGCTTCATACAAACATATCCTCATTGCTCAGATATAACCGATAGTTAAATGTCAGGAGTGGGAATGATACAGGTGATGATAACTCTACAGATGGTGCCTTCTCAAAGCAGATTTAATATAAAATATGAAAAACTGTCAGAGGTGACTTCAGTGAATTTTGTTGCTCACCCGTACAGATATAGCACTGCAGAACAGGTGTCTTGACTGTTCTTTAACTTGAGCACACACATTCAAAATGGGAGCAAGCAATTCTTCCATTGCTTATGCTTCTTGCCTGTAGGCAGTGGTCTTTACCCATCCTTACAAAGAGCAATCTAGTGAAGACATATTGCAAATGATGTTCCTATATACTGTCCGTGCAAACTAAATTGACACTCCGCATGCTGGTTGATGGGAGTGGCCGTAAAGGAATTTCCCATTTACAGTCACTCCCATCAACCACTGTGCCAAGTGTAAACTCAATTTGTGTGGGCAGTAACTGGTTAACACTGCAAATACTGTGCCTATCAAATGGATGTACTGTATTCCATAAACTGTTAAGAATAAAAGGAGCATCAGTATATGTAGATTTTCCTTCAGAATAATTCATACAGTAATCTTTGAATTTATTTCTGTTTCCTAATGTAACATCATCTATAATTACAGACCTTGACGAGTTCTGTTTTTGAACATAGAAACAATTTATACTTAATTAATGTTGCATATATGTAATGGCAGTTTGAAGGATACTATTGTTAAAACTTTTGCTGCTTCTTGACAGTTAAGAGGGAAGGTTTTTCCAACTTAATGTATATTTTGCAGACTGGTCGCTTGGATTTTAATACCAGCAGGGTAACAGGCCACAGGGGTCCTGTCCTCGACATTAAGTGGAATCCTTTCAACGACAACATAATTGCATCATGTTCTGACGACTGCACGGTAAGTTAGCAGTTGCAAGAGTGAGTGTTTCTGAAGATAAGCTCTCTCTCTCTCTCTCTCTCTCTCTCTCTCTCTCTCTCTCTCTCTCCCCCCCCCCCCTCCTCTTCTCTCCTCCCTTCCTCCCCCTCCCTTAATCCGTGCCCTCCCTCTCTCCATTATCACCCTCCTCTCCTTCCTCCCACCTGCCCCCCCCCCCCCCCCAACTCCCTTCCCAGCCGCTCTCTCTGTCCTGCATAATCTCTACCCTCAGAACTGGTATTGTCTTGTGTAGCCACCAAATCATCCTGCAAAAGAACTGCCTCAGACTATCCTGCTACCCATCCTCACCTCGTTTGTCTTTCTCGACCTCCGTGGCACCCAGACATCTGCTTTCGATAATATACACTAATCAGTCTGGCTGCTACTAACAGTGTGTGCTTTTGGTTGTCTGTGTGGTTGTTTGTCTGAATGTGTGTACTGGCATATAACAGTGCTATTCTGTAGCTGTACTGAGCCTAGGAGACATGTTACCTTCCAAAAAATCTGTCATCCTGATGCTATCGATTATGGTTTTTACCCTATCTATCTTCTTGTACTGTCACCTTTCTAGAATTCTCTTGATACAGTGGACCTCCTACCAAGTGTCATCAACTCTTGCTGTGTGGCTTCTTCTCCATCTACAGAAGTTCGAAGGCTGGAAGGGAACTTTGTAGTACTCAGGCTACAGAGAGACATAATTGCTTTTTAAAGAACTCTAACGTATGTTGTTGCTCTTATATAACAATTAGAACATTGGGTGATCTGATCTCTTTTTAATCAGGACACCATTTCTGAACTGAATCTCAGAACAGAAGGGAATGACATTTCTCTTCAACTTTGTTCAGCTGTTTCTTGGATTTGTCATTGTAGGCAGCACCTCACATTCTCTGGCTTTCAAACCACCACCAAGCCACAGTGCCAAAGAATAGACTCCTTCACAGCAGATGGGGACACCCAATCAGTGTTGCGCCATGGTAACATTCTCTGCTCACACGTCTGTCTAGCTCTGACTCGGTACATTCATCAAACCAGTGTGCACACAGTGGAAAGTTCACTACATGCTACCTACCTAAACAACATTTTAACAGAAACATCTTTCATCTGATTGCGAGGAAAAGGTTGGGCATCACGTTACACCTCAGTACTCTTACTAGAAAAATAGTAAGAGCTTGAAAGCTAGTGTTAACTATTTCGTATTACGTATTTCGGTGCGCCATGCACCAATCCTCTATAGGTAAGTGGTTGTTGTTTTCTTATTTTATGTATAAGTTGTTTTAAGATTTTCATTCACAAGTACAAGGGTGTGCAGAAAAGTAATGCCTCCAGGTTTTTTTATGTGAAAAATCGTGAGGATTTCTAAATCAAACCAAGTTCATTCTTCATCTTATACATTGTAAAAACATCCGTCCTCTTCATTTCACTTTGCTGTTTGGTGTCTTGTGAAATTTGCCACTGGAAGTTCTTTGACCAGTCACTTCCAGTGGCAGCGGGCCAATTCTAACACAAAATGCTTTCTCACTACCATTTTCAGCAACTACAGCCACTGGTGCACCTGTTCGTGGTTTTCCAAATTAACTTGTCAGCATAATGTTCGAAAAACTCTTTGAATGTTTCTCTTTCATGTACTGCATCATTTGCTAAATTATGTTCAGTCATTCACTTACACAAATTAAAAAAATGTTTCATAGACCATATAATCACCCAGTCCCTTGGGTGTTCAGCATGTGAAGTTTCGTAACATTTTTGCAATTATTTATGTGCTTATTAATTTACAGTGATTTTGTAATAGGAAGCACATGTCCTAATAATGCATTGCAGGTGAAGCTGTGGTACATACCCGACAATGGACTGGCCACACACCTCTCCGACTGGATCGTGGACCTGCACGGGCACAAACGCCGTGTCGGCTATATCGAGTGGCACCCGACAGCAGAGAACATCCTCGTCAGTGCAGGCTTTGACCACCTGGTGAGCTTATGAAATGTTACTGTGCTTATATGTCATATTTTCATGTCAATTAGCTTCAGTGTAAAGCAGTTCTTTCTTTGTATTTTCTACCTGCCTATAAGCAATGGTTTTTACTCCACCTTACAAGCAAGAACATAATGACAATAACACTAGTCTTTCATTACGAGGAACAGAATAGACAGCATATAAAAAGGAAAGCAAAGGCCAGCTATTTTGATTTGTATGAAGTTAAGCATTGTGCTTGATACCATATTGAATCCAAGCAAACGCAAAATGATGGCTCCTTATTACTATGGTGCAAAATGGACATTCATACGAAGCGGAAGTAGTCTAACCGACTAAAGGGAAACTTCTACAAAAGGGAATGCTAATGGAACATGTGATAAATGTTTAGCTAAAAAAATTATATCACAAGCTAGCCACCTGTGCAAGCTGTGAACTGCCACTGCTTTTAGCTTCAGATGGTAACGAAGATACTTTGTTCATTTTTTTTTCCTTGCAGCAATTTTATCTTCATTATTAATTTTTCTTTTTTGAGACTTTGATCCTATAAATCAACTTCACTTTCAACAGAAACAGCTGTTATGGGACACTCTGCATGAATTTGTCTTTGTATCAATGTTGGAATTTTAATTCATGTATTCAACCTGAAAGTAAGACATAGGCATTATTTAATTGAATGTATGGATGAAAAGTAATTAATGATGATTGACAGCTGCGTGAAATTAATTCGAAATTAATTGGTGTGCGCAGATTGGTTACTGCAACCGCTCACAGTGAGAGGGGAAAATCTGGGTTTGAGTCTCTGTCCGGCACAAATTTTCATGTCGCTAATGGGTAGCATACCTAACGAAGGTGATGCAAAGGTGTTTGCAGTCAGTAAATTTATTTTGAAATAACTTAGGAATGACTTCAAATGAAGTTCTAAAATTTAGAATTAGACCCACACCTGCAAGTTGGCTCTAACGTATAATGCAATACAAAATATGTTTGCTTAACAGGTGATGATTGACAAGTGTCACCAAGAAACTTTTGGCAGCCATTGTCCTAAATATAAGATGTGTTTCAACTTTTCCATTAGGTAACTTTTGGTGTGGAATGTTTTCTTCATTATTTTCTTCCAGCTATAAGTACAATAAAAAATCACTGTAAGTAATATCAGGAACGTGTATCTACTTAAATGAATCATTCACGGCTGGGCTGCAGGCTAGCAACACACTGCATAAGCAGGCAGCACACTCAAATAAAATACTCCAACTTACATTTGATGTATACTCTAGTGAGATGTTGCTTCTTCCAACCTTGAAAACAATTTCGATATGTTAGCTACATTCAGTACACAGCAACATATCACCTAAAATGAAACAAATGTAAAGTAGTCAGCCACCACATTTTTCACTGCAGACCCTTCAAATCTTATGTTGCTAAGTTGAAGGAAATTAAGTATCACAGTCACTATTACCAGAATTGGAAAAAAAAAAAATATGCATTTCATCATCGAGGTGTGATACGAAACTATAAGCTATGAAGGACATTAGTTCTGTATGCTAGTTAGTTGTCTCAGAATCGAATGAGAGGTATTATATACAGTAGTGAGGAAAAACAAAAGTTTTAGCAGCGATAAAACGGGAAAACTGAGTTTTATTGTGTACTGCTATTAGCCACCTTATGGGAACAGTTAGTTACTTTCCTGTGTGGTCTTTTCTCTTACTTCTGCTATCATATATTTTTAACTTTAACAGTACAACAAACAACTGTTTACTTGTAAGTAAGTGCAGCAGCTAAAATGCACAATTAATAAAATAACTGAAACATATCCATTCCCCTTTGGCTTCCAACACAGCTGTTTATTCGGTTTCAGTACGGCTGACTTCTAGCATGCACACTAAATTTTAGCGCATGGATTGTAGCAGTGTTTCTTTTCTGTGTACTATTTATTCTGTGTTTCCTGTATTAGTTTGAGTCACTCATTTTGTGCCAGTATCTGGACTTAATTTACACATATATCATAATATTTGTATTGAAATTCGTCATGTATCTGCAGCTGGCAATATTATTTCAGGAAATGAATATTGCACAGCTATAAATAACTTCATTTATTGCCATTATCTCTTTTGCTTCTGAAGCCACATGATCAAAAGATCTTGACGGCAACTGTATTGACAGCAATGGATGCTGATGACCCGTAATAGCAAAGTAGTCATAAAATATGATAATTAAGGCCAAAATTATGTATGCTCATTGAAACCAAACATTAAGCTACTGTTGTATCAACTGTAACATACAAGAGCCTGAGCATATATAGATCTTACATGTAACCCAAATCCGTCTGTTTTCATATTGGCAATTTATGGCTGTATGCTGATGGTGACCATTTCATAATGAAGCTTTAGCCTTTGATCTGGTGATGACAAACTAGATGAAAAAACAGGAGAAGATTTTATTTCATGAAGTATTTTCATTTTCTCATCCACATCATAGATAAACTGTTCATTCTCTGAACTTAATAATAATTGAGTGGTCAACATATCAGTGCCAAAACCAGACAAAAAGAGCGATGTTCCCAGCTTAATTTTTTAGGTTTTTTTCACTCTTAAAGCAGCCTCTTTTTCCTTAATCTAAACTAATTAACCTATTTTGTCACACAAGGTATGGGCAGAGTCATAAAACAAATATAAATACACTGGAATTTTTCACTTTGAAAGAAACCTTATTGGCAATAATGCAGTTTCAGCAATGTCTATAAAGCTGACAGAAACAATTAATTCTTCTTTTGTAGTAGGTCGAAGGACTGATATATCAACAAAAATAATCAATTTTTGAAAACAGAATACTGTTGAATGGATAAAAAAATCTACTCACTAAGCGGCAGCAGGAGGAAATGTACATAAGTTCAGGAAATGAGCAAACTTTCAGTCAGTGGCTCCTTCTTATGGCAGAATGGTTGAATGAGAAGGAAGAGGGATGAAGGGAAAGGACTGGTGAGGCTAAGGAAATGGAGAGCATTATGGGAAAGTCACCCTGAACTCCAGGTCAGAGGAGACTTACCAGATGGGATGAAAAGGAAAGACTGATTCCTGAAATATTGAATTTATCATGCTGTTGCAAAATATTTGGCTTCAGAACTGTCAAATGAATATTCCAGTTGCAGATAAAGAAATGTCACTCTGTAGACAGTGAATGGTGAGGACCCCTGATGTCAAAAGTGTTCAAGCTCTGATATTGGAAAATCCAAGTCAATAATTTGCAATTGAAGTAAACCATCAACTCATAGAATTGCAGAGGATGATCTGTGATACAAATGCTACACATCAGAGGCAAGATAAATGTTTTCCAAGACTGCCAGGACAAAGTGAGTAAGTTACTGCACTGTGCTTATTGAAAAAAAAAGGATGCCATGCAGTGACACACATTCTGTATGTCTCAAAAGCTACATATAAGAAGTTCAGAGACTGTACCGGTGTCTTGCAGGAGACTAGCTGAAATTCCAAACAGGTTGGTATCTCTGCAAATGGCTTGACAACTTTGTTCCACAACCGAAAAGCATTAGGTGGTTTGTGGTCCAGATGTATAGAAATGGGTGGAAAGAATGATCTAAAACACACATTTGAACTGAAAGATTCCTTGTATGTGGCATCGCATCCTCTAGTTATGTTGTGTAGCATATCAGTTGGTCAGTTGCTTATAATAAGCAATATGTTTTTCTTTGGTTTGTTGTACTTTCATTCTGAGTGTGATTGTCTTTCTAGATTTCCCTGTGTTGGTGATACTAGAGATAACATTTTGTATTTATAGCCTATATTTACTGCATATCTTCTGCTCAGAAACTCTGCAGGAAATTGCAAGCTATTGTAATACACAAATCATTGTACTGTGCACTTTCAAAGCTGTGGGCATCTTGTTTTCTGAAAAGAGTAATCATAACTTATTTCTGTCTCAGAGACAAGACATCTGTAACCTGGCCTCTGGAGGAATGCATTGTGTGTCCACTGAATGGTGATGTAACCGGGTGTGGTTGCCCTGTTCGCATTGCAGATGATTGTCTGGGACGTGGGGAGCGGCGATGCGGTAAACGTGATAGACTGCCATCCCGACGTCATCTATTCCATGTCGTTCAACCGTGACGGCTCGCTCATCGCAACGACGTGCAAGGACAAGAAGCTCAGGGTCATCGAGCCACGGAAAGGCATAGTGTTTTCGGTGAGCAGAAGCTGTTGTGAATCATTTGGATGGTGTCTCGAATGGCATTGCATGTTTTGCTTGAAGAACCCTATGTTGATATTGTATAAATGAATAACATTTATAATGCCCTTGTAATGTAGCCTTTGTATCAAAAGAACAATTCACTCAAGAAAACTGTAAAATTGCAAGGGGATGGGATCTCTGACCACCACTTACTTACCTCCAGAAAGTGGAATTCTAAGTAATAACATTACACACAATTTTTTTTGTAGTATGCCTTATCCTTCTGCAACTGCTGCATGAATTTGTTAACAATGATATGTTAAACTCTGACAGTGATGATCGTGCAGTGTTCCCATACAGTTCTTGAACTGTAGTACATCACACAAAACAGTTATTTGCTCATTCTACTCAGATCAGTAGACAAATAAGAGAATTATGTTCAGATATGTCAAACAAGAGCCTGCTTAAAATATACACTCAAGCTCAATGTTCTCTTCTCCAGCATTGTTTGTTAGTGTTAAAGAAGCTTTCTGTCTCGCATATTTCTTGGGAGTTGCAGTTGGCAGTGAAAAGTGTCTGCACTTGTTCTGCGTCACATTGGCTGCCATGCCCCAGTGCTGCCCGTAGCCCAGTGAATACCTCAAACAGAAGTTGCACAAGACAAACAGAGACAAATGTCTACTATACATAAGCGTCACATGAGTTTGCAGAATACCATGTAATATAAATCAATATGTACAACTCTGCACATTTACTCATTCATATATGTCATCAAGGGAGCAGAAATTTTAGAGTTATACGTTAGTATGCGTTTTAGGTTTTTAAGTCTTGAAATTTCTGCGTCCTTTCGTCCTCACCCCCTCCCCCTCGCCCTTAACCAATAAACCCTCAATTCTTTAAAGAATCAAACTCCTATGCATAAAACAGCTTCAGATGTCTGAGTACTTTACAAATGTGTTACATATTTCATTTTAAGAATGTAAGCAAAGAAAAGTGCAGGAAAAATCTGAAGTTAACCAACGGCCATACTGCAGTGGTAACACCGGTTGCCGTCAGATCACCGAAGTTAAGTGCTGTCGGGATGAGCTAGCACTTGGATGGGTGAACATCTGGTCTGCCGAGCGTTGTTGACAAGGGGAGTGCACTCAGCCCTTGTGAGGCAAACTGAGGAGCTACTTGATTGAGAAGTAGCAGCCCCGACCTCGGAAACTGACTGCGGCCGGGAGAGCAGTGTGCTGACCCCACATGCCCCTCCACATCCGCATCTGATGATGCCTATGGGCCGCTGGCTGGTCAGTATCTTTGGGCGTTCATGGCCTGTTCGAGAGGAGTTTAGTTTTTTAAAGGTTTGAAATTATTGGATGAACATAACTGGGTAATTTGCACTCTATTTTAAGCAAAAGCTAGTTTTCCACACATCTCAGTGTTCGATGTTATATCTCTTGACCTATACTTTGTCCACGAATATAATTTTGCAGGTATATTCAGTGGTTTATGCGGATACTGTCTGCAAATTGTGTTATGAGTGGAATTAGTTGTAAAGAAATGATAAATGAAAATGTCATGCCTGATGTTAGATTCACTTCATGAACAACAAAAATGTAATAAGTGACAAACATTTTTCCTTTCATTTTGTGGGAGGTGTCAGTGCAGAAAAATTTCATAGAGGTTTGAAATTAAGTGTGAAGTTTATTGGAAATTGTTTAGTGCTCTCTTTCTCAAATAGTGGATCTGAAGTCAGTGTATTTATGTGCCTTGACCTATGCTGCCTCAAAACACACACTTTCAAACTGCAATACCTGCCGTATTGTGTTAAACTTTTAAAATAAGATTACACCCCTTGATGAATAGATTATAAAAGCACATTAAATTTTTAAATTTGATTAATAGTCACACGAAATATGTTGTTGTTGTTGTGGTCTTCAGTCCTGAGACTGGTTTGATGCAGCTCTCCATGCTACTCTATCCTGTGCAAGCTTTTTCATCTCCCAGTACCTACTGCAACCTACATCCTTCTGAATCTGCTTAGTGTATTCATCTCTTGGTCTCCCTCTACGATTTTTACCCTCCACGCTGCCCTCCAATACTAAATTGGTGATCCCTTGATGCCTCAGAACATGTCCTACCAACCGATCCCTTCTTCTGGTCAAGTTGTGCCACAAACTTCTCTTCTCCCCAATCCTATTCAATACTTCCTCATTAGTTATGTGATCTACCCATCTAATCTTCAGCATTCTTCTGTAGCACCACATTTCAAAAGCTTCTATTCTCTTCTTGTCCAAACTATTTATCGTCCATGTTTCACTTCCATACATGGCTACACTCCATACGAATACTTTCAGAAATGACTTCCTGACACTTAAATCAATACTGGATGTTAACAAATTTCTCTTCTTCAGAAACGCTTTCCTTGCCATTGCCAGCCTACATTTTATATCCTCTCTACTTCGACCATCATCAGTTATTTTGCTCCCCAAATAGCAAAACTCCTTTACTACTTTAAGTGCCTCATTTCCTAATCTAATTCCCTCAGCATCACCCGACTTAATTCGACTACATTCCATTATCCTTGTTTTGCTTTTGTTGATGTTCATCTTATATCCTCCTTTCAAGACACTGTCCATTCCATTCAACTGCTCTTCCAAGTCCTTTGCTGTCTCTGACAGAATTACAATGTCATCGGCAAACCTCAAAGTTTTTATTTCTTCTCCATGAATTTTAATACCTACTCCGAATTTTTCTTTTGTTTCCTTTACTGCTTGCTCAATATACAGATTGAACAACATCGGGGAGAGGCTACAACCCTGTCTTACTCCCTTCCCAACCACTGTTTCCCTTTCATGTCCCTCGACTCTTATAACTGCCATCTGGTTTCTGTACAAATTGTAAATAGCCTTTCGCTCCCTGTATTTTACCCCTGCCACCTTTAGAATTTGAAAGAGAGTATTCCAGTCAACATTGTCAAAAGCTTTCTCTAAGTCTACAAATGCTAGAAACGTAGGTTTGCCTTTCCTTAATCTTTCTTCTAAGATAAGTCGTAAGGTCAGTATTGCCTCACGTGTTCCAGTGTTTCTACGGAATCCAAACTGATCTTCCCCGAGGTTGGCTTCTACTAGTTTTTCCATTCGTCTGTAAAGAATTCGTGTTAGTATTTTGCAGCTGTGACTTATTAAGCTGATAGTTCGGTAATTTTCACATCTGTCAACACCTGCTTTCTTTGGGATTGGAATTATTATATTCTTCTTGAAGTCTGAGGGTATTTCGCCTGTCTCATACATCTTGCTCACCAGATGGTAGAGTTTTGTCAGGACTGGCTCTCCCACGGCCGTCAGTAGTTCCAATGGAATATTGTCTACTCCGGGGGCCTTCTTTCGACTCAGGTCTTTCAGTGCTCTGTCAAACTCTTCGCGCAGTATCATATCTCCCATTTAATCTTCATCTACATCCTCTTCCATTTCCATAATATTGTCCTCAAGTACATCGCCCTTGTATAGACCCTCTATATACTCCTTCCACCTTTCTGCTTTCCCTTCTTTGCTTAGAACTGGGTTTCCATCTGAGCTCTTGATATTTATACAAGTCGTTCTCTTATCTCCAAAGGTCTCTTTAATTTTCCTGTAGGCGGTATCTATCTTACCCCTAGTGAGATAGGCCTCTACATCCTTACATTTGTCCTCTAGCCATCCCTGCTTAGCCATTTTGCACTTCCTGTCGATCTCATTTTTGAGACGTTTGTATTCCTTTTTGCCTGTTTCACTTACTGCATTTTTATATTTTCTCCTTTCATCAATTAAATTCAATATTTCTTCTGTTACCCAAGGATTTCTACTAGCCCTCGTCTTTTTACCTACTTGATCCTCTGCTGCCTTCACTACTTCATCCCTCAAAGCTACCCATTCTTCTTCTACTGTATTTCTTTCCCCCATTCCTGTCAATTGCTCCCTTATGTTCTCCCTGAATCTCTGTACAACCTCTGGTTCTTTTAGTTTATCCAGGTCCCATCTCCTTAAATTCCCACCTTTTTGCAGTTTCTTCAGTTTTAATCTACAGGTCATAACCAGTAGATTGTGGTCAGAGTCCACATCTGCCCCTGGAAATGTCTTACAATTTAAAACCTGGTTCCTAAATCTCTGTCTTACCATTATATAATCTATCTGATACCTTTTAGTATCTCCAGGGTTCTTCCATGTATACAACCTTCTTTCATGATTCTTAAACCAAGTGTTAGTTATGATTATGTTGTGCTCTGTGCAAAATTCGAGCAGGCGGCTTCCTCTTTCATTTCTGTCCCCCAATCCATATTCACCTACTATGTTTCCTTCTCTCCCTTTTCCTACACTCGAATTCCAGTCACCCATGACTATTAAATTTTCGTCTCCCTTCACAATCTGAATAATTTCTTTTATTTCATCATACATTTCTTCAATTTCTTCGTCATCTGCAGAGCTAGTTGGCATATAAACTTGTACTACTGTAGTAGGCGTGGGCTTCGTATCTATCTTGGCCACAATAATGCGTTCACTATGCTGTTTGTAGTAGCTTACCCGCATTCCTATTTTCCTATTCATTATTAAACCTACTCCTGCATTACCCCTATTTGATTTTGTGTTTATAACCCTGTAGTCACCTGACCAGAAGTCTTGTTCCTCCTGCCACCGAACTTCACTAATTCCCACTATATCTAACTTCAACCTATCCATTTCCCTTTTTAAATTTTCTAACCTACCTGCCCGATTAAGGGATCTGACATTCCACACTCCGATCCGTAGAACGCCAGTTTTCTTTCTCCTGATAACGACATCCTCTTGAGTAGTCCCCGCCCGGAGATCCGAATGGGGGACTATTTTACCTCCGGAATATTTTACCCAAGAGGACGCCATCATCATGTAATCATACAGTAAAGCTGCATGCCCTCGGGAAAAATTACGGCTGTAGTTTCCCCTTGCTTTCAGCCGTTCGCAGTACCAGCACAGCAAGGCCGTTTCGGTTATTGTTACAAGGCCAGAACAGTCAGTCATCCAGACTGTTGCCCTTGCAACTACTGAAAAGGCTGCTGCCCCTCTTCAGGAACCACACGTTTGTCTGGCATCTCAACAGATACCCCTCCGTTGTGGTTACACCTACGGTACGGCTATCTGTATCGCTGAGGCACGCAAGCCTCCCCACCAACGGCAAGGTCCATGGTTCATGGGGGGGGCACGAAATATTGAAAACCAAATTTGTTTGTCCATATACTGAAACTGGTCTGGGTTCCAGGATAGCATTTTAGTAATAGAGCTTCCACTAATTTCTGTGTCTTTCAGTTTGCCTTTACTTTGCTGTCTAACCTTTCATTATCTCTGGACTGAAGCTGGCATGACCGCTCACCAATGCCCTATTTTTGATCACCTATTGTCTTATCTGTTCCTCCTTTCTAACCTTCCCATACTTATCCCTCTGTACTCCCTGAGGAAGAATCATATAATTTGCAAAAACTAGGTATAATTGTGTCTATTTCTATGTGTGTCTATTTGCAATACTTGAATTGATTAATTTATTATCACATCAAGGTCTCTTAATAACCATATGATGAAAATTAAACATTTTGGCAATCAGTTGCCATCTTCAGAAATGATTGATCCACTGACATCTTGCTCATGAGATACAAAAATTCCAAACAACGAATAAAATATGTCAATGAATCGTGTGTCATGTCATCACAAAGTCACATAGTAAAAACTTAAGCAACAGTGAAAATAATGAGAGTTAAAAAACTTCACAAAAATTAAAAAACAACTTAAAAAAATAAGTAATATTAAAAAGGTGTGCATACACCTGAAGATAATAATAAAGTAGATGCAGCAGTTAAGTACAAAAGTGAGCACATACCGTGTCTAAATATACGATAGCAGAGACTGTTACTCTTTACTGGAAGCATTCTGTTTTACATTTGCTGTCTGCACGTACGTGTGCACGCTATCAGAACTGGCATGTCCATTGCTATATAATTAGATACATTATGAGATGTTGGCACCTACAGCTCTTGAGAATGGCCTGTGAGGCCAAAACTGGCCAGTCAGGTGAATCTAAATAGAGTAAACACGTGTAAACAATAGCTAAGGTGAAACCATAAGACGGCCTTTAAATATTATTACTTTTTTGGTAGGTCAGGGTATATTAGTGTATCACAGCATGTTCTTAATACATTTTAGTCCAAAATTACTAAAAAGAGGCACAAATTACATCCATTTCTTGAAGACATGCTGACACTGTGATTAACAGCTTTCTTCAAGCAGATGCTTGAACATGTGTTTATTCACTGAACTAGAAAAAAATTAAGTATTAGAAAGGAAAACGCTACCTAGTGTTCTGCAAAATTATAGTTATTTGGTCACGAACCATCTTTTGGATTCTCGGGCCACTTTTGGGTGAGAAATGATTGTCACAAGCACAGATAAATACGATATTATTTGTACAGAATATACGAAAATGGAGTGTTTGCGTAGAAAACATCATATTTTTTATCATCTAGATATAATTACATAACCTGAAAAGGGGGAAGAGAGTTTTTATGCTGAGACACATTATCAACTGATGAGAAATAAGGTGAATTTACAGTCTGAGCCTGGTATTTATAATAGAAACTTAATTTAATGAAGGGGAAAAAGGAAACTGACCATGATCTTTTAATACTAAGCTGGCATTCTGTATCATGTGTTTGTTGATTTCCATTAGGGTCATCTTTCTGCTTAAAATATTGAAAGTCAACAAACATATGACACAGAATGTCAGGTTAGTATTATATAATCAGACTCAGTTTGCTTTTCCTCCTTTGTTAAATTAAGATAGAGTGTAAATCCATCTTATTTTCATCAGTAGTTAATATATCTTCACATAAAAACTTCCTTTCACCCTTTTTTAGTTTATGTAATTATTTGTGTGTGTCACTGTATCTTCTGTACACATACGTACATTGCACTTCATGTTTATCTGTTTTTGCGATCTTCAGTTGTTACTTGAAGATGACCTGAGAAGCCGAAAGCCGATTTGTGACAAAATAAATATAATTTTGGTGTACATTAGGAAGCGTTGTTCTTTTTAATATTATTATCATACTCTGCCAAGCACCGATGCAAAAGTCAGTTAACCCTTCGCTGCTGTGGGTGTGTACACACATCCTGCTACGCTGCTCTGAAGGTGTTGTTGACATGTATATATGCATACATGCTCCTCTTGGATTTTTCTACAGTGCTATGGACATCTGAATGAATTGTGAGTCGCCAACCTCTTACTGCTGCAGATGAGTTACTTCCATATCTCGGAAAATAAAAAACTTTTGGGTATTTATCATACAACATATGTGCCTCATTACATGCTCTCATTTGCAGAAAACCATGTTTCAGTATCTTGAATTGCATGAGAGGTGATTATTGTTATGGCTGTATGATTTGTGATGATACGCAGGGATGTGAATGAGCATGTCATGCGCGGCTGTACTTCATATATGAAACAAAAATTTTTTTCAGGTGACTGTTAACAGCATGAATATACTTGGAGAAATCCGTGATAACTCACTGTGCTGTCTAATGATATATTTATCCACAACTGGTTTCAATTATGGACCATTTTCATGGTGTAAAAATTTCTATTGTGACACCTTTGTATGTCATACATGCTATTTAACCAGAAAAGTATACACTGTTCTTGACCTGAAAATTTTAAAATAATACTTAATTGCTCAGGCAATGTTGCTGTGCACTTACTTCTGTTAGATTTTTTTCTTGTTTTCACTGTTTCCTGCTTGCTTAAGCTGGTATAATGGTGTTAAGTATCATTTTAATGTTTTCAAGTTAACAGTGGTGTACACAGTTCTTGTTAAATAACACTTAAGGCATGTGAAGTTGTTACAATCGATATTTTTCCACTATGAAGGTGGTCCATGATCGAAACCAGTACTGAATAAATACATTGTAAGACAGCACACTGTGTTGTTATGCATTTCTCCGAGCTGGATATATATAACCTAATAACGAAATGAGACATCCTTCTGCTCTCCATTTTAAATAAAATTTTGGTATCTTATTTATATTTCATTCACTGCAATGTATGAGCTAAAATCAACCACATGCAAAATTTATGCGATGCTTTTTTACCTCTGCAAAATCTTTACAATTTTGTGCAATGTTTTACTTAATTTGATGCTGAAATTCAGTTTTTTAGTGAGTGAAGGTATAGGACTGTAAGAAATGCAAAAATCAACCCTTTTCACCTAATAGTTTTCAAAAAATTGGATGATAAGTATTTCATGTTGGC
Organism: Schistocerca serialis cubense; assembly: GCF_023864345.2. Classification (NCBI taxonomy): domain Eukaryota; kingdom Metazoa; phylum Arthropoda; class Insecta; order Orthoptera; family Acrididae; genus Schistocerca; species Schistocerca serialis. The sequence continues at coordinate 16,643,397 of NC_064649.1, forward strand.
CAGAATGCCATTGCCCAGTACAGGCATCAGCATTTGGAGGCCATTGCAGCCTTAGTGTAGTAGCCTCAGTACGGAATGCAGAGTTTGTCTTTAGCAGCCTGTGTTGTACTGACCAAAAGCTTTGGCAAAATGACTTATTTCCAACAAAGACATTATTACGTAACTGGAATAGCTATTTAATCAAACTGGAAACAGCAGTTGCATATGCCGTATGTCAAGATGAGGAGCACACTGGACAAAATAATGACTTGTTATTCATCTCTGCGTGCAGGAAGGGGTATGCCACGCAGGTACCAAGGCGTGCAAGGCAGTGTTCCTGGGCAACACGGGCCGCATCCTGACTACGGGCTTCTCCCGCCACTCGGACCGGCAGTATGCCGTGTGGAGCCAGAGTGACCTGTCCCAGCCGCTCTGCATAGAGACCATCGACAGCTCCTCGGGGGTGCTGTTCCCCTACTACGACCACGACACCCGTGTGCTGTTCCTCGCAGGCAAGGTGTGTTGCAAAACGAATTTTATTTTGACCCCCACCTCTGTATAACTACTGCAGTGTACATCCATTTGAACCTGCTTACATATTCATCCCTTGGTTCCCCTCTGCAATTTTTACTCCCCAGACTTCCTTCCACTAACAAATTGACAATTCCTTAATGTCTCAGAATGTGTCATGTCAACCAGTCTACATCTACATCTGTACTCTGTGAACCACTGTGAAGTGCAGGGCAAAGGGTACATTCTATTATGCCAGTTATTAATGTTTCTTCCCGTTCCATTCACAAATGGAACATGAGAAGAATGGTGGTTTAAATGCATCTTTGCATGCTGTAATTAATAATTTTCTCCTCACAATCCCTATGTGAGCAATGCATAGAGGGTTTTAGTATATTCCCAGACTCATCATTTAAAACCGGTTCATGAAACTGAGGCTTTCTAAGGATAGTTTGTGTCTGTCTCAAAGTTCCTGCCACTTCAATTCCTTTAACATCTCCGCGACACTCTCACACAAGTCAAACAAATCTGTGACCATTAGTGCTGCTCCCGCTGTATACATTAAATATCACTGTTAGTCCTCTTTGATACGAGTCCCATATACTTCAGCCAATTTTCCAGAATGGGTTGCATGTGTGATGTGTAAGCAGTCTCCTTTTTAGACTGATTGCATTTACCCAGTATTCTATCAATAAACCGAAGTCTACCGCCTGCTTTACACATGACTGAGCCTATGTGATTATTCCATTTCACATCCCCACAAAGTGTTACCCTAGGTATTTGCATGTGTTCACCCATTCCATTTGTGCTTCATTGATATTGTAGTCATAGGAAGTGAAGTGCACAATTTTACATTACTGAACATTTAAAACCAGTTGCCAATCTTTACACCACTTTGACATCTCATCAACATCTGACTGAATATTTGTACAGCTTCTTTCAGACAGTACTTCATTATGGATAACTGCATCACATGCAAAAAGTCTGAGATTACTGTTAATATTGTCTACAAGATCATTAATATAAAACACGAACAGCAATGGTCCCAACACACTTCCCTGGGACACACCCAAAGTTACTTCCACTTCTAACCCTTCTTTTAGTCTGGATGTGCCATAAATTTTCTTTTTTTACCCAATGAGATTCATTAACTCCTCATTATCTATGTAATCTACCCACCTAATTCTCATTGTTACTCTGTAGCACCTATTGCATTCCAGCCTGAACTGCTTATAATCCATATTTGTCTTCCATAGAAGACTACATTCCAGACAAATACATTCAGGAAATATTTCCTGATACTTGAATTTGTGTTCAGTGTTGACAAATGGACCTCTTTTTTATTTTATTTTTATTATTTTTTCTCTGCAGGAATGCTTTTCTTGCTACAGTCAGTCTGCATATCTTATGCCCTATACTTCAACCATAGTCAATCAGTTTTCTACTCTGATAGCGAACGTCGTCAACTACTTTTAATGTTTTATTTCCTAATCTGATTCCCCTCAGCATTACCTGATGAAATTCAACTACTTTGCATTAACTTTGTTTTGTATTTTTTGATGTCCTCCTCATACTCTTTTAAAAAAAACTATCCATTCTGTCAACAGCTCTTCCAAGGTATTTTCTCTCTGACAATATTACAATGTTATCAGCAAACATTACAGTTTTTATTTCTTCTCACTGAACTTTAATTTCCTTTACAAATTTTTCCTTGTGTCTGTTCACTGCTTCTTTAACATACATGCTGAATACTATGAGACATGTACTAAAACACTGTCCCATTCCATTATTAAGTACTACCTCTAAAGGGCACCCGTACAGTAGTTTTGGATGGGGACGACAAGACTTGGGGCACGGAGTATTTTTAACATTTTGCAGGATAAATGGCATCTTTCAAATAGCCATTAAAAAGATCTAGTTTCGACCCTGTTAAGTACCTGCATAATACCAACTTTTCAATCAATTAACCCATTGGTTTATACAGCTGGCTCACAGCCTGCTGCAGGTTTCAAGTCTGTTATTACAGTGCCGGCTGTAAGATGGGCCGTGCAGCTATGCCTTCTTCTTAGTGTTTCTTCTTTTCTGTCAATAGATGGCACAACATGTTATATAACATTGGAAGGCTGAGAAATCTATTTAGCGATGCATAACATACTCAATTTGTCTCGAAATTTTGTGAGTTACAAGCAATCTGTTTTGAGGGTTTTTCGGCAGCTGTGTAGTAGCAAGCAATGCCATACTATAAAAAAAAAAAAAAAAAAAATTCTCAGACAAGGAAATCAAAACTCTGTTGAATAAATGTGACAGTGATGTGACAAAGGATATAAGAAAATTTTCTCTTACTTGATGGACATTTGGTTTTTCAGTTCATATGTTCTACTAAACAAAGCGACAGGGAAAAAAAAACCTTGTTTCAATCAGTTTAGAATTCAGCTGGCAGGGAATATATTAGGTCTGCCAGGCTACTCTAGACCTGGACAAGCCAGGTCCACAGGAACGACTAAATGTATTGGTTACTGTCACTGAACACTAGTACTTGTATCACTTGATACAATACAGAATGATAGTCTCATATCAGTGTACAGTTGACTGTAAATTTTGATATATGTTACTGGCTTCTAAACCAACTCTTGCTTCTCGATCTGAAGTAAGATGATGCTGTTCTTGTAGTAGGTGGCAATTACAGAGGGGGGCAGAGTGGCGCTGCACTGTGACGTAAGTAATCTTCCAGTTGTTGCGCGCCTATGCTGACGCCTCTCGTTCATTGCTGTGTCGGGCAGCAACAGTTCTCACTTGCGATTCTGTTGTGAGGTACCAACTTTGACATGGGGACTTGTTCTTCAGATGATCCCATAGTTCTTTCTTAAGATTTTTTTTTCAGTAGCATGTTCAGTCCAGCCTGAGAACAGAAGCAAAATCAGAAAAAATATAGATGTGATCTCTCTCTGCACTGTTGTTGTTGTTGTGGTCTTCAGTCCTGAGACTGGTTTGATGCAGCTCTCCATGCTACTCTATCCTCTGCAAGCTTCTTCATCTCCCAGTACCTACTGCAACCTACATCCTTCTGAATCTGCTTACTGTATTCATCTCTTGGCCTCCCTCTACGATTTTTACCCTCTACGCTGCCCTCCAATGCTAAATTTGTGATCCCTTGATGCCTCAGGACATGTCCTACCAACCGATCCCTTCTTCTGGTCAAGTTGTGCCACAAACTTCTCTTCTCCCCAATCCTATTCAATACTTCCTCATTAGTTATGTGATCTACCCATCTAATCTTCAGCATTCTTCAGTAGCACCACATTTCGAAAGCTTCTATTCTCTTCTTGTCCAAACTATTTATCGTCCATGTTTCACTTCCATACATCGCTACTTTCCATACAAATACTTTCAGAAATGAGTTCCTGACATTTAAATCTATACTCGATGTAAACAAATTTCTCTTCTTCAGAAACACTTTCCTTGCCATTGCCAGTCTACATTTTATACCCTCTCTACTTTGACCATCATCAGTTATTTTGCTCCCCAAATAGCAAAACTCCTTTACTACTTTAAGTGTCTCATTTCCTAATCTAATTCCCTCAGCATCACTCGACTTAATTCGACTACATTCCATTATCTTCGTTTTGCTTTTGTTGATGTTCATCTTATATCCTCCTTTCAAGACACTATCCATTCCATTCAACTGCTCTTCCAAGTCCTTTACTGTCTCTGACAGAATTACAATGTCATCGGCGAACCTCAAAGTTTTTATTTCTTCTCCATGGATTTTAATACCTACTCCGAATTTTTCTTTTGTTTCCTTTACTGCTTGCTCAATATACAGATTGAATAACATCGGGGAGATGCTACAATCCTGTCTTACTCCGTTCCCAACCACTGCTTCCCTTTCATGTCCCTCGACTCTTATAACTGCCATCTGGTTTCTGTACAAATTGTAAATAGCCTTTCGCTCCCTGTATTTTACCCCTGCCACCTTTAGAATTTGAAAGAGAGTATTCCAGTCAACAGTGTCAAAAGTTTTCTCTAAGTCTACAAATGCTAGAAACGTAGGTTTGCTTTTCCTTAATCTTTCTTCTAAGATAAGTCGTAAGGTCAGTATTGCCTCACGTGTTCCAGTATTTCTACTATTATAAAATAGTAATGCTTTTCTTTTGATAATCTATAATTTGACTTCATGTTATCTATGGTTATGGAAATGTGTGAACTCTGGCTGTATTTTTTTTAAATGTGTGAAATAATGTAAACTGCTTCAGTTACTTTTTATTGGTATTTATTAACATGATGTGTTTCAGCAGCAAGTTGCCAATGCTGTCAACAAGAATGTAGTAGTAATGAAGATATAAATGTATTAAGCCAGTTGAATATGGGTGAAAACCCAAAATGTGTTGTGACATAAATAAAATTATATAAAATAGTAGCTGGCTGTATTTCTTAAAGCTACTTAATCTGTAGCCATGGTGACCGTCACTCAGAAATTAATCTAATTTTGGCTTTATTTGCAGGGAGATGGCAACATCAGGTACTACGAGGTGGTTGACCAGGCCCCATGGCTGCATTATTTGAACCAGTTCCTGTCTGGATCTCCCCAGGTGAAGAACTGGAAAAAAATTGACTTTACAAATCCTGCTTTGGCCAAAACTTGTAGATTAATTTTGCACAGTGAACAGTTTCTTGTGTAATAACTGGTTTAAAAGTTCACTGGCCATTTTTTTTTTTTTTTAAATCTAATTTGACCTCATTTGCGTGAGAAGCATTCTTTTACGGAATAGTTTATTTTGATAACTCTGTGTACTAGAAAATTTTAGACTACTTTATGTTCTTATTATAACACTCAACACACAATACACAGTCCAGTCTCATTACTGTGACCACCTGGCAAAAGTCTAAATAGCCACCTTTTGTAGTGTGGACAAGTTGAAAGAGTGTCAGTGAGTTTCTGGAAGATACCAAAAGTGACGTGGAGCCAAACCAATGCCAGTGCCGTGGCCAGCTACAGTAGGTTTCTCGGTTGAGGGCCCACGATGCAAACATTCCAGTCGCGATGGTCCCACAGATACTCAATTGGTTTTAAATCCGGGGAGTTTGGTAAGGGTCGACATTATTTTGTGTCGATCCACGGAGCGTAAAATGCGAGTCGTGCGAAAAGATCACCTGTTGCCACCCATTGGACGTCCAGTTGTAGTATTGACATGCAAATTCCATCCTTCGTTCCATCCAGTGAACAGCAGTGGCCTTGGGTGCATAAACCAGGTGCCTGCTGTGGAGGTCCATATGCAGCAACAATCACTGAGGAGACAGTATTGGGGGCCCACCTAGTTCATCTGGGCGGTCAGTTGATCAACAGTTGCACCACTGTTTGACCATAAGTATCTTTGCACTCATCATTCACGTCTGCCTCTTATGGCCTGTGCTTCACTGCAGTTGCCTCGGCGCCAGTTTTGCATAGCGCTTTTTTGCACAGCATACTTCAATCGCAGCTACATGCAAACAGTTTACAAACTTGGCCATTTTTGAAAATGCTTGCATCCTTGCCCAGAAAGCCAATGATCGTGCCCTTTTTGATGTCAGATGAACTGCTCCATTTCCGCATTATGGCAATGACTGCACCGTTTTCCATATCACCCATGACACGCTTTATATACCCTCCATTGCTAGTGCTGCCACATGCCATCTGTGAGTGGTTATTGTATATTGGTGTCAAATGTAGGTGGTGGTCTCACGAATGTGATTGGACCCTGTACATCAAATTACCACTCTCATCCTGATCGAAACAAAGTATGAATATTACATATAAATGAACTGACCTGACACTACTAAACAACTTTCATCCTTTCCTCTAGTCCCTAACAGTGTGCCAGACTGTGTGCCACCAACCAGTGTTATGAAGTGTTGACCAGTTATTGTATAACACTCTCCAATGTTATGACCCCACTAGGTAAGGAGCTTATAGGCAAAAAATTAAACAACACAAGGAAAATTAATGTAGAACTGATTTCTGCTCTTTCTAGTTTTGTTCATCAGCTCTGATGTGGAATGTTCACAGGATGAATCGACACAAGCTTCACTTCTTCCTGCTGTTATGCAAGACATTCTTTATTTTTTCTAATGAATGGAAGCTTATTTCCTTACGAATGATGTAGCAGTAATGATGTCATGATGAGTAAAGGAAAAAAAAATGAATATTACTACACTTCAGTATATCAGATCTCTCTGAACTTAAAAGTTTATCATTAAAATAGTCATGAAGTCATGAAGTATGTATGTACACTTCTGGCCTTTAATTTCACGCCTTATGAAACACTGTCTTAATATGGCACTAGTACACTGGAGGTAAACGTAGACTGAAGATGGTGATTGAGATTATAATGAGGAACAGTGGCACATACACGTATCTAAGAATTGTTTTTGTTTCGATTTGTTGCAGCGTGGCTTGGGATTTATGCCAAAGAGAGGCTGTGATGTTCACCAGTGTGAGATTTTCCGGTTCTACAAGCTTCATGCAACAAAGGGGATGTGCGAGCCAATTTCTATGATAGTACCTCGCAAGGTAAGGTATGAGAAATTGCTGCTAGCAAAAAATTTCTGCTGTGCTTAGTCAATTAATTGCGTTATTGATGTATATATTTGGTATTTTCTGTTGTAACAATGACACATTAAGTTGCACATAGGCACAATTAAGACACTTACCCATAAACCTTCACCAGAAAAAGAGAAATACACACCATTCATTCACACTAGCAAGCACAGCTCATGCACACGACCACCAACTTCAGAACCTCATACCAGAATGCAGCTGTCGCGTGGAATGGAAACAGAACCTGGAGGTGGTGGGGAAGAGGAAGAGATAGCAGAAAACAGGTGTGGAGAGAGAGGAGTGTTGTCTGGCAGTGCGTACAGTGACTCTACTGCTGACAGGTGCAGCGTCGAGGGGTTGAGAGACAGGGAGAGCGGGAAAATGAAGTGAAAAGGAGAGTAGCAGGGAAAAAGTGCAGATATTTTGGTAGAAGGCAGCACACAAAGAAGGTGGGAGATGAAAATTGGGAAGAAGTGAAAGGACAGAGGGAGTGGAAACTGTTGGATGGAGGGTGTGGAGACAGTATGTTACCGTAGGTTGAGGCCGGTATAATTATGCGAGCGGAGAATGTATTTTAAGAGTTACTCCCATCTGTGCAGTTCAGAAAAGCTGGTTGTGGAGGGGAGGATCCAGATGGCTTGATTTCCATGCCTGCTTCATTATCTGAGCTGCCCGGATCCTTCCCTCCTCCACCAGCTTTTCTGAAATGCGCAGATGGGAGTTTTATGACACATTCTCTGCTTCTGTAATTAACCCGGCCCCAACCTGCGGTAACATACTGTACCCACACCCTCCACCCAACAGTTTCCACCAATCTCTTCTATCAGCTCCTCCACATTCTCATCTCCCACCGTTTTGTGTGCCACCCTCTGCCAATGCATCTGCCAATCTTTCCCTGCTCCTCTCCTTTTTCATTTCATTTTCCCCATCTCCCTGGCTCACAACCTCCTGTTGGCAGTCTAGTAAATGCACGCTCTGCCCACATGTACACTGCCCTTCCCCTTCTCTGCCCCATCCAGACTTTTGCTTCCATTCTGTGCGACAGTGGCATTCTGGTTTGAGCTGCCAGAGTTGGCGATTTTTTTGTGTGAGTGTGAGTGTGTGTGTGTGTGTGTGTGTGTGTGTGTGTGTGTGTGTGAGATGTGCTTGCTGGAGTGAATGAATGATGTGTGTTTCTCTTTCTTTTTCTGACAAAGGCCGTGGCTGAAAGCTTACATGTAAGTGTCATAATTGTGCCTGTCCGCAGGTTAAAGTGTCACCTTACATTACAGAAGGCTACAATTAGGCAAGCTTTCAGAGTCAGTGGCTCCTTCAGGCAGAAGGTTTGAAGGGAAAGGAAGAGGGATGAAGGAAAAGGGCTGGAGAGTCTAGGAAAGGGGGCAGATGTTGGAAAAGGCATTCAGTAATGTGGAGCAGGGGAGACTTACCGGGATTCTAATCCCGTCCGGTTAGTCTCACTTGACCTGCGGTTCTGATAACTTTTCTAAAGTCTGACTTTTTTTTTTTTTTTTTTTTTTTTTTTTTTTTTTTTTTTTTTTTTAAAAAAAGACCTCTCCAGTCCTTTTCCTTCTTCTCTATTCCTCCCCCTTCAACGCTTCTGCCTGAAGAAGTCACTCACACTGAAAGCTTGCCTAATTATAACCTTCTGTAATGTGTGTGTGTCCTGCCACCACTTGGTGACTAGATTTTTTATCTATACAGTTATGTTATATTTTCCTTAAATTGGTGATATTCCAATGTGGAGTTCCTATTGTTTGTAGTTTCTGTTGTAATATCCTTGTTGTATAAAGTTGATTCCTCGTTATTGGTAACTATTGGACCAGAGTTATTTTTATGTTGAGCAATGGAGCTATTGTGGAGATGGACAAATTTACTTAGAAACTGTCCTAGTTTCACAAAGCAGCTACTGCAATATGCCTACAGTTTTGCCTTTAAATTTGATTGTTTCTAAGATTTTGAGCTGACTCAAAACCAAGAATATTAATATTAGCAAAACATATATGTGTTATAAAATACTAGAATATTAACCAACAGGTCCCAGATCTACTCCAAACTGTGCCCACAGTTTTGGAAATTTGTGCTTGTTGTGGTGTCAGCATTGCTGCATCTAAATTAATATGAGAACAAATAGACATAGGTGACAGAAGTTGTCGGATACATCCTAATACTGTGTCTGGCCTAGTTTTACTTGCCATAGTGCAGCATCTCGACATAGCATGGACTCGACAAGGCATTAAAAATCCCTTGCAGAAATGGTAAGCTGTGATGCCTCCATAACTGCAAAAGTGTTGCTGATGCAGAATTTTGTTCACCAACTGACCTCTCAGTTACGTTGCATGAATGTTCGGTGGGATTCATGTCACGCGACCTGGGAGGCCAAATCATTCATGAGAATTGTCTGGAATGTTCTTCAAATCAATCACGAACAATGTTGGCTCGGTTACATAGCACATTGTTATCCATAAAAATGCCGTAGTTGATTAGGAACATTGTTGAAGTCCATGAACGTGGCTACAAATGGTCTTCAGGTAGCCGAACATAACCATTTTCAGTTGATGATCGGTTTGGTTGAACCATAGGATCCAGTCTGTTCCGTGTAAACACAGCCCACATCATTTTGACAACGTGGGTTCATGGCTTTGTGGGATCTGCACCACACTCAAACCCTGCCATTACCTCTTACCAACTGAAATTGGGACTCGTGTGACAAGGACACTGTTTTCCAGTCATCTGGGATCCCACCAATATGGTCAGGCGCCCAGGAGAGGCACAGCAGGTGATATCGTGTGTTAGCAAATGCAGTAGCTGCCATAGCCCATTAATGCCAAATTTTGCCACACTGTCCTAATGGATACATTTGACGTAAGTTCCACATTGATTTCCGTATTATTTCACACAATGTTGCTTGTCTGTTAGCAATGACAACTCTACGCAAACGCTGCTGTTCGAAGTTGTTAAGTGAAGGCCGTCTTCCACTGCATTGTCTGTGGTGGGAGGTAGTACCTTAAATTTTGTATTCTTATACTCTTGACACTGTGGATCTTCGAATATTGAATTCCTGACGTTTTCCGAAATGGAGCTCCCAATCATCTAGTCCCAACTGCTGTTCCGTGTTCAAAGTCTATTAATACCCATCATGTGGACATAATCTCATCAGAAATCGTTTCATATGAATAACCTAAGTACAAATGACAGCTCTGCCAATGTGCTGCCCTTAAGTACCTTGTGTACGTGACACTACCTCCATTTGTATATGTGCATAACGTTATCGTATGACATTTGTCACATTAGGGTTTAAGCTCTGTAAGGTGAGACAATTCACAGTTGACCATCTCTGGGCTCAACAATGAGTTATAAGGGTTCTTGTTTGAGAGCACACAAGCCAAGCTGTGAAAGTATAATTTTTATATGAATTTCTTGGCACTGTTTTGTTACTGCAATTCAATGGCAGCTTTCTACAAAAGGTATAGTAAACTATTAGAGCCATCTCAATATATTGTCCTTAGTGAAGTCCACCTGTCCAATCATCAAATAATATTGTGATAAAATCCACAATCGCAAGGAGAGTAGTAGTTATGAAGTGAGTGAAAAAGCGAACTTGAAACATCCTATATAATATCCATACTCAATACTTAAAGCAGTATACTATATATGGTAATTAAGGATAAGTACATTAAGTTTCTTCTGTTTCATTTAATTTTTATTTATTTCGTGGATCAAATGGGTTCAGTATTTAATAGCATTGGTGTGTGGGAAGGCTGTACTACGTATCCATCAGTAAAATAAAATAAGTATTTCAGTAAGCAAGAGCTTAATATTAGTCGCAGAGTGACATTGTTGTTCTCAAAGATAATGGACATTGCTAAATTTCAAACTGTATGTCTTTTTGGTTTTATGAATAACTACAGATATCCAAGTTAAACTGTGTGCTGTTCACAACAAGCATATTGCGTTTTAAAAATTACAATTTTGATTGAGAAGAGAATGTATGCCACAGGTGAGAGATAAGAGATTTTTACTAAGATTTGAAATTGGCAACTGAATAACAACAGTGGTTGTAATACATTTGTTAAATTTGGTTATAATTTCACTTTGGATTCAGCTGACTTTATGGCTGCTGGGAGCTTAGATCTATGTTCTTACCTGCAGTGTGCCTGCAATCGAAGGTGGTCATTGTGACCTTACCAGAACTAATGTGAAGAACTTCAGGTTTCTTTGATGGGGGAGATGTGGGACATTTCCTTGGGCTTGAAATGATGACACCAAATAAGATCAAGGTGACCTCCTTTGACTGCAGGGATCCTCTTCTTGTTGAGCTCCTCGTGCGTGGAATCACAGTCAATGCGCAGCACTGGGAAGACACTTTGCAGAAACTGCAGGATGCCATAAAGTCAAAATGCCCAGGAATACTTTGGGACACAATCGTCCTTTGGCATGATAACACCTGCCCCCACACTGCCAATTGGACAAAGGCTACAGTTCAACGTTTTGACTGGGAAACGTCATCCATATAGCCTGGATCTTCATTTTGACATCTTTGGCAACCTGAAGAAAGATATGTGTGAATGCCAGTTTGTTGGACACGGAATTTCAAAAGTGGGTGCAGTTGTGGATTCGGTATTGATTGAGAATGAGGCTGTGGCTAAGCTGTGTATCCACAGCATTCTTTCTTCCAGGAGTCCTAATCTTGCATGTTTTGCCGGAGGGCTTCTGTGACGTTTGGAAGGTAGGAGATACGGTAGTGGTACAAGTAAAGCCGTAAGGATGGGTCATGAGTCGTGCTTGGGTAGCTAAATTGGTAGAGCACTTGCCCATGAAAGGCAAAGGTCCTAAGCTCGAGTCTGGCCAGGAAGTTTCAGGAATTGATTGTCTTGGCTCACAGTGGGATAAAGATCTTAACGTGTGTGTGGTGATTACTTTTGAATTGAACCATTCCATGGTCCCATTGTGGCAGGTGTTCAGTTTTCATTTGAATGCCTCTTATATATATCAAACAACTCTGTTTGATTGGAGAATTAAGGAACAGAAACTGGATTTTGTCCAGCCAAAGTATTACAGAACAGTAATTAAAACATTCAAACAACGGAAAATCCAGGATGGAATGTAACAATATTATGAGAAGGAAAGTTGGTACTTACTGTACGCTGAGTCGCAGATAGGCACAATGAAAAGACTCCCATTCAGGCCTTTGTCAACAATACGCACACTTACACAGTACACACACTCACACTCCTGCAAATGCAACTCACACACACAACTGCAGTCTCAGCCAACTGAAACCACACTGTGAGCAGCAGCACCAGTGCATCATGGGAGAACCGAGCGAGGTGGTGCAGTGGTTAGCACACTGGACTCGCATTCGGGAGGACGACGGTTCAATCCCGTCTCCAGCCATCCTGATTTAGGTTTTCCGTGATTTCCCTAAATCGTTTGAGTCAAATACCGGGATGGTTCCTTTGAAAGGGCACGGCCGACTTCCTTCCCTAACCCGAGCTTGCGCTCCGTCTCTAATGACCTCGTTGTCGACGGGACGTTAAAACAGCACTAACCTAACCAGCATCATGGGAGTGGTGACTGGGTGGGGGTGAGGAGGAGGCTGGAGCGGGTAGGGAGGGGAGGGGAATAGTATGGCGGGGGTGGCAGATAGCGAAATGTTGCAGGTCAGACTGAGGACAGGTGGAATGTGAGGAAGGGAAGTAGCAGAAGAGGAGAGATATAAAAAGACTGGGTGTGGTGGTGGAATTATGACTGTGTAGTGCTGGAATGCGAACAGAGAAAGGGCTGGATGGGTGAGGACAGTGACTTACCAGAGGTTGAGGCCCGGAGGGTTACTGGAACGTAGGATGTGTTGCAGAGAAAGTTCCCACCTGTGCATTTCAGAAAAGCTGGTGTGGGTGGGAAGGATCCATGTGGCATAAGCTGTGAAGCAGTTATAGAAATGAAGGATATCATGTTTGGCAGCATGTTCAGCAGTAGAGTGGTCCACTTGTTTCTTGACCACAGTTTGTCAGTGGCCATCATGCAGACAGACAGCTTGTTGGTTGTCATGCCTATGTAGAATGCAGCACAGTGGTTGCAGCTTAGCTTGTAGACTACATGACTGGTTTCACAGGTAGCCCTGCCTTTGATGGGAGAGGTGATGTTAGTGACCAGACTGGAGTAGGTGGTGGTAGGAGGATGTATTGGATAGGTCTTGCATCTAGGTCTATTACAGAGGTATGAGCCATGAGGTAAGGGATTGTGAGGTGGGGTTGTGTAAGGATGGTCAAGTATATTGTGTAGGTTCGGTGAACAGTGGAATACCACTGAGGGAAGTGTGGGAAGGGTAGTGGGCAGAACATTTTTCATTTCAGGGCATGGCAAGAGGTAATCGAAACCCTGGTGGTGAATGTAATTCAGTTGCTCCAGTCCTGAGTGGTACTGAGTTACGAGGAGAATGCTTCTCTGTGGCTGGACTGTGTTTTGTGTTTTAAGCAAAACTTGTTATTGGAACTGAAATATTTTGACCTTGTGCTTTGACTTAATTACATCAAATGATTCAGAAGGCTTTTTTTAGTGTCAATCTGAAGGTGACAATTTCTCACGCTTTGCGGGATTTGTTTATGGAAGCATCCCTCTCCCCCCTTTGGTGTGTGTGTGTGTGTGTGTGTGTGTGTGTGTGTGTGTGTGTGTGTGTGTCTCACCCGTACATTTTATTCTCTACCCTCTCACCTTGAAGAAACTGCTTAAAAAATTACCAATACCACACACTAGCTCTTTTGTTCCATAGTTGCAAAATACCCTTTCCTTGTATTTGAGATTAGAGTGGAGTAGAGTAGAGTAGATTAGATTAATTTCATTTCAGTTTTCCTTCTACAGACCTGGAAAGAGATGATTCTAGAGATGATTCTTGTGGGTGTGGACAATGCCAGAAAGTGTAATGTAAAAACACAGAATATTTGAACATAATACTCACTACCCTGAGCATTTGTCAGGTGATTTTCAAGATATGCGATTACATTACAGTAAATTGAGACTGCTAATATTTACAGAATTAATACACTGTCAGAATGAAACATAGTTACACATTTTTAATAAATTTTTTTACACAAAATACCTGATCGTGACTGTTCTGACCAAGTACTGCCAAAACTGAAATTTAGCAGACATTTTTACTTAAGTTGGTCTAACAGTCCCCGTCAAAATATTCATCTATATAGTAGAAGAAGTTGCGTATCAAAAAGTCTGTCAAACTCTGTTTGAATTTTGCTTTATCTGACACCAACTTTTGAACTGCTGTTTGTAGATATTTAAATAGAGAGAATTTATAATTGCACTAGGATAGAGTATGACGAGAGTGGGGACTGAAGTAATGTTGGCACTATTTTTCAGAGCGACCAGTTCCAGGATGACCTGTACCCGGACACGGCAGCTCCAACACCGGCGCTCTCTGCTCAGGAGTGGCTGAGTTTCAAGAACAGGAACCCGGTGCTGATGTCAATGAAGACAGGTGAAAAGTCAACAAAAGCCGCCGAAGACACAGTGTGCCCTTTCCAGGACTGTAAAGGTAGCTCACAACTGCACACGCACGCTACCACTCGTACTGGAGGTGGCGGAGTGTCGACGGGTGGCTGAGGTGTCTCGTCTTTCATGTCCTGTCGTGGGCTTCTCTCCACTTTTGTGAAGTTGTTTTGTACCCGGTTTTGGTAGGTGGGGGTTGTGTCGAGCAGTTGTCGCATCTCCAAATCCGTCTGTGCCCTGTCTGTATTTAATCGGTCTGCTTTCTCCTATAGGCAGTTTATATCAGTTTAAGATCCTGTACTGTTTATTATGTTTTTCATTGGTGTGGAGTGTGATATCTTTGTAGCAGTGAGTATTAATTAGAAAATTATATCTTTTTCTGTGTGAGGCTTAGATTATTGGAAACATTCAAATGATGTGATAACTGGTACAGTGTGTCGTAGAAAATTGTTGGCTGAAACACCATCAAACAGTTTTTAGCTTTTTATTAATATCTGTCATTTAAGTGACATGGACAAGACTACTGCTGTGAGTTATTGTTGCCATGATCTTCAGTTCAGACTGCTTTGATGCTAGTCTATCGTGGGCTGTTCTCGCCATGCCTGCATAACTGAGGCAATTTGCAAAGTGTGTCCAGAAATTAATTGTTTAACAATCGAAAAGACAATATATTTCCAAAAAATTTACAGATTCACATATATATGTCCGACACTATTTTTTCATGTAGTCACCTTTCTTTTCGATACAGTTAGTGTGGCGAGGAGTGCGCTTTCTGATACCTGCCTCAAAAAATCCTCCCACCGCCTCTTAGCCCATTATTTGACACCACTCTGGACCTCGTGGTCGACAGAAAACCTTTTTCCACCCATGAACAAGTTAACAAAAAATGACCAATGTTTGAAAATATAAAAATTGAATAGATAAAAATTACTCGCCAAGTGATGGCACGAGCAACCACACTTGAATGATGTGGAAATGTGCAATCTTTCAAAGCCAGTGACTCCTTTTTCTGGAAGAAGGATTAAAGGAAAAAGAAGAGAGATGAAGGAAAAGGGCTGGTGAAGTTTAGGAAATGGAGAGAGTTCAGAAAAGTTGCCCAGAACCCTGGGTCAGGAGAGACGTACAGGCTGGGACGAGAAGGAAGTACTGATTATTGGGGACTGCACTGAACGAGATTTGAAAACCTCAGAGCTTAAAGGTGGAAGATTGGATAATACACAAGACAGAGGTTACATTGCATACAGTGGATGTGAGGGGCAGGGGAAATAGACAGGTCAGAAAATAAAAGATATAGAAAATTAAAAGGTAGTGAAGAAAGGAATAGTTGGTGAGCAGAAATACTGAGACCACATAAATTAACACCAGGAGGGCGGTAAGAACTGAGGACAAATAACACCTGTTCCCGCATGTGGAATTCTGAGAAGCTGGTGTCAGGAGGGAGAATCCAGATGACAAGATGAAACAGGTACTTCAGTCAAGACTGTCGTGTTGCAGAGCATGTTCTGAAATAGGATACTGTGTCCGTACCCGTTTGTCTAACTGATAACTTTGTGGTAGTCACACTAGTAAAGAAGGCTGAAGAGTGTTTACGTAACAGCTGGTACATATTGTTATGACTACCACCTAGTTATCAGTTAGGATGAATGGCCATCCTCAGAGGCTGTGTACTGATAGTAAATACTACCCTGGTACAGAACACACTGTACAACATGACAGTCATGACTTTGATACCTGTTTCACCACACATACAATGTGACACCAGTTTCTAAGAACTGTGTAGGTGAGAACTGGCATTACAACTGTGCTTGGTTGTCACCATCTTCCTCACCTAGATGTGCGTCAGTTTATGTATTACCAGAATTTCATTTTAGTATCCTACCTATTCCTTTTCTTCACTCCCCTTTTCTTTGTCTAAACTCTGTCTTGCCAATTATCCTATCCTCCAGCTTTAAGCTCTCAGGTTTTCAAATCTCATCCAGTACAGGTACTAACAATCAGCATTTTATTCTCATCCTGTTTGGTAAGTCTCCTCTGACCCGGAGTTCTAGGCGACTTTTCTAAACCTTACCAGTCTTTTTTCTTTGTCTCTTGTCTTTCTCCTTCAACCCTTCTGCCAGAAGGAGCCATTGGCTCCAAAAGCTTACATTATACTTGTTTTCTCCCGTACAAAACTTCAAATAGATGAAAAGATGAAAGTGCCGTATCAGATTTGTGAGCAGGGTGCTTGATGATGTCCCAAATACCTGAATCCAAGAGTTGGCTGTGCGGAGGAGTGCATTTTCATGCAGCAAGTGCATTTCCTTTGTTGACATTTACCTTCTTTTGTCCAGTATCACCCCTTTCTTTCTTTCTTTCTTTTTTTTTGTAGGGCTTTGCAGTACTGTACAACATTGTCTTCCCATGGGGCAAAAATTCACTGAACAGAATCCCTTTGTGATCTGAAAAGACAGAGCTCATTATTTTTCAGGGCGAAACAGTTTTTTCAATGTTTGCTTGCTTTTGCTGTTTTGCCTCAAGAGTGTAACAGACCACACTAGTTTTGTGGTCAGGCACATTAGTCAAAGAATTATTTATCTTCCAGTTCAAGGGGCTCTTGAGGTTAGTGTGGAGATGCAATTCTGTTGACCCGTTTTTTATGTGAGTTGCTTTGATACAACCTCTGACATGGTTTTCAGAAACAGGGTTTCAGTAATGATTTCATGCAAAAGAGGTCTGGATTTCTGGAAACACTGCATTCATCTCGTGTCAGAGTCAATCGCTGGTCATCACAAATCGTGTACTTGATCTGGTTCACCATCTCATCAAGACACTATAATAAGAGTTCAGTAGACTGAGACAAATGTGTGTACCTTCTGCTGCCAACACCTTGTTCTGGTAGGCATTGTTGCCAGCTTTGTCCAAAAAAAATCCCTTTTAGGGTTAGATGCTCATAACTCTTACTTTCTGGACATGCCTCGTACATCCTCTTCAACCTTTTCGTCATAATCAAACTCTGGTTTTCCTTCACAATTTTTTCAAGGCAGAAAAAAAAAATTAGAAGTTTGGGTGGAAGAAAGGGAAAGAAGACAATATGAGGAAACGAGGAAAAGGTGGAGTACTAAACACACACACACACACACACACACACACACACACACACACACACACCACACTCTCACCACGCATGTGCACACGTGTGTGTGTGTGTGTGTGTGTGTGTGTGTGTGTGTGTGTGTGTGTGTGTTCTGGAATATATTCTTTGCTATTGTGTGGAGAAATTATATATATTATATATTTAACATATGAGGTGGAAGCCACACCCCCAGAAAGTCTTCCCACCTGTTCTTTTGACGCAGCTGTTTTGTGCACAGGTAGGCATTCATCCGAAAGAGAGCTTCCTGTTTTTTGTTGTCCTGTATGGTCAGCCACGCACACTTCCTGTCTCAGGACAGGACACACACACACACACACACACACACACACACACACACACACACACACACACACACACAGTTAGCACATGGGCTTGTATTTGGTAAATGAAGCAAACCAACACAGCTGTGACGTGTTTGAGATTTCCAGTGGTGTGAATGTGCTGAGGTGTACATTATTTATGCATTAATTCTTGTTTCCTTAAGTAGTTTCAGGTGAAAGCGAAATTTGAGAGGCTACACCCACCTTCACGTTTGGTAACTAGCGTAGGCCGTAAGTTCATTTTGCAAGTGTGAAATAATACTACTTTTTTTAAAAACTTTGATTGTGCTGTTTTTCTGAAATTAACATTTCGAGTAAAATTCTACACTGAAGGATTTGCAGGCCATTCACGATGATTGAGGTACTTTGTCTAACTGCATCTTCTTCAAGCATGTAAACAATTGTTTGTAATATGACATCAGTATTGAACTGAACAGGAAGTGGAATAGGTTCCCTTTTAAATAACTGAGAACAAATAGTTACCACTTACATTTATTGACAGACTGAATATCATTTGTTCCTGAATGGCTTCCTGCTCAACAATTTTCCTTTCATCAGTATCTGTTATACACTGGACAATAGTTCCTGTAACATCCTGATTGATTCCATGATGTCTCAGATGTCCTCGGTTATCTAGCATGTGTATGGATTTAGGTAATCTGTAGAATTCAGTCTAGATAACGTCTTAGTTTCTTTGGACAGGTAACAGGTAAGTGGTTTTTGGCTTTACAGCTGCCATCAGGTGTGTAAGGTAAACAAAAACTGAGGTACTTTAGAATTTCTGAAAAATGGACCTAGTACACCTCTCACATGTTTCTGTATTCATCATCTTCAGATTCTCATAAAAGACCCAAAACTGGATAACTGAAACTCGTTTAAAGGAGTGAAAAAAGTTGTAATCAAGACTTATGTGAGTAATTGTCAGTTAAGAGAATATAGTTGCATTTCTCTATTGAGAATTATCATCTTTTATCATTAAGACTGGCACAGTTGTTCGACCACTGCTTCCTCCACTATCATCATATTTGTTTATTTTCGTTCCCTTCTGAAATATTTGGAAACCTCTTTGTTTAATGGCAAATTAAAAAATTCGTAAGGAACACAGTTCCTCTGTCTTGTAACACACAAATAGAATGCTGTTTTCGAAATAGCTGTGCCAGTACGGCTCAGAACACTGCCATTTTCAAGGCATTCAGAGGAACCCTCATAGTGTGCCAAATTGCTGTTGAAGTTCATGTAACTGTTACTGTTACTAGTTTTGTCTGTTGAATGAATTATTTTTCACAAGTAAAAATTCGTTTTCAGTTAGTTGTGTGGTATACGAGTATCTGTGTTCCACCATCCCACTGGTGTATCAACTTTCCTTTTGTGTGATGCTCTTATGCCAGCACTTCAGTCAGTTTTGATAAAGACGTCAGGGCAAGCTAGCTATAATAGGCATTAGGTAGCAGAAATTTCACTGTTACTAACATTCTAATGTTAGTTTGCTGATCTGTTCACTTGGAAGTTTTTTCCATTATTTAGTGGTGACAATGGTAGTTTGCAACGTAATGTAATTATTTTGACCCTGATCTGCTTGTCATCCTGTTCAATGCATTTTTACTGAATTTTGAGTATTTTGTAATAAGATTCAGTGTGTGGTCCCTTTGTTTGTGGTAATGTTGCAGTGTGTATGCTTCAAACAGTAATTAGTTTAGTTGATACTAATGTATGAAGCACTGAACACTAATTTAAATTGACTAATGACTAATGTGATTGTTTTATGAACTGCTGACACAACACATAAATGACACCAGTTATCTTTAAGGTATTGTTGTGATAAGACTTAAACCAGTATAAAACAATTAAAGAGAAGTCATGGGCTCCACAGATGCTTGTTAATTCTGTGGAATAAAGCCAATAGTGCAGTAAAGTGGGAGTTTTTGATAGTCAATTAGGTTTTGGCTAAAATTAAACGTAAGGCTACATCAGGCAGTTTTTCAAATAATGCTTCTAGATCAGCATAGAGTCAGTCATGTATAGCCAACAGGGGGATTTTGGTAACAAACTAGAGGTGACAAAACAGATGTCTTTTTAATTCTGAAATTGAAAACTTATTATTTTGTGTATGTAACACTGCCTGTAGTTGTGGTTCATTTGGGGCGTGAGAGTTTACTTCAAATTCCTAGTTATAAAAATTTCTGCCTGCCCTTCTCTCATTGCCTGCCATCAGCATTACTCCTCAAAACATCTGTAAGAGCAATGGCACCTTAACCAAGTTACTTTCTCTTTGTCTTCTGTCAGATCTAGTGCTTCCCACTTTTAAATTAGTTTTGCCACCATATTCTAGCATGTTGCAAGGATTGTCTATCATCATGTCATATTATTTACTATTTTACAAGATTATTCTTTAGTTTGCCTGCATATAGAGTATCAATAATCATAAAGTGACAGCTGGTGAAGCTATATCCAGCAATAAAAATTATCTTTGCTTGCAGAAAATTTGTTGTAAATTATTGTTCTCATTCTGATTGTTGGCACACAGAGTTTAATACACCAATGGGGAAAAAAATACAATAAAAATTATGTAGAATAATGAAATTTTGTGAATACTTTAATCTAGGCATCATATTTAAGTGATTGACATTGCAACATCACAGGTTAATGTAAGCACAAGATTAAGCCAATGCAAATGAGAAATGCTGACAAATTAATAACTGGTATAACTGCCAGAATGTTGAATGTGAGCATGCAAACATGCATGTTTTTTGCTGTATAGGTGGTATATGTCTGTCTTTGGGATGGAGATCAGTGCCCACACTTGGTCAGTCAATACAGGGACAGTTAACGCTGTTTGTGGATGACGCTGGAGTTGTCATTGTACGATCCCATATGTGCTCGATTGGTGACAGATATGGTGATTGAGCAAGCCAAGGCAACAAGTAGACACTCTATAGAGCCTGTTGGGTAACAACAGCGGTATGTGGGCCAGTGTTATACTTTCGAAAAACATCCCATGGAATGCTGTTCACGCATGGCAACACAACATGTCGAATAAACAGATTGGTGTACAAATTTGTAGTCGGGGTGTGTAGGGTAACCATGAGAGAGGTTCTCCCGTTACACAAAGTTGCACCCTGGACCATAACTCCAGATGTAGGTCCAATGTATCTAGCATGCAGAGAGGTTGTTTGTAGGTCGCCAGTGGCCCCCCTTCTAACCAATACACAGTCACCACTGGCACTGAGGCACAACCATATTTCATCAGAAAACACAACTGACCTCCAGTGAACTCTCACTTGACACCACTGAAGTCACAAATGGCTGTGGTTTGAGGTAAGTGGAATGTATGCTACATGGTGTCTTGCTAGGAGCTGTCCTCGCAGTAATTGATTTGTAACAGTTGGTTCTTTCACAGTGGTTCTAACTGCTGCTATAATTGCTGTTGTAGATGTAGTACAATTTGCCAAAAACATACACCAAACACGATGGTCTTCTCTCCCGGTAGTGCCACGTAGCATTCCAAAGCCCAGTCTACCAGTCTACTTGCAACGATACACTCTCACGATCAGCGCTGCCAGTGATCGTGTATAGTGGCTACATTCCTACCATTCAGCTTCTCGCAGCCGTGTTACCCGGCATCATTCAAACTCAATGAAATGTTGATAATGGCACCTTTGCCGCCTTATAGGCAGTCTTTACCAACATCAACTCACCATGTCAAATCTCAAAGGTAACTAATGCTCATGACCATTACAGCATGTGTGATTTGCACACTTGCAGTGATGCTACTAGCATCACTCTTATACAACTGGTGTGAAATTTGAATAGACATCATCTTTCAGATGTAGAAATGCACTACCAACTTTCGTTTGTCGCACAACCCCTTCTTGATGTTGCTTTGCGTGTGTGTGTGTGTGTGTGTGTGTGTGTGTGTGTGTGTTTCTGATTAAAGCTGTGAATTGAATTTTTTGGACAGAGATAGTCCAACAATAAACAGTACATTTTGTGATCCCATCATTAATTGTTATTAATTAAATCCTTTGTCTGTATCATAGTCTGCTACTGCAGGAGAAAATGAATCATTATTTGAATAAATCAACAAATTGACAGAATCTACCAGTTACGATTGGCCAATTGGAGAAACAGATTTCGAGAGAAGTATCGTAGCATTGTCACTAATGTTGCATCAGGGGCTTTACAGTGTGGATATTTGTTCGTGTTCTTTTCCTGAATAATTTTTTATGATGAAAGTTGGTTACATCTATTCATTGCAGTCAAAACATTTCAAATTTAGTTGATTTTGAATATCTGGTGTATGAGCGCATTTAAAAAATAGAAAGTAAGACATTCTCTTTGTGAATTTTGCATTTTTGGACCAAGATTAAAAGTAAACGTGGCATTGTTTTAAAACTAAAAATTTATGCGCATGTCAAAGTGTCTGGTGTGCTTGCTATTGTCCATGTGTTACACCTGCAATTAAAAGCTATTTGAAGTTGTTCATATTTGGTGGAGCAAGAGGAAATGGGCTGTAAGATTAGTCCTTTAATGACTTTTTTCAGATTATGTTCAAAAAATAATCTTTTTATTAATGAAAAATGGATGACATTACCTAAAGACAAATAAAGACAGCTTTTATAGCCCAAAATAAGTTACAAAATTTTAAGAGCACAAATTATAAAATCCCTAGTATACTCGTGCACTGGACTTTGACTAAAATATCCTGAAACTTGAAGTCACTTTTTTTAGTTTCTGTGTAACTACAAAGTCTAACCATGTATTTCACAACAATTTCCGGTAAACATAAATCTTGAATGGCTGGCTGGAGCACAGTGGATGTATTCATCTCATACCACTGGTGAGCACTTCTCACTCAATTGGCGAACTGTCATTACTTTCAGTCTTCATTGAAGAAATATCACATTCTTCTACACTTTCTAACCTGCTAAATTCAGTGTCAAACTCAGGATCACTACAGCCATTCTGTGTTGAAAGCATTGTCTTAACAAGGAGAGTGTATGAAAGCACGTGTTTTGATGTCGAGTATCCAAAGCTGAACACTGTAAAGACGATATCTTGAGGCAGCCACCTCAACCAAAACACAATAGCCGGGCTACAAATGTAGGACCAGATGTTCTTTAGTGGGTGAGCACTTAACTATCACTGCTGAAAAGTATATACGCATTGCCCCTCTCTCTCCTCCCAATGGTCTGTTCTTCAGTTTGTCGAGTATACTCTGAATTTTAAGTTGCTATCAAAACAATAAAAACTAGATAACTCATGGTATTAAGCTAAGGAGTTGAAAATAATTATTTGGTCAAAGCGCTTGTAAATGACAAATTTAGGAATAGTTGTTTATCAAGTTTAATGTGCTACGCAAGAAATTTTACATATAAAGGAGCACAAGAAGTTATAATACTCTTGAGAATTTCAGTATGTGACACATGATTTGGATGGACTCTTTAAAGATTAGGCTGTTAGCAGTTATTGATTGTTGTAGCACTGTTCCTGCCTTTCATAGCTGATAGTGTTCCCATTTGTCTAAGGTGTGACAGTACACACGCACAAACCTCGAGTCCGTCAGCCGCGGGACAACGTGCTCCCCATGGCTAACAACAACAACAGCCGCAAATTTGCCTTCCTCTCCCAAGAGACGGTGCCAGACTACCGGCCCATCGATGTTAAGGTACGTTTAGTTACTGTTTGAGGTTAAATGACTATTCCGTTGCTTCTTAAATGAACACTGTAATTATAATTTTTTTGACACCTAGTATTGTAACTGGTTTGATGCGGCCACCACAGAGTCCTCTCCTGTGCCAACCTCTTTCACTTCGCAGTAGCAGTTTCATTCCTGCATCCTCAACTATTTACTTTGTGTATTCCAATTTCAGTCATGCCCTATAGTTTTCATCCTTGGCAGCTCCCTCTAGAACCATGGAAGCTATTATGTTATGACTTAACACATGTCCGATCATCCTGTCCTTTCTTCTTGTCAGTGTTTCCCATATGTTCCTTTTTTCCCCAGTTCTGTGGAGAACCTCCTTATTCCTTATCTTATCAGTCCTCATATTTTTAACATCCTTCCACAAACAACATTTAGAACACTTTGATCATTCTCTTTTTCAGTTTTCCCACAGTTTGTGATTCACTACCTTGTAGTGCTGTGCTTCGAACACACATCCTCAGAAATTTCTTGCTCATTTGCTGTTTCATAGTAGCTGCCTCTCTTGACGAGGAGTGCCGTCTTTGTTTGTGATACTCTGCTTTTTATGTCCTTTGTCTGTCATGTATTATTTTGCTTCCAAGGTGGCAGGATTCCTTAACTTTATCTATGATCATTCAAAAACATTCATACATGCAATAAGTCATTTATTCCACTGTGAGTCAAACAATTAATTCTTTTTTCATAGAATGCCATTGGTCACTGATGGCTTCACAGCCACACCCACACTAGCACTCTCTCACCTGACTGAAACCATGTCCACACGTCTTTCTTCAGACTGCCAAGGATTTGAAAATCACACAGTGAAAGATCTGGGCTGTACAGTTTATGTTGCAATGTTTCCCAACCAAATTGCTGGATCGTGGCCTTCACTAGATTGGTAGTATGGGGACAGGTGTTACTGAGCAAAAGGATGATTCTGTACGACATCCTGAGGGCAAACAACAAAACCAGCAGTGTATACATCCCATATCTCCCCCGCCAAAGAAATCCAAAACTGTTCACACAAGTTCCAGTAGGTCGTGACGACTTTCTTCTTCGACTGCAAGGGTTGTCTGCTTACAGAGTTCTTCCACTGTGGAATCACAATGAGTGTGCAGCACTATGAAGCACTTTGCAGAAACAGCTTTGCTCCATGAAGTCGAAATGCCCAGGAGTGCTGTCTGACGGAATCATCTTGCTGCATGATAACGCCCGCACCGACACTGCCGAGCAGACAAAGGCTACGCTTCTGCGATTTGGTTACGAAACATTGCAATGTCCTCCGTACAGCCCCAATCTTTCACCATGTGGTTTTCACATCTTTGGCGACCTGAAGAAAGAAGAGCGTGGACATTGGTTTCAGTTGGATGGGGAAGTTCAAGGTGCAGTTGTGGATCCATCAGCAGCAGACCATGTTCTACAAAACAGGAATTGATCGTCTCATCTCCTAGTGGGGTAAATGTCTTAATGCAGGTGGTGATTACTTTTCAGTGGAACCATTCTGTGTTCCTGTTTGATGGGTTAAGTTTTCATTTGACTGCTCCTTATATATTGTAATCCCTGGTTTTGATGTTAGATTTATTGCTACTCTTATCCCTGCTACTTCTCATTACTTTTGTCTTTCTTCAGTTTACTCTCATTCCATCTTCTGTGCTCATTAGGCAATTCATTTCATCCAACACGTTAGTTACTTGATACACCTATCTAATCTTCAATATTCTGCAGCACTACATTTCAAAACCTTCTAGTCTCTTCTTGTCTAAACTGCCTACCATCCCCATTTTAATACCTTACTAGGCCTAATACTTAAATTTGTATGTAATGTTAACATACTCCTTTTCTTCAGAAATGTTTTTCTGGCTATCATCAGTCTGTGTTTTATCCCCCTCTCTTCTACAATTATCAGTTATTTTGCTGCCCAAATAGGAAAACTCATCTACTACTTTAATGTCTCATTTACTGATGTAGTCCCCTCAGCATCACCTGACTTGATTCAACTAATATTCCATCACCCTTGCTTTACTTTAGTCTGTGTTCATCTTACAACCTCTTTTCAAGACACTACCCATACTTCACTTTGAACTCCTTCACCATCTCTGACAGAATTAAAACCTCATCAACAAACCTCAAAGTTTTAATTACTTCTCCCTGAAGTTGATTTCTCATTCCAAATTTCTCTCTTGTGTACTTTACAGCTTGAATAAATTCGAGGGATAGGTTGTAACACTCCCTACACAGTCCCTGCCTCCCTATCTCCTAAGATCCATCTTTCCATACATGCATGAATAATTTTTGTTAGTATTTTGCCATCATGATCCAATAAAGTGGTTGGTTCATTAATAATCACACTTGCCTTCCTTGGGAGTCAGAGTTAAATTTTGTGATAAGCTGATTGAAAAAGTCATAATATAGAAGTGTTTTTATTTCTGCACTTAGAGAGTAGGAAGTTGGGACAATCTACTTCGGGTTTTAAGAAAGTAAGCTTATCAGTCTAGTGTAAAATAGATTTCTTTTAAAAAGGCTATTATTTCTTAACAATGTCTGTTGATCGCTATACTTTCGACCCACCAAGAATCCATATTTGTCCGTCCCATTCCAAAAGTATGTTTTTTCAAACTGTTTAACACTCTGTTGTAGCCATCATCACTTTCTTACTTGATGAAAATATTTCCCCTCAAAGTCAAATTTTCAAACTGTGGTTAGGAAAAAGAACTTGTTGCTACATTAGGAGAATGAGGTCTGTGGTAAACTGGTTTGAATCATAGCTGATGCATGTTCACCATTCTCTCTTTCATTATGCTGTTTGAAGTGTTGTCCCAGTGAATGTACACTGGCCCCACCAATATGCAATGTAATTCTTTGTGCAGTCAAATAACAAAGTGCAACTGCAGCCACTTGTAGTGCTTCTGTTGTCAGAATAATTCATCAGGATTGTAGTCAGGATACCAAAAACAGCAAGACTACAATCTCCACAACCACCAAACCTTTGACTACTTTGTCAGCAGTTTTCATTGTTAATGTGAGGATCAAAGTTCATCCACTATTAAAAATCTGTGCAGAAAGGACTGTGGATTGGACCTTGCTGGATTTTGCATTGAAGAGTTGTTCCATATGCATCTTTGATCAAAAGTAGACTGTCACTGTTCCCAGTGCTAACAAAGCTTTTGTGCAGTGTCAGTCATTGGAAAGCTTACAGTAGCAATTATATGTAACACATTAATTTTTTGTTCTTCCTTTACTTCAGTATTAATTTCCTTGACGAATTTTTCATAGTGACCACAACAGCCTAGCTGGAGCACACTTCTGTTTCTGTTCCCCTGTAGCTACATACCAACAATCTTCTGTATCCCATGTCACACCACCTGCTTTACACGAACGTAGTATGCGTCTGATAGCTTCAGCAAAAACTTTAAAATGATACAATAATTTTGTGCATTTGCTGCCACAGCTGTTAATACTTTAACCCTTTCAGACCTGATTTTTTTTTCCCTGGAGGAAGGAAACATTTTTCTTTATATATTAATGCCCTTAGGTGATTTTTTTAAATGATTTTAGATGCAAGATTTATACAAAAATATGTACCCGTTTTCAAAATATACTTTGTACACTTGGCTTCATTTTATTGAATAAAATAACTAATAATGAAATATTCTCTATTGTAATAAATAAAATGACCATTCAATAATTACCATGCAAAATAACAATAACAGTATTCAATTATACAGTGGAATATAGTGAACCAACCACATCAGGGTATTCTGGTGTCACGAGCTGCTGCACACTGTTGTGATGGCTAACAGTTGGCAGCACTTGCACGTAATGAAAAGCTTGAACATTCACAAATGCATACCTCAGATTCCAATTGGGGGAAAATATTTCTATTGCAGCTAAGACACAGTAAAATCTTAAAGGTTTAATGTAACTGTGCATAAAACACCACCTCAGCTGCTGTTGAGAACAGGTTCAGTTTCCCCTACTGGTTCCATTCATTGAAGATCCTCTGATGCCCAGGACCATAAAATAATCACAGTTAGCAAAAACAAAATTTACTATTCTCCCATAGAAATTTGCCAGACTTAACAAACTTCCCTCGTATCCAGTACAGGGTATGTACTGAAAGTACTGTGTGCATGATAGGTACAATCACATAATGAGATCTGGCCTCTGTGTTTGTTGTTCCACATAGACCTGCAAGAAGTTGGTCATCAGGTGCCCTCCTTTGTAGCTTCAGAACAGTGGTATCGGTGCTGTTGAGGGGTAGAATATGTCTTACAATGCTGGCAAATGATTTGATTATGTTGATCAAAAAGTGATGTAAATATTGAAAGCTGTGGTGTTTTGTCATCTCCACATG
Source organism: Schistocerca serialis cubense (assembly GCF_023864345.2). Lineage (NCBI taxonomy): Eukaryota > Metazoa > Arthropoda > Insecta > Orthoptera > Acrididae > Schistocerca > Schistocerca serialis. The sequence goes on from NC_064649.1 coordinate 16,671,450, forward strand.
TCTGTCACATAAAAAAAAAAAAAAAAAAATTCTTTGGTTTCCCTTATCCAATTGAGACTGCTAGTTCTTTTTCTCTTCCCCATTTTTTTTTATCCAGTTGCTAGATATTTTTTGGATTTCTTCTGTTGACTTTGTAGAAGTTTAAAATTATGATAAGTTGAAGTGCTAAAGTATTGAGAGAACATATTAAAAAATCAATTTTCTCCTCTTTTGTTTGCATTTGTAGTGTAAGAGGATAGTTTGAGAAGTTCTCAGAGTGAAATAGGAAAAAAAAAAAACAGTTTGCCTCAGTGAAACTATTTTTCATTTAGTCTCCCACTACACTAACACACTTAGTACAGTCATGTTCCAATGCCTTGATACAATTTTGAAAATTAGATACTTCCAGGCCTGCAAAGTACCTATCAACTTCTGCAGTCAGTTTGTCGTTTGAAACTAATCTCCATCCACTGAGGAAAATTTTGAATGTAGGGAAGGAGCGACATTGGGCAAATAAGGCAGGTGTGGCAACAATTAGTGTCATAGTTCATGTATTTTTACCACAGTAAGGACACTTGCATGTGGGTGCACGTTGCCTCAATGAAAGACGGCATTTTCCTTGCTAAACATGGCCATTTTTTGCATATCTCTCATTGTAGTTGGTTCAGGAGGTCAGCGTTGCATTTTCCCGTAGATGTATGACCAGTGGGTAGATAATCGATCAGCAGAATCCCTTTCACATCCCAGAAAACAGATACTGTGATCTTTCTCACTGAACGTATTTCCTCTGCTTATTTTTGCAGTGGTAAATCAACCATGTTTCCACTGCTTTTGACTGTTGGTTTGTCTCTTGGGTATAGCAATAGACTAGAGTTAGGTCTGTGGTCACATACTGATGCAAGAAATCTGTTGGTACCTTTTAAAACAGGTCAAACATTGTTCGGGCGTTTCCATTCTGATGCATATCTGGCTTTGTTTTAAGAGCCAGTACAGATTTTCTCATATCCAGTTCCATTGTTAAAATGTTCTATACCCATTCAGATGACACCTCTATAGCTTCACCAATTTGTCACATTTTGTCTGTGATCCTCCATCACCACTTTATGCACTTTCGCAATAATTTCTGGGATAGTGGCAAATGTTGGTCGGCCACTACACTGGTTCATCATCCAAGTTGTCCTAGCAAAATTGAAACTTGTTCATCCACTTAGCAACAGCTGAACATGAAGCAGCAGAGTCCCCCAGAGTGTTATGAAAATCAGCATGAATGTCCTTTGCTTTCATAACTTTTTTACGAAATACATAATCACTGCTCAGATCTCGACCTCCCACCCTCGTTTCCCCTCTCTTCCCGCCTCCAACTACAGAAATAACAACATAGGAATGACAAAGATATTCCCACCACATATCACTACCCCCGAGCACTGACACATCACATGTTTTCTCATAAAAGATGACTTATTATTATGCAGGAACCTTGTTGTGTTAGCACTGACCTCTGGTGGCAGTTCTGTGAACTTCCAGTTGTCTCCTATTTATTTCCTTTGTGTTTGGATCTCAATTTTCTGATTCCTGCTCATTCTCCATGCCCTGTCACCCACCTGATATGAATATCCCCCCCCCAGTACCTCAGATTTATTATTGAGTTAGCCAGCTACATTGATATGCGTTAAGTTTTGCTGCTGCTCTTTGTGCTGTATTCTGCTATTTATGCAAGCGCAGCTTTTGTAGTTGGAGTCAGTTCTTTTTTATTTTTCTTGGTATGTAATTGTGCAATCCTGTACATGAGACATTTCGCTGTGTTCTGGACAACTTTAATAAGGGGTGGAGGGGTGGGGTGTTGTTGCAGCTGCATACATGCTGTTGGGTCTTTATTCTTAGTGTCACGCATTGCGGGTATACTCCATCAGTCCAAAAAGTTCAAAGACTGATTTTATTCCTGGAATGTAAGTGATGTCAGTGAAGTAACTATAGTGGCAGCTTGAAGTAACAACTATAAACAACAGACATGCTTTGTACCAGCCAGTTGCAAGCAATGTTCAGTTGTGGATGTGCGGCCATAGGGTGTCAGTGTTGCGTCACAGACGGCAACAGAGCAACATGAGTAAATTGAGTATTAGTGATATTCTCCAGTGTGGTTTGAAGAAGAGACAAGTGTGTAAAGTTTGTCCCACTCACCGTGAATCCCAAATAAGATGACAACATGTACACCATGCTATCAAAAGTATCTGGACACCTGGGTGAAAATGACTTAAAAGTTCATAGCTCCCTCCATCGATAATACTGGAATTCAGTATGCAGCATGATGTGTGGCTTATGAGCAACCACTTGACCATGAAATCCAAGTTTTCTCTCCTCCCGCCTGTCGTAGTACTTGCAGTGGATCCTGATGCAGTTTGGAATTCCTGTGTGATGGTCTGGATAGATGTACACATTACGACCCTCTTCAACTGTTGGCAGTCTGTCAGTCAACAGATGTGGTTGGCCTGTACACTTTTGTGCTGTACGTGTCCCTTCATGTTTCCACTTCACTATCACATTGGAAACAGTGGACCTAGGGCTGTTTAGGATTGTGGAAATCTCGCTTACAGACAAGTGACACCCAATCACCTGGCGACATTCGAAGTGCATGAATTCCGCAGAGTGCCCCATTCTGCTCTGTCACTACATCTAATGACTACTGAGGTTGCTGATATGGAGTGCCTGGCAGTAGGTGGCAGCATAATGCACCTGATATGAAAAATGTGTGTTTTTTGGGGGTGTCCAGATACTTTTGATCACATGCTGTATGGGACTACCGTGATCTGGTTCAAATGCAAACACTAGTTGAACAAAATTCTGAAGAACTTTGCTGACAGTATCACATGTTTATATGAATGTTCTGTGCCTTGTACTCAAGTGAGGGGAAACTATACGGAACACCATAAGCCTTAAAATCACTGTCTTAACTTTCCTTTATTTTATGTTCATCTAGTCCTAGAAAAACTTTTTGTACTCTCTCTCTCTCTCTCTCTCTCTCTCTCTCTGACACACACACACACACACACACACACACACACACACACAGTAATCTAATAAAATAAATTTTGATAACTCTACTGCAATGACTGTTTGATTATTGCAGAATCGATGTTTGAATTGTTGTTTAGTTCTGTTTATTTAGATTTAGAAAACATTTTGTAGTAAAGAAATAAAAATTATGTACTAAAAAGTTAAATAGGTTGCACCCCAGCAGTAAAAAGAGTTACAAAACACACAATTTGTCAGTTATTCAGTGTTGTTTGGCTCTTATGTAGAGGCACATTCATACAAAATTGTTCCTGCCTTTTTTTCTTCTGTCTAGTTTTGGGCAAAATAACATTTCAGTAACTAGACTGTAACTGTGTGAACAGTACCCGCCAGTATGAATGAGGCCTCCATTGTTATCAGCTTTCTGTGATACCCCTTCCCACACAATTTTAACAGAAATCTATGTCCAATATTGGGTAGAGAGAGAGAGAGAGAGAGAGAGAGAGAGAGAGAGAGAGAGAGACTACCCAATTTTTCTCCGGAAGTTAGCAACAATGATTATCAGTGTTAGTTACTTAACAAATTTGCAAATAACATACATTTTTACCCTATACTCTTCATGGATCAGCTAACAGTGCAACCTGACCACATTCTGCTCCCCATACCTTCCAAACTCTGGACACTCTCCTGCAGTACTGGATCATCTTTGTGCGATCTCACAGTTTTTAAGTAATGTTGCAGAGAACTATGTTCTGCAGTTTGATCCTGTTACCAGATTGTACCATCACCTATGATCTTCAGGTCATTATTATAAACAAAAAAGAAAAAGAGAAATTAATACTGTAAGTCATGCAGATGTCTATGTAGTTTTTAAAGATAACCACATTAACATTTTACAAGCTTGTGATCCCTAGACATCATATTTGACCCATGTCTGGAAACGTGCTGTTTCCATGCTACAGCCTGTATTTTATTGGGCCTGACCCAGTACATCACTTGTTTTTACTATTTCACCCATTAATATCCAAAGAAATTGCTCATGTATTCGTCAGTGGGTTCTCTTCGATGTGATGCAGTATGGCCTCATCCGATATGGGTGTGCAGCATCTCCTTGGAGCACAGCAGTTGTGCCTGCTGACAGTGAAGGTATCCTTTCTCAAAACCTTTCCGTAATTGTGGTGAAAAGGGTACACAATGGAGTCAGACATTGTGGAGAACGATGACATTGGCATATCTGACATAACCAACCCCCATCGTGGCTACCTTTTTGCATAGGTACCTAGTAAAGACATTTCCAAATGGCTGTAGCGTGGAAATGGTATGTGTCCAGACATGAATTAAATTTCAGAGTATTGTCTCCACAACCCCTCTTACAAGTCCTTGAGGGTTTTAGATATATGTAATGTACTGTGATGTGCATGTGTGGGTTGTGGAGGGTATACTTGTGTGCAATTTTTTTTTGCCAGTTTATGATAAAAAAAGAAAGATTGACTCTTTAACTACTATTTTAACTTTTCATAGTGTTTTTTTCACTCTTGCCTTCATTCTTAAGCATGTGTTTGTATGTATATCTATTTCTTCTTTGACTAATTTATTTTTTTATAATTTCTGTGCATCAACTTTTCTCTGTAGAAGAGAGCGGTACGTATTTGTATAAGAATTATGCCACATTGTAAATGTTTGTAATATTCACAGCTGAGAAGAATGTGTGCTATAGGAACTTTTTTGCTATGATTGGGGAATGAGGTGACATAGTCTATAGCATGCTACATTTTCACGGACGCTTACGTGAAAATTGTAACTGTGACCAGCTCGAAAAGATGTCAGTGATATAAAGATGTTAAACTATCTCACGTATCCAGTGCATTGATACTTCTGGAATATTGTTGGTCATATTTTCTATTTTTGTACATGGTATCAGCAACTGCTGTATTTCTGATTCATATTTTGTTTTATTTAGTCTAAACATTGCCAGTGGTATAATTTTCACATCTGTTTCTTGCTTTTAGGGTGGATGTCATGTCTGCATTCACATTTCACTTGAGGTTTCTTATTCAGTAGTGGGGCTGTACACAGGAAATAGACTCATAAGGCTGACAATCACGTCTATTAGTAAGCCATCATTTTTGGGGCATCCAATGACACAGTTTGTGGTCACTTACAGGGCACAAAGGAAAAGGGTCACAGGGGGGGGGGGGGTGAGGTGGATAGGACTGTTTACTCTCTCACCCCTCACAGACATTCTTCTCAGCTGCCTTCCGTAGAGTAGAGTGAGTACTTCCTGGATGCACCTCAATATTACTCTTAACAGTTTTATTGTAATTGGTATGCCATTTATTCATTTTCTTCCTGTTGTTTTCCCCTTACAATGTCTCTAATTTTATAATTTAGTCAATCTAAGGTCTTGTAGATATCTTCAACTGCACTTAAGTTGTACACAGAGCACTTTGTAAAGATAGAAGAAAAGAAAACTGGAGGGAAGTGGTTCTGTGGCAGAGACTGTTGTTTCTTCCTTGGGAGGTGCAAAATTCAAATCCCTGTCCATCCGTTGTGATTAAAGTCTCGTTACTGGCAATGTGTGCGTGTGTTCTAAACAACAATAGAAATTTGTGAACACAGCTATGGTACTGCATTTAAGTTCTTGGTTATGTGCACAAAAACTGCTTTATTAAGAGTCTTTATGAATTCCACTGTTTGTATTCCACAAAGGATTTTCCGGTGTGGTGTGTAGAGGTTTGATGTACATTCCATTCAAACGCTGTAACTGATATATGCTTAATTCTTCGAAGTAAAAATTGTGTGCTTAATTCTTCAGAAAAAAACTGCAAAGTAAAAATCAAACTGATTTCATTCAATATTTATTTCAAAATGAAATTAGCTGTATGTTGTACAAAGGTAGAAAATACGGGAAATTAAATGAGCAGTCATCACTGTTCCTTTGTCAAGTTAAAAATATCAACCCTACATAGGAAAACTAGTCCAAAAAATCATATTATTTGAAATATTTGTTTATCATGTTAAAACGATGTTACGACAAATGTAGGGGGTTATTATAAAGCCTTAATTATTACTTCAGAAACATCAAACTGTGACCACAGAACTCCATGATGGAGTTCGTCCTTCTCTAGATGTCCACCGTTGAAAGCAAAACATTTTTATCAACGGTTGATGACTTGCCAGAGACCTCAGTTACAAAAGTCTGCATTTAAACTGTTCAGGAAATTTTCCAGTACAATATTAACTTGCAGTCTGGGAATGGCTGCCATGTAATCGTTTCTTCACCTGAAGAAAGATGTAGTCACTGGGCCTCTTGTCAGGAGAATACAGGCTGTGAGGCTGAATTTGATAGTGTGGAAAAGCAGCATGTATAAATGTGTCCTGTGCAGAGTGAACTGCGGTACTGTCGCGGAGCAAAAATGTCCCTTTGGACAGCTTTTTGAGATGCTTCATTCGCTCATTAATTTGTCCATTCACCAATTCATTTGGTCATTCGTTCATTGTGTTCTGTAGATACTATCGAAAAGAAAAACCTTCAGGGATGTGGAATGAGTTGGGTGTATATTAACGTGAGACAAGGACATCATAGAAACTCGATCTATATGTTGCATTAACAATGAACTATCACTACACTGCTTAATGCTGTTCACACCTAGGCATCTAAATTTGAGTAAATTTGTAAGAAAGCTTCTACTTCGAGAACAGCTACTTCCTCCTCAGTTTTCCAATACAGCTGCTGTTTATCTGTTAATGGTATGCTCGTACATGTACGTAATTGCAATTGGATTTTATAACCTATAAATACACAGTCCTATTTACACAAGATCCATCCAATAAAGAACTGGAAAAGTTGTATGAAAAATACAAAACGTTGATAAAACTTGTGCTTCTTTGTTGAAACCAATTGAAACACACTGTAGGATGGCAGTGCATTGTGGTGAAAGTTGAATCGAATGCAAGTGTAAGAATGGGCAGATAATTTCAAACGGGATGTGCCAAGTGTTGAAGATTCACCGTGCCCAGGATACTCTGTCTATGCAGTCACAGAGAATAACATTGCGAGAGTTGTGTTGGTATGGGAAAATGGGCATGAATGTTGTTGCAACAACAATGAACATCAGTGTCATATCAGCCCACTGTATTGTTCATAATGTACTGATGATGTTTGAGAAAGTGTTTGCAAAGTGTGTTCCAAAACATTTGTCATCATAAATGAAAAAAAGGTGCAGGAATATGTGCAGGGAGACGTCAAGTCTCTTCATACTCTAACTTGCAATGTACCACATGCAAACTGCATGTGTCAGGAAGCCGTAGTGTAACAGCGATGTGTAGATCTAGTGCTTAGCTGACGTACCTTGTCGGTCCTGCATCTCTGAAGTCCATCTATGATATCCATATCGGTCAGACTTACCTTACTTATCTACATGACAGTTTACAGCTTGTCGCACACTGGCATATAAATTTTGATAATGAATGTGCTACAGATATTATACTCTCTGAAAGCTGTTCCACTTGCAAATATGTCGCAGACAAATCTAGTTGAAGCTCAGTATATTGCTGAGGCCCACTGTCTTCCAGTATTGTAGACGTACATTTGTTACAGCAATAACACAAAGTTCCAGTTGCTTGGATCAGAAAAGTAAACATAACTTTGAGCTCTCGGTCCTAGACTACTGACACACGAGAAAAGTTACTGGCGCCAGAAGGTACAATACTACTCTCCTCCAATTCTGGTATGCTGAGAAACCTGTACCTGTCACGCAGGTCTTGCTACCACACAGCCAGGGTAGTTTAGGAAATGCTGGCACTTTCTCAACTAATGCAAAATAATGGAATTCTCTCCCTGTCACAACTGGATGCTAATCAGTGATGATATATTCATAACACTGAGACTGTACACATGGAACAGGGAAGACAGCCAACTTACCTACATGCATTGTAGTAATGGTTTTGTGACTGGCATAAGGTCTTCACCAAACAAATTCACTTGTATGCAACTTGGCTCCCCAAAACATCACTTATGTAATACATACAAAGACAAAGCATATTTTGCCACAACTGTAGAGCCACGTCTTAATAAAAGTCTGCTCGCTCGGTGCTCCCACCGCACTCTTCTTGAACAGTGGCACGTCGTTCCACTACTGCCTGGCAGTGGCAACAATTTAATTACAACCTTGCCTTTGAGAATTATTAATATTCTTTATATTACAGTGCCTTCCACTGATGATACGAGTGAGACCCTTACACAATGATATCTCCTCCTAACTATTAAAGTCCGTAACATTTTCAGACCCTACTTTGCCTCTGACTTTCTAGGTTACCTCGGAACTGACCACTCATTCGGAAGGAAGAGCTGTAAACTATGCAGTATTTTAGCTGAGGACACAGTTTGTATCCATCCATCAACCTTCAAAACTTTCCAGGCCCCACGACTTCACTCGCACTCCAGTGACTCCCGCTATCTCGACCACTGCCTCCCCCCCTCTGCAACAGAGGCAGAACCCACTCGCTTTGGTCACTCGTGAATTAAGATCAATCAGCTGGATTGAAACTTGAATATCTCACGATCCACATCTAAGATCATTTTGTGGTTTTCATCAAAACTATTCTAATAAGATTCTCAATGCAGTTAAATATGCTTGTACTTGCTCAGTTTTTTCTTTAATAATTTTAATTTACCAAATCGTGGATGAGGGGTACAAAGAATGTGGACAGTGGACAGACATATCACTGCCATGTCCCATGGTGGTGCATTGTTGTAACACATTTCCACCAAATCAACGTATTGTTCCCCTTCAATTGCAGAAAACAAGTTATCTCACAATACTTCACTGTCAGTGGATTGTGCCGTTTTGGTCTGTTTCCTCTAGTTGTGTGCTACAGCACTGTGGCACGAAGACTTTAATATCTACCAGGGCACTCGTATATATCAGCAAACAAACAAAACATTAATTAAGTAACTTTATTTTTTCTAGGTTATAATTGTGACTACGTACCCCTCATATAAGAAATGCTACCTAAAAGTCCCCAAAATCTATCACTAAGTACAACCCCAGATGTTTCCTTCTCGCATCCTCGCTTGGGCCACTTTAGGATGTTGTGAAAGAGTTCTCCATTGCTCATCTGACCACAATGTATGTGGATAATCCCATCAGTATCAAAGAAACAAAACAATGAGGATTTGATGTTGTTCTGAACTTGACAGGCTTTCTTTGGTTGAGGTGAAATGGTCCCTACCTTCAGGATGATTCATCACCTATAATGACATTAGAAAGAAAATCTGAATCAATTTGGAGTTCTTTATTTTCCCTGCAGACATTCATGTTTTGCTTTCTGATCATCACTAAGCAGTCGTAGTACGAACTTTGCAACAATCCTTCTCGTGTTCAATTTTTCTGACAAAATCCACTGACGTGTGATATGATAATCCCACTATGTTATAGATGTCGTGGATGGTCTGCCTTCACTCTTTCGTAGTCGCATTCCAAAGAGTACTGATTTTCTGGTGTAGTGCTGGTAGATGGTCTTCTCAATCAATCATCAACATTATCAGTAGATATCCAGCCATTTTTAAAATGTGTAAACCAGTCATTTGTTTGTGTCTGGTCACGTCATTAATGAATGCTTGCACTAATGTATAACTTGATACAGCAACTGTGTCCTCTCAGGTAGGTCATTGTAAAATTGTATATAAAAACAAAGATGAGGTGACTTACCGAACAAAAGCGCTGGCAGGTCGATAGACACACAAACATACACACAAAATTCAAGCTTTCCCAACAAACTGTTGCCTCATCAGGAAAGAGGGAAGGAGAGGGGAAGACGAAAGGAAGTGGGTTTTAAAGGAGAGGGTAAGGAGTCATTCCAATCCCGGGAGCGGAAAGACTTACCTTAGGGGGAAAAAAGGACAGGTATACACTCGCACACACGCACATATCCATCCACACATACAGACACAAGCAGACATATTTAAAGACAAAGAGTTTGGGCAGAGATGTCAGTCGAGGCAGAAGTGTAGAGGCAAAGAAGTTGTTGAAAGACAGGTGAAGTATGAGTGGCGGCAACTTGAAATTAGCGGAGATTGAGGCCTGGCGGATAACGGGAAGAGAGGATATACTGAAGGGCAAGCCCTTCAGTATATCCTCTCTTCCCGTTATCCGCCAGGCCTCAATCTCCGCTAATTTCAAGTTGCCGCCACTCATACTTCACCTGTCTTTCAACAACTTCTTTGCCTCTACACTTCTGCCTCGACTGACATCTCTGCCCAAACTCTTTGTCTTTAAATATGTCTGCTTGTGTCTGTATGTGTGGATGGATATGTGCGTGTGTGCGAGTGTATACCTGTCCTTTTTTCCCCCTAAGGTAAGTCTTTCCGCTCCCGGGATTGGAATGACTCCTTACCCTCTCCTTTAAAACCCACTTCCTTTCGTCTTCCCCTCTCCTTCCCTCTTTCCTGATGAGGCAACAGTTTGTTGCGAAAGCTTGAATTTTGTGTGTATGTTTGTGTTTGTTTGTGTGTCTATCGACCTGCCAGCGCTTTTGTTCGGTAAGTCACCTCATCTTTGTTTTTATATATAATTTTTCCCACGTGGAATGTTTCCTTCCATTATATTGATATCATTGTAAAATTGCAAACACGAGCAAACGTCAATATGGGAAACTGCTCGACAACAATAAACGTGCCCACTAAGATTGAAACCACTAGGCATACTGATGCACGAAACATGTATTACGCTGCTCTTAGTGGTGTTTGGTTGTACTACCGTTTGTAAGTAGGGCTCGAACAAATTTTGAGAATTTTTGGGTAACACTTCATGTTATTCATTGCAGTGTAGAAGTGCCAACATTTGTGGCAAGTGGGTAAAGTATCTCATTAAGTGTTGGCCAATACTTCTCATTGGAGTGATGGTGTGTCCAATAGTCTTCAGTGTCTCTAGGTGCTGTGTGCAAGTGCAGTGCAACACCTGCCAGCATGCAAATGCTCTGTTTCCAGTTGATCTTGTTCAGAAAATTGTTACTCTAGGAAGAAATTCCTTACAGTGGGACAGGTGATAGGGAAACAATACATCATTTTGGTAAGATATATGAGAATGCAAACTAAAATTTAAATGTGATTTCAGAGCACAACACATTGCCACATATAATTTTGATAACTGTTCTTTATATTTTTTATAATATGCACAATTTACAATGGTAGTACTTTGAGGAGGGAGAATTAATAGAACACAGTGCTTATGAGAAGGGAAGGGAAATTATGACAGGGCAACACAGTGCTTGGATTATATTGCAAATTTGAGGACATTTTATGTAAGAAATGTGTTGTTTTGACTTCAGTATTACGAAAAGGATAGATTGATTCATTGTCATAGGAAAGGATAGATTGCTGCTCACTGTATAGTGGACATGTTGAGTTGCAGACAGGCATGACAAAAAGACTGCTGTATGTTTAAGCTTCAGCCAAAAGGCCTTCGTCTAAAGCAGAAAACACACACACAATTTCACACAAGCAAAACTAACGCACATACATAACCATTGTCTCTGGCCTCAGTGGCCAGCTCAAATGTATAACAGTCTTTTTGTTGTGCCTGTCTGCAACTCAATATCTCATCTGCTGGATTTTTCTTTTACCTATAGTTTGTATAATGTTCCTCATTGACCTTTTTTCTAATTTTTGGCATTGTATATGTAACATAATTATATGTATTACTCAGAATGTTTTGCCTTCCATATGCTGAATGTACACTACATGCTTTATATCACAGGTTAGCCCTCCTACAGAGAAGAGCCAGAAGACGGAAAGCAACCAAACCACAAAATTCCAGCAGCTGCAACAGATGTTTGCAAACAGAGCATCTGGACAGGTCAGTACGCAAAGCAACCAAACCACAAAATTCCAGCAGCTGCAGCAGATGTTTGCAAACAGGGCATCTGGACAGGTTAGTACCCAGCACCTTTTCATCGTTTGGAAATTACCTGTAGTGCGATATTCGTAATATTTCGCTAACGATGAGGCGTATCAGTATGGGATTTTGAGTAGTTTTAGTCGACCATAATATTATTGCACCTGGGAGTGAGACCACTTCATTCGGCTTTTCGTGAGTTTTTATCGTGATATTTCACAAGGGCAAGTTGAACATCTTATAGTACATGCACAACTGTCTCGAAATCGTTCACAGTATGACGCAATTTCCTCAGTCAGTACTGTGCTTTTCTACTGGAATGTCACTGTTTGTTCCAGTGGTGACTATAGGAGGCCAAATGCAATAATATTGTGGTAGGGTAACATAGTACACGTTGTTCTTGTTGTTGCCGTTTTCGTCAGTCTGAATACTAGTGATGCAGCCTTCTGTTCTGTCCAGTTCATGTCCGGATAAGTACTGCACCTGACATCAACTTGAACCTGCTTAGTGAAATCAACCCTTGGTCTCTTCTGCAATTTACCCCCCCCCCCCCCCCCCCTCCCCCGCTCCACACTTGCCTCCATCACAAAATTTACTAATCCTTGATGCTTCAGGGTGCTGTCTGTCAGCTAATTTTGTCTTTTAGTCATGTTGTGCCATAGATTTTTTGTGTCACCAGTATAATTGGGTATGTCTTCATTATTTATGTTATACGCCCATATAGCATTAAACATTTGTTGCACCTTCTAATTGTTCTGCCAATAGTTAGTTACAAGGGCATGCTGAAACATAATTCCTCTGAATTTATGTGAAAACTCTTAAAGCTTTTTAAATCAAACTAACTTTCTTAACATTGTGCATCTTTACTCTTCATGTCTACATATTTATTTCTCAACGGTCACCCTGGAAATGAACACATTTCTCCCAACGAGAGACCACTGTAGACTATTTGATTGTGTTGATGGAGTCATAACCTCACCTCACTTTGCAGTGCTTCATCACTATCAAATTGAACTCTTCAAAGGTGTTGTGGAAACAGATCAATTGGGAGTGTACGAGGGCTGTTCAGAAAAGTAAGGTGACTTTTCAAATTGCGCAGGCAACGTACATTCGATTATCGAGGGTGTGTTTTCCCCCCCCCCCCCCCCCCCCCCCCCACATATCTCGAACATATGTTCACAGTTTCAAGCCTACAGCATACTTAGTTTGTTTTTGACAGATAACAAGGTTAGACATACTTTAGTATGCTCGGCGATGTTCGATTATTATGAAAAATGAAGCAAAGAATTTGCATCAAATTTTTGAGGAAAAATGGAATCAAGTGCTCCAAAACACTTGAAATGTTGACAATGGCATACGGCAAGCCTGCTGTAAGTAATAAAAAATTACATGTGGTACAAGCTCCTCCAGTGTCGAGCAGATGCCATTGATGAACCTCGCTCTGGACACCCCAGCACATCAACAGATGATAACATTGAATCTGTGAAGAAAATTGTTTTGGGTCAATCCATACCAAGTGGTCCAGCACTGGTTGCTTGACCATCTCAGAAAAATTTTATACTTGTTGGGTGGATTCTCCAATGTTTAGCAGACACAATAATATTTTTTTAAAAAAATGATTGTTTATTATTTTGAAACGGCGGCCATATTTGTCCCAAGCTGCATCGTTTTTTCGTATTTGCCAGCATCTGCATTTTTTACAATTATTCAGTAGTGGATTGTCCTAAGCCTTTCAGATAAAATGCATTTAGTTCAACACACTATGGGCTACAAATTAACATCACTATCATTTAGCTGAATGTATTCTTTAATGTATTTTTAATAGTTCAAAGGTATCAGCCACAAATTAAAAAACTCAATTTTTGAACACTAGTTTTCCAAAGAAAGTTTAATTTCTCTGCTTTAATATTTTTTCTGCTATTACACTATATAGTATAGTTACTTTTTATAGAGTATCAATGATGAGCAGCTTACACTTTAAAAAAATACACCATTTTAAATTTAAAAAATACACTATTTTAAAAAATGGCATTTTTTAGTTTTTCCATTTCCGGCATGCAATATCTTTGTTGGGGGACCAAATAAAAATCTGGAAATTTCACAGTTAATAGACCTTTATGATATCAAACTTGAGTATAAATTTCAACTTTGAGATTCAATTGGAAAAATATTACAAACACGAGTCAAAAATACGCTTTTTAACATCTGCGATATCTGGTAGGTCAATCAAATAAAGTATACCAATTGCATAATGTAACACACCACATTACACTAGCTAATGATTATCTGTCAAAACGATGCTATGGTAATTGTTTCAGCAGGCTAACAATTGCATCGGCAAGCCTATATAAGTCTGGGTGTTGTCTTCCCCCTTACACCAACAATTGTCTACTCACACTTATTTAGTTACAAGTTCTTGAAGTGTGCAGTTGAAAAATAGTGTCTCAGTGTTCTGTTGGTGTTATTATTAATGAAGCATATCATAAAGCTGAGTATGGAGTGTATCTTAAATACATTACTTTAATCGACGATTACAGTGAAGAAGAAAAAGTGTTGTTTTACTTAAAAGTCGGCCCAGAGGTCAAATCAACCTGCAAGTAGCATGAAATGAAATACTTAAAAAAAATTTCATCACGTTTTTGGTCAGTCTTGCATGGACCCTTTTGAGAAACATAAGAAACCTATAACAAAAGGTCTACGAGAAATAACATTTGATTGTTATTCTAAAAATAAAAGCCGTTTTGTCAGTCTCATACCAGGAAAATCATTGTGTCCAACATGTTATTCTAAGATATTTATAGCTCACAAGAGAAAGGATAGTGAAACCTCAGATACAGAATTTTGTGACTTATCAGCAACCATTAAAAAGTAGACACAGCTTGTGAAATCCTGGGTATATCGCCTGCTAGTAAAATTAGAAAATTAAGTCAAGATAAAAGACCAAATGCCTTGAATACAGAAATTGAGAAAGTGGCAGCTACAGCCGAATAGAATTTGGAAATTTCATTTCAAAATACAATTTGTACTAAAACAGATGGAAGTTCTAAGACTTCACCGACAGAATATGATGATTTGTTAGAAAAACTAAAAACTAAATGCAGTACTTCAAACAAAGAGGATAAAATTAAGATCATCAATTTAATGGCGAATTCTTGTTGTAAAGCAAAAGTTAGTGATGAATTTAGTGTGTGAGAACATGTTTTTAAGTTAACAAGGCAGTTAGTAAAAAGCACAGGGAATTTTACCAGCATTAAAAAAGAAAAGTGCATCTAATTTGGTAGATGAAAACACAATCAATAAAGTTATTAAGTATTACGATGATGCCAATAACAGCTGTTTGATGTCTTGCAAAAAAGACTGTGCTTCTTTGAAAGAAAATGGTTCGAAGATTCAAAGACAAAAAAGGTTAATATTGTGTAATTTAAATGAACTATTCACTGAATTTAAAAAAGAAACTCCTGACATTAAAATTGGAAGATCAAAGTTTTAAGAGTTGATACTAAGCTGGTGTATTGTTGCAGGGGCATCTGGCACCCGTAATGTTTGTGTTTGTTTGTATCATCAAAACGTAAAGTTGATGATAGATGGGGCCAATCTTAGAGTTGACTATAAAGACCTTTTGGCAATTATGGAATGCAATATTGGCAGTCACAATTGTATGATCAAGGGAGAATGTGAAGATTGTCCAAGCAAGTGTTACTTGACATGTTTGAAGAATCCGAAGAAGATGATTTGATGCCTGACAATATAAAATACAAACAATGGGTGACACAAGACAGAACTAAAATGGTGACAGTCATAAAATCACGAGAAGAATTTTTTGAAATGTTGGTGACTAACCTTGAAAATCTGAAAATGCATTATTTTATTGCAAAAGCTCAAAGTAAATTTTTGAAAGACAAAAAGCAAACCTTGGCAGCTGATGAATGCTTAGTTCTTGCTGACTTTTCGGAAAATTATTCCTTTGTTGTTCAAGATGAAGTACAAGGGCACCACTAAACAGCAGCACCCTTCCATAAGAAAACTGATTTACTTTTCGGATGGGGCAACAAGTCAATATTTAAAAAAAAATGTTAAAATCTCCGTTCATAAAGAAGATTTTGGGTTTGATTTGGAATGGCTTTTTCTCACTCCATGCCATGAAAAGAATGCTTGATGGTGTCGGGGGTACAGCAAAGCGAGCTGTCACAAAGGCAGCTCTGCAGCGGACCGATGACAATCATATCGTAACACCTCAAGAAATGTTTGAGTTCTGTAAAAAACACATCAAAGGAATTACCTACGTTTTTGTACAATGTGAGGAAACACAAGAAGTCTATGACAGTGTCTTGAAGGAAAGGTGCAACACTGGTGTCAGAAGGTTAAAGGCACTCGATCTTTTCATTGTTTTGTACCCCACTCACACAACTTACTGAAGTGTAAGATCACATCAACTTTGCCTGATAGTGAAATTAATCATTGTGGAAAACATGTACAACTGGTTCTTCAAAATAAAGACATAGTGGCTTGTGTTTACGATGAACAGTGGTGGATTGGCAAAGTTGATAATATTAATTGTCAAAACCAAGATGTACATCTTGTATTTTGTCACCCTCCATGACCAAGGACATCTTTTTAAAAAAATTGAGAAGAATCAAGTTTGGATGCCACTTAAAAATGTACTGATGAAGCTGTCTCCCATGGAATTTACAATTGTGACTGGGTGGACTCATAATCTAACACCCAAAATGATTGAACCAATTTCTCAAATGTACAATGATCGATGTACTAAAAACAAACGACAAGAGAACAGTTTAATGTAATTAGTAGGCTTATTTTCAATAAAAAAGTAAGTAATCATAGATATGATTAAATTATATACAGTAACTGATATATTTTATTCCATAAGCCCAGATATCGCAGATGTTAAAAAACGTATTTTTGACTTGTATTTGTAATTTTTTTTCCTTAAATTCCAATTGAATCTCAAAGTTGAAGTGTATACTGATGTTTGATATCATAAAGGTGAAATTTTCAGATTTTTAATTGCCCCCCCAAACAAAGATATTGCAGGCCACAAAATTAAAAAATTCCATTTTTTAAAATGTATTTTTTTAAGTGCAAACTGCTCACCATAGTTACTCTATAAAAAGTAACTATACTATACAGTGTAATAGCAGAAAAATATTAAAGCTGAGAAATTAATCTCTCTTTGGAAAACTTCTGTTCAAAAATTGAGTTTTTTTAATTTGTGGCTGATAACTTTGAACTATTAAAAATATATTAAAGAATACATTCAGCTAAGAGATAATGATGTCAATTTGTAGCCCAGAGTGTGTTGAACTAAATGCATTTTATCTGAAAGGCTTAGGACAATCCACTACTGAATAATAGTAAAAAATGTAGATGCTTGCAAATAAGAGAGAACACATGCGGCCTGGGACAAATATGGCCGCCATTTCAAAATGATAAACAATAAAATCTTTAAAAAATTTTTTTTGTGACTACTAAACATTGGGGAATTCACCCAGCAAATCTAAATTCTTTCTGAGATGGTCAAGCAACCAATTTTTTTTTTCTTGGATTGACCCTTTTGGAAAATTGTCAAACTATCATAAGAGAAGTTGCTGAGGATGTTGGCATATTGGTCAGCTCAAATTTTTCAAATGATTTGGGCACGAGACGTGTGTCAGTGAAGTTGGTTTGAAAACGTCTCAATTTTGATCAGAAGAACCGTCGCATGAGCATCGCACAGGAGCTCTTGAATGACGTCAGTGATGATCTTGATTGGCTGAAAATGGTCATAACTAGTGACAAAACATGGGTTTATGGTTGTGATGTCGAATCCAAAGCCCTGTTGTCCCAATGGAAGCATCCCAGAGAGCCAAGACCGAAAAAAGCATGCCAAGTTTGGTCAAATGTCAAAGTTTTGCTCACTGTTTCTCCCCCCCTTCCAATTACCCTGTCGTAATGCATCATGAATTTTTGCCTCAAGGTCGTATGGTCAATAAGGAGTATTACCTTGACGTTATGCACCGTTTGCGAGGAGCAATTAGCAGAAAATGTCCAGAATTGTGGATAAACAATCTATTGCTTTTGCATCACAACAATTGAGGAAATAAAAACTGTGTCACTGGAAGTACTGAAGGCTATACCAAAAAGTGGTTGTAAGGAGTTTTTAGAGGATTGGGAGAAGCATTGGCACAAGTGTATTGTATGTGAGGGGGATTACTTTGAAGGGGACAACATGAATATTGTTGTGTAAATAAATATTTTTTCATAAAAATATAAAGTCACTTTACTTTTTGAACACACCTCGTATGGATGATGATTGGTGATAGTGAACCTGAAGTGTTGGATTGTTTCAGATGTCACAGTACTTCTGTGTGGTCTGGCATTGTCTTGCCGAAAGAGAGGGTGCTCCTTGTGTGGACAAACTCTTTTGAATTCAAAACTCAATTGTGCCATGTTGTTTCTCACACACTGCCATTATTATGTTATGTACCGTCATGTTACATGCTAAAATTCGGAGCTCTCTAGTGGCTTTAAGAGTTTTCACATTAAAAATTGGAGCCCTTGCTTTTCAGCACACTCATAGTTTAATGTTACACAGATCAATTGTATGATAAATCAGAATGATACAAAATGATTCATTTTACATTCACACCCCAAATTAATTTTTAAATGTGGCCCCAGGTTGAACAGTTATAACTTTTTTTAAATATGTACAGATTTGAGTAAGTAATTCCTACCTGCCATGTTTTCTACATTACCCTATTAAAAATTCTTGTACAGAATAGGAGGAGTTGTAAAGGAGAAACTTTTCAATTTGTTTTCAAATTTTACTTTTCTGTCTGTCAGACAATGTATATCACTTGCTAAATGATCAAATATTTTAGTTGGAGCATTGTGCAGTCCTTTTTGTGCTAAGGTCAACCTTAATGTGAAGTAATGAATGTCATTTTTTCTTCTGGTATTGTAATTATCTACTTCATTGTTCAATTTCCACTGCAGTGGGTAATTTACAGAAAACTGAGAAGCTGTAATCAAAATCCCTAACTCCTTAAACAGATTTATAGGAGATGATTGTTGGTGAGCGCCACATATTATTCCTACAGCACGTTTTTGAGCTTACCCCAGAATAATATTCCAGAGCAGATTATGAAGTGCTGACTTTGGTTCACTTTCTCCACAACATTTTCTATGTGATGATTCGAATTTTTGTTGTTTGTAACTCTTCTCCATAGGTATTTAGTTGAAATTACAACCTTTAAATCTGAGGTATTTACCGTGCAACCAAAATCTAAGGTTTCTTGGTACTCGTGTGGAAGATCTCACGATTAGTGGTTTTTTAGGGTCCAGTTGCCACTTTTTGCTCTATGCAGATCTCGCGTAAGTCATTTTGCAGTTTGTTTTGAGCTTCTGATTACTACATTAGATGTTAGACAGAATTGTCTCCAAACAATCAGAGGGGGCTGCTCTGATTGTCTCAGATATCACTTGTATAGATTAAGAACATCAAAGGGTCTATAACGCTTCCTTAGAGAACCCAGATATCACTTATGTTTCACCTGGTAACATCCTGCCAGTTACTACAAACTGTGAACATTCAAACAGGAAATCATGAATAGCATCACACAACTGAGATGATGATACGCAGACGTGAAATTTTACGTTCAATAATTGTAAAAATGTTGTATCAGTATGAGATTCCATATCAGTAACACTCATTACTTTGTGAATAAGGAGGTAGTTGTGTTTTGCAAAAATGACATTTGCTGTTTTTTTTTTTTTTTTTTTTTTTTTTTTTTTTTTTTTTTTTTTTTTTTTTTTTTTTTTTTTTCCCCCCCCCCTCCCATAATGTTGGAACACAGTATATGTTCCAAAATCCTCCCGCACATCTGCAAAACTGTGCTCAAAAGCCGATGGACGATGTCTCACAAAGGCTGAGGTACACTGTAGCCGAGTAGTGTAAATGGCAGTACACACTTTGCAATAAAATTATTTATTAACATGACTAAACTACAAACAGCTTCTGAGAATGAATTCCCACGCAACTTGATAACAGAAATGCCAATACTTGACAGTGCCTATCAGGTGAACACTCGAAGTGTAGAGATGTGCATGGTCCAGGGAGGATAAGTAATGGCACAGTTCCACGAGGCTGGGAGCTCACAAGCATTCCACTGACGAGTAGCAAAGTGTCGTTACAACACTGTCGCACAAGGTAATGAGATGGAAATGGAGTGTCATGTGGGGTTCACAGTGTAGGTAAGATGGTTCCTCAATAGGCAGCGGTAGATGTCGGTCCATATCAGAGTCTCGTAGCTGCTGGCTGTCGGTCAGTTGGAGCCTGGAGCGGAACTGGCCATCAAAGGTTGGAGTGCCTAGTGCGCCAACCTAAGTGGGCATCTGTGGAAAAGAATTTGCGCAGTTTCGTCTGGACTCGTGACTATGTGGTCACGAGTAGATGCCTTCAACTGTTGCAGTGTGTACCACGACTTGCTTGCTACGTAGTTGCGTGGTTTGCACCCGTGGACACGTGGCAGCTGCTGGAGGCTCGACGGTACGCAGTTCAGAAGGAGAGTTCCCTAGCAGTGGGATAAACTTTTTGAGACCATTTGTATGGTGACGTTGGTTAAAGTCCCAGTTAGTACAGTCTGCAGCCATTCACCCTGATGGGCCTTTGTTTATGGATAATCAATGGAAAAAAAAAAAAAAATGGAATTTCACGTGATGCTGCACTGCTTTAAAAAGTAATGATCAACACTTTTGATTACATCGTGTAATTGTTAAGGTAAAGGCCTTACAAAAGGTTGTAGGTTAAAATCTCATCAGATGCTTGGAAATTTATTTTTAAATCTTTTCCAAAATGATGATGATGATCATTATCATTATTAGCAAATGTCCCCATTGGAGAACAGTAAGCAAGTGATTTTCAGTCTTTCTTAGGGTTCTTCTTATTTTCCCATCATTTCTGTATTTTCTCCCCGAAGGCCTTCTTTCTTCAGTCCACTTTGGTCAGTATCGTTTTGGTTCCATCTCTGGAATAAACTTCCACTTACCAATTTTGCTTCTGAATGTATCCCTGCCTGATGTGTTTGTTACATCAATTTTTGCTTTTGTCAAATCCTTCTTAACTTCAGTTACCCAAGATACTGATGCTTTAAGGGATGCCACATAGTCCAATAGATGTTTAGCTAGTCTGTTTCCAGGTAATCTGTCTAGGTGTCGGTAGAACTTCATCTCTTTCTGACGTCAATTTCAATCTTTGATACTTTTTCTGTTGTCTCAAAAGTTTGCAGTCCGTATTCATCTAGTGTGTGCTGTGGTCCCAGAATTTTTGTAATAATCTTTCTCTCTATTTTCTTAATTTCTTGTAAATCTAGTTTTCAATTAAGTGAAAGTGTCTCACTTGCATGTGTGACTGTCGGCTTGGTTGCTGTGTTGTTGTCTGAATTTAAGGCCTTTTGACAGAAATTTTTTGTTATACAAATTCGAAACAAGTCCTGACGCTTTCTTAATTTTCTCCAATCTGTTTGTGTGTACTATTTGTTCAAGTCCTGTTGGTTCAATAATTTCCCTGAAGTACTTAAAATGTTTGACTCTGTTGATTTCACCATAATTTGTTTTAAGTTTCGGAGTTTGGAATGCACAAATTCAGTCTTCTCAAAGGAGAGTTGCAGGCCAACCATCTCTGCACGTTCTTTTTTTCTTCTTTCATTTCGAATCGCAAAGTCGTCTGCAAATGCTAAGTATGTAATGTTTTATTTTCCTTGACCTCTTCCTAGTTTGATTGGCTTCCAAAAGTTTTGTTTTCTTAGTTCAATTTCCCATTCTTTCATTACTTTGTCTAAAACTACGTTGAACAATAGTGGCAAAATCCCATCTCCTTGTCTTACTCTTGTTTTAGCCAAGACTGGTTCAGAAATTTCATCTATGACTTTAATTTTTTTATTTGATTTCTGACTCTCTTCGTTCAATCGGTTTTTCAGTTTTGGTGTCTAGTTTGTGTTCTTCTAGAATATTGCATAGAGATTCTGTCTATAGAATCATGCTTTCTTAAAATTAACAAATGTGCAGACTATTGGTTTCGACTTGATTGCTGTAATTTTTAAAATAGTCTTAAGATTAAAGATCTGTTCTGGGCATGATTTATTATGTCCAAAGCTTGCTTGGTAATAGGAAATTGTATGTTGTAGCTGTTCTTATGCTCTCTTTAGAAGAGACGCAGATAAAATTTTGTAAGTGATTGGCAAAGGTGAAATGCCTCTGTAATTGTATACATCTGATCTCTCTCACTTTTTGTGCAATGGGCAAATTAGTGCACATTTCCAATCATCTAGAATTTTTTGTCTGCAGAATTTCTTGAATGATTTGAGTGATCGCTCTTGAGGAATTTGGGCCAAGGTTCTTCAGTAGTTAAGCTGCAATTCCATCTTCTCTTGATGGCTTATTAGTTTTAAGGTTTTAAGCTATTCATTCATGTGATCTGGTTATAATCTGAGGAATTTCGTACTTGGTTATGAAAAATAATTGGCTGATTCTTGACAATTTTCTTTGTTTGTACCAATTCTCCATTTTGTTTCCTGAAACAGAGGTTTTGTGGAGTGTATCATTTGATTTGCAATAATAATAATTATTATTACTATTCAGTTAATTGGGAAAACATAATTTTTTATTTCTCTTTATTTGTCACATCTTTTTAATCATCATATTATTTTTTTCATTTTCTCTCATTTTTCTTCCAGTTGTTCTTTTTCAATTTGGAATGTTTGTTCATGTGAGTTTATTACCTTTGTTTTAATTTCTTCTGTTTTATCATCCTGTATTATCCTCCATGTTATCGCAAGTATTATTTCTGTTCTGCATTTGATTGACTGTCATTTTACTTACTATCCTTTCTTTTCATTTAGATTTTCACTTGTGCTATTTTGTCCACAGAGCAACAAGAATTTGTTTCAAATGTTTTTATGACAATTACCATCCAAAAAACTGTACATCTCATAGGGAAAAATATGTTTTGACATCTCTGTAAAGTCAATACAAATATATTACTTTGTCTTTTGTTTTTTAAGTGATTGATTGGCAATTTAAATATTATGGTAGATAAAGAAAAATAATTAAATTCACATACACAATGATTTAAAGTGGAATAAGAATAATACGAAGAAAAAATGAGAGTAATTGAAAAAGTTAATACGGTGATTAACATGATGGAACAGAGAAAAAGATATAAGAAAACTGCATTTAAACCAAGTAATTGTATAAAAATAATTATCAAACTCAATACAATCAAGATTTAACAATCAAACATTTCAAAGCACCTGATGAGATTTGAACTCACAACCTCATGTGAGACCTGTATAATAACGATTATACTACACAATCAGTCTGTATAAAATTTCCTTCTTAACTTGTATATCATCACATGAAATACCAAAATTTCTTATTGTCAGTTACTCTCAAACAAGGGCCCATCTGGATGAGTGGCTGCAGAATACCTGAGACCTTAACCTACATCATTGTACGGATGGTTTCAAAAGTTTATACCAGCCTTGGGTATTCACCCTTGTCAGTGACTCTTCCATTAGCAAACATCCTCCAAAGTTGTGCAGGGACTGTATTTGGTCCACGAAGGATATAGGTCAAGTGTGGTGACTGAACATACAGGGGCGCAGCCCTGCCTATACCACATAGACAGTAACAATAGGCAGATCGACAAATGTGTCTGTCGTGTCTGTGGAGCTGTACTGCCCTGTCGAGTTCAGTCGGGCGGTGGGCTACGTAATGCACCTGTGATGAGGTGTGGGCTACGTAATACACCTGTGACGGTGACAGTCATGATGTACGTGCCGTCCTTCATCAGTCACAAGTGGTGCTGGCCTAACTGTTTTGACCACCTCACTGTTGGACTCCAACTATGTTTCCTGTGTCTCTGCTCTCACCTTTCCCTCCAAGCACAGCCTCTCAGTGCTGCACCAGTTCCCTCATTCCCATGCATCACTAAAGCATCTTCCCCGACCCCCAACCTGCTGTCTCTCCCTCTGCCTCTTCTGTCCCCACCATCCATCTCAGCTGAGGTGACTGCTCACAGCACAGCATTCGGTGCCTCGGTAGACACGAGGAGAGGTTGCCAGGGTTGACTGGTTTTTTAAGCTGTGCATACGGTGTTAAAGTTTAGGATCCAACATATCACGCACTGCAGCTAGTCATGCTGGCAGCCCTCCATTTGCAAGTAGTCAACGAGAAGAAATTGTGTAATTTTGGGTCATCCTCTAGTGCTTCAAAACTAGTAGCAGTAAGCAGACTGGCAACATAGCGTAACGGTTAAAGTTCGTTAACTACATGCGGAAGATTGTGTGTTAAAATCCACTCAGGTGCTTTGAGATTTTTTATTTTTTAATATTTATTGAAATTATTTTGATTATTATTTCTATTTAGTTAATTGGTTTAAATGTGTTCTTTTATTATTTCTAATCCTATGTCATGCTGTTTTAGTCAACATTTTAACTTTATGATTTGCTGTCAAGCTTTCTACCTTTCGTGTTTTTTCCATTTGGAAACTGTGCACATATGATTTTAATTTTTTTTAAATTTAACTATCATAATTTTCAATGTTTAAAGACTATCAATTAAAAACAAAAGACGAAATTTATGTTGACTGTGCAGTGATGTAAAAATTAAATTTTGCGTTGCAAGATGTAAATTTTTCTGGATTGTAATCATAACACAAAGATTTAAGACATAAATTCTTGTTGAGCAATGGTCAGAATAATGCAGATGAAGATTTAAGTGAAGGCAGGGTTATGACTACAAAGGAAGCCAAGAAAAATGAAAAACAGAAATAATGAAAGTAGTGGACAAAATTATAAAATGGTGAAACAAAAGAAATCAAATCAAAGAAAATGAATAATACTAATTTAAATCATATGAACAAAATTCTAGATTAAATGAAGACACCATGAGAGAAATTTAAAAAGCTAATGCAATGATTAAAGTGAGAATGAGGATTAGAAATAAAGAATTTACAAGGAAACCATTTAATTGAATAAAAAGCAAAATCAAAATAATTTTGCAAGGATTAAAAAATAAAATATTTCAAAGCACGAGAAAAGAATTCAAATCCACAACCATCTTCATATGAGGAATTCACCTTAACCATTACACTACGCCACTAATGTGCTTACTGTAAATATTTTTAAATCTCTGTAGCACAATGCATAATAAGTCCACCCCCTCCCCCCTCTGTTGATTACTTGCAAATTAGGGTCCAACATGATGAATGGTTGAAGGTGTGATACCCGGGAACCTAACATACACAACTGTACAGAGGGTTTCAAAAGTTAATCCCTTCTTGCCTATGCTATTTATCGAACACATTTAGGTTACACTTGAGCAGATACCTTCAGAAAATAATATCTAACACTTGAAGTTGCATGAAATGGTAACAAATTTCTCTGTTGCCAGTCTGCATTCTTCTTATTTTTTTATTTCTCATTTTCTAACCCATTTAATTAACACTTCTGTTTAAGTTTCATTGAATTTTCAAACCTTGTACTATACAGAACATGGCTAATTGTATAACATTATTATTTTGACATACCTTGATTTGGGTGAATGGAATTCGTTTTTGACATAGTGTATGTTTTTCAGCCAAATAATAACTTGTTGAATGAAGAATACAAACGATCGTCAGAGGAGAGGGATGAAGTCATCGCTTTGGATGGAAGTCCAAAGTCTCAAAACCAGGTACTAATTTTGCTGTTACTGTTTAGAATTCATTTATACACATTTGCAGTAGTTCATCAGATCCTGGCTACTAAACTAGTATATGCTCTAATTGATGGTACTCTCCTATCATTTTATTTTATCTGTAAAGCGGGATCTACACTTTACACCAGCAGTGTAATGTAACAGCTATTAAAGATTAATTTGATGTTCTTGAACACACATGCCATGAACACACCCCCCCCCCCCCTTCCCAAAAAAAAAAAAAAAAAAAGAAAAAACCACACACACACACACACACACACACACACACACACACACACACACACACACACACACACAATTTTTTCTTTTTATTTATCACGTCACATTAATTTCATTATTTACTGAAAATCAGGTTTATGTGTGGGTCTATGCTGCACTTTCCTTGGTGGTGTTCATGATTTCCAAGTGGATCTATCCTGATGGAAATGTGTTGTAGATGGTTTTTCACAATCAGTTTTGACCAATCGCCTTGCTGTCTGATGGTATGAAATACTCTTGATACCTTTTCACGAAATCTATGAAGCATGAACCAGGTGAAACACATTATTTGTAAATGACTTTTGTCATCCTTTCATAGTGTCATCATTATTCCATGCTGGCTTTTCCGTTGTTCAATAAACATAATTTTAATATATTTTGGGAACTTCGGAATAGCACCTGGTAGAATACTAAACACCTTGCAGAGATTTCTTCTTAGATCTAACACCACATTTTTATTGGCCATCACTGGTAACCCACCCTGTGCTGCATGCTCTTATTTTTGCAATAAGACGTCTGTTACAAATTTTTGCTTACTGCAGTTGCAGCGGGCGTACTCTAGGCAGTGTGAAGAGCTCAAACTTCTTAAGAAGCAGTTGGCAAACCGTGAGAGGCGCGTCTCGGAGCTGGAAGAGGAAGTGCAGCGGCTGCGCAAGGCGCTCGGCAAGTAGAGACGTGCAGCGAGGAGCTGTGGATTGGAAGCTTTCGATGTTACCAGGGGGGTCCTGGCGATCCCCTGCTTAATGTTTTTAAGCTGTTTTAACACTATTTACATTTAATGACCTAGCTTTGACTAGGTGAAGAGGCAATGGACTGCATTAGCTTATCAACGTTCCTGTCACTATTACACGGGCTGTTTTGTAAGTGCTGAAGATGAGTGACAAATGTTGGGCACTTAAACAGAGCTACATTCTGCTTCTCACACGTTTTGGAGGAAGCTAGCAGAACATTGCCAGCAAAGCCATATTCTTGGTGCACGTGCGCACACATTCAATCAGTTCGAGAGTAGTGTAATGTTAGTGTTTCGGCGATATTCCTAGCTGTGTTGCTTTGCTGTAACAAAGTTTCTTATGATGTGCAAGTAACTGTTCTAGTATTACATTTTTGATAACAGTGAATTGAAAGAAGTGAGTCACATCATTTATGTTAATTTCTAACTCACTACACGTGGAGTAAATTAAAAATACTGTTTAAATGTCTGTATGGATCATATGAAACAATTTTTTTGTAATTTGTTTTTGTTATTCATGTCTTGACATGTGGTGTCCTTTTCGTACAGTGCCAGGAGTTCTGGAAGACTTTCTTGCCCCCTTGTAATGAAAAGTTGCTTTGTAATAGTCTACCCAAATAGGAATAACCAGTAAAAATGTTTGTAGGTTACATGTATGATTTGTAATATTATTGGGATTTATTTCATCTGTAACTAATAGTATATCCCTCGTACTAAATTCATACCATTACTACTTGATGTACTTAAATAATTTTGTACACAAGATACCTAAAAGGAAAAAGAAACAACTGTGTTGGAATAAAAAGTGTTGATACTTGAAAGATATTAAGGAGAGGTACAGAAAAACAATAGCTCTGTTAATCTTAAGTTTTTGTTCATGTATTTAAACTCGAATCGGTTTTTTTCATTACTTTTTTTATAAAGAACAATTTTAAAAAATCCACTTAAAGAATTAATTCTACAGCTGTCATAAATTGAATTGTACGAGAACACTATTAACCAAAAAACTTACAATTGTGTAAATGTGGATTTTATTCTTCCTGACAATAGCTTCAGCTATTTTCATATCTCCCAATGTTAATATTCTTAATCATAAAAATTATTTAACTGTGCAGTATGTTGGCAAGAAATTTGTGTGAAACTGCTTGGAAGGAAATCTTTATCATTTGGCATTTTAGCTCAGGCTGACGACCTTAAAACGTAGCATTTTTCCTACCAAAATAAATGATACAGCCGTGAGGTAGGAAAAATATAACTACTGAAATTCCCAAATTATTCTTGTGGATTGTTGTGTAAAATAATTAGTTATTGTATTTCATTGGGTGCAGTTAAATTGCAAGCAGGTGCTTGATTTATTTGCACTGTTAAATTACCTTTTTCTGCATAATTGTGTGTTTAATTGAATTTGTGAGAACCTGTTTTATATTTGATAAATTCACACATGTATATCTGTCTGATTAAAAACTGAACCGAATTTGCTTCAGGTATCTGGGTTATTCCCAGTCTAGCACACATTTTCAGCTTGTCTCTTTTCTTCTGCCATTTATTTCGCTGAGTGTTGTTTTGCTAATGGGGTGTGCCTGTAGTACTTGTAAAATCTTGCTCTGCTGATTTTATTTGCCATATCCGTATTGCACATCTGCAGAGTGGAGACAAGTAACAAAATATGAGATTAAAAATGTGTTATTGTGTTGTAGAATGTAATTAGTGTAACTTTACAGCTGGTAAATAGCTGCTATTGTTCTCTGAAATTTGGAAAATCTTAATGAAACTAACGTACCATTAATATAAATATTGGTTACATTTTGTAAGTATATATTTGATACTAGTTTCATTTAAGAAACAGAATAGCTTAGATTAGAGGTTTAAAGAGTAAAGGAAATTGGGAAGTATTGCTTGAAGTTGGTTTTAAATAAGTAAGTGATGTTTGCAAAAAGATTCTGGGAAAGCTAATAGAGGCTGTTCAGTTACCAAAGATTGAAAACTGTCTTTCATAAATAAGGCACAACTTTGTGGTTCTCAAGCTATTTGTGGGTGATACAGACTGGAAGTTTCACGGAAATTTGATTGCATTTGGTAGGCTTCATGTTCAGTTTTTGAATACGTCGTAGAGCAGGTTTTCCTTCTAAACATTAGTCCTGGTATTGAATAACAGGTGTTGTAGAACACCACAGCTCTCTGAAATTGTGATTAAGCAGACATTTGTATAACGATCCCTTTGGGGGGAGAAGGGGAGAAACTTCAGCATTACACATTATAACAAAGCTCTTCGCAGAGTGTGGGAAATATTTTTGCGTCTGTCAGGTTTGTCTTTCCTTTCTTGATTGATTCTCAAACAGAATGTGTTCAGAAAATGTAACTTAAAAAGCTCATTAAGTAAAATTGTACTGCCTCCACTACTTCAGTTCTGTACCTGTAACAAATCTATGTTCATGGATGTGGAGACCATTTTGTTGTTGATTTTTTGGGCTCGGGAAGGTGACACACTAGGAGTACCCAGCAGAAGTGATAAATTATCTCATGTACTGCAGTATTCTTGCCACTAATTGTTCCTTGAATAAAGTCAGGCTATGACATATTCTTCTGTCAGAACTCTCCATACAATCTCAGGGGATGTATCTTCTACAAAAGCTGTTATTCAGAAGAGTGTACTGGTCACAGGTAGTCATCCAATTTTCTGTGGTTCCAGTTTATAATGAGACTTAGCATGCATTCCATGCCATGACACGTGTAATTTAGACACTTTCAATGTTTGAAGCTTAATGTTGTCAAAAAAAAAAAAAATTGCAGGCTTGCTACAGTATACAAAGGGGTCAAATAATTTGACATATTTAACTCTTATATGGAGATATAGAGGCAACTTGTTCTTTTTCATTTTGAAATAGAGCAACTCTTCAAAGATAAAAATGATTATATATTGCAGAGTGGTGCCAAGTGTGGTCCTAACTGTGGCAGGAAGTTAGCTGGACCGCATGTCAAAATATAGTTGCATTAAAACGTGTTTCTGCATTGTTGTTGCCGGCCGCTGTGGCCGAGCGGTTCTAGGCGCTTCAGTCTGGAACCATGCGACCGCTACGGTCGTAGGTTCAAATCCTGCCTCGGGCATACATGTGTGTGATGTCCTGCACTGTTGTTTGGTAGTTTTAGCATAGAAATATACAACAGAAAATGTGACTGCTAGCTGTTAATTTAAAATGTAAGAGATCAGTGCTAACAGTAAAAATGATGAAATAAACATCTGAGGGGTTAAGATGTCAAAAATGTTAAGAGTAATTTCTGTTAGGTCTTATCCTGTACATTCAATACACAGCTACATGAAAAAAAAATTTTTTTCATGTTGTTACCAGATCAGCTTTATTAATATCCTTTCTTTAAAAAAGAAAGTTTAAATTTCTGCTGTAGGTAAGTTGATTGAAAAGCAGTCAAACATTTTATTGAAGTGTGTCAAAAGTCTTGTTACACACAGTCAGACATAAACTAAATTAGTATGGGGCAAAGTGCATGCAAGTAGTCATTATTTGTGGCTGAGCAAGTGGAATGTAGTTCCAGGTTCGCTGATGATCATGATATTGCACTGGAAACATGAGAAGCAGAAGTCACTTTTGTATTCTGGTACCAGTGTCTTCAGTGATCATTTGAAAAATTCATGACACTGCTCTACTTGGAACAATAGCAATGTATACCTCGTTTCTACCCCAATCTCTTTCTTAGATGTAAACATGATGCTGGTACTTTCACCTGGATTACAGTTTGCTTGTCATATAACAGCAGTCAATGTTCCTCAGTGAAACTCTTCCCCAAAAAAATGTGGGAAATTTATGAACTGAAAAGAGAAGGGTACAGTTGCAGTGCAATTTGGGAACTTCACCAACCAAATGTTGTCCCTCAAACTGCTCAGTTAGTTAACCATATATGAAATTAGTTTACAGCTTGTTTTTGGGTAACCACCTGTAAGACTTTTGGCTGTCATTTGTTTAAGGAAAAATGTGTGTAGGTATGATATATTACCAGAAAACTGTAGTGTGTACTTAAACATTCAGTAGTGCTACCCCTCTCTCTCTCTCTCTCTCTCTCTCTCTCTCTGTCTCTCTGATTTACATATCAGCATATAAGAGCAAATTCAGTAGAAGGTTTAAGCTTTGGCAGCTTAGCAAAGAAGACTGATTTCTGCAGTATTTACCAGTCACACACACCATTCTGTTTGACTGTTTTGGGATGAAGTAAAGAAAAGGTTTTGGAAAGAGACTGAGAAAGTTGTCAGTGTAGGGGAATAGAATTTATATCCCTTATCCTGTACAACTTTTTATTTGATATGGTCTTATCTTATCTTAGCCAGAAAGAATGATTTCACAGTTTCTGATATGGGAACTTCGAGTGGAATTTTCATAACTTTACACCAAAGTACTTTGCATTTAACTCTATAGAGTATATTCTAGATGTTAATAGTTATTATTTGTGTTAAAAATATTTTTGTAACACATTTTCATATGAGACAAGGCTAGTTGTATAAGTAAGTAGGTGAGCCAAAGAAAATGCCAGAGGTAATATCTTCTGGAAGGAGTCTGTGATTGTGTAGTGAAAAGGGAAATGTAGGTATGTGAAGTGTGTTTCTGTGGGTAATGTTTGGGACTGATTGTCATGGAATTTGTACTACCATATGAAAATGTAATGTAATAGCCACATCTAAAGCTTGTATAGGAATTGAGATGTGTGCAGTAATGTGTAAATACATTAAACAATGTACCTGTGAGTAGTGGTTACGTCCATATCTGTTCAGTTTGGTTGCTGTAGTGTATTCAAATTGTCTGTTAGTATAGTTGGGTACACCAGGCATAGGATGTTCAAATCATCTTCATTTTGTACAGGAGTACATGGAAAAATACTGTAGTGTGTTCCTCACAAAAGAATGTCTCAGTTGCAAACTGCTGGTTTTCAAGCTACAAGTCATCTGCCCAGGTGTTTGTTTTCTGCTGTAAAAACAAAATTTATTGGGATGTCATTACCTATAGTTTTTGCCATGTGGCAGCATTATGTCCCTTTTTGAGTGCACACTGCTGCAGTCAGTGCAGAGTTGTAAGACACCAAATATCAAATGTTTCAGTACCTGCACATTTCTTTGGACGATGAATACTTCATTTGCTGTGCATACATGTTCATACTGACACTAAATCAGGTCACATACCTCCCCACAATAATTACTGAGAACACGGTTATATTAGTCTGGATTTACAATTATAATTCCACTTCAAGTAGACTTAAACAGTAAATTAGGACATGAAGTTGCAAGTAGAAAATTATAATTCGTGTGTGCATCACATTAAGGTGCTTAATTCAAACAGTTGTACTTGAATAACTTACGTGCACAAATCCTAACATTGTATTCTTAATTCCAACATTCCATTTTTTTAATGCAATGGTGACAAGTTTGCTCATGGATATGAATTAATGAAACAAATTTATATATGTGTTGTAAAATTTGTGTGAGGGTAATTACTTTGTGTAAAGTGGTCCACAATCTTTGTAAATGCTTGTAATATGAAGAGGAAACATTGCCATGTTAGAAATATTTGCTTCTGAGCGACACAAAATGTGTGTTGCATGCTTTTGGCAATCATGTTTTGACACTTTCTGTATGTCATAGTTCCAGGTGTTTCAAAGATATGCTTTACAGTAGTTGGCAATGCAGTGTCACAGCTGTCTATTTTTCATAACCATGTACTTGTGGTAAATGCAGTCATTTTCTCAGTGTGTCATTAATGCTTAATTAAAAATAAATCAATGGAAAAAAATCTTACATCTTTCATTGTGTTTATTTATTTATTTTTTAATCCCCTTAATTATTCCCAGGAGAATAAAGGAGGACGACAAATTGATACTCTCTCTTGTTCATTGCAAGTGGCATTTAATTTCATAAGACAGAGCAATTTGATAGATTTGAACATTACACCAGTATTGACAAATCTTATGTGCCTAAATAAACATCAAGAAATTACTGTTGCTATTCAATGAGAATTTAGATCGCACCTTCCTTGTGCAACATTAATGCTAGAACTCCTGTGAATGTGACACAGCAGGAAGGTCATTTTGACTCAACATCAAAAAATTTTTTATATATAAGTGTAGGTCATCACTGATGACATAAGTGTAATTTTTGAAAAATAAATACAACACTACATCCTAAAAGATCTGGAGCTTTTAGTGAAGAAGCACCAGCTACAGGGAAATTATCTAATCATATAAGCAGCTACAGATATTGGCACACTGCTAATAAGACAAGGTGTGTAAACCAACAAGAGGGGGCTGTGAATATATGAACACTGCAACTGACCTACACCTTCTGATTCGCAAATCAGGAGTATACAAAATGTTTATACATAAGAACAAAAAGAAAACCTGGTTTAACATGCTGACTGCCACAAGGCCACCAGCAACAAAGACTCATGCCTGATGACATGTGCCCACCAGTAGCCACAGTAGAGCCCAGTGCCACGTACTATGGCACCCTGGCATAGTGGCTTTGCACAACTGCATGGACTACTCTAGCATGCCACCCTCCCCAATCCAAATTCTCATTCGCATTGCACAGGCCCTCCAGCTATGCTGGAATTTGGATTGAGGAGGGAAGTGTATTAGGTTAGTCGGTGCAGTTGTTGGTCCAAGAATCAGTTTCGTACATTGTTTGTACATGTGATATCGGACAGTGGTAAATCTAGTTAGTTTACAATACAGTAGTCATTTTGACTACATTGTTGACATAATAAAAATGCATAATAATGTAGGTTGGTGTACTACATTGCTTCTACATGTGATAATAGCAGTTATTAAGTGAGATGACATGATAAGCACAATGTAAACTATATTATGAATTGACAATTTGGTAAATGAGGTTTACTTATTATGATGTTCCATAAACTCAGACAAAGAATAGAAGCAGTGGTCAAGCAAGAACTGTTTTAACTTTATTTTAAATGCATTTAATGTTGGTATGCATTTTAGGTAAGAAGGCATATGCTTATATAACATAGCTCCAGAATGATACACTCCTCTTTTGCATTAGTTTGTATTTACTGTGTTCCTGTGTAGGTGTATCTTCTGTCTAGTTTCACATGTGTGTATATCATAGTTGTGTTTGAAGAGATTTCCCTTTTTTAAGATGCTCCCTTTTGTGAAAATTAGTATTTCGTATATATACAAGCAAGGCAGTGGCAATATTTTCAGTTTTAAAATGGGGTCTACAGGAATGCTTACATAAACTTTTTTTATCATCCTGGTAGTCTTTTTCTGTATTTTAAATGTTTTTGTAGTATTTGTGGAATTCCCTCAAAAAATTATTCCGTACATAAGTAGCGACTGTATACTGCAATGATACATTGTCAGCACTGATGAGCAGCTTATATTTTGAGTTAGGATCCTAACAGCATATGCTAGTGAATTCAGTCTCTTATTTAAATTGTTTAGGTGTACCTTCCACTTCAGATCTGCCTGAACATGTACACCCAGAAATTTTGTATGACTGATCTTCAACACATTTTTTCCTTCGATAGTGGGTTTGCAGGATGGAGGTTTTGTGTGGTATGAAAGTTAACTGCCACAGTTTTTTCATAATTTATGATGAACCTATTGGTCTTGAACCAATGTGTTAAGGTACGCATAACTGATATCCTGCACCCTCCAGCAGATTTTTCTCATTCTGTGATTTAATTACAATATTAGTGTCATCAGCAAACAGTACAGTGATTCCATCATGTATTTTACTAGCCAAGTCATTTACATACAGCATAAATAGCACAGGTCCTATAACTGACCCTTGTGGAACTCTATGCTTGATTTTCTGCTCATCGCTGTAAAAACTAGAAATTATTTGTGTTTCACTATCTTTGTGTTTTATTTCTGTAATCTGCTGGCGATTACTGAGGTATGACTGGGTCCACTTTTCAGACTGGCCTCTAATTCCATAATTACTTAATTTACCCACGAGAATGCCATAATCAATTACATTTAAGGCTTTACTTAGATCCAGAAATATCCCAGATACAATGAACCATGATTTATTTTCAAAGAATATTCTTAAGAACTTATTTTATTTACTAGCGATTCATCAAGAACATTAACACATTTAATCACACTACATAAGCATGGAAGTAGTTGCCAGGGAGTAACTGATGAAATCATAACCAAATTCCTTTTAACAAATGGGAATTTTATTCACTTTAATAGTGCCTAAAAGAATGTTTTAAAAGCAACAGATTTAAAATTATAATCAGAAAGCACCCTCTAAATATCAAAGTTACAATTTATTCAGTGGCAGAAAGAAACAAGTTTTGACTGTATGAGCTTTCGGGCAGAGAACCTTGCCGCTCCCTTTTGACACAGTCATAGTTACAACCGCTCACAACAGCTTCTGAGAGACTACACAGGTGCAAATCTGCAACACACCAGATAACTTTAAACTAAGAGTTTTAACAATTTACTCGAGCACACAAACTATGCACCCCCCACACGGGAGGGATGGAAATGGTACAAAACACCAACAATTAAAATATTAACCTTGCCACCGAAGGTGCAACTTGATTTTAACTTCTAAGAAAAGTCTAACGTGAAAGGGTGGCAACTTTAAATACTAAAAATAAAAGCCCATGAAATGTAATCTTATATAAAATTCTACAAGGTTGGCCAAACAATAGTTAAGATGCTCTACAGTACACAGATACTGCCTCTCAAGATCATAGGCAATAATATCAAGGTTTCCAAAGATCAAAACATATTTCAGGTATTAGGCCGTTACACTCCAAGCAATAAATTCATTAACACACCAAATTCGACAAACATGACAGAGGCAGCTACTAACGTACGGTAGATTGATAGGGAGATTACCGAACCGCAGGTTGCTCTAACCCGCCCCTACTCCACAAGGGAAAAACGGACCACCCAATTTATAAACAACCACCTTCCCACGGGTGGGCAAACGGAGAAGAATGGTGGGATGACCCCAAAGCAAAACGGCTGGTGATCTCACCAAGAAAACAAGTAGAATTTAACAAGAGTAAATCAAACAACATATCACCAATCACTTAACTTCTAATAAACTGT
This sequence comes from Schistocerca serialis cubense, assembly GCF_023864345.2. Classification (NCBI taxonomy): domain Eukaryota; kingdom Metazoa; phylum Arthropoda; class Insecta; order Orthoptera; family Acrididae; genus Schistocerca; species Schistocerca serialis. Next base: position 16,707,168 of record NC_064649.1, read on the forward strand.
GATTTCTTGAGGAGACCTGGCACAGCCACCCCCAAATCGCTCTCCCGAACCGTCCGCTGCCAGCCACTTCAACGGACGCAGGAAGGCGCACCAATCTCCCGTCTCACGGTGTCGCAGCATGCACAGAGACTGATGTCGTGGGTTGACTCCTGTTGCTCTCGTGTCGACCGCGAAGTCACTAACCCTCTCTATACGCCGCGGCCCACTGGACTCACATGGTGACCTCACATGCGCCGACGCTCAAGACGGACAAGTCATCCTGTGTCTCAGTGTGCGACCGACCAACCGATCGATCCAACCACCAATGACCATTGCCTGAGCAAACTCGGGCAGACTGGCGGCCTAATGCGCAGACTCAGATGCAGGAACTAAGCCCCAACCAGGCAACCTCTCGCTGAGTTCTCTTACTGGTGGAGTGGAAAGACTCTCATTTTGCCAGCTTTAAAGGTTGATCTGAATGACAGATGTACAAGCACTCCAAACAACAGACAGACACTAACAGCCTAACAAATGCAGACGAGCGACAGACTAGCAAGCTGGGGACGAGAGACTGACTGACTGGTGAGCTCATAGCGCCCCTTAAATGCACGTGAACAGGCAACCTTTCCCACCAGAGGGAGACACCAAAGCTGCGATTGCCACAGCGGCACCACTGCCAGAAACGGAGGGCGACTGCTTCCCACTACGCGCTGCGGCGCGCTCTTCAAAACAGCAATTTGTACCACAGCTCATAAATGATGTTTATCATCCACTGCTTTTAATACTTCACTTAAGAAGGCAAAAATTGCTGACTGAGTTGACTTTCCAGCTCTGAACCCATGTTGGGAGTCACTTATCAGCCTCTCTTTATATAAGAAAATTGTTAATCTTCTAAGGAACATTTTTTCCATAATTTTGCTGAATTCTGACAAAACTGAAACTGGTCTATAATTAGCAATATCACTTTTTGCACCCTTCTTATTAAAAGGTGTTACTTTTGCAGTTTTAGATTATTTGGAAATACACCACTCTCAAAAGGTGAATTTACTATGTCTGTTAGTGGTTCCACAATAAATGTTGCACTAGCTTTGATAATAGCATATGGTATCTCATCAACACCCACTGAATATTTATTAGGTAATTCTGTTAGGATTCTTGACAGCTCCTCAGGTGTTGCTGGATACAGGAATAATGTGTTTGAATGAATTTTGTGGTCTGAGTGACTGGTTGGCTGTTTGTCATGGTGTGTATTTATTAACTGCTGTGTTATATTTAAGAAATAATTGTTGAAATCACTAGCAACATATTTGGGGTAAGTTAGTTTATTTTTATTCATAATCAGCTCTATATTACTGTTATTAACTGGTCTGGTACCCATTTCTTTTATTATAATTTGCCAAGTTGCTTTAGTTTTATTCGTGGAATCTCACAATATTTTGCCACTTTCTAGTTTTTTTGCTTTTGAAATAATTCGTGTTAGTATTCTTTTGTATCTTTGAAATATGCAATAACGTCAGGACTGGTATTATGCTTGGAGTACTCATACAATCTCCTTTTATTTTCACATGATGAACCTTATCCCTTTTGTAATCCACTTGTTTGTTTTTTGAGTAGAGTTCAACATAGTTATTTTCTTGGGAAAAGCCATTTCAAAAAAATGTGTGAATGTAGCCATAAACTTATCATATTTCTCATTGGCCTCATTACAGTCACATACATCTTCCCAAATTTTACCCACTAGGAGAGAACAAAAATATTCCAAATTTTTTATACTGAAATTTCTTACAGTGTGTTGTATTCGACTGGGAATTTGGTGTCCTGAAACATTCATTGCAAGAATTTGAGCATAGTGATTGCTAAAATCCACGTTTACAACTTGTATGTTATAGACATATTTGCACGTATTTATCAAGATCTGATCAATAACAGATGCAGAGGTAGGTGTTTCACGAGTTGGTTTGGTTACCGATGGACTCATGTTGAACGATTGTAGGAAATTTATAATATCATCTCTGAATTTCTTGGATTTCGAGAAATCAATATTAAAGTCACCACATTTTTCTTGGGAGAGTGAATTTCTTCCAAGAGATCCTCCATGTGATTGTAAAACACTTTTTTGTCTCCATCTGGTGACCTGTATACACAAAGAATAACTTTATTTTGCCCTGCTAGTTCAGCAATAGAGAGTTCTATATGTTTTTCACAGGACAGTTTATGGTATTTAGTTACACTAATGAGTTCAATATTTCCTTTAACATATATACAAGTACACCATGACTCAATGTTTTCCTACAAAACATGCTTGCAAGTTTGAAATGAGGAAGGTATGTTTGTTCTAATATATCTTGTTTGAACCAGTGTTCTGTAAAGCATAGTTCAGAAATACCATTTAGATCATTTAATATTATTTCTATTTCATTTAGTTTATTCAGGAACAACTGAACATTTTGACGGAGTAATTTAAAATAGGGACAGGGAGGGAATCATTTCTTGCTTGACCACTTACCTCACTATTTGAGCTAGTGTACTTAGTGGTAAAAATTCCTCATGTTTTCCACAGATGGTATCATGGTTGTGCAAAGCCGCCGTGCCAGGGTGGCGTAGAGTTAAGCACATATGCCTAGTGAGCACGAGACCTGGATTCAAATCTTGGCCTCGGGACAAATTTTAATTTGTCGCTTCGTACTGCATATACACATCACAGATGTTTCACACTTGAAGAGACCTATGGAGCCATATAGTTTCATTTAATTAAAGCACCTACATCTGGGATTCAGGTAGGATTGCCATTTTGTAAGATGCTGTGGTGCTATTTCAATACAGGTTGGAGAGCCTCTGCAATGCTGTTTGAGTTTGGGGGAATACCAAGTGGGCTAAGGCGTGAATGGGAATTTGGAGTGAGGAGGGAGGCATGCTAGGGTAGTCCGTGGAGTTGCACAAAGCCACTGTGCCAGGGTGGCGTAGGAGTGAGCACATCTGCAGGAGACTCATGTTTGAATCCCGGTCTTGGTTCCAATTTTCATTCGTTGCTTCAGTCCACATACATACGTCATTACTATAGTAGAATATAGGGGCCACTTAAATTTAAATGCGTGAAAACAACTTTTAATAGAAGAGGAGGAGAAATGAAATTAGACACGTTGTGGCCCTCAATGTCAAATAAAGAAAGCAACGCCACCTCTTTCCTATTACAAACCCATAATAAATTATGGCGAGTCTCCGCGATCTTTACGTGCCTGTTACAAAAGGCCGAATGCACATATGCAGACAATTCGCCAATGTTCACAACTTTTCGCTTGTATCTGAAGAAGCATTTACACTGTGTGGAATAAGGGAACACTGTGTTATTCTTTTTGGTGCTAATAATCAGTGCACAGGATACAACACTATGTAGTTCGTTCCACAATACGAAACCTTGATATTCAGAGAGGATTATTCTGCATGGCGGATGCATTGTAAGAAAAATGGTGTAGGAAATGAAGAGGCTGAAAGTGAAGAAGATATTGTAGTCCTACTGAATAAAATGGATAAAGTTATGGGGGAAGAATATAATATGAGAACTAAAAAAGCAAAAACATTTGAGAAAAACATTATGATCCCCATTCCAAAGAAGGCAAATGCTACAATATGTGAAAATTATAGGACATTCAGCCTAGTTACTCACACCTCTAAAATTGTAACCTCAATTATCCTAAAACGCATAGAACAAAAAGTCGAAGCTACACTCTCCGAAGACCAGTTTCGATTCCGGAAAGATAGAGGAACCAGAGAAGCAATATTTGCTCTAAAACTAATAATAGAGAAACGACTAGATAAGAACCTGACAACATACATAGCTTTCGTAGATGTAGAGAAAGCCTTTGATAATGTTAAATGGAATAAGATGTTTGAGGCACTCAAAAAAGTAGGAATAGACTATAAAGATAGAAAAATTATATGGAACCTGTACAAAAATGAGACAGCAGTTATCCATGGACGGACAAAACAAGAAGAGGTGCAGATACGGAAAGGTGTCCGACAAGGTTGCGCACTGTCCTCTGTTATCTTTAACCTATACATTGAAGAGGCGCTGAAAAAAGTAAGGGAAATTTCACAGACAGGTGTAGTAATTCATGGCCAACGAATAGATATGATAAGATATGCTGATGATAAGGCTGTCCTGGTTGAAAATGAAGAAGATCTTGTAGTCCTACTGAACAGAATGGATTAAGTTATGGAGGAAGAATATAATATGAGAATTAATAAAGCAAAAACAAAAGTAATGGCATGTGACAAAAAAGATCAAGTGAAAGTCCAAGTTCATGTAGGCAATGAACTGCTTGAACAAGTTGATAAATTTACATATCTGGGCAGTAATATTACCAGGGATGGAAGGAGCAAGGCAGAAGTGAGAAGTAGAATTGCTCAAGCAAAGGCTGCTTTTAACAAGAAAAACATCTTAACATCTAAGAGCATCAGCCTTGAAATCAGGAAAAGATTTTTGAAATCATGTGTGTGGAGTGTGGCATGCTATGGGTGTGAGGAAGACAGAGGAAAACCAGAAGGAAATTCTTTTGAAATGTGGTGCTATAGATGCATGCTCAAAATAAAATGTATCGGCAAGGTCACAACTGAATTGGTTCTGGAAAGAGCAGGTGAGAAGAGAAGCTTCTGGAGTTTCATTGTTAAAAGAAGAGTGCAATTTACAGGCCGTCTATTAAGACATAAAGGACTCCTGAACACAATCATAGAGAGATATGTCGAGGAAAAAAGACCAAGAGGAAGACCACGGCTGAGGTACATGGATCAAATCGTGAAAGGTGTGGGATGTAACACCTATAAAGATATGAAGAGAAAAGCTGAAAGACGCACAGAATGGAGACAAGCTGCCATTGTAGCTGTTGCAAACCAATCCTTGGATTGACCACTACAGAAGAAGAAGAAGATGAAATGTCTGTAGGTAGTGCACTTAACACTGAATTGCAGCCCCACCTTTCCTTAGTGTTATTCCAAAACTTTGCTTGCATGTCAGCTGATTCTTTTCATTGGCCTCTCACTACAATTGAGGAGGAAATTTAAAAGCAGAACACTAATTACCAACATAACTTAAAGAAAGGCTTTGATATACACTATAATCCACTTAAATCAGTAGACCAGAGTTCTTGCTGACAAATTACTTTGTCATCACACTTGGTTACATAATGTATGATGTCCATGAGATGTTATAAAAGGTGTGTCCAGACTTCAGACAAGAGGCTGCGTAAAATATCCATCCGAAGTGCATATTCTCTTCTTCACCTTTGTTCATTTCAGGTTTTCACGGAATCTTCCATCTGGCATATTGCTTGGAGCTGCAGTTGGTGACTGAAGTGTGTCTGCACTTGCCCTGACATCACAACGCCAGCATGCCCCCAACACTGCCTGTAGCCCAACAAACACCTCAAACATAAGGTGTACAAAACCAAGCCAAGACAAATGTCATGTTCATTAAATTAAAAAAAAAAAGTTTACAAAATGTCTCACCAATTATTTACCACTACAAGAGCAACACTCTAACCTAATATGTTCACTCATTCATACCCGACATGGAGGGAGCAGAAATTTTAGTATGATGGGTCACACGCATTTTGAAGATTCTGTAATCTCAACATTTTGGCACCCTTTCAGTACAAAGAAGGTACTGTCAGTAAAACATATTACATATGGTCTGCTTGATAAAATCTGCTAGAAAGTTTGTTAGAGGGCCGATACTGTGGTTCTGGGCAAACCATTCTTACTGATCATCAGAAATCTCGTTCAACATAGCAGTGATGAGTCAGCCATCTAATAACAGACACCAAGATTTCAGGTAAAGTTAGTGTGCTTTCTGTTTTTAATAAAAAGAAATTTAAAGCTTATGTTTAGTCACTCCTTTCCTGCCTGATGGAAGCATGTAATGAATTTATTGGCTTCCTCACATGCCCGTTTGGATCTTTGGTGAGTTCCACAGCAATTTTCTACCAAACTTATTCCTTTTCCTTCAGCATTTGTGCTGTAAATATCGTGAATCCTAGAAGCACCTCTATCTATATTCTTCCATTAGCAACATTTCATTCTCTTCAAACCAATCCACTGCTCATCCAACTGGTGCCAACAACAGAAGCAGACAAGACAGCAGATGAGATCTGTCTGCACTGCTAGTGCTGAGAGAAGACACAAATGAATGTAAATGTGAACTAAACACAACCAAATGCCGTTAGCTGACATGCACCCAGCATTTACACAAGAGAGAATTCTCGTTCACTGTTGCATATTTACTTCAGTGCAAAGGGGGCTTTAGGCAGCCATGTCATGACCTGACCATTGTGTGGAGATGTCCGGTGAGGAACCACTCGAGTGCAAGGTTGCAAGTTCAGTCTTTAGTAAGGCTCATTTGTAAGTACTGTATTAACAATTATGACAGGAAAAATATTAGCTATTAATGATTAACCATGTGCATCAGGAGGGAACAGAAAATGGGTGTCCAGAAGGTGCAGAGATAAACCTTTTATGGTATGTACATAACAACATTATGAGGAGGAAAGTTGCTACCACACTATGGTTTCAGTTGTCTGAGACTGCAGTCGTGTGTGTGAGTTGCATTTGCGTGTGTCTATTGTTTAAGAATCCTTAATGGCCGAAAGCAATAATTGTGAGAGTCTTTTTGTTGTGCCTATCTCTGACTCAGCATCTCCGCTATATGGTGAGTAGCAACTTTCCTTCTCATAATACTGTTACATTGCATCCTGGATTTTCCATTGTATGGTATGCCTGCGTAACGCTTCACAAAATGGACACTGTCAAGAATTGAGAAACTTTCAAAACAGACCAGTAACTTGCACCATAAACACCAAATGAAAAATGGCATGCTACAGTGATTACAAAGGTACACACTATCAAAATAAAAGGCAAACTGGTTTGGGGTTACAAACTTTGCAGGACATTCAGCTAGGTACCCACTCTTAAAGAATGCATAAAGCACCCATATTGATGTAACAGGATGATGAGAACTGATGGAATGTGATGGCTTGCAACTGAATGCGAAAGTCTGCCATGGAGCTTATCATGAAAGTGGCTATACTTTAAGGGATAGCTGCAGACAGTATGATAACGTTTTCTATAAGCACGAAAAAACAAACATCTTGAGACTGAATTCGTCCAGCAGTCCCAGGTGGATGAACTGCAATGTCATATGCTTTTCAGAAGGGATAGTTTGTTCCAAAGGAATATGATATTTTATATGCAGACCAGAAATCAAGCAAGTTAGTTTGACCAACTATTGGCTAAAAACAGTACTCACACCATCACTGTAGATCTCTTATACTCTTGCTGGTTGTGAGAAATATTCTCTAAGTCTTTGGAAGACCACGCACACAAAAAAAAGAATCATAGGAGCCAGAGCACCTGTAACTTCTCACAGCACAATAAATAATTTTCCAGTCAATTTACCATCCAGATTAATAATCGGCATATGTATAAGAGGCATTGATGTAAGCTGATCTTGATACAACTCTCTTGGTATCTCTGACTTCCAGGGTTCCTTTTGTATGTGTTTCCTCTTCAAATCCTGATTGGTCAGAGATGAAAACAAATTCCTTACTGAACGATGGGATAAGTTTGCTTATCTCATCTATAAATTTTCGGACCAATTCTGCAGTTTGAGGTGCATTGTCAAGTTGACACTTTGTTTGAAATTTCATTTTCTTACGTCTTCCAGTTTTGTAGCACAGTTTAAAGTTATGCAACCATCTGCTGCTTCCCTTGAAATCACTATAAACTACATCGAGCACAATTTTCTGTAAATACAGTAGTAGGTCACAATAATGCAGATCCTGTAAATTGCATCGAGCATCCTTGAAACGCACAAACACCAGTTTTTGTAAGAAGTGCACCTTGTCTTCCCACGAATATTCATATTTTTCTCTTATACACCACACTGTCGTATTGCTGCAGACTTATTTGAAATCTGCTCATAACTGGTTTTTACTATGTAGCGGGTGATCTTCCATGTACATGATTATGTTTAGTACTCACTCCTTGGACAATTGTCCTTTATTGCATTTCATTGGAGATGACATTTGTGGCTCCTGTCCAACAAAGATGATGAACTACATGCCTCGGCACACGTTTCAGTATCATTTTCACTTGTTAAGCGTGTATTGTCGTCATTGTACTCTTGATGTAGATTGTCCACACAGTCAAGTGTATACAACATGAGACATTTTGTGCGCCCTAAAACACTAATAATCATCATCATCATGAGACATTCCATTGCTCATCTTGCAGACACCCTAATATTTCATCTGCCATTTCTTTCTCACTCTGCAAAATTCCTTGGGTTCCTTTCTGATGAAGTGTCAAGTCCAGCAACTGTTGTTGTAGATATAATGCAACATTTGGCTTGTTTATCACTGCCATCGCCATCGATCTGCTTCGTATCAACACCAGTAGCACAGCTGTAAGTTACTTGTCCACTCAGCAGTTCTACTACGTTCTGTAACCTCATGCTGTGTCTACCATTGGATACCTCAGTCCCACCCCTGTTGCCATTAGCAACCAATACTGTTGTCGCGCAGTAGACATTACATGAACTGTCGAAAGCCGTGAACACCACTGGCCTTTCGCAACCTCACACTCAAGGGGTTGCTTGTGAGAATATCTCCAGTACTAGAAGATGAAACGTTGGGTTCAGAAATCGCCTCGGACCACAACCTAAAGCTGGATAAGACAAAATTAACCACATAAATTGTGATATAAACAATCCTAGTTCAGTATGACCTTCAGTTAATATATATCAAAGGAAAATACAATAAAAGGAACTAATAAATTATGAGATAATTGTTGGCGGATACTTCCCTACATGAGGTGCAATGAATAGTACTGCCAACAATAACTATAAAAGTGATGACACTGTCCTAGTCTTCAGAACTAATTGTCCCATCATGAGGAGGAAATAGGGGGAAGTACTCCAACAAGAAAGAGGCCATGTGTGTTACTAAACCTGAAGGACTTCTGTAATCAGGGATGAGCACAGCAAACAGTTGTGTATCAATCTGTATTATACTGCAGATCTAGTTAGATTTCAGCTACAGTATAGCCAATATAAATGCTTTTAGGGAGAGTTATACAGACCTAGAAAGCTTGCCTATGCATGATGTTAAAATTACCTTAACCTTAACTGAGTTATCAACAGCTTAAGGTCATTTTAACATGTGCATTTACAAGCTGTCTGGGTCTATACAACCTGCCACTAAATACACTGATGATGGCTATACTTTAGGTGAAATCTAGTTAGCTCTGCAATAACAGTAAAGAATGGTACATGACTGCTGTGTTTATCCCTGACAATAATCATTTCACGTTCCCTGAGCACAAGGGAATCCAGTCCACTGAAGGACTTTGACTGGTAGCTTAGTCTACTTTAAAAAACAATCTCCTCTAAGTGGTGAGTATAAATCTACCCTAATTCATATAGTTCAAGTTTAAATTGTCGTACGGTTGTAAAATACAGAAACTGAATTATAAACGTCTACTCACATCTGAAATCTTTGGCCCAGTACAAACCCAACTACTCACCACAAACATATCTACGGTCAGAGGAAAAACCAGTAAGTCACTTCTTTTATTCGAGTTACTAGTACAGTTAAATTCAAATCGATCATACACATCTGTTGAGAGGCTAAAAGTGGAAAAAAATGTGAGTCCAGAGATACCAGCATCAAAAAATTTACTGGATAAAAATGTTGTATTATGGAATGCAAAGGCATTCACGGAATCACCTGAAGATTTCAAGGAAGTGCTCGAAGCATTTAGATGCAACCCACCCATTTCACTGTGGTCAACATTAATCAAGAAATAGTAGACTGGAAAACACTGTACTCTAAGTACACTGCAAAATGCCCCTTTAAAACACAGCCTATTAAGATAATGTCATCTGATTCTGGACACTGCCATGTGCGAAATATTAAATTATTTATTATAGGTGAATGCAAATTGGCATCACAAGGACACCACATCAATGGATGAGTTGTTTGACCTGCCCATACCTACTTATTGTGGTATGTTTAATTTCAGTATTCCTTACTTGTCCAATGCACAACAGCTTTGCAGTTACCTTCTGTGTGCTGTAAAGTAACTCAAACAATTCTGATTTGCAGACTAAAATATAAAGATTTCCATATCCTGATGTTTTGCTGTTCTGGCGCTGTGAACTTTTTCAGCCAGCTGTCACAGAGCTAAAAACACGGTTCAGTTATATTAATGTGACCACCACCAATATTTGATGCCAACATGAAATAACCACTCACAGATGGCAGGTGGTAGCAGTAGCAGTGGAGGTGGAAAACGGTGCCATCATTGTCACAAAGTGGAAACTCGGCAATTTATCTGATATCCAAAAGTGCATATTATTGGCTTTTGGGCCAATGGTGGAAGCACATCCAAACAGTTAAATTTGTAAACTGTTTGCATGCTGCTGTGGTTAAAGTATTTTGTGCATGGCAAAATGGGGATATCCAAACCTGGTACAGAGGCAACTGTGGAGCGCAGGTGTGATGTACAAGTGCAACTGATTGCCCAGATGAACCAACAAGGACGTGGAGCCAAACCGACTCCAGTGCTGTGGCAAGCTTTGCTGGGTCTCTAGGTTGAGGATTCATGGCACAAACAGCCCAACTGAGGTGGTCCCACAGATTCCCTGATTGGGTTTTCATCAAGGGAGTTTAGTGGTTGGGAGAGTAAGGAAAACTCATGCTGGTGCTCTTCAAACCACACACGTATACTGCAAGCTGTACGACATAATTCATTATCCTGCTGGTAAATGCCATCATGCCAAGGAAAACAAACAGCACATAGGAGTGGACGGAGCCCTCAAGGATAGGTGCATACTTGTGTAGATCCACTGTGCCTTCCAGAATGATGACATCACCCATGGAATGTCATAAAAACATTTCCCAGACCATAACACTTCCTCCTCTGGCCTAGACCCTTCCGACGATTGTTGAATGGTGTTTACTTTCAGATGCTTCACGCCAATGGCCATTGTCTGACAGAGCATAAAATGTGGTTAATCTGAAAAAGTCACCTGTTGGAACTCTGTGGACATCCAGAGGCGGTATTGGTGTGCAATTTCCAGCGTTTGTCACCATGGGTGATGGCAAAGGAGGGGGGTGGGGGGGGGGGTGTCCTATGGGGGCTACAGAAACCCCCCCCCCCCCCCAGTTGAGTAACATATTACACTGGATAAAATGAATTAAGAAATCAGTGAATATATTACTTCAACAGATTCAGAAGGAGAACTGAAACTACAGAAGAAAAAGTGGGTTGATGAAAGTAAAAGATCTGAAACAGCAACTGAAGATTTAAAGAACTGTGACAAGCAGTTTTCCCAAACGTATATGTTTTACTTCATATATCTGGGACTATTCCTGTCACCACAAGCACTCCCGAACAAGAAGAATGAAGACATATTTGATAGTACAATGAGGCAGGTGAGACTAAATGGATTTTCCCTTGCAAATATCCATAAAGAAAGAGATATAGACAATGAAAATATCATTGACATATTCAATAAAATGAAACAGAGACGAATGAGCACTACAAATTGGGCAGAAGACGGAAATAACCAGTGAATTTCATACAATTTTTTTTATATTCATGTTAAGTTCAAGTTTTTACATTCATGTCATCATCTGTATCCAGAAAATTAATAAAAACTTATTTGTTATAAGTTGACCTTTCTCGTGGTTTATGTAATTTATAAAATCTCTCATGTTAAAATAAGTTTTTTTTTTACACTGAACTCCGAAACAGTTACCAAAAACTACTTTGTGAAACACAAAATTTTACCAATTTGTCGGTGGAGGACTCTCCTTTTGTTAAGCGATATTCCATTCCTCCAAACCCCCTCCCCCCTCCAATTGACTGACTTCTAGAATCGCCTCTGTTTGCCGCTAATGAACAGCATGAGTGCATGAACTAGGAGTCTGCTGCAGAGGTCCATTAACAGAAACATCTGCTGAATGGTCATTGAGAAGATGCTGTTGGTAGTCCCTTCAGCCTTTTGACAGGTTGTCACACTGATGTGACTGGACAGTGTATATGTGATGTAAATACTATTAATGTATTATCACAACCATAATTTCACTTGGTCATGATTATCATGGAATTACTGCATCTGCTTTTCTCAACTTACCTATTTCTTCCCCATTACAGAGTGAAATTTGGCTGCAGTTGGAAAAATTACTACTTTCTAGCAATGCACTGGACACCAATAATGCTATTTCCACATTTGATGTAAGCAAAATGTCTAATTTATGAAAAAAAATTGTATGTACTTATGTATTGATGTAATCACAATTAAAACATTGTTTTTGTTGTGGTCTTCAGTCCAAAGAATGGTTTGATGCTGCTCTCCACACTACTCTGTTCTGTGCAATCCTCTTCACCTCAAAATAACTGTTAAAACTCACATCCTTCTGAATCTGGTAACTGTATTCATCTCTTGGTCTTCCTATACAATACTTACCTTCCACAATTCCTTCTGATACTAAATTGGTGATCCCTAAATGTCTGAAAATGTGTCCTATCAACTGATTCCTTATTCTAGTTAGGTGGTGCCACAAATTTCTTTTCTCTCCAGTACTACTCAGTGCCACCTCTACATAATCTGCCTACCTAATCTTCAGCATTGTTCTGTAGCACCATATTTCAAAAGCTTCTATTCTCTTCTTGTCTGAATTGTTAAACATCCACTTTCCCTTCCATATGTGGCTACACACCATACGAATACTTTCAGAAAAGACTAGGCACTTCCATCAGTATCCCACCTTAACAAATTTCTCTACTTTGGAAACACTTTCCTTGCCACTGCCTGTCTACATTTTAAATCCCTGTAGTTTGACCATCATCAGCTACTTTACTGCACAAATAACAAAAATTGTCTACCACTCTCATTTCCTAACCTAATTTCCCTCAGCATTACATGATTTAATTAGACTACATTCTATTATCGTTTTGCTTTTGTTGATGCTCATCTTATATCCTCCTTTCAAGACACTGTCCATTCCATTCAACTGCCGCTCTAAGCTCTTTTCTGTCTCTGAAAGAATCTCAATGTCATTGGCAAACCTCAAAGTTTTTATTTGTTCTCTTTGTACTTCAATTCCTACTTCAAATTTTTCTTTGGTTTCCTTTACTGCTTGCTCATCGCACAGATTGAATAAGATTGGGAATATGCTACAACCCTGTTTCACTCCCTTCTCCACCACTGCTTCCTTTTCATGCCCCTTGACTCATAACTGCCATCTGATTTCTAACTGAAACAGGGCATAGAGCAGTATCTGGTATATAATCAAGAAATGAGAAGACCAGAACAGCATTATGTTTCTTCAGCAGTACAATTAAGGAACAAACATCAGAAAACCTAATGGGAAGGAATAAGATTTACACCTGTAAGAAAGCTTGGTCCTAGCTTTCTCAGTCTGGCCATCTGATCTGTCATAGTGAAAAAATTGAGGAAATTCATTTTACAGAACACTTGTAAAATATACTCACATAAAGCAGAGAGCCTGTCTCATACAAGACACTGAATTAGTGTTAGTAATACATACAGTCTGGTTAGTACAGACAGAAAACATTGTTTCTGTGAAATTTTGTGCAGAGGAATTGAATCACCCTCTTGCCTAGAAACATCAGTATTACAGGGGCGATTCTGAAAGTAACTTTTATCTGCATCCTGCACAGGAAGGAGGAAATGAAGTAAAATCTACTGTTGCTATGTACCAGTAGCCGACAAGTCTTGTGTGACAAAGGTTTTGAATGACCACTGCAGTCTAACTGAATAGTGCACAATGTTTTGTTTACTGTGGGCAAGAAAGAAAAGTCCACTAACATTCTGCATGAAACTGAACATTTTATGGGGAAAACATTGAGCAAGTGCTGTCAAACAGTGATGTGACCCCTGCACTGGGAGTGATTTGCTCGGTTGGGCAACGGGTCTTCACAAATCTGGGCAAGAAACGCATGAAACATTTAAGAGAAAAATAAACAACTTTGATTTTGCTGTCATCAATTTTTCTGACTATCTGTGAAAGGTATTGCATGATGTGGTATGCTAATCTATCAGTTATAACACATTCTGCTCTAGGTGGATGCCCAAATTACTTACTAACAATTATAATTCTCATTTACCTGCACCAGGATGCAGGCATAGATTACTTTTCCCTTAATCCTTAAAAGCTGATGAGGCATATTCCGCATGGAACAAAACTGCACTATGGTGCGAGACACCACCAGTTCCCAATGGAAGTCCATAAAATACTTCTACACATTTTCTTTGAGTGTATGTTCATAGTTATGTGGCACAGCAAAGGTGTATTGCCCGTTAATTCTGTGGAACATGAGAAAACAATCAAAGGGTTCAAAAGTGTACAGTGAAAATTTAAGAGAACCACAAAGATAATTTCAAAACTAATGATTTGGCATACTGAGATCTGGTGGGGTTTTGCTACACGTCTCCTTGTCACACTTTCAAACAATGCTGACAATTTTTAAATTAGTGTTGTCTGTCCATCCTTCATACAACCCTGTTTCATTGATGAGATTCTAAATAGCCACAGGCGTGTAATATTCCAAGCAGATATACTGCAGCAGTTAGTGGAAGACATCCTACTGATCATAAGGCAAACATGTGGCAATAACACGCAGTTGTCTATCCAGTCCACAGAGATGATTACAGACCCCCATGACAAAACGTTTTGAGATCACTGGATTGTTTGCTCAAGATATTATCTTTGGGGAACGGGGTAAACACCCATCAATTTCCCCCAAAAACCATGAAATACTGTGTAACACAGGCCTCTGCTGTCATAAAAACAAGTTAAATTATTCTCTCTGCAAACACCTTTATATCAAATTATTCAAATGGCCAATATTTTGAGCATTTGCTGTGACAGTCATAATAAATATATGATCCGAACCTGTTATGCATTTGCTAACATTTAATACAGGATCACAGACATTTGCAGGACCCCTCTACGTCTTCTGACAGAGGGACAGTGATTTGCGGCACTGTTAACTTGTTGCATTTAGACTGAAATAAAAATTTTGTCATTGAAATTATCTTCAAAGGATCTTTCCCATGGCACACAAACAATCACATAGTCCCATGTCTTCCTTCAGCAGCTGTGTGTCCATATATACGAGGTGTGATAAAATGTAAAGGAAATTTTTTGTTTCTCTTAAATAAAGTTTATATATTCATCAGCATCAACTTTGTCCCATTCAAGTAATCCCCCTCAGATATAGTAAACTTTTTCCAGAGCTTTTTCCTATCTTGAAGCACTTATGGAACTCATTGTTTGTTTGGTGTTCAGCTTCTTCACTGATTCTGTCCTTTCACAGTTCTCTACAGCCTTGGGAATAGAATGAAGTCACATAGGACCACATCCAGCGAATACAGTGGCTGAGGCAAAGAAAGTTTTGTTTATTGATAAAAAAAATTATGAACAAGCATTCAGGTGTGAGTGGTAGCATTATCGTGATGCAATTTCCGCAAGTGTTTTTTGCCACAATGCTGATTGTTTTCTTCAGATTGCTTCAGGCAAAGGGCACATAATTTCCTGGTAGTATTCCTTATTGAACATAGGACTGTACGGCAGGAACTCATGATGCACTACCCAGTCATAATTGAAGAAAACTGTGAGAAGACTCTTTACATGTGATCCAACTAGTAGAATTTTTTTTCGGTCTTGGCTCTTCAGGCAGTTCCCACTGAGGAGATTGGGCCTCAGTTTCAATGTCATATCCATATGCCCATGTTTTGTCACCTGCTATAACCTCCTTTACAAGTTCTGGATTATTGTCAACTTCATTCAGCAATTCCCGAGCAATTTCTATGCAACGTTTTTGGTCATAATTCAACAATTTTAGAACAAACTTTGCTGCTACCCATTTCATGTTCAAATCACCAGAAACAATTTCTTGGCACAAGCCAAACGACATGCCGATGACAGCAGCAATCTCTCTGATGGTGATTCAGCAATTTTCCAGAACGATTTTCTTCTTCCAAATTGTCGTTAGTAATTGATGTGCTACAGCACCCAGGCTGATCGTCATCTTCAGCATCTTGTTGACCCTCTTTGAAACATTTATACCACTCGTAAACTCGTCTCACTCATAGTAGATTTGTGAAAAACACAGTCAACATTCTGAATCCAGTGCTGCATTTTAATCCATTTTTCAAGCAAAATTTAATGCAAATTCCTTGCTCCCATCTTTTTCAGAAATTCGCTGAGCAATATTCAACATATAAGAGGTGTTAAAAAAGAAATGAGCTGGAGGCATAATTACAGAAACCAGTACCTGTATGTCAGAAGTATTGACCCTGGCTGTTGAGACACTTGTCCCACTGTGACACAATGTGGTGAATGGCTGTCTCATAAAATTCCCGGGGCTGTGATGTGAACCTGTTCCGCACGTACAGCTGGACTTCGTCGTCCGAGGTGAATCATTAGCCCCTCACAGTGTTTTCAAGGGGACCAAAAATGGTGTAACCACAGGGAGAGAGGTCTGAGCTGTACGGAGAGTGGCTGAGAACCTCCCATTTGAATTTCTGCAGGAGTGTCGCGACTGTGTTGGCCGTATTGAGGCTTTGTATTGTCGTGGAACATAATGACCCCATGCGTGAGATTGCCTGGTCGTTTTGATTTGATCGCTTGGGGAGGGGTGGTCAAAGTTTGCGAGTAATGCTTGGTAGTCACTGTTGTCCCGTGCTGCAGGAGGTGAATCACAAGGGGGCCATATTGGTCAAAGAAGAAAGTCAGCATAACATTTCCTGCACTCATGTGGATGACGTCGTCTGGCTGTATGTGCAGAACTGGTTAACATCGCAGTCCCGGGAATTTTATGAGACACTCATTCACCGCCTTGTGTCACAGTGGGACAAGTGTCTCAACAGCCAGGGTCAATACTTCTGTGCAGAACTGGTTAACATCGCAGTCCCGGGAATTTTATGAGACACTCATTCACCGCCTTGTGTCACAGTGGGACAAGTGTCTCAACAGCCAGGGTCAATACTTCTGACATACAGGTACTGGTTTCAGCAAATATGCCTCTGGCTCATTTCTTTTTGAATGCCCCTTATACATCAGGAGCATGTGTACCAACAATATAAAAAAAATTTGACAACTGGACTTATAAAGCCCGCAAAATTAAAAAAATTCCCATTACTTTTGGATCACACCTCTTACAGATATACACGCATACATGTGATCATGGACACAAGAATATGTGCTGACCTTACAATGTTCCTCTGTAGGTGGTACTCTTGTACCCTTTGGATCCAGTTCTGATGGCTGTCCAGCTGCTGAAGGTGAAATGTGTTTTATTCATCTCATAACGTACACAAATTCAGAATGTATGTCTGATGTACAGGAGACATGTCAAGGTTACAATCTGCTTATTTAAAATTTTGTTACACTTACAATAATACTTTGTGGAGCGTTTACTTACTTGCAATTTGTCAAACTTACAGTATTTACATCTACTATAACTATCATATATTTTTGGGATCCAGCTCAAAGTATCACTTTGTCCTTCATGAAATCTTCCACAGAGTAGTAGCATCGTTCAATTAGAAAATCATGTAACTTGCTTTTTAAAATATTTATCTTCATATTCATTATGTCACACCATTTTATTGTGTTGTGAATTTTCATGGCTATATACCGAGGAGTCTGAGCATGCAGTTTTAAGCGATGAGAGGTGAGCATAAAGTTCTCTTTATGTCTTGTGTCATATGAGTGTTCAAAATGATTTTTTCTTTTTTTTTTAATAGATCAGCTCTGCTGCATAGGAAAAGAACTGCCTTAAAGATGTATAAAAAGGGGACAGCTAACATTTTTAGGTCTTTAAATAACTGTTGACATGATGCCCTTGGCTGTGCAGAGCACATGTTGTGAATAATTCTTTATTGCAACTTTAAAATTCGTGTAACATTTCTCAAGTTTCCCCAAAAAATTATTCCATATCGAATAACCGATTCAAAGTAACTATAACATATCAGTGGCACAGGCTAAAATTTCCATTGCAAATGCAAGGCTGTTTAATTTATTTGCTAGATATTCTATATGAGAATTCCAACTCAAAGTTCTGTCTAAGTTTATTCTCAGGAACCTCACTGAATCAAGTTCTTCCATTTTTTGATTGTTGTGAGTGACACAGATTTCTTCAGTTTTTGAATGTTTGGATTTCTGAAGTGTTTAGCCTTAAGCCATTTTGACTGAACCATGTTTCCAGATTACTTAATGTATTTATGACACTCTGTGGTATATTGTCATAATTTTCATTTTCAATTAGGGCAGAAGTATCATCTGCAAACAAAGTTAAATGAGTATTTATATTGAGAGGTAAGTCATTTACATAGAACAGAGATAAAATAGGTCAAAGGATTGAGCCTTGATGAACACCTTGTGACACAGTTTTCCACTCAGAGAAGTGATCTGCTCAATTTGATGTGAGTACTACCCTTTGTTTCCTTTCCAAGAGATATGATTCAAACCATTTCAAAGCAATATCCCATATTCCATACCTGTTGAGTTTGAAAAGCATCAGGGCATGGTTTACAGAGTTGAATGGTTTTGTAAGATCACAGAATATTCCTGTGACCTCAGCTTTCCTATCTAGTGATGAAGTAATTCTTTCCATAAACTCATTTATCGCATCTACTGTGTTTTTTACCTTGTTGGAAGCCAAACTGGTTATGTGAAATGATATCATTCTGTGTGATGGAGCTTTGTATCTGTAAAGCAGCAATTTTTTCACATATTTTTGATGACAGGGAGTACAGAGACGGGGTGATAATTTCCCGTCTCATCTTTTGAACCTATTTAAGCAATGATTTTACGTCCGCGTATTTCAAGAGATCAGGGAAGTAACCTTCTTCAAAGGATTTGTTTATTATGAGAGAGAGGATGAGCTATTATGTTGTAAAAAATTTTAATTATTTTGGTAGGTATCCCATCGCAGCCAGCAGAGATTTTGTGTTTTAAGAAGATTATGACCTTTTCAACAAATTTTGCCGAGACTGTGTTAAATTTTTTGAGACATTCACTGGTATTGCTTTTTAACCCAAAACTATTTACTTTCTGCTTATAATTTGCTATGTCTGAATCAGATTTTGTTACATTTATGAAGTACTCATTGAAGCACTCGGATATTTGAGCTGGATTTTCAAATGATTTATCCTTAAGTTTGATTTCTAAAATGTCTTTCTTATGATTTCTGACACCTAATTCAGACTTAACTACAGACCATACTGCCCTTGTTTTATTTTTCTGGCCTAGAATGAATTTGTTATTTGCTATTTGTTTTGAAGCTTTCACAACATTTTTAAAAATAGTTTTAAAGCTTCTAACATATTTTACAAAATCAGGATCTTCGTCATACTTCAGTTGATTGTGTAGCTTTCTTTTCCTTTCACTCGATATTTTTATTCCTGGTGTGAACCATCTTATATTACCTGATGTTTTGTTGCAATATGATCTTGGAGCAAAAGCTTCATTAAATACTCCAAGAAAACTGTTTAAGAATCTAGTAAAGTTTTCATTTGTTCAATCACCATCCCCAAAACACCACTTACTTTGCTTAGTTTCTCATAGAATATTTCAATATTTGTTTAATTGAATTTGCTTTTGAGATATGTTTTTCTTATATTATGTTTATCAGTTTTTGGCAGTGAGACAAAATAAGGCCGAGTGATCAGAAAGTCCTAAGTCTAGACAGAATTTATGTACATTATCAAAGTAGTAATTTGTTACAATGTTGTCGATGCATGTTGCTGAGTGAATATTTTCTCTGGTGAATTCCAAAAAATTTAGTTTAAAACCAGACTTTTTTAATTGACTCAGTAAATGTTGTTGATTCTTTATTGTCATTTGCAGTGTTTATATTAAAATCTAGTGCTACTACAATTTTTTTCTTCTTTTCTTCCTTTAGTAAATCTAGCAAGTACTGGTATTTACAGAGGAATGGCGTGACTAAAGCCCTTTCTGGAATTCTATAAAATTAAATGATCAACATATTAAAAGTCTTTAAGCTCTACACAACAACTTTCGTACATGCAATCTTCATTGAAACAATTAAAGTCTGTTTTCACTTAATAGCTTATAGAAGAGTGCAGGAGTACGCAGCAACCTACGTGAGATTTTTTCTCCCTGCAATAGCTGCTTGCAACATTGAAGTTTTAAATTTTATTCAAAATATTTATTGTATTAGAGCTACGACAGTGTTCATTTGAACAAATAGTTTTTATGTTTTTACATTCTGAGAGAAGAATTTGTAACTCATCGTGTTTGTAGCTTACCGTAGGCTGCTTGAAGATTTAGAACTTAAGCCATTTGTATTCCAGTGTATCAAATAAGAACTTTTGCTTGTTTTGATGGCATTAAGTGTACATTTTAGTAGACACTCTTTAGCAGACTTCTTTTCAGCTAACAGGCATTTTTCTTTTACATCCCCTCCAGTAAATATTAGTTTCCCTTAGTTTTAATGATTTTTACAAACATCCATAAACATTTTGCTGAAAGTCATCGATCCTAGTCTGTTTAGATGCAGTCCATCCTTGGGTAGACATTCCTTGCCTAAAAACTTATTTGAGTTTATAAATATAGCACCTAGTCTGTTACAGCACTCATTAATTCTGCAATTGATTCGATTGATATAACTGTCTCTCACTGACCTCCTGTTTATGATTCCGCTGATCACTATCCTGGAAGCAAGGTAAATTTTTTCTGGCTGATCAGATTATATTTTTTGATTCGTTAATAATTTCCTCTTCGCTGTATCCTCAGAGGTAATTTGTCCCAACATGGATTAATTTGTAATTTTTGTTCCCTTCTTCATCGATGTTTTCTCTTGAATTTGTAATGTTTCTGAAATAATTACTGAGCCGATGGGACCTAATTCCTGGGCGGACGTCAACTTCACAGGTTCCCACTAAAACATTTTTCAACATGGAACCGCCAATTATGAGAACTTCATTTTCAGCTACACTTCTAATACTATGATGTCTTTTGTTCTCAAACTTTCCACTTGTCCATTTATATGTAGTATTTATGCCTGCCGAGTCTGCACTTTGCTTTAATTCGCCTGACGTGAAATGCTTGTCTTGCAGGGAGCTCGTATTTGTATCCCTCCGCAAATGGCGTACTTCCTTGTTTGCATTGGGTCATTTTTTGGGATACGTTTGAGTCGCAGTTTTCTTCATGAATGAGATCCACATATTTATTTCTAGGCATCAGTACTTCTGATAGTAGTTTTATTGCTTCACAGAACGCCTCATTACAGTTTTTTTGAAACAAGGATCATGTCACTCCGCATCTGCAGATTTTCATCGTTTCTCGTGATGTAGTCCCCGCAGTCACAATGTTTTTGGTGCTTAAGTTCGCTGTTTTCTTTTTGTAACACTAACAAGTCGTCCTTGAGGGATTCAATTTCTTTCTGCAGCACTTGAATAACAGTTAATTTTGCAGTCACTTCACTTTGGAGATCAGCCTTTTCTTCACATAAAGAGGTCCGTTAAACAATCCTGGCAGCGCCACAAGAAATCATCATCATCATTTAAGGTCCTTCATAAGTTCATCCCTCTACCACTTCCTTACAATTGGATGAGTTTCATCGGGTTTTCCCATAAGCACAGCTTTGAGCTGTCAAGTTTTTGGCTTCCTGGCAATGTGCCCTGCCAGGCTTATTCTCTGTGCTTTCATTTCCTGCGTGATGTTAGGTTGTTTCATCAGGTCGTACAGCTTCTGGTTCTTCTTATGTCTTCAAATGTGCACTTCACTTCATGGATTAATCCAAAGATCTTTCTCACGATTTTCCATTCAAAGGTCAACAGGTTCTCCATCTTTTTTGTGCTGCTTAAGGTTTCTGTCCCAAATAAAATTACCAAACTATCACTGTATTACAGGCTTTAAGTTTGTTCTTACTTAACTGACAGATTTTTTGGTGACATTATATGCTTCAGACTGAAATAAGTTTTAGATTCGCTAATGATACATTGATTAATTTCTGTTTTAGGTTATTATACCTGTTGAACCAGGTGCCTAGATATTTAGGATTTTCCACATTCCTACTTGTCAGGGAGTATATTAAGTCGGGGGAATATTATGGGCTTCTCTGGATACTTCTATCATTTCAGTCTTCTGCGTATTAATCCTCAGTCCAATGCTACTGTCATTCTTTGCAAAGTCCTTCAGCAACTACAAACATTCAAAAACTGTATATGACAAAATTCTGCCACCATGGAAGTTACAACATACACACAAAAAATGCTGTGGTGTGCCTTAGAAGCTTTACAGTGTGCAAAAGCTGAATAGTCAAGTTTGAATCTAATTGTTATTTGAGTGCCCTAATATTTTTAAAGTGCGAAACAACACTACAAAAAGTAATTTATATTCATACAACAATAGTGATGGAGCCACTCATCTACAGAGATCAATGCATGGAGCACAGAAACATGTAACAGAAAACAACATTCACACAAGCTTTTATACTCTTTTCCTAGCATTGTCCGCCTGCTTAGTTGAGTGGTAACGTGTTTGCCTACCATGCAGTGGGCCCAGGTTTGATTCCCGGCCAGGTTGGTTATTTTCCCCGCTCCTGGATCTCAAGACTCTTGTGATTGAAATATACACGGACCAGTCACATTAATGTGGCCATCACATATGTTCAATGTTGAAGTGGAATAACCACTCACAGTTGGAAGATGACAGCACCAGCAGTGTCAGGGAGACTCGAAAACAATGCAGTTGTTGCCGTACTGTGGAAACCGATCAAGCTATCCAATGTCCAAAAGGTTATTTCATTGGCTTCTGGGCCAAGTGTGGAAGAATTTCTGAAATGAAACGACAAAGTTTGTAAACTGTCTATGTGTTGCCAGGTTAAAATATACCACCATGGCAAAATGGCGCTAGCCAAAACTGGTGTCAAGACAACTGTTGCATCATGGCCCACAGATGACAAAGGTGATTGCTGGCTGTGGAGATGTGTACGAGTGTACAGCCATGCAACTGTTGAGCAACTGACCACCCAGAAGAACGAGAGGCTACCAACAGTGTCTTCTCAATGGCCATTAAGTGAATGTTACCGAATACGGGCCTCTGCAGCAGAAGCTCGTTCATGCACCAATGCTGACTGCTGCTCATAGGCGATGAAGGTGGAATTTGCATGCCAGAACCACAATAGGATGTCCACCGAGTGCAGACAGTTGGCCTCTTCAGGTGAGTTAGATCTTATGCTCCACAGGAGATGTGGGTGTCGGTATGTATGGCATGAACATATGAAAGTAAACACCCTGCAACAATTGTCAGATGGGTTCATACCAGATGGCATTCCTTGGGTGATCTCATTATTCTGGAAGGTACAACAGATCAACACATCACATGAAGACTGTGCCCAACCCCCCCGCCCCCTTTACATTGCTTTTCTTTGGCACAAAGGCATCTACCAGCAGAACAATGCAAAGTGTCACATGACACCCAAAGTACATGTATGGTTTGAAGAGCACCAGGATGAGTTTACCATACTCCCCTGGTCCCCAACACCCCTGCCCAATTTAAACTCAATCAAGAATCTGTGGGAACACTTCGACTGGACTGTTCGCACCTTGGATCCTCAACCGAGAAACCTAGCAAAACTGACAATGGCACTAGAGTCAGTACAGTACTGCATCCCCCTCGGTACCTTCCGTATCCTCATACACACACTTCCTGCACGTCTAACAGTGGTCCATGCTCCAAAAGGTTGTAATTCTGTCTTTTGACAGGAGGTCTCATTAATGCAGCTGGACAATGTAATTCCTGAATGTATTCAATAATCTGAATGAAGAGGAACTGGGTTGACAACTGACTTTGTGGCATGAAGTAATGGGATGTGTCCTGTTGCTAACATTCAGAAAACTGATCTGCAGAATCAGCTATAGGTTTTCCTTATATTTCACAAGTGATACCTCTTCACGGGTTTGAGAAGATTTGTATACAGTTCAATTCTGCAACAAATGCAAATTAATTTGCCTCAGATGAGCATTCCTTCAAAATTAGAAGTGTAATATACCATTCAAACAAAAGCTTTCCAATATTCTCCGGAAACAAAAAGTTGCAATCTGCTCGACTAACATAAGACTAATTTGAAAAATAATAATATAAAGCACTACTTCATTACAAATAAACAGAAGTTTAAAATAAATATGCCAAAATCATTTTCTCTCAATAAAGATATGCAAGGTGTGATACATGATATCTGTAGCAATGGTTTGACAGGCTTGAACAGATGGATAACAACATCTGTTGCAAAAGCATTAGTGAAAGAAAAAAAACCTGTGGGCTTATTCTGACAAAATTAGTGATTCTCATCCAATACCAATACCATCAAGTACATGGGAGGCATTGACTTCATGGATCAGAAGAAAGTAACATACGAGACTGACAGAAAAGCAAAATTATCATCTATCAAAAATTACAGTCTAATGTTTATACAAATGTAGGGAAACTGATGAATTCATTAGAATTTAAATAGTATGTTGCTCAAAGTCTAATTGGCGATTGTTCAATTCTACAAAGGAATCTGACAGCAATCATGGAAACAAAGAGATGAATTCAAAATATTTGTCATCCTTTATGTCCAGGTCATTGTATGACCGACACTTTACTCTCCTTCTGTCACTCCTTTCAGCCCCCCCCCCCCTTCTCCCACTCTTAAGCAAACTGTTGTTTATATATAAATTATGCCTCTGTTGGCAACAGTTATTATGTTTCTACAGGGTACAGGGTGGCGTAAATAAAAGCGAACTGGATGAGTGGATACAATTGGATATGAATTTGTGGCAGTATTAACAGAGGAAAGTACCTACAATTACTTTCAATCTGATGGAGCAACTGCCCATACATCTGTTCGAACCTTGGAGCACATTTACACAACCTTCACAGAGTTGTTAGCAGAGGTAAGTCTGGTCACAGCCCTACCTGGCCACCTAAGTCACCTGATCTCTCAGAGTGTGTGTGTGTGTGTGTGTGTGTGTGTGTGTGTGTGTGTGTGTGTGTGTGCAACAACCCCCATAATCTTCAAGAACTGCCTGCAGCACAACATTTTAACAGAAAACATTCTGTGACCAGTGGAGATATTTACATTGACACTTCTATTCATCTGTGCAACCAGAGATCTCCACAATGCTTTGAGACTTACTCCGAAAGTATTTTGTTTTGGTATATGTTCTTTGCACTTATTAGATCCTAGACATCAACTTTGTGTCCATAGTGGTTATGAAGTGCGATACTGTATGTGGTATAATACAAGAGAGGGAGGTACCGTTGACCACTGGAAGTATTTTATTTTATTTGGTTTTCTTTCATATTTATATTTTTGTTCATCCTTTCAGTCAATGAATTCCACAAAACTATGAGCCATGTGTTGAAACAGTGCTTCGTTTTTCTCTACTAGACAATGTCACAGGTTACTTCAAAGTTGTATAACAACACATACACGTCATATTAATCCATGTAAGTCTATCCGATGAGGCTTTAACCCTTTAACTGCAGGAGATTTTCCCAATTTTCTGTACAAATTTGCAGGGCATTTTTATACGATAATCCGAATAGTTGTAGGGATAGAAAATAAGTATCTAACAAAAAAGCCAAAAACTTAACTAAGAATTGATAATTTTTCTGAGTGTTGTGTATCTTGAAACACGGTCCCATATACAAGCTTAGGAATATGGTTACAAAATTGCTGGAGTGATAAGGTGAATGTGTAAGTATACGAGTGAGATTCGAGTACGTGTCAAATGCAGCTACTGATGTTTCAAATGGGAAAAATAGCGACTTCCATTGTTACAGAGCAACAGAAAAAGATACGATGGCAAAATAGCAGCCTACGACATTCCAAAGTAATAGAAAAGTATTCAAAAAGAAAACTGCAACTTCCAATGTGCAAGCAGAGCACAAATTATGTGTGATGTGATAACAACAGACCTGTGAAAATGTTCAGAAAGAGCTGAATGCATACTTCTTGTCGTCTGAGGCTGGAGTCTTAAAGCACCAAAACGCGTTGTGGAATTAAAAAAACAGGGGGACTGGTTAACTTGTTTCATTCAATGTACCAATTGTGCATCGAAAAACATTGAAAATCATAATAAAAATATTTGTGATAATGATTTGGTTTGCGGTGTGCTCAACTGCGCGGTTATCAGCTCCCGTACCAATTCCCCACCTTTGCTCAGTCCAAACACGCAACTTTCATGAATGATGATGAAATGATGAGGACAACACAAACACCCAGACATCTCGAGGCAGAAAAATATTTGTGGAGAATGAAATGAGACTCAGATAAATCGTGCAAACAGGAATTGTTTCAGTGAATTTCACAACAGACAGTGATAGTAAACAAAGAAAAGAACCAAGAAAATTAATTTTTTTAAAAAGAAACTGTTAGTTCTACATGTTATGTACCTTTAAAGTACATAGGTAGATGTATGTCCCATAAACTTCCTTGGGGATATAAATTAAAAATTTCAAATTTGTCAGAATGTTAAACATTACCCGTAAATACTATATTTTAATTAAAAAATACAAAAATCTACTCCTGGTCATACAAGTGCTTCAAAGAGTTAATACTGATTCCTTCCCCATCTACTGAAGAAACACACTGTGCCATCTTCGTCTTCTTGTAAAAACTCCACCCAGCTGCACTGGTGTCCACCCCTAGCTGCAACAGCCGCCACACTTCCAGAAACGCCACTGGTGATTTGCATAGCTACATGCTTATTGACAACAGCAAGGTGGGACTAGTCACAGTTGCTCTCTTACCGAGCCTGAGACAGGGATTCACAGAGGGAAGTGGCCCAAAGTTCAGTTTTAACATCTACACTGTGCATCAGAATTAAAGTATCATTTTTTCAGAACCCCATAATAGCCTTCCACTGCAATGCATAAATTTGAAATTTGGCTCAAAAGTGTCTACAACCTTCCTCTGTAACGGCGCAGAAGCGTGGCATCCTACGATGTCCCCTCTGGGCTTGCTGACACTTCAAACAGCATTTTGTTGATACATGCGAAAAAAGACAACTAAAAAGTTCATGTGAGCCACTGGTGGGTTAATGATGTGATAACGGGATCAAATTTCACCACAATTCCGTCCAATGCTACCGTGGAACTGTCACAGGATGAGATCGTCACCACAGCCCGTCACCCACATCTTGCACCTTCTTCCGACGTCTCTGAGATGGGAGGTCAGAACCGCAATGCCTACCATTGAAATCGTGCGATTTTCTTCCAACTGGCTGAAGAAAGCATTTCAGACTCGTCACTGCTCAGAATCAATAGAAAAAGGCCTCAGAGTGTGGTATAAAGAGTGTCAATGGAACCAGCCCTTCCCCTGGGGCATTGATTCACACACAATTTTTGTGTCACAAATGAAGTTCACATTGAGACGAACAACAGGGAGATGTTCTTGTCAACTGCAGTCACACTGCTAACACCCTCAGATGTTTCATTCCTTTTCTAAGGACATTGTAGAGCTGCATCCCCAATGAACATGATCACACTCCTGGAGTGCAGTGTGAACAAAATTTTTGCTTTCATGTAAAAGTTGAAATCACTAGGGACTGTTCAAAACCATTACATGAACTATGAGCAAAGAATACCTTTGGTTTTTCAACCTTCGTTTTTCGTGCTACTGTGGCACGATCAAGCGAGAGGGCAACTTTTTTTTTTTCTTTCTGCTTCGTTAGGATCCTTCAGGATCACGTGAACTTGTTTTGCAAGTCTTTTTTCTTCCCAATACTTCTTCATTCTCTCGCTTCTTCTGTTTCTTTCTTCTTCTGTTAAGACAACTCTGATTTTGGTGTCCGACCACCTGTGACCATCCTCCAATCCTTTAATCTTCTCCCTGTCCTGTACTGCTGTCTGCAGATTCCTTTCTTTTATTCCTACAGCCTTCCAGTCATCTCTGCCTTGCTTCACCCAGTTGTTTCCTGTATGACATGTTGCACTCCATATCTTCTTCGTCAACCCCTCCTCATCCGTCCTCATGATGTGCCGCACAAATCGTAACCTCCCCTTCCGTATCTCGCTCGATATGGGTTCAATATTATCATACAGTTCCTGTCATGTTCTGTGTATCCAGATATTCCCATGTTTTTTGGTGCCCCAAGTGTTTCTCAAAATTTTCCGCTCCTCCTTCAACTATATAGAAGCTCCGTTGCTGAGTGTGATAGTTTCTGATGCATACAGAGCAGCATTTGTTAAAGTTGGCATTCCATGACAGATTTTTCTCGCTATATGTTGTTATCACCACATACCGAAGCTTCCGCAAAAGCTGTGACCTGTCTACTGCGCTACTGTTCTTCTGTATGCCACCAGTTATCTCCTCCCCCAAATAACAAAAACTGTTATTGAGTTTCTCAACCACTTGGCCACCTATCTTCCAGTGAGACTCAGTGTTCAATGTCTTGGTCTACTTATATGCAATCTTCAGTCCAACCTTTTCTGCTAGATTTTTTAGTGCTGTCTTTGCCTCTTCTTCTGTCTCATTTAAGAGTTCCACGTTATCTGCGAATGCCAGGCAGTCCACTGTTGCATTATGTTTGACATTGTACCCTATTTGCACACCTTTGATCTTCATGTTACTATTTAGTTGTCTCCACTGTCTCAATACTTTCTCCAAAACTAGGTTAAATAAAATTTATGGCAGTATGTCCCCTTGCCAGACTTTTTTTTATTTCGAAGCTGTCTGACAGCATACTGCTAGTGTAACATTAACATGTGCATGAATAAAACGACACCCCCATTTCCTAATCCTCAGGCAGTAGAGCTGCTGCCAGGCTGAATCGGTGTCAAAGTTCATGACAGATAAATTTGTAACGTGCTCAACAAAGTGGCACGGGTGACACTGAGGGTGTTGCAGAACTGGGAAGTCTCAGAGGGACCCTTTGCCATCTTATTAACGCACATGTTAAAGTTGCACCCTCGCACGATCATGCCACAGGAGAGCGGAAAACAAAGGCTGAAAATTGGAAATACCCTTTGCTGCTCGTATCACATTCAGATTTCGTCTAATGGTTTTGAACAGTCCCTTGTGGTTCCAACCTCTACACGGGCGCAATAATTGTACTTGCACCGTACTACACTTGGGTGTGATTATGTTCAATGGGGATGCAGCCCACAATGTCATTAGGGAACGGTTGAAACATCGAGGGAATCGGCAGTGTCAAAGGTTGTCCAGAACAACTTCCTGTTGCTCATCACACTGCGAACTGTCATTTTCAACTGTGAAATGTGTGGGAATCAATGTCCCAAGAAAGGGGTGGTTTCATTGATGCCCTTTTGCTTTTTCGTGTCGATTCTGAGCAGTGTTATGTCAAATGTTTTCCTCAGCCAACCAAGAAATACCACAGGGAATCGGTTGGTTTCAATGACACCCTTTTGCCACCCACTGTCGATTCTGAGCAGTGATGTGCCAAACGTTTTCCCCAGCCACCCGAGAAACCGTGTGATTCCAATGCTGGATGTCGCAGTTGTGACCCCCACACAGAGGCGTCAAAAGAAAGTGTGAAATCTTGGTAAGATGAGCTCCGACAATCTTCTCATCGTATGCGACATCCATGGTAGCACCAGGAACAACTGTGGTGACATTTGGTACAATTGTGACATCACTAACCCACCTTACAGCTCACATGAACTTCTGAGCTGTGGCCTGTTTTTCCGCATGAGCTGACACCTTGCTGTTGGAAGCATTGCCCAGCCAAAGGGTGATGTCAAAGTGCATCACACTTTTGCACCATTATATGGGAGCAAAATCTCATACTTATGCATCGTAATGGGAGACAATTACGGGGTTTCGAAAAGTGATCCTTTAATTTTGTTGTGCAGTGTATATTACAAGTCATTACCTGTGTTTGTGGTTTCCTAATAAGCAAATTCAAGTTACTTTCTGAAACACCCATCCAGCAATACACAGGGAAAATGCCTGAGAAAACACTGCAACTCCTTTTCTTAAAAGTAGAAATCTTACTTTTCAAGCAATAACAAGTTGAAACAAAATTAAAGGATTCAACAAATATATGCAGTTTTTCTTCTTCAAACGTTTATTCCAATAAATGAAGGGATAATAACAGAGGCAAGGTTGCAATGGATAGGGGAAAAATAATTCAACAAATTTATTTGCCTGTTATGTGGAAGCGTTTATGACATCTGACTGTCGTTGCATATTTGCAACAATTATACTATGAAAGATAATAAGCTTAGGAGATTATAAACAAAACAATATTTCAAATTTTACTTATGTTTCTACTCCACTGGAGCTCAAAAGAAACACACACTATTCTATTTTCAACATCATGCAACTGATGTTAAAAGCGTATATGGGTATTTCTGAACGCAATGTAAGGGTGTCCATCTGTTCTTCAAAATTACCTGGGAAGTTTTCAACTAGAGTGTCATCAGGGGGAGTGTGAACCCTGAGCTTCGTATTTTATGTTGGTTCCTTTTTTTTAATACAGAGATCAAGGCCATGGATTAATCAATGCACAAGCACTTATTTTGATGGTGCGCATAAAAAACAGTTCATTATTACGGTAAATTTGCAGCCTTTTGGCCAAGCTGACAATTACATTTTTAGGCACAATATTTTGAATACTGTCCAAGTCTTCATCTGATATTGTGAGCTATAGCCTCTGGACTTCGAACTAGACCATTAATCATCAAAATCGTGTGCAACTATGGAACCGTTAACTCGACTAAGAAACTGGAATTCAATCATTTTCACTACACCTCAACAACTGAAAGTTCATTTTATTTAAGCGCAATAATACTGTGCTCTAACACTGCTGACACACCATAGCTTATGCAAATGCTATTTCTGAAAATTATCAATCTCACAACTAGCAAAAAATTGTGTTATTCTCTCAGACATGCACGATTCTTCTCTATCTCATGTGGCATCACAGCATATCAACAAAAACATGACAACCGTGTCCTTTTTCTTAGATTTCCTTCATTTATAAATACGTTGAGGTTATCAGTAAAAGTCCAATAAAAACAGAACCACATTCAAAAATTCACTGTTCAGATTCCAAAATGTATAGGTTCCTTACCTTGGCTAATCAGATATCCACTCAGGCTGCATAGTCACTTGATTTTTAGAACATTCCCTTAATGGATAGGTGACATTCTTAATGACAAACCTTAATGATTTTGTGAATCATATTGGCAGGTAACAACGGATATTTAACGTTTGTGTGAAAGCACGCTTAATAACTAATACAGAAATGTTTAAAATACAAATGTTAGTTTATACAAAGAATAAAATATATAGCAAAATAACAGAACAATAAAGACTACAATTACTTTTGATTAAAAGAATACCTTCAGGTAAATAGCAGTTTCAAAATGTACACAATCCTTCAAGATTCTCACTTCCAAAGAAAAGGTGTACAAAATAAAAATTGTGTCTTATTTCATAGTTTGTAACCATCATCACATCAAAATGCTCTTTAATTTATGGTTAGAACAAGCAACTATACTTTCTGATATTTAGCAGGAGGCATCACCACATGAACAAATTCAGAGTGGCTGATATTGCTTAATTGTAACGATCATTATGGCTGTCTCACATATCAAGAAACGTTCATAAGTTCTTTTGGAAGTAACGTGCACAGTTTACAAGTGACATCACAAAGTTATGATGCAGGTATTTGAGGCAGACCAAATTCATCCACAGGTACACCATCCTGAAAAAAATAATGGAATTTTTGTCACAGGTGATAAAGAAAAGCAGTCATTCAGAATTGAAAAACAGTATTTCTATACAAGATGTATTTGTGAGGTACAATCATCATGTATTGTTGACACCCTTAAGCAATATTCTAAAATGGGACACACAAGTGATTTGTAAGCAGCCTCTTTTGTAGAATAATTCTATTTTATCAGTATCCGGTAGAATAATCCTATTTTATCAGTATCAGGTTCAACACTCAAATATTGTCTGACACCATCATGATCTTATTTAATCTGATATGAAAATTTAAAGGGGTGGTATTTAAGAAATGTTTGTGCTGTATTCATTGTATATTTCATTTAGGAAATCCAAATACCCATACAGATTATAAAAATGGATGTATTTACATGTACAGTATGTAAATATACAATGCATGAAATATACAGGGTGACTAATTAAAGTTAAAGTTTTAAACCACTGTAGAAGTAACGTCACTGGTCAGAACGATGCCCAAGTGCAACGGAATATTATCAGAAGAGGAGGGAAAAAGTATGGCAGAAGAAAAATAAATAGTTACAAATGTAGCAATAGACGGTGCTGTAAGCATCATAGTACAATAGTGGTTGACTACAAATGACAAATGAATCACACAACAATGCCTAAGGTGTACGTTTGACACTAACCAAACTGTTCTACTCAGTGTGCTTGGGTGTAGAGGTGTGATACTGTCAGTTACGTAATCCCATCCACCACAGCAAGGTCATATCACATCATATGAAAAAAATATGTTTTTAATTGTCCCGAGACCAAAAGCTGCATAAAAAGCATCCATCACATAGGTTTTTAATTCTCCTGAGGCCAAAAACCGCATAAAAAGCATCAATCAAAATCAAATCGGATTATTAATTTCCACGTGACTGGTGCAAAAGATGTTCAATATGCTGTCCACCATTTTCGTCAACAAGTTGAAAACCAGAAACAACATGTTCCACAACTGATCGAAGCGTTTCTGGGGTCACATTCAGATTGTGTTGTGCAATGCATGCCTTCAATGCAGCTAAGTTTGCAATCGGAACACTGAACACAACAGCTTTCAGACAGACCCACAGCCAGAAGTCACATGGATTAAGGTCAGGTGATTGGGAGGGCCAGGCTGAAGGGAAATGGTAGCTGATAATTCTAGCATTTCCAAAATGGCACCTCAGTAGCTGCTAAACTGGATTTACAATGTGCAGAGGGGCGTCATCGCGCATAAAAATGATCCCATCCACACATCCATGCTGTTGGAGAGCTGGAATGACGTGGTTGCGCAAAAGGCACTCATAGCGCTTACCAGTGATGGTACAGGTAACTGGACGAGAAGCACCTGTCTCTTTGAAAAAATATGGCTCTATGATAAATGATGCTGTAAACCTGCACCACACAGTGGCCTTTTCAGGATGAAGTGGTACTGGATGATTTGTGTGTGGATTTTCTGTTGCCCATATTCGACAATTCTGTGTATTGACATACCTGTCAGATGAAAGAGGCCTTCGTCTGTCCACAGAGTCTTCCACAGCTAATCATTGTCCACTTCCATGCAAGCAAGAAATTCTAAATGGATAGGAAAGAAAAATGTTTCATAGGATTTTATGCACCATGTTCACGGGTATGTCAAATGTTCGGGCAATTTTCCGTGCACTGTACATTTGCACACCAGCAACCTTTCCCTCCCGCACTGCAGTGGTCACCGCTTCCATTGGCGTCGAATCAGTTCGTTTCCTCCCTCTACCAGGTTGCACACCAAAAGAACCTGTCTTTTCGAATTTCCGAATCATTTTCTCCAGACCCACGGCAGTCATTGGACCAACGCCTTTTTCCAAACCCTTCAGTGTACGGAACTTCTGCAGAACGACATGTGCACAGTCATCATTCCTGTAGTAAGGCTTTACAAGCGAACACAATCCTGCACTGAGACAGTCATGGCGAATGTCGCAGATGCAAAAGGAGGAAAAGCCATGTACCCGGCGTGTTTATAGCCACTTCAGTGGGTCGTGTGCATGACAGATATCTTCATTTATGTAATCTGACACCATCGTCATCTATTGATCAATTTCCATACTATTTTTTTTCTGCCATACTTTTTGCCCCTTTTCCAATAATATTCCGTTGCAATTTTACATCATTCTGACCAGTGGTGTTATTTTTACAGCGTTTTGAAAGTTTAACTTTAATTATAATTAGCATGTACAATGAATACAGCATGAATGTACGTATGTCATGCATGATGCGGCAGTTTTTCATGCATCTCAGTTTTTTATCTCCTGAGTTATGATAGGTAGGTGGCTCTTACCCCCACAGCAATTGTTGCCTGACAGTATGGAAGATGCGTACCAAGTTTGGCTGAAATCAGTCCAGTGGTTTGGGAGGTGTGTGTGTGTGTGTGTGTGTGTGTGTGTGTGTGTGTGGGGGGGGGGGGGGGGGGGGGTATTTCTGTGCAACTATTATTTGCAATAAATTTCGCAGACAGTTTCCACATACGCTGCTAGATCGTGGTATCATACACTGTTCGGGAGATATGACATCATAAACACTGAGATGTGTGAAAACCTGCCACACTGCCCATGGCGCCCAACTATTCACAACACATTTTGCAGACAGTACCCACATATGCAACTGAATGTTCGTATACAAATATATAATTATACTACACACAGCTCTACATCTACATCCATACTCCGCAAGCCACCTGACGGTGTGTGGCGGAGAATACCTTGAGTACCTCTATCGGTTCTCCCTTCTATTCCAGTCTCGTATTGTTCGTGGAAAGAAGGATTGTCGGTATGCCTCTGTGTGGGCTCTAATCTCTCTGATTTTATCCTCATGGTCTCTTTGCGAGATATACGTAGGAGGCAGCAATATACTGCTTGACTCCACGGTGAAGGTATGTTCTCAAAACTTCAACAAAAGCCCATACCGAGCTACTGAGCGTCTCTACTGCAGAGTCTTCCACTGGTGTTTATCTATCATCTCCGTAACGCTTTCGCGATTACTAAATGGTCCTGTAACGAAGCGCGCTGTTCAAGAGACACGTCATAAACAATTAAATGTGTGAAAAAATGTTTTAATACATCTATTCTTTATAACTAAGACACTCCTACAGTCAAGTCAGCTTAAGGAAATCCTCAACACCTGGCAGCGCTTTTGAAAGTTTTCAGCTGCGAAGTGCAGATGGCTCTAGAAGAAAACAATAGTCAGCTATAGAGCTAAGAAGAGGCATGGCACAGAGATGGTTACAAAAAATTTGGATACTCTGCTTATACATTTGTTTATTATACATATTTCTTTGTACAAATATTTCATAACTTCAAAGGTGTTTTCATGGATGCATGAAAATGAAATTTTCTCGATATTACACGATAAAGAAAGTTCATTTTTTGTTTTTGTTTCTAACAGAAAATTGGCAAAATTAATAACCGGACAATGCTGGGTTCGTCAGCTAGTATGATAAGAGAGGCAAGATTAAGGCACACAGCGTCGCATCAGCCTTCGAACTGAGTCAACGTAGCCTTCTCCTCCTGTACCAGCCTCTTCCTCTTAGAGTAACATTTGCACCCAATGGCCTCAGTTATCTGTTTCGTATATTCCAGCCTCCTCGTTGACCCAGTGGGTACCTTCTCATTTCTTATCTGCCCAGCTAGTTTTCAACACCCTTCTACAGCATCATATCTCAAATGGTGTGATTCTCTTCTTTTCCAGTTTTCCCATAGTCTATGATAATGCCATACAATGCTGTACACCAAATGGACGAGTTGTGACGATAAAGAAACCGAACTCACGCTCTAACTGTTTATTGAAAAAGCTTACACAACTGAAACGCCCCATTCAATGAATTCTGCTCTCAGATTGCTGCACCGGTCCATGTGAATTTGCCACTGTTGGAAGCAGTGCTGCAAGTCTTTTTCTGTTATGCTGGTGAGGAGTCTCGTTAGTTGCATCCACTGACTCTAATCTTGTTTCTTTGAGTACGGATTTCAGTTCTGGGAAGAGAAAGAAGTTGCTCAGTTCTACATCAGGTGAATACGGTGGATGTTCCATCACTGGAATGTTGTTTTTTTGCCAACAACCTCTTCACAGACATCGCGTTATGAAACAGCGCGTTGTCCTGATGAAGAACCATGGAGTGATTCTTCCACAGGTATGGTCTCCTTGGTCACACACATTCATGTAGGGTCTTCAGAACAGTTACGTAATAATCTTGATTGACAGTCTGACCTTCAGGTCTTTAATCAATGTAGATAAGCCCTCGGATATTGAAGAAAACGACAATTGTCATCAAACCTTTGTCGTGCCCAAATAATCATAATAAGTCTGTCTAATGGTTTCCTTATTGATGCAGGCAAGTTCTGAAATTGCTGGAACACTCAGGCGGTGGTCTTCTCGAACATTTCTACTGACCGCCTTCCAAGTGGAAGAATGGCCCAGTTTTGGATCTTCAATGTCTTCCCTACCATCCTTGAACCTCTTAACTCGCTTGAAAACTTGTGTACGAGATAGACACTGATCACCATAAACTTGTTTCAACAAATCGTAAGTTTCTGTGGCTGATTTTCGAAGTTTTGTGAGGAATTTGATGTTAACATGTTGTTCACTTTGGAGCATAGCATAATTCTGACAGAGCTCGGACACACAGCCTGTTTCTAAGAAAGCTCACAGCCAGACTAACCACCACAGTGGCGTGACATTTTGTACACGTGTCATGGGAGACCCATGGTTATTCCCCCACTCTCCTTTCTGTCATCAATAAAGCCACAAATGTGCACAACCAGTCCAGTTTCTTTATTGCCACATCTCGTATATTCTTGGAAATTTCCTCCTCAAATTAAGTTCAATGTCTGTTATTGCAATTCCCCCCCCCCCCCCCCCCCCCCCCCCCCCCCCCGCCCGGATGTCCTCTTTGCCTGTGCTAATCTATTTGTTATGTCCTCCTCCTTTGTCTGCCACGAGTCACTTTGCTTCACAGGTATCAAAATTCCTTTGCTTTACCTACTACAGGGTACCAAATTTTTATGTTCACTTTATTTAATCTCATTTTTGCTAGTCCTCACTACTTTCATCTTTGGCATACCGTGTGCTCAGTAGGTTTCATTATTCTCAACAGGGCCTGTAATTTCCCCTCCCTTTGACCAAGGATGGCAATATCATCATCATATTTTATTATTGATATCCTTTCATAGTGACCTTTAATCCCACTTCTGAACCTTTCTTTTTGTTTCCCTCATTGCTTCATCAATGTACACATTGTTTAGCAGTGGCAAAAGACAGCATCGCTGCTTTATACCACTCTTAATCCTATCAGAATCTCTCTCAATCTTCTGTTTTTATTGTTATCTTTGTTTTTAATTATGTCATAGGGTAATTCAAAATGAATATAGCAACTACAAACAGCTATAACCACTTCGTGGATAGTGATATATTGCTAATAATTACAATGTTGAAAAAGTTCAAAATTTCAATTATAGCCCAAGTGTTCGATTCGTCATACTAGATAGATGTGACGACTAGATAGGCATGACGATACAGTTTTCTGCTCCTGACCACCTAGATCTGTGGACCCAACAACCGTGGTTTTCTTTTTAGAGGAATAAATGCATTTCTAGTGCCCTCACATCAATGACTCCACATATGCTACAGAATGTATGGCATCAACTAGTTTTTTGCTAAACACTGTCTGTGAGACCAAAGGGAGTTACATAGAGTACCTATAAAGTAGGTACAACAGGACCTTCTTTTTCATTCTCTGCAATAAATGCTTGATCACTATGCACTGAATTTTTAAAGAAGTTCATAATTGCTATATTAATTTTGAACTGCCCTGTACAATATCTGTCTTTGCTATAGCTTATATCTATTTTCCCGAAAACTTTGAACATTCTTCAACATTTTATGTTGCTGAATGCTTTATGTTTGCAAATGCTAGGAAGATATTTTGATTTTTCTTGCTCCCATTTTAGAGGCAATGTCACAACAGCCTCTTAGCTTTTCCTAAAGCCAAATATTGTCCTCCAACAGATTTTCAATTTTCTGTAATTATTCTTGTCAGCAAATTGGATGCACGAGCTTTTAAGCCAATTATGTGATAATCCACATATAGCTGCATCTGCTATCTTGAAGATCGCGCGGATGATATTCTTCCATAAGTCCAGTGGTAGGTCTCAGTCCAAGTGCCTTAGATTCTATGTCATACAGGTCAGAAGAAGGGAAGAGTACAGCATATCCCACATGACCATGTCTAAGCAAAGCACTGTGTTGCTGACACCATCCCTTGATCTGATGAATGCTTTACCTCAGCAGTTCATATGTTATTTCTCCCCTCAATCCATATGCGAATAGAATAGGATAAAAAGTCACTAACAGTATGAAGTAACCTCCACTACACACCGTATGATGGCTTGCAGATTATGTATGCACTTGTATGTGTGATTGAGCATTGTTTAAAAAATAATACTATAACTGATTCAGGAATTCAATAAACAACAGAATATTTTCACAGCTGGCTTGTTGATTTACCCTGAGGGAAATTCTATCTTCCAACAATTATAAAACTTTGCAGGGTTGAATTTATCTTACAGCTCCCTGTTCTTGATTCTCTGCACCAAAAGGATATTTACGTGAAAAATCTTAACTGAATAAAGTTCATTAAGGTCATGGATAAGACTGAGTCAAGTAGTCAGGGATTTTGAGAGTTTGCAGGAAAGCAATCACCATCATATTTTTATGGTCGATGAAGGGAGAGCTTGGAAATTAAGTCCACTACAGTGTGCATCACATCTACATCATACTCCGCAAGCCACCAAATAGTGTGTGGCAAAGGGTACTTCTGGTACCACTAACTGAGCTCCACTTTCCTGTTCCACTAGTTCATTGTTGGTAAAGTCTCTGTATTAGGTCTAGTTTCTTGGATTTTCTCGTCACGGTCATATCAAGAATTGTATGGAGGAGGAAGTAACATGCTGTCTGACTCTTCCTGGGAATCGGCCACTTGAAATTTCAATAAACCTCTCTGCAATGCACAATGTCTCTTATAGCGTCTGCCTCTGGAATTTATTGACCATCTCTAAGGCTTTCACATCAACTAAACGAACAAAACCCACCACTCTTCGTTGGATCTCTCTCTCTCTCTCTCTCTCTCCCCTCCCCCCCAATCAGTTGT
Source organism: Schistocerca serialis cubense (assembly GCF_023864345.2). Lineage (NCBI taxonomy): Eukaryota > Metazoa > Arthropoda > Insecta > Orthoptera > Acrididae > Schistocerca > Schistocerca serialis. Next base: position 16,746,103 of record NC_064649.1, read on the forward strand.
ATGTAGTAATGATGCCAGATTGACGAGCAATGACCAAGAACCAGTTGAATGAGCATCATGGTAGCCACTTCCTTTGTGGATGAGCTACATTTCCTTAAGACTATTCTTCCTATGATCTAAATCTACCATCTGCTTTTCCTATAATTTGTTTCATGTGGTCTTCCACAACATCTATCTAGATATTTTATGGTAGATATTGTTTCCAGAAATTTGTCATCAGTAGTGTAGAAATTCACTAGCTGTATGTAGTGGATTTCTTTTTCTATGTACCTGCGATATGTTACATTTATTTATGTTCAGGGTCAACTGCTGGAGCCTGCACCATTCATCAATTCCCTGCAGCTCACTCTGCAAATAGGTAATGTCTTATGGCATTACTACTTTCTTATAGACAACCACATCACCTGAAAACTGTCTTAAAGAGCTTCCAACACTTTCTAATAGATCATTTATATACACTGTAAACAGCAGTAACAGTCGTATTTCGCTTCCTTGGGGTACTTCAGAAATTATCTTTGCGTCTGTCAATTTTGTCCCGCTAAGAGTGACATGTTTAGTTCTATCTACAAAGAAGTCTTTAATCCAGAGGAAAATCTGATCCAATACTCAAAAAACTCTATGTTTTTCACCAAACGGCAGAGCGAGTTGTCGTCAAATGTCTTCCTGAAGTGACGGAACACTGGATCAATCTGAGCACTGTTGTCTACAGTGATATGGATCTCGTGGAGGAACAGAGCAAGCCAAGTTTCACAAGATATCTGTTTGCAGAATCACAACAGAAGGTGGCCTAATTTTGAACCATTCTCCCTTCCACTAATCTCCAGCAGCTAATCAAGTTTCGTCTTCTTCCGTACACCTTGCCAGGAACAGGGCTGGACAGCGATTAACACACTGAGGCAAACTGCTACATGGGGGCCACTTCAGTGGTGATACAATCTTACTCACTGTTGTTTGCAGCAATACTTTGTAAGCCTTGGCAATGTGAAAGGTTTCTGTCCCCTCACAGCTGCCACGCGTATGCAAACCTTGTCCTTGTCCGTGTTTACTACAGTTATTGTTCTCTGCACAAAAGTACCTTCCAATACGAACTTTAAAGTCCATACACTCAAATCTGGGTTTAATTATCGACCACTGGGGTTCTTTAAGGAAGAAACACAAGGAAATTTTGAAGATTAAACAAAAGTAGCTCGAATGAGGACTTCATCAGGCGCTGCATGCATCACAACCACCTTGTCAGTGTTAACAACAAAGGAGGGTCACCACTGGTCGACGAAATAGACATCTTTATTTCTGTTGCAAATTGATTTCAGTCACTACCTGACCATCATCGGGATTAGTATTGAAGCTCCATGGACTCATAAATACAAGCAGTAAGACTGCAATATCTGCACATATCAATGAAAGAGTACTTATCATTTGTACCTTCTTGCCTGACTAGTACTCTTCATCAAACAATGGAAACTCCAGGTAGGAATATCAACGATGTAGGAAAAGACAGATTGCTACTTGCCGTAAAGAAGACACGATAAGTTGTGAACAGGCACAATTAAAAGACACTTACATAAAGCTTTGGGCCACAACCTTCATCAGCAAAAGAGAAACACGTACCACCATTCATACACATAACCAAGCACACCTCATGCTCACATGATCACCAACTCTGAGAGCTTTACAAATGAGTTTGTGTCCAGTATTTCACCTTAAGCTTGAAACAGTCTAAGTGTTCTTATTATGAAACACTGGACAGATATAGTCTGGGTAATTTGCACTCCATTTTAAGCAAAAGCTAATTTTTCATGCATCTCAATGTTTATGACATCATATCTGCTGAACTATATGTCGTACACTGACATAATTTTGTAGGTATACTCAGTGATATATATGAACACTGTCTGCAAACTGTATTACAAATAGAGTACGTGGTAAAGTAATAAATTAAAATGTCGTGCCTTATGTTGAAGTTTTACTGAATGTAAAAATGTTTTAACTGATAAAAAGTTTTCATTTCATCCTTTTTTATCATACAGGTTTGAAATTACATCTAATGTTTGTTGAAAGCCTCTAAGTACTACAATTCTCAAACAGTGGATGAATAAAGTCTAGGTATTTGTGCGCCATCAGTTACGCTGCGTCAAGACGAACACTGTTTCTAACTATAACATTCGCATTATTGCCTTAAACTTTTAATATACGATTATTTTTCTTAATGAGCAGATTGTGACAGCATTTTAAATTTGTCAATCATTACACAAAAAACGGAAAATAAAATTTTTGTTGACCGTGGAATCCATTAAAATAGGCAAACTGCAATTGGTTCTGTGATAGTTGCATACAGGAAGAGGTCCACACAGGTGGGATCAACTTTTCGAAGCCATCTGTATAGTGATGTAGATTAGGGTCCCAGATATCTCACCCTGTTGCCATTCACCCCAGTGGACTATCATTTATAGCTTATCAACAAATGTAAACTTTGTAATTTCGTGTGATGTTACAGAGCCATAAAATAGACAGTCCTAATTAGAGTGTCATTTTAGCATAGTGTTCAATGTACATCTGTAATGTGCAGAGGGTGATGGGTCCAAATTTTGGTAGGTGCTTCAAAACTTTTTTAAAATTGTTATTTCAATGATTTTGTTAGTTATTTTTATTCAGTTACTTGATTTAAAAGTATTTTTTTTTCTTTTTTAATTTTTAATCTTTCGTCACAGCACTTCTTTAGTCAGCATATCAGCTTTGGCATTTGCTCTTACTTTTTCTTCCTAGCATTCCGTTTTCATTCGGAATGTCCACTATTCCACACTGTTTCAACTACTTGGGTGACACTGTGTCATTACTGGAAGTACTACGAGCAACCCCCCTGTACGATCTCTGGGCCTTTTTTCGAACTCCTGGCTGTTGGTCCGAGTTTCAACTTGCAGAAGACCAAATTTTTTCAACCATTCCCCGAGTATCTGCGTCACACCGTATCATGGCAGGGCATCCAACTCCTGGTGATTCTTGTCGGGGCCATTACAGATCTGCCCTGTCCCTTGTCATTGCAAGAACTGCAGGATTTCCTGGGTACAACAGCCTATTACACCAATTCATTCCCAGGGTGTCCACAACTGACCACACCCTCCCTCTACTTCCACCTTTGTATGCATCCTTTGTCTGGTCTCCACCATGTGACCAAGCCATCACCATGCTGAAGGATCGTCTCAGGTTGGCACAATGTGTAGCTACTTTTGATCCCACCAAAGCATTGCTTTTGTCTATGGGCACTTCGCACTATGGTGTAGGGGCAGTCTTTGCCCATTGCAATATAGACACCTCAGAGTGGCCACTGGTATTTCCATCCAAAAATCTCAGTCCAGCATAGGTCCACTACTCTCAGGTCAAGAAGGTGGCTCTAGCTATTGTGTATGAGGTCATCAAATTTCACGTTTTCTTGTATGGCGCCAAATTTCAAATCATTATGCGCCAAAAGCCATTAGTTTCTGCCTGGGACCCCGATAAGATGGCCCAAAGGCTACAGCAGTGTGTCTTGCACCTCTCCAAATACCACTACGACATCCATTTTCGCCCCACTAGGTACCAAGAACACGCAGATGCTTCATCCTGGATGCCAGTCGCCCTGGCTCTCGAGTTTGAGAGAAGTTCGTATATTTTCATTTGGATATCACCTGCTGCCAAGCGGTACACGGGTTTCTGATCACTAGTACCCAGGTCGTTGAGGCTACTGCATGTGACTCATCCTCAAACAGGTCATGCCACTTGTCCAGCAGGTTTGATTGTCTCATCCCCTGAGCCAGGCTTATAACCCATTTCATAACTACTTCATGTGTTGCGTCATCATCTCTCGGTCTCAGATGGGGTCCATCCACCTCCTCTCCATGGACTACGCGGCTCCCATGGTAGTTATTCCTGGGAGATTGCCACAAAAGGTCTTGCAGCTGTTACATGACTGTTGCTGGTGTGTTTCCCGCACCAAAGCCTTGACTCGCAGACATGTACAGGACTGGCATTGACAGGGAGCTGTAGCATTTGGTTGCAGACTGTCCCCAGGGGGCTAGTCAACAGATGGCTCACAAGGCTTCGTTCTCCCGATGGCCTGTAGCTACGCAGCCCTGGGAACACATCCATATAGATTTGAAGGTCCATTTCTGGACGTGTTTAACCTGATTGCCAGTGATGCATTTTTGTGTTTTCCGTACATGGTCCAGCGCTTCTAAGTCACTACCAAAATCACTATTTTTCCTCTGGGAGGACTCCCAGTTACTCTCGTTTCCGACAAGGGACCTCAGTTCCAGTCCCTGGCGCTTTGTGATTTCTGTGCATGGTCAAGCACTGGCCATGTTTGCTCCACTCCTTTTCACCCCCAACCTAATGGGGAGGCAGAGCGTATGGTTCACACACACTCAGATGAAAAAATATCTGCAGGAATTTCCCACAGAGAAGGCATTAAGGGTTTTTCCGATGGCCAACCAGATGACTCCTACAGGTTCCCATTAACACTGCCGACTTTCTCCACAGGCACCAGTCGCAAGTGGTGCTCCATCTGGAATCTCGTCCGCCATCATGTTCAGCTGTAAAGAGTTTCTCACCAGGAATGGAAGTCTGGGCATGTGGTTTTGTTTGGCACCCTCTCTAGTTACTGGCAATCATCGTGAGTCTGAATGGCCACAGCGTCTACACCCTTTAGACTGGGGATCAGAAGGTCCAGCACCATCGAAATGAGCTCCGAGTCTGGGTAGACACACACTCCCTCCCATTCTGGCCACATCCCTACCTTCGCTGGTGCCCCAGTCACTGGGTGGCACCTATCCACTGGTGTTCCAGCATCCTCTTCTGCCTGCGTCAGTGCCTCTGCTTGAGGAGGCAGAGAGTCCACGGCTGCCAGTGGCGGCTCTGGCACCCCTCCAGCCGGTAGACGAGCCCCTTGCGACCTCCATCTGTGGCCGAGTCACTTCCACCTTCCCCACTGCTGCCAGACACCGCAGGGAATCCCAGCTTGGACTGTTTGTCTCTTGCTTATATATGGGTTCATCAGGGCACTCCCTGTACTGGACACTTTCACCTGTGTTCTAGTGACCATCTCACCTCCACGGACATGGAAGCCACCCCCACATCCTCGTCACCTGCGCTGTGCCCGTGAAGCTGCAACGATCAGTCCCCGATAGGGGAGGGGTGTAGTGACCCACGTAGATTCCACACTCGTAATCCGGGCACACAGTCATATGCTGTGCCACAGGAGTCTGAAGATGCTACCATAGCACAGGCCACCACTCTCGGTTGAGCACGCAGCCGCTCCTCAGGGAACTCTATTGGGTGGCCGACGGCTGGTAAAAGTGGACCCGGCCAGCCTCACTCTCAGTCATATGTTGACATTCAGCCTACATTTATCAAACTAATAGTGCAGCCACTCCGTGGCAAGTGTGTTCTTGTACAAGTGTTCTACACTCAATAAAGTGTTGTGTCTGTTATGATCTGTGTGTTCTTGTGGTCAGAACAAGTACGTCTTCACTTCTTGATGCATCAACAAGTTTCAAGTGATCTTTATGAGCCCTGCCCATCTGGAGGAATGTGCTAAGAGAAGTACTAAATGTTACATATAAAAATTAGAATGCTACACTGAGCAATGTAAATACTAACCGGCAGTGAAACAGAGGACTTACAGTAAAAAACAAAAAGTTATGCCAGACTTATTGCACTCTTCACACCTAGTCAGTATAAACCTTCTCATCCATATCTACTGAAATTCATAAACAGGAACAAAAAATGCACCTGGAGAGTTCTGATTATTTTAGGCATACAACCTGTGTAACATAACTTGCATTTACCTTCGCAGAAAGTGACAATGATATCTTCTTTACAAACATTTTCAATATCAGACAAATAAGCCAATTTTTACAAAAAATACTGCTCTTCAGGCAGAAGTTCCTGCAAAACAGTCCAGAGTTACTTGAAAACCGCTTCAAGAGAAGCAACAAACAATAGCATGTCAAAGTTGTATTGACTAAGATAATGCTCTTTTTAAAAAAATGAAACACCACACATAAATGACTGTTGCTTCAATGATTTACACTAGTGACAGAATGGTACTTCATAAAAAATACTACTATGCTTAACATGACTTAACTGCAAGTTTAGTATATTCTTAGACACGAGTAACTTGGTAATTCTTCAAAATTGCTTCCAAGTTAGCTACTATTTCATATTACAACAACTCCATGAAGTCACCATCAGAAATAAATAATGTTTTAAAAAAGTGTGCTGAGGAGTGCATTTCCAGCAGTAATATAAATGTTTCTCTGTTATACTCTGTCTCTTTGTAAGCCGTAACATGACGGATCTTAACTCAGACACATTTTACTTTCAGTTAATAAAATCTTTAGGGGGCATAATGAAATATAATTCACATCGTAATCCTTAATTAAGTATTGTGATTTTTAACCTAGTACAAGACACTAGCTAACAAAGAAGCAGTGATCTGATTCCTCCATTACTGGCTTCATCTGGTTGCCATTTCCTGGTGCAGCTTTATAGTATGAATTCTTATGAGATTCATCAAAACACAGGACACCAGCAAAATTCACAATGTATATTACTTCAATGAGCATTCAAACAAATGAGCTATGTGGATTGTGTATGACTGCTTTATAGTATATGTTGACATTCACTTGCTTATAAAGGGGCTGGTGCATGGCACACAGAAACATTTAAAGAGTTAACACCAACTTTTGAGTGCCTGCTCTTTTTCTAGTAGGAGAGTACGACACACACACACACACACACACACACACACACACACACACACACACACAGAGAGAGAGAGAGAGAGAGAGAGAGAGAGAGAGAGAGAGAGAGAGAGATATATATCCAAATATACACACACACACTCATGGTGGCAACAAGCAACAACTTTCACTGTTGTCACGAGTATGTACATTTAGGTGTCTTTGTGAATGTTTGTACTCTTACTAGAAGAAGACAAGAGCTCGAAAGCTAGTGTTAATTCTTTTCTATTATGTGCTTCTATGCACCATACACCATTCCTGAAATCGAGAATGTTTGCATTTTCCTTATTTTATGTATTTTTTCGTCCGCAGCTCGTGGTCTTGCGGTAGCGTTCTCGCTTCCCGCACACGGAGTCCCGGGTTCGATTCCCAGCGGGGTCAGGGATTTTTCCTGCCTCGTGATGACTGGGTGTTGTGTCGTCTTCATCATCGTCATTCATCCTCATTACGGTCGGAGGAAGGCAATGGCAAACCACCTCCACTAGGACCTTGCCTAGTACAGCGGTGTGGGTTTCCCGCATCGTCCCCTACGCTCCTCGGAGTATGGGACCTCACCACCACCACCACCATGTATTTTTCCATCCAGGAATTTCCATATTGTTATATGTCGATGTTCATCATTTTTGATGTATTGTATTGTGACAGTGAATTACAGCTACAACAGAAGACAGCAGAAAACTGGTACATTGGATAACTACAATAATCTTGTTCGACTGTGTTTAGATAAAAACATTTGAGGCACTGAGAACCATAGGGGCCTGAAACACACCATCATCAACACCACATTTAAGTGCATATCATAGAAACCAGTAAGACAGCTATACGTGAATGTTCATACGTACAATGTGGGTCTACAGCACAGATAAACTTGACTTACCATAAGATCAACAGACACCGGAAGCATGAATAAATGCAAAAATCTCACTACTGATGACGATATGCTTTAGGCCCTTACGGTTCTCAGCGCCTCAATTTATACACTGTAGTTTCAACTTTAGTTGTTAAGACATCCTGAGAATATTTCCTTGTATCTGATACACAGCATCCATCGTTTAGCTGTCTACTATATATAGGATATACTAGGCACTCAAGCTCAAACACGTGATGCGTGTTCCGAAACTACTATAGAGGATACAGAAAGAACTCGCACTGAACAGACATTTCAGCCTTGTAACAAGTACAGGGTAATCACCTATTGAACAGAACAGTTTTGTGGCGTGTGGCCAACTGGCAAGGCCAGCTGTTGTGCCTGATGTGCCGATGACAGGAGGTCCACAGTAAACATAGTACAGTTTGTCACACCTGTTATTTCTAATATACCTAACAAACACTTAAAAAGAAAAGTAAATTAATCACACATGTGACGCAAGGAGATACTAAACTGCCTCCTTCCATTCCCCATGCATTTCTGACACCTGCTTGGGAAATTACTCATTATACTCTGCATTTTCCTCTGAGAAATGGGAATAATTTCTTGACAAATGTTAATTTTAAGTTCACCTAAAGTATGTGAATTTGATTTGCACAATTTCATTTTCCCCACAAGAAATCTAGCAGGGAATGAGGCGGCCACATGTTATTGATAACTATTCTCTCTAAACACATCATGAGTTTCCTGTAACAACAAGCTGGCTTTGTGTGTCATTGCAGTCCTGATGAAAGTTGACAAAAGCATGTTCTCTCTTAGTTAAGGACATCTGCACAGGCTGGTAATCCCTTTTTATTCATATGAAAGGTGCCTTTTAGCAGAAATTATTGGGAATAAAAAAAAAAATACGTTTTGTAGGTTACTCATTTCTAACCAATTTACCAGAAGCATTTCAAAAAATATTGATCAGTTTAAAGACTATGATACTTACTGGAAAAGTGGACATCACAATAAGAAACTGTTTACAATTTTCTACATGCGTAAGGCTCTAACTTCTTTGAGATTTACAGAATACGAAAACCTCTACGTTAAAATACGTACAATGCTTGGTTAGTATATCCTCTAATTTTGAACAAATTCTGGCAAACAGAAGCTAAGAAAATGTATACTTTACTCTTAAAAAATACAACTTGTGGAAAACAGACAGTAAAGTTGTCAATGAAGTCCAGTTTTATAAGATCGGTTACTGGATTCTCTTCCTCCTCATCTTGTAATGTCCTTTTTTCCTGCTCGTCTGTGTTACCTTGCTCTTGTTTAAAGGTCTCTAACAGCTCTCTCTGATGGCCTAACTCTTTTTTTATCATAATTTAACATATATTTCACTGTGAAATGACCAAAAGTTTATAGCAGTCTTTTCAGGACTTCATACCTAGCAACATTCCCTTCACTGATCACTGCCACTGCTTCAAAGACACCAAAATGCTGTGTACTAATTGCCACAAACACAAAAACTGTCTTGGGAATTCTGGCCCAGATTATACCGCTGATGGAATCATTAGGATTCTGAGTGCAGCCATAAAGGTATTTCTTCAATAGCCTTACTTACATCTGACAAACCACTGAAAATTTTTCTCAGGACCTCTAATATGGCAAAAGGTACAGTTAGTTTGTGAATCAATTTCTCACAATTTTGCTGTGCTCTGTTGTATTTGCACCATGAATCACTTCTTGGAGGGCACAGGCTACGAATGGATTTATCGTCTTTTGAGGAGAAGTTAAACAAAATTGGGCCCACAGCTTTTCTATCTTCAACGCTTCAAACTTTTGCCTAATACCATGCCACAATAATTTTGGATTTTATCTACGATGGATTCTGTGAGTCTATTATTACCAACGAATCCTCTGCCACCTTCCAAGTTCTTTCTCTAGTATGCAGTTTTCAGTCTTCGCAGCCTCGTACCCATTTGTTTTTGTGCATGACCTATGCACTCCAGGTTAGTTATAGTTACATTTTCTCCATATAGCTTCTTCAACTGCTTTGAAAGCTTTTGAATTCCCACCTCCTAAATAACTTGTGAATCTTACCTTCTTCGACTGTTCAGATCCTTGAAAAATGGTCATGGCCACACAGTGTTTTGTTTAAATGAATGAATAAACAAGAAATAAGGCAATAATACATGAAACAAACAGAAACTGGAAATTTTCAAGATTTCATCTGGAACAAAACCCCTTAATTGTGAGAGGGGGTGGGAGGAGAGGTGGGGAGCGCAGGGGGGGGGGGGGGGGGAGGGAGGGAGGGGGAAGCCACAAAATGCATTCCACATATCTCCCATTGTTAATTTTGTCCTGGAAGGAAAAGAGGCCTATTATTCTCTCAACACTAGTAGCACATCACAATCCTATTTTTTGATTACGTAGGGGTGTCATCTTCTGTGAGTATTTATGTGACTTGTAGGTTTCCTTTCAAGAACACTTCCTGTTTTCTGAATTTTATTTAGCAATCGGTCAATCGTTCTCCAATTACGAACATGAAAAGCAGGAAATTCCTCCTGAAATAAAATCCTTACTGCATGTGCTGATTCAGAGTGCACACAGGAATTGTACATGAATACTCTTCGGAGAATACAGTACTCTTATCATGCACAAGCTTTCTACAGAAACAAAGGCCTCGCAGTAGATGGGAAATACACTCCCCGCCAAAACTGCTGGCACTGCAAGGAAAAAATCCCTTCAGGCAGTTGTCTTACGAATTGATCACCCTATATTTCACATACAGTAAAGAACTAAATTATGGGTACTATGCTTCAAATACAAGAACGATATCTCATCAAACTGATATTGTTTACTTAATAAGTTTTCATTGGGCTTCGGTTTTAAATGAAATACATGGCCAATTTTCAACAGACAACATTGCTTCTGGGTGTGTTTCTAAAAATATTACACACATATTCTGTCTCAGCTCTACACTCAATTAATAGCTACTTCCATTGATTTTTCTTCACCATTCCATGAAAGCTGCACCTCTTTTGAACTTTCTCAGCTCTGCTTCACTTCTATCATTGCCCAACAACATTTTACTTTGCCTGCACCACATCAAACAATGATTTTAATAATGGCTTGACCATTAGCTGGTTCCCTCCTGACAAAAGCTGCCGTACTTCTGTAAGACAAACTACTTCTTCACTACGAGTGCAACATTACTGATGAATTTCAATGGTCAATTATTAATGGTGGATTCAAAAATTTTGTGTCTTTTTCCTATTCCATGTGTGACATGAAACTGTTGGAACTCAACAGCTAATGTACCATATTTACTCAAATCTAAGCCGCACTCGAATCTAAGTCGCACCCGAAAAATGAGACTCGAAATCAAGGAAAAAAATTTTTCCCAAATCTAAGCAGCTCCCGAAATTTGAGACTCGAAATTCAAGGTGAGAGAAAAGTTTTAGACCGCCCCTCCAAATCGAAAAACAGTTGGTCCATTGTAACGTGAAATACAATTGAGGTCGAATGGATGAAGATACAGCTACAGTAGTTTGGTTCGAGTCGTAAGCTTAACAGTTAAGCTTTACCAGGTAGCCCTTGCTATGTCAGGCGCTCCGTCCGTATTTATACGGGTACCCTTCCTTTTTCGCGTGCTTCATCTGGTTTGAATCGATTGCTTATTTTGCTTTGATCTGGTAAGTGCCGTTCTTTTTGTTATAGGTGTTTATGTCACTCTAAGCTGAAAATGCATTATTGTACTGTGTCATGCATTGTTTGTTACATTCTGATAATGCGTGTTTACGGCTTGACGCCGCTCGCGGCAAGGCTTGCTTTTGTGCGCACTACCGCGGCTTACAATTAAAAAAAAAAAAGAGAGAGGAATTGTCTCATAAGCGAAACAATGGCGAGAGTCTGCTATTTGTTGTTACTTAAACTGCTGCTTTCTTTGATAATGATCAACAAGAACCAAATAATAGACTGCGTATGATAGAAGATGTTCTGAACGAGAGTTTAGCGAAAATTTTTCTCTGTTTGCAGACGACTCTTTAGTACATTACATTCTGCACAGAAATTAGGGTCATCTTAGATTTAAAAATCTAGTCAGTTGCCGTGCTTAGTTTCTGACTGTATCACTATTCAGCATAAGAATAATACGAATATAAACATGACATGATATGTATATTCTTCCGCGTTTGCTGTTCTAGTTTCGTAGTTTTTTAGGCAGACAGGATTTAAATGAAATAGCAACAAACACGAAAGAATACATGGCATAATGTTTACATTCTTCTACCTTTAATTTATTTACTGAAGCACAGGTTTTGGCGACAGTGTTTATCTTTGTGCCTGCAAAGCATACCTGTCTAGCGCAACATACATTTGACAGCAGAAGTTAGTTGTGGCGACACATGCCAACATTTTTCAGAACTTCCGCTTACTTTACACTCGATTCTAAGCCGCAGGCGGTTTTTTGGATTACAAAAACCGGAAAAAAAGTGCGGCTTAGATTCGAGTAAATACGGTAACACAAAGTGCCAATTACTGGCATGTTTTTGGTGTTTCACGCCTATTTTTTTAATGATACAATCCGCAAAGAGTTTTCGAGGACTAGAGTTGTAGTGAAGAATTTCTGAGCTTTATTCAGTGTATGAGTCAGAGTAGCACATATGATGATGATAAACCCTCAGGTGCCACAAAAATTTCTAGAATTTCTAGAACGAACCTCCCCTGCTTAATAGCAACATCTTTAAGTCTGCAGTTTACTTTTAACTCACTGCTGGTTTGAACCATCAAATTTTACCAACAAAAACACAACTCGCCAAATATAACCCTCAAGCAGGTATGCCTATGTATAAAACGTGCCAATTACAAATAACACTGTCTTGTGCAGTTACTTTGTTGTAAAACAACTGCGAGCCAGTATGTATTCCTTCATTACTGATTCAGCTAGAACACTAATAGGTTGTGGTGTCACATGTTCAAGTGAGCATCAATGATATAAAATAAACAGTGAGCTTGATGAGAAAAAATGCACAATCCGTGCACGAAAATGACACAAATTTTGAGCTAACAGTACAATTCTAGTGTCGTGTGACAGTTACCAATGAATTAATTACTAATCATATAAACAACTGGCAAGGGATCTGATGCAACTGCACTGCTTAAGGTTTCGAGTGGGTTATTAATGTGGGGAACATTAGTACACAGAAACAGAGCTATGTAATGAACAGTGTATTTTTTTACTGATTAGCTGAGCAGTTTTTTAGCTCTTATAATGTAAGTTTAATTAAACTAAGATAAACTGTGATTTTGTTCCTACACATTTACCTTGGTAACATAAAGACAGCTATCCTTTACAAATGTACGAAGTGGGCTGTGTGCCCCCTCTTGTTACGAAAAATGGCGTGCCCACTCTAGGATTAAGGATACTGATGAAGGTTTCACAAAAGTGTACAGTACTTCACCCCTTAATTAATGCAAGACAGTTTTCAGCAAAAATTAATTTACAAAGAAAGGACACAGTACCTTGTTCCGCAAACTGTCAGCTCCGGGTTCCTTATCTGGAGCAGTCGGGGCCTTGACCGCATCATCGAGATAGGAAGTGTCATCGTCGAGAGCTATTTCGTCACCCAAAGCGTCCAACTCTGCAGCCAATTCGTCGTCATCAATCTCGGGCATGCCGTATGAACGTCCCAGGGCCTCCTGCACTTCTTCCGCTTGATCCAACAGGTCTGCCATATCGTCTTGCACATCCTTCAATGAGAAGTGGCACACACGTGTACTCCACATCACACAACTCTCAGAAACAGGTCAACTGCACTTGTGAAAATCTTGTGTTGCACAATACACACAATGAGAATGGAAACAGGTTCACAAGTAATTTAAGCGACATCAGCATTAGTGTGATATTTTTCCACCATCAGCAGGCATTCATCGAACATTATATCTGATCATGAAACACAAAATCATCAGGAACATGAATCAACATACTTTATTACTGCAAAAATGGAGCTATAATGAACTGCTTCTGTAGCTCACACTAATAATAATCAACAGAGCATTATTTGCCAAGGTAAATTGCCAAGTTCTAGTTCAACTAAAAAACACTGCAATTACATGAATAACAGGGAAGTTGTTAGTTTCACAGAAAAACTGATCCTCTCTTAGTTATACGAAAATACTGCCGCTTATCTACTACTGTGGCCTATGCTGTGACACGAAGAATTTGCCTGTAGGCCATAAAGCAATGAAAGAGAGTAGTACATAAATTTTTGCTTGAGGAGATATGGTCCTTGCAAGGCAAAGTATATTACAAGAGTGTTTGCTTTAAAGCAGTTTTTTACCAAGGCAGGTGGATCACTTTCCACATATTTCCGTTTGCTATTCCTGTGCTACTTGTGTGTTACATCAAACATTTTGTTTATGCTCTAAAACTCAAACAAAAAGAAACTCGTACTTGATCTGAACAGGCCTCAGAATGCCCAACAGAATTGACCGACTGCCGTATCATTCTCAGCAGTCAGTCAAGCGTCATTGGATGTGGATGTGGATATGGAGGAGCACCTAGTCAGCACACCACTCTCCCTCAAGTTGATAACAAACTTCTCAACTGGCCTCACACGGGCTCAGTGCACCCCGCTTGCCAATGACACTAAGCAGACCTGGACGGTCACCCATCCTAGTGCAAGCCAAGCCCAACTTCCATCATCTAATGGCAACAGGTGTTACCTCACAGTAAAACTGTTGGTGTTCTGGAACACAGGTTCCTATTTTTTCTCACTATACAAGTCAGTCCCTAAGGAATCCTTTAATTATGTTCTGTAACTCATAACTAGGTGTCCTTTTTTTTATCACCACCATCACTCACTCAGGAATTAGGTCTTAGACCTGTTCTGGCTAGATAACTGGTGCCTACAAGGCAGTACAAAGAGCTTTGTGTGATCGTAGGACATGGGATCAGCAGTTTGCTAATCCCTCCAGCCATTACTGCCAGCAAATGAATCCTGAAAATGCTACTACTGTTTTATTCAAACAGCTCCCCATCTGACCCTGTTCCAGATATACATACCTGATGGATCCACAACCACACACACTCTTGCACTTTCTCGCCCACACGTCTTTCTTCGTTGCCAAAGGTGTGTAAGTCCTAAGATAAAGGATCAGGGCTGTATGGAGGATGTTGCAGTGTTTCCCAACCAAATCACTGATGCATGGTCTAAGTCTGATTGGCAGTGTGTGTGTGTGTGTGTGTGTGTGTGTGTGTGTGGGTGGGGGGCAACTGCAAGGGTCCTCTGCTTGTAGAGTTCCTTGAGCATGGAACAACAATCACTGTGCAGAACAATGAAAACACTTTGCAGAAACTGTGATGCACAATAAATTCAAAATGGCCAGGAATCATCCTGTTGCACTTCAAGCAATGTGGCTGGGAAACAATGCAACATCCTCTGTACAGACCGGATCTTTCACAGTGTGATTTTCATATCTTTTGCGGACTGAAGAAAACCATGTGTGGATGTCTGTCTCAGTTGGATGAGGAAGTGCAACAGTGGATGAGGTTGTGAATACGTTATCAGCCAACTGCGTTCTACAAAACAGGAACTGCTCATCTTGTCTCCCAGTGGGATAAATGTCTTAATGTGTGTGGTGATTACTTTTGAATGGAACCATACCATGGTTCCATTCCAGTGGGTGTTCAGTTTTCACTTGACTGTCTCTTATACATAAGAATTCCAAGAGTCCCAAATATGTAGGTACGTAAAAGGCGTGACTTAACTCATTCCTCCATGTTCTATAAATCCTTTCAATAAGGAGAACCTTGAGGAAACCTGGAACAAATCAAGGTATACCTGACTTGAAACTTCCTGGCAAATTAAAACTATGTGCATGACCAGGACTCTAAACTGGGACCTCTGACTTTCATGGGTAAGTACTGTCTCTACTGAGCTACACAACCACTTCCCACGACCTGCCTACACACTGCTGCCAGTGACTACTCTCCTAACTTCCAAACTTCACAGCAGTTCTCCTCCATACTGTATGGGACTAGTAGTCCTGGAAGAATGAAGTGAAGCTGTGAGGGCAATCGTCAGATGTATTCCGATAGCTCACAGACCGTAGACCATTTGCCTGCAAAAGGCAAAGGTCTCACATCTGAGTCCCACTCCAGCAAACAATTTTAAATTTCCAAGAATTTTCAAATCAGCACATTCTGCTGCAGAGTGAAAATTCATTCTGGAAGGTATACCTACATTACCACATCATAAGACACGAACACCTATTGTTATTAATATCCCTATGACTTATTTATTAACAATAACTGTTTTGACAACAGTACCAATTCTTTAGAAGGAAATCCCTTACAATACCAGAAACTACACAAATTGTGCATTACTGACAAGAGGTTACGACCGTGAGGTAAACTTTATGGAGCAAAGCAGATGAACTGAGTTCTTTGATTAACTTACCAAAACACTTTACAAAACATTCTACCTACTACGTAATCAACATTACTTGTATTTATTTCCGGGCGACTGTTTGGCACAATGATAGAGCATATGACTGCAGATTATGAGGTTGTGCGCTCAAATCACATCAACCTCGTCACAAAATTTTCCCAGCATAGAACTCCTACCAAGTTGTGTGTGTGTGTGTGTGTGTGTGTGTGTGTGTGTGTGTGTGTGTGTGTGTCTCTCTCTCTCTCTCTCTCTCTCTCTCTCTCTCTCTCTCTCTCTCTCTCTCTTTAGAGTCTTAAGAGCACTCATGGCAAGGTTATCAGCACCCTTATAAATATTAAAGTTAAGAATTTGGATAGAAGGGCTAAAATGTTCACACACCACAAGGACTAAACCTACAAAATGGTTAACTCTCACCTTATTCACGCTGACCAAGTTCAATTTTCAAATCCACATGGGACTTTACTTGTTAGGGTAACTGGTGTGGGGTGCACTTAACCTTGTGGAGCCTACTGGCAAGATGCTCGAGTGAAAAGTAGCAGTGAGAAGGTTCCGAAAGCTGACAATGGCTGGGAGTTATGTGAGCTGATCCCACAGCAGTTTGTACCACTTCAAATGAAGTCACTGGTACGACAGAGACCTGTCAGCATTTTTCAGAACTAGGAGACTAATCAAGAAGTTTAGTTTTAATATAAATGAGTTATAATTATTTCATAAGATTTCAGGACCAGCAAACCTCTTCCACATCTATAACTCTCTTGTCTTCTGCCTGCCTGTACAGAGAAAACACTGGGAAAATGTACCTCAATTTCATCAATGTTGAGCTTCTTGAACTCCTTCTGCATTTGCTTTGCACCGGCCTTCATGGCTGCCACAGTGGCGTGAGTGTCTTTCAGTGTCTGAGTTGCATAATTGGCCTGTTCCATGTTGAACGCCTGCTGTCTCAAGTTGTCCACTTGCTGTTCGTACCTGAAAAATGAGTCCTCAAAGCGATTTTTAAAATGTCAGTGTGTGGTAAAAATTATATGCACAGCTGTGTTTCCCTCTTATGAAAGTAGATTATGGACTGCGAAAAAATGGAAAAAGAAGAGAATCAAAGTGTTTGAGGCATAATGCTTAGGACGTTGAAAATTAGATAGACTGACAAGAAACTAGGAGATTCTCGGAATAATCAAAGATAAGATGAATATGTAGAAAACACTGACAAGAAGTAGGGTCAGGATGATAGGACATGTTAATACATTAATAAATAAGTTCCACGGTATTTTTTGGTGGTGTCGAGGGTAAAAATGGTAGGGGGAAACTGATACTGGAATATATCCAACTAATAACTGAGGACGTTGGGTGCACCTGCTGCTGTGACATTAAGAGGCTGGCACAGGAGAGCAATGATGGGCAAAAAATATCAAAATTTTTTCACAATATATTGATATATATGTCGATACCTAAATTAACAATATATCAATTAATCAATATCAAATATTGAGTATTGAAAGAGATATTCTTTCTGTCTGTCTTTTCTAGACTCTGAGGCACTGCAGTTTTAACACATTTGGTGACAGCACTGTTTGAGAATGATGGAAATTACCAATCCCCGCTATCAACTATGACGCAGAATGTGCACTCTCCTTACCCCACGAGTGCTTGGAACAAGAAAAGATAGTTGGAGTTGTTGCTGTCTTCAGTCCTGAGATTGGTTTGATGCAGCTCTCCATGCCACTCTATCCTGTGCAAGCTTCATCATCTCCCAATACGTACTGCAGCCTACATCCTTCTGAATCTGTTTAGTGTATTCATCTCTTGGTCTCCCTCTACGATTTTTACCCTCCACGCTGCCCTCCAATACTAAGTTGGTGATCCCTTGATGCCTCAGAACATGTCCTACCAACCGATCCCTTCTTCTTGTCAAGTTGTGCCACAGACTCCTCTTCTCTCCAATCCTATTCAATACTTCCTCATTAGTTACGTGATCTACCCATCTAATCTTCAGCATTCTTCTGTAGCACCACATTTCAAAGGCTTCTATTCTCTTCTTGTCCAAACTATTTATTGTCCATGTTTCACTTCCATACATGGCTACACTCCATACAAATACTTTCAGGAATGACTTCCTGACATTTAAATCTATACTCGATGTTAACAAATTTCTCTTCTTCAGAAACGCTTTCCTTGCCATTGCCAGTCTACATTTTATATCCTCTCTACTTCGACCATCATCAGTTACTTTGCTCCCCAAATAGCAAAACTCATTAACTACTTAAGTGTCTCATTTCCTAATCTAATTCCCTCAGCATCGCCCGACTTAATTTGACTACATTCCATTATCCTCATTTTGCTTTTGTTGATGTTCATCTTATATCCTCCCTTCAAGACACTGTCCATTCCGTTCAACTGCTCTTCCAAGTCCTTTGCTGTTTCTGACAGAATTACAATGTCATCGGCGAATCTCAAAGTTTTTATTTCTTCTCCATGGATTTTAATACCTACTCCGAATTTTTCTTTGTTTCCTTTACTGCTTGCTCAATATACAGGTTGAATAACATCGGGGAGAGGCTACAACCCTGTCTCACTCCCTTCCCAACCACTGCTTCCCTTTCATGTCACACTGTAAAAGTAATGTAGTCACACACGTTACTGCACTGGAACTTAATGGAAAATGGACCCCTTTTGTCTAAAATTTTCATGGTAAGTACAGTAATACAAGTGCAGAATACCTATCAGAAATGCTTCATTCCCGAGACTTATAACGCGTGAAGATGAGCCAAAAATATCCGTATTTCATAATGTATCCTACACCTGTGAACTAATTTATTTTCATTAAGAAAACCAGTCTTTCCTCACCCCTCACGTACAACGATCAGAGGATCCATTTCCCAACAGGTGCCTTAAGGCCCCCACTTTGGCTCGAATTCCGCATGATGTACGGTTGTGAGTAACCCAAGTTTCACACAAATAGAATATAAACCGCATGTCACTTGAACTACACAGTGAATTGTTATGTTGTCGTGATTAAGTAAAAATTGTCTACCGTCATTTCGATACTTGTATTTCAATCCTATATCATTTAATATGTCTCTCACTGACCTAACAGATCTAAAAAAAATATTTTTGCAACTAACATTTTTCTCAATTTTTCTGATGTTGGGTACTCGGCATTGTCATAAAATTCACGGACTGCCCATATGATGTCGTCTTTATCAAAGTTGTTTAGTTTCGTTAGAGAACTGTAACTAGACAACTACATATGCTCAACATTTTCGAATATTAGCGACAGAGCATTACACAAGACTAGGCACAAGTGTAACATTAGCACACTTTCAGCTACATGAAAGAGCTGTAGTCTGCAACAGTCGTCATGACGTGGGGTGTACGAAATTATGTGGTGGCACAATGGAACATACTGTGCAGAATGTTGTTACGTAAAACAAAATAAATCATAAAATTTAAACTGTACTCTTAGGTGCCTGCATAACGCAGCCACTGAGTAAGAGGATCAATGTTAAGTTAATATATAAAACTTGTGACTCTATTATTAATGAACATTCATCAACCTATCTTCTCCCATGATTTAATTGTAAACACTGATCCATTTATGATGTTTATCAAAAACAATTTTCCTTTGCCCTATCTGACACACCATTCATCATGTTCCCTTCCCATCTTTCACAGTGCACACAGCTACCAACAGCAACATGCAACAGAAAAGCCACCTATACCACAAGTGAACTTTTACTCTACGGTTGACCTATATAGGTGAATTTGAGATTGAGATGCTGGCTTTTGCTGGTGTGTGTGTGTGTGTGTGTGTGTGTGTGTGTGTGTGTGTGTAGTGGGGGGGGGGGGGGGGGAATTATTCGTATCCTGGTCTAGGGTTGAGCTATATAGACTAACTGGATACTGTGAACATTTTTTTTTTAAAGGTCTTGTCAGGTTTTATTTTATTTTTTTGGCAGTTTCAGTGTTCCAGAGTGTTGCATCTTGAACCTTGTTGTTGTTGTTGTTGTTGTTGTCGTTGTTGTTCTCATTATTGAACTTTTAGTCAGTCCCCACCCAAAACCCCCTTTTCACATGACTGTCCTGCTATCATCATTGTGTTCAGTTAGTGTATGGATTTGCATGGAATTTGTGTCTTTAGACGTGTTATGAACAATGTTTTGGTCGACACGTTTGATACAGCAAAGAAAAAGGCATGGGAAGAGTTTACAAAAAACTTGGAAGAAGATGTGAAGAGCAATAAGAAAATGTTCTATAAAATGATGAAAAATAAAAGGAAGGCTTCTGAAGTACCAGTAAAGATGGAAACAGAGGACGATACTGTGATTGAAGATCCAGGGAATATAAAAGATCTCTGGAAAGAACATTTTAAGAAACTGTTAAACGCTGAGGAGCAGGTACACGAGGAAACAACAAATAATGGAGAAATTGAGAGAAGTTGGGAAGCAGAATTAGGACAAATTACACTGGAAGAAATGGAAATAGCTGTGAAGAAGATGGATGAGGGGAAAGCCCCAGGACCTGATGAAGTATCTGTGGACATGATACGAGCAACAGGTCCAGTGGGAATGCAGTGGCTGCATAGGGAACTATCAAGTGTATGGAGAAACAGTACAATACCTGACGACTGGAGGAGGGGAGACATTGTTCCCATCTTCAAAAAGGGCAACAAAAGACTTTGTAAAAACTACTGAGGAATAACCCTTATGAGTCATACAGCCAAGATTTTTTAAAGAATTTTACTAAATCGAATAAGTGAAAAGACAGAAAAGGAGCAGAGTGAAGAACAGCATGGGTTTAGGAAAGAAGGAAGGACGATCGACCTGATATTTTCTATCCGTCAACTGTGGAAAAAGTTGAGACTATAACAAAAGGGTGATAATGGTTTTTATAGACATAGAAAAGGCATATGACTCAGTTAACAGGGAAAGACTCTGGAAGAAATGAAGAAGATTTATATAGAAGATGGATACATTAATGTAATAAAGACAATGTACAGAGGACACAATTGTAAAATTAGAACACCATAGGGTAACTCTGAATACTTCGAAATAAGATAAGGACTTAAGCAAGGAAGCATTCTATCTCCTGAACTTTGTAATGTTGTGATGGAGGGAATGAATAGGGCAATTAAAGATACAGTAAAAGAAAAAGACGAAAAGATGATTTTTGCTGATGATATGGTAATATGGGGTGATAAAGAGGTAGATGTACAGTTACAACTTTATGTGTGGAAGGAAATAATGTAAAGGCATGGATTAAAAATAAATAAAGATAAGAGTGAAGTAATGGTATTTGGAAGAGAGAAAGGGATCAACGGAAATATTAGCTTGAATGGAGAACCACTCAAAGTGCTAAAAAGTTTCACTTATTTAGGGAGTGAAATATCTAGGGATGGAAGAATAACTAACAAAATTAATAGGAGGTTACAGAAGGGAGGCAATTTCTACCAAACAATAAAACACCTGATTTGGAATAATGAAGTTTCAGAAAGAGCAAAACTCCTTATGTATAAGAATTATTACTTCCCTATCGTCATCGATGGTGGAGAAACATGGACAATGACAGAAAGGGACTGGAGCAGACTGCAAGCAGAGGAAATGAAATTTCTCAGAGCAGTTAAGGGAAAAACAAGAATGGACACAGTAGGGAATGTAGAGATTAGAAAGGACCTTAAACAAGAAAGTATGAGAGAAGAAATTGAAAAACGTAGATAAGATGGTATGGGCATGTTAAGAGGCTGCATGGGCAGAGACTCCCCAAAATTATGGAAGAACTAAAGATGGATGGGAAAAGACCTAGAGGGCGCCCAAGATCACGGTGGAAAATGGGAGTGAGAATATATGTGGAAAGTAGAGGTGTGACCTGGCAGCAAGTGGAGGAAGAAAAGTGGTGGGAAGACCGAGCCAAATGGAGAGGACTCGTCAGCACCCAGACCCGGCAGTAGCTGGAACGGGAATCGGATACAGAGATGAACAATGTTTTGGTCCACATGTTTGATACGCTCGAAATAGGGGTTTCTGGCAGGGCGATGATGTCATTGGTCAAAGAAGACAGGTGGTATTTCAGTCTCCAGTAATCCCAAATGGAGATATACTCTTGCGCACTGTTCAAAAAATTGAGTCGAGTCACGACGAAGGACGCTGAGAATTAGGTAGGAAGTTAAAGTGTACTTACAGTGTCAGCTTTTCTGTTGCATGTTGCTGTTGGTACTGACTGATTAATTGAGAGGGTTTATGGGACCACATGGCAAGCAGACCTGTCCCACGATTCCAAAGTTACTTACCAAAGAGAGAGGGTCCGTTAAAAGTGGACAGACCCAGTCAGAGGAGTCAAACTATAAAACAAGGAAGTTAAAACATACATAATAAAAGGCATAAAAGGTTAAACCAAACCAAAAACTGGAGAAAGAAGAGGAGTGTTTTCCATGGGGGATTGGTCATGAGGTCCCAGACCGATAAAACATGAAGAGAGGCCCCAACCATAACCACCCTCCCCCTGCTCCAAGAGTAAAGCAAAACCTTATAACTGAAAATAAAAACCATCCATGAATCATCTGCTTATATTAAAACTAAGGAATCTGGAAGACTATACTTAGCAGAAGGGGCCAAAAGAATGAGACATTCCTCCAATATGTGGGATACCATCAGTCTGGCTCCACAACCACATTGTGGGGGTGGTTTGCTACACAGAAAGAAACAATGGTTGAGCCTGGTATAACCAACACGTAGATGACATAAAACAGTGGACTCCTTCCGAGAAGCAAGGAAAAGCTCTAAACTGCAGTAGTCGCCTTGATTGTGTGAAGTTTGTTACTGAGAGCAGCACAGCAGATGTCATTCCACTTTTGTGCAAAAAGGGATGTGACACAGATCCGCATAACCGCAGCTGGAGTCACGAAAGGAATGGCTTCTCTAGCCAAACAGTCATCCAGTTCATTCCCTGGGATACCCACATGACTTGGGACCCAGAGAAAGACAACTGAGCAGGCAGCATTGCCAAGGGAGGAAAGGTCACGGATAGCAAAGACCAAAGAATGATGAGAGTAGCATTTGTCGATTGCCTGGAGGCTGCTCATTGAGTTTATACATATTAAAACACTGTGAAAGGCGGTCTGAGTAACAAAATGGAGGGCGTTGGTAATGGCTAGTAGCTCTGCTGTGAACACACTACCTGATCCCAGCAATAAACGGTGTTTTAAGCCAGTAGAATACGTGAAAGTATATCCTGCTTTATGAATCATCTTAGAACAGCCAGTGCAGAAGATAGTAGCATCCTGGAAATCTGCAAGGATGGAATGTGCAAGATGCCGGAAGACCATAGGGATGACAGACCTTAGGACCCTAGAATAGGTCGGTCCTAATCCATGGTCTAGGCGCTATCCAAGGGGAGGGGGTATGAGAGGAAATACACAGGGTGCATTCCAGTGAGTGGAGATAGAGATTCTTACAAACGGAAGTAAGACGCTTACCAACCGGCAATCCCACCCATGGGGTGCAATCAGGAGGAAGATGCCCCTCGCTTGCAAAGAGGACAGGGTACACAGGATGATCAGGCAATCTGAAAATGGCAATTGCGTAAGAAACCAGGAGTTGGCTGCATCGTATTTGTAGAGGTGAATCTCCACATCTTCGAGGAGACCGTCAGCGGGACTAGTGCGAACGGCACCAATGGCCAAATACACCCCACAGTTGTGAACAGGATCAAGTATTTTCAAAGTGGAAGGCGCCACTAAGCCATAAACCTGACTTCCATAATTCAATCTGGACAAGCCAGAGCACAGTGAAGATGGAGAAGAGTGGCACGGTCTGCACCCCAAGATGTGTGGGCCAGGAAGTGGAGGGCATTAAGCTTCTGCATGCATGTAGTCTTCAGGTGGCAAATACGGGGCAGCCATGTCAGCTTTTTATCAAAAATATGACCCAAGAAATGTGACTGTGCTACAATTTGTGGGAGCTGGTTGCCTAAATAAAGTTCTGGATCAGGGTGTACTATGGGTTGACAACAAAAAATGCATCGAGGGAGAAAACTGGAAGCCATGGGAGACAGCCTACACGTGGGTCCATCGGACCACGCCTTGGCGCCGGCACTCAGCAGACGCTACTGAGTGGGATCTGCACCAGATGCAAATTCGTCGACATGCAATGTCGGGGTAACCAGGGGCACAACAGAGGTTACGAGCCCATTGATGGCTGCGAGGAAGAGTGTGACGCTTAATACAGAACCCTATAGGATACTGTTCTCCTGAATCCGAGGGGTGCTGAGTGAAGTGCAACTTGAGCCTGAAAGAGCTCTTGAGATGTTCTGCACGGACCAATGGATCAGTAGACAGAGTACCATGAAAATATGGGCCTGGATAGTTGACTGTCGCAGGTGGCCCAAAAAGCTACGGAGCTGGGACCAAATCTGTGATGAAGAGGCATACACCCACAGGGAGGAAACAAATCGCTCCCAGTATTCCTTTTTACTCCGCTTCATAAGGTAACGAGCCTTAGCTCGGAGACACTTAAAAGAGAGGAGGTTGGTCGGTGCAGCACCTCTCAGCGGTCCTGGACAGCGACATCCTGGTCCATCACGATAGTGGCCAATGATGAGGGGGACCTGTGGATAGGGGGACAGCAGTGCCAGCAGCATGAAGAATAGGGGCAGAGATGCACTGCACGACCCTATCAATGCAGTTCGAGAGAGGGGTGTCTAAGTGCACAGCAGACTTACATAAAGGCCAACTGGACCTGCGGAATGCCCAATGTGAGGGGCCTGTCTACCTGACGGCAGCAAGGGAATGATAGAATCACCAGAAGTGGTCACTGTCACAAAGATCATCATGGGGTGACCAATGCAGGGAAGCCACAAGAGCAGGGGAAGAGAGTGCGACATCAATAACAGTAACGGTGCCAAAGTGAGTAGGGGAATCATCACTGAAGAGAGTCTGTAATAAGTTGGCCAAGTAGAAGACTGCTACCCATTGAAGTGGCACTCCCCCACAGGGGCAGTGTGCACTGAAGTCCCCAAGGAGGAGGTACGGGGGTGAGAGTTGCTGTATTAAGGTACACAGTTCAACGTAAGGAAGTGACCTACCTGGAGGGAGGTAGACATTGTAAACGATGATTGTCAGAGTTGTCTGCACTCTAACCTCTATTGCTTCTAGGTTGGTGTAAAGGGAATCCAGTCACTAATGACATCAGCGTGAACCAAAGTGTAGACCCTACCAGACTATCGGCACAGTTCCGACAGAATGCCCAATAATCACGAAATGTTGGGAGTGGTCATAATGAAAGTGCATTTCTCTAAGAGCAAGACAGAATGAAGAGTAGGAGAAAACAAGGTGCAGTATTTCCAGAAGGTGACGATAACATCCATTGCAATTCCACTGGATTATCGTGTGGTGAGAGACCAGGTAAGACAAAGAAGCCAAGGGCAGGTCATGTCACTTGGTCGATGGTCGTCCCCAATGAGGATGGATGACATCCATA
Organism: Schistocerca serialis cubense; assembly: GCF_023864345.2. Taxonomy (NCBI): domain Eukaryota; kingdom Metazoa; phylum Arthropoda; class Insecta; order Orthoptera; family Acrididae; genus Schistocerca; species Schistocerca serialis. The sequence continues at coordinate 16,771,649 of NC_064649.1, forward strand.
AAAACTGGATCTGATTTGGGACAAGGAGGAGGGAGCAAAGCCTCGTCTTTTGACTTGCGCTGCTGCTTCTTCTCCCTCGGAGAGAGGGAGGAGGTATTATCAGTAAGAAAATAGGCGACAGTGATGTCCGGATCAGACAGAGAGCGAGTGGCTTTGGGGTCCTCCGAGTACAGGTCTCTTGTCTGACCTGAGCATGCAAGCTTCCTATCCTGAGAATGCGAGGGAAGGATGTTCCGAGAAGGAGTCCCATCCCTAGCACTAACCACAGAAGAGGATGTCTTCCCTGGCTGATGGGGAGGAAGAGGAGTGATTCCTGGAGGGGAAGGGATGGGAGCCGCCGAGGGTGAGGAAAGGGAAGGGGATAGGATGGGGGAAAGGGGGAGGGGTGAGGAGGGCAAGACGTAACTGAGGCACAGGTAGAGGAGAGATTTACAGAGTGAAGTCTGTCAAACTTCTTCCGGCCCTCAAAGAAGCTGAGATGGTCAAGGACCTTTATTTCCTGAATTCTTTTTACCTTCATGTACACTGGACAGTCCAGTGAGCGGGGAGAATGGAGACCAGAGCAGTTAACACAGTTAGGCGATGGGGTGTATGGCTTCCCCACATGAAATGGACGGCCAGTCACCACAGATGGGAGTGGCATCACAGCACAAGAACATGTGGCCGAACTTGAGACAACGGAAGCAATGCAAGGGAGGTGGAATGTACAGTTTCACGTCACATCTGTACACTATTACCTTGACCTTCCCGGGCAGGGTATCCTCCCCTCAAATGCCAGGATGAATGTGCCAGTGTCCACACGACTGTCTTTAGGGCCTTTCTGGACACGTCAGACGAAATGAACGCCACGCCGTTCTAAATTAGCCCCAAGTTCATCATTGGACTGGAGGAGAAGGGCCCTAGGGAAAATTACACCCTGTGTCATATTGAGTGTTGAGTGACTTGTAATGAACAACAGTCGAGGGGATGTCTCCTAAACAGTCGCATGCACAGGGGAGGGGAGGGGGGAGCTGGCTGATTGGCAGAAGTTGTTTTTATAAGGAGAGAGCCATATCCCATCTTGTTTAACAACTCAACTTAACTGAACTTGTCCTAAATATGTCCCACAAAGAAAACGGGTTTGGTGGCTGTAAAAGTCTTCCTGTCGGTGCTGGTACAGGCCAGGGTCCGTGAAAAGAGTTTCGCCTCAAGCCGGCGGGTCTGGCCCTCCTTCCAGGGGGTAGCCGAGGAGGGTAAGGCCGGGAATGCAGAAAGAGGAACTGACACAGAAGAGAAAGAGAGACGGCCTCAGAAGAGTGACCAGAGAGTCTAACACATTTCATGTGCCAAACATTCACCCTGGTACCACCCATTCTGAACAGGCGCTCGCCTGTGAGCACCACCCAGCCACAGTAACGGCCGCCTGACAGGACAGTTGTTGCTGGGAGTTCTGATGCCCTGAAAAGTTGGGCAACCACACCTAGGCTTGCACAAGGCTTCCCAGCACAGGTGCCAGCAGTGTGATCCCTGTGGTATCAATGGGCTCAGTCAAATGGGTAAATAACAGTTCCATCACACAGAATGGCTACCAAGCTGGTGACCTAAGGGTGTGAAAGGGCTATGGTGGGGAGTGAGGGGAAGGGGGGAAGAGGAGGAGGAGGAGGAGGAGGAGGAGGAGGAGGGAGAGAAATCCACGCCAAAGACATTAGAGAGGGAGTTCTTCCCCATCTGGCTCACACTTCAGATTTCAAAATTCCAGATGGACGTCAAACCCCTGAGGGGGACCAAAAAAGAAAAGCCAAAGAGGAGGAGGAAAAGCACCCAACGATAACTGCAAGACGAAGTAAAGTTACGAGGATAGCCGGGCTGTCAAAGAAGAACACGAAGAAGAGGAAAGGAAAGCGCAAAGGAAAAGGAAGAAGGACAGGGAAGGAGTAGGAAGGTAAAGCAGCTCGAAAAAGAATAAAGGTTGCAACAGCTTGGGGACCCACGTGTGACACGCATGAGCCCACGAAACAGCTGTGGACCCCCTGGGGGGCTGTTGGTACTGGTCGGCACAACGTATAATGGGAAGTCAATGAGACGAATCACGAGTTAAATGTAGGTGGCCAATGAGAGTCTTGTTCATGATTTATTATGGTTTGTAAATAAAGTTACCTGGTATTTTGTTCTATTAGGTTAATTTAACCACATCATCTGAATTATAAACACTACTGGAGGTTAGACACACAAATAGTTGATATTAAAATAAGTAAGTAACATTAAAATTCATAATTAGCAAATCACTAAAATTATTTTGCAACTCTCCATATCAAAAATAAATGTAACCAATTCATATCTCCGTGTGAGAGAAGTCATTAGATTCGCCGATTCTCACTTGGTACCTACCACCCAAGTGATTATAATGAGCGTCAAGACATTGCCAATATCGACACGCAACGCAAAAGCTGCCAACACAATTAAGTGTAATTTAGTGAGACAAAAAGAGTGATAGAGAGGTGGGTTTCATTCCAGCACTTCTTTCTTGTTTGTTAAGTAATGCAATATTAATAAGTTATGCACATCACAGTTCATATTCCAATAAAGCTTTATCAGTTTTACTGAAGGCTAAGGTTCAGTTTCACATGTTATACCTACAAGGTTATCCACCAGATAGATTACCAATGTCTTCGTATATGTCGATTTAGAGCAGTGGATGTAAATCTCATACAAAGAACACATCTAAAGATGTATACCAGCTAAAATCACGTGACTGTCATAGAATAATGCTATTCTAAGAATCTTATGTACAAGTTGAAGTGATGTATGGACACAAAGTACCTTGAGTGAAGCAATAACAATATAAAACACCTCCCATGGACATATGTAGACATGTAAATTAATTGCACATTTCCTTGCAGTGCAGTCACACAGTTACACTTTACATATTCATATATCTCCCTATTCTGGGCTCTTTAGTATGTAGCACTAATAAAGACAGACAGAAAAAAAGTCCAAAAGCTGCACAATTTCCCATGGGTCCATTTGGTCAGTGATTTCATCACAAAGCTCAGCCAGTCCTAGTGAGACACACTAAAACTGGCATTATGCATCGCACTGAGGCATACTGTTACAAGTAGACATTGCAAATCCTTGTAAGCCTCTAGCAACTTAATACTTCCACATAAATAATACAGAATTATTGTAAAATTCAAATCATAATAATTGAATTTTATTTATGTTATATACATTCTGGGGGGCCATGGTACTTGGTCATGGAATGCGTCGAAACATAGTTTGCAGCTATGCCGATTAGGAAACTTATAATCAAAGAATTAACAAAAAATGAAAAAAAAGTATATAACACATCACACACAAAGAAATGTCTCAACTACTCCAGGAAGCTCTGGAACAGTAACTTATAGAGGTGTCTGTTACAAGGAAACCTTTCCTCTTGGATATGAATAGTTGTGGTTTAATAAATTAATTTTTTTCCTGTTCTGCTGGATGTATGTTGACAATGAACCTTTCTGAATAGTGCAGATCTTTCAGTACATGCTTAAGGAAATGTTAACACGTGTATTATATCATTTTTCCAATTGGTGTCCACTGAATGAATTTTGTTGTTTCTCCTGAATGGAGAAAATAAAATGCTTATTGACCATTACCCTTCCATCACTTCCGAAAGAAATAATTTTGAAAAAGGGGGTGAGGGCAAAAATACAGTGGTACACAATGCACACACAAAGGTAGCTTGTGTAATGTAAACACAAAAATCGAAGTAGAAGATGGCAACAGCATAATACTGGTCTCACATAAATCTTGGGTCTAGACAGTGATTAATCTGCAGTGTAGCCAGAGGTCTTGGCCAGCCTTAAAGTTGAACTATTTGGTTGAGAGATGGTGAAGCCACTGAAAGTGAATTAAAAGTTGTGGCGAGAGTTTGACCTATAGCACAGCCTCAGTCCTTGTTTAAAGCGTTATCAGATTTTCCACTGTTTGATTTCAATCCATGTATCATTTATAACAAGCAGATGCTTGTACACAAACTAATCCACGACATCCTACTTACAAAGTTTCACAAGCCAGCTTTAAATGAGGAATCTAAGAATATATTACAGCCCCCTATGTGTCACTGCTACAAGGGCTCAAGAAGTCAAGATCAGACTAATTACAGCAAGTGCGGAGGTGTATAAATAGGCATCCTTTGTGCACTACATATGCAAGTGGAACAGGAAACCTCCCTAATAAATGGTACAATCAGAACTACCATCAGCCATGCACTTCACAGAAGTTTGCACAGTACAAACATAAATGTTTCCTTATAGTCATTCGTCAATACCATATTCTGCAACATTTATACATAGAATTATGTATTATTTCACCCTCAGACTACCAGATCCAAAGTTATCACTAAATAGTACATCTCATCCTTCATTTCACACAGGTGCTTCTACCAATAATAAAACTAATATTAAACCACAACAAATATAAATAAGGGCCTAGTTTTGTATATCTTCCAGGTTTCCGTCTAAATCATCATAACTGGCCTGTCAACAACCCACAGTACTCACATTTTTTTCTGCTTCAACACTCTCAATGCTTTCTGCTTAACTGAATTTTTTGCTGGCCCTTCTCTCATTTTCTTCATCTGGTCTTTGTATTTCACTAGTTCCTGATCAAGTCGAGCTATTTTCTTTTCAACTGATTCCGCTCTGCTATCAACCTAGAACAATCGATGTAGGATACATTGCGGTAAAAAATTGTTCATGTAAACATATTTTTCGTCTGCTAACAAGGATTAATAAAACAGGTTAGTTTCATGAAACAAGGGGGTCATACAAGTTTTGCGTTTTTATATTTTATTACGGTAAAAGATGCATCTTTAATAAATACGTAATAAACAATAACGGCAACAATAACTTATAAAGTGAATAACTTACGCCAGCTATACAGTCAGTCAAATTTGGTGGGGGCTCTTTCGGTTTTCCTTTCCCGAACAACCTATTCATTTCTCTTTTTTTTTGTGTAACGACGAGCGATTACTGTTCTCCAAATAACAACAAAATCCCCCTACAAATGTCACAATTTCCAGCTCACAGTCATGCGAATTCAAAGTATTTAGTAACACAGATTTTAGCTCAAAGATGTTCTGTCAACTACATAGAAATACAAATGATAGAAAATTCGAGTTCTTTCGTACATTGTACCCATTACTTTTAGATAAATCCAGCTCCTGATGGTAGCGGAAGACTGACACATAGAAATCATTTAATAAATTTTTATTCGAAGACATCTGAACCAAATTAAGTAGCGCAAGAGAAAGAATGACGAGTTTGTATAAAACTTATATTGACGTTTTCATTAATCATAAAAATATTGAAAAGAAGACGATTTTGCTTTAAAGTATATTCCTTCGGGAATCATTGAGAAAAAATCGTATTTACAAGTTGTCGGAAATTTAATTCGGAAAACCAGAGATGAGCAGCTGTTACTACTGATATCTCTGACGAATGGTAAATACGTGAGTTTGTTTTGTGTTTTGCATATAGTGAGTGTGGGTGCTGGCACGTGAAACGAGAAATATGACAACTGCTATGAATGCGATGAAGAAAAAAGTAACACAAAATGATCTTAGAAGAATAATGAGTGAACAGAAGCAGAAGCTTCTACAGTCTGTAAAAAAAATTGATTCACCTCTTGCAAAATATCCTTTCTTATATGGTTATGTATAAGATGTATTTTTTAAAGGTCTTTTATACTGTTTCGGTAATATTACACTGCCGTGCCATCTGTTTAAGTTTAATATAGGCGTAACTGAGTAAACTCATGCCTCTCATTAAGTATGTTTCTTTTCGTTACTTAACTTGCCCGTACTCCTCACCCGAAGACCAAACAGTGTCGGGTACTTCAAACAGAAGTTCTATACTCATCCGTGGTTTTGTGCTGTACTGTTATTAGACAGTGTTGATTTCTTTTCAAATTCTGAGTTTTTATTTGCAGAGAAGCATTTTCACTTCAAATACGTTAACCGCAGGCACACAATATATTGCGAAGACATATGGAATGTACTCTTTAAGTGATGAGGGGGAATGTGGTTGGATATCCAACTCCTTGACCAGATTGCTTATATTCTTGTCTGCCCTGAGATACGCCCATGAGCTATATTTTGAGATACAGTCACCATGGCTGATGTAGCCTTTGAACACCTGATTACTACTATTTGGTTCAATAGCAATATTGTTTGCATGACTTAAGTTTACATTTCTCTTAACTGGTTAATATTTGTTGTCATTGTATATCCTGTATTATTTCTTTATCCTCATCATGTAATGACTGTGCTTCCTCAAATACATATTGGCAGAATGAAACAGAGCAATACTGAGTCAATGAGCACAAATCAAAGTCAGGAAGGAATTCAGGACGTCCAGGTTTGAATTTTCTGTTTGTCAAAATCGCACCAATGAGGTCCTCCTGACCAAGATTTCTACAGCACATTTCATAATTGTTATAGAGTTTGAGACTGTTCCATGCATGTGCATATTCATACTTTGTTAATTCAGCTATTGTACATACAACACTACATTGAAACTCCCTGGCAGATTGAAACTGTGTGTCAGACTGTGACTCAAGCACAGAATATTTGGGTAAAGTGTAGGTATATTGTACTTGGCCCTTCCTTTATGTGCTGCACATGATGAATGATGGGAAATGAAAATGATGAATTGTGAATCAGCTGTCAGTAGCCAATGTCAATCATTGAAGGCATTGATGCCTTTCAGTCAAACACAGTTATTGATTTCACTTGTTTTTGTTATGGAGAGCAGGAAGAAAACTAGATATGCTGGCAGGCTGACCTGTGATGAAGATCTAGGTCTAGGTTAGGTTAGAATGTGACAGTTTGTGTACAAGTTGGCAAATCCAACAAACCTCAACACAAATATGGTTGTTGTAGTAGATTGATATCTAGTATAGCCTGAGATATATGTTCTTCATTACAATAACCTACTTGTAGGTCTTACTTCCAGTTTTGCCAAAAATCATGACAGTATGGTTAATTTCTAATCGAATAGCTAACTCTATTTACAGACCATAGGAAATAATGAACAAGCATTCTGATTGGCTGCTACAAACCATTCATTGTGCAGTTACCAAGTGCAGCACACAACGGAAGATACAGATACCAACCATAACTACTAGTGCCACTTCACATTGTTATCAATCTAGATGGATTGGAACTTCACACAGTGAGCTTCACTCATTGCGGATCCATTCATTTCCACTTGTGATACCTGTAAGTCGTTTTAATTTGTTTGAAGTTACATAATATTAGTGTTCATAAACTTAGGGTTTGGGCTTTGCTGTGAAGCAGTAGTAAGCCTGTTTCATTATTCTCCTGGCTTCATATGGTGTGGATGCGCTTGAAACCCTTTATCAGTATGCGAGTGTCATCACCAAACATCACAGTTGTCTGAGAGTCCTATAGTGTCCCCAATAAATTGTTTATGAAGGCAAAGAATGGTAGTGTACCACGCACTAAACCCTTTGGAACTCCATATTTAATGTTGCAACAAGCTTCAGGCTTGCAGCTGATCGTCGTCTAATACATTCCACGATAGTTCAACTGGGCCCTTGCCAGTCTGACTGACAATCTTCGATGGCTCACCTGAAGATGATTAGCAGGTGCTCAGTCGAAATATTGTGGGAGGTATTAAATGATGACCAGCTGCAAGCCAAAAAGTTGTTTGTAAATTCAGTTTGCCAGGAAAATTTTAAAATTCACTCCATATTTTTTGTTTTCTTATTCCAAAATTCATGTAATTCATGTTGTGTAATTTGCTGATGTGACTCTCTGTGTTCAGTTGTTAAGATGTGTGACAAGCTAGGCTATGACTCCCTGGACTTGTGACATAGGGTTGAGAACTGTAGGTAAGGTGTGCACTACTCATCAGAAGCTACTACTCAGGCAGTTGACTGTGTTGGGTGCACACAAGGGTTTTTTGGATTAGGCAACTTTCCATCCAATCCAGAAAACAATACCAGTAGGAAACCCAGGAGTATCAATGTAAGATCGAAAGAAATTCTTCCCACAGGTGAGAGTTTTAAAATCCTAATGGTAAACTGCCTAAGCATTCACAGCAAAGTGCCAAGGCTTGAAGTGCTCATAAGAAGCAGTGAAGCTCACATAATACTACGTACAGAAAGCTTGTTGAAACTGGAAATTGATAGCGGTGAGTTTTTTGAGGAAAATTTGAGTGTCTATTGATCGAAGGGATAGGCAGATGGCAAGTGGAGGTGGCGTATTTGTCACAATAGATAAGAAACTTGAACCCACCGATTTAGAAATTGAAGTTGCATGTGAAACAGTTTGTGCAAGACTCAGTATCAGGGGTGGGCGTAAAATGATTACTGGATCCTTCTATCACCGACCAGACTCATCTCCTGATGTAATCGAAAACTTAAGAGAAAACCTCAGTTCACTTGTACGTAAGTTCCCCAATCATACTATAATCATTGATGGAGACGTTAATCATCCAACAATTAATTGGGAAAATTACAGTTTTGTTAGTGGTGTGTGTTATAAGACATCCTGTGAAACTCTGCTAAGTGCCTTCTCTGAAAACTATCTTGAACGGATACTTAGGAGCCCCACTCACGATGAAAACATATAGAATCTAATGGCAACAAATGGACCTGACCTCTTTGAGTATGACATGGTTGTGGCAACAATGATTACCAAAATACAAAGGGCAACTAAAACAAGCAGTAAACTTGATAAAAATTCAGTAGTTTCATATCTCAATGAGGAACTTGAAACTTGCAGCACAGCTCAGAAGCATGTAGAGGAACTCTGTATCAAGTTTGAAAGAATATTTTCTATGCACTGGATAGATATGTACACAGTAGAACAGTTCGTAATGGAAGGGAACCTCCATTGTATACAATCACTGTAAAGAAATTTCTAAAGAAACAGAGGTGTGAAATAAAGTGTAGGACTATACATAGAGAGATTCCGACTGAAACATGTTTGGCTGTCAAGAGAGAAATTTGACCGAGTGAGGTGGCGCAGTGGCTAGCACACTGGACTCGCGTTCGGGGGGGGGGGGGGGGGGCGGTTCAATCCCGCATCCGGCCATCCTGATTTAGGTTTTCCATGATTTCCCTAAATCGCTCTAGGCAAATGCCGTGATGGTTCCTTTGAAAGGGCACGGCCGACTTCCTTCCACGTCCTTCCCTAACCCGATGACCTCGCTGTCTGGTCTTCTCCCTGAAAAAACTCAAGAGAGCAATTTGTGAAGTCATCTAAGACTACCATAGCAGAATACTGTCAAGTGCTCTTTCACAGAACTCAAAGACATTCTGGTCGTGTGTAAAGGCTGTTAGTGGCACCAAATGAGACAGGAACTAAAATTAAGGGTAGAAAAGCTAAACCTGAAGTGCTTAACTCCATTTTCAAATGTTCCTTTACAAAGGAAAACCCAGGAGAATTACCCACATTTAATCATCGTACCATTGAAAAGATGGGTGAAATAAGTATTGGTGTCAGTGGTGTTGAGAATCAGCGGAAATCATTGAACTTGAACAAAGCTCCAGGTCCTGATGGAATCCCCGTCAGATTCTATAGGTCTACTGAATTTGTGACTGAGTTAGCCCCTGTTCTTACTGTAATCCATTGTAGATCCCTCAAACAAAAAACCTTGCTCAGTTCTTGGAAAAAGGCACAGGTCCCACTTGTCTACAAGAAGGGTAGTCAAAGTGATCTACGAGGCTACCGTCCAATATTCTTGACAGCAATTTGTTGTAGAATCCTAAAACATATTCAGAACTCAAACATAATGAGGTATCTTGAACAGAATGACCTTCTCAGTGCCAACCAGCATGGATTTAGAAAATGTCGATCCAGTGAAACCCAACTCGCACTTTTCTCACACGACATACTGAAGGCTTTGGATCAAGCCAAGGCAGATACAGTATTTCTTAATTTCTGAAAAGCATTTGACTCAGTATCGCACCTAAGATTATTGTCAAAAGTACAATCATTTGAGGTATCAAGTGAAATTTGTGGCTGGACTGAGGACATTTTGGTTGGGAGGACACAGCGTGTTATCTTGGATGGAGAGTCATCGTCAGATGTAGAAGTAACTTAAGGTGTGCCCCAGGGAAATGTGTTGGGACCCTTGCAGTTCATCTTGTATGTTAATGACCTCGCAGACAATTTTAATAGTAAAATCAGGCTTTTGTAGATGATGCAGTTCTTTATAATGAAGCAATACCTGAAAGAAGCTGCATAAATATTCAGTCAGGTCTTGATAAGATTTCAACGTGGTGCAGAGATCAGCAACTTGCTGTAAATGTTCAGAAACATAAAATTTTGCACTTAACAAAATGAAAAAAATGCAGTATCATATGACTATAATATCAATGAGCCACTGTTGACATTGGCCAACTCATACAAAAAATTGGGTGTAACACTTTGTAGATAGATAGATATTCAGTGATCACAGGCCCTGCAGACCATGTGCTACTTCCATAAACTGCCTCCATTCCTTCCTGTTTTTTGCCCAGTTCCTCCAGGTGTCTTCGATTCCCAGGGCTGCTGGTCCTTCACCAGGTCGTCCACCCAGCATTGCCTTGGTCGTCCAATGGAGTGTTTGGTTTCTCCACTAGTGCCATCTTTGCCTGTCTTCCATCTGGCATATGAGCTACATGGCCCACCATTGTATTCTTTTGCTTTTTACCTTTTTTAGGATAGTTGGTTGTCACATCAGAAGGTAGATTTCCTTATTTTTCCTCCTCCTCCATTCTCCGTTATCTAAAACTGGCCCCCATATCTTCCTCATTACTCTTCTTTCAAATATTAATAGTTTTTCCCTTTCTCGCTTAGTCATGCTCCATGTTTCTGAACCGTACATTACTGCTGGGCATATCACTGTGTTGTAGATTTCATTTTAGTGTTCACTGAGATTGATTTAGAGCAGAGCGTCTCTGAGGGAATGCATGCATATCATTCCCACTGCTATTCTTTCCTTGATGTCCATTTTTGTCTTGTTGTCCGTGGTAAACCAAGATCCCAAGTATTTGAACTGGTGTACTCTCTTGAACCTCTTGCCATCTACCTTAGGAAATTCTTCCTGCTCTCGTCTTCTTAATTGCGTGAACTCTGTTTTGTCTCGATTCACTTTGAACCCTACCTTTTGTTCTTAATTGTCCATTTTCTGGTACATTTCTTTCAACTCATGCTTTGATTCACTTAGTAGTACTATGTCATCTGCATGTGCGAGGCAGTTGAAGTTACGGTCCATCTCTACTCCAACCCACTCCTGTTGCCTACACTCTTTTATTACTTTCTCTAAGATGACATTTAACAGAACACATGAGAGAGCATCACCTTGTCTGAGGCCTGTCTAATCTCGAATGTTTCTGATGTGGCTCCTCGGAAATGTACTGCTGCCTTTGATCCTTTCATACAAACTTGCACCATTCTCACTCACTTCCCAGGGATTCTGAAGTCACGCATTGCATTGTATACACTATTCCTGTGGATGCTATCATATGCATGTTGAAAATCGACAAACAGGCTGTAGATATATCCTTATCATATTCCCAATGTTTTTCAAACAATTGTCTTAATGTGAAAATGTGATCTATTGTCGATCGGTTTGGTGGAAAGCCAGCTTGCTACTCCTGTATGTTGTTCTCTATGAATGGAATTTTGAATGCAATTTTCTGTGGATAATGATGGACAGCACCTTATATGTTACATTCAACAAGCTGATTCCTCTGTAGTTACCGCATTCCATTTTGCTTCCCTTCTTGTATTTTGGGCATATTATAGCCAATTTCCAATCTTCTGGCAGTTTCTTTCCTTGTCATTTATCAAGTTGCAGTTCTTATCTCTAATGAAAAAAGTTTGGCTCTGAAATCCGGATTTCCGATTTTTATGGTTTGGAATTGCCTTGAGTTCATGTTTTCTCTCTCTGCTTCCACTAGTTAGATAGACTGGTTAGATATATTCTCTTCTCTGCTCTTAGGATCCACTTTGTCTCCCTTCTGATGTTCCCTTTTCTGCTCATTCTCCCTAACATCTAGCCACTTCTCCCCCATCTTCTTCCCTTTTCTGTAGCCTACTGGCATGTCTTGTTGAACCATTTCCTCCTCTTTTATTATCTTCTTTCTTCCCAATAACACTTTGTAGGGATATGAAACAGAATGATCACATTGATTCAGTTGTGGGTGACGTAGGTGGTAAACTTCAGTTTATTGGTAGAATACTGGCAAAGTGCAATCAGTTTACGGAGGAGATTGTTTACAAATCATTCATGCAACCAGTTCTAGAATGTTGCTCCAGTGTATGGGACCTGTACAAAATAGAACTAACAGGGGATTTTGAACATATACAGAGAAGGGCAGCACAAACACAGAATCACAGATTTTTTTAATTGGTGGGAGGGTGTCACAGAGATACTGAAGGAACTGAACTGGAATACTCGGGAAGATAGACGTAAACTGACCCAAGAAAGTCTATTAACAAAATTTCAAGAATATGAAAATATGCTACAACCCCTACATATCGCTCACACAGGCATCGTGAGGATAAGATTAGAATAATTATTGCATGCACAGGGGCATTCAAACATTCTTTCTGCACTCCACACGTGAATGGAACAGGGCAAAGCCCTAATAACTGTTACAATTGAACGTACCCTCTGCCATTCACCACATGGCTGCTTTCAGAGTGTAGATGTAGATAAGACTCTACCCATGTAAGGAGGATATCTTAAACACCGTACCATTTTTGTTGCCCTTGTAGAATGTTGTTATCTCCATACAGTTATTGAAGTGCTCAGCAAGATCACAGAAAATGCTGACAGGGTAATTTTTGTTGTTAGGTTCTACCAGAACTCAGTTTGTGAGATCATTTATGTAAGGAGTCTGCTGTTTTTGATAATAAATATGTCATTCTCAACTCTCCTTCATCTATGATATTGTTACTTAGGGCACTCTGTGTAACATACATTTGTACGGCAGCTAAGGATCAGGTGAAGAATCTATTTGCTTGTATTTATAGAAACGAAGCTTGACCAAAACAAAAGCTAGTGCAGTCTGTCCAATGTACACACATTAAAGAGCATAATATTGGCAATTTGGTTGTACCACTATGTACCCTTAACTCGTAACTGTACGTATACCGATTCAGGTCATCTTACGTGCATCCTGTGTGATTCGGTGGTGCGCAGTGAGGCAGTGTGGACTGTGCACATCAACAGCAAGCAGCACCGTGAAAATGTTGCACAGGTTAAGAAGAAACGAGAAGCAGAGCGCGAGCGAGAGCGTATTGCGGAACTTGCCCGTGTGCAAGTCAAGAGGCGGCCACCCACACCACCACCACAGCCAGCTAAGAAGCTGAAAAGTGAGCAGTTTTGTTTTATATCCAAACTTCCAAAGCACTTACTAGACTAGAGTCATCATATAAGATTATGAGTGATATAGAAATTAATCACAGAACAAATTATATGCTTACGGAGGCGTAATTACTACATTGTTCATAACCTCTGAAAAGTTGGTCATATGCTCTGACATTAAGTATGTGCACTTTGTGGGATGCAGTTGTAATTTACTTATTATAAATTTCTGTTATAAATGTTACATTTTCAACTGTGTACCTCATATACATGCAATGTCTGCTGACTAACTTATGACGAGTCCATAGAAACAAACACCAAAACACTATGCCTAGCCAGATCATCCACACATGCACTAAAATTTACTGAACAGGTTGTGAATAATGACATAGGGTTGTAATGGGAAACATAGTTTATGATCAAATAGCTCGAATATTCTTGTAGGAAATGCACCAATTCTTACTTGGAACAACCCAATACAAGATCTATCAATATCCTATTACCCCACCAGCTGTAGAATAAAAAAATAGTGCAGTTCATAATTTGCATGGCTTAAAACACCAACATTCATAAGTATCCGATATGCATTAGTGCTGTCATGTGGTTTTTATAGCAATGTTCAGTCTTCCACACATGAACACATCTGTCGAAGTTATTTTGTGTACAGACTCTATCTAACTTATCAAAAATCAGAGCCCACAACATTCGTGACATTTAAAGTTCGCCAGTATAGTATGCACCATAGCATTACTATAAGTGTCTACACTCAGTGCAACACTCTGGAAACAAGAGTCTGAAACTCTTCTTTCAAAGTATTTCTGCTTTTAGTAATGACCCTATGACCCTCATACCTGTGTGTGTGTGGGTGGGTGGAGGATGGGGGGGGGGGGGGGAGACACAATTACATTCCCTCATTCCTAACCTCACTTACATTTCCTTGTATTCTCATTAGCTCACATATTTAAAAAGCATAAAATTGCTCAGTTGGTGTTCGTAAGTGTAAGCATTTTTTTCATTATTGTGATGTAATGAGTTTTTGAATCTGTGTAATGTACTATAACAGAAGTTTTATCTTGTTGATGTATGTGCAACAAGTGTGTCTCTTCCAGTCAGATACTACTAGTAAATTATTCTGCTGGCAGTTTCTTACATTCAGAGGCAGTGGGGTCAAATCTCTGTCTAACCACTTTGATGTAGGTTTTCTGGTTTTTTCTTGAACTGTCTCTGATAAACATCAAGAATGGTCCTTCACAAAATCCACAGTGAATACCCCACCAAACTCAAACTTTCCTTTTATTGCCTTCACTAATGTGACACACACAAGCGTTTACAGCTCCTCTGGCATCTTCTGAAAAATACAATTTGTGACATTTAAATGTTAATCTCCTACTTGAGCTAAACATTTCTCCCCACCGTAAAGCGTATGTAGGGTAATGTCAACTTTCCTGTGGTCATTTTGCTGCTTGTGACTGTCACAGTAACTTCAGAAGGAACAAGCTGTCACATTTCAGTGTAATCACCATCTCATGATACGGTACCTTCGGGGTCACTATGCTACTGAAAATCTTCAGGAAGCTCTGTGAGACCTGAGTTTCTCCCAGCACATACATTGTTCAAATAACTTACTGGAATGCAGCCAAGTGATGTCAACAACTGCTGATGTTTCGACAAGTGCACACCCAGTCATTTTCAAACATATGCGCACGCACGCACCCACGCACGCGCGTGCGCGCGCGCACACACACACACACACACACACACACACACACACACACACACAGTAAACACTAGTGCTATCTCACAACCAAAGATGACTGGCTTCACAGGTTGTCAATAGTGAAAATTAATAACCAATGGTGAGATAGCATTAACTCTGTCCCTCTGTTTTCGACAATTGAGAGAGCTGGATTCAACACACAGTTTAAACAAAATCCTCCATCTCTGTTTGTAAGGTTACTTGCTAATTTAATTTCAGCTGTTTCCTTAATAACACTATCCCAGCTGATGGAAGTGCATCCCAGAATCTGCATGTTGTTACAATTCATAGGATGACCACTACCAAGACAATGTACTGCAATAGCAGATTTCCTTGGCTGTTGTAAGCATGTGTGACGCTTATGCTCAGTACACTGGTCCTTCACGGTGCTGTTAGTCTGACCAATACATGACATGCCACAACCGCAAGAAAACGATAGAAACCAGCCTTAAGCAAACTGAGATTATCCTTTATGGAACCTAAAAAGATCTTAATCTTAGAAGGTAGTCTAAACACCCAAGCCTATGACCTTTTTGCCCTATGAAGGGAGCATTTTGAACAGGATTGGCTGTATTTTGTGGAAATATGTGAATTGTGTTTTTCAACTACTATCTAAGATTAAGGTCCTTTTAGGTTCCATGAAAGATGATGATCGTGGTTTGTGTAAGGTGGATTTGTGTTGTGTTCCTAGCAGTAGTGCCATCCATGTCACATATTGGTCAGACTATCAGAACTTTGAGCATAAGCAACACACAAGCTTAGAGTAGCTGAGCAATCAGCCATTGCAGAACTTGGTCTTGGCTCCAGTTATTTTATGGAATATAACAATACGAAGATTCTGACATGCACTTCCAGTTATAGAGATAGTGTTATTAAGGAAGCAGTCAAAAATTAAGTTAGCAACTAATCTTGTAAATAGAGATAACTTACTGTCAGTCATCTTTGATAATGTGATAGCACTAGCATTTACTGTGTGTGTGTGTTAATCTTTCCTGAATTACTCTGCAAACTGGGATTTTTAATTCCCTTGCACAGTGATTAGTTGCTGAAATTTTACCTTGCAAATTACAGGGCATGCACCTTTGGAAATATCAGTGATTGTTGACTATATCACCTGGCTGCATTCTTGAAAGTTACTTCTGGAAGCTCATTTGCTCACTTTAGATGACCTAATACAATAGAAATGTGCAGTTCTCATGATAATGACATAATGTGCTGCCCAAAAGGCTTGGGGAACTAAACTGCTCCTAAATAGCTGAGGTATCAGCAGTGATCAGTTGCATGAGGATGCAGAAGGCAGCGGAAACTATTGCATTGAAGGCACATAATTTGTATCCACAGGACATGTGGACTGTAATTGAAAAACAGTCAGAGAGATCACTAAAGAATGTGACACTATCAGATGAGAACTTCCATTCTGCATGAATATGCACACTGCGGTGCAACTTCATGACAGATTAAAACTGTATGCCAGGTAAAGAGAGATGCAAACTGTGATTTTTCTCTTTTATTGAAAATCTCATAACAGAACTTTCAGCCGACTTCAAAGCTTCATTCTGTCAGCTTCTTTCTGCAGCTACGTCTGCAATTTGCAAACCATTATGAAGTGCAGGGAAGAGGATATTTCCCTTTGTGCCATTCATTAGGTTGTCTTCCCACCCCGTTCACTTGTGGATGGTGATAAGGAATAATTGCTTAAATGCCACGTGTGTTCTAATTTGTGTGACGGTGTCTTTGTGATCCCTACTGGAGTGATGTGTAGGGGACGTACTGTATTCTTAGATTACTCGCTAAATGCTGATTATTGAAACTTCGTAAGTAGGCTTTGGCAGGGCAGTTTGCGCTTGTCTTGAAGCCAGTTCGTGTTTTTCAGCGTCTCGGTGATGCTTTTTCATGGGTCAAACAATCCTGTGACTATTCATGCTGCCGTTCTTTGCAGACATTTAGTATGGGTCCTCCACACTTGAGCAGTACCTTAAGATAGGGTGTATGAGTGTTTTGTAAGCGTCTACATCATACCTCCCAGGCTAGTAATAGTGAGTGGTGGAGGATACTTCTGGTACCATTAGCTGATCCCCCCTTCCCTGCCCTTTTTGCGAATGGGACATGGGAAGAATGATTATCAGTAAGCCTCTTTATCAGCTCTAACACTTGAATTTTCTCATTGATGTCATTTCGTGAGATGTTTGCGGGTGGAAAGTTCTTTCTTGAAATTTCAAAAGTAAACCACCTAGTGATGCACAATGTCTCTCTTATATAATGTCTACCACTGCAATTTATTGAGCATCTCTGTAATACTCTGATGCTGAATAAATGATCCCATAAGCAATTTCCTCTGTAGACTGATTCCACTTAAAAATCCTACTAGCAAACCAAAGTCTGGTAACTGCCTTTCCTACGAGTGAGCCTGTGTGGTGATTCCATTTCAGATTTCTACACATTATAATCTTCAGCTACTGGTATGAGTTGACTGACTGCAGTTGTAACTTGTTGATACTGTAGTCATCGGATACTATGTTTTTGCAGTTTGTGAAGTTCACAATTTTACTTTCTGTACATTTAAAGCAAGTTGCCAGTCTTTGTTCCACTTCGAAATCTTATCCAGATCGACCGGATATTTGTGTAGGTTCTCTTTTCCAGACTGGACTTCATTGTGGATAGCTGCATCATCTGCAAAAAGTTTGACGTTACTATTAATACTGCCTATAGGTCATTAATATATGACATGCGTAGGAACAGCCTCTGCACGCCTCCCTGAGCACACCTGAAGATACTTACTTCTATGTCTGTTGATGAGTCTCCATCCGAGATAACGTGCAGCATTCTCCCTACCAAGAAATCCTCATTCCTGTCACAAATTTGACTTCATACTTGTCATGATTATACTTCCATTGATAAGCATTTCTGTGGTTTGGAGACAAAGGTTTTCTGAAGTAAAAAATTACTGCAGCCATCTGACTGCCTTGATTCACGACTCTCATGATGACTTGTGAAAAAAGCGCATGTTGAGTTCCATTCAGTGGAGCAGTTGGCAAAATGAATCCTTCACATGTTTCATGACCTCCTTCTTTTGTAAACAATTAATGGTGTGGTTCAGTTTGGTATTTTGTATGTTTTGTGACAATTTACTGTATGTGGAACATGTTATTAGGTTTGTTGATATGGCCATCAGTATTTTCTTATAATTTTTCGTAATGTAACAAAATTTGATAACTGTAACCCAACCACATAGAAATACTATGCACTCAGAAATTCATCTATGAAGAAGGAGTTGTCCAGTAGAAATAATTTCAATTTCTTTTAGAACTTGTGTTACCTACTAGCATCTGAACTCACAATGAAGGTGGTCATATATTTTCATGGCTCCATACTCTGCTCATTTCTGTGCAAGAGTAAGATTTGAGTTTTGAATAGTGCAGACTTCTTGTTCCAAGTGTGATATATTGTGAGATGGTTGTTACTATGACTGATTTTTAAATTTTTGTAATCAAACAATGGCAACTCCAGGTTGGAATATCAGCAATATTAGGAAAAGGATAACTTGCTAGAATAAAAATCATCACTAATGGCGACTGAAGACTTCTGGCAAAGAGGTCACTCTTGTTCTGCGAACAGTGTTGTCAAATAGGACGGAGGACCAGACAGAGCTTCAGGGCACTCTCTTGCCCATGGGGTGGCAAACTGCTCCCAAAAGGCTTGGGGAACTAAACTGCTCCTAAGTGGCTGAGGCATCAAGTGTTCAGTTGCATGAGGATGCAGAAGGCAGCGGAAACTATTGCATTGAAAACATATAATATGTATCCACAGGACATGTGGCCTGTAATTGAAAAATTGTTGCGTTGATCTCTCCATTGACAAAAGATCCTGGAATGTTCCGCCATTTGGATCTCCTGTAGGAGACTGCCAAGCAGGAGGTGACCATGGGAAAAAGACTGAATAAATAATGTAAGGGTAACATTCTGTGAACCTGGGTGTGGAATGTCAGAAGTCTGAACGTGGTGGGGAAGCTAGAAAATCTGGAAAGGGAAATGCTAAGGTCCAGCCTAGATATAGTGGGAGTCAGTGAAGTGTAATCAAAGTAAGACAAGGATTTCTGGTTAGACAAGTGTAGGTCAATGTCAACAGCAGCAGAAAATGGTATAATGGGAGTAGAATTCATGATGAATAGGAAGGTAGGGCAGGGAGTAAGTTACTGTGAACAGTTCAGTGGTCGGGTTCTTCACATCAGAATCAACAGCAAATCAACACTAAAAAAAAAAAAAGTTCAGGTATCACAAGCTGAAGATGAAGAGACAAAAGGGAGGAAGTATATGAGGATATTGAATGGGTGATCCAGTACGCAAAGGGAGATGCAAATCTGATGTTTGTGTGGGGGATTGGAATGTGGTTGTCGCGGAAGGCAGTAGAGAAAGGATTGTGGGAGAATATGGGCTTGGTACTAGAAATTGTAGAGGAGAAAGATTTATTTGAGTTCTGCAATGAATATCAGTTAGTAGTAGTGAATACTGTGTTCAAGAAGCACAAGAGGTGGCAGTATACATGGAAATGGCCTGGAGGCGTGGAAGGATTTCAGTTAGATTACGTCATGCTCAGGCAGAGATTCTGAACACAGATGTTGGATTGTAAGGCATACCCAGGAACAGATGTAGCCTCAGATCACAATTTAGTAATGATGAAGAGTAGGTTGAAGGTTAAGAGACTAGTCAGGAAGAATAAATGCGCGAAGAAGAGGAATACAGAAGTCTGAAGAATGAAGAGATGTGCTTGAATTTCTTTGAGGCTAAAAATACTGCAGTAACAAATAGCTCAGTAGGCAGTTTAGTTGAAGAGGAACGAACATCTCTAAAGAGAACAATCACAGAAGTTGGAGTGAAAAACGGACGTACTAGGGAGGTGTCTGCGAAGAAACTGTGGGTAACAGAAGAGATACTTCAGTTGATTGACAAAAGGAAGTACAGAAATGTTCAGGGAAATTCAGGAATAAAGAAAAACAAATCACTCACTAATGAAATAGATAGGAAGGGTAGGGAAGCTAAGACATTGTGTGTGTGTGTGTGGGGGAGGGGGGGGGGGATAAAAAAGAGAGAGAGAGTGAGAGAGACTGTTAGGAGGAGTGACTCAGCAAATGGAAAGGTGGAAACAACCTTCGGCAAAATTAAAAAGAAGGATGGCAACATTGAAAGTGTAGTTTGAATTCCACTGTTGTTGACATGATAGAAGAAGAAGTAGTAGTAGTCAACAGGGAAGAGCTAGGAGATACAGGATTAGAATCTGAATTTAAAAGAGCTTTTGAAGACTTTAAGATCAAATGAGACAGAAGAGATAAATAACATTCCATCAGAATTACTAAAATCCTTCAGGGAAGTGTCAACGAAACACTTATTCACATTCATGTGTAGAATGTATAAGACACAATGTACCATCAGACTTTCGGAGAAACATCATCCACAAAATTCCAAAGATAGGAAGAGCCAGCAGGTGCAAGAATTATCACATAATCAGCTTAAGAGCTCGTGCATCCAAGTTGCTGACAGGACAGGAATAATATTCAGAAGAATGTAAAAAAACTGAGGATCTGTTAGATGATGCTCAGTTTGGCTTAAGTGAAGGTAAAAGTATGAGTTCATATCTTGTGCTTGATAATGAAAGCAAACTGAAGAAAAATCAAGAAACATTATTTTTATAAGAGTGTAAGTCAGGGACATAGTCTTTCAATCCTACTGTTCAGTCTATATATTGAAGAAGCAAAGACAGAAATAGAAGAAAGGTTCAAGAATAGGATTGAAATTCAAATGGAAGTATATCAATGAACTGAATTGCTGATGACATTGCTATCCTCAGTAAAGTGAAGAAAAAATACAGGATCTGTTGAATGGAATGAATAGTTTAATGAGTTCAGAATATCAGAAATAAGAACAGTAAGAAACTGAGCATCAGAATTCGGGATCCAAAGTATATGAAGTTGGAGTTGGAGGAATTCTGCTACCTACATAGCAAAATAACACATGGTGGGTGGAGCAAGGAGGTCATAAAAAGCAGACTAGTAGTGGCAAAAAGGACATTCCTGGCCAAGAGAAGTCTAGTATTATCAAACATAGGCTTTAATATGAGGAAGAAATATTTGAGAATATATATTTGGAGCACAGTATTATGTGGTAGTGAAGTATGGACTGTGGGGCAACTGGAACAGAAGAGTGTTGATGCATTTGAGATGTGGTGCTACAGAAGAATTTTGAAAACTAATGGGACTGATAAGGTAATAAATGAGGAGGTTCTCCACAGAACTGACAAGGAAAGGAACATAGAGGGAACACTGGCAAGAAGAAGGGACAGGATGATAGGACATGTGTTTAGACATCAGGGAATAGCTTCCATGGTACTGGAGGAAGCTGTAGAGGGTAAAAAGTGTGTAGGAAGACAGAGATTGGAATACATCCAGTAGATATTGAGGACATAGAGTACAAGTGCTACTCTGAGATGAAGAGGTTGGCACAGGACAGGTAATTTGTGGCTGACCACATGAAACCAGTCAGAAGACTAATGACTCATAAAAAAAACTTAACAGCTGTATACAACTGCTCGTTTGATTAAAGATCTGCACCTAAAGACTGAGGATTTGCACAGGTAACTCCAATCTCTGAGAATGGAAAAAGAATAATACACCAAAATACAGACCCATATCACTGATGTCGATTTCCAGTAGCATTTTGGAACATACACTGTGTTTTAACATTGTGAATTGTCTCATTTAAAATGGTCTGTTTGTAGGGAAGCAGCATGAATCCCAGACAATCTCCTAATTCCTCAGAGCTATAAGCTGTAGCTATAAATGTATTTCTCAGATGAAGTGGGCACTAGGAATTCTAATTACAGGCTTCACGTTTTGCTAATCACTTTCTGGTTGCCAATATTGCAGTTAGAGAGCCAGTGTTGAGAATGGCAAACAACACCATTAAATAAATAATAGGAACATTAACAATTATTCCACCCGCCGCCCCACATGTTGGTATGCAGTCAGCAGGGATTCAGAAAATATTGTTCTTGTGAAACACAACTAGCTCTTTATTCTCACGAAGTAATGAGTGCTATCAAACGAGGACCTCAGAGTCATTTTTAGATTTCCAAAAGGCTTTTGATACTGTTCATCACAAGGAGCACCTAATGTGTGACTGGATTTTTGATTTCCTCTCAGAAAGATCATAGTGTGTAGTAACTGATGAAAAGTCATTGATTAAAACAGAAGTGATACCTGGCTTTTCCCAAGGAAGTGTTATAGAACCTCTGTTGTTCCTAATCAATATCAGTGATGTAGGAGACAATCTGACTGGCCCTCTTACATTGTATGCAAATGATGCTGTCATGCACCATGTAGTAAAGTCTTATGAAGACCAAAACCAACTGGAAAATGATTTAGACAAAACATCTGTATGATACGAAAAGCAGCAAATGGCCTTAAATAATGAAAAATATGAGGTCGTTCACATGCATAATTTATTACGCTTCTGTTAAATTTCATTAACATGATAAATCATACAAATTTAAAGTCTGCCAATTCAACAAAATACTTAGGAATTACAATTATGAACAAGTTCAACTGGAACAGTCACATACATAATGTTGTGGCGAAGGCAAACCAAAGACTGCATTTTATTGGCAGAACACACAGAAGGTGCAACAGGTGTACTAAAGACACTGCCTGCACTGTGGCTGTTTGTCCTCTGCTAGAGTATTGCTGAGCAGTAAGGGATCTTTCCCAGATAGGATTGACAGAGGGCATTGAAAAAGTCCAAAGGAGGACAACTTGTTTTGTATTATCGTGAAACTGACGAGATAGTGTCACAGATATGATAAGTGAGTTTGGGGTGGCAGTCATTAAATTGAAGGCTTTTTCAATTGCGGTGAGATCTTGTCACGAAATTTGAATTTCCAACATTCTCCTCTAAATGTGAAAATATTTTGTTGACACCTCCCTACATAGGGAGAAATGATCATTGCAACAAATTCATAGAAATCATAAAAGGCACAGCAGGAGTTAAGCATTCGCTTCTCCATCATGCTGTTAGAGAGTAGAACGGTAGAGAAGTAGTGTGCCTCTGCCAGGCACTTGAGTGAGAGTTGCAGAGTTGTCATGTAAATGTAGAACTATAGTGATAATGAATTTGAGCTGTAAGTGAAACATTTACGTATCTATTTTTTTAAAAGTAGTCATTATCAAATTTCATGACATTTCCATTTCTTTCACTCAGGTTTTTTAAGCACTGCAAATACTCATAATGTAAATAGGTTTCCAGAATAAACTGATAATTCTGCAGGATCATATTATATATTTTATTTGTGATTAGAGAACAGACTTGCGCCTACTCATTGCTGAAGACTGATAGCAGTGTGCGAAAACTGAAGACAGACTGCAGACTCACTACAAATGACTGCACCTTGGCATGCTGGTACCTAAATGCATTACAGTAGGTACCATCTCCGTGGAAATCAATTTTTTTGATATTAATAAGATTATTCTTACAGAGAAACAAATAATTAGTGATGAAATTTCAGTTTGTAATTATCATTATTTAACTAATTTGTGTTCGTGATGGATCCCTATACTTAAAATTTATGAATTTATGAATGAAATGTGGCAATTCAGTGCCACTACAAACTATATCTACCTTTTATGATTAATGGATGAGGGAATTCATGAATAAATATTTGAACAAAAAGTGTCTTCCCCAAAAATCAAGATTGTACATAGTATAATAAAAGCTCTATATCATAACAAAGCTATTACAATAATGCAAAAAATTTGATAATGTTGTTGTCCCTTCACATTTAGTAAGCTACAGTTCATTTTACTCCCAATTGCACATAACATGTTATCAAAGTTGACAGAAATTTCTCTCATGAAATATGAACTGTGTATTGTTTAGTGGCTTAATTAATGTGTTTTTATGAATGATTCATACAGCAATAATTGTTTATTGAAGCTTATTTCAGTGAGAACATAAACTGACGAACAAAAATTTTGCTCTTTAATTATTACATGTAATTTTGCGATTGGAGTGTTTGTTGAAAGTACTACATCAAATAAGCATTGTTATGAAAATAACATACAAGTGTGCTGAAAAGTAATGTCTCTGAATTGTATGTGAAGTCTCTTAAGGCTTTTTAAATGAAACAGTTCATTCACACGTAGAGCATTCTCTCCTTCAGCATGACAATGCCAGACCACACACAAGTGCTGCAACAATCCGGCACCTTGGGTTTGACGTATCAATCATCCTCCGTACAATCCTAACTTTGTCCCATCTTATTGTCATCTGTTTCCAAAACTTAAAGGACATCTTCAAGGACTTCAGTCTGATAGTGATGCTAAAGGACACCTCTGAGGACTTCAGTCTGATAGTGATGAAGCAGCGCAAGCAGAGGTGAGGCTGCGGCACCATCTCCACATTCAAACATTCTACAGTGACATTATCAACAAACTGGTCTCTCATTGGGAGACTGTACTGAGAAAGAAATACGTAGATATGAAGGAAAAGGTGTAGAATCTTAATAATGTTTGTGTTATTGAGAAAGCTTTAACAGTTTTCTCATTAAAAAAATTGGAGGCATTACTTTTCAGCATGCCCTTGTATTTCATTATGTTGATATAATAACAGTTCAGTTGGAACAATCATATCACAAGGAAAATTCATAATATTCAGGATGCATTAGTGGATGGTATGTTGCTGCAAGTTGAAAGAAATCATAAGTGTATTACTATATTGGTTGCAAGTAAAAATAAATGTTCATACAGCTCTTATTTTCATTTGTCCAGCCATTGCAAGGATAGCAAAGACCAGAATGTATGTGGCAGTGAGTAACAGAAATGAAGTGGGTTTTACTACTGGGTGAAGGTGTACGAGTGTTACTCCAAAATAAATGCTTGATGGTTTTTTTAAAACATCCATTTTATTTTCCATTTCCTTGATGTTTTTACAGTGTGTTGATACACTTGGAGAGAAAACATCATTTTTGCACATAATCTCCTTCCCTTTCAACTGCCTTACGCCACAGTGCAATTGAGGGTTTATAACTGCATAGTAGAAGTTGGGAACAACATGTTGGAGCCACTGTTGAGCAGCCTTCACAAGGTAGTCTTCATCTTCAAATGTCCTTCAGTCTGCTGAAGAGGTGGTAATCACACAGTGCCAGGTCAGGTCTGGAAGTTGGGTGTTGCATCGTGATGGTGGTTTTCTCACCGATGTGTGTCCTCGCGTTATCATACAACTGCAAAATGCCGTGCTTTTTGCCCTGTTGTCGAACATGACACATTTGAGTATGATGTTTTTTCTAAGGACTGCAATGTATATGTCAGAATTGATAGTGGTTCTGTGTGACATGATTTCCACAAGCAACAGTCCTGAATCACTATTTTCCTACAAAGTGTCACTGCGTAGTCATTATGTCACTACAGTATTTCTTGTGTTATGTTGTCCGTAACATATTTGCAAACAACCTATCTCCTATTCCAATTATGTCTTCATCAGTAAACCTCGATTCATTAAAGAATTGAACTCCCATGTATAAAATGTCTGATTACTTTAAAAATGAGTTAATGTGTTAAATGTATGACGTTAAGCATATAAAGGAGAAAAAATTTAGAATATGTTTGAAATTATACTTGCATATTGTTGGAAAGTGCTAAGAGGTCTTATTATGAAATACTGGATGAATATAGTCTTGGTAATTTGCACTCTGTTTTAAGCAAAAGCAAGTTTTTCATGCAACTTATTGTTTATGACATCACATCTCCTGAACTATGTGTTGTACAATGATACAGTTTTGCAGATACAGTCTGTGTTATATGTGGAAACTGTCTCCAAACTGTGTCATGAATAGAGCTAGTACTAATTAAATAATAGATTAAAATGTCATACCTGATGCTTGCATTTTACTGTATGAGCAATAAACTTTTTACCTTTCATCATTTTACGGGGGATGGCAGTGACAAAAAGTTTCACCAAGGTTTGAAATTAGGTCTCAAGTTTGTTGAAAGTCACCAAGTGCTCTCATTCTCAAATACTGGATGAACAAAGTCTCTTGGTATTTGTGCGCTGTCAGTTATGGTGCCTCAAGTCAAAAACACAGTTTCTAACTGTTTATTTATTTTATTTTCTGTGTCAAGAACCCCACATGTTAAAATCTAAATCTGGTAACAGTCAACCTTGATAAAATTTGAAGTTTAAATATGTTTTGCCCAATAGTCAGCTATGCAGATGGCCTCATCATAAGCTAGATGTAAATCTAGTGGGGTACAGCTTGTACTGAGGTTTGGGCATGTCAGTAGGTGCTCATCTGTGTGGACATTCCCACAGTCACATAGTGGCTCCCCATCGGGCAAGGCTACGCTTGCAAGTTGAGACCGTAGTCCTCAGCCTGTTGAGAGACTTCCATGTTGTGAAGGATTTATTATCTCCAGCTGCAAGTTCTTCCTTCAGCTCCAGGAAAGGATTTGGTGTTGCCTCCTTTCATAGGTGCAATCTCCTCTCTTCGACAATAATGTCAACTGACTCTGATGTACAAAGGGAGCTCTTTCTGGAGTGAAGTCACCTGGGTCGTTGTCGGTGCTCGTGTAGAAGGTGATGATAATCTGTCATCTGTATCTTCCTCTCCACCTCAGCAGCTACTTGCTGCTGTATGCTGGGGGAGCTATCTCTATGGGAGGGTAGATCCTCTCTGTCGACATGGCCTCGGATGTCCTGATATCATGCGGGATGACGTATTTGCGGCCACATCAATGTGTTTCGTGTGGGTCGAATTCCTCCTCACACGTACGGCATATACAGCTGCCGACAAACTGAGTGCAATGGTTGCTGTTTTAAAAGTGTTAAATTTGTAATGCAACTTTAAGCCTTTTAATGAGTACGTTATGACAGCATATTAAATTTTTGAATGTGGTCAATAGTTGTTGCCCCTGGAAGCCAATAGATATGAAACCTGTGACTGATATCAGGCATGAGGATAATCATCTAGTAATATAGATGATCCAGTCTGTAAACTCAAAGTATGGTTTACACAACAGCTGAATAATGTTCAGTGGATAGCTCTCATTTTTAGTGTTATACTTAATGTGCATTTCAAGTTGATTTTAACCATTCAAGTTGAGATACGTCCCTTATTGGAACTGTATTAGCACCTAATGATTGTGATTGTGTCATGTAATTTGTCTGTTCCTTCACAGGTATCTTGAAGAATGCCAGTGAAAGTCCACCAATAGTAGTCAACAGCATTCCACCTGACTTTTTTGATGGATCAGCGCAGATGAAAACTGCCCCTCCCGCAACACTGCCTGAGAAAAAGACCGTACAGTCGAGGGTTCTGTTGGTTCGAGGTGTGCCGTCGGATGACGATGAGGAGGATGAGGTAGAAAATGATGGTGATGAGGCTGTGTTGAAGGCTAAGGAAGAGGAAGCCGAGACAGATGCGAAGGATGAGAAGACTGCAAAAAATAGCAAAGTGGCTGCAGAAGATGCCTTACCTGAAGGATTTTTTGATGACCCTCTGTTGGATGCTAAGGTGAGCTAAATACAAATTTTGATTTTATTACCTGGGGTTCACTGTCCTAAAACTTTTTGGTGTACATTGTTATGACCTTCGACTGTTAAAACTACTTGTTTGTAAAATCCACTATTCCAATTTTGGTCATTTAGTCATTTTGCAGTGGAGTACAGCGTAACTACAAGAACGAACCGTATGCAAGCACCCCTGATGATGGTGACATGATCGATTATTAAAATGTTGGGCCCATAGTATACCAACCTGTGTGTGTTTTTTAAACTTTGAATTAGTTATCAAGAGACTCCCATAGGGTATATGCCCTGTAGCAAATGATCTCTGACAATTGCAAACAAAATATGACCTTTGAATATTTTCCTCATACCAGCAGCCTCAATTGCCAGTAGTCTCTTAACACGTGTTACGTTCTGATATGATTTATGCAAAAGATGCCAACAACAGTAACAGTGAGTATAGTTTATGCTATTTTTGCTGTGTAAAATAGCATTGTTCTTTTTTAAAGTGGACAAATTCTTTCAGTTGGCTACTTACCACCTGATTGTGGTGATGACATACAAGTGGTATTTTAAATAAGGACATTTTTTCGGAAGAAGAAAAATACTATACCATTAAAATAATTTTTGTCCACATTCTAAACACTTTTATCTACTTTCACACATAGTTTCCATTATTGTTATAACTTTTGTCATACTGTTCAGCAAATTTTTAAATCCTGACATCAAATAAATCTGTCACCTGTGAAGAAACCCATTCCAATTCTACAGTTTGCTCTTTTTTCTGTGAAGAAACCCAATCCAATTCTACAGTTTGCTCTTTTTTGTCATTGTTGAACCGTTCACCAAATGCTGAAACAGGTAAAAATCACGAGATGCGAGATCTGCACTGTGAAGCTGATGAGCCAGTTGTTTGTATCAAAAATATGTGATTAAACTGTCTGCTTGCGCATAACCATGTGGCCTTGCATAGTCATTAGCAACTTTGTACCGTAAGACAGTGGCCACACTGTTTGTTTTGTTTGGCACACTATACTTTCTTGCACAAAAAAATCAAATTACAGATCATATCTCAGAGTCGGTGGATGAATGCGTTCCTGAACTTTTTTTTAACTTCTACAGCTAAGCACACCGACAAGTGAAACAGCTGCATTTTGGCGATCGTTTAGGATTCTCCTTCTTATTCACAAATGAACCTTATTTAAAAAGTCTATTTGTGTTAGATGTTTTTAAAATTTTGCGTGTGCTGAAGCAGAAAATGTGAGTGAAGTGTCATTTTAATGTACACTGAGGTGACAAAAGTCGTGGGATACCTCCTAATATAATGTCGGACCTCCTTTAGCCCAATGAAGTTCAGCAGTTCAGTGTGGTGTGGACTCGACAAACCGTTGGAGTCCGTTGTAGAAATGCTGAGCTGTACTGTCTGTATAGCTGTCCATAATTGTGAAAGAGTTGCGGTACAGGATGTTGTGCACGAACTGCCCTCTCAGTTATGTCCCGTAGGTGTTCGATGGGATTCATGTCGGGTGATCTGGGTGACCAAATCATTCACTCGAATTGTCCGGAATGTTCTTCAAACCAGTCACGAACAGTTATGCCTCAGTGACAAGGCACATTGTCATCAATATAAGTTCCATCATTATTTGGGAATGTGCGGATGGTCTCCAAGTAGCCAAACATAAGCATTTCCTGTCAATGATCAATTCATTTGGACCAGAGGGCCAAGTCTATTCCATGTAAACACAGCTCACACCGTTATGGAGTCACTATCATCTTGCATAGTGCCTTCTTGACAACGTGGGTCTATAGCTTCATGGGGTCTGCACCACACTTGATCCCTGCTATCAGCTCTTACCAGCTGAAATCGTTTAGGGTCCAGCTGATACGGTCACAAGCCCAGGAGAGGTGGTGCAGAGGATGTCGTGCTGTTAGCAAAGGCACTCGTGTCGGTCATATGCTGCCATAGCCCGTTAATGCCGTACCTCACCACAATGTCCTAATGGATACGTTTGGCATATGTCCCACATTGATTTCTGTGGTTATTCCACACAGTGTTGCTTGTGTGCTATCACTGGCAACATGCCTCTGCTCTTGGTCGTTAAGTGAAGGGCATCAGCCACTGTGCTGTCCATGATGAGACATAATGGTTGAAATTTAGTGTTCTTGGCATACTCTTGACACTGTGGATCTCATAATATTGAATTTCCTAATGATTTCCTAAATGGAATGTCCCATGCATCTTCCTCCAACTACCATTCTAAGTTCAAAATCTGTTAATTTCCATCATGCAGCCATAATCAATTCGGAAATCTTTCCACGTGAATCACCTGAGTACAAATGACAGCTGTACCAATGCACTGCTCTTTTATGCCTCAGCTACGCGATACTGGCACCATTTGTGTATGTGCATATCGCTATCCCACGATATTTGTCACCTCACTGCACAACTGCCTCGTGCAGTTACTGTGAGCGAAATAATTCCATTTTATATGTACACTCTTTTTTTGCAGTTGTGCTGTACTCCACTGGAAAACAGCTAAATGGTCAAAATTACAATAGTGATTTTATGAGTAAACTGTTTCAACAGACAAAGGTCACACTTACGTTGTGCTAAAAAATTATTTTGGGCACAAATGGTGCAAGGGAAGAATTATAGTGTAAAAAGCTTCTTTGCGGGACTGAACATCTCTAGTTTTACTGTCAAAGTCATTTTGTGAGCTATGTGTGGGAGGAAATACACATCACTCCTCTCTTCTCAGATGCTTGCTCACTGAATTTTAACAATATGCCACCCCATTTTGTACATTGGCTCTCTTGTAATGTCTGCCACTAAACTAGGAGTCTCAACAATGATTGGATGAGCCTGAAAAGTTCTTTTCTGAGTCTGTCCTCTGTTTTCAGTTAATCACACATCCACATCTGTACATCTTACTAGTGTGGCAGAGGGTACTTTGCACACCACTGCTATTTGCCACTTGGAATGTTGCTGTTCTACGGTTGAACTGAGCCAAGAAGGCATATTACCTTCATTTGATCTGTCACCTTGATGATATCTATAATACTTTTTCCTTAATTATTTCCATATTGAAGTTTCTTGATTTAGTGGACCTGCTGTGCGGTGTCACAAAGTCTTGCCGTGAGAATTCTTCACTGTCTGCAGAGGGTCGAGGGCTGGAAGAGAGCTTCAAAGTATTAACACTATGAAATGATATAATCACTCTTTAGGTAACTGTTCTTTATTTTGCTGCTCTGGTGTAACCATTACAACATTAAGTGAACAAATCTTTTATTAACTCATAAATCGGAACAACACCTCTGAAGAGAGTCTTAGAAAATAACGGAAGAGAATGACATTTCTATTAAACTTCCTTCAACTTTTTCTGAGCACTGTCATTATCAGCAGCCACTCTTTGTCTTGTTCCTTCCGAGACATCGCCAAGCTGTGACGCCAAAGTTTAACTCTCCAGTGGGTGCACTTTTGTATAAAGTGTGCCAACTGCCAATAACATTGTCTTCTACTGTTCCAATGTTGTTTACATCTTTGAGCCCATATCTATTCGTTCATTATTGCTTCAGCTAACCCAGTGCTAAGTTGAGCTGTCATACATCCATGTGAGCAACAGTAATATAAAATAAACTGGGTGCTAGGTAAGAAAAAATCTATGATCCATGAAAGAAAATGACCCAGATTTCGTGCTAGCAGAACAAGATAATTAGCAATCTAACTAGCAGTTGGCTGTGATCTGATGCAGCTGCACTGTTTAATGCGTCAAGTGTGTCATTACTGTAGGGCAAGACCTGTATGTGGCATCAGAGTGATATACTGAAAATTTATTTTATTATTTTTTAACTAAACAGTGCTCTAGCTCGTATAACGTAAGCTGGATGGTAAAGTGCTTGCCTCCCATTCAAGCGGGCGCGGGTTCGATTCCTAGTCAGGTCGGAGATTTTCTCCGCTCGTGGACTGAGTGTTGTGTTGTCCTCATCATCATTGCATCCTCGTCACCAGCACACTAGTCGCCCAATGTGGCATCGACTGCAATAAGACTTGCACATGGCAGGCGAACTTCCCTGGATGGGGCCTCCCGGCCAACAGTGCCATGTGCTCATTTCATTTCCATTTTATCATTGTTTAATTAAACTAAGATTAAACTGTGATTTATCTCTTTCATTTTTACCTTGGTAACATGAAGACAGATATTCGTTCAATGTGTACAGAGTCCGCCATGTGCTCATTCCTGCGCACCCACTTAAGGGTTAAGGAACCCCACCATAGCAGGTGGAGATACTCAGTCGTCCTTTTGCCTTGGCAGCGTCCTGTGCTCAGACTTCTTTCACCACATCAGTACTTATATCAGACCACAGCACATACAGTGAGACATCCTCTGTTTAAAAAATATATAAAAATGCTTTTACGCAAACGTCTGTAATCAGCTCGAGAGGAAGAAGAGTAACATATTATTCTGAATGAATGACATGTCACACCACAACTATTCCATTCATGAATCATGCACAGATGGAACAGCTGTCAGTAATGTCTACTGCAAACCTCATTTCAATACCTTGAACCAATCATGAAATAAGAGAGATGCTACAATGTGTGTGACTCACCCTGTACCGTCCACATAAATGACCTGTGGTGGATAATGCCAGTTAGTTGTGTGGAACACAATTTTGTGTATATCAAAGAGAAATGCAGGAAGACATCGACATCATTAACGCTTGATACAGTTTGCCCCATTCGTATATTTTTCCAAACTCATGTTCTGATTTTTTACATGAAATTCAGAAATTAAGAAGAATGCGGGGCGGTACCAAATTAATGAGTCCACATTTCGTGATGTTTAACACTGTAGTAGTCACTGATCTAGATTCCAATTTGTATAATTCATAGCTTTTGAAGTGTCCCCTTGTGTATTTTAAGAAGAGCCAACCCAGGTATACCTATTCTTCATTTTTCCTGGCCTTTATCCCATACCTTCACGTGTTCATCATGTTAATTATTTGATGTGGTGACATTAGTAGTGGTTGATAGTGGCTACATGCACTCCTTTCACCACCCCTTCACCACAATACTTATTTTTATTTACATGTTAAGTTCAGTAGAACCAAATTGAGGAGCAAATCTCCAAGGTCATGGAACATGTCAGTACTTGAAATTACAACATAAAACTAATAACAGATAAAAATAAAATGTTTATGAACCCGAAAAAAGTCAGTCCATAAGTTTAAGTAAATACAATCAACAATACAACAAGAATCAGCTTCATTTTTTAAGGAACTCCTCAACAGAATAGAAAGAGTGACCCATGAGGAAACTCTTCAGTTTTGATTTGAAAGTGCGTGGATTACTGCTAAGATTTTTGAATTCGAGCAGTAGCTTATTGAAAATGGATGCAACAGTATACTGCACACCTTTCTGCACAAGAGTTAAGGAAGTCCAATGCAAATGCAGGTTTGATTTCTGCCGAGTATTAACTAGTGAAAGCTGCTTATCCTGGGGAATAAGCTAATATTGTTAACAATAAATGACAGTAAGGAATATATATATTGAGAGGTCAATGTCAAAATACCCAGATTCGTGAACAGGGGTCGACGAGAGGTTTGTGAACTTACACCACTTATTGCCTGAACTGCCCATTTCAGTGCCAAAAATATCCTTTTAAAATGGGAAGAGTTACCCCAAACTATAATACCATATGACATAAGCGAATGAAAATAATCAAAGTAGACTAATTTTCGTGCCTGATGTTCACTCACTTCATATAGCGTTCAAATAGTAAAAATGGCAGCACTGAGTCTTTGAACAAGATCGTGAACATGGGCTTTCTATGACAGTTTACTATCTATCTGAACACCTAATCATATGCCCATTCTGCGAAATTAAAATGTCAGGTTTTGTTGAATTGTGTCTTAGAAACTGTAAAAACTGAGTCTTACATTGATTTAGCGTTAGTGTTTTTTCTACAAGCCATGAACTTACGTCATGAACTGCACTATTTGAAACCGAGCCAGTGTTGCACTCAACATCCTTTACTACCAAGCTAATGTCATCAGCCAATAGAAATATTTCAGAGTTACCCATAATACTAGAGGGCATATCATTTATATAAATAAGGAACAGGAGTGTCCCCAACACTGATCCCTGGGGCACCTCCCACTTTACTGTACCCCACTCCGACTCCACATCACAGCCATTCTCAACATTGTGACTAATGACCTTTTGCTGTCTGTTGCTAAAGTAAGAGGTGAACCAGTTGTGAGCTACTCCCCATATTCCGTAATGATCCAACCTCTGGAACAATATTTTGTGATTTAAACACTCAAACGCCATAGTTAAATCAAAAAAATATGTCTAATGTTCGAAACCTTTCGTTTAACTCGTCCAGTACCTCATAGAGAAAAGAGAATGTAGCATTTTTAGTTGTCAGACAACTTTTAAAGCTGAACTGTGCATTCGATAGCAAATCATTTGATATAAAATGTTCAATTATCTTTGCATACACAGCCTTTTCACTAACTTTAGAAAACACTGATAGCATAGAAACAGGACTAAAATTGTCTATATTATCCTTTTCTCCCTTTTCATAAAGCCGCTTTACTACTGAGTACTTTAATCGTTCAGGAAGATGACCATTTCTAAAGGAAAAATTACAAATATGGCTAAATGCAGGGCTAACATGTGCAGCACAGTACTTTAATATTCTGCTAGGCACTCCCTCATATCAATGAGAGACCTTAGTCTTCAGTGATTTAATTAGTGACTCAATATCCCCCTTGTCTGTATCACAGAGGAGTGTTTCAGACATCAATGTCAGAAAGGCATTTGCCATGAAAGTTATAGGATTCCCTGTAGAAACTAAATTTTTATTTAATTCACCAGCGATGCTCAGAAAATGATTGTTAAATACTGTACATATGTCTGGTTTATCAGTAACAGAAATATATTTATTACGAACTGACTTTATATTGTCGAACTTGTGTTGCTGACCAGACACTTCCTTCACAACTGACCACATGGTTTTAATTTTATCCTGTGAAATAGCTATTCCATTTGCATACCACACACTCTTTGCCTTCCTAATAACATTTTAAGCACCTTATAATACTGTTTTTAATGGGCTACTGTAGCTTGATTGTGACTACTTCTAACATTTTCATAAAATTCCCTCTCTTTTCTACATGATATCCTTATCCTACTAGTAAGCCACCCAGGCTGCCCATTACTGCTAGTACACCGTTAATAATGTTCTAATCGAAAGCAACTCTCAAAGAGCATGAGAAATGTATTAAGGAAAGCATTATATTTATCATCTACATTATCGGCACTATAAACATCCTGCCACTCTTGTTCCTTGACAAGATTTAAAAAACTCTCTATTGCTGTCGGATGAACTTTCCTTCATAGTTTGTAATTAAATATGACATTGGTCTGAGTACAAAAGCCTTTTATGTTAAAATTTGTTCGTCATTGTCTGAAAGGCCATTCACGCTTTTACTAACAGAATGCCCATCTAGTAATGAAGAATGAATAAAAATATTGTCTATGTCTGTGCTACTGTTCCCCTGCACCCTAGTTGGAAAAAAACACCGTGTGCATCAGATCATATGAATTTAGGAGATCTACCAACATCCTTTTTCTTGCACCACCATATACAAAATTTATATTGAAGTCACCACATATTACTAATTTGTGGTACTTTCTGTAAAGTGAAGCAAGAGTCAGCTTGAGCAGAAATGCTCTGAAGTCAGAGTTAGGGGAGCTATAAACAACAACAATTAGAAGTTTAGTTTTAATAAATACAAATGTCCCTGCACAACATTCAAATATCTGTTCAGCTCAGTGCCTTGATACATCTATGGACTCGAATGGAATAGTGTTTTTCACGTACATAGCTACTCCCCCACCCCGCAAAGAACTCCTTGAAAAACAGCCAGCTAAACTGTATCTTGTTAAAGGAAGCCTCTGAATTGTCAAATTATTTAAGTGGTGCTCTGACATACCAGTAGCTTCAGAGTCAACATCTATAAGCAGTTCACTAACTTTATCCCTAATACATCTTATATTTTGATGAAGTGTGCTAATTCCTTCTCTACTTGGAAACATGACATCCTCTGAAGGTGAGCCCTTAGTTACAGGGACTTCCTGTAAGCAGGTGTACTGGTATGAAATGAGCGTTTTTTTGTGAAAATGAAACACTAATTTTGAATTGAAAAGTAAAAACATTTTATTCAAAGTACTGACTATGTATTGATTTCTATACATTTTGATCACCTTTCTGGCAATTTGTGGACACCACGCCAATAGAAATGTTCGTCTTTTGAAGCAAACCAATCAGACACCCAATTTTCGACTTCCTCGTAGGAACAGAAATGTTCCTTAGCCAATGCGTGTCCCATTGATGAAAACAAATGGTAGTCGGAAGGGGCCATGTCTGGTGAATACGGCGGGTGGGGTAGCAGCTCGCAGCCAAGTGTTTTGATTGTATCCTGAACCAGTTTTGCTTTGTGTGTAGGTGCATTTTCGTGTAAAAAAATTACTTTGCCATGCCTTCTGGCCCATTCTGGTCTTTTTTCGATCAGATTGATCATTTGTTGTCTGCAGCGATTAGTATTCACAGTTTCGCCGGGTTTTAGAAGCTCATGATACACCACACCTTTCTGATCCCACCAAACAGAGAGCATTGCTTCTTGCCAAATCGATCTGGTTTTGCAGTCGATGTTGATGGTTGTCCCGGATTAACCAATGATTTTTCCCATTTAGGATTCTTAAAATAAATCAATTTTTCACTGCTAGTAACAATTCGATGCAAAACTGATTTTCTTTCATGTCTTTCAAGCAAAATTTGACAAATGGTTTTTCGGTTTTCCATCTGTCTTTCATTCAATTCATGTGGCACCCATTTTCCACACTTTTGGATCTTTCCCATAGCTTTCAAAGGGTCAGAAACTGTTTGTTGTGCAACATTTAGCATTGCTGCCATTTGCTTCTGACTCAAAGTATCATCTCCATCCAAAATTGCTTGCAATTCAGCGTCTTCGAACTTTTTTGTTGGTCTTCCACGTTCTTCATTTCTTACA
Source organism: Schistocerca serialis cubense (assembly GCF_023864345.2). NCBI lineage: Eukaryota > Metazoa > Arthropoda > Insecta > Orthoptera > Acrididae > Schistocerca > Schistocerca serialis. The sequence goes on from NC_064649.1 coordinate 16,808,392, forward strand.
TCAAAATCATTATTTCTGAACCGTTGAAACCATCTTTTGCATGTTGCTTCTGATAGAGCATGATCACCATATGCCTCGACAAGCATTCGATGCGACTCTGCAGCACTTTTTTTCAAATAAAACACAAAATTAATGCTTTCTGCAAACCATCACTTTCTGGTACAAAATTTGACATTGTTAACATGATGAAAACATATGATGTTGTTTGTTCCATGACTTGATGTATACTAAAAAAAAAAAAATTAATGCTCGTTCACAACAAATGTTCCCTATCGACACATTTATATCTTAAGGCTCATTTCATTCTGGTACACCTGGTACACCTATCAGTTGACTTCAGTCTAGAAAAGGTGCAGCTCTAACACCAACTACTACATAAATTTTTCCATGAGTGATCCCACCACTACCCACTACATTGTCACCTATAAGCTTTGTCAGCCTCCTCTTCCCATACCTATTGAGGTGCAGGCCATGCCTATTGAAACCTGATCTACCGATACACCCATCTGGCACCACTGAAATGTGACCCATGCCCTCTGCCATCAGCACCCTCTCGAGCCCCATTTGACGCACCTAACAGCTGCATTAAGATGAGGCCGATCATGACACTGAAACAGTTGCACAAAATGCACTTTAGTGCCACCAGTTTGAGTCGCTATCTTTACCAGGTCACAACGTGCATCATATTCCCCATCTCTATCAAGACTTTTCCCTGCTCCACCCACTATCACTACCTGATCCTCCTTCATAAAATTCCTGCATAACTCCCCTATACTGTCAGTCACCTGAGCCAACCCTGCACTATGCTTCACAATGCTGGTGACCTGGTACACACTCCCTAACACTTCCTGTAACTGCTGGCCCACACCTCTCCCGTGTGAACTACCTAGCAGCAGAACCTTCTTCTTTCTGTTAGACTTTGCAACTGACTAAGGCCTCCTAACTGCTGAGGACTGCTGCATGTTCCCTCCATCTACAGCTACAAGAGGTTCCTCTCCACTCAACTCTGATAGTTGGTTAAATCTATTGCATATACGCAAAGTATAACTGTCTAAATACCTCCTCCTCCTAGCTGCCTTCTTGCCAACTGCCAATTCCCATTCCCCACCACCCTTGACCCTCCTCAACCTATCTAGTTCCTCCTTTGCGCGTTTAACTGCACCTGAAGGGCACAGATCTTTTGCTCCTGCTCCTCTGTCAACTTTTCTACTTCAGATTCCGCATTCCCAGGAGAGGATCTTGCTAGAATACCCACTGGCTTCCCCACTGCATTCTCACCCCCCCCCCTCCCCCTCCCACACCAATGAAAATACTTCGAACAAATCCCACACCGTATCCCACTACACTACTCACAAACATACGACAGAGCCCACCCTTCTCACTCATCCCAGAGCTCACACTTCTCATGTACCTGCGCATCGATCAAACTTACTGGTAACAAATCTTGCAGCCCTCCGCTGAATTGCTTCAGTGTCTTCCTTCAATTGGACCTAATGAGGATCACAAACACTCAAGCAGTATTCGAGAGTGGGTTGCACTGGTATCATGTATGCAGTCTCTTTTATACATGAACCACACATTCCTAAAATTCTCCCAATAAACTGAAGTTGGCCATTTGCCTTTCCTACTACAATCCCTATGTGCTTGTTCCTTTTTGTATATTTTGCAACTGAGACTGGGTAACAGTTATAGCCATTTAATAATATAAATTTGATAATGTGTCAAACAATTTTTGCGCTTGTGAGCTTGATTCCTTTTGAATGTAACACGTATATAATTGGTGAGTATGAGAACTAACTGTAACATTATGTCTGTAGAATATGTTATAATTTAACACTGACTTTCAAACTGGTGCAACATATGTGCCATTTTTGGAACTTCCTGTCAGACCCAAACTGATAATTGGTGTTTTGCCTTTTGCTGAAATGCACTTACAGACTGAGCTATTTGGGTATGACTGTGAAAGTAGAGAAGAGAATCTGGTGGGATTAAAGCTGTGAAGGCAGGTCGTGTGGCATAACTGGGTTACTCATTTAGTAAGACTGTTGCCCACAAAGTGGCAAGTTAATGGTTTGAGTCCCAGTCTGGCATGCAGTTTTAATTGGCCAAGAAGTTTCAGAAGTTTGAGACCTTATTCACGTTCAGAGGAAGGCATCTTTTTATGTATGTGCTAACAGTGTAAAAGACAATGTTTCAAATTGTCTTTGACAAACTATTTTGTGTATTGTTTAATGTTTTCTCAGTCTTTCTGTTTTCACTTTGTTAGAACATGAATTTTGAATGCAGGCCCGAAATGTGGAGTATAAAGACCCAGTGGAGGAGGAGTGGGAGAGGTTCCAGCGAGAGATTAAGGCGACGGAGAACATGTCTGCTGCCATTATAGCAGAGGACCAGGAGGCAGCGACTGCAGAGAGGCAGATAGATGAGATAGACGAGCAGATACGCAACTGGTCCAGGTAATGTGCCTATCCTCTTGTCTCTAGTTTGTGTATACTGAGGCTATATAGGGTGATTTTGCTGAATGGAGACTACCTACAGGAAACAATCCCCAACAGGAAAAGGAGCAAATAAGGTCATATGGACACACGGCCTGAAGCGCATTGTGTCTTTGGTACAGGGTAATTACTAATCCATCATGTCTCTACAGTTCAGTGCAGTGCACAATATGCTACGATGAGACCTCCATTAGACGAGTTCTTCAGATTGGCCCTGCGGGCATTTCAGCTTGTGTGAACGCGTTGCAGCAGTGCCTGGCACAGATTTTTAGATGTGCAATATTGCAGTCATAATGTCACAGGCAACACATTGTTATAGTGGCTGCTCACCCACGATGGGCTTTGTGTGCACATCTTTCAAGTGCCCACACAGGCAGGAATCTAAAGGGTTGAGATACAGTGACCAGGTGGACAATGCGACAAGGCCACTTCGTCTGATCCATTGGCTGCGGTAGATGTTGTCAAGATGTCTGTGCATAGAAATTTGTAAGGGAGCTGGAGCACCATCATGTAGTAGCTACCAAAGGCAATACTTCCAGCAGGGGAGGCAGAGAACCCCAGGAAGTGGAGATATGCCTATATTGTGACTTGTCCCACGAGGCGGGTCAACGATAATCCCCAATCACACATTAAGGCTGAACCAGTTTTGATGGTTCACTGCCACAGTGACGTAGGATTCTCTGTAGCCCGCAAGTGGATGTTGTGAAGGTTGACCGTACTGCCTCTCACAACCTTTTCTGGGAATAGGATGGATGACAGGAGGCCCTGCACTGTGGGGGCATGCGCGATGAACTGGTAACAGGAACCGTCACGGAGACAAGTCCATAGATAAGGCCTGCATATGTTATAAGTTGTACGGATATTCCCAGTTATAATGTAGAACTGTCCACATGGCTTGTTGGCTTACACCATGTTTTGGGCCACCTTTGTGTTGTCGACACAGGAGTCATATTGTGCAACTTTCAGCACCTGTTCCTACAAGGCCCATGTACGTACTGGGCATATCTGTCTTTTATAGTTATCCACTCGTGTAAACAAGACCATCTCACACAAGTGGTGAAACTGTGTTGCAAATAGTGTATGGTGTGGTTACTTTCAATAGGGATACTTTTAGCAGCGTGGCCATGCTGCTGCCCACCCGTAGCCACTTGCCTCTCTGCGTAAACAGACTGTGTTGTCCTGTTCTGGTCAGTATAGTTGGCCTTTGTCTCTATGTGCTGCACTACGTGATATAGGTCCACACCAGAATGAGTCAGCAGTGGCAGTGAAGAGAATGATCCCTAGTACTGATGTCTTGATTGTGCCACCATTGTGAACAACATTATTTCCCTCTTGAGTCTGGAGCTAAAACACAAGTATTAGGGTGGTGCATAAGTTCATATTGTAAAGACTTCGAAAACTCACAAGAGAAGCTTCAGACACCAATAGTATATTCTCCTTCACTATTTACAACAGTTTGCCAATGCTGCAGTAACTTTTCAGTTCCACGACTGTAGAAATCACATGGTTTTGAGTCGAAGAACTCGTCAAGCTCTGTTCAGAGTTCATTTTCATCCAGAAAGGAAGTTCCTTGAAGGTTGCTTGATGGAGAGCAGAAAAGGTGAAAATCTGAGGGCGCAAGAGCAGGTGAATAAGGTGGATGCAGAATGACTCCCCAACCCTACGCCTTTATAGTGTTTTTTTTTGGTCAGTCTAACAGAATGTGGGCAGGCGTTATTGTGAAGTGGCATCACTTCGTGCAGTCTTCCTGGTCGTTGTTCTTGGATTGCGTCTGCAAGACGTCTCAGTTGTTGACAGTAAAATGTCGGAGATGGTGATTACACCTCGGGGAAACAGTTCGCAGTACACCACACTATCGCTGTTCCACAGGATGTGTAACATTGTCTTTTGTGGATGCGCACATGGATATATGGAGAGTTGCTGCCTTGTATGGGCTCAACCATTCCTCTCTCTTCTTTATGTTAGCATAAAGACACCATTTTTCATCACCAGTAACAACTCAGGATACGAATGGTCAGGGTGGTTTATGAGCCAATTGATGGTGAGCAAGCAGACATGTACATATTGCCATCCGCCTGATTTTTGTGATATTGGCTCCGTACCTATACACCCAATTTTTGAACCTTCCCCAGTGCGCACAAATGTCACACAATGATGGAATAACATTTCATTGCATTATCCAATAAATGAGTACAATGATGTTGATCACTGCGGATTAATGCATTTAAATGATCTTCATCAGACCCTGAAGGTGTTCCTGAATATGGTGAATCACTAATGTCAAAACGGTCCTCCGTAGAATGAGAAAACCATTTTCTTCTCATGCTCTATCCAGTGGCAACATCTCCATACATGGCACAAATATTTCTGGCTGCCTCTGCTACTGTCACTCCCCTATTGAAAAACAAGAATATTTCAGAAATGTTCCGCATTCTCCATGTGGCATTCCATCTTCTAGCATCCATGGCTCCACTCGGTATATGTCCACGGCTCCACTCGCTATATATGCTCCACAGTATGTAAACTCAAATAGCAATAGTGAACTACAAATAAAAAATGATAATCTATTAATAAACCTGTAGCAACCAGAGGTCAACATGCAAAACAAAACTGCTATGAACTTGTGCACCAACTTAATACAAACTGAACATTTCTGCATATCTGATATTATTCTTGTGTGTGCTTTCAATCACGAAAACCTACTCTTCTCAAAGATATTTTATCTCTATTGTGAAGTGTTCAGAAAAAAGACTAAAATAATCTTCTCATCTTCGGGCAAAAATCTTAAGGACGATCTGTGGCCCAGTACAAGATGAGATCTCTGGAGAATGGAAGATCCAGCATAATTGTGGGCTGGATAAAATCTACAGTAAACCAAACATTGGAGGCCTGATGAGAAGCTAGATGAAATCCACAAGGACTTCCTACAAATCAGCATAGATGGTGAGTGGTAACAGAAGGCACACAGCAGAATCCAGTGGAAGAAGAACCTTGTAGATGCATTTGGTCCTCTGGGTCTGATTGCATAAACTAAACTCTTCAAGTTTGTGAACCTCCCTTGGAATGCGTTTCAGAACATACACCATTTTCGTTCCGTTCCTTATCCTCTCAAGGAGTGTCTCCTGCAGTTTGTTCCCATTTATGAAAATCACTCTGCATTTTCATACAAATAGCTCACAGCTCACATTTGATGATGATATTGATGGTGCTCTTGATATCAAACACAAACCACATTTTTCCCATGTTTTGAAAGGGAAAGGGGGGGGGAGGGGGGGGGGGGGGAGAGAGAGAGAGAGAGAGAGAGAGAGAGAGAGAGATGTAAGGACAGAGCTAGATTGTGCAATCTAAAACATTAATATTGTGTGGCACAAATGTATCCGTTTGAGAGAGACCCTTAAAATCTAAGAGATATTTATCTTAGGAATCACAAATTTTTCTTTTATCACAAAAATATGCATATTTCCATACTATGATTTATCAACACCATACAAAGAGAGATACAAATCCTAAAACATGTTGAAGAACAAAATGATTGTGATCCTAAAATTGTTACTTGCCAGTATCATAGATACACTAGGCCTATACAATCCACTATACGTAAGGAAATAAAGCTGACAGGAGTATTACCAACAACACAAAAATTTATATATACAGTGCTGCATATCTAGGAATGATATTTCACACAACGAACACATTACTAAAACGCACTAACATAAAATTTGCATACTAGACGTGACACAATCTTTGAACACTACTGATCTCTTGACAAACAAAAACAACCATATATTCATATCCAGGCATATGTAAAATTCACTGTGAAATATGTGATAAATTCTGGATAGGTCAAACTGGACATAATTTCAGTACTTGATATCGAGAATGGCAGTAAGCCAGCCAAAAAGGCCTCCTTGCGAACTAGAACACACACACACACACACACACACACACACACACACACACACACACGATCACCGTCTCTGGCCGCCTCGGGCCCAGAAGACCAGCCATTTATGCTGTTACTTAAAATTTTAGTGGCACATTTGTGTTGAATATATCTTAAAGGGTAACACATGCTAGAAAAGACCAAGCTTCAAGGTTAGCTCTTCACATTTATTTTAGTTCTTTCATACATTACAAATTATGTAATAATGATGGCAAAAGGTATAATTATTGTTAAAAAAAAGTACAAGTTAAGTTCTTCAGCAATTTCATAGGTAACTGACTCTTCTATGGAAAACTCAAAGTTCTTGATGGAACAGACTCACAAAACATTTCATACACGGCAGTGAAATTTATAATTGTGCATGCCAGAAATATTCAGCTGCTGCTGTGTTACCATGCCCTCATAAAAATTTTTGACAACCAGTATTATATATGAAAGCTTAGCTTTTCTTGTGGTTATGTTGTTTTTTATATTAATTCAAACCATAAACTTTTCCTGTTGATGTGTTTGCAGTACTTAACAGTAATGTTGCCATTGGCTGAGTACATCTTATGTCCTATGCTCTGAGTCTCTGCTGTCATTGGCAGGCGAGATCATGTGACATGAACCATGACTGGCTGACAAAAGTGCATTGCAGTCTCAATTTCAGTGCTCTGAAGCTACCGCACTGTATTTGGTAGAACTCTTATTACACTTTCGGAATACGAAAATATGCAGTGTACATGTTACCGTGGCGCAAAGATCTTTCCAGATTTATTTATTTATATTTGCTATGTTTTGTTTCCTAAAAAGCTGGGAAGTTCTATGCTGGTGTATAAAACCTTTACCATTCAAAGGATTGAATCCTTCTGAATCTGCTTGCTTATCTTTTGGTCTACCTCTACAGTTTTTACCCCTCATACCTCCCTCCAGTACTAAATTGGTGATCCCTTGATGTTTCAGAATGGGTCCTATCATCTAATCTCTTCGTCTAGTCAAGTTGTGCTACTAATTTCTTTTCTCCCCAGTTCCGTTCAGTACCTCCTAATTAGTTACGTATCTATCCACCTAATCTTCAGCAGTCTTCTATAGCTTCACATTTCAAAAGCTTCTATTCTCTTCTTGTCTTAATTGTTAACCATCCATGTTTCACTTCTATGCATGGCTACACTCAAGACACATACTTCCAGAAAAGCCTTTCTAAAGCTTCAATCTATACTCAATGTTAACAACTTTTTTTTCTCCAGAAACGCTTTTCTTGCCATTGTCAGTCTAAATTTTGTATCCTCTCTATTTCACCCATCATCAGTAATTGTGCTGTCCAGATAGCAAAACTCATCTCTTTCCTAATCTAATTCTGTCATCACCACCTGCATTAATTCAACTACATTTCATTACCCTTGTTTTACTTTTGTTGGTGTCCATCTTATATCTTCCTTTCAAGACTCTGTCCATTCCAATCAACTACTCCTGCTCCTGCTGTTGTCCTTTGTTATCTCTGACAAAACTACAATGTCATTGGCAAACCTTGAAGTTTTTATTTCTTCTCCTTGATCTTTAATTCCTATTCCAGATTTTTCTTTTGTTTTCTTTACTGCTTGCTCAGTGTACAGATTGACTGACATTGGTGGTAGGCTACAATCCTTTCTCACCCCCATCTCAACTGCTGCTTCCCTTTCATGCCCCTCGATTCCTATAACTACTGTCTGGGTTCCTTACAAGTTGTAAATAGCCTTCCATTCCCTGTGTTTTACCCCTGCTATCTTTGGAATTTCAGAGAGTGTATTTCAGTCAACATTGTTAAAAGCTGTCTCCAAGTCTACAAATGCTATAAATGTTGGTTTTTCCTTTCCTTAACCTATCTTCTTAGATAAGTTTCTGCCAATTTTTTCCATTCTTCTGTAAAGAATTCACATTAGCATATTGCAACTGTGGCATATTAACCTGATAGTTTGGTAATATTCACATTTGTCAGCACCTGCTTTCTTTGGAATTGGAATAATTACATTCTTCCTGAAGCCTGAGAGTATTTCACCTCTCTCGTACATCTTGCATGCCAGATGGAAGAGTTTTGTCATGCTGGCTTTCCTAAGGCTGTCAGTAGTCCTGACAGAATGTCATCTAGCCATGGGCCCTTGTTTCAGTTTTTTAGGTCTTTCAGTGCTGTGTCAAATTCTTCTTGCAGTATCATATCTCCCTTCTCATCTTCATCTATATCCTTTTCCATTTCTATAATATTGTCTTCAAGTTCATCTCCCTTGTACAGACCCTCTAAATACTCCTTCCTCCTTTCCCTTCTTTGCTTAGGACTGGTTTTCCATCTGAGCTCTTGATATTCATATATCTGCTTCTCTTTTCTCCAAAGGCCTCTTTAATTTTCCTGTAGATGGTACAAATCTTTCTCCTTGTGAACCCCCTGCGGGTTCGGGGGTAAGAATAGGCCCGCGGTATTCCTGCCTGTCATAAGAGGCGACTAAAAGGAGTCTCGCACTTTTCGGCCTTCTATGATGGTCTCCTGTTGGGTTTGACCTCCATCTCTCAAAATTTTCCGAAGAGCGAGCCGATTGGGGAAGGGCGCCTTACTTGGTGCGTTGTGTCCATCTTGCGATCAGACCTTTCGCCAGCTTATTCGCTGTTGAATTGCAGTCCTGCCCGCTCTCCATCTCTTGGGCATGACTACGTTCCTGCGTGCAGATTACACCTTGCACTGTGCAGTGCCTCTTTCTGCACTGACGGCGAACATTGGACCACATGTTACCTAACATCCAGCACAGTAGCGAGTCTGTTGTGGTGGGGCCGCCATGTACCCTGTTGGTTGTAGCCCCCTGACAACACAGGGATCGCTCTACTGATGCCTGCGCCGTTAACTCCCCACGTATGCCAAGGAGTAGATGCCCATGTCCCTGGGGCATCGGGACTCCCGGCCATGGCCATCCTGCCAGGTGGCCTTTGCTGTGGCTGGGTGGCGCCCGTGGGGAGGGCCCTTGGTCGTAGTAGGTGGCATCAGGGTGGATGACACGCAATGAAGCGTGGCACATCTTCTATTGCTGGTGGCCAGCCACCAGCAGTCTCTAAGCATTCGAGGGCCCATTTTAAAGGTAACGTGTATGACCCCTAATCGTTCCCCTCCCTCGCCGCACCATGGGAGGAACGAAAGGCATTGAATGAAAGTGAGACATATTCGCCCAGATATCTTGTCTGTACCAGAGCTGATGGGGAATCTTTTATATCCGTGAAGCCTCAGTTCTTTGTAGAGCATTTAGAGGACAAGTTTGGGGAGGTGGAGGGCTTGTCCAAGATGCGGTCCGGATCGGTGTTGATAAAAACGGCATCCTCTGCCCAGTCGCGGGCCTTGCTCGCTTGTACTAAGCTGGGGGATGTCTCCGTAGCTATCACAGCCCATAAATGTCTGAATATGGTCCAGGGCATTATCTTCCACAGGGATCTCCTTTTACAGTCCGATGACGAGCTGCGCGCCAACTTGGAGCGACGAGGTTTCCATTTCGTCCGGCGCGTCCACCGGGGTCCGAGGGATCGTCAAGTTGCCACCAGTGCCTTCATCTTGGCCTTCGAGGGTGACACGTTACCTGAGAAGGTCAAGGTGATGGTGTACCGTTGTGATGTCAAGCCTTATATCCCTCCCCCGATGCGGTGCTTCAAGTGTTGGAAGTTCGACCATATGTCTTCACGCTGTGCTTCCGACCTCGTCTGTCGCGATTACGGTCGACCATCCCATCCTGATCATCCCTGTGCCCCGCCTCCAATCTGTGTGAACTGTGGTGCGCGCCATCTGCCTTGCTCCCCGGACTGTCCGATTCTGCAGAAGGAGCGGAAGATCATGGAAATCAAGACTCTCGACCGCCTGACGCACACTGAGGCGAAGCGGAAATATGATCGGCTTCATCCAGTGCGCATGACATCTTCTTATGCCGCAACTGTCACTCCTGCTACAGTTCCATCTGCTCCAGTCAGCTCTCAGAGTCGAAGGCCCACACCTGCCCCCTTGATGGTGGGGGGCACTACACTCCCTATTGCTCCTGCTCCATCTACTTCAGGAGCAACACCCCCCCAACCATCGGGGACATCAGTTCCCCCTTCCCAGCCGGATCCCTTGGGGATCTCCCTTCGCAAGTTCCGACCGGTACAAAAGCAGACAGCCGCAAGTGGCTCCAACAACCACCGGTCCCTGGTCGTAGGGCCCCACAGTCGTCGTCTGTCCCTGAGACTGACCCAGTGAAGCCCTCCCAGCCTGACCCACCGAACGCACAGCGAGAGAAACAGAAGACGAAGAAAGTCCCCAAGGCTAACGACGTTGCGGTGGCACCCATCCCACCGCTTCCTACAAGCTCTGCGTCTGAGGACGAGGTGGAGATTCTGGCGTCCGCTGAGGACCTCGATCTCGCCGGTCCCTCAGACGCCTTGGATAGCACTAGCACTAGTGCTCAATTGGAGGCAGCAGGTGACCCAGCGGCGTAATCTGCCTTCCAAGTCCCATCACGCCTTTCTCAGACATGGATAATACCATCCTTCAGTGGAACTGCAGTGGTGTTTTCCACCATCTAGCTGAGCTCCGACAACTTATCAGCCTTCACCCTTCCTTCTGCATTGCTCTTCAGGAAACTTGGTTTCCAGCAATGCGAACCCCCGCCCTCCATGGCTATCGGGGTTATTATAAGAACCGGGCAGCTTATGAAAGGGTGTCTGGTGGCGTCTGCATATATGTCCTTAACTCTCTTCACAGCGAGTTTGTACCTCTCCAAACGGCTTTAGAGGCTGTCGCTGTTAGGGTGTGGACGCCACAGGCTATTACCGTCTGCAGTCTTTACCTTCCACCGGATGGTGATGTCGCGCAGCATGAGCTGGCTGCGCTGCTGGCCCAATTGCCGCCACCTTTCTTGTTACTGGGCGATTTCAATGCCCACAACCCTCTATGGGGTGGGACTGGCGTCGATGACCGCGGTCGTGCCGTGGAGCATTTGTTGTCTCAGCTCGACCTTAGCCTCTTGAACACCGGTGCTCCCACGCATTTCAGTGTGGCCCATGGCTCGTTCTCGGCCATCGATCTCTCTCTTTGCAGCCCCGGACTTGTCCCGTCCCTCCACTGGAGAGTGCATCCTGACCTGTGTGGTAGTGACCATTTTCCCATCTATTTGTCACTGCCCCAGTGTCATTCTTCTGAGCGCCTGCCCCGCTGGGCTCTCCACAGGGCTGACTGGCCGGCTTTTACTTCCGCTGCAACCATTGAGTCTCCCCCACAGGGTGACATTGACGAGGTGGTCCGTGTCTTAACCATGTCCATCATTTCGGCGGCCGAGGCTGCCATCCCCCGCTCTTCTAGACTCCCTCGGAGGAAGGCTGTACCCTGGTGGTCACCAGAGATTGCTGAGGCTATTCGCGACCGTCGGCGGGCTCTCCAGCATCATAGGCGGTACCCGTCTCTCGAGACCCTCATTGCCTTTAAGAGGCTCCGTGCCTTGGCCCGTCGTCTTATTGCACGGCGTAAGCAGGAGTGCTGGGAGAGGTATGTCTCCTCCTTGGGCTCCCGTGTCTCCCCATCACTCGTGTGGTCCCGGATCCGGCGGATTTACGGATACCAGACCCCTCTGGGAGTCCCTGGGATCTCCTTGGACGGCGCTGTCTGCACGGACACTGCCGCCATTGCTGAACACCTTGCTGCGCACTTTGCTAAGAGCTCTGCGACTGCAACTTATCCCCCCGCCTTTCGCTCTTTAAAGGAGCGAGCCGAGCAGACGCCGTTATCATTCCACACGCGTCGTTCTGAAAAATACAATGCTCCTTTCAGCGAGAGGGAATTCCTCGCTGCCCTCGCCGATTGCCCTGATACAGCACCAGGACCAGACTGCATCCACGCACAGATGCTGAAGCATCTCTCCAGGGACTGCCAGAGACACATCCTCACCATCTTTAACCGCATTTGGAGCGAGGGCGTGTTCCCGTCGCAATGGCGAGAGGGTGTTATTGTCCCCATCTTGAAACCCGGTGCGGACCCACTGGCGGTGGACAGCTATCGTCCCATTACCCTTACCAACGTTTTGTGCAAATTGCTCGAATGTATGGTGGGGCGGCGTTTGTGTTGGGTCCTTGAGTCGCGCGGTCTCCTCGCTCCGTCCCAGGGTGGCTTCCATCGGGGCCGGTCTGCAGCGGACAATTTGGTGTGGCTGGAATCTGCTATCCGTACGGCCTTTGCCCGACGTCAGCATCTCGTTGATGTCTTTTTTGATCTGCGGAAGGCGTATGACACCACATGGGGGCATCACATCCTTGCTACGTTGCATGAGTGGGGTCTTCGTGGTCAGCATGAGTGGGGTCTTCGTGGTCAGCTCCCGGCTTTTCTTCAAACCTTTTTATTGCGCCGCTCTTTCCGGGTGCAAGTGGGTACCGCCTCTAGTTCATCTTATATACAGGAAAATGGGGTCCAGCAGGGCTCGGTGTTGAGTGTCTCCTTATTTCTAGTGGCCATTAATGGTCTGGCTGCAGCCGTGGGGTCGTCGGTGTCTCCTTCTTTGTATGCCGACGACTTCTGCATCTCATTTGGCTCCACGACTACGGGAGTCGCCGAACGCAGGCTGCAAGTAGCTGTTCGCAAGGCAGCATCATGGGCTCTGACTCATGGTTTTCAGTTCTCTGCATCCAAGACTCAAGTTATGCACTTCTGCAGGCGTCGGACGGTCCACCCTCATCCTGAATTTTACCTCGACGGCCACCTGCTTGACGTGGTGGACACTTGCCACTTCTTAGGACTCGTCTTTGATGCCCGACTCACATGGGTTCCTCATATTACCCAGCTGAAGCAAAAGTGCTGGCGGCACCTCAACGCCCTCCGCTGCCTGAGCCACACATCTTGGGGTGCGGATCGCTGCACGCTGTTGCGATTATACAGAGCCCTGGTGCAGTCGAGGCTTGATTATGGGAGCCTGGCCCATGGGTTTGCATCACCCTCAGTGTTGAAGTTGTTAGACCCCATACACCACTGTGGGGTTCGGCTTGCAACTGGCGCTTTTCGTACGAGCCCCGTGGATAGTCTACTGGTGGAGGCCGGGGTTCCCCCGCTGCGGATTCGCCGCCATTGACTGCTCGCCGACTATGCTGTCCACGTGCATTGCTCGCCGGGCCATCCTAGTCGTCGCCTGCTTTATCCTGCCATGGTCCTCCATCTGCCCGAAAGGCGACCTAGGTCTGGGCTTTCCATAGCTGTCCGCGTCCAGTCCCTGCTGTCGGAACTGGGGTCATTCCCTCTTCTGCCTTCCTTCCGGGTCCGTGCACCCTGGTGTTTGCCCCAGCCGTCCGTTTGTCTGGACTTGGCACAGGAACCCAAGGACTCGGTTCCGCCTGTGGCCCTCCGTCGCCGTTTTCTTGCGCTCCTCGCCTCATTTTCGGGCTGTGAGACTGTCTTCATTGATGGTTCCCTGGTTGATGGTCGCACTGCCTACACTTTTGCTCACGCTGCCCATGTTGAACAGCGCTCATTGCTGGCTGGCTGCAGTATTTTTACTGCAGAGCTGGTGGCCATATTGCGCGCTCTTGAGCATATGCGTTCCTGCTCAGGTCCGTCCATCGTCATCTGCAGTGACTCCCTGAGCAGCCTCCAGGCCATCGACCGCTACTATCCCTCTTCTCCTGCGGTATCCTCTATTTGGGAGTCTGTTTCCGCCATTACCCGCTCTGGTCGTTCGGTGGTCTTTGTTTGGACGCCAGGTCACGTTGGCATCCCGGGGAACGAACGTGTCGACAGGCTGGCCAAAGGGGCGATCGACGCCCCAGCTTTGGAGATCGGCCTCCCAGCTCGAGATCAGCAGTTGGTGTTGCGCCGTAAGGTGCTTGGGATGTGGGCTCCTGAGTGGCGTGGCCTGACATCCCCGAATAAACTGCGGGCTGTTAAGGATACGACCGATGTGTGGCGGTCCTCCCTGCGGGCTTCTCGCAGGGACTCTGTCATCCTGTGTCGGCTCCGCATCGGCCATACCTACCTGACGCACGGCCATCTTTTGCGTCAGGAGGATCCCCCCCTGTGTCGGTGTGGGTCCCGGCTGACGGTCGCCCACATTTTGTTGGAGTGTCCCCGACTGCGCACCCTCCGGCAGTCTTTTAATCTCCCAGGCACTTTGCCTTTGGTTTTATGTGACGATGCCTCCATGGCTGATGACGTTTTAAATTTTATCCATGGTAGTCTTTTTTATGGTTCCATTTAGGGAGGTCCTGCACCTTTCCCTTTCTGTGTCTTTTGTCCTCGCGTCTCGCAATATTTGTTGCTGTTTTGGTGTGTCGTCGGATGGTTGACTCTTTCCCTTTTTTTGTTCTCGTGGTCAGTCAATCGGTCTCCGGCCATCTTCTTTTCTTCTGTTTCCCTTTGTTTGGTGTTCATCTGTACTCTTCATGTCTGTAGTGTTCGTTGCCGCATTTGCGTTCTTGTAGGGCCTGGGGGGAGTCTCCTTCCCCTTGGGGTTTTACCTGCTTCGTGAATTTATGTCTCGCCTGTTTTTGGAATGGGGGACTGATGACCTTCGCTGTTTTGTCCCCCTTAAACATCCCAGCAACCACCACCACCTTTCTCCTTGTGAAGTATACTTTTAAAACCTCAAATTTGTCCTCTAGCTGTTTCTACTGAGCCATTTTGCACTTCCTGTCAATCTCATTTTTTAGACATTTGTATCTATTTTGCCTGCTTCATTTGGTGCATTTTTACGTTCTCCTTTCATCAATTAAATTCAATGTTTCTTATGTTACCCAAGGATTTCTATTAGGCCTTGTCGTTTTACCTATTTCATCTTCTGCTGCCTTCACTATTTCATTCAGCAAAGCTACCCATTCATCATCTACTGTATTCCTTTCCCCTGTTCTAATCAATTGTTGCCTAATGCTCTCAACAACCTCTGCTTCTTGTAACCTATCCAGATTGTATCTCCTTTATTTCCTACCTTTTTGCAATTTCTTTAGTTTTCATCTACGGTTCATAACAAATAAATTGTGGTCAGAGCGCACATCTGCTCTGGAAATGTCTTCATGGTTTAAAATCTGGTTCCGAAATCTCTGTCTTATCATTATATAATAAACCTGAAACCGTCTGGTGTCTCCAAGTCTGTTCCATGTAAACAACCTTCTTTCATGATTCTTAAACCAAGTCTTCACTGTGATTAATTTCTGTCATATTTATTCACATTTAAAGAGTGTCTCCATTGATTACACCAAGTGGAAACTTTGTCCAAGTCTGCCTGCATTTCCATAGGATTGTCCAGCGATGATGTTTTGTTGTGGGCAGCACCAAACAGTGAACAGTCTTATAGTGTTTCCACACTATAAATTGCTTATGTATGAGGGTAGTCCAGAAAGTAAGTTCCGAATTGCCACAGCTAATTGAATGTTGTGCAAACACTGAAACATGCATGCACACCAATTTGCGCCATGCCTTGCTTGTCAAACGGCACCATATGCATTTATATTGTCCCAGTGCATTGTTTATAGTATCAGTTTAAGATGTTTAAAACAATTTACCAGCCTGCTTGGTGTTTCACAACAAGGAATGTTGCAGCAGTAGAAAATCATTGACAAATAAGTGACGTGTATGTCCCCAATGCAACAAGTGACAGCAAAGCATGTAAGTGGGTGAGAGCTTTGGAGGATAGATGGGACATGTCCATGATGAACTGCAATGAGGCTGCCCTTCCATGATCTCAGTAGATTTGGTCAAAGCCATGGACAAAAAGATTTGTGAATACCAGCGATTCACAAGTTTGGACTTTCCAAACATGGGTAAAACTATTTCTCATAAAATTGTCTTTCGAAAGTTGCAACTTCCCAAATTGTACAGACCTTGGGTTCTCAGGCTACTGTCAAAGAAACACAAAATGGGAAAAATGGCTCGTGCTATTGACTTTTTTGACCAGTATCGTGCAAAAGGTGATCAGATTTTAGAGAAATTTGTAACAGGGGACGAGACATGGGTTTCTCACATAACCAATGTCAATCAATGGAGTTCCGGCACACGACATCACTGGTCAAAGTCGAGGCCAAGCAGACAAGCTGAACACCCAAGATAAGGGCAACTGTCTTTGAGGTTGATATGGAATCTTGTTAGTCGAGTTTATGCTGCAAAGGACAATAATATAAGGGGCATTTAAATGAAATACGGTCACTTGTGTAAGGTAATGGTAACGGTTTTGTTAACTCAGAAATGTAGTTATACACACTACCCATACTCAAAAGTAGTCACCAAAACTCTTAGCACATTTATCCTACTGTGACACTAGTCGGTCGATTCCATCCTTGAAGAAGCTAGGAGGCTGCTGTCGGATCCACACCTGGATCCAGTCACACACTTCATTGTTTGTTGCGAATCAATGTCCGCAAATAGCTTGTTTTAGAGGTCCAAACACATGAAAGTCCATGGTGAAAGGTAAGGACTGTACGGTAGGTGTTCCAGCATTTCTCACTGAAACTGCTGCAGTGTCATCTTCACCGCATTGGCCGCATGCAGGAGGATAACACCATTGGACAACATGCCTCGGCGTTTCAAACTGATGGCTCGTCTAAGGTTCTGTAAGGTGGCTTGATAATGCTGGACATTGATGGTTGTTGCCCGTTCCAGGAACTCAACAAGAAGTGGGTCCTTGTGGTTAGAAAAGAAGGACATCCTGACCTTACCAGAACTGGTGTGCATGGTCTTTAATTTCTTTGGAGGTGGTGAAGTCACATGTTTCCACTGCTTGCCCTGATGCTTACTTTCCGGTTCAAAATGTTGACACCATGTTTCGTCACCTGTGACAAAATGTGACAGAAAGCTGTTTTCCTCCTCATGATAATGTTGCAGATGACTCGAAGGCAGCGCCATTTGAATATTGCGTTGTTCAGCGGTCAGTTGGTGGGGAACCCACTGTGAGCAGATTATGGTGTGGGCGGTGCCCATGCTGATAACCAGTAACCAATAGATCTCTCAAGGAATCATTTGCACCATTCCACAACACTTGAATGACTCAGACAGCCTTCATCCATTGATGCATTTCACATCCTGCAATTCCCTCCACCTCCAAAAATTGAATCATTCGTCGTCGTTCCTGCTCACTCGCCTGCATGTTCGGTAGTGGACGATAACTTGTGTGAACTCCTACTCTTCAGCGTGAAATCACACTGGTGCTATGCAACATCAAACAGTGCACATGAGTCATCTCTCTACCATTAGATGGCGCCACGATACCCGCAGTTACGTGGTGCCACTTTAGATGTAAGGCAAAGGTAGACGCACTGACCATGTTTCATTTGAATGAACCTCATAAACGCGCCTACTTATTGCACTACCCTGGCTAAACTTTGATCTGCAATGCAGAATAAGTGATGTGACCTTCTGACGTCGAGTTTTGTTGCCACATGAGAGTGAAACCCCGTTCTGCCATTCATACCCAAAATCTGGTCAGATATTTTGGCTGGGAACAGATTGTCCACTTATTGTACAGTCCAGACACTGAGCGATTTTCACGTGTTCCACTAACTATAGGAGTTTCTCAGCTGAAAGCGCTTTGCGACATATGACGAGGTGAAAGGAGCTGTTAAAGACTGGTTATCCTCACAGGCGGCACATGTCTGTGACTTAAGGGAAAAAAAAAAAAAAAAAAAAAAAAAACTTGTAGAATGTTATGTTTAAAACAATATGGAAACTATGTAGTTAAATAGAGAAATGTGAGGAATTAAATAAAAACAATATTTTTAAAAAATCTGTGATGGTTTATGTTTTATAAGAAATTAGAATGCTTTCTGAATAAGTCTCGTATATTGAGAATATTAAAGATCCTATTACACTTCCTTGGTGCCTACTCATTACTTTTGATAAACTCTTGCACACAGTTGAAGCACCACAGAATGGCGTACCTGTATCTGATATCTGAGCTCAGTTTGATACTATTCGTAATTGGGCTAGGGCTGCTGTTGTTACCAGAGTTGGAAGCTCTGTGTACAGAATTTTGCGCTCTGTGTGCCGTCAAATCATCTATAAATGTAATTGTTTGTGTTTGTGTACTATATATACTGACGGGAAAAAAATAACAACACCAAGAAGAAGTTGTGAAATGAAATTGGTAAGCGCGATTTTATATCCAAAAGATGACATATATAGAAATTTGGCACTTGTCCGGCATATGGCTTTGGAACATCATACCGAATCTGCAGGAATTTGAGCAGCAGTTGGCACCACAGTGACACAATGAACTTTTACTATTGGTTAATTCAAGGACAGCTCTGAGCCAGATGTCCTGTAGCATGCATTCCACTGACCCCAAACCACCACAGTTTTGACTTCAGTTGTGTCAAGTGAGAGCTCATTGTGGAGTAGAATGACAGTCTGTTGTGTTTTCTGATGAAAAATGGTTCTCTCTCATTGCCATTGACGTTTGTGTGTCAGTTAGGAGCAGGCCAGGTGTGCATCTGTAACAAACCAGTCTGCGGCCTAGTCACACTGAACCTACACCTACACCAGACAGAGGTATAAATGTGTGGTCAGGGTGCATGTGATAGCCACAAGAGTGCTCCTGCTGTTGTATAAAATCGTATTGCTCTTGTGGTTATTGCTCGCATCCTGACTGCAAATTTGTATCCCAGTGTGGTGGTTGTGCTGACACTTATGAACAGTGTTCCAGGGGTGTTTTCCAGCTGGATAATACTTGTCCACACACCACTGTTGTAACTCAACACCCTCTACAGAGTGTCATCATGTTGCCTTGACCTTCTCGATCACCAGGTCTGTCTCTGGTTGAGCACATATGCAACATCATCGGATGACAACTCCAGGGTCGTCCACAACCAGCATTAACCGTCCCTGTACTGACTGACCAACCGCAACAGGCATGGAACTTCATCCCACAAACTGACACCTCACAACTGCAAGACACAATGTATGCAAGTTTGCAATCTTGAATTCAACATTTTGGGAGTTACACTTATTATAATGCACCAGAATTTCACATTTGCAGTGGCGTATCTCGAGCTCACATTAACCTGTGAGTTGCCTGCCCGGTTAGCTGTGCAATCTAATGCACTGCTTTATTGGCAGGAAGGCGTGCCGGTCCGTGGCACAAATCTGCCCGGCAGATTAGTGTCGAGGTCCAGTTTGCTGGCCAGGCTGTGGATGCTTTTTTCCATCTGCCTCAGCGAATGCGGGCTGGTTCCCCTTATTCTGCCTCAGTTACACTATGTCAGCAATTGCTGCACAAACACTTTCTCCACATACGTGTGCACCATAATTACTCTACCATGCAAACATTGGAGTTACACTCATCTGGTGTCCACTGTAAGCCGAACCGCACACTAACCCTGGCCTGGGTTCAGTGTGGGGCAATGGTGAGGTGGATGGACTGCTGTAGCCTATTTTGGGGTTGTGTACCACTGCGGGCTAAGGTAGGGACGAAGACTCTCTGTCGTTTCTAGGTCCCCAGTTCTGTACAGTACAATACAGCCTTTGAGTCTGCAACATTTATCACTTTAATATGTTGTCTAGACAAATGCATTCACAAAATTTCTGTACTCCACATTACTTGTTTCTAGGTGCACTTTTTTTCTGTTAGTGTACTACACACACAATAAGTAAAATTTCATTACTTGCTGTCCTCCTTGGTGTTGCATTATTAATGGGTAACGGTGTATTAAAAAGAATTGAGGCAATTTCCCTACTCATCCTTGTCCTTCTGAGCTTGTGCTGCACCTCTGATGACCCCATTGTTGATGGGATCCCAAAAACCAAACTTCTTTCTCTCCTTGTATTTGATTTATTGAGTTAAAGCTTTCATTTATGATGTCGTTGTTTCATTATTAAATGATGAGTGTAAATTTGTCATTTATAACAGGGTTTTGGACCTCGAAAGGAAGAAGGAGCTAGTGGCGCAACAGTCGAACACTTCTGGGAAGGGCGGAGGAGGAGCCAGCGATGAAGAGTCGCCCAACAGTTCGGACGAGCTCGACCCTGACAGTTTTGACGAGTACCTGGACTGGCGAGCGAAAAAGTCCTTCAAGTGAGAAGGCGGATTGCAGTTTTGGATGCCATTGCCAGGTTACAGTGGAAGTGCATAACTGCTGTTGTTCCAACAACCACATCTCAGATCATTTTTTGAAAAATAATGGGAGAATCGAGCAGTGTTCTTGTGGGTCTGCAACTGGACCTTGTAATGTGTCCTTATCTGATGCCTCAGAGAAGGTGAAGCTGGTGACCTGCGTGCAATTTTGCCCCGAACTGTTATGCAAAATGCAGTCGGATACTTCCAACACAGTGTTTGGATGATTCTTCAGATCGTTGGTTGCTACCAAAAGGTACTTTGGTGCATTGTGGGTCAATTGTGATGGCAATATGAGGTTCTTAGTTTCTCCTATCAACACTTTCATAGTTGAACTTTTGATATTTACAGTACTACACATTTTAGGCTATGATAATCACTGCCAACATTGTATCGTATCAGAAACATGTGTTCGCAAACTTAGTGTACATGATTCTGTCCTATAATTTAGGCAGTTGAGGTTCACCAAAGCTTTCTTTATGCATATTGGTTTGTTTCTATCAGTGCAGAGTGAGTGGTCTCAGTTAATTAATGTTGAATTAAATATAGAGTGCAGTGAGAACAGAAAATCAATTGTACACTTTATATTTGGATGGAAGGAGTGTATTGTGTAGTAGCAGATGGCTACAAATATCACTCATACAAGAGCTTACGTTTGACTATAATACATTATTTTATTTAACATATGACTAGAATGTTTTGAAATTGTATAGATGGGGTGCTTCGTATGTTGCTAGAAGTTGAATGTTGTGAATACTAGGAAGATTTTTTTTAGCATGTTAATATCTCTTGTCTGTATGTGGAAGGGTTCCTACCAACATGAATAAGCATATAGCCAAGAGAAGTTGTTTTGTGGACAACTGACTATAAGAACAATGTACCAGTTATCGTGGAGCAATGTTCAGGAATTGCGAAGACTAATAATGTATAAAAGACAATGAGTTTATCTCCTGTGGAGAATATTGTTTCTAGACAAGCAACAGAATTTGCAAAATATTTTTTGTGTAACCAGTTCTATGTTTACAATGAAGATGTGAAATATCTGTTGAACACTGCTGCAGTCGTAAACATAATAAATATGACTGTTACTGTGCAACATAGGTTGTATACCAGTTATTTTGAGACATAACAAGGGAAAAAACCTAACATTAACAGTAAGTTGCAAATTTAACTGCCTGCTTTGAACTTGAAAGATTGTGAGAGCTGTATAAAATTTATGTAAAAAATTTATAATGGTGTATATGAATAAATAATTTTGGATATTTCCTTGTACTCTGTGATCTTTACATGTTTTATTTTGCCCCTTACACCAGCTGCTTCTTCTTCTTCTTCTTCCTTTTTTTAAAAATGTTAGTCACGTAATCACTCTTCTTCAGTTTTTGAAAAATTGTGTTATCTTCAATTGTATTTTATTTGAATGACTAGATTACAGGACCTGCACCCCGCCCCCACCCCATCGCCTCCTCACTCCCTCCACCCCCATCTCCCCCCCTCTCTCTCTCTTTCCCTCTCCCTCTCCCCCCCTCATCCCCCCCTCTCGCCCTCCCCTCCCTCCCACCCACTCTCCCCTCCCCCTCTCCCCCTTCCCCCTCTCCTCTTCCCCTCTCCTCTTCCGCTCTCCTATTCCCCTCTCCTATTCCCCTCTCCTATTCCCCTCTCCTCTTCCCCTCTTCTCTCCCCCTGCCACCCCCTCCTTCTCCTCTCCTCCCCCCTCACTCTGCTCCTCCCCTCCATCTCCCCCTCCTTCCCCTCCCCTCCACTCCCCCCTCTCTGCTCTATGCTCTCTACCCTCACTCCTCTCCTCTCCCCCGTCACCCCCCTCCCCTCCCCATCTCCCCTCACACCGCACACCTCACCTTCGCAAATCCTTGTCTCCCAATACACACACACACACACACACACACACACACACACACACACACAATCAACTTATTGAACTACAGATCGTACAAAATTAAATGTCATCACTCACATTGCCATTTCTATGATATATAGTCAATGGTTTGCCTAGAATGTTTTGACAGATGTAGACTGTATACTTGTATACAAATATTTTTTGGGATTGAGTCCTCAGTCTTCTAACTGGTTTGATGTGGCCCATTCCAAATCCCTCTTTTATCTCGGAGTAGCACTAGCAACCTGTATCCTCAATTATGCGCTGTTGGGTCTCCAAAGGCTAAGGGAAGAAAACCCTGATTAAAAATCACCCGTCCACCGGTAGGGGTTGGACGCAAGGTTGACAGCCCGCTCTGTAAAAAACAGTTGCTGCGGAACTTCTACAAAGTAAAGTCGGACGGATGAAGGAAGACGGATCTGACATGGAAAAGGACAAGGAGGATGGAATATAAGTAAATGAAGGAGGGAAAATAAGGAAGAAGAGAAATACGAGGGTCGGTCAAAAAGTAATGCCTCCCATTTTTTTTCTACTTAAAGAAATTAAGTTAAGTGAAAAATTTGATTTTGGCGCCATTCCTCAAACCTTCTTCTGCAATCCACTGCAGTAGTAACTTTCTGTGTCAACAGGTGGCAGCACAGCAGAAGTTTGTAAGATGGCCGACATCGATGTTCGTTTGAGACAGCGTTGTGTGATTGAATTCTTGAATGCAGAAGGTGAAACGCCCATACGCATTCATGAAAGACTGAAGAAGGTGTATGGTGTTGTGACAGTGGATGTCAGCACTGTTAGACGATGGGTTCATCGTTGTAAGGAAGCTGAAGGGCAAACACCGTTGACTGACGAAAAGCGGAGCGGCAGGCCGGTGAGTGCAGTGACTCCACACAACATTCAGCAAGTTGATGACATCATTCGTGGTGACCGTCGGGTGACTGCAGATGAAGTGTGTCGCATTATTTCTCTTAGTAAAGGCAGTGTGATCACGATTATTAAACAATTGGGGTACTCAAAAGTTTGTGCACGGTGGGTTCCAAGAATGTTAACCGATCAGAATAAAGAGGCAAGGAAAACAATAGCCTCCCAACACTTGCAGCGCTTCCGTTTGGAGGGAGATGAGTTTCTGAAAAAAATTGTGACCGGGGACGAAACATGGGTGCATTTTTTTGAACCCGAATCAAAGAGGCAGTCAATGGAGTGGCGTCACACAAGCTCGCCGAGGAAGAAAAAATTCAAAACTGTGCGATCGGCAGGGAAAGTTATGGCAACAGTTTTCTGGGATACAGAGGGTGTGATTCTGGTTGATTTTTTGGAGCAGGGATGCACAATAAATTCTGTTCAATACGTCACAACCCTCAACAAACTTAAAGCACGTCTTCAGCGAGTTCGCCCAACAAAATCAATGGCAGATGTTCTTCTTTTGCATGACAATGCAAGACCACACACCAGTCGTCACACCTCTGACGAGATTGTCAAAATTGGATGGGAAGTTTTGCCTCATCCCCCATACAGCCCTGACCTGGCACCATCAGACTTCCATCTGTTCGGGCCACTAAAAGAAGCTCATCGTGGGATTCATTTTGAAGATGAGGAGGCCGTCAAAACATCCGTGCGTCAATGGCTTAGGAAGCAGAGCTGTGATTTTTACCGTGCTGGGATACATGCCCTTGTTCAAAGATGGACCAAAACTGTAGAGATGGGCGGAGATTACATTGAAAAATGACAAAATGATCCTCAATGTTGTGGTTTTCAACCTATGTAATTGCATTTAAATTTCCTGACAATTAAACGTAGAAAAAAAAATAGGAGGCATTACTTTTTGACTGACCCTCGTATAAGGGTAGATCAGATCTATATATTGGTACTTGGAATGTGACATCCCTATATCAACCAGGAGCACTGAAAGTAATGCTGAATCAAATAATGAATCTGAAGCAAAGTATAATAGCACTACAAGAAATTAGATGGACAAGGAGTGGAGTTTTAGAAAAGAAAGAGGCGAATATATTCTATAGCTGCAGCGAAAGAAATCACGAGCTGGGGACAGGATTTGTTGTACACCATCAATTAAAGCATTTGGTAATAGGGTTTGCAGCCATTAGTCCAAGATTAGCAACATTCAGGGTAAAGGGAAATTCTTTAACTACTCCATAATTAATGCCCATGCACCAGCAGAACAATACCAAGAAGAAGAGAAAGAAATATTCTATAAATCTTTGGAAAGGATATGTTATGAGCCCCTAAGGCATGATATTAAAATAATAGCCGGAGACTTGAACGCTCAGGTGGGGAAAGAACAGATTTATGGACCGATAATTGGCCCCTACAGCAAACACGCAACAAGTAATGAGAACGGAACAAGGCTTATACTGTTCGCAGAATCAAGAAATATGGTAATAGGATCAACACTGTTGCCACATAGAGAAATACATAAGGGAACATGGAACTCACCGAATGGAAACACAGTAAACCATATCGACCATGTGTTGATAGATTTGAGACACAAATGGGACGTGAGGAGTCTGAGAGGCCCTAACATAGATACAGATCATTTCCTGGTATGGGTGCAGGTGAGGGCAAGGATATCTAATGCAACTCAAGGAGACCGACCCAGGGCACAGAAATATAAAAACTTTAGAATCAGTGGAAGTTAGAGAACAGTATCAGGAGAAGGTAACTCGGATTCTGGAAAACACTGGATAATATAACAATATCGAAGATCAGTGGGAAGCGATAAAAAAGATGGTGGAGACATCGGCAAGAGAGATACTTGGAATTGGGACAAGACAAGTAAGACCATCATGATTTGATACTGAATGTGAAGTAGTAACTGAAGAAAAGAACAAAGCATATAGAAGGACACTGTGATCACACTGTACGAGGAGGATGGTAGAAGAATACAAAGAAAAATGGAGGATTGAAAAGAGGACTCACCAAAGAAAAAAAGAGAAAATGGATGAAAGCAAGTGTCAAAGAAATGGAGCTAATGAGAAGCAAAAATGAAATATGAAAATTCTATAGAGAGGTGAATGCGGCACGGAAGCCTTTTGGTAGTAAAACTAGGTTAATAAAAGATGAGACAAGGAATATAAGAAGTGAAGAGAAGGGAATATTCAAGATGGCGCAAGACACGAACGGGGAAGTGGACCCAGACAACAACACTACTACACCAAATATAAAAGAAGTGAAAACCGCCGTAAAAAAAATTGAAAAACAACAAGGCGGCAGGGACAGATGGTAGTCCAGCAGAACTGTTTAAACAAGGAGGCAGAGAGCTGGAACGAAGCCTTCTGAAAATGGTCACCAGAATATGGGAGAGGAGAAAATGCCCCGACAATGGAAACAGCGTATTATATGTCCCATATATAAGAAAGGACATAATATGGAATGTGGCAATTACAGAGGGATCACACTGCTTAATTTGGGATATAAAATATTCTCTAATATGCTGTTCGACAGAATACTCCCGATCGTACAGATGGAGATGGGGCCGTACCAATGCGGATTCCTTCTCGGGAAGTCAACTATAGATCAAATATTCATCTTAAGACAAATCCGGGAAAAAACAAATGAATACGTAGTTGGCACGCATCACCTCTTTATAGATTTCAAAGCAGCTTATGATAGTGTAAATAGAGAGCAGTTATATCAAGCTCTAGATGAACTGGGACTCTCGAGAAAGTTGGTAAGGCTAGCGAGAATGACAATGACCGAAACACGAGGTAGTGTAAGAATAGGGAGAATGATGTCCAATACATTGAGTATTAAAAACGGAATGCAAAAAAGGGATGCATTGGTAGGTCTTCTGTTTAATGCCCCCCTGGAGAAAGTGATGAGAAACACAAACCTTCTGAATAGGGAACGATCTTCTATAAATCAGTACAGATACTGGACTACGCAGACGGCACAGATATAATAGCAAGAACCCAAAAAGGAATGGAAGAGACATTTACAGCTCTTGAACAGGCTAGTAGGAATATGGGGTTAATTATTAATGAACAAAAAGCAAAATATATGGCAGCTGGAAAAGCACACAGAGAAAATATGCCAAATGCAATAACAATGGGCAATTATACATTTGAGAGAGTTGAACATTTCAAGTTCCATGGGCTCAACAGTTACGCATCTAAATGATACTTACTATGAAATTAATGATATGAATATAATAGAGGGAAACATTCCACGTGGGAAAAATATATCTAAACAGAAAGATGATGAAACTTACCAAACAAAAGCGCTGGCAGGTCGATAGACACACAAACAAACACAAACATACACACAAAATTCTAGCTTTCGCAACCTATGGTTGCCTCGTCAGGAAAGAGGGAAGGAGAAGGAAAGACAAAAGGATATGGGTTTTAAGGGAGAGGGTAAGGAGTCATTCCAATCCCGGGAGCGGAAAGACTTACCTTAGGGGGAAAAAAGGACAGGTATACACTCGCACACACACACATATCCATCCACACATACACAGACACAAGCAGACATTTGTAAAGGCAAAGAGTCAGGTGAGGGCAATGGATTGTTTGGTTTGGAACTGGTATAGGGACTGATGGAAAGAAGGGTTGCAGCCAGAGATGGGAACTTTAAGTGTGAGGCCTTTGGGGGTGATGCCAAATGTCAGACAGGCCTGAGAAAATAAAATATGGGAGTGTAATCTGGCTAGGGCGAAGGCATGTTTGCGGAGGGAATGTAAATAAAACTTAATGGGGTCGTTGTGAAGGTGTTGTGAGGGTGACATGGTACTAGAAGGTGGAAAGTGGAACACGAGGCTGAAATGAAAATGAAAATAAATATGAAAAAATATATGGGGAGAGATAAAGGTAAAATTAGAAAGCAAATGGAGATCTGGTGTGAAAAAAGGCGAAAAAGGGTTGGTTAGGGCTGGGCTATGTTGATCCTGTGGTGAACTTGTGTAGGTAGATAATGATGTGCATAAAGGTTAGGTGGTTGTGTTGCCGCCAAAACACGTTAAAGGGTGGAGAAATTCGGGAAAATTTCGAAAAAACTACGTGAGGATGTATTAAAAGGAGTGGTTTGGTGGTGGCAGATTATGGAAATGAAGCTAACAATTGTTTGATGAAGAAATAATGACGTTAAAACCTGTGGGAAGCGGCTAAAAATGATCGGTGATGTGAGAAAAACGGAAATGGAAATAAAGCAAAAGTTATTAAAACTGCCGAAAGGGTTGTTTAATAGCTAAAAGGAACTGTTTGTGGACTGGAAACGGTGGATTTTATAGCAGCAAAGCGGAAAAAAAAAAATTTTTTTTGGTTATGGTTTCGAAGTGATTTACGTATTATTACGTATTATTGAGTGTATATCGACGGGATAAAATTGTGTACTGGATTACGGTAAAAAAGGAGAAGGTGAATAGAAAGTGAAACTGCTGGCAAAAACAGAAGGAGGAAATAAGACGACAGAAAAGACTTCGAAATGTAACAGTGACAATAACAATAACGATAACAATAACAAACGTGATTGTTGGCTTCAAATTAATGATATGAATATAATAGAGGGAAACATTCCACGTGGGAAAAATATATCTAAGAAGAAAGATGATGAAACTTACCAAACAAAAGCGCTGGCAGGTCGATAGACACACAAACAAACACAAACATACACACAAAATTCTAGCTTTCGCAACCTATGGTTGCCTCGTCAGGAAAGAGGGAAGGAGAAGGAAAGACAAAAGGATATGGGTTTTGAGGGAGAGGGTAAGGAGTCATTCCAATCCCGGGAGCGGAAAGACTTACCTTAGGGGGAAAAAAGGACAGGTATACACTCGCGCACACACACACATATCCATCCACACATACACAGACACAAGCAGACATTTGTAAAGGCAAAGAGTCTTTGCCTTTACGAATGTCTGCATTATGTGGTAGTGAAACATGGACTGTAGGAATATTGGAAAAGAAGAAAATCACAGCATGTGGCCCTACAGGAATGCTGAAAATTAGGTTGACTGATAAGGTAAGGAATGAGTTGGTTCTCTAGAGAACCAGTGAAGAAAGGAATTTATGGAAAACACTGACAAGAAGAAGGGACAGGATTGTAGGACATCTGTTAAGACATCCTGGAATAACTGCTATGGTACTAGAGGGAGCTGTGGGAGGAGACACAGATTGGAATGCAACTTCTTCTTCTTCTTTCTTGGCTCTACAGCTCATGATGAGCCTTGGCCTCTTCTACAACTTCCTTCCATTTCTCTTGGATCTTTGCCAATACTCTCTATAGCCCATCTTCCTAAGATCTTCAATTACTCCAAATGTACATTTTCAGAAATTTCTTCGTCAAATTAGGGTCTATGTTTGCTACTAGTAGAATTCTCTTGGCCAGGAATGCCATCTGCTTTTTATGTACTCCTTGCTCCATCTGTCATGGATTATTTTGCTGCCCAGGTAGCAGAATTCCTCAGCTTTATCTACTTTGTGATCACCAGTCCTAATGTTCAGTTTCTCAGCGTTCTCATTTCTGCTACTTCTCATTACTTTCGTGTTTCTTCGATTTACTCTCAATCCACATTCTGTACTCATTAGACTGTTCATTCCATTCGCGGAGTATACACCCTAGGAAACCGGAAATCTGAGAAAAACCTGGGAATTTTTTCATCTGGGAGAAAAATTTTTCATTATTTTAACTTTCAACTAAATTTTTGTGATTTTGACTGGTAATAACTGATACTCTAACTAAGAATATTACTGTATCCCGCCACTGCAGAATAATACTGCAGCAATAAAACATAACAAGAAAAAATAGTTAGTTGCATAAGAAATGTGCCTTTTACAGCAACAAAACACTGCGCACACACAAGTGTCTGCCAACAGCAAAATGTGTAACAACAAACTGCTTCCAATGAGTGCGACGTCACAACTTGTTTGCATTAGATTAGTTTGAGCAGTTGCCAGAGGGCTCGGGCACATGCGCAGTGAGTTGCATACGAGCAGTACCTTCTCTTACTTCTGGCTACTGGAAGCCAGATGCTAAACAGAAAAAATTTTCTGGTGCACCCTGGCAGCCAGATTGCACACGCACAGAGCAGTATGATTATTAGTGGGGGGGAGGGGGGGGGGGAGGTTAGTCTTCATGTGAAATGTGTTTATGTTTAATGATTTTGCTGTTTCTTCTCCATTTACCGCCCCCACTTCAGATAAAAACAAAATGGATTTCTGTGGCCAGAAACTATCAAGTAAATTAAAATATATTCTCATAATTATGGAATGCTGAAATATGTAATTAATTTCATTTTTCTGATTTTATTTTGTTTCCACATTTTCGTTAGTCAAGCATTCATTGTCTTACAGAACAATGAAGTTATTTTTGTAAGTTTGCTAAAGAAATTTGGCTTCTGTTAATCTTTTCCGCTGAGGCAGTCAATTTATTTGAAACAAAGTGTTTCATTCCTCAGTATAGGCTAGTTCCAACTGTTTGTTGGATTTCAAGTGCACATTTTCATCTTCTGGCTCATGTGGCATTGTGCCATAACAAAGAACCAAACATGATCTAGTACAGTAGTGGTACTCCAAGAAAATTTACATCCTGAAAACCACAGTGAAAAGCTTAATATCAGGTTGGGGCTACTTTATTGTGAATCTGGACATACTAATGTGCACGTCAAGCCTAATTATGCGTTTGAGTATGGTTTACGAAAGTCCAATACTCTTGGGGGTATCCTCTGATATCCTGTTTCTTTTATGGCATAATGTAAGATCTTTTAATTAAATCACAGAGCATTTGACTCTCATTTAAAACTTAACACTTTGAGGACCAGTCACTTAGAAGAATTTCGAGCCCAGAAGACCAGATGTTTATGTCATTATTTTAAATTTTACTGGCACATTTGTGTAATGTATCTTAAAGTGTAACACACGCAAAAAAGATCAATATTACATGTGAAAGCTTCGCTTCCCTTGTAGCTTATTAATCTTAGAGATTAATATTATACATGAAACCTTAGCTTTTCTTGTAGCTACAGTATCTCGGTATCTACATTAATTTAAATCTGTCACTTTTCCTGTTTGTGTGTTTGCACTCTTTAACAGTTGCTATTGGCTGACTACAGCACGTGTCCTATGCCCTGAACATCTGCTGTCATCAACTGGCGAGATCACGCGAAATGAGATATGACTAGCTTACAAAAGGACATCACGATCTCGATTTCATTTCTTCAGAAACTAATGTGCAGTGTTTGGTGGAATTCGAATTTATACTTTCGTAATACGAAAGTATGCATCGTACATGTTGGTGCATAACAGAGACCTTTCCAACGTTTTGCTAGGTTTCATATTCTGTTCTAAAGTGCTGGGAAGGTTTACACCTACCTGTGTATAAAACGTTAACCATTCAAAGGAACGATAAGTTTTAGAGTTCTGTGGGAAAGTATACTGTCACTTTAACAGAAAAAGTGTATTTTTTAAATGGGAAATCCGGAATTCTTTTTCTTGTCCACGTATACACCCTGATTCAGAAGATTCTGTAATTCTTCTTCACTTTCACTGGGGATAGCAGTATCATCGGAGAATCTTGTCATTGATATCCTGTCACCTTGAATTTTAATTCCACTCTTGAACCTTTCGTTTATTTCCGTCACTGCTTCTTCAACATATAGATTGAACAGTCAGGACAAAAGACTACATCCCTGTCTCACACCCTTTTTAATCTGGACACTTTGTTCTTGGCCTTGAACTCTTATTGTTCCCTCTTGAATCTTGTACATATTGCATATTACCCATCTTTCTCTGTAGCTTACCCCTACTGATCTCAAAATTTTGAACATCTTGCACCATTTGACATTGTCAGATGCTTCTTCCAGGTTGCTTCCATTATCAACCTTAACATCAGAATTGCCTCTCTGGTGCCTTTACCTTTCGTAAAGCAAAACTGTTCTTCAACTATCACGTCCTCAGTTTTCTTTTCCGTTCTTCTACATATTATTCTTGTCGGCAACTTGGACGCGTGAGCTGTTAAGCTGATTGTGTAATAATTCTTGTACTAGTCGGGACTTGCAGTCTTCGGAATTATGTGGAAGATGTTTTTCTGAAATTCAGATGGTATATCACAGGGGCAGGCAAACGTTGCATGTGGCTCGTGAGCGCACAGCGCTGCACGTGTGCTGCTTGCTGAAATTGGGGAAGAGTACAGTGACATACCATACCACAGTGAAGTCCGCTGGCTTAGCCGCGGTAACGTACTCAAAAGATTTTTTGAGCTGAGCCAATAAATCAGTTTTTAAAGGACAAAGGAAGGTATATGACACCAAGTTAGAAGATCCAGAGTGAGTTGCTGACCTAGCATTTTTAGTGGGCATTACTGGACACATGAATGCATTGAACACAAGTTTACAAGGAGAAAATCAGCTAATTTGTGAAATGGCTGAAAAGGTGCAAGCTTTCACTAACAAGCTTGAGCTGTGGGAACGACAGCTCTCGTCAGGGCACGCAGTGCATTTCCCTACTCTGTCTACTGTGCGAGAACAGAATTGCAAAGAATATGTTTCTGTAATTAGTGCAGTAAAAGAGGAATTTCTCAAACAATTTGGGGATATATCATATTTATCCCAAGTTTTTGAGTGGTTCTTGAGACCATTTGCTGTTTCTGTAGATGATATTCATTCCAGTTTGCAAATGAATTAGTAGATCTACAGTGTAATTCTCATCTGAGAGACAAATTCCTTTTGGCAAGACGTGTAATAGACTTTTATCACGACTTTCCACAGCAAGAGTTTCCTCGTCTCCATCGTGAAGCCGTGAAGAGAATGTCAATGTTTGGCTCGACATACGTTTGTGAGAGATTTTTTTTCTGTTATGAAAATTAATAAGTCTCGGTTAAGAGCAAACATCAGTGATGAAAATTTACGTAACTGTTTGCATTTGTCTGAATGCAGAAATTTTGTTCCAGACATTAAATGTATTGTAAAATCTACCTGTCATAATTAAATAAAATGTGTTGTGGGTAATAGGTACTCTTTCAAACCATGATTTCTTTCAAGCACTCCTACTAACCTTATTCCTTCATTCAATAAAGCAAGCTAGGAAACAAAAAGCATTAAAGAGGAAGGAGCGGAGAGAAGGTATGGTGGGGAAGAGAGAGAAGCGGGTGGCCAGCTTGCCCCTGTGTGCACGCAGAACACCTGTTAACTGCACGCGTGCAAGTGCACCGCACACGTGCAGGATTCCTGCCCTCCCCTGGTATATCACCATACTCGTACATCCTTCACACCAATGTGAATAGTCTTCTTTGTTGCCACTCTCTTCTATATCGACTCCTGTTTTTCTGGTATCACGTCCTCAGACAAGTCTTCCCCCTCACAGAGGCCTTTAGTGTACTTTTTCCACATATCTGCTCTCTTCTTCACATTCGACAATGAGATTACTATTGCACTCTTAATGTTACCACGCTTATTTTTAATTTCACTGAAGATTGTTTTGACTTTTCTATTCAGTCCTTCCAATAATTGTTTCTTTTTTGATTTTCACATTTTTCATGCAACCGTTTCACCATGGCTTCCCTGAATTTCCTGTTTATTTCATTTCTAAGCGACTCGTATTCCTGTGATGTAGGAAAAGGCAGATTGCTGTATACCATAAAGAACACAATAAATTGTAGACAGCCATGATTAAAAGACACTCACATAAAGATTTCAGCCATTCTGGCCCAAGATGCTGGAGTTGGCAGTCTTGTGCATGAGATGTGCTTGCTTGTGTGTATTAATGGTGTGTATTTCTCTTTTGTTGATGAAGGCTGTGGCTGAAAGCTTTACATAAGTGTTTTTTAATTGTGCATGTCTGCAACTAAATGTGTGTCTATTCCTACATTGTCGGCTTGTATTTCTTTGTTCCTGGATTCCCCTGAACAATTTTGTACTTCCTTCTTTCATCGATCAGTTGAAGTACTTCTCCTGTTACCCACGGTTTCCTCACACTTACCTTCTTTGTATCTATTTTTTTCTTTCCATCTAATGTGAGTGTTCCTTTTAGAGATGTCTATTCCTCTTCAACTGAACTGCCTACTGAGCTATTTCTTAGCGCAGTATCTATAGCTTCAGACAACTTCAACCATATCCCTTCATTCCTTAGTACTTCCGTATCCTACTTCTTCGTGCATTATTCTTCCTGACTGGTCTCAGCCTACTCCTAATCACTTCTAAATTGTGATCTGAGTATATATCTGCCTCTGCAGTGTGTCTTACAGTCCAAATCTGATTTCAGAGTCTCTGCATGACCATGACGTAATCTAACTGAAATGTTCCCATACCTCCTGGCCTTTTCCAAGTATACCTCCTCCTCTTGCAGTTCTTGGAAAAGTGTGTTCGCTATTACTAACTGAAATGTGTTACAGAACTCATTTTTTCTCCTCATTCCTAGTACAAAGCTCATGTTCTCCCCTAACTCTTTCTTCTACTCCTTCTCCTACAACCGCATTCCAATCCTCTGTGACTATTAGAGTTTCATCTCTCTGTAACATACTAAATTACCTGTTCAGTATCTCTTATCCTCAGCTTTGGATGTGTACAATACATAAACTATCACTGTCATGTTGTTTTGCAGTTGATTCTGACGAGAACAACCCTATCGCTGAACACTTCACAGCAACTCACTCTCTGCCCTACCTTCCTATTCATAGTGAATCCTACTCCCATTCTACCATTTTCTGCTGCTGTTGACTCAAATGAATAAGTTGTCAATTTTTTCCTTAACTTTCACGTGTGTTGGCCAAGTGAGTTATAAGTTAGTGTGATAATAGTATGGACGGCAGGAACCCAGCTGAAAGGGCGGCATACCAAAGGGGTAGCTGGCATTAGACTAGTTTTTCTTGTCTTTGCTGTAGCAAGTTACAGAAAGCTAACCAGTAACAAATATGTAGTTAACAACCCATACAAACCTTTAAAAGTGAAGATTTTTGGTAACTGAATGTAAGATAAGTTTGTAAAAATATTTACCATGGTATGTTAATTAAGATAGATTGATGGTGTATGATGTTTCTGTAGGGGCAGTTTGCTACCGGAGTCAATAGGGTATTATTTGTGATACAATGTAACTTTCAGTATGTGAACCAGAACTTATGTTCGTCATTTTCATTTATATGCTGTGTGGTGAATTTTTCCTATTATTCTTTTTCGCCTGTGGCTACGAAGAAGGTTTTTAGGGCGGGGATGTATGGGTTCCTTGATCCCACGAACATAGATATTAGTATCCGACATCCAGGTCGATAGCAGACAGGAGTCAATTGTCCAGTGCTGCAGGAGGCAGTGAGACGAGTGTCGAGTGAGAAGTAGTACTGGAGAGACGGGCAAGAATGGTGGTCAAGTGAATAGTAAACAGTAAATTCACCGGAGTATGACAAATGAGCACGTCTCCCTGATCGTCGTGGGGCTGTACCCTCATCAATACCGATTCACGAATGATATGGAACCAAAGGTGACAAGTGCCGAATTACGTGTTTCGCGTCAACCATGTCGACCAGCAACAACTATGGATTGCAGTGAGGATTGTTGTGAATATTAACCATCATCATTGCATGTGATGAAGTACTTATAATCAGCAACCAATAAAAGATATAACGGTAATTAGATGTGTAAGGCGAAGGTAGCAACTGCCTCAGAATTTGTGTGTTAGTAGAAAATGCAAATCAATTTGTACATCACAACCTTTATGGTCTTTAATAATAGACAAACTTTCAATCATTAACTATTCCATCTCAGAACAGCCGCACTCGGTTGAAATACCCCCGAAACCACAGCAGAAAAACCGATAGCCTTTCATCCATTAAGCACACGGTTATATAATCATAATAATTAACTGTTTGGCGGCTTTGGTAAATCAAGCAAAATCCAGTAAAGGACTTAACAGGGGTGTTTCAAGATGTAAAGCACAATAAGATGAAAAATCTGACTAACTGTAGCTGTGACGTACTATACCAAATCAGTATACAGTGTGGTTATGTGGTGATGTTACAAACTTTCATGGGTTATTTAATTGAATAGATAAAAAATTTACTCACAAAGTGGCGCGAGAACACACTTTTAAAAGATGGTTTGAATTGGCAAGCTTTCAGAGCCAGTGGTTTCTTCTTCAGGCAGAAGGGCTGAAGGGGAAGGAAGAGGAGCGAAGGAAAAGGACTGGAGAGGTCCAGGAAAAGGGGTAGATTTCAGGGAATTCACCCAGTTCCGCGAGTCAGGGGAGACTTACTGTACGGGATGAGAATGAAAGACTGATTGTTGGGGGACTGCATCAGACGAGATTTGAAAACCTGAGAGCTTAAAGGTGGAAGACAAGGTAATATGCAGACAGAGATTACTGCTAAAACATTATGTATGATTTAATAAGAGTAAAAAGCTAAGTGCATAATACATAACAGAGATGGGAGAGGGGTAGTGAAAAATAGACAGGAAAGACAATGAAAGATGTAGAAAACTAAAAAGAAGTGAAGCAAAGAGTAGTTACAGTGAAGAAATGCAGAGACAGAAGAAATTAATGTAAATTAAGGCCAGGTGGGTGGCGAGAACCACAGACAGAGTTCTACGAAACTGGTGTCTGAGGGAAGAACCCAGATGGCGCCTGTGGTGAAACAGGTGCCAAGGTCATGAATGTCATGTTGTAGGGCATGCTCTACAACAGGATATTGCAAGTTGCCAATATACACCCTCTGCATATGCTCGTTCATCCTAATTGATAATTTGGTGGTAGACATGCCGATGTAGAAGGCCGAACAGGGTTTACAGAACAGCTGGTATGTGACATGTTGTTTCGCAGGCGGCTCTCCCTTTTGTAGTGTATGTTTTGCCATTTGCAGGGCTGCAATAGGTGCCAGTAGGAGAGTGCATAGGGCAAGTCTCGCCATGGAGACGGTCACAGGGATAGGAGCCATAGGGAAGGGATGGATGCAGAATGAGCATGGGGTCTGACAAGAATATTGCGGAGATTGGGAGGGTGACGGAAAGCTATTCGAGGTGTGGTGAGCTAACTGTAGACAGAATGGATCTCATTTCAGGGTACGATTTTAGGAATTATGGCCCTTTCAAAGTAGCTGATTAACACATTCCACACCAGCATAATACTGAGTCACCAGTGGTGTGCTTCGAAGTTGTTCGGGGATCAGCAGTACCGGGATTTGATGTAATGGCCCAGAAAATCTGCTTTTTAATTAGGCTGGTGGGGTAATTATGTGCAGTGAAGGCTGAGGTAAGAATAGTGGTGTGCTGCTGTAAAGAGTCTGCATCTTAACAAATATGTTTACCTCGGATGCCAAGGCTATATGGGTGAGGATGAGATCAACATCAAGGAAAGTGGCATGGAGAAGGGTACATGTATCAATTCGAGTAAGGGACCCTGGTTTTTAAACAGCCAAATTGTAAGTTATACAGAAAAATTGTTCTGTTACTTCTGGCAAGGGAATAAATGTACCATTAGTGTTGCTAATGTTCTAGGATAGTCAACTTTTGTAGATGGTAGCATGGAATAAAATGAGAGAAAAAGTCCAGTAAATATGGGCTCTGAAATGTGTACCTAAAGAGCTGTGAGCATTTGTTCATCTTCAGTACTATGAAACATTTTGTCTGCAACATCTGCGCTTTCCATATTTTGGTAGCAGTTAGTATGGACCTAAAAAAGAAAAGTCTGGTAAACATGGGCTCTAAAATGGAGCTAAGAGCTATGCGCATTTGTTCCATAGGAGATGTGTTTCACAATACCAAAGATGATAAAGTGCTCATTGCTCTTAAGGTATGCATTTCAGAGTCCATATTTACCGCACATTTTTTCCTTGCTTTGATCCATATTAATATCTGTGAAAGTTGCCCACACTGTAATCTCAGCGAAAACTGTATCGATACTTGTATTCCACTGTCAGAAGTATCAGAACAATTTTCACTTCGAACTTTTGATGGGGTCATTTCTGGACCGAGGCCCCTTTAGCTCAAAATTGATACATTTACCCTTCTTCATCATCCCTAAAAGTTTGTAACACTATCATGGTCTCACCATCATCATCATCATCATCATCATCATCATGATCATCATCGTCATCATCTTGGACAGTTCCCAGCCTCTTCCCAGGTCTGTGTGGAACATAGGCCTCTCCTGCTTTATAAGCTTAGGAGTAATGTCAGCCAAAACTTACTGCTGCATTCATATTTTGCTTATATCCACCCCCATCTTTCATATGGTATTCTGTTCTGGGGAAATTCTCCCAATTCAGTATCAATTTTCAGATGGCAAAAAAAAGCTCTTTGATGTATAGTGGATTTATCTCCTAGGGATACATGCAGGGAACATTTCAAAAAACTTAACATCATGACAGTTCCTTGTTTGTACGTCTATTATTGCTTATTACACGTAAAGAAAACATAGCTCAATATCCCCTTAGGTCATCTGTCCACACCCACAATACAAGACAAAACCACACAATAGATCTGCCATACTCTAGATTGTCCAAGATACATAATAGTTATAAATATGTAGGCCTCGAACTGTTTAATATGCTCCCTAAAATTGTACAAACAGTATCTAAAAATAAACTTAAGACATTGGGTCAGTGGCTCAAAGGTAAAGCGTTTTACTCAGTTGATGAATATAAACATTGTAATATGGCAGATTTGCTGTTTTAACATAGAGAAAGGTACATTTCCCTGTAGTAGGACCTAAATTTGGAAAAACAGTATATAACATATAGGCATAATAGACCTATTTCGAGTGCTCTATATTTGTATCAATAGCTTAGGATAATGACATAGTGTTATCAACATGTATATGATAATGACACAGTGTCATCAACATGAATACTCCTCGCTTAATATAATTTTGTATAATGTTTTCTTTTTTATTGTAAAATTAACAATGTATAAAATTCCAAATGTGTGCTATTGTACTACACTAACATTCATATGATTTATATATACATTGTTATGAGAATATAACCATCTTTATACTGTAATTGAACTTATTGATGAAGCCCATTGTATGAGAAAATACTGAACGGCTAATAAAGATTCTTATTCTTATTCCATCGTCTTCTGTCTTGCCACCATCTCTCCACCTTCACCTTGGTCCAGTCTTCTCCTTTCCTCTGGATGCATTCCTCTACTCCTTTCAGCCATCTGTCTCTCGATCTTCCTCTTGGTCTCTTTCATTCCAGTTTCATCTTGTGTATCCTCCTGGGTGTCCTCTTCTCCTCCATTCTCTTAACATGTCCATACCATCTCAGCCTTGATTTCTCCATCTCCTCCTGTAATGGTTCCACCTTCATTAACTCTCTGATCCTCTCATTTCTTAACCTGTCTATCTTTGCCACTTCAATACTGTTTCTCAAGAATTTCATCTCACTAGCTTGTACTTTGCTTTTCTCTCTTTCTTTCATAATTCAGGTTTCTGATGCATATGTCAGTATCGGGATATAGTATGACTGGTATATAACCTTTTTACTGATTTGGGGTAGATCCTTGCTCCATATCAGGCTTCAGACACACTTCTGAAATGCTTCTGCTTTTCTCCCCCACTCATTTATTTCTTTGTCATTTTTTCCATCTTCCTGTATCAGGCCTCCTAGGTATTTGAAACTCTCCACTCTCCTCAATCAATCCCCACCAATTGTTATTCTCATTTCTCATTGTTCCTCTCTCCTCCTTTCTTGTTGTGATAATCATCTCACTCTTACTTATACTAAACTTCATCCCATATTCTTGTACTGTTCGTTCCCATACATCCAACTGCTCTTGTACTTCCTCCTCCTTATTCCCTCAAATCATCAAATCATCTGCAAACACCATAGCTTTCCTCTTCCTTTCACCAATCACTTGTGCTACTGTACTCATTACATCATCCATCACTACAATGAAGAGTAATGATGAAAGTACACTTACCTGCCTCAAGCCATTCCTCAGTTCAATCCAAGCTGATCTCTCTCCTCCCACTTTCACACAGCTCACACTTCCATCTTACATTTCCCTTTCCTCGAAATAATCTGTTTTGCTACTCCTCTGTTTCCAGGGTTTTCCACACTTTGCTTCTACATACACTATCATACACTCTTTCAATGTACACGAAGGTCATTAGTAGATATATTCCATATTCATAGTGCTGTTTGTGCAGTTGTCTTACAGCAAAAATTAAATCCACCGTGGACCTTTCTGTTCTGAAGTCATATTGCTCTTCTCTCGTTCTTCCTTCTAATTTTGCCCAGATTTGTGCTTCCAAAATTTTCTCAAAAATCTTTGCACAATGACTCATCAATGTTATCCCCTGATAGTTCTTGCACTCTTTTCTGTTTCCCTTCTTAAAGATCGGGACAGTTATCCCCTTCTTCCAGCCTTCTGGGATCATCATCTGTCTCCACGCAATTTTCATTACTCGATATAGCCATTGTATCCCACCTCTCCTGCTGCTCTCACCATCTCTAAGCTTAACCCATCCAGACCTGGTGACTCCCCTCCCTTCATCTTGCCCAATTCCTCTTCCACTTCTCCCCATGTAAGGTCTTTTTCTACTTGCTGTTCCTCCTTTTTCCTCCTCGGCTTGTTCCTCCTCATCCAGGTCTCCATTCGGGTTCAGGAGTTCTTCAAAATACTCCTTCCACATATTCTTCAGTTCCTCCTTATGCTCTACATCTTTCCACTTTTGTTCACCCAGCATAATCTGTCATACCATTCTTCCTCTTACTTTTAATCGTCCCATGTAACACCTTTTTTGAACCTTCACTATCCTCCTCCATCATTCTGGTCCTCTGTTCCATCCACTTTCTTCTTTCCTCTTTTTGCTTTTTTCTGTCTTGTCTGATACTCTTCTCTTGTCTCTACTTTTCTCTTCTGGAACCATACCCTAAAGGCTCTATTCTTCTTCTGTTCTATATCCTTTGTTTTACCATTCCACCATGGTGTTTCTCTCCATCTTTTTTTGTTGCTTGTCCTCCCACATACTGCTTCTGCCACACTTACTAATGTTCCCTTTAATCTACCCCATTCCTCTTCTACCATTTTTGGTTCATCCTTTGGGATGCTTTCCTTTACTGCTTGTAGGTACTGTAGCATGCTTTCTTCCTCCTTCAACTTCCATACCCTTATACGTCTTTCCTGGTTTTCTGTCCCTTTATTATCCTTAGTCCCTCAGATTCATTTCAAGCGAATGGTGGTCGCTATCCAAGACCTCTGATGGTATTACCTTAATGTCAATGATGATCCTATTCATCTCACTATCATACAGGAAGTAGTCAACCGACTTTCTCTTTAAGTCTTGACTTACCAGGTAATCCTGTGGCTCTCTCTTTTCCTGAATCAAGAGTTCCCAACCAGCAAGCCATTCCTTTAACAGAATTCCAATAGTCTTTCACCTTCCTCATTTCAGCAGCCCCAACCCACTGGTCCAAGCACACTTTCGTAGTCTTGTGTTTCTCTTCCAAAGTGTGCTTTTAAATCCCCGATTACTATCATATTCTTCCTTCCCATCTGCTTCTGCATTTCCTCTTCAAACTCTTGTTTCTCCTCAGAAATGCAACCCACCTGCGGCCCATACACTTGTATTACCTCTATGGTCATCCCCTTGAGTTATATTTTGGTCTTCATCATCCTATCACTTATTCTCTTCACTTCCTCTTTTAATCCATCTCTTACTACCATTCCAACTCAATTTCTCCTTCCCTCCTCATTTCCACTCCAGTACAGACAGTAGCCTTTCCTCAGTTCTGTCCTTCCTTCTCCTTTCCATCTTGTTTCAGCTAACCCCAATAGGTCTAACTTCCTTCTTTCCATCATGTCTACGATCTCCTCCACCCTTCCAGTCAATGTTTGTATATTTAATGTTTCAAGTCTTATTTCTTGTCTATAGCCAGTTCATCATCGATTAAATCCATCCTTCCCGAGACGCCACAGTGTCAAGAGTGTGCAGAGAATACAAAATTTTATACATTGCCTCTCACCAGCGACAACACAGTGGCCAACACCATTCACTTAATGGCTGCATTGCCTCTCCTCGGCTTGTGACCACATCTGTTGAACCCTCGACAACTGGCAAACTGTGGCCTAGTCAGATGAGTCCCTATTTCATTTGGTAAGAGCTGATGGTAGGCTTTGAGTGTGGTGCAGATCCCATAAAACTGTGGGCCCAAGTTGTCAGCATGGTACTGTGCATACTGATGGTAGTCCATAA
This sequence comes from Schistocerca serialis cubense, assembly GCF_023864345.2. Taxonomy (NCBI): domain Eukaryota; kingdom Metazoa; phylum Arthropoda; class Insecta; order Orthoptera; family Acrididae; genus Schistocerca; species Schistocerca serialis. Next base: position 16,849,884 of record NC_064649.1, read on the forward strand.
TGGTGTGGCCTGTGTGTACACGGAATGGACTGGATCCTCTGCTCCAACCGAATCGATCGCTGACCACACACGGTCTTCAGCTACTTGGAGACCATTTGCAGCCATTTAATGGTGGAAATTTGATGGTTGGAAAAGCGCTATGTCATCAGGCCACAATTGTTTGCAATCGGCTTGAAGAATATTCTGGACAGTTTGAGCAAATGATTGGCCCACACATATTGCCGACACGAATTCCAGCAAATGTTTATGGCACTTAATCGAGAGGTCAGTTTGTGCACAAAATCCTGCATCTGCAATGCTTTCACAATTATGTATGGCTATAGAGGCAGCAAGTCTCAACATTCTGCAGAGGACTTCCAACAACTTGTTGAATCCACATCACGTTGAGATGCTATAGTATGCTAATGTCTTTTGTAACTTTTGTGTACAATGAAATAATTGCATGCATAAACAGACTTTCTAGTCACCAGTTGGGACGGGACTGACATGGATTTCTTAGTCTCATCCTCAGCAACACTAGTCTTGATCACCACAAGGGTGAAAATCTAGTTGAGTGTGGGATGGTGTTTGTTCACTGATGTACATGAAATGATATTTTATATGACATTAACACACACATTTTATTCCCAGAAAATTAATAGCACAATTATTCAGATCAGAACTCACAATGCTTAACAGTCACTGTCCAGTGGTGAAGTTCATTATCCTCTCATGGCACCAAAATACAGTTCATCTTTACATGTAAATGCCACAGTTCACTGCCCTATGTTAATTTATAAAAGCAGTTCATGCTCCAGTAATTCGTTTAATCCAGTCCCTGATGAGTTTCAGTGAGTTCAACAATCATTCATACCAGCAAAAATGACTCTTATTAATCATAACTCATTGCTCCTTGAATGTCCATTAGTTTAGTTTATGGACAGCACTCAAAACTTTTTACACATTAAGGTACTAAAGTCTTACAGTTCCTGGTTGTTTTCGTATATAGGGTGTGCATAATTGTGGCGTGAGTGAACACCAAGAGTGCAACAGACATAGCACACACTCCGCTGCAGAGTGAAAATTTCATTCTGGAAACATCCCCCAGGCTGTGGCTATGCCATGTCTCCGCAATATCCTTTCTTTCAGGAGTGCTAGTTCTGCAGGGTTCGCAGGAGAGCTTCTGTAAAGTTTGGAAGGTAGGAGACGAGATACTGGCAGAAGTAAAGCTGTGAGGACGGGGCGTGAGTTGTGCTTGGGTAGCTCACTTGGTAGAGCACTTGCCTGCAAAAGGCAAAGGTCCCGAGTTCGAGTGTCGGTTCGGCACACAGTTTTAATCTGCCAGGAAGTTTCATATCAGCACACACTCCGCTGCAGAGTGAAAATTTCATTCTGGAAACATCCCCCAGGCTGTGGCTAAGCCATGTCTCCGCAATATCCTTTCTTTCAGGAGTGCTAGTTCTGCAGTGTTCGCGGGAGAGCTTCTGTAAAGTTTGGAAGGTAGAAGATGAGATACTGGCAGAAGTAAAGCTGTGAGGATGGGGCGTAAGTTGTGCTTGGGTAGCTCAGTTGGTAGAGCACTTGCCTGCAAAAGGCAAAGGTCCCGAGTTCGAGTGTCGGTTCGGCACACAGTTTTAATCTGCCATGAAGTTTCATATCAGCACACACTCCGCTGCAGAGTGAAAATTTCATTCTGGAAACATCCCCCAGGCTGTGGCTAAGCCATGTCTCCGCAATATCCTTTCTTTCAGGAGTGCTAGTTCTGCAGTGTTCGCGGGAGAGCTTCTGTAAAGTTTGGAAGGTAGGAGATGAGATACTGGCAGAAGTAAAGCTGTGAGGATGAGGCGTAAGTTGTGCTTGGGTAGCTCAGTTGCTAGAGCACTTTCCCGTGAAAGGTAAAGGTCCCGAGTTCGAGTCTCGGTCCGGCACACAGTTTTAATCTGCCAGGAAGTTTCATATCAGTGCACAACTTGATGTGTCTTCTTTACAGTAAGTAGCAATTTATTTTTTCCTGTACTATTGATATTCTGCTGTCTGAAAAATATATAGTCAATAGTAAAAATCTGACAGAGATTATGACAAAATCTGCAATGAAAAATGATGCCTGCTTGTAATATTAAATCTAATTATTTTGGAAGATAAAAGTATTATGAAAAGGATAGTTGCTACCCACCTGTGTGTGTGTGAGTGTGTGTGTGTGTGTGTGTGTGTGTGTGTGTGTGTGGTGTCTATTTCTGAAGGTTGGCTGAAAGCTCAATTTCTGACGGTCTTTTTGTTGTGCCTATCTGTGACTCAGTATCTCTGCTATATGGTGAGTAGCAATGATCCTTTCCATTATATTGTTACATTCCATCCTGGATTTTCCATGGTGTGGGTCATTCATTATATGGAATTATGCTGATTAGCTCACAAAGTTTTACATGTCTTGAACTTTAGTGCTAACTTCAGTTAACTACATTTTCCAATTGTTAGTGCTCCAATGAAAACTAATTACACTAAAATAATAATCTGAATAATAAATTCCAGAGAAACATCAACATTATAAGGGAAAAGATAGATTGCCACTTACTATAAAGATGACATGTTAAGTTACAAACAGGCACTATGGAAAGACACTTACACATTAGCTTTTGGCCACAACCTTCTTTCACACAAGGAAGCACAACTCACCCATACATGACCAGCAGCTCAGATGGGAACGCTGTGACATTCTGTTCTGAGCTGTTGGGAATGGCAGTCATGTGTGCGTGAGGTGTGCTTGCTTGTGTGAATGAATGTGTGTGCATAACGTGTAAGTATCTTTTCATTGTGTCTATCTGCAACTTAATGTGTCATCTTTATGGTAAGTAGTAATTTATCTTTTTCTTATACTGCTAATATTCCAAGTTTCTATTATCTGAAATTCTAGTGAAATTTAGGCTAAATAAGAACTTCAAATTTTTATGTGGGTTTTACATACCAGTAGGTAAATATATTGAAAAATAAAATAAAATTAGCAAAAAATTTGATTTTTGAGGGAGTGTAAAAAAAAAATAACAGGTGACAAGTATCCACCTGCTATGTCACACTGTATATAGCCAAGGGGCATTTTTTTCTCTCTGACACACTGACACACAAAACTGTATGTAATGGTCCTCTTCCTTGTATCTAGACTAAGCTGCAGAAAATCCTCAAAATCCTAGGCCCTTCATGAGGACTGTAATCTGCTTCTATAGAACACCACACCCTCCTGATCCGTCTTGTCTCCAGCTTCTACCTACTTCTCAAAATACGTAAAAACAGCCATCTTGGCTGTTACAAGGTAGCTAGCAACATAGCCCTTACCAAATACATTCCAGTCCTGATTGACCAAAACCACCAACCACTCTCACAGTTTCCCATCATATTTCCTGGGATGTCTAAAACCTGTTCCCATCTGGAACCCTATTTATGCACCCTACCTGTACTCAAATATCCCACAAACACTTGGTCACTCAGGCCAAGAACACAACCTCTCTGATGGCGTCTTGAAAAACTTTATTTATCGTCACCTTACCCACTACTTCACCTTTGAGGACCAGATCTACAAACAAATAAGGGTGACTGCCTTGGGAACCAGAACGGCCCTGTCCTATGACAAACTTTTCATCAGCTGCCTTGAAGAAGCATTCCTCAAGACACAGAAGTTGTGCCTCCTGGTTTGTTGAGATTGTTAATGACAGCTTCGTGGTCTGGACTCAAGATGAAGAATAACTACTCCATTTCCTAGAACAGCTTAACTCTTAATGTCAAACACACCTAGTCCTTTCCCAAATCTAAAGCCACCTTCCCTGAGAATTACCCCCACTTCACAAAAGTTCATACCCAGTGTAGATAAAATGAACTGATAAAGAACAAACCTACACTTTGGCAGCTGCCAATCCACATCAAACATTCCCTTTCTCACAGCTTAGGCATCCACAGCAAACATAGCTGCCCCACCATCTAACCCCACAACACCTGTACCTTTGTTCAGCTTTCCTCTCACACAGCTACCCCACGGATGTAATTCGCACCCATTCATGTTGCCCTTCCATTACGGGTAGCTATGCTGGCCCTGGATTGAATCCACCTGCCGCATTAATGCTGAGGTGTCGGTGTGCTGGCCAGTCTGGATGTGGTATTTAGGTTGTTTATTGCATTCAACTAGGTGAATACCAGGCTCATTCCCATGTTCTGCCTCAGATATACACTACACAAACATTTAGAACACTTTGTCACACTTGCACACAGAATTTACTCTATACGCAGACAGACTGGGTACACTGCTTATGTCCTGTGAATAGGAGATTGATGGCCTTAGCCATTTGGTCTCTTAAACATTTAGTCAGCATCAGCAGCATCTTAATCTCTGGGACAGTGTCCTCCTTGCCCCCTCCAACTAATACCGATCCTCACTTCCAAAAACATTAGAAAGACTCCCCTCATCATCCAGTACCCTCCAGGCCTCAAATGCTTCAACACTTTACACTACCAAGGTTGCAACCTTCTCAAGCCAATTCTTGAAATGAAATCCTCTCTCCCTGATCTCTTCCACACATGACCCACTCTCACCTCCCATTGCTCTTCTAACCTCTTTAACATTCTAGTCAAACATTACAGCATTTCCATACTGTTTTTGGGAGCCATCCATGCAAGTTATCATGATGTTATTCCTCAACTCATATTGCACCACAGTAATTGGTGGGATAAGTCCTCCTGAGGTGCTGTACAGCCTACAGCCTGTGGTGTTACCTACACTTGGGGTTCATTCAGTGTGGCACAAATACACCATTAATTCAGCTTGTGGATTTTACCAATATAAAGTGTAAAAAATTGATAGCTGCTGTTAATTCCAGGTCTCTGCTTCCGAAGTTCACTTACGCTGTCAGGTTTTGTAATTATGGGGCTCTGTCATGAGGTAATGCCTTCTTTTTTATTTGTTTTATTCTACCATTTGGTGCTATTGCAAAATATGGGAGAGAGTGCCACAGATATGATATGTGACTTGGTGTGGCAATCATTAAAACAAAGGCATTTCTTGTTGTGGCAGGATCTTGTAATGAAATTTCAATCACCAACTTTCTCGACAGAGCATGAAAATATATTGTTGGCACTCACCTATATAAGGAGGAATGATCATCATAATAAAATAAGAAAAAATCAGAGCTCACATGGAAACATTTCAGCGTTCATTTTTCCCGTGCGCTGCTTGAGAGTGGAATGATAGAGAAATAGCTTGAAGGTGGTTCAATGAAACCTCTGCCAGGCACTTAATTGTGAATTTCAGAGTAATCACATAGATGTAGGTGTAGGTTTTACAAGAAAAGTAAATGCCATATGCATAGGATACCCACTACAACAGATACCATTAATTTGTCACTTTTCAGTATAGCCATCATCTGTGTCCACAGTTTTTTCCACCTTGAAACAGTAGCACGTATACTTGTGTGGTAAAAATCATGGTCGTAAAATCATGGTCCTGGTTCCTCAGCCACAGACACGCAGAATGTATGCATCTTCAAAATGATAACCCCAGTGAGCTACTTTGAGTGTAGTGAACAGGTGGAAATCTGGTGTACAAGGTTAGGGCTGTGTGGAAGATGGAGACAAGACTTACCAACCAACTTTTTGGAATTTTTCCAGTGTTGAAGTGATTGGTGTGTGGTCTGGCACTCTCATGCAAAAGAACATTGTGAATTTTTGTGACTTGTGTTTTATTCATCTCATGACATACATTTGCAATCCATTTGGTTTGTGTACAGGAGACATGTCAAAAATTTATAAAACAGTTACAATGATTTTTACATTAATAAATAATGGCACTATAATAAATAATAACACTATAAGGATATTTCTTGAAATGTGTAACACATTGTATCCAGATCAAATTTCCAGTTTGTCACACACGAATTCATCCACTGAGTAATAACACTTCAGTGTCAGTACCTCATATAACTTTCTTTTAACTGAACCTAAATTCATCTGCATCAACTTGTTCCCTTTTAATTTATTACAAATTTTCAGTCCCATGTATCGAGGTCACTGGGCATACAGTCCGAGGCAGTGGGTAGGAAGCATAAAATTTTCTTTGTTTATAGTATCATGTGAACAGACAAAATGGTTTCCCTCAAATGATTCATGTCTGGTGTACAAAAATATAATAATCTCCTGGTTCTTTATGATTTGCAGTGCACATATTTCGAATGATTTTTTTCTGTATTTTCAGTATCCATACTATGTTTGTCGAGTTACACCAAAAAACAATACCATATCTAATAATGGATTCGAAGTAACTCATATATGCTACTTTTCGTGTGTCCACGTCAGTTGCAGTTGATAATATTTGTATTTCAAATGCAAAGCTGCTCAGATTGTCTGCCAGGTATTTAATGTGTGACTGCCAGCTCAAATTTTTATCTACATTTAAACTAAGAATTTGACTGAGTCAACTTCTTCTATACTGTGGTTGTTGTGTACAATCTTAATCTGCTCAAATTTTGACTGTTTGGTTCTGAAATGCATCATGTGAGTCTTAGATATGTTTAGATTGAACCCATTTAGCTGAAACCAAGTTTCTAAGGTACTGAGGGTACCGAACACAGATTTGGGAATTTTTTCTGAATCCTGAAATTTTGATCGGCAAACTTGTTGAAGAGGTACTTTAAACTCCTAGAGGATTTTCATTTATTGGATGGAGTTTATTGTGAACCCAGTTTCCAAAACAAATAACCGGAATGACATTCTTTGGATCCCAAAAGACTGTTTCCACAACCTTTCCAGCAGAATACACTGTTTTGAATATTTCTTTTTCAGTGATATCATGTGATGCCAGTTCATTGACTGCCTCTTGATCTCAGGTTCAAAAAGGAATGCAAGTGTCATCTCCAGTCAAAATTTTAGCAAAAACTCCTTCCCCTCCATACTTAAGTGCTGCAATAGGTTGGACGCAATTGTCTTCCCTACTTCTTTATTCTTACATTGGGAAACACCAAGAGAAAGTAGCTGCCATATCCTAACCAACAATATACAATGGAATAAGCTGGCAGTACCAGCATACAGAAGCCTCACAGGAATGTGAGAATCAATTGCAGCACAGACCTACAAGTTTGTACCGTGTCTTTGAAGGCCATCTGCTAAAACTCAACTTGTTACCCTTACCTGCTTTTACTTGTAGTGCAATTCGTTGTGTGGTGCACTCCAGCATACAAACTCTGATGACAAATTACTCTAACATAACACTACTCTGGGGGAGGATGGAACACTAGCAAATGTATAGCAAAGAAATCTAATAAAATGCTAATATCTTGTTGGGCCCAGCGTCCTCCAATTTGGTGGGTATACATTCATTACAGCGATTATACAAAGTTCACTCCTCCATCCAGCTGTGATTCACCCCATGCCCCCATATCACTCTCTACTGACTTCCCAGAATTTCTTAACCTTAAACCTTGCCTCACTATCATTCTAAACCTACAACCTCCTTTCTAATCACCATGGCCAACTATATCCTCATACACAGTTACTTCTCCTCTGAAGGCATTATGTACAAATAATACACCTACAGGCACTCACATGGCATCATTCTGTGCCAACCTTTTCATGGGCCATCTAGAGGAATCCTTCCTAAACACTCAGAATCCCAAACCGCTCACCCAGTTCAGTTTCATTGATGACATCTTCACGATCTGGATTGAGGGTGAGGACACCCTATCCATGTTCCTCCAGAACCTCGACACCTTCTCCCCCATTCGCTTCACCTAGTCTTACTCAACCCAACAAGCCAGCTTCCTTGATGTTGACCTCCACCTTGAAGATGGCCACCTCAGTACCCCCATCCATATCAAACCTACCAACCACCAGCAATACCTCCACTTTGATACCTGCCACCCATTCTATACCAAGCACTCACTTCCATATAGCCAAGCCAGCCACGGACGTCATACCTGAAGTGACCAGTGGCCCCTCTCAAAATACACTGAGGATCTCACTGAGGCATTCACAGACTGAAATTACCCTTCCAACCTTGTACAAAAGCAGACCACCTGTGCCTTATCTCTCCAGTCACCCACCATCTCCCAACGTCCCACTGTCAAACCACAGAGGAGCATTCCCCTTGTGACTCAGTACAATCCAGCACTGGAGCAACTGAATCACATTCTCTGCCAGGGTTTCAACTAACTCCTGTCATGCCCTGAAATGAGGAATGTGCTACCCACTATCATCCCCACCCTCCCACTGAACCTATACAATACCCTCATTCATCTCTATACGACTCCTGCTCCCAACCCCTTGCCTCATGGCTCATATCCCTTTCACAGACCTAGATTCAAGATCTGTCCCAACACCACCTACTCCAGACTGTTTACAAGCACCACCTACTCCATCAATGGCAGGTCTACCTGTGAAACTGATCATGTAATCTACAAGCTAAGCTGCAACCACTGAGCTGCATTCTATGTAGGCATGGCAACTAATAAGCTGTCCGTCCGCATGAATGGCCAATGGCAAACTGTGGCCAAGAAACAGCTGGACCATCCCATTGCAGAGCACGCCATCCAACATAGCTTTCTTCCTTTCAATGACTCCTTCACAGCATTTGCCATCTGGATCCTTCCTACCAACATCAGATTTTGTGAGCTGTACAGGTTGGAACTCTCCGTGCAGTAAATCGTATTACCATTAGCGTCCTGTCTCGATCTTCATTACTCTTTGTCCTTACCCTCTAGCTCCTTCCCTTTTCCCATTCTAGCACTAGAGAGTCCTCACTCCTCCAATACAACCACATTATTTTTACCTCCTTCCTTTTCCACTAACCCTACCCCTTCTCCCACCAACAATCTATCCTCCCTACCTCACCTAGTTGCCCTATCCTCTCTCCACCTCTTCCCTGTATGCTCCTACAAGCAGCACTTTACAATTCCCCCCCCCCCCCTCCCTCCCTGTCCCACTCCCCTCTTCATCCCCACTACCCAGTTGCACATATATATATATATATATATATATATATATATATATATATATATATATATATATATATATATATATGTGTGTGTGTGTGTGTGTGTGTGTGTGTGTGTGTGTGTGTGTGTGTGTGTGTGTGTGTGTGTGTGTGTGTTCCACCCTTGGTGAAGGCCTTGTTGGCTGAAAGCTCATTTTCTGAGAGTCTTTCTGTTGTGCCTATCTGCAACTCAGCATCCCTGTCATATGGCGAGTAGCAACTATCCTTTTCATAATATTGTTAAAAAAAGAATCTATTTTTAATATATTATCTGCACTTTGTGCCATTAATTTAGTTACAATCTACATTTCCTTTTTACTTAGCTGTCATTCAATCTTTTTAACTTAAACTACTCCAACATGATTCATACATCAATATGCCAGATCATTGTTTCCAGTATCCTGGGTTATCTCGAATTATTCCTAGTTTCCACTTCAACTTCAGCGGATGCATTTTCCTACATTTAAACCCTTTATACTCTCTTACTCAGGCTACCTTTATACCATTTTATATCTTGCTCTAACATCCCTACCAATTACTGTACGAAAATCTTTCAGGTTCCTACATCCACATTAGGAAGAAAGGAAATAGACCCAAGAAGAGAGGAATAGAATAAAACAAGGAAAGGAACAGTTATTCTACACAGCTGAGATGCCCACAGTTGCCCAACTGTGAAGCTTCACAAGGCACAGGAAACCACCTATGTTTTTTGATTAGGATAACATCTCCTCTACTGTCATATCCTTATCTATCTCCACCTTGAGTTTCCCTCGTTACCCTTCTAGGGGTTGGCCTGTACTTGCTCTTTCTGCTCCAAATTTAACTATAAGGTTATATAAACCTTTGCTTTTTTCTTCTTTTTAATTATTGAGTTCAGTCATAATCTGAACTTCAGACATCTGCTCCTTTTGCTTCACAAATGAAACTACTACTTCCTCTCCCTTCATATACATTTTCATGCAACACAAATCAAAATTTTCATCACAGCAGTTCAAATTAAAAAAAAAAACTACCCATACAACCATATTAATATTTAGCTTCAGAATGATGAAGAATGTGTGCTCCAAGATAACATCCTAATACTGCACAGGTGTTGTGACTTTATGCTGGATTTCTTTGGTCAGGTATCCTGTAGCGCCAAAGATTTTAACACTGGATAATGTCAGCACTACCATGTCTCTTTTGCTTGTGAGGCTGTGAAGTATTCTTCAGAAATTGTCGATATCACAAAATTTCTGTTGATTAATAGTTCTCTCTCTGAACCACCTACTAATAATGTTACAATAGGCTTAACAACTGCAATGGGGACTAACTCTTCTTCATATACAGATCTTTAATTATTGCTTTTCTATCAAACTCTGGGTTACATAGTGAATTTTCCAGTTTGAAAACTTCATACAGTCAGACATTTAAACTCTAATCATCCAGTTGTGAAGCAACAGACTGGGCTTCACCCTACTTGGCCTGTGAACCTCAAAGCACTGCACTTGGAATAAAGGTGTGACATAAAGTCACGCAGGAGGCTAGCAACCATTCTAGTAAATATGTGTAGATCTGTAGTTTAGATCACACAAAATGTCATACAGCAGGTGAATAAAGGCTTTATTGATCACAAGGTATGCATGATGCATTTTGGAATTATTTCCATATTGAGAAATCCGAGATGGAAACAATTCTGAAATGCAGCATGCATACTTTCTGATCAGTAAAGTCATTCTTCACCTGCTACATGAGTTTTTATGTGACTTAACCAGCTTAACTACAGATTTAGGCATATTCATTGCATTTGTATTATCCAGAATTAAGGGCAGGTCATATGCAGAATCTCCACCAAATACAAATTTACAGATAACATTGCTTTCCTCCTAAGGTGCTCTTGCACTCTCTACTTTACTTGCTTGTTCAAGTTTTATTGCTTGTAATTCAGAAGTGCTTTCTCCCTTGCTCTCTCTAATATTAAGTTTTGGAACCCAAAGTTTTGCCAGCTAAATGAATTGTTATTTCTTATGTTCCTACTGTAGTTGGTTCCTGTTTGTCAAACAGCTTCATTATTCTGAAGGTATCATCAGCCCAAAGTTTGTCAAGAACGTCACGATGGCTTCAACTACTTCTCAGATGGTCACGTCACGCTTCACTCATTCCCTAGGCTGTCCTTATTCTTCAAGACTGCCAGTCTCTCCACCATGACCAAAGTCACTAGAACATTGTGACAACTGCTCCAACTGATTACCTGACAGACCTACAGCCACCACCGACCACTGCCACACATTGTGAAGGTCATCCACAACACCTTCATTCCACACTTCACTTGCGCTCAATCCATAAATATTACCTGCTTAAGATTGATGCCACAGACCTCATAGTTTATGGCCGATCCTGTACCGAGACACTGTTTAGTTTAGCGGGCTACGTGGAATATACTCATTTCCATGTTCCACATCACCTTCACAATGGCTAATACTCTGTCACCTGTATTTTGAGCAAGTGCTCTTTTCCCGACTCTGCATAAGACATCCAAGCCAGACTCCCTTTCACTGTGGCTATCTTTCTGCTGGCTGCCATATGGCTGTTCAGTCATTCCACTCTTTCCAGAAAATAGGCATAACTGTGATAATCATCAGATGGTGTTGCAACCAGCTCTCTCTGAATATAAAATGGTAACATATGTTCTGTATCCATGATAAACAATTCCCTCAGGAGTCACTGTATGGCAGTATATGATGCCTGCCTGGTCTCAGTTTATTTGTGGTCATTCCTTCAAATTTCCAAGTCACAATCACATCACAATCAGTCAATCTGGGCAACTTTAGAAGGATTGAAATGATCCTGATGGATTTGTTGCTCGTCTGACATCCACTGACTTGTCCATGTTAAATGTCATTGTGCTCTCCTGACTGACCCATTCTGCTGTACCTGTTTCTCTGCTTACAACACAGTGTGTCCCGTTTCAACTCTTGTACCATTTATATGAAGAAGGTATCTGTTCTTTCGGACATGTCTGAAAGAACAGATACCATTGGTGATATGCAGCACTCGAAGAATGAAATTACAATGAAATCCAGACCATTAGCTGCTTAAAGTCATTGATAAATATCAATAGGGGAAACTCAAAAATGTGTGCCCTGACCGGGACTCGAACCTGGGATCTCCTGCTTAGATGGCAGACACTCTGTCTGACTGAGCCATCGAGGACACAGAGGGTAGTGCGACTCCAGGGACTTATCTGTGGCACACTCCCTGTGAGACCACATTTCCAACTTAATGGTCACAAACTATATATGCAGTGCCCCTGCCCACTATACAAATTACTTGCGGCAGTCAATCTACTGATTACCATAACAGTTTGAGCAATGTGAGTGCATCTGCACTGAAGAAGATCATTGGCTGTTAAGCCTAATCTGTCTGAAGATGGTATCTGTTTGGCAGGGAGCCTGTAGTATGCAGTCACGAAGCAATCTCTGTATCACATCGTCAATGTGAGTGGGTGAGGATTACAGTAAGTGGGCAGTGGTGCATTGGATACAAGCTACTGGACTCCTAGGAGAGGTTCCATGTGGTGACCAAAGCTGTGCCAGTATCACAGATGAACAGTAGCAGAATGACTCTGACAATGTCCTCGAGGCTTATGCAATAGCCCAGCACCTGCATAATGGTGAGACAACTCCTGACGGTGGGATTAGTCTCTTGGAGAGAAGTAGGCACGGAGCTTGTGGTATGCAATTGTGAAGCAATTTCTATGTCACATCATCAATATGAGGATGTGAGGGTTACAATAAATGGGCAGTGGTGCATCGGTTAAAAGCTACTGGACCTCCAGGACTGGTTCAATGCAGTGACCCTAGCTGTGTGAACATCATATATGTACACTAGCAGAGTCGCTCCGACAATGTCCTTGTGGCTTGTGCAATAGCCCAGCAGCCGCCTAAAGGCCAGACAAGTTATGTGGGAGGAATAAGTTTCATAAAGAGAAGTCAGCAGGGACCTGTAGTATGCAATTGCAGAGCAATTTCTGTGTTGTTTCGTCAATGTCAGGGCTCAAGAGTTACAGTAAATGGGCAGTGGGGCATTGGTTAGAAGCTACTGGATTCCCATGATAGGTTCCATGCAGTGACCGTAGCTGCGCCAGTATCATAGATGAACACTAGCAGAATGACTCCAACAATGTCCTCGAGGCTTATGCAATAGTCCAGCACTTGCATAATGGCAAGACAACTCCTGAGGGCCACATTAGTCTCTTGGAGAGAAACTGGCAGGAAGCCTGTATTATGCAATCATGAAGCTCTCTCTGTGTCGCATCGTCAATGTGAGGAGGTCAGTATTATGGTAAACGGTTACAAGCTACTGGACTCCCAGGATAGGTGCCATGTGGTGAACTTAGCCACACCAGTATCATACATGTATATTAGCAGAAGGACTCCCACAATTTCTTTGAGGCTTATGCAATAGCCCAGCATCTGCCTAATGGCACAACACCTCCTGAGAACGGCATTAGTCTCTTGGAGAGAAGCTGGCACATACCCCATAGGATGCAATCGTGAAGCAATTTCTGTGTCTCATTGTCAATGTGGGGGTGCGAGGGTTGTGTAAATTGACAGAAGTGCATCAGTTACAAGCCAGTGGAATCCCATTAGAAGTTGCATGCGGTGACTGTAGCCGTGCCAATACCATAGATGTACACTAGCAGAGTGACTCTGACAATTTCATCGAGGCTTATACAATAGCCCATCAGCTGCCTAATGGCCAGACAAGTAATGAGGGCAGAATAAGTCTAATTAAGAGAAGTCAGCATGGAGCCTGCAGTACGCAATTGTGAAGCAGTTGTCTGTGTCGCTTCATCAATGTCCAGGTTCAAGAGTTACAGTAAATGGGTTATGGGGGCATTGGTTACAAGCTACTGGTTTCCCATGATAGCTTCCATGCTGTGACCATAACCTCAGCAGTATTATAGACTTACACTAGCAGATAGACTCCGACAACATCCTCGAAGCTTAGGCAGTAGCACAACACCTGCTTAACGGCCAGACAGCTCCTGATTGTGGCAATGGTCTCTCGGAGAGAAGTCAGCATGGAGGCTGTAATAGGCAATCGTGAAGCAATTTCTGTGTCGCATCGTCGGTGTGAGGGTATGAGGGATACAGTAAATGGGCAGCTGTGCATAGGCTACCAGTTATTGGACTCCCAGGATTGGCTCCATGCAGTGACAGTAGTGGTGCCATGATCACAGATGCACTCTAGCTGAATGACTCTGATAATGTTGTCGATTCTTATGCAGAAGTGCAGCACCCGCCTAATGCTGAGACAACTCCTGAAGACAGCATTGGTCTCTTGGAGAGAAGTCAGGAGGGAGCCTATAGTATGTGATTGCTAAGCAATTTCTGTGTTGCATCGTCAATGTGAGGGTGTGAGTAAATGGTTAGTGGTGCATCGGTTACAAGCTACTGGACTACCAGGAGAGGTTCCATGTGGTGACCATAGCCGCACCAGTGTCATCTATGTGCACTAGCAGAATGATTCTGACAATGTCCTCATAGCTTATGCAATGGTGCACTACCCACCTAATGGTGGGACAATTTCTGAGGGCTGCATTAGTCTCTTGGAGAGAAGCTGGCAGGGAGCCTGTAGTGCTCAACTGCGAAGCAATATCTGTGTCGCATCGTCAAATTGAGGGTACAAGGGTTACAGTAAAGGGGTAGTGGTGTTTCTGTTACTAGCTTCTCCATTCCCAACATAGGTTCCATGACTTGACTGTAGCCACGTCAATATCATAGATGTACACTAGCAGAATGACTCTGACAATATCCTCGGGGCATACGCAATAGCCCAGCACTTGCCTAACGGCAATACGACTCCTGAGGGTGGCAATAGTCTCTTGGAGAGACGTTGGCATGGACCTGCAGCATGCAATAGCGAAGCAATATCTGTATTGTATCATCAATGTCTGGGTGTAAAGGTTACAGTAAACGAGCAGCGGTGGATCGATTACAACTACTGGACTGCCAAGAGACGTTCCATGCGGTGACCATAGCTGTGCCAGTAGCATAGATGTTTACTAGCAGAACGAGTCCAACAATTTGCTCAAGACTTATGCAACAGCCGAGCACCTGCCTAATGGCATGAGAATTTCTGAGAGCGGAATTAGACTCTTTGGGAGATGTTGGCAGGGAGACTGTAGTATGCAATCGCGAAGCAATTTCTGTGTCCCATCATCAATGTGAGGGTGCGAGGGTTACAGTAAATGGGCAATGGTGGATCAGATACATGCTACTGGACTCCCAGAAGAGATTCCATGTGGTGACTGTAGCCATGCCAGCAGAATGACTCCGACAATTTCCTTGAGTCTTATGCAGTAGCCCAGCATCCGCCTAATGCAGAGACAACTTAAGAAGGCATCATTAGTCTCTTGGAGAGAAGCCAGCAGGAAGTCTGTAGTATGCAATCACAAAATGTACGATAAGCAATAACTTCTTGGCTGTTAAAAGTCTCCAGGCCTGCTACAGTGTCTGCCTTAGGTCCACATACTACAGCCATTGTAACCCAACCATTACCGTGACCACTGGCATCTGCGTTAGTAAGCATAAAGTTGAATACACATCCACAAAACACTGTAGGCGCATGCAAAATTACTTGCACAGCTACTCATCTCTTTGCACTAATAACAACCCCATAAATAGCTTTATATACTGTAAGGTGCAAATGCCTTCTCCTCCTATAATAACACGGGATCACTAGTCTGTGTCAATACTCCTGCACATGCAGCTGCTTGACAACTGATGCTGTCTTATCAGAAACATCACTTGTATAGCTGCCAGTTATCACTAAACACATCATCCAATTGCACAATCACCTAATGACAATTTAGTGCCCTACAATGCTTGTAAAACTAGAGCGTCGTGTGCAAGGTACCATGAGTGGGCAGGGCAAAATACCTAGAACGCCGCACATATGACACTAGCGTATCGAAGTGTATGTCATACCAGATATATATCATATTAGCATATTAGGTGTCATGTAATATTTTATTATCTTTTATTATTTTTATTATTTTATTGTCTTTTATTATTTTTTCAAGGTCACATAAGGAAAGGAGAGATACTTTATTTCTGATTCTATAATAATGCATGAAATCACCAACAACTTCAATTTTAGCACAATTCTGTGCACCTTTAACGCACATGGACACTGATTCATTTACTTTAGGACGATTTCTCATCCTAAGAACCAATGGCATTGCAGAGGTATAATAAGATGTACCATGATCTCTGTTATACACTTCACTTATCTGAAATGTATGATAAGCAATAACTTCTCAGATGTTAAAAATCTCCAGACCTGCTGCAGTGTCTACTTTAGGTAGATGTACTACAGCCACAGTAACCCGACCATTACCAAGACCACTAGCATCTGCATTAGTAAGTGTGAAATTGTATACACAGGCACAAAACACAGAAGGTCCATGCAAGTAATTACGAGTCGTGGTGCACTAAATTGCAGTTACGTGATTGGTCAACCGCTGATAAGGTCACCCGCAAACTATAAATTGTGAAGCAATTTCTGTGTCCCATTGTGAATGTGAGGGTATGAGGGTTACAGTAAACAGGCAGTGATGCATCGATTACAAGCTACTGGACTTCCAGGATAGGTTCCATGTGGTGACCGTGCCATGGCAGGCTTATGGAGCATCGTAGCACCCACCTGATGGTGAGATAACTCCTGAAGGTGGCATTAGTCTCTTGGAGAGAAGTCAGCATGGAGCCTGTAATATGTAATCGGGAAGCAATTTCTGCATCGCATCGTCAATGTGAGGGTGCGAGGGTTGCAGTAAACAGGCAGCATTTCATCGGCTACAAGCTACTGGACTCCAAGGAGAGTTTCCATGTAGTGATCATTGCCCTGCCAGTATCATAGAGGTACACTTGCAGAATGACTTTGATAATGTCCTTGAGGCTTATGCAATAGCCCAGCACCTGCCTAATGGGGAGACAATTCCTGAGGGTGGAATTAGTCTCTTGGAGAGAAATCGGCAGGGAGTCTGATGTATGCAATCGCAAAGCAATTTCTGTGTCCCATCATCAATGTGAGGGTGTGAGGGTTACAGTAAACAGGCAGTGGTGGATCGGTTACAAGCTACTAGTCTCCCAGGAGAGGTTGCATGTGGTAACCATAGCCACGCCAGTGTCATAGATGTGTACTAACAGAACACTCTTATAATGTCCTCGAGGCTTATGCAATAGCTCAGCACCGATCTAATGGCAAGACAACTCCTGAGAGTGGCATTAGCATGTTGGAGAGAAGTCAGCAGGTACACTGTAAGCAGGAGATCCCGGGTTCGAGTTCTGGTCGGGGCACTAATTTTCAACTGTACCCTTTGATATTTATCAACGCCTGTAAGCAACTCATTGTCTGGATTTCATTATAATTTCATTCTTCAAGTGCTGCAGGATCACCAATGGTATCTGTTCTCTTGGATATGCCAATGATCTTCTTCACTGCAGATGCACTGACATAGCTCAAACTCTTAAAGGAATTGATAGATTGTCTGTCATGAGTAATGAGTATAGTGGGCAGGGGCACTACAAATTTAGTGTGTGGACAGTAAGTCCAAAATGTTTGTCTCACAGGGAGCGTGCCAGAGATACGTCCCTGCAGTCACACTGTCCTCTGTATACTCGATGGCTCAGTCAGATAGAACATCTGCCATGTAAACAGGTGATTCTGGGTTCTAGTGCCTGTTGGGGAACACATTTTCAACTGTTCCTGTTGCATTCTTTGAGAGCTGCAAGATCACCGATGGTATCTGTTCTTTCATATATGTCCGAAACAATAGATACCATCTTCACATAGATAAGGCTTACTGGTCAATGAACCTCTTCAGTGCAGATGCACTCACATTGCTCAAACTTTTAAAGGAATCAGTAGATTGACTGCTGCAGGTATTGAGTGTAGTGGGCAGGGGCACTACAGATGTAGTGTGTGGACAGTAAGTTGGAAATGTAGGTCTCACAAGGAGCGTGCCACAGATAAGTCCTTGCAGTCGCACTCTCCTCTGTGTCCTATGGCTCAGTCGGATAGAGTATCTGCTGTGTAAGCAGGAGATCCCATATTTGAATCTTGGTCGGGGCACTCATTTTCAACTGTACCTGTTGATATTTATCAATGCCTGTAAGCAGCTAATGGTCTGGATTTCATTGTAATTTCACTCTTGTGACATTTAGTGATCAAATATGCTTTACCTATTGGATTAAGATACATTTGATCAAATAGTTTTGCATTAGGCAGAAAAATATACAAATGATGGTTTTGTTTTATGAAGCATAGGTTTCAGCCTGCAGTATGATTGATAAAGGCCCCAAAAAGGTTTTTCTAGAAACTCAGGTTTTATAGTTTGAATATTTCATTAAATAACATGTTTCTCTGTTAAAATTATATATTTCTGGAGTCACAAAAACTAGGGCTGCAATACTGTGACACTAGATTTCTGAAAGGATTAGATTTGAAGATACTGTAAACTGACATTTTGAATAAAGATAACATCTTAATTAAACAGTTTTCAGAAAAGACAATATTTTCTTTCAAAATATGAAAATTATGAGTTTCAAATGAGGTGTGTGAATACTAAAACAAATCACTGAATTGTTCTCCTGAACAATGTTGTAACTGATATTTTGTCAAAGTGAAAAATGTTAAAATAGAGTAGTCTCACATCCCAAATCTGTTTTTTAAAATATTTCCTCCTCACATTTTTGTGGTAACGTTGTTGAACCACTATGTTCTTTGTTGCTGCAAACAACACTGTAAGTGTACACATTATGGGTGATGTATTGAATGTTGTGGTAATGAGTGGTGTGCAAAAGAGCATGAATAAAGGAAGAGAATTTAAAGTTAACATTTGTGGGTGGAAGGACATTGAAGGATGCACTTATATATTGAGGAGAAATGGTCCTGTTCCATGAAAATTGCCACCTACTGATGGGAGTAGAACGGTGTTATAACTGTTACACATAATGAAAAAGTTCCTCATATCTCACACAACAAAAAAGGAGTTGTGTTAAATATTTTCAAGTTAAAATATACTATTTTAACTCTTAGTCCAAGCAGGATTATCGATTTAATGATTATTTCACTGCTGCAGACCAGAAATTGCTTGTTACAGGCCATGGTTTCCTATAATGTGAAAGAGATTTTGCCCTTACAGATAGAACACTGGAAAAATAGTAAATATGGTAATTATACAGTTATAAATGTATGACGTATCCAAGAAATATTCTCAGTGATAGTAAAATATATAAAGAAGCAAACTCAATTTGTGAGTGTGTGTTTTCTAGCTTCTCTTCAATATTTGGTAAATTAAGGGGCGTTTTTGGCAAACAATACACTTTATTCATTTTAGTATTTTGTCCATATTCAGCAACTGTATTACATAATGAAATAATCAGTAACCAGTTGCATATAAGAATTTTAATTTCTTGACTGGTTTCAGGCACTTAGCGCCCTTCTCCAGAAGATTATGCGTATCGCATTATTTGCGAGTGTCAATAATAAAGTGCATACAGCACAATATGCACTTTGTTGTTGACACTTGTAAATAATGCATTTGGCTTAACCTCCTGAAGAAGGGCACTAAGTGCCCAAAACGGCTCAAGATATTAAATTTCTTATAGGCAATGGGTTGCTTATTATTTCATTATATTATATAGCTTATTCATTTTAAAATGATTGTAAGAATACTTGACTTTCAACCACATAGCTCCAGAATACAGAAAGCTAGTTAGAGGTGGCCTCATTTGCTGTTTGCAACATTTCCCATTTATGAATGACATTAGGGCTGGGGCAGGAATACAGAACTGAACATGCATCATTTGGGTTAAGTGTCAGTAATAGATTTGAACAACACACAGGTGTCACAGAGATGCTTTGGGTACTGTAGGGAAGGTTTATTCTTTCCGAGGAACACTACTGAGAAAATTTAGAGAACCAGCATTTGAAGCTGACTGAAAAATGATTCTACTGCCTCTGACATAATTTGTGCATAAGGACCACAAAGATAAGATATGAGAAATTGGGGCTCATGTGGAGGCATATAGACAGTTTCTTTTCCATCACTCTATTTGTGAGTAGAACAGGAAAGGAAATGACTTTTATTGGTATGGGGTATCCTCCTCCATGAACTGTATGGTCGATTGTAATGTAGCTCTGTAGATGTAGATGTAGATGAATTCATACAGCAGCTGCCTACACAGCTAGCTCATGTTCTACAGTGTCGTTTTTGCTGGTACTGTACTTCGTTACAGTATTGTGGTATTTCAAATATTGCACACTGTGTATTGAAGCAAAAATACACTGTTTAACTGAAGGCTTCCTGGTTTTTTTTCCAATTTCTGCCAACTGAGTACTGGAGTGAAACTGTTTAAGTTAGGCTACTTCAAAATATTTGCTAGAATAATAAGTGAAATGGGAAACAGATTTCACATATACCACAATAATCCATTTCACTTTAATTTCCTGCCAGGAAAGTGTTAATGAGAGCTGTGTATCTTATTTTGAAAAATATTCCTTTTACTTCAAGGTAGTTTCCAGAATATAGATGTAGTTTTTGAGGCCATATGTAGCAGAAAGATTGATACAGTGGAGCTAATTAACAAAATAGCTGCTTTCAGATTCTTCTTGTACACTCTTTTTTTTATGTGTCAGTTACAAGATGCTCATCCAAACACTGAACAATGGAAACTTCATGTAGGAAAATCAACAATATAGGTATGTAGGTAAAGATAGATTGCAACTTACCATACAGAAGAAAAAACAAGTTGCCTTGGCCACAGCTGTCATTGGCAACAGTCAAACAGAGAAACACACACCATTCATGCACACAAGCAAGCACACCACACACACTCATGACTGCCAACTCTGTGAGCACTGACCTGAGTTGCCAGAGTAGGCAATCATGCATGTTTGAGGTATGCTTGCTTGTGTGTGTGAATGGTGAGTGTTTGACTGTTGCCGATGAAGGCTGTGGTTGGAATCTTTGGTTGTCTTTTAATAGTGTCTGTCTGCAACTTAATGTGCCTTCTTTATGGTAAGTAACAACCTATGAACCTGTACCATGTGAATACGTAGAAAGAAGGATCCTTTATTGTATGATTATATGATAGCGCAACAAACACTGGTAGCAGTTACTTCTGTAAAATATCTGGGAGTATGTGTATGGAACGATTTGAAGTGGAATGATCATATAAAATTAATTGTTGGTAAGGCGGGTACCAGGTTGAGATTCATTGGGAGAGTCCTTAGAAAATGTAGTCCATCAACAAAGGAGGTGGCTTACAAAACACTCGTTCGACGTATACTTGAGTATTGCTCATCAGTGTGGGATCCGTACCAGATCAGGTTGACGGAGGAGATAGAGAAGATCAAAAGAAGAGTGACGCGTTTCATCACAGGGTTATTTGGTAACTGTGATAGCATTATGGAGATGTTTAGCAAACTCGAGTGGCAGAATCTGCAAGAGAGGCGCTCTGCATCGCAGTGTAGCTTGCTCGCCAGGTTTCGAGAGGGTGCGTTTCTGGATGAGGTATCGAATATATTGCTTCCCCCTACTTATACCTCCCTAGGAGATCACGAATGTAAAATTAGAGAGATTCGAGCGTGCACGGAGGCTTTCCGACAGTCGTTCTTCCCGCGAACCATACGCGACTGGAACAGAAAAGGGAGGTCATGACAGTGGCACGTAAAGTGCCCTCCGGAGTATAAATGTAGATGTAGATGTAGATGTAGATGTAGATCTTTTCCTACATTGTCGATATCTAAACACTGAAATAGCTTAGAGGATATTTATGACAATTCAGTGCAGTTTCAGCAAATTAAAGATGATAAAAAATTACTTATGGTGAAGCACACTGTTAAATTCAGTTATCTTGTTGTTGGAATATGACACAGTTGCTAAATTTGACTTCAACGACATTACAAGGGAATTGCCTGTGCTCAAAACAAGGAAATGTAAAGTAAAATTATAATGACACAATTCTTGGCAAAGAATGTATTGACAGCATTTAATTACAGCCTATTTTCTTTGATTTCCTATTAATGTTCTATATACTGATAGCAGTTTAAAAGGAGCAAAAAACGTCGTTTCTTTGCTATACATCATGAAGAAATCTGTGTGCAGTAGTTGCCACAAACAATAGGACATAGGTTTCGTTTTACTTTAAATTCTTTTAGAAAGTATTTGTAATTTATTTACTACAATGATACATTTGATTTGTTTTGTGAAATATTTTTCAGCTATATGCCTCATTTAAGTAATATTTTTCCAATATAAACACTCCGTCTTCAGGCCACAATTGGCCCATCGGGACCATCCGACCGCCGTGTCATCCTCAATTGAGGATGCGGATAGGACGGGCGTGTGGTCAGCATACTGCTCTCCCGGTCGTTATGATGGTTTCCTTTGACCAGAGCCACCACTATTCTGTCGAGTAGCTCCTGAGTTGGCATCATGAGGCTGAGTGCACCCCAAAAAATGGCAACAGCACATGACGGCTGGATGGTCACCCATCCAAGTGCTGGCCACGCCCCACAGCGCTTAACTTCAGTGATCTCACGGGAACCGGTGTATTCACTGCGGCAAAGCCGTTGCCATTTTTCAATATAGCTTCATTTTTATTAGATGTACCTGATAAATTACAAGGTTCCCTTTATCTGTATGAAAAAAATTGCAGAAAAATAGCTTTTCTGGGTGGAGGGAAAGGGGAGGAGGGTGGCTTTGTCATTTCTGCCAGGTGTGCAGGATCACCTGCATCTACATCTACATCTATACTCTGCAAAACGAAGTGCATGGCAGAGGATACATCACCCTGCACCAATTATTAGAGTTTCTTCCTGTTCCATTCATGAATGGAATGTAGGAAGAATGATTGTTTGAGTGCATCTGTGCATGCTGTAATTATTCTATTCTTATCAGTACAGAACAGCTCTGGCTACGGGCCCAAGCTGGTGGGTCCCAAATACTGTGCTGTGGAACATTGGTATTCTGCAGGAAGTGAATGTATGCTGTACAAAAAACTGTTAATAATGTGGCAGTTTTTTTCTACATTTTGACAGTGCCAATTATTTTTTAAATTTTGTTGTGATATCCGTGTTATTAGTTACGATTTAAAATTGAAGGTATTAATGAATAAAACATGTTATTCTCATTTTCTACAGTTGTATTAACCTTCAAAATAAACAAGGTCTTCCATCAGAGTACCAGGATTCTCAAAGTGTTTCACTGAAGAAAAAGTTTGGGAATCCCTTGTGTAGATGACCAGGCAGGAGAACAAGGAGGGGAGAGAAACAGCAGGATTCACTGGGGTACAGGGAGAGGAGGAGGGGAAGGGTGAGATGTAATGTGTCATTCATAGAATGAGATGTTCCACATCCTTAATGTCCATTGGTTGATGAAAGAAGTTAGTAGATTAAGGTACTTAGTAAATAGGAAGCGCCCAATTTCAGCAGGTTTTTTGACAGTTTGTGCAGATCAGAATTGTACCAGTCCTGCACTATCACCGATGTGGGTCATAGACAGGTGCTTCTACCTGATGGGTGGAGTGGTTTTCTCCCTGGAGCTGCCAGGGAATAGCACGGAGTGCCCGTGACTTCAGTGATGGCAAAGGAATCATCACGGCTTTGATGATGTGTTTTTATAGCACTATTGTTTTGAGTCTCATGTGAGACAGACACATGACAACACCTAGATGGAATGTAACACATGTGTAGCTGAGTCATTTAGAGAAGTTAGAGTTGTACATTACAGGAAATACAGGGTGATTCAAAAAGAATACCACAACTTTAGGAATTTAAAACTCTGCAACGACAAAAGGCAGAGCTAAGCACTATCTGTCGGCGAATTAAGGGAGCTATAAAGTTTCATTTAGTTGTACATTTGTTCGTTTGAGGCGCTGTTGACTAGGCGTCAGCGTCAGTTGATGCTAAGATGGCGACCGCTCAACAGAAAGCTTTTTGTGTTATTGAGTACGGCAGAAGTGAATCGACGACAGTTGTTCAGCGTGCATTTCGAATGAAGTATGGTGTTAAACCTCCTGATAGGTGGTGTATTAAACGTTGGTATAAACAGTTTACAGAGAATGGGTGTTTGTGCAAAGGGAAAAGTTCTGGACGGCCGAGAACGAGTGATGAAAGCCTCCAAGAAGCCCTGATCTTACCCCCTGCGATTTTTTCTTATGGGGGTATGTTAAGGATATGGTGTTTCGGCCACCTCTCCCAGCCACCATTGATGATTTGAAACGAGAAATAACAGCAGCTATCCAAACTGTTACGCCTGATATGCTACAGAGAGTGTGGAACGAGTTGGAGTATCGGGTTGATATTGCTCGGGTGTCTGGAGGGGGCCATATTGAACATCTCTGAACTTGTTTTTGAGTGAAAAAAAAAAACCTTTTTAAATACTCTTTGTAATGATGTATAACAGAAGGTTATATTATGTTTCTTTCATTAAATACACATTTTTAAAGTTGTGGTATTCTTTTTGAATCACCCTGTACATTGACTTAAACTTCTTCGAGCATGTTATTCCACTGGAATGAGAAAAGTCTCTTTCAGCATCTTTGATGCAGCAGATCTAAGTCTGTGGAAGATAAGCTGTGTCACAGTGCAAGGGTACTGAATAGCAGGACCCTTGCAGCATCAGCATTGTACAGTAACATGAGAAAAAAGTAAGGGAAACACAAAACTTGGCGGTTACAGAAGTTACGGATTGACTACTGCACTGTTTTGACAGCCTATTCCTAACACTTCCATTAGGGCCCAAGGAAACATTCAAGAGGCTGTGTGTGAACTGCTCCGTCAAGACAGCCTGCCCCAGCTGGCCCTTCACTAAGCCATGACGAGGGGCGAAATGGAGGAATGGAAACTGCTTGGTCACGTCGCTGTGACTGCAGTTTTATGAGCCTGTGGTGTGGAGGGAGGAAAGGCCACCTGACACTACCCCCTAACACTGGAAGAATGAGGTGTAGAAGGTTCAGCATTGCGAAACGATATACTGAGGGGATGGGCATGGGTAGTGAGAGAGAGGTAGTGGTGAGACCTGGGCCGGCTACTGGCAGCTCAGAGTGAGATTGTGTTTCTACATTGGAGCAGTGGAATCAGTGCCTCATTACCACTGGTATCTGTCACTTGCACTACATCAGAGTCACATCATACTTAATCTGTTTGATATAATATTGAAAAAATACGCTGGATAAAAGTATATTTCAAAATTTCTAGTGTAGCCAGCCTCCCCTACCCCTTTACTGGTCCTTAAAAATGAGCCACCTCTGCGTTCAGGTACGTCACCTGGATAATTGTATTCCAGTCCTTGCCAATGTTAAAAACAATGGATTTTTTTTGTCTGCAAGGTGGAACGAGAGGATTTCAGACATCTCAGCCACACTAGACTGAGGTTCCTATAGAGGCTCACTCAAAATAACTGAGCATGTCCGGCAAGAAATTTCATATGATGAACCTGCTACACCAAGATGAAGGAAAACCCATAATATTCTTGCAACAGAGGGTTTGTCAAAGCATTACAAAGAAACTGAGAGGACTTGGAGAAGAAATCTGCCATCTTCTAACATTTCAGATTTCCTCAACTCCTACGATAAACTTCTACTGATCAAAAGCACATGGAACACATGTGTCAATATATTACAGCAGAAGAATGCAATTTCTGTAAGAAATGATCAATTGAATAGCATATTTCAATGTCAGCGTAACAAAACCCATCAACCGAGGACTGAAAATCTGGTGCTGAATATACATGTCTGGTGTAATTGCAAAAGAAATGGTGTTATATTCTTCAGTATCTTCTGCTGCTGCTATGCATCTTTTTACAGCAATAAACACTGTATAGTGTGTCCAGGAAAACTGAAATAACATTTTAAAAATAACATACGCATATGTGTAATAACTGTACAGAAATTAGCAGAATTGCATTTTACCCTATATACTGTATACTCTCTTCCTCAGGACAGCACAAATAGGTAAGCATAAAACAGTTTTCTTGCTCTTCTGTAAAATTTGCTTTTGTTTAGTTACAATGTTGTTTGGGTGAATGTTTGAAACTTTTTTTTAATAACAAGTTTCTACGTGAACTGTTCACATTATTGTTATCAGCAGCCTGTAAACTATACACGAAAAAACATTTGGAAAATAGAGCTCATATAATAATTTGCAAATTTCACATATATGTGGGGTAGGAGCAATATTGTAGCAAGTGAAGTTATTCCAATCCAAGATTATGTGCTGCGTTGTTCTTGGCAAGAAAATCCCCAGTCTAGTTGCAAATTTTGTTTTGAAACATTGGATCATATTTTTGTTAATAGTTGTTAGCATGACAATGAGTCAAATGCTTTTCAGAAGTCAAGAAACACTGCATCTATCTGATTGCATTTTTCTATTACTTTCAGGATGTTGTACAAGAGAAGCACAAGTTACATATAATTTTTAGTAGATCATACTGGTAGTCATGGATGTGGTCATTCCATCTGATTTATTGAATTCTGATTCATATGAGTGATCAGATGAAACTAAACATCTGCAGTTCATCAACTACCTGGAAAGAACCCTGATGCAGATTCATAGGATATACATTTCCAGCTGCAAATGCTGAACATGCCATTAAATTCCATCATCAGCGAAATTAAATATGAAAAGCAATGTATTAACTTTCTCAAATAGTTAATGCTTGTGCAGAGTATTCATCCTGAAAACCTACATATTATCTGAATTGACAAGAAATTAATAGACACAATGTACATATTGAGACAAACAAATAATGACATGATTTATTGAAGAGAAAGAGCTTCACAAACTGAACAAACCAAGAACATGTTGGTTCACCTCGGGCCCTTATGGAAGCAGTTACTCAACTTAGCATTGATTGACAGAGTTCTTGAATGTGCCCCTGAGGGATAACATGCAATATTCTGTCTAATTGATGTGTTAGATAATAAAATTACTGAGATGGTTGGAGGGCCTTTTGCAAATTTCTCCAAGCATTCACATTCTGGGAGACATCCGATGACCTCGCTGGCCAATGTAGGGTTCGACAAGTGTGAGGACGACTGTATGGGTGGGAATTGTCTTGCTGGAACTAAGCTAAGGATGGCTTTCCATGAATGATGACAAAACAAGGAGTAGAATATCATCAATGTACCACTGTGACAATGAAAGAGGTCCTGCTATGGAAAGAAGAGGAACCCCAGACCACCTTTCCTGCTCTTCAGGCCACGTAGTGGGTGATAGTCAGAGTGGTACCCCACTGCCGTCCGTGGCATCTCCAGATGGGTCACTTCCGGCCATCAGGACTCAGTTTGAAGTGACACTCATCACCGAAGGCAATTGTTCTCCCGTCAGTGATATTCCAGGCCGAAGACAAGTCTGGAGAGTAGTGGGGTACCAACCTGACTGCTGTCCTCCATATGGTCTGACAAATAGGACTGATGGTCTGGTCTTTTCATATCAAGACCATCTGTGACACCCTTTCAGCACAGAGGTATGTTGACAATATTCTATGCCTCATTTTGCTGCCCTTCATCGCAAGCCTTCTCGGGCTTCCTCTCCGGCAAGGTAATGGCCGTCTGCACACGACGAGAGATCCTATGTTTGTCTTTGTGCTTGCCGTACCCTACCTTCGCCAGCAAGGTCGCTGGATCTTCCTACAGCTGAGAACGTTTGGGGCATTATGGGCAGGGCCCTCCAACCAGCTCGGGATTTTGATGCTCTGATGTGCCAATTAGACAGAATTTGACACGATGTCCCTCAGGAGGACATCCGACAAATTAATAAATACGTGTCGAGGAAAATAACTGCTTGCATAAGGACCAGAGATGGACCAATGCATTATCGACTTTCTCAATTTGTGAAGCTCTTTCTCTTGAATAAATCATCCAATTTTTCTGCAATTGTAAGCATTGTTTGTCTGTACCTGTACATCACATCTACTAATTTCTGTCCTATTTGGATTACACATTCATGGAGCATCTTTCTTTCTTAGAATGTATGTTTTACAATGAAAGTGATGTCTTTCAAAACTGAATTTTTCGTGGAATTGAGAACTTGAAAATGCTCTCTATCTTCAAACTCTACCACTTATCACGTACGTGTATGAATCTTGCCTAGACTTAGTATGTTGCAGCTTCTTGGCCAGAATAATCTGGCCAATTGTAATGTTTAAATAAATTTTAATCTTTAACAAAAGTTTATAACCTCATTAAGCCATAGTTGCAAGTTACAGTCATTGACTGAATAATAGCAATGTTTGTATCACTCAAAGTAACATACACATTCATTCCTGTAACCAATGCCTTTTGAGCCTCTATAATAATCATAACTCAGTCCTATTGCCTCTTTTGGATTTTTCTGTTACAAACTTGCATATCTCAGCTGCAAACAAAGTCCTCTACATAGGACTTCTCTATGTGTAGATGTATTCATATCTTTCCATACCAAAATAATAGTAAGAAAGTTCAGTTCTGCCCTATAAACACTTAAAAATCACCCTGATTGTGTTGAATACTAGATGTGATTGTTAGCATATTTTCATTCAACTAAAACAGCTCCTTTGGTGGAAGTAGGAGAGCTGCCCTTCAGCATTAGACAACAAGTGGAAAGTCCTATCTGTAAGAGTAGAGACTGCATTTACCAATTATGGAATGCCTTCAACAGAAGAACTAAAATTCTGACCCTCTGAACAAACTTCGACTTTTGGAATTTTGTCATAGATTCTATATGATGTTCCTCACATTTACCTTTATTTGAATATGTTCTTGACACACTCAGCTGCCAGATTCGAGTCTATTATAATCATATCATGTGCTGAGTCTTAACAGAAACTGAAGATGTAATTCTCCCATTGTAGCTCAGCAGCCTGGGTATATCTGTATACAGGGTGGTCCATTGATAGTGACCGGGCCAAATATCTCACGAAATAAGCATCAAACGAAAAAACTACAAAGAACGAAACACGTCTAGCTTGAAGGGGGAAACCAGATGGCACTATGGTTGACCCGCTAGTTGGCGCTGCCATAGGTCAAACGGATATCAACTGCGTTTTGTTAAATAGGAACCCCCATTTTTATTACATATTCGTGTAATACGTAAAGAAATATGAATGTTTTAGTTGGACCACTTTTTTTGCTTTGTGGTAGATGGCGCTGTAATAGTCACAAATGTATAAGCACATGGTATCACGTAACATCCCGCCAGTGCGGACGGTATTTGCTTCGTGATACATTACCTGTGTTAAAATGGACCGTTTACCAATTGCGGAAAAGGTCGGTATTGTGTTGATGTATGGCTATTGTGATCAAAATGCCCAACGGGCGTGTGCTATGTATGCTGCTCGGTATCCTGGACGACTTCATCTAAGTGTCCGGACCGTTCGCCGGATAGTTACGTTATTTAAGGAAAAAAGAAGTGTTCAGCCACATGTGAAACGTCAACCACGACCTGCAACAAATGATGATGCCCAAGTAGGTGTTTTAGCTGCTGTCACGGCTAATCCGCACATCAGTAGCAGACAAATTGCGCGTGAATCGGGAATCTGAAAAACGTCGGTGTTGAGAATGCTACATCAACACCGATTGCACCCGTACCATATTTCTATGCACCAGGAATTGCATGGTGACGACTTTGAAGATTGTGTACAGGCCTGCCACTGGGCACAAGAGAAATGGACGGTGAAAGATTTTTTTGCACGCGTTCTATTCAGTGATGAAGCGTCATTCACCAACAGCGGTAACATAAACTGGCATAATATGCACTATTGGGCAACAGAAAATCCACAGTGGCTGTGACAAGTGGAACATCAGTGACCTCGGTGGGTTAATGTATGGTGCGGCATTATGGGAGGAATGATAATTGGCCCCCATTTTATCGATGGCAATCTAAATGGTGAAATGTATGCTGATTTCTTACGTAATGTTCTACCGATGTTACTACAAGATGTTTCGCTGCATGACAGAATGGCAATGTACTTCCAACATGATGGATGTCCGGTACATAGCTTGCATGTGGTCAAAGCGGTATTGAATAGTGTATTTCATGACAGGTGGATTGGTTATCGAAGCACCATACCATGGCCCGCACATTCACTGGATCTGATGTCCCCGGATTTCTTTCTCTGGGGAAAGTTGAAGGATATTTGCTATTGTGATCCACCGATAATGCCTGACAACATGCGTCAGCACAATGTCAATGAATGTGCAAACATTACAGAAGGCGAACTACTCGCTGTTGAGAGGAACGACGTTACACGTATTGACAAATGCATTGAGGTTGAAGGACATCATTTTGAGCATTTATTGCATTAGTGTTGTATTTACAGGTAATCATGCTGTAACAGCATGCATTCTCAGAAATGATAAGTTCACAAAGATACATGTATCACATTGGAACAACCGAAATAAAATGTTGAAACATACCTACGTTCTGTATTTTAATTTAAAAAACCTACCTGTTTCCAACTGTTAGTCTAAAATTGTGAGCCATATGTTTGTGACTATTACAGCACCATCTATCACAAAGCGAAAAAAGTGGTTCAACTAAAACATTCATATTCCTTTACGTACTACACGAATATGTAATAAAAAATGGGGGTTCCTATTTTAAAAAATGCAGTTGATATCTGTTTGACATATGGCAGCACCATTAACGGGCCAACCAGAGTGCCATCTGGTTTCCCCCTTCAAGCTAGACAAGTTTTGTTCTTTGTAAATTTTTTTTTTTTTTTTTTTTTTTTTTTTTTTTTTTTTTTTTTTTTTGACGCTTATTTCGTGAGATATTTGGCCTGGTCATGATCAATGGACCACCCTGTATACACTGATGGATCCAACAGTCTACAAGAGGAGTATGCTGGATATGCTTTTCTTAGCCCTCAGGCCCTAATTGTAAAGCCTACAAACTGCCTAGCAGTGCTTAAATTTTTATAGCAGTGACTGTGGCAATTTTGGAAGTAATTAAGTTTGTATCTTCAACGTCCTTCTTAAAAATACTAATTGTGTCTGACTCCCAGAGTATTCTTAAAACTGTTGAACACTAAAGATAGAATAAAACAACCAACCGTTATATTCTGGATTCTGGATGCGGTACATGTGTTGTACATGGTGAGGGCAGACAATCAATCTGCTCTGGATACAGTCCCACACTGGCATCTGCTAGAATGAGGAAGTTGATCTCCTAGTGAAGCAAGCTGCACCAACAGGAACTGTTCTTGATTTGAAATTACTGTATGCAGATTATTTCCATGAAGTCAAAAGTCACAGAAGACAGCATGGCAATAGACATGGAATGTGTCCCAACAAACAAAAGATGGATATTATTTGGCACTACCACCTCAAATTCTCACAAGACCACAGTTTAAGAGAATGTATTTGGATTGATCTACAATTTCCATGATCATTCAACTCCACTTTAACTGTGCCTCATTCCCTGTAGGTTTGTATAAAACCAACATTTATGACTCCCCTGCATGTGGGTGTGATTATGAGTCAGAAGGTGATGTAAACCACATCTGTTTTCTTGCAGCAAATTTGTCGACGAATGATCAGAATTTCTGATGACTGTTGAGCAGGGGTTACCTCCTCCTTCAATTGGCATCTTGGCTTTTAGTTTAAACACATTCACCTGTAAAAAGTGATTTGTCAATTTTCTTAAGAGTATAGGGAAAAATGTTTTCTTCTTCTTCTTTTTCCAAATGAGCCTTCTTTGGGCTCTGATCTTTGCCCAGTACTGCTGCATCCTCTGCTTCCTTTCTTCTGTCTGGGGGATACCTTTCCTTTGGGGCTTTTCCTGAAATCCTCAGTCTTCCTTCAGAGTACATCTCACAGACTGTACATTCTGGAGATCAGTTATTCGCAGTTCTTTAATCTCATTTTCAGCTTCAACTTCTAAAGAATAATAAGGCAGCTGGAGAGGACTCTATTGTTGCTGATCTCTGGAAATGTGCTGGAAGAAGTGCTGTGAGCAAGCTCACCAAGATCATCCAGGACATCCGTCAAACAGAGAAAATACCACCTGATTGGAATGGCTCTGATTCATCTGCTTCTCAAAAAGGGAGATTTTACTAACCTGAACAACTATCATGGAAATTCTCTTGCACCGGAAATTCCTGATCCGTATGGGAGGAAAAGCTAAGAAATGGCTGGCAGAATTCTTCACTGACATCCTGCTGACTGGTCAACTTCCATCTGAGTTTAAAAAGGTGAAGATAATATCTGTTCTGAAACCTGGCAAACCCAGCAACAGGGTAGAAA
The DNA here is from genome assembly GCF_023864345.2 of Schistocerca serialis cubense. NCBI lineage: Eukaryota > Metazoa > Arthropoda > Insecta > Orthoptera > Acrididae > Schistocerca > Schistocerca serialis. Next base: position 16,882,143 of record NC_064649.1, read on the forward strand.
ACTATCGCCCCATTTCCCTACTCAGCTGCTGCTACAAGCTTTTTGAAAGGCTAATATATAACAGAATAAGTATGAAAGAAGGTTGTATACATGGAAGAACCCTGGAGATTCTAAAAGGTATCAGATAGATTATATAATGGTAAGACAGAGATTTAGGAACCAGGTTTTAAATTGTAAGACATTTCCAGGGGCAGATGTGGACTCTGACCACAATCTATTGGTTATGACCTGTAGATTAAAACTGAAGAAACTGCAAAAAGGTGGGAATTTAAGGAGATGGGACCTGGATAAACTAAAAGAACCAGAGGTTGTACAGAGATTCAGGGAGAGCATAAGGGAGCAATTGACAGGGATGGGGGAAATAAATACAGTAGAAGAAGAATGGGTAGCTTTGAGGGATGAAGTAGTGAAGGCAGCAGAGGATCAAGTAGGTAAAAAGATGAGGGCTAATAGAAATCCTTGGGTAACAGAAGAAATATTGAATTTACTTGATGAAAGGAGAAAATATAAAAATGCAGTAAGTGAAACAGGTAAAAAGGAATACAAACGTCTCAAAAATGAGATCGACAGGAAGTGCAAAATGGCTAAGCAGGGATGGCTAGAGGACAAATGTAAGGATGTAGAGGCCTATCTCACTAGGGGTAAGATAGATACCGCCTATAGGAAAATTAAAGAGACCTTTGGAGATAAGAGAACGAATTGTATGAATATCAAGAGCTCAGATAGAAACCCAGTTCTAAGCAAAGAAGGGAAAGCAGAAAGGTGGAAGGAGTATATAGAGGGTTTATACAAGGGCGATGTACTTGAGGACAATATTATGGAAATGGAAGAGGATGTAGATGAAGATGAAATGGGAGATATGATACTGTGTGAAGAGTTTGACAGAGCACTGAAAGACCTGAGTCGAAACAAGGCCCCCAGAGTAGACAATATTCCATTGGAACTACTGACGGCCGTGGGAGAGCCAGTCCTGACAAAACTCTACCATCTGGTGAGCAAGATGTATGAAACAGGCGAAATACCCTCAGACTTCAAGAAGAATATAATAATTCCAATCCCAAAGAAAGCAGGTGTTGACAGATGTGAAAATTACCGAACTATCAGCTTAATAAGTCACAGCTGCAAAATACTAACACGAATTCTTTACAGACGAATGGAAAAACTAGTAGAAGCCAACCTCGGGGAAGATCAGTTTGGATTCCGTAGAAACACTGGAACACGTGAGGCAATACTGACCTTACGACTTATCTTAGAAGAAAGATTAAGGAAAGGCAAACCTACGTTTCTAGCATTTGTAGACTTAGAGAAAGCTTTTGACAATGTTGACTGGAATACTCTCTTTAAAATTCTAAAGGTGGCAGGGGTAAAATACAGGGAGCGAAAGGCTATTTACAATTTGTACAGAAACCAGATGGCGGTTATAAGAGTCGAGGGACATGAAAGGGAAGCAGTGGTTGGGAAGGGAGTAAGACAGGGTTGTAGCCTCTCCCCGATGTTGTTCAATCTGTATATTGAGCAAGCAGTAAAGGAAACAAAAGAAAAATTCGGAGTAGGTATTAAAATTCATGGAGAAGAAATAAAAACTTTGAGGTTCGCCGATGACATTGTAATTCTGTCAGAGACAGCAAAGGACTTGGAAGAGCAGTTGAATGGAATGGACAGTGTCTTGAAAGGAGGATATAAGATGAACATCAACAAAAGCAAAACAAGGATAATGGAATGTAGTCTAATTAAGTCGGGTGATGCTGAGGGAATTAGATTAGGAAATGAGGCACTTAAAGTAGTAAAGGAGTTTTGCTATTTGGGGAGCAAAATAACTGATGATGGTCGAAGTAGAGAGGATATAAAATGTAGGCTGGCAATGGCAAGGAAAGCGTTTCTGAATAAGAGAAATTTGTTAACATCCAGTATTGATTTAAGTGTCAGGAAGTCATTTCTGAAAGTATTCGTATGGAGCGTAGCCATGTATGGAAGTGAAACATGGACGATAAATAGTTTGGACAAGAAGAGAATAGAAGCTTTCGAAATGTGGTGCTACAGAAGAATGCTGAAGATTAGATGGGTAGATCACATAACTAATGAGGAAGTATTGAATAGGATTGGGGAGAAGAGAAGTTTGTGGCACAACTTGACCAGAAGAAGGGATCGGTTGGTAGGACATGTTCTGAGGCATCAAGGGATCACCAATTTAGTATTGGAGGGCAGCATGGAGGGTAAAAATCGTAGAGGGAGACCAAGAGATGAATACAGTAAGCAGATTCAGAAGGATGTAGGTTGCAGTAGGTACTGGGAGATGAAAAAGCTTGCACAGGATAGAGTAGCATGGAGAGCTGCATCAAACCAGTCTCAGGACTGAAGACCACAACAACAACAAGTAGCGCTATCTTAGAGAACGTTCCAGTTGATCAGGCAGGCTTCAGACCAGGGCGTAGCTGCTGCGACCAAGTATTGTCTCTCACATCCTTCATAGAGTCAGGATACCAAATGAAGCAGAAAACATCTGTGGCATTTGTTGATCTAACTGCCGCCTTCGACACTGTGTGGAGGGAAGGCCTTATCTACAAATTTCTCCGCATCATACCCTGCAGAACAATGGCTCGACTGATTAACAGCATGCTAAGTGATCGGAAGTTCCAGGTAATCACTGGAAGCAACATAAGTAAGGAGAGGAAGCTGAACAACGGATTGCCTCAAGGATCAGTTCTCTCACCCTTACTGTTCAACCTATATCTATCTGATCTACCTTACACTTCGTCCAGAAAATACTGCTATGCCGATGATCTGGCTCTAGCCGTCAAACACCAGGAAATGAAGACAACAGAAGAGATTTTAGCCAATGACCTGTCTGCATTAGACAATTACTTCAAAATCTGGAGACTCCAACCCAGTGTGAGTAAAACAGAAGTGTGTTGCTTCCATCTAAATAACCAGTTGGCGAACGTAAAAGTGGAGGTAAGTTTCAGAGGCAGAATTCTTCATCACAACTGGAACCCAAAATATCTTGGTGTCACCCTGGATCGTACACTATGCTTCAAACAACACCTTCTTAACTTAGCTCAAAAGCTGAGGACTCGAAACAACATCCTCCATAAGCTATGCGGAACTACCTGGGGATCTTCAGCAACCACCCTGCGAACTTCAGCTCTGGGCTTGGTATACTCAAGTGCTGAGTATTGTGCACCTGTTTGGATGAATAGTCATCATACAAGGCTTGTTGATACCCAGCTGAATACGACAATGCGCATAATATCTGGCACAATCAGATCTACTCCAGTTTATTGTCTTCCACTGTTAACTGGTATAATGCCTCCTGATCTACGCAGATGTACTGCCCTTATGAGAGAATTCCACAAGATCTCCAGGAATTCTAACCTACCCGTGTATAGCGACCTGCCACTTTTAAATCGCAAGAGACTGAAATCACGTCATCCAACTCTGTGCGATGCTGCTGACATGGTGGCTAAGAATTTCAAACCTCTTGAAGAATGGAAAGGTCGGTGGGAAGCAGTGACAGATGTGCACCTGCATAACATCTTCTCAGGTGCTAAACTTCCAAGTGGATTTGACTTACCACGCAAGACGTGGTCTACTCTCAACAGAATCCGTACCAGCCATGGGCGATGCAGGGATGCTCTCTTTAAGTGGAACAAGCTGCCTGATCCAGCTTGTGACTGCGGGGCTCCATACCAGACTGTTCACCACATCGTCAGTGAATGCAGGATTCGAGCCTATCACGGCGCCAAAGAGGACTTCCTGCTAGCAACTCCAGATGCAGTGCGCTGGATTGAAGGACTGGATATTCAGTTGTAAAAACAAACTTAAGTTTCTTGTGTGCCAATATGTACATATATATATGTAATTTCATGATATGTCTGTATTAGCCACACGCTAAATAAATCTTGCACCGGTAACATACAAGATTCTCTCCAAGGCGCTACTAACAAGGGCAGAAGATCAACTGTGTAGTCAACTGGGTGTATATCAGGGAGGCTTCAGAAAGACCCGATCCTGTGCCGCACAGATCCTCAACCTTAAAACTGTAATGGCATACTCCAAGATGAGAAACTGCAAGGTGGTCATCCATCACCTTTGTTGATTTCAGGAAGGCCTATGACTCTGTTGATAGAGAAACACTTAACAAAATACTCCAGAAACTAGAGTAGACAACAAAATATGCAGACTTATTCTAGAAACCTTGACCAACACCCATTCTAATTTAGAGGTGAGATTTCAGAAATCTTTGAGACAAAAACTGGAGTGAGCCAAGGGGATGGACTCTCCCCACTTCTCTTCAACTGTGTTCGGAAAGGTTGTGAGAGAACGGCGCAAGGAACTGATCACTTTGGGTGTTAAGAGTGGTTTCTACCTGGACCGTAAGAACAGAGGACTGATTGTAGATTGCGTGGCTTTTGCAGATGACATGTCACTGATTGCTGATTCTCTTGAAATGGCAACAATGCAGGTAAACTGCTTCAGAAAACAGGCAGCCAAAGTGGGTCTTCAAGTGTCGCTGGAGAGAAAAGAGTTCTTCACCAACATCAAAGAAGCTGGCAGAGAGATGTTACTAGACTAGGGAAACATCAAAAGGACTGATAAATTTAAGTATCTTGACAAATGTATTGAACCCAACTTATCAGAAAAAATGTCATTATCCATGAGAGTCAACAAGTTGGAACCAGCCCATTGACTGACTATGATCACATATAACAAAAAACGCCTGTCACGCAACCTGAAACTTTAAGCACTACACATCAGTCATATGACCAGAAGCCCTGTATGCCATGGAATGTCATTTCACGAGCTGGAGAGATCTGATGGAGAAACTGGAAGTCAGAGAGAGGAGAATCCTCAGGAAGATCCTAGGCTCGGTAGGAGAAGATGGGGAAGTCAGAAGATGACCTCGGAGCTCTATAAAATATTGAGAGGCTTTCTGATTGTGCAAGAAAAAGAAATAGCCATGTTGCAAGAATGCCTCCAAACAGATTGACCAATTGTCTGTTTACCTTCTGGCAAAACAAGAGGGTTTGCACCACTTGGCTGACAGAAACTGAAAAGGACTCATATTTTGATTTATCTGTATGACTTATTATCAAATTTCAAAAGTAGTGTGAATTAAGGACCTAATTTTTTGTGGTGTGCTTATTGTTCTATTTGTTACACAATTACTGTGGAAAAAAATTCATGGCTTGAACTTTCAATTATAAGTATTGCTGAGGTGAAAAAAATATTTATTCCACGGAAGTATGCAGTAACAATATTACACAAAGTTTAGAACTGAACTTAATTATAGTAGGAAAGGTCTGGCACGATGCAAATATCTTATGAGTCAAGGAAAATAGTCACCAAAAGGCAGAAGCATTGAGTTGTTGACAGGCACACACAAATAGAAAGAAAAGTTGCTAATTTTAGAATAAATCCTTTCTTGAGCTAGAGTGTATTTGTATTTTCATTCAAAAAGGGTTTATTCTGAAAGCTAGCAAGTTTTCCTTCTCTTGTGTATGCCTGTTGACAACTCAGCATTTCTGATTTTTGGTGAGGGTATCCTATACTCCTAAAGTATTTAGAACTGAACATCTTGGGATCATCTTTAGGGTCCTTCATATTCTTAAACTTATCTTTCTGCAGGTTGACTCCTTAATGGTATTTGTGGTCAATAATATGAGTTTATTTAGGATTACCTGTGAGCTTCACAGGGCTAGAAGTAAAAGTAATTTTATGAAAATTGAAGGTGGAGGGGGAGAAAAGAGAGGAAAGGGAATGCACATTATGATATCAACTGCACCAGGACTTTATGCAGAATCAGCGACGATGAGCGAAAACTTGTGCCAGACTGAGAGTCAAACCCGGGATCTCTTACTTACTACGCAGTTGCATTAACCACTGCGTCGTCCTGATACAGAGTTCATCGAAAATGCGCAGGCTGCTTTGGCATGATGCCCAGCCAACTCACATTCCCACCTAGTGCCACCAATATGCAGGCCCTATCTGTGTCCTAGTTGTATGCCAATTTTTAGATTTCCGCTGGAGGTTGAACATAAATGTGCATCATTCACACTGGAGGTTGTGGATTCATTTCCCAACAAGGTGGATCAATTACATGAATGAATTCATACAATATAATATAAAACTAATTTGTCTGTAGACTAGGGTTCAGATCAGTTTTTTTTTATTCTGGTGCTAATTCTGTGACAAGTTGCCAGTAGTTTTTGGAAAAAACCTTTTTCAGAGGTTTTTTTTTCTCTCTCTCTGTCACACACACACACACACACACACACACACACACACACACACACACAACCACACACCACACACACACACACACACACACACACACACACACACACACACACATGCATGGCTATATTGTAGCAGCACTCCATCTCAACTCAGGTGAGGGGTTGTAATCAGAGGCATATATTTTCTGCTTTTAACTCGGCCATGCTTGCCTCTTAGTGAGGCAGCCAAGCTGCCACATGTTATCAGCAGAACAGACACGCTGCTTTACTCCCATTCAACGCAAGCTACGCCAAACCCAAGCATGCTAAAGGAAGTATGCCTACCCTTCTTCCTGCTGTGCTACACTGCGTAGGAGTTTATTCTGTAGGCTTTCCTGGTAGTGTTATGAGTAGGATTCTGAGGTTGATGAACATATCTGAGTATCACAAGACAAAGCTCAATGAAATATATATTCATTTTGTGTCACTGTAGCCCATAAAATGGTGATTTTCTTGGTACTTGTTTTCCTTTTCGGCATATTTCAGTCTTATTTATTTATTTTGGTATTTCTCTGCAACTTCACTCTTTAGACTATTACTGACTAATCTCAATGCAGGCAATCAGAAGATCATCTCTAATATACACTTTCTATAGTAATGAGAACAGTCTCTGAAAGTTGACGTACTTTGTACCTAAGAACCTGAAGATGTCTGTTACACTGCAACACCAACTAAAGTAATGTTTTGACAGTTTAGTTTTTGTAACTATAGTGTATTCTAGCCAAATATGAGTCCAGTTATATCAATTCTATTTACTTTTCCAAGGATGTGTGTTATGGGTTTGCTGAGGTGGTCAAAATAGTTCGTTCTAAATTCCCCATATGCATTTTAGCAAACACGAAGTTTGTCTTTCATATATGTAAAAAGTTTGGAGTAGGTATTAAAATCCATGGAGAAGAAATAAAAATGTTGAGGTTCGCCGTCGCTCCGGCAGCACGCAGAGATGTCGTGGGCATGCCCGGAGTTCAGAGGATCGCTTAGCAGAGCAATGGGTGTGGCGGATCGTCGTTCGGCTGAGCCTGCTCAGTCAACGGCCTCATCCGGCCCCCAACTACGACGACCGGAGAAGTTGGCGTGGCAGACCGCCGTCCGGAGGAGCGTGCTCCCCCGGGGCCCCGTCTGACCCACCGCCTACAACGACTCGGCCACCGAACATGGACTTCGAGTCAGAAGAAGACGATGATGTGATCATTAACATTGCAGACTTCCTGCCCATGATGAATGAGCAAAGGACGGCAGCCAGCGCACCACATCTCCCTGATGGCGGGCGGCACAAACGGCTGATGTCAGTGGCTCAACTCGGCGCCAAAAAGGCAGCTAAGAAGAAGAGGCAGCCTACTGTCTCTACCACTGGAGGCAGAAGACGTGCCATCCGTGATGACAGCGTGGCAGGCACCACCTGGACGACCGTTACGTCCCGACGGGCGGCCAGACCCAGGGCGACGCCTTCCCCGCCACCCACATTGACTGCAAACCGCTTCGGCGTGCTTGCAGATGACGAGAGGCCGGAGCAGTCAACGTTCTTGCAGACGGTGCCCACGACCGCTGCAGAAGATGGCTGCTCGGACGATGAAGGAGAGACGGCCCCCACCACCGGGCGGTCTCATCGACAGCCGCCGCCGATAGTCTTTGAGGTGGCCAAAGACTACAAGGGCTTCCTGCAGCTCGTGAGGCAGTGGACGACTGCCGACTTCACACTGCGAGCTGCCTCTGGAAACCATGTGCGGCTGCAAGGTGCCAACACGCAGGACTACATGAAGGTGACGTCCGAGGCGTTGAACCAGGGCCTGCACTGGTACACGCACGCCGCCATCCCGGAGAGGCTACTGAAGGTAGTTGTCAAGGGCTTCCCCGTGGCGGCCGAACCGGACCTGTTAAAAGAAGAGCTGGCGGAACTGGACTTCCACGTCAGAAACGTGACGTGGGTCAAGTCCCACGTCAGTCACAAAGAGTCGCCTTCCCTGCTGGTGATTGCCACTGACACACCAGAGAACAGGTGGCTCTTCGAGCTGAAGAAGGTGGCCAACACATCGGTCACTGTGGAGGGCCTCAAACAGAAGAGGGGGCTCGTCCAGTGCTTCTGCTGCCAGGGGATGGGACACGTGGCTCGCCACTGTTCCTTTCCCGAGGCATGCGTGAAATGCGCTGGCGCCCACGCAAGTGGGCTCTGCCCACTTCCTAGGATGCACACACCGAAGTGTGCAAACTGCGGCGGCCCGCATGTGGCGAGTTATCGTGGCTGCGAAGTTTTCAAAGCCGCGGTTGCTCGCCAGCGCGGGCAGTCAGCACAGAAGTCTGCCGGCCGCTCCCTCGGCTGTCCGCGCCCAGGCGCAAAACCGGCGAGGTGGCAGGCAACAGGGAGGATGCAGAAGGCAGCCGCAGGCACTAACGATGCCCACACCTCTGTGGGGAACAGAAGAAGGCGCATCCGCACCAGTAAACGTGCTCGAGAGGGCACACCTGAGGCCGAGCGCGTTTCCCCTACCAAGGGGAAAATGCGCAGAGAAGACGCCACAACAACGGGCGGAGGCAAGAGTGGCAACACGATTGCAGCCGCCCGTCAGCCTGCTGTGCCAAGGCAAGACGCTGCAATGGGAGCACATGAAGAAATACTGGTCATAGCCGTCTCTGCACTGTCTGTGGCGATCGACAAGGTTGCAAACCTTGCCGACACGCTGCAGCGTGTTGCAGAGGCAATGATGACGGCCACATAAGCGCCCACCAAGCAGCAGCCGCAGTGAGGCGCTCCCTGCCCCGTCAGACATGCAGTCGGCCCACCAAGGGCCAACACCGTTGTCCGCACACGCGGGCAATACAGAAGTCAAAAATATCCTGAGAAGGGCAAAGAGATGACAACAACCAAAAGTGAAGCATTACTACAATTCGTCAAAGAGAAGACATGGAGGCAATGCAGGGGTATCCTGCAAGAACTCCGACAAACCAGGGGAAGAGGGTGCACCCTGAAGAAGTTGCTCTAGCGAGGTTCGCCAATGACATTGTAATTCTGTCAGAGACAGCAAAGGACTTGGAAGAGCAGTTGAACAGAATGGACAGTGTCTTGAAAGGAGGGTATAAGATGAACATCAACAAAAGCAAAATGAGGATAATGGAATGTAGTCGAATTAAGTCGGGTGATGCTGAGGGAATTAGATTAGGAAATGAGACGCTTAGAGTAGTAAAGGAGTTTTGCTATTTGGGGAGCAAAATAACTGATGATGGTCGAAGTAGAAAGGATATAAAATGTAGACTGGCAATGGCAAGGAAAGCGTTTCTGAAGAAGAAAAATTTGTTAACATTGAGTATAGATTTAAATGTCAGGAAGTCGTTTTTGAAAGTATTTGTATGGAGTGTAGCCATGTATGGAAGTGAAATGTGGGCGATGAATAGTTTAGACAAGAAGAGAATAGAAGCTTTCGAAATGTGGTGCTACAGAAGAATGCTGAAGATTAGATGGGTAGATCACATAACTAATGAGGAGGTATTGAATAGAATTGGAGAGAAGAGAAGCTTGTGGCACAACTTGACTAGAAGAAGGGATCGGTTGGTAGGACATGTTCTGAGACATCGAAGGATCACCAATTTAGTATTGGAGTGCAGCATGGAGGGTAAAAATCGTAGAGGGAGACCAAGAGATGAATACACTAAGCAGATTCAGAAGGATGTAGGCTGCAGTAGGTACTGGGAGATGAAGAAGCTTGCACAGGATAGAGTAGCATGGAGAGCTGCATGAAACCAGTCTCAGGACTGAAGACCACAACAACAACATATGTAAAAAGTACATCTCTGAAAGAAGAAGTATTTCTTTATTGCTAAGCTTTCTTTGGACTATGTGTACCACCAGAATTCAATGTATGCCCTAAATTTAGAAAGCCCATATATTGCTAAATGGCCTCAAGACCTCAGCATACATTCCACATACTTGTCAGCCACTAAGTCTTGTCCTCTTTCAAAATACGTGTGCAGTGAGGAAACTACTGGTCAAACTGACAAACATGTCATAACATACTTAAAGCTCCTGAAATGAGTGTGTGGCGGCTCGATACATCGATCCGTGTGATCTCTCTTTATGATGATCTTTGGAGTCACTTGATGCCTAGCTTTGTTCTGTGTTGTTACATTTTGTGACCACGAAGTGAATAACGTATGTCATTACAATAAAGTGGTGTTAAATGTTATTATTTCACTGTAATATCATTACTCGCCACATTGGTGACCCCGTCTTAAATGTTTTCCGTGAATCCAGCGATTTGGACAATTTCTGTGATCGAAATTCCACAGAACAATTTTGCCTACAATAGCAACAACTGTTACAACACAGAATCCAACTCCGTCCACCGGTTCTACACCTACACGTATGTCTTCTGCTTCAATTTGCCACCACTGATCTTTGAATCGTGTGATCTTCTCACCACCAACACAGCGCTCAACTATGACCACATTTACTGTCGAAGTTATGGCATTCCCATTGGATGACATTTCAGTGCAACGTCATAATGACTATTTGTTTGTTTTTTTATGTGCCTTCTCATGTATGTAAATCTAGGGATGTTAACCTCACACTCGTCCAAGCTATTCACTTACCCAAAGATTTTGTCAATGGCTCCCTTTGAGCTTTTACCAATGAGTGTGGTATACTGTCAATTGTCATTGTATGCAACCGTCTGCAGTCCCTCCCTTCTGCTCCGATTCAGATCCCACTCTCCCACCCCAGTCATCCCCTATGGCAACCAACATGGATGAAATATTATGTTGTGTCTTCCTTGATCACCTCCCTGATACAATTCCCTTCTCCTTTTACTCCTACACTATGCTCCACACTTCCTGTGGTGGTTCGATACATTGATCTGTGTGATCTCTCTTTATGATGATCTTTGAACTCACTTGATGTCTGTGCTGTTACATTTTGTGATTACAAAGTGAATAAAGTATATTACTATGATGACATGGTGTTAAATGTTATCATTTTGCCATAATATCATTACTCACCACAAGTGTCTAGTAACTTTTTACACAATTTGTCTTGTGAGACACCTACTGCCTCATAAACACATGACAACTTTTCCCCAGTTGGACTTGCACTCTGCTTCGTGACTGCCATATATTCCCCAATTCATCACTTCTCCTCAATCTCCTTTATGTATGGTTTGTTCATTTTGCTACATCCACCGTTATGATAAATGAGCTGCAGTTAAACTACTTATGCAAACATGTACCTGACCAGTCACATTGGATTGTTAGCGCAATCTGTTGGCAGACACAGCAGGCTGAATGGGTCCCTCAAAACTCGGCATGATTGCGGAAACTTAAGTTGGACTGCCTTAACCACTGTGCTTCAGTACACGTGTGCTCTTGTATTTCCGTTGCGACAGGTCGAGCTGCTTTAATGGTTGCAATGGAGATAGGGGCAGGCAGACTAGAAGGAGAATTTGTACACCTATGATTGTAATGGGTGAAGTGAGCAACTTGAGGGAGGATGGAGGGTTGGAGATAAGGGTGACATATGGCTGGGGGAGAGAGGCAGCACAGACACAAGATAGGAATCTGGTACTGGTGAGGTTCCTCTGTTGTGGATAAAATGACTGCTAGAAAATTGTAAGAGGACAGTTTCTTTTATTATAAGTTCAGCTTTCATACATGTATAAATCTTTAGTTTTTTTACAT